>NC_064627.1:154680398-155930398 GCF_023864275.1 Schistocerca cancellata
TAATAAGAAACTTAAAGATAATGATGCTCTTATAACGAAAGCTGATAAGGGCTCTTCATTAGTAGTTGCATATAATGAAGAATATATTTCGAAAACCATGTCTTTTTTCGAAGAAAATGGTATTTCTGAACTGCAAGTCGATCCTACTCCCTCCCTCCAGAAAGAAATCAGTTCAGCTGTTAACAACGCCAATTTCTTGCTTAAGCCATTTCAAAAAAAGTCACTTAATAATATGAATCCACAACGTCCCAAATTGAGAGCGAAATTTAAGACACATAAGCTCGGCCATCCCGTTCGGCCGATTTAGAACAGTCAGAACAGTGCTTATTATGAAATTGCTAGATTTTTACATGATAGGCTGAGAAAGTCTTTTGTCTTTACTCATTGCTATTCTATCATAAATAGTGCTGCTGTAGTTCGCAGAGTAGAGGATATAGACCGTGACCAGGCTACTAGATTGTTTTCATTAGACATAAAAATTCTTTACACCAATGTTCCCGTGCAAGAAATCCTTAAGATTGTGGAGGAAAATCTGCGTAGGTTTAAGAAAGATATCTGTGATGAAGAAATTACAGATTTCATTAATTTGATCACCGTTTTAGTTAAGTGCAATTACTTTCAGTTCAATGGGAAACTGTTCCAACGACGGCCTAGCCATGGGGAACCCGCTAGCCGGAATTCTTGGTGATATTTTTATCAATTCGTTAGAGGTGAAATTCTTTACGATGTTTTCAGCTACAGATCTGGGCATTTTGTCCTACTGTAGATACGTTGTCGATACATTAGTAGTCTACAAAGGTCCTCCTGATGGGATCAACGTCATTTTCAATCTGTTTAATGATGTGCATGATAATATTAAGTCCACTTGTGAACTAGAAAATGAAAATCGTCAATTAAATTTCCTCGATCTTACGTTGTCATTAATTGAAAACAGAATTTCCTTCAACATTTTCCGTAAAGAGACTCAAACTGATCAAATCGTTCCAGCATCCTGTACACATCCAGCCTCTCACAACAATGCTTTCCTTTTCTCGACTATTCACAGAGTACTTTCCATTCCCCTCTTGAAAGACATCTTTAATAATGAGATTAATCTTATTAAAACTGTGGCGGTCAAAACTGGTTACGAAGTTCGGTTAGTAGATGATATCCTCAGAAAGAGGATTGGCAAGAAGGGTACTACACGTGGTTCTTTCAATAGCACCCCAGAAGAATCGGGGAAAAAATTCTTCTCAATTCCATTTTTAGGTCCAGTGTCATACCAGATTCAAAGGTTGCTTCGGATTAAACACAAATGTAATATTCCCTTTTCTGCAAATAACAACTTGAGAAAAAATGTCATCCATACTTTAAAGTCTACTACTAGCCCTTTGCAGAATTCTGGTGTCTACAAGATTTCATGCGACACTTGCGGTGCTTATTATATTGGTCAAACAGGACGTGCCTTTTCAATTTTCTGTAAAGAACATTTTCTGAGGAAAAACGGTTCGTGTGCCACTAATTCTTCTTTTGCAGATCACATGTTAATCACAGGGCACTCTCCTAAAGGGGTTGAGAAATCGGAAATTTTAGGTATTGAAAAAAAAGGGCGTAAACTTGATATTTTGGAGGAGCTGGAAGTTTTCAAGCATTCACTTTCGAATGACGGACTTTTACTCAACGAGCAGGTGCAGTTGCGCAGAAGAAGTTATTTCGATGCTGTAAAGCCGCTGCTTGACGAGATCTAACACTTTGATGTACCAACTATTTCTTGCAGATCCAGAGATATCTTTTCTTTCTACTTTTTACGGCTCATATACGTAAATTAAAAAAAACTTTTTTGGTTTTTATAACGTATCTATTAAACCAATCAGTAATGTCATTTAATAGATTATTTCGTATATGTCTCGTTTATGCATTTATTCTGGAATTTCTGTACTGCAGCCAGTCTTTCATTAGTTGTATTTTATGTTATGCAGTATCCCACTATTGTAATTACTTCATGTACAACTTTCAGGTGTTTATTTATTTCCCTCTCTGCAGATACGAGAGATGTCTACAAAATAGCTTGTTTTACCAATTACCCACCAGATGGCGGTCTTGTCTTGAAGTTGCCGTGGCGCTCAAGTCACATGATGTTTCAGTTTTGTGTTGGCTGTAGCAGAGGACACATGACCGCCCTTGGTGGCTTGCACCTCTGCTGCATTTCATTTTAATTCTGACTGTCTGACGCTGTCAGGTATGACAGCAGCTTTCGTATTTTTTGGTACGTTATGCTCTAACATTTAGTTTTAATTTTGTCCGAAGAAGGTGTCCCTTGCGACACCGAAACCTAGGTCACAAATTAATTTGGTTCGCGACTGAGGGCTGTGTTTTTCAAAATTTTGTATTATACAACAGTCGCTGATTGACAGCCATGTTAAAAACCTTAATCTTTGAGTCTGTACGCGTATACATATTCTCCTCCATTTTCGTTGCCTGTGTTACAAAATGCTTGTCTATATAATCCTTTTGTTCTATTTCTAAACTGTTTAGACGTGTAATAATTTTCTACACGCTCAATACTAAAGTTTCTTGTGTCATTTCTACGTTATGTATATAGCATCGAATAATCCTCTTAGCAACAAATAATCCTGACTTAAAAACAAGTATCAAAACGGATACAGGGATTAGTGAACACTAGCTTCTCGTAGCGAGATTGAATATTGTAACTCCCAAAACCTCCAAAAATAAACGAAAATCTATTTTTAAAAAAAGCAAAAAAATTCACTTGACGCCTTCCTGAGAGACAGTCTCTACTCATTCCACATTAACAATATAAGTGTAGACCAGATGTGGCTTGAATTCTAAGAAATAGTATCGGCTGCAGTTGAGAGATTTATACCAAATAAATTAACAAAGGGTGGAGCTAATCCTCATTGGTAGACAAAACGGGTCGAACACTGTTGCAGAAGCAACGAAAAAAACCTGCCAAATATAAACAGATGCTTAATCTCCTAGATTGGCAATTTCTTGCAGAAACTCGAAATTCAGCGGGGAATTCAATGCGAAAAGCTTATAATAGGTTCCACAATGAACCCTTGTCTCGAAAACTGGCAGAAAATCCATAGAAATTCTGGTCGTATGTGAATTATGCTAGCGGCAACGCAATTAATGCCTTCTCTGCATGATACCAATGGAAAGACTACCGAAGACAGCGTGATACCAATGGAAAGACTACCGAAGATAGAGCTGTCATGCAGAGTTACTAAACAAAGCGTTCCGAAATCCCTTCACAAAAGAAAACGAAGTAAATATTCCAGAATTCGAATCAAGACAAGCTACCAACATGAGTAACGTAGAGTAGTAAAGCCACTCAAATCTCTTAATTAAAGCAAATCTTCTAGTCCAGACTGTATACCAACTAGGTTCCTTTCAGAGTATGCTGACGCAATTGTTCCATTCTTAACAATCACATACAGCGACTTGTAGTGAGGTTCCGTTCTTATGGAATATCGTCTCAGTTTTGTGACTGAATTCGTGATTTCCTCTCAGAGAGATTACAGTTCGTGTTAATTGACGGAAAGTCATCTAGTAAAACAAAAGCAAATTCTGGCGTTGCCCAAGATAGTGTTATAGGCCCTTTGCTGTTCCTTATCTATTTAAACGTTTTGGGAGACAATCTGAGCAGCCGTCTTAGGAGATTTGCAGATGTCGCTGTCGTTTATGGACTAGGAAAGTCATCAGAAGTTCAAAAAATTTTCAAAACTATTTAGGAACTCTATCTGCAGGGTGTGAAAATTGGTAATTGACCCTAAATAACTGAAAGTGTGAGGTCATCCATGTGAGTGCTAAAAGAGATCCGTTAATTTTCGGTTACACGATAAATCAGTCAAATATAAAGACCGTAAATTCAACCAAACACCTAGGAATTACAATTACAAACAACTTAAATTGAAAGGAAGACATAGAAAATATTTTGGGAAAGGCTAACCAAAGACTGTGTTTTATTGGCAGGACACTTAGAAGGAGATTGCGTACACTACCTTTGCCCGCCCTCTTTTAGAATACTGCCGCACGGTGTGGGATCCTTACAAGATAGGATTGGTGGTGTACATCGAAAAAGTTCAGATCAGAGCAGCTCGTTTTATATTATCGTGTAATAGGAGAGAGAGTGTCACTAACATGATACAGGATTTGGGATGGACATAATGAAAACAGAGGCGTTTTCCGTTGCGGAGGAATCTTGTCACGAAATTCCAATCACCAACTTCGTCCTCCGAATGCGAAAATATTTTGTTGACGCAGACCTGCATAGGCATAAACGATCACCATGATAAAATAAGGGAAATCAGAGCCCGTACGGAAAAATATAGGGGTTCTTGCTTTCCGCGAGTTATACGAGATTGGAATAATAGGGAATTGTGAAAGTGGTTCGATGAACCATTTGCCAGGCGCTTAAAAGTGATTTGAAGAGTATCCATGTAGATGTAGATGTAGGTCTGCTCTCAATTTATTAACTGATTCAGGAAATCATTATGAGCTATTGTAAGTACGTAGATCTGTTTTGATTTATTTCGTCCATTCATCCTGGTTCTTATCACGTTCGCCCCGTTTTCTATCTACTTCCTTATCTCATTCTTCGAGATTCTTCAGAAATACCGTAAAAGGATCAATTACAGGAATATCCATCATTACTGTTCCAATGCTGTCTGCCACCGCGGCAACATTATCTGACGTAGAAGATAAATTGGAATGCAATGTTTTCGGGTTCAACTGGCCCAGATATTAAAGGTATGATAACTGAGGGTATGTGTTCGATTTCATTAGTATCGGTTTCGTTAATATCGTCATGAGAACGCGCGTCTGGCAAATTCCCTACTCCCATTTTCCCTTTCATTCCCAGTTTCATCATTTCAACAACACTGAATACATTATCACTTCCTAAATCACAAATGTTCACAAACGCAAAGAGTCGAAAACTACAAAAGACTCTAAACCACTAGTAGTAATCTTATATAAAATAGGTATGACACATTTAGTAGCCCACAAAGAGAATATTGCCTCAAGTATGCGGCAAAATTTAATTTTTTCTTCAATATGTTCTAATAACGATCGCAGTTAAGAGTTGAGTATGCCCTGAGAATGAACGGTTTGCTGTTCCTGGACAATATGACGTGTGAAACGAGCTCGCCCACTGGTGTCCTTACCTTTGTCGTTTCTCTGCGACTACTGACGTAAACAGAAAGTTTCTTTTTCCAGGAAATTCGTTAATACTGTTTCCTTTGACATTTCCATTAGTAGCCAATTATTTGTCCTCCGTCTCTATGAATTCGCTATTCACAAGTTGAAAAAGCTACAGGGAAAGGAGAACACTCCCTAAAGCTTATGAACGCAAAGACGATGTAGTCTGCGTTTGGGTTTCGTATTTGCTTATAAATTGGCACTTGGAAGGGGAGAGGCATAAATTGTTTAATTATCGGTATCGCTATATCTGGTCAAAATTACGATGTTATAATAGTAAAATACTTACTTTTCCAATCATAAAATACTTACTTTTCCAATCAAACCTAGATATAACAAGATTCAGTAAACCATTACAAGCAGATAATGTTTCGTTATCTCCATAGAGCCACTCCACAGAATTTCTTTAAGCGTATTAAAATAAGATCTTTGCTTCATCAGCAGTCTGGATATTGTTGCTGATTAGTACAAGATCTGGCTTTGAAATTTTGTGCTTCAGATAAACAGTCAGAAAATCAATTTAGCACTCATAATTACTTTGGAAAAAAATAATTTAATTATTTCAACATTATTATTATTAATAATAAATCACTCTATGTCTTTCAACTACGACCTAAATCCGTTAATTATCAAAATCAATTTCTATCGATCACCGGGTAGATTCACTCTTTACGGTACATAAATGAAAGTATGTAAAAGAGTGGAACACATATTTTCGTAGTACACAAATTACACACCTTTGATAATTTTAGTCCATCGGTTAGTCCATCAATCACATACAATAAAGAGCTGTAAGATTATGATCGCCAATACCATAGCATCAGCAACGTACACAATGCTGCCATCTGCTATTACTAACGATCTGAATCTTGATCTGCAAAGCAAACGAAGCAAACAAATCAATGAAAAACAGATTGATTACATATTTTGGATTTAAATTTTAAGATATACCTAGGTGCAGATGGGGACTTGTCCATGAACTACTGGTTATGAACCGTAGATTAAAACTAGAGAAATTACGAAAACGTATGAAATTAAAGAGATGGTCCCTGGTTAAGAAGAAAGAATTTAAGGGCGTTGCGAGTTTCAGACGGAGCATTATGCAATTATGGGGTAGAACAGGGGAAAGACGATAAAATAGTAAGGCAGCAGAGGATAAAATATGTAAGAAGACAAGGCCTTGGAGAAATCCTTGGATAACACAGCAGATGCTGAATTTAACTGATGAAAGGAGAAAAAATTAAAAAAATGCGGCAAATGAAGCAGGTGAAAGGGAATACTAACGTCTACAAAAGGAGACTGACAGGAAGTGTAAAATGGCTAGGCAGGAATGGTTACAGAACAAATTCAAGGATTAGAAGCATATACCAGGGGGGGGGGGGGGGAAGTAGATACTGACTACAGCAAAAACTAAAGAGACCTTTGGAGAAAAGAGAAGCCGCTATGTGAATATCAAAAACTCTGATTCAAAACCAAACCTAATCAAAGAAGGGAAAGCTGAATGGTATTAGGAATTTACAGACTGTCGATACAAGAGAGTTTACCTTGCAGGCAAAATTATAGATATGATTCATCAGTTTCTCCCGGCGTACTTGATGATCGAACAGTCCACAACTGTTCTGCCGGTTCATAGCGTCCTATAGGCTCAACATTTCAGCGATCAAACACGTCGCCTTCGTCAGGTGCGCTGACGAACTGAGCTCCTGAGGACTCTTGGCCGACTAGTATCCCTTTCGCCCGCAGCCGCGCTTCGGCGTCAGCGGTCGCGGAGACGCCAAGGTCTGAGACTGTGATGGCGTTGATGTAAGTTCTTTGTCCACTCTGGTCGTGAGATCGTTTGGTTTGTTGAGTGTCTGCTTCACTAAACACAGTGCTGGCTCCCAGGACTTGCTAAGAGTATAGCCGCAATCTCGGTCATTGAGATCTCCCTGATACTAATGTCTAATGCCTCTCTAACGACGCTGTCCCAGTGTTTGGAAGTGTATGTCAAGATCCTGGTGCGCTCGTACCCCAGCATCTCCGCCAGCGCTGACGCCGAAGAGCTGCCGCCGGCGCAGACCGCTGCCAGAGCGGCTCCCGGGGGCAGCGGATACTAGTCGGCCACGCACCCTGAGGAGCTCAGCCCGGACCATGGCTATATGATTGTCCGCCGAAATATTATGTCCGTTGGACTCTATGAGTCGGCAGTATGGCCGTGGACTGTTTGATCAATATTATGGAAGTGGAAGAGGACGTAGATGAAGAGGAGATGGGAACATGATACTGCGAGAAGAACATGAGTCGGCAGTATGGCCGTGGACTGTTTGATCAATATTATGGAAGTGGAAGAGGACGTAGATGGAGATGGGAACATGATACTGCGAGAAGAACGTGACAGAGCACTGAAATACGGAAGTCGAAAGAAGGCCCCTGGAATAGTCGACATTCCGTCAGACCTACTGGTAGTCCTAGGAGAGCCGTCCATGACAAAACTCTTCCAATTTGTCTGTAGGATATATGAGATAGGAGAAATACCCTCAGACTTCAAGTAGACTTTAGTAATTGCAATTCCAAAGAACGCAGATGCTGTCGGACGAGCACACAATTGAACTACCAGTTTAAGAAGTCATGGATGCAAAATGCTGAAGGATATACTGAAGAATGGAGAAACTGGCAGTAGACGGCCTCGGGGAAGATCGGTTTGGATTCCGGAGAATTGTGGAATATTTACGACTTGTACAGAGATCAGACGGTAGTTATAAGAGTCGGGAGGCATGGAAAGGAACCTGTGATAAAAGTCGAGAGGTATGAAAAGCAGCCAGTTATAAAGAAAGGTGTGAGACAGTGCTGTAGCCCATCCTGATGTTATTCTATCTGTATACCGAATAAATTTGGAGTAGAAATTAAAGTTCAAGCAGAAGAAATAAAAACTTTGATATTCGCCGACAGCATTTTAACTCTGTCAGAGACAGCAAAGGACTTGCAAGAGCAATTGAACGCAATGGAGAGTACCTTGAAAGGTGAGTATAAGATTAACACCAAAAAAGCAAAACGAGGTTAATCAAATGCTGTCGAATTAAGTCAGGTGATGCTGAGGAAATTAGAAACAAGACGTGGTAAATGAGTTTTGCTGTTTAGGCAGTAAAATAACTAACGTTGGCAGAAGTAGAGAGGATGTAAAATGTAGATTTCCAATTGCAAGCACTGCATTTCTGAAGAAGAGAAGTTTGCTAACATTAAGTAAAGATTAAGTGTTAGGAAGTCTTTTATGTACATATTTGTCTGGAGTGTAGCCTTGTATGGAAATGAAACGTGGACGATAAATGGTTTAGGCAAGAAGAAAATAGAAGCTTTTGAAATGTGGTGCTACAGAAGAATGCTGAAGATTAGGTGAGTAGATCACGTAGCTAACGAGCAAGTATTGTACAGAACTATGGAGAAAAGTAGTATGTGGCAAAACCTGACAGCTTTCACTCGGTTAATACTCGGCAGAAATCAAACCTGCATTTGGATCGGTCTTCCTTAACTCTTGTGCAGAAAGGTGTGTAGTACACTGCTGCAAACATTTTCATTAAGCTACCACTGGAATTCAGAAACGTTAGCAGTAATCCACGTGCTTTCAAATCAAAACTGAAGAGTTTCCTCATGGGTCACTCCTTGTATTCTGTCGAGGAGTTCCTTGAAAAAAATTATGCTGATTCTTATTGTATTGTTGATCGCGTTTACTTAAACTTATGGAGTGACTTTTTCCGGTTCATAAGCATTTATTTTTATCTGTTATTAATTTTATATTGTAATTTCATGTACTGAAACGTTCCATGACCTTGGAGATTTGCTTCTCAATTTGGTTCTACGGAACATGACGTGTAAATAAAATAAACAAGAGAGGAACGGTTGATAGGACACATCCTGAGACATCAAGGAATCACCAATTTAGTATTGAAGGAAAGTGTGTGGGGCACAAATCGTAAAGACCTAGAGATGAATACATGAGGAGATTCCAAAGGATGTAAGCTGCATAATTATTCAGTAATTGAGTGGCTTGCGCAGGACAGAGTCGCGTGGAGAGCTGCATCAAACCAGTCTCTGGACTGAAGAACACAACAACACACGAAGAAACACGCATATTGTTTCAGATATATATCTATATGTGATTTGTAAAAGACTTTCTGTACGCGAGCTAACAGCTGTTGACGGGTTTTTCCCGGTACGTATTACCATGAAACTACAATGGATGTGTCGGTACCCCGGCCGATTCGACCTCAGGCCCCCTGAGTGCGCTACCACAGAGCGTCCTGGCAGCCTTGCATGCATCGCAATCTCCGCCAGGCAAAGCATTCGCCGTGATGCATTGTCCAGTGCAACCGGCAACAAGGCAATCCCGCGGCGAATCGGAGTGCGTATATATATATAGGGTGAAAGTATTTAGACCGACAAACTCTGGGAGGTTGTTGGTGACATCAAAACAAATATGTTTCCCTAATGTCATTTTTTCCCATGAGGAGTATTTAAACGGCTAGAGGAAGATTTCTGTGGAGGCACATTATTTAAACCAACACTTTTCCATTTTTTATGACCAAGAGACAACACATTAACACAACCCAATTTCAATTACAGTAGATTTTCAAAAATGTCTCCATTGACACGTAAACAAAGGTTACACCGTCGGATCATGTTCTGTCTGACACGGGCAAAGACCCCAGGAGTATCCTGAATTTTTCCTGCTGCTTCTACTATCCGGGCAACCAGATCCACTTCTGATGCCACAGGAGTTGCGTAAACAAGGTTGCACATCTCTTCCCACACAAAAAAGTCCTAAGTGGACATATCTGGGTATCGAGCAGGCCATGGTACAGGACCACCTATTCCAATCCACGTTTCTGGGAGCCGTCGGTCCAGGAATCGAATCACACGACGACTGAAATGTGCCAGCGCCCCGTCATGTTGGAACCACATGCGTTGTCTTGTAGGGAGCGGGGCGTCTTCCAGCAATTCTGGCAATGCTCTGGCGAGAAAATTGTAATTTAATGGCCTAGGTAGCAATACGGCCCAATTAAACAGTCTCCAACAACTCCGACCCACACATTAACGAAGAACCGCACTTGATGAGCGCTAGTAACTGTAGCCTGTGGGTTATCCTCACTCCAGACATGCGAATTGTGCATGTAGAAGACTCCATCACGCCCGAACGTCTCTTCATCGGTAAACAACACAGAGGATGGAAATGTAGGATGCATTTCACACTGTTCCAGGTACCACTGCGAAAACTGTGCTCTGGGTGGATAATCAACGGGTTCCAGGTTGTGGACACGCTGTAAGTGAAATGGACGTAACAACTTCTCTCGAAGGACTGTTCTTACATTCGTCTGATTCGTCCCCATGTTACGTGCAATTGCAGGAGTGCTGATTGAAGGATCCCGCTCCACATGCTTCAAGACAGCGCCCTCAAACTGCAGCGTTCTTACCGTGCGACGGCGTCCCTGTCCAGGTAATCTGCTAAATGACCCGGTCTCAAGCAGACGTTGATACACAGCAGCAAAGATCATATAATGCGGGATATGGCGATTAGGATATTGTTGTTGATAAACCAGCTGTACAACTAGTCCGTTCTGGTGCGCTACGTAGTACGCACCAACCATGTCAGTGTACTCACTCCAAGTGTGTCGCTCCATTAGTAAACAGAGACAATGCACTACTGCATTGGTGGACAGCAGTTGCCTACAACTGAAGAGCGTAATACGCCCTCTGACCACTGAAGATCGTGATACGTCCTCTAACAACTGAAGAGCGTAATACGGCCTCCGCCGGTTTAAATAATCCTCATAGGAAAAAATGACATTAGGGAAAAATATTTGTTTTGATGCCCCCTACAACCTCCCAGAGTTTGTCGGTTTAAATACTTTTCACCCTGTATATGTACAGGGTGGAGAAAAATTGTGTCATGTGTCACGAAATTTTAACCCTGGATAGCTGCCACGCACTCCGATTGGCCGCGGGATTGCCTTGTTGGTGACGTATGACCGCGAATGCTTCGCCTGCCGGAGATCGCGATGTATCCATGGCGGCCCGCAGGCTCGTTGGCAGCGCGCCAGCCTTTCACTCTGGGGCCGGAGGGCGAATCCGCCCGGGTCCGGATACATCCATTGTAGTTTCATGATAAGACGTACCGGGAAAAAAACCGCCAACAGCTGTTAGTTCACGTACAAAAAGTCTTTTACAAATCGCGTTGGCGCTGAAAATGACCATTTTTGTAGCTAGCACATTGTTTACTTAAAGCAGGTGCTCCAACTGGCGACTCTCTGACGCGACACAAGCTTGATAACGTCGAACGGTGTTTGGCCGAACTCTTTCAAAGATTCCTGGCATTGCCCTGATGTGATTGGCGGCATGTTGAACGCGACCCATTAATTTTCGTTTCTAGGTAGTTTGCGTCCGACTAGAACCTTGAAGAATACCCACAGGAAAACGTCAGCTGGCGTGAGGTCTGGTGATCGCGGGAGCCATGTCCTACGAGCACCTCTGCCAATAAACCGGCTTTCGAAAATTTCATTTAAATATCGACTGTTACGTGTGGGTGCCCCATCAGGCTGTAACCACATGCGTAGCCGGCCGGGTAGAGTTTCTTGCAAAAAGTGAAGGTTATTTGCCCCTGTAATTTGAGGAGGTAGACGCACCGGCCCAATCAGATGGTCACACGCAATGCCTGCCCAAACGCTGAGCGACAATCGTTCCTGGTGTCCGCGGACGCCCGTCACGTGAGGATTTCCCCTTGCCCAGTAATGAACGTTTCTAGTGTTATAAAGGTCATCCCGATGAAAGGTTCACTCATCGGTAAATAACACAGTGGCGAGGAAGTCGGGATCTCGTGCAACACGTCGCAGAAACCACCGGCAAAACCCTAGCCTCTGTTCACAGTTCGTCATAGGATTTAGTTCTTCGACAGGGTGGAAACTAAATGGATGCTGGCCGTCATCCCTCAAAACGTTCCAGACCAACCAAGGAGTGACCGTCATGTCTCATCCAACCGCTCGAGTACTTGTCTCTTCGAATGCAGCATCCCGTCGTGTTCTAGGTCTTCCAGCATCACCCTGATATCACGCTACCGAGCCTGTTTCGCGAAGTCACCGTTGAATTTCTGTAATAATCGTTTGCGGGTGTGGGTGGCATCTTGCTGGATACCGTTCCTCATACAACCGTCGAGCTCCATGCGCTTTACCGTCGGCCTGTCCATAAAAAAACCATATCTCGTTGTTCTTCAAACGGAAATTGTGCCGCCATGCTTACTGTATGATTAAATAGCATGTGACGTGTGTGTGCTCCGATGCGACGTTTACGTGTCAATACCTCTGACGTGAGGTGGAGACAAACAGCAAGACCTATTCCACAGGTGTGTGTATCACTTTGGGACAGTGACGGGGCGAGGGACGTTTGTTCACATATCAAAAAAGTTTTGCAACACCCTGGTTCCCAGAACTCCTGAAGATAGACGTTGACTGTGGATATTGTATCACAGACACAGTCCCTTTGACTGTTCAGAGATGTCACTAAATCCGCCCAAAGATGTAAACAACAATGCATGAGCAGCGGCTATTCTACATCTACATCTACATCCATACTCCGCAAGCCACCTGACGGTGTGTGTGGCGGAGGGTACCTTGAGTACCTCTACCGGTTCTCCCTTCTATTCCAGCCTCGTATTGTTCGTGGAAAGAAGGATTGTCGGTATGCCTCAGTGTGGCCTCTAATCTCTCTGATTTTATCCTCATGGTCTCTTCGCGAGATATACGTAGGAGGGAGCAATATACTGCTTGACTCTTCGGTGAAGGTATGTTCTCGAAACTTTGACAAAAGTCCGTACCGAGCTACTGAGCGTCTCTCCTGCAGAGTCTTCCACTGGAGTTTATCTATCATCTCCGTAACGCTTTCGCGATTGCTAAATCATCCTGTAACAAAGCGCGCTGCTCTCCGTTGGATCTTCTCTATATCTTCTATCAACCCTATCTGGTACGGATCCCACACTGCCTAGCAGTATTCAAGCAGTGGGCGAACAAGCGTACTGTAACCTACTTCCTTTGTTTTCGGATTGCATTTCCTTAGGATTCTTCCAATGAATCTCAGTCTGGCATCTGCTTTACCGACGATCAACATTATACGATCATTCCATTTTAAATCACTCCTAATGCGTATTCCCAGATAATTTATGGTATTAACTGCTTCCAATTGCTGACCTGCTATTTTGTAGCTAAATGATAAAGGATTTATCTTTCTGTGTATTCGCAGCACATTACACTTGTCTACATTGAGATTCAATTGCCATTCCCTGCACCATGCGTCAATTCTCTGCAGATCCTCCTGCATTTCAGTACAATTTTCCATTGTTACAACCTCTCGATACACCACAGCATCATCTGCAAAAAGCCTCAGTGAACTTCCGATGTCATCCACCAGGTCATTTATGTATTAGACGGAGGAGGTTCGACAGTCGATCAGTTCCAGTCACACCATCAGGAAGGATGCACACATGCACACTGCTCTTGGTGTCTGTACTTCAGTGATGCCTGGACTGTCACTACCGCGGTCCGATCGCTTCCACCAGGAAGAGCTCTCAACAAGGGAAGTGTCCAGGCGTCTCGGAGTGAACCAAAGCGATGGTGTTCGGACATGGAGGAGATAGAGACAGGAACTGTCGATGACATGTCTCGCTTAGGCCGCCCAAGTGGATGACCGCTACCTACGGATTATGGCTCGGAGGAACACTTCACGGCATTCGCTTCAGAGGTGCTACAAATTCGTCGTGCTATAGACCGCGCCGCTCGAACTCTTAACACAACTGGCAGTGCTAAGAGTATCCTGCGACTTCCACATCGCTGGCAACAGGTTATACACAATGCTGGTGACTACTCTGAAGATCAATAAAATTATGAAACGCGTATCTATTTTGTACGAGCTATAAATACATAGTTGCCACTATTAAAGTTCCAACCCGCGTACTTAAATCTTGATTGCAAACCATTTATAAGAAATGAAGTTTTGAAAACAAATCTTTAGACAGGCATCTCCGGTGAGAGTCACAACCGGAGGAGCAGGCCCCACAGGCTCGGATATATAGGTAGTTATAATGCAGCTATAATCAGTTACTAGAACTGACTAAATCCTAGGACTACATTTTAAAAGTAAACGTAGCATCAACGAACTCCTCCTCCCCATTTAAAAAAATGCTAAAATATCTTAAAATCTTAAATCATGGCACAGTAGGAAGATAATGTAAATATGAAAAAAACTTTGGATACTGAACTTGGCTGAGCATAAACAATCATAAATAATTTAACCCCTGAAACACTCAACGTATTGAAATAAAAATTCCGACACGCTTGCAGGATGCCTTCTGTTTCTACAGCATTGCTAGTAACAATGTATTAAAAATACTTAAAAACGGTTAACTTCACATCAAATACCTGCGTGCAGGTTTTTTTTCTACAAGATCAGAACAGAAACAGCTAGATATGCAGAAAATTTGTATTTACTTGGTTACTTAAAATGAAATCAAAAGAAAACACGGCAGATTAGCAGCCCTAAACCGGAAATTCCCTTTTCTGAATTAAACTACTTAACGAGACGGCTATTCAACCCCTGCACAAGCCATTGTAATGACTCCACAGCGTGGTTCAGATTGTAAAACAGCCTTACAATTTATAAAACACATAAACTTTTCTGGCTAAGAAAGAGTTGTAATCAATTCGCCCAGTATGAGGAGCTACATAATACTTAGGACTAATGTTATAGAGATCGAAAGCGCCTTGCTCTTCACAATTGTACAAGAGAATATATTTTACTTGTTGTTTTTAAGCACAGTGAAACCTGAACAGAAATACTAAGAACGTTCGCTCAACAATTTGGCCTAGGTTGACGCTCAGGGGTTAGTTGGAAACACCAAACACGCAAAGGCCACTGTGCATATGTCTTGCGTTGCATTCACCCTCACTGACAACTTCCGCAGTAACACAAAAATGGTTCAAATGGCTCTGAGCACTATCGGACTTAACTTCTGAGGCCATCAGTCCCCTAGAACTTAGAACTACTTAAACCTAACTAACCTAAGGACATCACACACACCCATGCCCGAGGCAGGATTCGAACCTGCGACCGTAGCGGTCGCGTGGTTCCCGACTGTAGCGCCTAGAACCGTGCGGCCACGCAGTAACACAGTCAGGAGCGGAATGAATGACCTTCTTAATGGTAGTGTTGCCTAACATACAATGGAACGAGCCTCTACTGCAGATCTTACAGTCAATATAAGCTTGGATCACAAGTCGGCAAGTATGTAAAAACTGCAAGGCCACCTTATACAAGCAATAAAATAGCTCACCAAGCGATTATTTAGTCTTACAAATATTCAGGTGAATTAATACATTCCCATTCCCGGTAAATGCAGTTGAAATCAAGGTGCATGAAGCCAGGTGCAAGGTGTTCCAGCGACTGCACCTTACATCCCAACAACCATGGCGGTCAACGGCCTAAAATTCACGCCCGCAACCACGCCTCAAAAACTGGCCGCTGCTTGTTGCTTTTGCGCTTCGTATTTCTGTTCACTTACGGGTGTCGGCGGTTCGGACACTCGCTAATTACACCTGGGCCTCTGCGCAAGCCCTTTAGCTCTGCCGGCGAGACTCACAGTCAAGGATTCCAAACCCCCTCGAAAAACAAGATCGATATAGGACGGCACGGCTGACTAATGAATATTAGAGGCGCCGGTCAACCTGGGTGCACTGTGTTTTTGGACTACAGTGTTATGTACAAGGTGTTGGTAAATTCACATTACGAATTTCTAGGACTGGTAGAGGGGAGTGAGTACACAATATTTGGAATAGGAAGACAATATCCGGAAACGTACAGTCTACATTCCACGACGGTTTCATTTCATATCTTTAACTTATCCACTTCTGCTTGAGGAATTGAATTATGCTTGATGCAGTACAATTATCATATAAATGTTCGAAACGAAAAGTATTGTATTCTATTGCATTGTACAGTAACCGGGGACCTAGAAACGACGGAAAGGCTCCGTCCTCGCCGTAGCCGCAGTTGTCCACAACCCCACGACGACTACCGCAGTCCATTTCACCCCTCCGCCGCCCCACACCGAACCCAGAGTTATTGTGCGGTTCGGCCACCGGTGGACCCCCACGGAACGTCTCACACCAGCCGAGTGTAGCCCCTATGTTTACGTGGTAGAGTAATGGTGGTGTACGCGTACGTGGAGAACTTCTTTGCGCAGCAATCGCCGACATAGTGTAACTGAGGCGGTATATGGGGAGCCAGCCCGCATTCGCCGAGGCAGATGCAAAACCTCCTAAAAACCATCCACAGACTGGTCGGTTCACCGGACCTCGACACAAATCCGCCGGGCGGATTCGTGCCGGGCGCATTCGTGCCGGAAAGCCGTGCTTTAGACCGCACGGCCAACCGGGCGGGTTTGAAACGAAAAGTAAATAAACATGCATATTTCACTTAAGCATATTTGTTTGTAGTAACACTTCGACATTACATGTTTGCATTATTTCAAACAAAAAATAATCCAGCATCTTTACATACGTAACAGTATTGATGCATTACGACAACAGGCAATCGTTTGATATACACTCCTGGAAATGGAAAAAAGAACACATTGACACCGGTGTGTCAGACCCACCATACTTGCTCCGGACACTGCGAGAGGGCTGTACAAGCAATGATCACACGCACGGCACAGCGGACACACCAGGAACCGCGGTGTTGGCCGTCGAATGGCGCTAGCTGCGCAGCATTTGTGCACCGCCGCCGTCAGTGTCAGCCAGTTTGCCGTGGCATACGGAGCTCCATCGCAGTCTTTAACACTGGTAGCATGCCGCGACAGCGTGGACGTGAACCGTATGTGCAGTTGGCGGACTTTGAGCGAGGGCGTATAGTGGGCGTGCGGGGGGCCGGGTGGACGTACCGCCGAATTGCTCAACACGTGGGGCGTGAGGTCTCCACAGTACATCGATGTTGTCGCCAGTGGTCGGCGGAAGGTGCACGTGACCGTCGACCTGGGACCGGACCGCAGCGACGCACGGATGCACGCCAAGACCGTAGGATCCTACGCAGTGCCGTAGAGGACCGCACCGCCACTTCCCAGCAAATTAGGGACACTGTTGCTCCTGGGGTATCGGCGAGGACCATTCGCAATCGTCTCCATGAAGCTGGGCTACGGTCCCGCACACCGTTAGGCCGTCTTCCGCTCACGCCCCAACATCGTGCAGCCCGCCTCCAGTGGTGTCGCGACAGGCGTGAATGGAGGGACGAATGGAGACGTGTCGTCTTCAGCGATGAGAGTCGCTTCTGCCTTGGTGCCAATGATGGTCGTATGCGTGTTTGGCGCCGTGCAGGTGAGCGCCACAATCAGGACTGCATACGACCGAGGCACACAGGGTCAACACCCGGCATCATGGTGTGGGGAGCGATCTCCTACACTGGCCGTACACCACTGGTGATCGTCGAGGGGACACTGAATAGTGCACGGTACATCCAAACCGTCATCGAACCCATCGTTCTACCATTCCTAGACCGGCAAGGGAACTTGCTGTTCCAACAGGACAATGCACGTCCGCATGTATCCCGTGCCACCCAAAGTGCTCTAGAAGGTGTAAGTCAACTACCCTGGCCAGCAAGATCTCCGGATCTGTCCCCCATTGAGCATGTTTGGGACTGGATGAAGCGTCGTCTCACGCGGTCTGCACGTCCAGCACGAACGCTGGTCCAGCTGAGGCGCCAGGTGGAAATGGCATGGCAAGCCGTTCCACAGGACTACATCCAGCATCTCTACGATCGTCTCCATGGGAGAATAGCAGCCTGCATTGCTGCGAAAGGTGGATATACACTGTACTAGTGCCGACATTGTGCATGCTCTGTTGCCTGTGTCTATGTGCCTGTGGTTCTGTCAGTGTGATCATGTGATGTATCTGACCCCAGGAATGTGTCAATAAAGTTTCCCCTTCCTGGGACAATGAATTCACGGTGTTCTTATTTCAATTTCCAGGAGTGTAGTACACGTAGTCCTGTCTACCCTACTGCATATCACAACGAGCAACTCTGAGACTTTTCTCCTCCCGTCTGCAGATCATCGTCTAGTGGTTGACGTTGCTGTCTTTAGATTCCGGGGTACCGCTTTTACTTTCCGTTCGGGGCGGGGATTTTCTCCGCCTGGGGACTGTTTTTGTGTTGTTCCTCATCATTTCATCGTCATTCGGGAAAAGAGCAAGACTGGACAGCGTTAAGATAAAGAATTTGTTCAGTCGCTGATAATCGCGTCGTTGAGCGCCGCACAAACCAAACATTGTAATCATCTTTCTCTCAGCAGACGTGGATGCGTTACTCATCTGAACTCAAACCATCTTACAACGGAAACGTACATTTCCACACATGGGTTCTTATTCAAAACATTATATGCTCAATTCCTTCTACAAGTGCTAGAAGTTTGTATATGTGTTATCAGAATGGCTTGGCATGATTAGTACAGAGTGGTTGTAATTAAACTTCAGAAGGGACCCCTTGAAAAACGAGTGATCATAGGTCAATGAAACTGTTGACAGAAACACATTTTAACTTCCTCATGACAGGGTAACATTTGTTGATTACGGATCATATTTACATTCCAGTTTACAAACGTTGCTCAGTGTGACGACTAAGTAGATCCACGACAGCATGGAACAGCACCGGAGATACCGTTTCACGATTGTTCGCAGCACATTTCCAATGGTGGACTGTGGAACGTTCAGCTGTCGTGACACAGCCCGTGCTCTGCCTGAAGATCACTCATTACGTCCAGTATTCTCAGCCATGGCAATAGAAACTTCTTCAACAATTTGTGGCACAGTGGGTCGTCAGCCTCTTCCAGGAGCAATTCCCAAATCGCCAGTTAATTCGAACTTCCGAATCGTACTGTTCTACCCCGATACGGAAAGAGGATCTCTCCGTATTTCTTAAACACGTCAATACTCGTGAAGAGCGGCAGTATCAGTGATAGTGCTGTCCGTTTGTCGAATGAGGTAGGCGGGTGATCTAAGTTTTACCGAGGGCGGGTTGTAGTGGCCTGGAGCCTCGACCCGAGCATTTCGGAAACTGCACGACTTGTGGGGTGTTCAAGGAGTGCTGTGGTGAGCGTCTTCTACATGTGGCGAAACCAAGGTGACTTCCAGACGTCGTGGTATTGGGCGGCCACCCCCAATAACAGATGTCGGACGTCATAGGCTGGGCAAAGTGCTAAAACAGAACAGGCGGTGAACTCCAGCGGAACTAGCATTAGACTCTAATGCAGGGCGAAGCACAAGCGTCTCTGCACACGCACAGCGCACCGAACATTCGGAAAGATGGGCCCCGGCAGCCGACGATCCATGCGTGTGCCAATGTTAACACCACGACATCGTCAGCTACGACTGAAATGAGCACGTGACCATCGACACTGGACGTTGGCGTAGTGGCAAAGCGTTGTATGGTCTGATGAATCCCGATACCTGCTTCATCATGCCAATGGGAAGGCGTGAATCAGTCGTCATCCAGCTACCTGAAACCTGTACTGAGGGACAGAGACAAACTGACGGTGGCTCCATTATGCTCTGGGGAAACATTGTAAGAGGTCCGAGCAGATGTAATTTTATGTAAGAGGTCCGAGCAGATGTAATTTCGATGTATTGCTCATGCGCTGTCTGCGATATGCAAAGTATAAGAGAATCGCTGGCCAGAGAGCAGTGTTGACTGCAGTAGGAACTGTGTAGCTGTAGCAGTAAGTTGTGGCTAGTCTGCGCTAGTCTGGAGTCTGCTCTGGTCTGGTATGGTGTATCGCGTTGGCTGGCGGGTCGCGGTGCAGCGATGCCGGAGCCTGAGTATTATTGTATAAGGTAAAAAGCAGCCTCGCGCATATCTACTAATGTTATCTGAACTACCATGCAAATGTTTTTAAAAAATGTCCTAATAATAATCTTTGTCACATAAAGTAATTTTTTAACAAGCATTCATTTCAACTTAAAGAATTTACTAATTTCTCCAATCCATGATCATTGCGATTGTTGCAAAAGAGAAATCAGTTGCTTCCTTTCATAAATGACAAATCTATCGGCCAGCATTGCACAGAGGTGTGCCGGAAAAATTTATTGTAAGAGCAGATATATTCGACAATTTTATTGAGGTAAGAATTTTTTCCTTTTTTATTCAAAATGATCTTACAGGGCCATGACGCAGCACTGCTGTCGTCCAAAATGTACCAGGTTACTGAATTTATTTTTTATTACGAGGTTTAGGAATTTTTCTGTTTCAAGCTTACATTAGATGAGAAAAGAATTTTGTGGGTACATTAAATGGGAAACAAGTTTTGTGTGGAGGTTAAATGTGAATGAATTTCTGTAGGGAGGTTACAAATGGGAACCAATTTTGTTCTGAGGTTACACTAAAAAAAAATTAGAATCATATTTATTATTATTATTATTATTTATTCAAAATTTTGTGGGGAGGTTGCAACATGTGGGCATCCATTTGTCCGGCGGAGCTCTTGCAAGGCACCGTGACGACCAAGGAGTATTATAGATCGGTTATAGACTACGTACACCCCTTCATGACGATCATGTATCCCGATGGCTGTGACATAGTTCAACGGGATAATGCGGGGTGTCAGCAGGCCAGGAGTGTCATGAGGGATTCGAGAAACACAATGGCGAGTTCCAGTTTGTTGCGCTGCATATCTGGGATGTATAAACATAAGCTTCCGCGGCCATCATCACATTCAATAAAATTTTTTGGGGTTTGTGACGGCATTGTCAATATATATAAAACTACCGACGTTTCGGTCCCTATTGCAAGCGACCTTCTTCAGGGTGTTTTTGTTTACTGCTGAATGAGAGTTGTTTCTTATATATCTGCAGACGTGGCTGTTATCTAATTCTGATAATCTGTTTCGGATAAGGGGGAGGGATGTTAGAAGTCTTTATTGGTGTTTTTATTATTTCTTTTCATTGGTGGAAATCCGACGTTTTGATTGGTGTTTGCATTACTGCTTGCGATTTTTGGAAATCAGCGAATGGAAAACCAGGCGGCAGTTGTGACGTGGCGTTGTTTTCCTGCTTTCTAGCGCCGGCCGAGGCGCGCCAGTAGTCTATGTAACTGCGGCCGCTGCGGTCTCTCGCGCGCCTGTATGTGTTGCTTCACGTGACCTATTGCCCCAGAGCGCTGTTATTGCTGGTAGTCAAGACGTCGGAAGTCGGTACCCGTCTTCTCCGTTCAACTACCACAAGCTGAGGCAGAAAAGATTGGATAAAGCAAAGATGAACAAGTGTTCAAAGCTATAAAGATATACATTTTAGAGCCGACATTTAAAGGAAATTTTTTGGTTTGGTCCATACTGCTTCCTTGAAAAATATGGAAGCCAAAGACATTGCAGCAGAAGAAATGTTTTTCGCTGTTTCAAAGATGGAAGAGTGCTTAAAGCACGCATTTTAGAACACATGTTTACCTCACATTTTTTCTCGTTTGATCCATACTACAACCTCTGGACATTGCCCTACAATCTTAGCAACAACGTTATCGGTACATGTATTCCACCATCAGAGCTACCAGAACTATTTACTCTCTTAGCTTTCGATTCGGTCGTTTCCAGACCAGAATCTTTTATCTCAAATTGATACATTCACCGTCTCCATCATACGTGAAGGTTTGTATCATTATCACAGAATCGCCATGTACGCTCGCAAAAGGGTAGAAGTAGTTTTAATATCGTCTGTATGTTTATTGTACGTCCTTTACAGGAGACTTTTAACATTCGTGAAAGTAAAATTAACTCTTAAAATGTAATTGTAAAACATTCTTAAAGTTAGCATGTGCTGCATCTAAAAGATATATCCTGGTAAAATCAAGCTGTTCTTTCGAAAACAAGTACTTTGTATCTATGCCTAAGTTAAAATTCAAGTTCATGTCAAGTACAAGACATAGTCTTATGAAATTTGATGGATATTTTTGAGACCATCTATCTAATCATCTGTTAAGTAATAGAAGCCTCCGTATGAAGCGCTTCTAATATTAAAAAATTTTCGTTTTTTTTAATTATAGGTTTAATTTCAAAGTAAGCCATTCAGATCAGAATGTTAATTTTAAAATACGGTGACTGAGTATAGTGTAATAACTTTATGTTTCTATTAAAGTATGTTGTCTAAGTATATTTGATTTTGTTAATGAATGTGTGTTAACAAAGGTTTGATAAGAGAATGAACGTTAGTAATATTATTTAGATTAAAAACAGCCGACCAGTTGCAAAGGATAAAGTAATCTTTACCTAGGTTTCGATAGGTTTAAAACTATCTTCTTCAGAAGACGGCCTGAGGAAAATGAACATCGTGTTTTATATGAAAGGTATACACATAAGTCAAGATTAGAGTTTAACATATATTAAGAGAATCTTGTGTTACAAAATATGAGAATTTCTTGTACTTACAGTATTACATTAACATGGAGTGATACGTCATTGCCATTTTTACAAACATCTCCATAGCTCCATTAGTCCAAATAAAATATAGCCCTAAGAGTAGGGTTTGTCAGATAAATAAAATTAAGTACATGGAAGTTGGAGAGCGTATAAGCAACTGAGTAAAATCGGCCTGCGTGGTAGCACTGCGGCCAGGGCAGGTGGCGCTCAGGTCGCGTACTATGTGCCGATTGGCGTACTGAAGCAACATGTGACCAATATAATACGAGGGGCAGTTATTACAGGTTAGTTTGTATACACCTGAATTAGAAAACCAATCGTTAGCAATTTCTACTGAATGTATAAGATTTCTTTTTAAACTGTTGTCTGTAGAAAAGGAGACGTTACAGTTATATATTTTATTTAGAAGACGTTTAATCCTATATGATATGTTACCCAAGAAAGGGATGGAAATAAATTTTTTAGTTTCTGTGGTATCTGTGGGGAGGTTATTACTCAAAGTCGAACAATTTTGGGAAATTTTCTTATTAAGCAGGTGATCGATCATATTCTGGTTGTATCCATTATTAACAGCAATCGTTTTGATGACATTCAGTTCCTTTTGTTGATCCGCAGGTGATAAAGGCGTGGTTACCATTCGGTGAATGGCAGAATGAAAAAACGCCAGTTTGTGCGCTTTAGGATGAGTTGAGTCAGCAGGAATGACATTATCTGAATATGTTTCCTTGCGGAAGATATTGAAATGGAAGGTATTATCTTGTATAGAAATTGTTAAATCTAGAAAATTAAGTTCACGTTTATCATTTTGAAGTTCTTTTGTGAAGGAAATTTTTTCATGTAAACCATTGAAAGTGTTGAAGAGCTGCTCTAACTCATGGTCAGTGCCATCAAAAATATGGCAAATATGGCAAATATGGCAATGACGAATCACTCCATGTTAATGTAATACTGTAAGTACAAGAAATTCTTCTCATATTTTGTAACACAAGATTCTCTTAATATATGTTAAACTCTAATCTTGACTTATGTGTATACCTTTCATATAAAACACGATGTTCATTTTCCTCAGGCCGTCTTCTGAAGAAGATAGGTTTAAACCTATCGAAACCTAGGTAAAGGTTACTTTATCCTTTGCAACTGGTCGGCTGTTTTTAATCTAACTACGTGGAACCGTTGCTGTTACGCAGCTATGTTTAGAATAATGAAATTCTTGCCTGCCGAGGTATCAAAAGCTGCATCCAGGTATATGGACATCAAATTAAAAATTGTGAAAGCAGGTATGGCTATTGACTTTAATCAACAGTGCCTAGATAAAGACATTATCCCTGATTACGTGAAGGCGTACGTAAACTTTAAACAGTGTAACAGAGTGCCTTCTATTAAAAAGAAGTTAGTGCATTTATTCATTTCGGATAGCATAGTGAATTTGTACAAGAAAAAAGATGTTCTTAATAGTGAAGCCTACTGTATACACCTAATTTTAACTAAAGCTTTTAAAGTACTTTGTAATTTTCAAATTGACCACCTGTTAAATAGTATTAATGAATGGCTCTTTAATCGTAATGAAGAAATCAAGGCTAGACATGAAAGAAAGCTTTTGAAGTTTAGTAATAGGACCACAAGTAAAGCAGACAATAGTGGCAAACACCTATTTTACGAAAGAGTACTAAATAAAACTAATATCACTTTTACGCAGGCTGAGAATGACTTATTGTGTAAAGGCCTCAAATATAACTTGCCTTCTAAACTCGATAAATATCCAGTTATTTGTAATCTCATTGTAGATCTAAAAACCGGTTTAGAATCTCTGAAATTAGAGAAAACGGAGCAAGTTAAATGTGCCTACGAATGTAATAACATAATAGAAAAAGAAATTAAATTATCTCCTAATAGTCAGTCGGGCGAATATAGTATAGTAAAAAGCATTAATCATAAACTTAGAGAAGTACCTACAGCACATTGCGGAAAAACTAATTCAGCTAATGTCAAAGGACAACGTTTTTCATACGATGACTTTAAATCTGTTACACGAAGCGGACTGCTGCATGAGATGGCCACTTTCATTACGAACATGCGATCGCTACGGTCGCAGGTTCGAATCCTGCCTCGGGCATGGATGTGTGTGATGTCCTTAGGTTAGTTAGGTTTAAGTAGTTCTAAGTTCTAGGGGACTGATGACCTTACAAGTTAAGTCCCATAGTGCTCAGAGCCATTTGAACCATCTGAGCCATTCCAGAGTGAAGGAATATTGTTGCGGACACATATTTCCAGGTTCGGATACCACTGTAACTCTGCAAGCGATACTGCGCGTACCGGCGTTCCCGCCGTATACAACGAACGACTCCAAAAAATGTAACGCCGCCTTAAGAAATGAATCGTCCACTTCGGGGAGATTCAAACCGGAATATACTCGATCATCGTATTTGCAAGAAGTATTGGCAAAACGGAACCATCACGATGTCTAATCATTACTTGAGAACGAACCCGACGATGAATATTGAGAGTCAAGTGACGTTACGGTGTGGGCAGAGAACGTTGCCACCTGACAACAGATCAACAACAAACTCCGCTAGGCAAGATCGATGTAGGACTGGCAGATAAACACACGGGACTGAGTAAACAGAAGTTCGACAAACTGCGGAGCTGCGGTAGAGGTGGAAATAAGGACAACCTGCTCGCTCGACGCACAAGGCGGAACTTAGTCATCGATCTACGACTGCTGATACGGTGATACACGTTCCTATGTAAATTCTGATGCACTGCTCGAGGTGATAGTGTTACTTGAGAGTGAGGTGGCGCAGTGGTTAGCACAATGGACTCGCACTTTGGAGGACGACGGTTCGAACTCTCGTCTGGCCATCCTGAATTACGTTTCCCGTGATTTCCCTAAATCGCTCCAGGAAATGCCAGGATGGTTCCTTTGAAAGGGCGCGGCTGACTGCCTTCCTCGTGCTTCCCTAACCCCATGAGACCTGTGACATCGCTGTTTCTTCCTCTCCCCAAATCAATCACCCAACATGGTTGCCAGCTCGTCGTTTTTATACGTTGTTTTCAAAATGCACCCGATTTGATTTTCATGAGTTTAATTTTGTTTTAAATCTGGATAAAAAACCGTATGCCGATGTTCAAATGCGGCTTTTTTTTTTTTTTTTTTTTTTTTTTTTTTTTTTTTTTTTAACTCTGTATAGGCGCGTCAACCACAACGGAGGGACGGAGGGGTATCTGTTGAGAGGCCAGACAAACGTGTGGTTCCTGAAGAGGGGCAGCAGCCTTTTCAGTAGTTACAAGGGCAACAGTCTGGATGATAGACTGATCTGGCCTTGTAACATTAACCAAAACGGCCTTGCTGTGCTGGTACTGCGAAAGGCTGAAAGCAAGGGGAAACTACGGCCGTAATTTTTCCCGAGGGCATGCAGCTTTACTGTATGATTAAATGATGATGGCGTCCTCTTGGGCAAAATATTCCGGAAGTAAAATAGTCCCCCATTCGGATCAGCGGGCGGGGATTACTCAAGAGGATGTCGTTATCAGGAGAAAGAAAACTGGCGTTCTACGGATCGGAGCGTGGAATGTCAGATCCCTTAATCGGGCAGGTAGGTTAGAAAATTTAAAAAGGGAAATGGATAGGTTTAAGTTAGATATAGTGAGAATTAGTGAAGTTCGGTGGCAGGAGGAACAAGACTTCTGGTCAGGTGACTACAGGGTTATAAACACAAAGTCAAATAGGGGTAATGCAGGAGTAGGTTTAATAATGAATAGGAAAATAGGAATGCGGGTAAGCTAATACAAACAGCATAGTGAACGCATTATTGTGGCCAAGATAGATACGAAGCCCACACCTACAACAGTAGTACAAGTTTATATGCCAACTAGCTCTGCAGATGACGAAGAAATTGAAGAAATGTATGATGAAATAAAAGAAATTATTCAGATAGTGAAGGGAGACGAAAATTTAATAGTCATGGGTGATTGGAATTCGAGTGTAGGAAAAGGGAGAGAAGGAAACGTAGTAGGTGAATATGGATTGGGGCTAAGAAATGAAAGAGGAAGCCGCCTGGTAGAATTTTGCACAGAGCACTACTTAATCATAGCTAACACTTGTTTTAAGAATCATGATAGAAGGTTGTAGACATTGAAGAACCCTGGAGATACTAAAAGGTATCAGATAGATTATATAATGGTAAGACAGAGACTTAGGAACCAGGTTTTAAATTGTAAGACATTTCCAGGGGCAGATGTGGACTCTGACCACAATCTATTGGTTATGTATGACCTGTAGATTAAAACTGAAGAAACTGCAAAGAGGTGTGAATTTAAGGAGATGGGACCTGGATAAACTGACTAAGCCAGAGGTTGTACAGAGTTTCAGGAAGAGCATAAGGGAACAATTGACAGGATCGGGGGAAAGAAATACAGTAGAAGAAGAATGGGTAGCTCTGAGAGATGAAGTAGTGAAGGCAGCAGAGGATCAAGTAGGTAAAAAGACGAGAGCTAGTAGAAATCCTTGGGTAACAGAAGAAATATTGAATTTAATTGATGAAAGGAGAAAATATAAAAATGCAGGTAATGAAGCAGGCAAAAAGGAATACAAACGTCTCAAAAATGAGATCGACAGGAAGTGCAAAATGGTTAAGCAGGGATGGCTAGAGAACAAATGTAAAGATGTAGAGGCTTATCTCACTAGGGGTAAGATAGATACTGCCTACAGGAAAATAAAGGAGACCTTTGGAGATAAGAGAACCACTTGTATGAACATCAAGAGCTCAGATGGAAACCCAGTTGTAAGCAAAGACGGGAAAGCATAAAGGTGGAAGGAGCATATGGAGGGTCTATACAAGGGCGATGTACTTGAGGACAATATTATGGAAATGGAAGAGGATGTAGATGAAGATGAAATGGGAGATCCGATACTGCGTGTTGAGTTTGACAGAGCACTGAAAGACCTGAGTCGAAACAAGGCCCCCGGAGTAGACAACATTCCATTGGAACTACTGACGGCCTTGTGAGAGCCAGTCCTGACAAAACTTTACCTTCTGGTGAGCAAGATGTATGAAACAGGCGAAATACCCTCAGACTTCAAAAAGTGGGGGGTGGAGGGGGGTAAGGGGGGGTGTTACATCCCTAGCTCAAATACAAGATTTTAAATGAAATGAATTCTTTTTTCCAATTGTTTGACCGCGAGCATTGTTCCAAACTAAATTCGTAGACCCAGAAAGCTTCTCTCTCCTCTTCATTTTCATTTTGGTTTCATATCATGCAATAGCTCATAGAAGCCGTCAGTATTCACTGTTTGACATTTAGGAGGGCAATGAATTACCAGTGATCCTTTGATGCCCCAAAACCTGTCATCATAAACAGTTCTACAGAAGCTTGTCATAAATATTTTTCTGTTATAGTCTCCCGCTTACACACGTCTCATCACCAGATAGTATGCGACTTCGAAAGTTATCTCCCTCCTCTTCACAGCGCCTTAAGCCCATTATCGTGATTTTCAGACGTTCTTGTCTGTGTTTATCAGTTAACTGATGTGGTATCCAATGAGCACAAACTTTGAGACACTGCAGTTATTTCATCGTGGTTAAAGTTGAAGTACGCACAATATCATCATTCCTGGGCGGACGATCATCAGGAATCGTTTGCACAGATGGCTAGACGTTCTTGTCGGTTTTAAAAATAGTTCGCCAGCTGCACACTGTTCGTTGCAGATACACACACACGTCCGCTTTTCTAATGATATGCACTAGTCCATATTTCGTTCATTAAGACCATATTGTGAATGATCTCCGCAAATTCTGTCCCTCCAAAATAAAGTAAATGAATCACTTCCCGCATTCGTTCCTTGGTACATACAGAGAACTGGGCAATCAAACTACGAAATCTGAAATCCCTACCAATAAAACACTTCACCGAACCAGCACAAGAATAACAGTGAGTTTGAGTCATATCATTGTTGAGAGAGTGCTGTCAACTTACGAGGCAGGAAATAAAATAGTCCTCATTTATTGAATTGCTCTTGTAGATCGTCGGCCGTCTTGCTTCGTTAAATCAGTTAGTGAATCGAAATAATCTAATCACCATCTCTGCGTTGATAGTGGGATCGAAACAGAAATGACAGTGACCAGACCCAATTAGTGTATTCGGTCTTCTGATATTGTTTCGCCAAGGAAGATCGTAATACGATTCTGCCTTTCAGTCACAGCACGAACGCCCAGAAAGGCATCAGACCAGATGAGATACTTGTGACATTTTACAGCTACTGTATGAAAGAATTTGTTCCCCTTCACTCAGCAGTTTCTTACAGTTCGTTAGGGCAACGAAGGAGCTCGGTTTTCAAGAAAAGTCATCGAAGAGTTGACTATAATTATAGATCTGTATCAGTTCACACAGTCAATCGAAATATTGCCACTGTATCGATTTTTTTATTTTTAAATGCAGCATTTCTTTCAGTTTAAGTAGCGCGACACCGTTTTATGCGCGAAATAAACACACACTTTTAGCGATAAATTTGTAGGAACGCTCTGACTGTTTTGAGCTGTCGTAATGTAAAGGGAACGTAAGGCAATGAAAAATATCCGTCCAATTCCGAGTTCTATGAGCACTAAAGTCTTTACTGAGCGGTATATCAAAAAATTTCAAAGTGATTCTAAAATTCAGAAATGGTATTACTTACACTGAAACGTCGGAATATTCTTTACAATTTTGCACTTTTTCACTTTATTAAATTTTTAAATATCAGCAGCTGTACTTGGCAGATGATAAACTTTGTTACACCATTTTGACATGATATCACTCACTTTTTAACTGCTGCAGTCTTTTTCAGAAATTACTAAAATCACTGCTGAAAAGTATTGTTTTCCCTAAGTTGA
This sequence comes from Schistocerca cancellata, assembly GCF_023864275.1. Lineage (NCBI taxonomy): Eukaryota > Metazoa > Arthropoda > Insecta > Orthoptera > Acrididae > Schistocerca > Schistocerca cancellata. Next base: position 154,709,928 of record NC_064627.1, read on the forward strand.
ACATTGTTTCATGGTACAAATGGGCATGAGCCTAGGAACAAGAAATGCACCAAAATTTAAAGTGTTGGAATTGAGAAAATTGGCAAAGAAGACAAATTTTAATACTGAAGACACGGTAAATTTTAAGGCAAATAAACTCATTTCACTTGCAAGTATCGTGCGTTCCATGGTAGAAGACCTCTTTCTATTTCGTGGTGCAAGCAGGTGCCGATCGATATCCTTGCAGCAAATTCCTTAGCAGCAGGCGGTAGTCGGCGATCCTTAGCTTCTGGAACATTCTGCAGTCTCCCGCCTTCTCCGGCAGACAGGGCACTGTCGTGTTCCATCGACAGTACCACACAGTATGGAGAGCGCGAGGCAGTAGTGGGAGAGACTTGTCCGACTGAACTTGTAATGAAAGAGTTGCAATGTAGCAACGCGCAAAGCTGAATTATGTAGTGTTTGGTAGTGCATCGAGGAAAATGTTTCGTTGGAAGAGGAGTGCGGTACTTTTGGAATGCATGATCTTCAAAATTTGTCAGTATTGTCAAAGGAATGAATGTGGTTCAGCCAGGCGAGTTTTCCATCGTTAAAGATGAATAAAGCAAGTTAAAGGACGCCATTTTCTATTTCACAAGAACCTGAGCAGCTTTTATGGCTAATTTCGTTGTTAATAAATACAGTTACGCCAAGTGCTGTTAGGCTACAGTTTAGTTTTCTGTGCGATCGTCGCTGAAGTAAGTCCGATAGCCAATCTTAGGATCGCGGCCAGACCTCTTAAAACTACAAAACGTGGAACTTCTAATATTTACAAATGCTGTACGAAACACAATCTCGTATCTCAGAACAACAGAAACAGTAGAAGATGACGGGTATTACTTCACGTGATTTTTAAATCGGGCGCTGCACTAAAACACCGACCAGGAAACAATAGCTGTTCCTAGGTACACTATGCTCTAGGTACAACGTTCTCGCCGGCCGCAGTGGCTGAGGTGTTCTAGGCGTTTCAGTCTGGAACCGCGCGACCGCTACGGTTGCAGGTTCGAATCATGCCCCGGGCATGGATGTGTGTGATGTCCTTAGGCTAATTAGATTTAAGTATTTTTATGTTCTAGGGGACTGATGACCTCCGATGTTAAGTCCCATAGTGCTCAGAGCCATTTGAACCATTTGAACAACGTTCTCCCCTATATATTTTTTCCTGAAGCCACTCCCTTCGAGTAAATAAGATGAAAGGTTACTTTCCAGGAAATCAGTTCTACATTGTTCAGGAAAAAATGTATTCTCATTAACTCATTACACGTACTGCGTATAAATTTGTGCATGAAACATAAAACAAAGCACCAAAGTTCAACTGTAACAATAGCGTCGGCAAATCTGAGAGACAGGTCGCGGACGATCCAGTTATGTGTAGAAACGTACAAAAGGCCAGAAGACAGTAGGAAAACACGAGAAACCTGCGGGATCGACGATTTTAGCAGGCATTGGCAATTGGACCTGAAGGTAAAGAAATATCATGTATTGCACCTTATAACGTATTGCACATAAAGGATATAAAATGTAAGCTGGCAACGGGAAGCAAAGCATTCCTGAAGAAGTTTGTTATCGAATATAGATTTAAGTGACAGAATAACTTTTCTGGAGGTATAACTTCGCTGGCGGACTCAATTCGCCTAGCATGTCGACGCCCTGTATAGCACGCATTATGTAAGGGTAATCTACCTTGCAGGCGCTAACACTGACTGAACATCAATACACCCTAAATGTGCAAATCAGTTGAGTTACTGCCCGTACGATTGCACTGTTGTAACATTAACTATTGATAACAACTTGAAATGCATAAGGAGAGCTATCGCAGTAAATGATAAATTATTAACCGTAAATTTGATTTCAAGGTCCGATGCGGCAATATAATATACGAATTGCAAGGTATTTAACTTCCAACTGTAATATAGGTTGGTTATGTTAAAGACACAACCGTATCCAATTGGTTTATTCTACTCAAGCTGGTATTTCAGTCAACGTGTTTCCGTGTAGCGCATGCAAGGATAAGCCAAAACATCAAGGCCACTGACCGCCGCGACGTTGGATACCGCCTGGTGGTTTTGCGCGCACGTGACGTGATAATAAAAGTATGTAAGCCTAGCAGACACGGCAGGGCATCACTTTAGCGTAGGTATGGGCTGAAAATGGGTAAATCCATTGAGACAAGCGACTTCGACAAAGGGCAGATTTGTATAATGCAGAGCCCGTGAAAGACTATTTCGAAAATGGCGAAGCAGGTCCAATGTTCACATCGCACTGTAGTGAGTATCCGCGCAAAGAGGCAGAAGAACACTGAAACTACCACTAGACACTAAATGATTGGACGTTCACAGCTCTTCGCAGAACGTGGGGTTCAGAAGCTTGGTTGCTATGTAAAGCAGGATAAATGGTGATCCGTGGCATCACTGCCGAAAGAGCACAAAGCTGGTGCATGCACAAGTGTTTCGGAGCACGCCGTTCATATTGCACTGTTGGACATGTAGCGTCGTGGCTGACCACGCCTACATGTTCACATGTTGACCTACCGACACCGTCAGTTATGACTGCAGTGGCACGGGACCGTCGGGATTCGCTAAGCGATCAACGGAAACGTGTCGGCTCTTCGTCCGAATCACATTTTTGCTACACTGGGTCGATGGTTGTCTCCACAAACGCCTTCATCGTGGTGAACGGTGGATCGAAACGTACAGCAAGCCACGGACGCAGGATGGTGAGAGCAGTATTACGCTATGCGAGACATTCTCCTGCGTTTACATGGGACCTGTGGTAGTAATCGAAGACACTCTGACAGGCGAGAACCACCTGCATTCCTTCATGCTTGAACTCACGTTGATGTGTAGGCGACCAAATTCGCATGATGTAATTCCCACGGGATCCACATGGGTCATTATCGGGTGCTCTCACAACGTACAAAAATCATCGACCCGTTATTTACGCGAATTAAATTACTTATGCGTAGACATCTGGTGATATATAACCCCATAAATTTACCAACAAATTATATGAACCAAGATACGCAGGATCAGTGATTTATTTCGTTCCAAAGACGGAAAAACAAGCTATTAAGCATATAGTTATAATTTTTTCTCTCATCAGTATATTACTAATATACTTTGAATGTTCCAGCACTTTTGAGGCGCTACTACTGGTCACATCAGACACCAAAGCCTGCGCGGTTACTGTTCTCCTCTTCATAACCTAAATGATGTTTCTATTATTTACGAGAAAACACATAGCAGAAACATTGTAATTTAAATTATTAGAAGAGGGATATGGCTGTAGAAGTAGCAACAGAAAAATGAAGAACTCGGAAACCCTGAATGTATTTGTTGAACGGAACACCACGTCGTCTGTGACGCAACACTTGAGCTAGAACTGTAATAAATCACAGTTTGAATCCTAGAGTAAGTTTCACACATATGATAACAGAAATAAACTTCGTCACTCAGTCTTTTTATAGAATAGACAAGAGTGAAGTATTCAGCCTTAAAAATGCTTAACCATTCACCCAGTGATGTAAAGAGCCCAACCCGTAACAAAAAATATTTCAAGGACAAAGTAACTGTTTAATCTATCTCTCAGCCTTATAAGATGGCAATTTGGAAGATAAGGAAAGACCGGTTGCGAAATGGTAACCACAGTGAAAATAATAATACTTTTTTTTTTTTTTCTACTCGTAGCTATCCTTTCAGTTATTTCTCTAGAAAGTCGCCGCTCCGACTTAGACACCTGTCATAGCGTTGTACCAACTTTCGAATATCCTCGTCATAGAAGGCAGCCTCCGACAATTTTGTGCACTGTATTACAGCTCGTTGCCTGCGCTAAACTGTTACCTTCATTGCCAGCGGTTCTTTTGAAGAGAGACGAAAATGAGAGGGGGCTGAGACCAGACAGTACGCTGCGTGATCAAACACTTCCCCATCGAAAACACTGCAGGAGCATCCTCATTTCGCCTGCAGTGTGCGGTGTGCTGATTTTGGCACGATTGTATTCCGGCCGCGAGTGTTAAGGTAGATATTGGCCTCGCCAGAGATACTGGGGGCGCCGAGTTGGCGGCGAGTGACCCTCTGGCGACCAGTAGTGGAGGATTAGACAGTACAGAGCGAGAAGGGGCATAGTGTTGGGGTTCGCATGGTCCTAAATGTGCATTCAGTAATTTTGGCACTCTGTGGTTGTGGACAGATGGTGATACAGAGACGCTTGGAAATTCAACGCTGCTGTAGAACGATAATCCGTGGGCTCTGCAATTGTATGGACGCAATTACAGCAAGGTGTGGCCGATGTCGTTTGTGGGTCTTTTGCCACGTTTGTGGGTCTTTTGCCAGATAAACAAGACAGCATTGGCCCAACCTGAACACGCTGTGCTGTAGTATGTTCGCCCGCAATAAGGATGTCATGATATTGGAAAAGAAAGTAGTGGAATATGGTACGTATATTAACCTTCAGTGACTTCTGCGGTGTTAGTTTACTTAACTGTGTGGAGATTGAGCCGTAACTGTCACTTTTCAAAGGAACTGACGAGTGTGTAAAAGTGTGGCCAATGCCGGATGGGCGTTGTCGTAAAGTTATATTTCTTATTTGTGAACATAATTTTATCAGGATTACTCACTGGATAGATTTGAAATTCAGTTATGCGCTGTATTTCAGCGGGTTATAAATACTGGAATTTACTAACCTACTATACCTACTAACATGTTTTTATATCTGCGTGTTAAATGAAAGTTAATTTTGAACCTTGAGATTTACCTTCCTACCGTTACGATTCTGTAAGTTTTTATTTGGAAGTGATGTTGTTTGCTGCTGTTATTGATTGAGAATTTATTACCCAAAGGAACAGTTATTTAATCAGTCTCTTATGAATTGTTGTGAGACTTGTTCTTGGTGGTGAACTATTACTAATAAATTACGTAAATTGGTAATTTTGTTTAAGCAGTCATTGAAGGCACCTATCTCCATTAGCCAATCAACCATGGCCAGTTGGGAACGGGCATTAGTGTAACATTAGGGAACTACAAACTATTTGCTATGTTGTGGCAACGCTAATCTTGTTGTTTGTTGTTATGGTTGAAGTGTCTAGTCGCCCCTAAATTAAATGATAATAATGCACATTGGTAGCAGAGCGTGGTTTCGATCCACGTACCTCTGTGTTATGAGCCCAGCACGCTTCCACCAATGTGCAGAATTAGATAGATATATAGATAGAATTAGATAGATAGATTACAGAATTATTATGGCTTGACAATAAGAAGAAATGTTTGGAATTCAGATAACATGGAAAAAGCTGTAGAGTCTATCTTTTTCTATAACCTTTCCACATATGAAAATCCTCAACGCTGTCTTTGTCCAAATGATCTTGACACTTGGTACAAGCACAGAGGAAGTGCAACGTATGACCGCACACATTATTTACATGAAGCAGTAATGAATGATATAAAACCTATATTTAGATATCTTTGAAGAGATACTTTGTTGAAGAATTGTCGTCAAAGGAAAATGCAAAATTTAAATGAATGTGTGAATTCTGTCTTCCGGACCTGGTTACCGAAAACTGTATTTGTACAGATGACAACCTAAAATTTGGAGTTTATGATGGTGTATCGAGAAAACTCGATGTTTTGGAAGTATTGGGCTTAATATCTTGTGGAAATTCTGCAAAATCCTTGGTGCAAATAGATAAGAGACAATCCACAAAGCAGATATTGCTGATTTAACTAATTTACAGTGCACAATAGAAGGTAGACAGAAAAGAAGAAAGGAAAGAAGATCAGTATGATTAAGATGATACTCAGTATGGTGCAGAAAAGTAGTAGTGGTAAGTTATTCTCGCTAACAGCTGTACTAAAATTTGAAAATTATACAGTTAAGTAGGTTTTTCTTAAAACTATACTTTTTGACTTTCAGGTATCATTATTTTCTAAACTAATTAGTTAGAAATATGAAATTTGACCAGTTTGTACTATGTGTGGTAATAGGTTATTAAAAATTAATTGAAAAGTACCAACTCAAGAGAACTGTTTTATAATAATTAATGTATTTAAAAAGTGATATTTTATTAGTAACAGAAAAAACAAGTTTTCCTTCAAATCCATATCACGTATTCCGTTCATTTTACTTGTAGATGCAGGAGTATATGTTATATACGATCAGTAAAAGTTTCAATGGTTTTAGTTAAAGGTATTTTGAAAATTTTACCCTTTCAAAGGGTGAAATAATATTGACACAATGCGGACAAAAATTGCCTTTCCTGTCCCCTGGAGGCGAATACCGGGATATTTTCTTTCACAAGGGCGTAACCGACTTTGTTACCCGTTCGTCTCCAGTTCAAGCTTGTCCAGTAGTTGGAATGAAGCTGTACCTTTTTGTTATAAAACTTTTCAAATCACTCAGAAAGCCCATAATTGTGTCTAATAGAAAATGAGTTTTAACTAATTCATTAATTAAACTGTAAATTCCTTTTCTGCAGTGAAAAATCTGAATTACAAACAAAATGCATGTTACCTTTTTATTTCTCTTCGAATCGAAGTTTGTCGAGAGTTAAGAAAAGTAGATATAAACTCTTAAATGAAAATCTGGTAAGCGATCTTAAACTGTTACCGTGTGAAGATGAGTAGAGAATGTGTAAATCGTAGGTAGTGGCATAGGAAATCACACTATCGCCCCCCCACATCCCTGCCCCACCATCACCACCACCACCACCGGGCATTCGCCATACCCACACCGTGCCATCGGATCGCCCCATTGTATACCGTGATTCGTGACTCCACATAACGTTTTTCCACTGTTCAATCGTCCAATGTTTACGCTCCTTACACCAAGCGAGGCGTCGTTTGGCATTTACCGGTGTGATGTGTGGCTTATGAGAAGCCGCTCGACCATGAAATCCAAGTTTTTTCACCTCCTGCCTAACTGTCATAGTACTTGCCTATTAGACATGACGAACCTCTTCAACTGTCGGCGGCCTCTGTCAACCAACAGACAAGGTCGGCCTGTACGGTTTTGTGATTTACGTGTCCCTTCACGTGTCCACTTCACTGTCACATCAGAAACAGTGGACCTAAGAATGTTTAGGAGTGTGGAAAGCTCGAATACAGATATATGACACAAGTGACACCGAACCAGCTGAAAACGTTTGAAGTCCGTGAATTCCGCGGTGCGCCTCTTTCCGCTCTCTCATGATGTCTAATGACTACTGTGTTCGCTGATATTGAGTACCTGTCAGTATGTGGCTGCACAATGCACCTGATATAAAGACGTATGTTTTTGGGGGTGTCCTGGTACTTTTCATCATATAGTGCATAATACAGCACGGTGGCAGTTAGGAGTCTCTCACTTCGCTTACGAAATCGCCAGCATCGAAAGGTGTTTCCTTTGCTTGTAATGAAAATGGTTTTTTGTAACAACAAAAAGAGAGAACAAGTTCTTCCTACTTTCCTTATCAGCGGAGATACGCATCGGAATATTATGATATTGCCAAAATAAAATAATTAAATTGGTGTTGAGTCTCACCTCAGATGTATTCACCAGCAAATGAAAATAGCGAAGAGACAGTGTAATGAACCATAAGATATAAATAGATATGAGACCTTAAATTTTCCCGGCGAATTGAATGTTCAAATAACTTACGGGTTTGCTGCCGGGTGACGTCGTCGAACACCGCCGATATTTCGACAGGAGCACACCCTGCCATTCACAAGGCACAAATGCAAGGAAGAGAAAATGTGCAAGCAAATTTAATACCTCGGTTCATAGAGGAGAAACAAGGAAGACACCACACACAGACCAGTATATGACATGGGCACACAATCAGGACTGTGGAAGACCGGTGTATTAAACATAAGCGTCACACACGCTTACAACAGCCGAGCAAATCCGCTATTGCAGAACACTGCCTTGACACCGGTCATCCTATGGAATACAACAACACGGAGATTCTGGCTTGTACCTCAAGCTATTGGGATAGTGTTATTAAGGAAGCTGTTGAAATCAAACTATCAAGCAACCTTATTAACAGAGATGGTGGATTTTGTTTAAATGCTGCTTTGAATCCAGCTCTGTCTCTCATCAAAAAACAGAGGGACAGAATTAGTGCTACCTCACCGTTGATTAATAGTAACCATCGATATTTCTGATGTTGGTGATCTTTGGTTGTGTTGACACTTGTTCTGTGTGTGGTGTCTTCCTTGTTTCTCCTCTATGAACCGAGGTATTAAATTTGCTTGCACATTTTCTCTTCCTTGCATTTGTGCCTTGAGAATGGCAGGGTGTGCTCCTGTCGAAATATCGGCGGTGTTCGACGACGTCACCCAGCAGCTACCAGCCTGATTAAAATGGACTTAATACATTAATGGCACCTTTTACTATCCCACGCCATTCTTTGCGGGAAGACTGGCTCCTTAATGGGCCTTTTCAGTCACGAGCGCACGAGTTGCATTGTGCCCAGTCCTCTAGGAAAAGGTGAATACACTTACAACAAGTTGCTTCATAACTAGGAGCTTCCATACTACACAATCCAGGTTTTGTTGCGACTCCACGATTGCCCCAGTGCCTTTAAGGTGGAGTCGAGAACAGATACATTATCCTGAAGAGGATGTCTCTGCATGATTTCCTTTAGCACGGGGATACCGTTGCGGTAACTACTGTCGATTTAATTTAAATAATGAAAACGAGTACCAATTACTTATGTCTTAATGCTTAACACAACGCTTTTCGAGAATTTATTCTCATTTTCATTCTAGGTGCTTTAGTCTGGAACCGCCCGACCGCTACGGTCGCAGGTTCGAATCCTGTCTCGGGCATTGATTTGTGTGATGTCATTAGGTTGGTTAGGTTTAAGTAGTTCTAAGTTCTATGGGACTGATGACCTCAGATGATACGTCCCATAGTGCTCAGAGCCATTTGAATTTCTCATTTTCAAGTGCATTTGCGCATTTGTTTACATGAACATGTCTGGTGATGTTTGCATCTGAAATTTTTCTGCCTTTCTTCTGTCTTTTTGCTGTTAATTAGGCAAGAGAGGCAGAAAATCACACATGCAAACATCAACAAACATATTCATGTAAACAAATGCTCTTGAGAACGAGAATAAGCTATCGAAACTCTTTGTCTAAGCGTCAAAACAAAAGTTGCTGGTGGAGTTTTCATTATGCAAATAATGAATGACACAGTTGCAGACTTTCCTGAAGCGTCTAATATGATGAGCGAAATTAAACTATTGTCGAATTCCCTTGCTCTTAATTGCTGGTAAAATTCTCCCTAGAATCTTATTAAACGAACACAGTTTGGCTTAATACGTAACAGAACAATCATCGACATAACATTTAGTCCCATACAAGTGCTACAGATGGGAAGAGAACTAAGCAACCCATTGTATATGGCATTCACAGACGCTGATAAATCCTTCGACTCTCTTAAACAAACTGCGCTCTGCAGCGTACTATAATAAATTGGCTACCTGCAAACGTAGATTAAGATTCTTTGAATGCTGCATGATGCCATTAAAGGTCTCTCCTGCAATGGAGAGCGGAAACTGCTTGTAGTCGTCAAAGGCACACACAATACTTTCAGTGGATTCGCGTATTCGCAGAACTGATAGGATTATTCCACCTAAGACGACTATGGGCCAAGAAAAAGAGATCTTAAACTAGTAATACTAAACTCTGTGTTAATCTGTTTGCATTATTCTGGCAATCTCTTCGGCCATCACAATCAATGGCGAAATTTTGCAAAGCGGAGAATATTTCCGCTACCACGGCAGTCACCTATTAGGAAGTGTAAACATCCATGCTGGAATTAAACATCGTCTCAAATCCTCCATTACAGTTTCCGGCTTAATTCACGTGTTTTCCGCAATCATAACATCAGCAGTGGGTTTAAGCTGTAGGTATATCAGTCTGTGGCAGAAGTAAGCCCAAGTTGCGCCTGTGAAACTTCAACTGTCACAGCAGGCAATTAATTTGTCTGAGGAGAATTCTTATAATAAACTAGCTTACAAATCCAGCGTTGCTTAGGTATTCATTTAGATAATTTTCTATTACACAGTATGCGAAAACATAAAATGAACCGTGTTTGTAATGCATTCGTGAAAACGCCTTTGAAATTATGAAACAGTCGTATAAAGAAATATTCATAATTTACAAGTGTTCAAGTGCAGTTTCCCGGGCAGTTTTTGTGTGCTGGATACAGCTGCTTCATTTGTGTACAACAATATTTTGTAAACGTCTCTATGGCAATGCTCTTCATATGTCTACAGACGGCTATTGTTTTTGTCTACAGCTCTTTTGCGTATCGCAGTTGTAAGTTGTCATAAGCGCTGCCAGGTGTCGTATTTCCTTAAGCTGACTCGACAGTAGGAGTGTCCTACTACTACAGAATAAATGTATTAAAACCTCATGCATGATGCGGCATTTTTGACGCATCTCAGTGTTTATGACGTCGTATCATTCGAGATACGTGTTGTGGAATGAAATATTTTTTTAGTTATATTCAACGGCATGTGTGGATACTGCCTACGAAATATGTTGCGAATATAGATGGTACCAAAGAAGTAATAAATACCCTAAACGCCATGAGAGCAGCGGCAGTTTTTCAGCCATTTTAGTATTTATGACATCGTGTCTAATGATCTACGTGTCATAGAATGATATAATTTTATAGATACATTCAGCGACATATGTGGATATTGTCTGCAAAATTCGTTGCGAATGGAGTTAGTAACAAGTTTAAACGTCACGCAAAATAGGGCAGTTTTTCACGAATCTCAGTGTTTATGACCTCATATTCCCCGAACTATGTGTGATACCACGCTATAACTTTGTAGATGCGTTTTGTGGTATTTACAAGTACCGACTGTGAAATTTATTGGGAACAGGGCACGTAGCACAGAAGAAGTAAACTTAAACGTCATGCATGATGCTGCAATTTTTCACGCATCTCCTTTATGACGTCATATATCCTGAACTATGGTAGGTAGGGATTCTTATCCCTTAAGAGAATGTTGCCTCACACTAAGGGATACGTGAACAAAGTTTGGTTGAAATCGGTTCAGTGATTCGGGAGAAGACGGGCTGTATACACAGATATACATCCATCCATCTGGGTTCTAAAGTAAGTCGAACCTAGGAAAGCCCGTTATATCCATTGGGAGAGATAACGAAGAACAATTTAAATAGAATATTTTCTGGTAGGTACACAGCAGCTGACGAGCACACACACACACACACACACACACACACACACACACACACACATACACACACGCACACTCTCCACACACATACGTTTATACTAATATGCAGCAGCAGGTTTTCATGTTTTTAAACTGAACTTTGTTACATAAATTAAAATGTCTCTAATGCCCGGTCCCAACAAGGTCCCGGGAGGTTACCCTTGGCAGAAATCAAACACCGAAATCGGAAACGAGTTTCAAAATATTGTAGTGCGGGTGACCTCTTCTGGATCCCCTTGGGTCATTACCAGCTCATGTGGTTTGAAAATGATTGATCTGTGTAAAGGATCAGATCTCAGAGGCAACCCTTGATGTCGCAAAAAAAGAAAACATGTTTTGCTACCTATCTGTGTCTCTATCACTCTCTCTCTTTCCCTATCTCTCTCAAATATTATTTCATTGTTCCAGAAACAGATGAAAAATGAATTTAAACTTGCCATTGTGAAGGAACTAAATATTCATATAGATTAAAGGTACCCCATCAGTCCATACAGTTTCAGTATTGGATTAGTAAAAATTAGAGATAGGCTAACAAGTAGTTTTTAATCCCTTAGGTATTCTAGACAGTCTCGCCCCGCTTGAGTGCAACATACTGGACGTTCATACAACCGTGAGAAACTGTCAGGAAAGTTCTTCTTTCTAATGTCGTTCAACTCAGTCATCAGATTAGCTTCATTGTCGGCTATGTGGTCAAAGTGTTGAAACGCCAAGCGATTTGATCAAGTTGTTTTGCGGTAGGTTCGTACTGATAACATCAATTCAGGTCCCCTGTGATGATTTTTTCTAGAAACGTATTATACGCGAGGTACAAAATCAGTCACGGAACTCTTTGGAAGTACGGTGTGTATACGGGATGTTTGCTTCAACTTGAATTAACTAAATATTTCGAAAGCACCACATAGGATGAAGAGATCTCATAAGTGAAAAGTTAATATTACTAAACGGGATATCTGTCTGTGCTACAACTGGCCACCTTCTTACCAACCCTCCTGCATCGTCGGTTTCGACTTTGTATTTGCCAATGGGAATTAGTCATTTTTACTACATATTTGTATTCTAGCCAAAAAACGTACCGTTGACTCAAACCACAGGTTTTCCATTCCTGGTAGATGGCGCTTAATCGACAAATGTCAAGGGCGCCTGTATTTGCAATTAAGATTTGATGCGTTTGTATCTGAATTTTTTTTTCCTACGTGCATGTAAACCATTGTATTGTAACGGTTGATATTTGTGTTCGAAATTTACATTACTGTTGCAAATTTGAGTTTGCAATACGGTATTGTTAGCCGTATCACTGTCTGATTAGAAAATACCTTCAGCATAATCCAGAAACAACGACATGGACGTAATAGTTTTCTGTTCCGAACAGGATGCTTGATTTCGGTGAGTCTCCTTGCCTCCCACCGTTAGGTTCCTTGATTTCTGTGAGTATCCGTGGGGGGTGCTCCTGTCACTGTAACGTAACGGCATTTTATGTTACTGCAATAATTGTGGCTTGTGCCTCGCCGGGCCGGTAGCCGCCCAGTGGCCAAGTGCGAGGGTTACGGCGGTTGGATTAGTCACGCTGATGGCAGTGTACGAGGGCGGTCACCGAACTTAAGCATTCCGATGGTTAAAGGATTCCGGGATTCACCACAACGAGCCCAGTAGGGAACAGAAAATTACGTTACCATACAAGCGGCCTATTTCTCAGAAATATCATAGGCTAGCCACATTATCTGTACTGTACAATCACATTTAAAACGATCAGGTAACGTTTGTACATCAGTGTCAACCATTAGAACACTAAGGTTTCCATTTACATCGTAAATTAAATATAGAATCAAATGCGTCGGTTATTAATTGTGAAACCAGGCATGCATCACTTTTGCCTATTACAGTGCCATCTACGGCGAATGGAAACCGTGGTTTCGGTAGACCTTATGTATTTTTTGGCGTAGAATCCGAATATGCAGCAAAATGGTGAGTTTCCAATAGAAAATACAAAGACGACCCCGCCAGCGCAGGAGGTGTTATGAAGTGGGCAGTTGCAGCACAGACAGATTTCGCTTTTACTAATTTTAACTTTACACCTAGAACATTTTTTTTCGTACAGTGCGTCGTTTTCGAGATATTTGATTGTCTCAAGTTAAAGCAAACACCATGTAATTAGGCGCATCTGAAGACGGAACTGCTAACCTCGAAATTGAACATGACACAATAAAAAGAAATTTAAATTGGAAATTTGTTGTAAGGGCTATGGGGCTAAACTGCTGTGGTCATCGGTCCCTAGGCTTAAGCACTACTTAAACTAACTTACGCTAAGGACAACACACACACCCATGCCCGAGGGAGGACTCGAACCTCCGACGGCGGGAGCCGCGCGAACCGTGACAAGACGCCCCTGACCGCGCGGCTACCGCCGCGGCAAGAAATTGAAGATCATTCTTGTACTCAGAGGCAAATTTATTCCTGATCCCAAATGAAAAATGCCTCAAATCCCACAGTTTCCAGCAAGGTTTTCGGAAAATTTTAATTATTAATTAGACGGATGCTTGAACTGAAATCCTCTTCCAGATATTGCCGACAGTAACCTCACAGGTTGCTGCGAGTAAGCTCACTTGACACAATTTCTGTAACACTATGCCATGGCCTGAGGGTACGGAATGAAATACATAAAAAAGGGAAAAAAATCCAGGAAGACATTAGTGAAGTATGGCGTATTCCTGGAAGTTGTATGGTACAAGTCAGTAGTGCTCCAGTAGCTCTGTGCGGAACAAATGTCTAGAGGAATAGGTTGCAATCCTCTATACAAAAAATAGAAAAACATATTATCAGAGTTTTCTTTTGTGCTAGTGTCTACATACGTACACGCGACACTCGCGTAAGACTTACCAGGACCGCTAAGAAAACAAAGTGAATGGTCGGAAACAAAGCAGTAAGCCGGTATTAGCAGACTGGATCAGTGTGTAAGAACAGTTGCCGAACTTTGCAAACGAACGGAAATTTCAAGAGAAAGAGGCGATGAAACGAGTACGTGTTGCGAGTTCCCAATGAAGACGAACTCATTTGCCCTGGAGTGGATGATGCGAATTAAGGGCGAAGAGGTGGTTTGGCCGCCATCTCTACGTCCGTTGTTTCAAGTTTATTTCCCCGTGCAGTGGAAAAAGCAGAACTATATCAGGCAGCATTGCTCACCGATCGAAGAATTACTGTCAGCAGAATCTCATTCGGAATTTGAGTTGTGGAACAAGCTTGAGAGGTTTGGTACAGAATAATGCTACAAAACGTCATTGCCAGAGTAATAGTAAGTTTGGCCGCCTGCCTAGGCTTATCATAATTTTCAGGTTGTAAGAGCACATACAAAAAGAGTTCCCTGCTTTGCAAGGTCAAAAGACTAGGAGAGAACCGATGCTTGCTAATGGTACTTGGGCCTCATTGCAGATGAATTTTAAATGAGTTTGCAACATTACTCAACAAAGGGTGAAAACACAGTTATTTCTCGATCTTGAATGGGCAGCTGGAGTGAAACTCACCGAAAGAATGCTAGGCAAGTTTAAGTCTTTTCGACCAATTCTTCAGACATTATATATTAATACATTCTTGACGTATTAGCTTCATGGTAAAAACACAGGGTAAAGTAAAACTTAAATTAAAACACTGCAGAGAAGTACAGCAAAACTAGGAAAGATGCTCCATCAACGCAGCAGCCACCATAGTTTTGTTGAAATACATTTACGCACCGCCGCCGGTTTTTGATAAGATATATACCATAATCTCTAAGTCAAAGAAAAAAATTACACGACGCACAACAAAGAAATTATCCGAATGAGACGCAGATTGGTAGGTGCGATGTACATCTATACACAAAGAAATAATTACAGTTTCAAAAATTGGATGATGTATTCAAGAGAAATAGATTCATCACTTTAGCAAATCAGTAACGCGTTGCTCAACCTCTGGCTCTTAGGTAGTCTGTTATTCGGCTGGTATTTAATGAGGGAGTTGTTGGATGTCCATCTGTAGGATATCGTGCCAAATTCTTTCCAGATGGTGTTTTCGGCAAAATCCTGAGATGGTCGGAGGAACCTGCCCATAATGCTCCAAACTTTCTCAAGAGAGATTCGGTGACTTGCTGGCCAAGCTAGTGGTGCTTGAATGTTTTCAAACACGCATAGTGCGTTTTTTTGTGGAAAACGATCTCCTTGTATGAAAGCCTATGTCAGAGTCTGTGCACAATTTTTGTTTATTTTTCGGATAATTTTAGTATTAAACCGTATTGCACTAACAAACTATTGGTTGCCAGGAGTTTGTTGTAGGTGGTCTTGAACTACAGATACGAAACAAAATCTGATCCGGACTTTAGTCCTGCCAAATTTTTACTACATGACGCAAATTATGAACGATTCTGGAAGACACGTGGTAGCCACAAATGTTTGCGAATTACATGCGTGTAACATTTCGTAGGACACGTCGGACACCTATACCATCTTTACCTTCGTTATCCACAACGCTAAGTCGTTCTCCACCCTCTTTTCCATACGACTGTGGTAGAAACTACTCAGTAGCACAGTTCTTACCTGAAACCACTCCATAATCAAGGGGAGGTTCAAGCATTGCATATTATCATCGGCGTAGCTCCCTTCTCAGCGTATCATAACTACCTTCCTGCCACCTATAGTATGTCAGGTTGCCAACTGTATCTACGCTTCCCTCATTCATACTGTAGTGAGTCCTTCAAAACTGTCTGATACGACATCGCATGCTAATTATCAGTGAGATCGTCCGACTTTGGGGACCAAAATGTAGTAAACTCACAATTCTTATCTCTGGCGCTAAATGACATGCAGATAACTGATGAGACCGCTTCACCCTTGGACCCAACAATTATGTGTATCAACGATTAACCGTAACGAAACAAATGAGGCTCTGAGATTAAGGAATTGAGAAACGGGTGGAACTGATTGTTTAGAGAATTAAAACGGAATTTTTGGGTTTTACTGTAGTATCTTTTCTACATAAAATTACAAATCTCCGGGCTTATTTGACTGGACGTAGACGTGACGTAGACATTAAGAAGAAGGGGGTGAAATGAATCTTCTTACCATGCTTTGTAGTCATTTGGTGCGTGGTGATATCTGTCTTGATTTGAGAACGAAATTTCTGAGTATATACCTTTTGGAGTGCAGCACTGTATGATAGTAAATCATTGACAGTGAGAAAACCGGAACAGAAGATAATCGAATCGTTTCAGATGCGATACTTCAGAAGACTGTTGAGAATTAGGCTTACTGATGATAAGGAATAAGAGGACAAATGTAAGGATGTAGAGGCTTATCTCACTAGGGGTAAGATAGATACTGCCTACAGGAAAATTAAAGAGACCTTTGGAGATAAGAGGACCACTTGTATGAACATCAAGAGCTCAGATGGAAACCCAGTTCTAAGCAAAGAAGGGAAAGCAGAAAGGTGGAAGGAGTATATAGACGGTCTATACAAGGGCGATGTACTTGAGGACAATACTATGGAAATGGAAGAGGATGTAGATGAAGATGAAATGGGAGATACGATACTGCGTGAAGAGTTTGACAGAGCACTGAAAGACCTGAGCCGAAACAAGGCCCCCGGAGTAGACAATATTCCATTGGAACTACTGACGGCCTTGGGAGAGCCAGTCCTGACAAAACTCTACCATCTGGTGAGCAAGATGTATGAAACAGGCGAAATACCCTCAGACGTCAAGAATAATATAATAATTCCAATCCCAAAGAAAGCAGGTGTTGACAGATGTGAAAATTACCGAACAATCACTTTAATAAGCCACAGCTGCAAAATACTAACACGAATTCTTTTTAGACGAATGTAAAAACTAGTAGAAGCCGACCTCGGGGAAGATCAGTTTGGATTCCGTAGAAATGTTGGAACACGTGAGGCAATACTGACCCTACGACTTATCTTAGAAGAAAGATTAAGGAAAGGCAAACCAACGTTTCTAGCATTTGTAGACTTAGAGAAAGCTTTTGACAATGTTGACAGGAATACTCTCTTTCAAATTCTAAAGGTGGCAGGGGTAAAATACAGGGAGCGAAAGGCTATTTACAATTTGTACAGAAACCAGATGGCAGTTATAAGAGTCGAGGGACATGAAAGGGAAGCAGTGGTTGGGAAGGGAGTAAGACAGGGTTGTAGCCTCTCCCCGATGTTATTCAATCTGTATATTGAGCAAGCAGTAAAGGAAACAGAAGAAAAATTCGGAGTAGGTATAATAATCCATGGAGAAGAAATAAAAAATTTGAGGTTCGCCGATGACATTGTAATTCTGTCAGAGACAGCAAAGGACTTGCAAGAGCAGTTGAACGGATTGGATGGTGTCTTGAAGGGAGGATATAAGATGAACATCAACAAAAGCAAAACGAGGATAATGGAATGTAGTCGAATTAAGTCGGGTGATGCTGAGGTAATTAGATTAGGAAATGAGACACTTAAAGTAGTAAAGGAGTTTTGCTATTTGGGGAGCAAAATAACTGATGATGGTCGAAGTAGAGAGGATATAAAATGTGGACTGGCAATGGCAAGGAAAGCGTTTCTGAAGAAGAGAAATTTGTTAACATCGATTATAGATTTAAGTGTCAGGAAGTCATTTCTGAAAGTATTTGTATGGAGTGTAGCCATGTATGGAAGTGAAACATGGACGGTAAATAGTTTGGACAGGAAGACAATAGAAGCTTTCGAAATGTGGTGCTACAGAAGAATGCTGAAGATTATATGGGTAGATCACATAACTAATGAGGAAGTATTGAATAGGATTGGGGAGAAGTTTGTGGCACAACTTGACCAGAAGAAGGGATCGGTTGGTAGGACATGTTCTGAGGCATCAAGGGATCACCAATTTAGTATTGGAGGGCAGCGTGGAGGGTAAAAATCGTAGGGGGAGACCAAGAGATGAATACACTAAGCAGATTCAGAAGGATGTAGGTTGCAGTAGGTACTGGGAGATGAAGAAGCTTGCACAGGATAGAGTAGCATGGATAGCAGCATCAAACCAGTCTCAGGACTGAAGACCACAACAACAACAAGGAATGAGGATGTTCTTCCGAGAATCGACAAAGAAAGGAACATCCTCAAAACACTGATAAGATGACGACACAGTCTTAATGAATATATTGCAACAGCCCATATAGCTCTGCCACATTGTCGCAAAGAACCTGAGTGTCTGTTGCATACTGTAACAGATAGCAGTTGATATACAGCGCGCGCCACTGAACATCTAACAGACATACTCTACATAATTTATCTCACACCACGAATGACATGTTACGACCACATGCCTTGCACCGGCACTTTCACCTGTGCCACATGCACACCACTGTCCCTGGTACCAGCTGTCCATTACATGGACATCTTGTGATGTCTCCATGGTAAGGTATGTTACTGTTTATAGTAAATGATGTGTATCACGTTACCTCCCACTAGCATCATGGGAGCATTCAGCGACTGTGAAATGATTACAAATAATAGAGCACAGCAATCACTCGTCCTTTTTTACATTTTTTGTTTGGCAAATCTAGATTTCGGCTAGTGACTAGCCATTATCAATGCACTATTTCATAATACCAATGCATACCAGGTCCCTGTTGAGGCTTCATCCTAAGAGGATGATGTTTATATTCATGGGTTCAAGTTTAGGAGAGACGAGGTCGTTCATGCCACAGAGAGTTGGCCATGGTTCCCGCCAAAGACATGTCTGTAACCAAACTTTGAGGAGATGCTGCTGGAACATGTTACCGAGCACCCAGCAATAAGCACTCATGAACTTACCTGTGAAATGTACACTTCAAGGATACAGCGTGGAGAGTCCTGGAGGAACCAGTATTACACCCCTGTGATAAGGAACGTGCGCGAACGGGTCCTGAGCCCAGTATACACCTCTATCAATGGGATATCCACTGCAGTGCTATAGTGCTACAACCTCGTTCACCTGTGATGGTGTTTTCAAGGGCCACAAAAATCATGTCTGGGGTGAGGACAAATCCCACACCACCAATATCTGTGGCTACCAGCAACAATTCTATGTCTGCATATATCGCTGCTGCCCAGTTTAATTGATCCACGTTACGTGGTGTTCCGGCGAAATGCACTGCCACAATTCTTGGAGGCTGTACCCCTTGTCTCCGGAAAGGGATATGGCTTCAAGACGATGGTTAACCGGCTTCCTTCAATGTTATTGTCCACGAGCACCTGAAAAATATACCCTTATCTTTGGATTGGAAGGGGAGGTTTTGTCCCACGGCCAGCGCGATCGCTACATCTCCCACTCCTATAGGTTTTGATTGAACAGTCTTCTGTCTGCTCTGATACGGCCCACCACGGATCCCTCTTCTGCCCTAAGCTTTTCATCTCACTTACACCACACGTTCTCAGTTACCTTTTCCGTATATTCCTGTCTTTCCCTACGATTTTCACCATTTGCGCCATCCACTAATACCACCGAGGTTATTCTCTAATGTCTTAATACATGTCCTGTCATGTTGTGCCTTCATATTATCAATGTTTTGGGCATGTTCCTTTCTTTGTCGATTCTGGGAAGAACCTCCTCATTTCTTACCTATAAGTAAGCCTAATTCTCAGCAGTCTTCTGAAGTATCACATCTCAAACGATTCGACTATCTTCTGTTACGGTTTCCTCGCTGTCCAGAGCTGCACTCCAGAAGGTATATACTCAGAAATTTCTTTCTCAAATCAAGGCTAGTAATGCCGTCTTTGCCAGTGCTAGTCTGCTTTTGATATCCTCCTTTCGTCATGTGCTAGTTTGCCTCCAAGGTTACAGAATTCCTTAACTTGTTCTACTTCAACCTCACCAGTTTTGATGTTCAGGTTCCCGCTCTTCTCATGGTTGCCCGTTCACACTATTTTCGTCTTATTCTGATCCACTCTCAATCTATATTTTGTACTTATTATAGTGTTAATTCCATTCAGTACATCCTGCAATTCTTCTTCACATTCCCGAAGGGTAGAAAAGTTATAAGTAATCATTGATATCCTTTTACCCTTAATATTTTTTCTATAATTTCGAATATCTTGCACTATTTTAGATTGGTGGAGCCTTCTTCCCGGTCGACAAACCCTATGAGAGCTGGTCACATTGACTGTGCACATCAACTTGAACATTAGTTTGTTGGCCCCTGCCTACAATGATTTTAGAAATTGCAATTGAATGTTATGTATCGTTTCTGCCGACTTATAGTCTACAGTGATTGACTGTTAAAATCTATATACCTATAGCGTTCTCTAAAAAACTCATTGTAAGAAGAATTTTTAATTAAGAAATTAATATGCTTTTTTCAGTTTTTATCAAGTTTTTCTTCCCTCTAAAAATACATTCGTTTTCGGTTGGTTTACTTCTCAGAAACGGCCTATATGGAACATTTCCGAGATGAGACATTCAAAAGTAAGCTAATGGCTCGGACCGACGAAGCCGCTATAATGGCGTGTTTAAAGAGGAACTAAAAGGGGCGGAAGGAGCCCCACTAAACGAAGAAAATGCCCGCCCGGCGTAGCCATTTATGTTGAAATCGCAGAATAAATTAAGGAAATTTCATAGTCGCCGTCGGTCTGCTATTTGTACAACTCATATTCTGCGTTTTACAGGGTTTAATTATTTTTACTGAATTTCTGAGATGAAAATGAAAAACCATTTTGATTTTTTCATTGTATGACAGATACGACCGAAAAAACGTAAACCAGTTCTGGTTTATCTCTCTGACATCCTAATGATGATTTTTCTGCGTCTATACGTGTAGCTCATGGCGTGAAGTCAGTCAGTAGAAGGTAATCTTGAGAATCTCCATGAAATAACTGCTGTTATCTCGTCTTATAACAGCATATGATCGGTGAAGCCTTGATAAGAAATGCAACTCAAAAAAGTTTCAATCAACTACCTGTCCTCGCTATGTATCAGAATTTTATTCTGATTAAATATCAGATGAGAGAGTGTTATTTTATAGAACGGTGAAAGTTCTGTGTTCTGAAGAAAGAAACGCGATGCTCGTAGAGAAGTGGTTAATAATGAACATAGATGAACCACTACTAACTATAAAAAAGTGCATATGAGCTACTGCCTTCAAACAGAATATTTTGCAAAGACTTCTACACATTGTCAGTGAGTTCGAATCTTCCCGACTCAAAACAAAATATACTGCAGCTTATGATATTTTTAGACAAAATTGTAATAAATCGAAAACAATGTGCTCAAGGAATTTACACGGTACAAAATCCGTTTACGACATTATTTTGACATATGACTAAATAGGAAATTAGGCTTTACATTGACTACGTAGATTGAAGAACCGGATGCAGCTGGAGATTCACGTGTTATGAAGTAGTTGGTACTAGTAAAACACACAGTAGGTAAATTGGTTTATACTTACGTGCCGCTTCATACAATGGAGAACGTTTGATTGAATTGAACCCCCTCCTGTATTTCATAAACAGATAAGAATCGTTTATCATAAACGCAGCTCAAATCATTCAGGTAACAGCTGCGCAAACAATACATAGGGTACACTCAGAAAAGTTTCTTGAAAATATTTGATGTCGTAATATAATCGACTCCATGCTCTGCGCTCGTAGGTAGCGCACCGTCCCTTGGACACGTCAACCACGGCGCTCGGGGGTCACAGCACAAGGTTACGACACCTGAAGATGGGCCTATCTGAGCCCGAAACCGGTCGTGTGATAATAAAAGTACAAATGAAGCGGTATTTTCAACCTGTGGTATAATGATCAGTTACGGATGTTCCTCCAACAGGATTGTTTGTAATATAATTTGGGATTACTTTGAGTTTCTTGTTTCCTTATTCATCATAGATTTCCATTAGACATTAAAACTTAACCAAAATTCATTTCAGGGTAAATTTTGAAGTAATTGCATTTTCATGTTTTTAGAAATCTACGAAGAGTACGTCAATTACACAGCAAAGTAAGAGAACGTGTATCACACAGTAAAACCATCAACGTATTCACTATAACATTAATTAATCACAAAAATTCAATAAAATAAAAAAATTTAATATCCTCTCTCTCGAAGAACATAAAGGCACGAGAAAAGTTTGTTGTTCCATGTTTAGCTTGTTCTAGAAGGTTCCTAATATGTCACAGAAGATTTACAAAGCACAAAATCTTTTGCTGCCGAGCTTGTGAACTTGAAAGTTATGTAATGACAAAAATGGCACTCGTTTACGATTATTTTTACACTCTACTCCATTCTTACAGGCACAAGCAATATTTTAATATCACTGTACTTTAGCTACGTGTGTGTAACATTCTTGAATGTAATCGCTCAAGGCATACGATTTTTATTAAGACAAGCACATACATAATATACTGTATGTATATGAGGTTGGAATTGATTTGTTGACACATTTAAATAATGAAATATCATTTACTTTCCCCACCGTGTACTCTAAATGTTGCAAAATTTTCAGTTTATAAGCTCAATAAGCTATCATTGAAAACTTCTAGTTCCGAACTCGGTAATCAGAAGCTCTGTCACCTGTAAAATTACTAACGCTTTATATTTTACATAATGGATCTATGAAGATTTAAAGCACTTGATTTTCATTTTATTTGAACCTGCGAAGTCGAAAATGGTGTTGAAATGGGAACAAAAATAGTATCTCCCATCTTGTGCGATTTCACCCCCTGGTGACTATAGTGTTTGTTCGTTTCGTTGTTTCACCAACATTCCCTACTCCTAAAGGTAGAGGCACAAGCTCGGATTAGGGAAGAATAGGGAAGGAAACCGGCCGTGCCCTTTCGAAGGAACCATCCCGGCATTTGCCTCAAGCGATTTAGGGAAATCACGGAAAACCTAAATCAGGATGGCCGGAAGCGGATTTAAACCGTCGTCCTCCCGAATGCGAGTCCAGTGTGCTAACCACTGCACCACCTCGCTCTGTCAGTCCTGAAGGTCTCCAGGAAACCACTGAATCCGAGTTCAGATCCTACTCTTGTCATTTCAAACAGCAACATGCTCACAGCAAGCTACTGGTAAAACAACATTGATTTTTAACGTCTCTTTTTGTGTTGTTGTTTCTCTTCACGTGTTTACAGGCGCGCACTTTGGTACTCGCGGTGTAAATCATATTTAACATTATTAGTTGTTCATTAACAGTGACAATTGTTTCTGGGTAGGAGACCCGGTCAAATGCAAACATCTTCGCCATGTAGCTTCAAGTTCAGACTTGCTACCAGATTCTGGTTAAAAATTAGATATTTCAAGTATCTTTCTCCGTAGTCAGCAATGACGGTGGGTTTTCCTCTCGATTCTGTCAGACACCATAGTACTGCTTAGTTATCATTTTCTACATGTAGTAGGTTTTAATACATAATCAAAAGAAACAAGTTCTTCATGTCATCTGACGTCCAAAAAAATGTACAACAAGTTGCTAATGAGTAATTTAGATATTTTATACCAGTGTGTTCCAGATATAAAGGGCTATAAGCGACTATCGAACGCCATATAGATCCACGTGCCGTAGCGAACGAAGTAAGACTGATAATGATACGATGTCGATTTTGAGGTCCCAATAGAGCGGTTGCGCTCTTAAATGCAATTTTTAGTTCCATAACCAGTTGATGCCAACTACTAGATTTGTGAACGATGGTTAAAAGGTGCTTGGAAAACCTTATAAAGAGCAGGAATACTTCGACTTATCATAGAATTTTGAGGTTCCACATAGTCTTGCAAAATCCCAATTCACAAAATAATACAGTATTTACTAAGGATTACTGAATGGTTCATGTGCTAGCGTGAAGGGTATTAGTTGTCACTGACACAAATGGGAAATGAAAACATTTTTAGAAGTCCCATATTGTACTAAATTAGATAAGGGCTCTTTCATCTCTAATACCGAGTTTCCTAGTATTGCAATATCGTGGTGTTTATTTACATCTGGATTGTTTGCCATATCGTGCAGTAGGTATGATAAATACACTCCTGGAAATTGAAATAAGAACACCGTGAATTCATTGTCCCAGGAAGGGGAAACTTTATTGACACATTCCTGGGGTCAGATACATCACATGATCACACTGACAGAACCACAGGCACATAGACACAGGCAACAGAGCATGCACAATGTCGGCACTAGTACAGTGTATATCCACCTTTCGCAGCAATGCAGGCTGCAATTCTCCCATGGAGACGATCGTAGGGATGCTGGATGTAGTCCTGTGGAACGGCTTGCCATGCCATTTCCACCTGGCGCCTCAGTTGGACCAGCGTTCGTGCTGGACGTGCAGACCGCGTGAGACGACGCTTCATCCAGTCCCAAACATGCTCAATGGGGGACAGATCCGGAGATCTTGCTGGCCAGGGTAGTTGACTTACACCTTCTAGAGCACGTTGGGTGGCACGGGATACATGCGGACGTGCATTGTCCTGTTGGAACAGCAAGTTCCCTTGCCGGTCTAGGAATGGTAGAACGTTGGGTTCGATGACGGTTTGGATGTACCGTGCACTATTCAGTGTCCCCTCGACGATCACCAGTGGTGTACGGCCAGTGTAGGAGATCGCTCCCCACACCATGATGCCGGGTGTTGGCCCTGTGTGCCTCGGTCGTATGCAGTCCTGATTGTGGCGCTCACCTGCACGGCGCCAAACACGCATACGACCATCACTGGCACCAAGGCAGAAGCGACTCTCATCGCTGAAGACGACACGTCTCCATTCGTCCCTCCATTCACGCCTGTCGCGACACCACTGGAGGCGGGCTGCACGATGTTGGGGCGTGAGCGGAAGACGGCCTAACGGTGTGCGGGACCGTAGCCCAGCTTCATGGAGACGGTTGCGAATGGTCCTCGCCGATACCCCAGGAGCAACAGTGTCCCTAATTTGCTGGGAAGTGGCGGTGCGGTCCCCTACGGCACTGCGTAGGATCCTACGGTCTTGGCGTGCATCCGTGCGTCGCTGCGGTCCGGTCCCAGGTCGACGGGCACGTGCACCTTCCGCCGACCACTGGCGACAACATCGATGTACTGTGGAGACCTCACGCCCCACGTGTTGAGCAATTCGGCGGTACGTCCACCCGGCCTCCCGCATGCCCACTATACGCCCTCGCTCAAAGTCTGTCAACTGCACATACGGTTCACGTCCACGCTGTCGCGGCATGCTACCAGTGTTAAAGACTGCGATGGAGCTCCGTATGCCACGGCAAACTGGCTGACACTGACGGCGGCGGTGCACAAATGCTGCGCAGCTAGCGCCATTCGACGGCCAACACCGCGGTTCCTGGTGTGTCCGCTGTGCCGTGCGTGTGATCATTGCTTGTACAGCCCTCTCGCAGTGTCCGGAGCAAGTATGGTGTGTCTGACACACCGGTGTCAATGTGTTATTTTTTCCATTTCCAGGAGTGTACTAAGCAGAGAAATCAGTGCCATCGAAATTTCATCGTCAACAACATTCATGGATTAGCGTTTCAGCTCCATCGCTTCGTGGGCCGACCTTCATACCTTACCACTTTGGGCATATACTACAGATTTTTTAGGATATCTTCGTTGTTGCATACTGCCTACAAGTATCTTCCATTTCTGCTTACATGTGTCGATGTTTTCTCTTATTGCAAAGCTCATTTCTAATATCTTCGTTTCTTATTCTACCTTCTAGTTTACATCCTTTAACTGATGTAAGGAACTTCATCTTTGCCATCACTGTTTGTTTCATTTTTTCCTCGTTAGCTATCCTAGCCTCAGATCCATAAAGTAGCCATGGAACAGCTAGTGTTTTATGAGATTCATTTCTTAACTTTTTTCCCTCCACAACACCTTGAAGTTTTACTGTTGGACTTCAGCTTAATATTATTCAAATATCACATGAAAACTACAAGATCAGACAGTGAGGAAAAATATTCTGTCTATAATATCAAACATTTAGCTAAAATCGTGAAGAGTCCTTCAACAAATTATGCCCCAATTTTTAAACTTTTTAATGATTTTTTTCCTATTTACGGCTAGATTCTTCCATTTTGACGTTTCTCCTGAACGTCTGCCAAGTCTCTAACAGATCCGACTAATGGCAGGAGCGTACTGAACCATCATTATCGCATTCACAGCAGACACTGGTTATGAGTAATGCGTTGTAATTGAAGTCCTGATTGCGGAAAAGGAAACAATTATGAACATCCATAAAGGTTGGTGTGTGGTGTATGATGGTGATAAGTTGATAGGAGTAGAGTTTGGAGTGGGATAAGGAGCATCGTTACTCGACAATTCATTCTGCAGCTATCGGAGAGCACCGGAAGTGCGAATGCAACGTCTGAGATTCTCTGATATTCAACAGTGTGCTTAGGGTGGGTTCAAAAATGTTCGGAATAGAACAAAAGATTCAAAGAAATGCCATGCCTTCTGAATGGAGCTGTCTGAACACTTTGGAGCCAATGGACAGGCCTGTCTGTCTGATCACTGCAGCTGACGACACGTGGGTGAATTACTTTGAGCGAGAAACAGAAAGGCAGTCTCTGTATAATGGAACAGTGTTAGTTTACATTCCCGTAGTGTGCTGCCGAAATATGCACGGCCTGATTAGTTCTTATGTAATGCTGCTTGTATCTCCAGTGGTATCAACATATCAATGCAATAGTGTAGTTCGATTACGTACTGCACATTTATTTTTGGTGTTCTATCTGTATATTGTAAACAAACCAATTTGTAAAGTCAGACTTATTCCTTACAACATTATGAATTATTATTATTCAGAGTATAAAAATCTGCTGAAAATCAGGAGCCCATTAGGCCTGAAGAACTCCAAACTTACGAGGCGTACTGTAGTCAGACTGAAGTATGTGGAGAAGCTAGGAGTGCGAGGGTGAGGTAACATTTTGGTGCGCACTGTGAGACATTAAATGTTACGCTAACATCGGCACCAATTATGGAAGAAGCCGATTATTAGCTCTTCTGCCTTAGTAAGTTATCTTTTGCAAATTGTTGCCGACGATACAAGACGTCTCCTGATAAAAATATGGTGTTACAATAATTTCTCAATCTTACTTCAAAAATATATCTCGAAGGTAAATGTTATGGAGTTTGGTGCAGGACTTGGGGAAGTATTTTAGCCCCACGTTATTAACTTAACTGCTTCTGACAAGGCAAGCTACAGAGAATTCACTTCATTATTCATTTACAGGAAAATCGGGCTCTTTGGCACAGATTGTATTGAAAAGTGCTTTTAGTTCATTATACTGACAAACAGTTTCAAGCAGATTACATTCAAAGTACCTCACATTACTTTGCTTCAGTTTCGCCGTAAAGTCGTATGGCAAAGAAACAAACGTGAATTCCATGTTTATGTGGTTTATTAAAGTAAGAAATTGGGAACACAGTAGTCTGATTGGTCGCTTTGTTAAGTTCTTGTTTAAATTTCGTTTCTTTACATTCACTACTAAAAGTCTCTTGATTAAAATCTCTTCAGTCTAGCGACTATTACTAACTTCTTACTGTCTTGGCAAAGTTAGTACTGTTCGAAAAGGAAGTTATTTAAGATCTTGTTAGTTTCATTCTGTTGAAAAAC
The DNA here is from genome assembly GCF_023864275.1 of Schistocerca cancellata. Lineage (NCBI taxonomy): Eukaryota > Metazoa > Arthropoda > Insecta > Orthoptera > Acrididae > Schistocerca > Schistocerca cancellata. The sequence goes on from NC_064627.1 coordinate 154,737,719, forward strand.
TGTAATTACATTGCTGGAATTGTAAAATCATTATCTGTTCTAAATTGGACGAACACTAGTTTCAAGTTCATCCCTTGCGGTCTTGGCTACCGGTACTAGCATGTAGAATAAATGATTTTCAGGATTAACTCTCAAAATGAGCTGGCACTCGTTGGTGGTCCAGTGCTGAATGCTACAGCTGCGATTTAGTGACACATATGAATTATCAGGACGAAAAACCCAGGAAACAGTGAAGTGCAGACTTTGTTTCTTGGCACAACGGCCAACTATTTTTCCCACTAAACGCTACGGAAGGAGAACGGTAGCCTAATTAATTTTCAAACAGCTGCAAAAAATCGCCGGCCGATGTGGCCGAGCGGTTCTAGGCGCTTCAGTCTGGAACCGCGCGACCGCTACGGTCGCAGGTTCGAATCCTGCCTCGGGCATGGATGTGTGTGATGTCCTTAGGTTAATTAGGTTTAAGTAGTTCTAAGTTCTAGGGGACTGATGACCTCCCATAGTGCTCAGAGCCATTTGAACCATTTTTGCAAACAATGTTAGCATTTACAGAGAATTCAGTTTACTGTAGCTTTGAGTCTTAACTGTTAAACTATAGTTTTTAGTGGCTAGTCCGAAATTGTACATTACGATAATCATCTGAATTTATAGCAAGGTCACGATGCTTAACAGGCACGACCTGACGATAGCAATAAGAGGCAATCACAGAAAACTACAGTTACTACTAATGGAACAGCTGGTGTAAGACAGGGGTGTCAGTCTCAGGCACCAACTAGGAAATAATTCAAGGCAGCTCTCTCTGCTGGTGATGTTATGGCAATAGTCGATTGGCATAGAGATGGCGACATTCTCGTGAATGAGTTGCCAGAAAAGTCAACTACAAATTAAGAAGACTGAATAATCTCAAGAAACCTTTCCAACATGTTTGACCTATCAAGAATACCAAAAGAAATCCTACCGTAAGACGACAATGCATGCAAACAATCGAATCTCAGAACAAGGAAACACGGAGCTAAATTGTTTTGGATATCATTATTTCATCTCTTCTATGTCACCGGTCTGGCGTCCTCGAAATCTGGTTGGGCGACTTAAGGGGAGGAGGGTGGGGTGGGGGGGAATAGGACATCAAAAATTTAAAAAAGATTAATTTAAAAAAAATGATTATTTTGTAGCCCACATCTTCCTGAATACTTTGAAGTACAAAACATATATTTTCGAGAAATTATAAGGCACGTTATTTGGTCTGAAGTGTACCAAGATACAGCGCCACACTCATTTGCAACGCACTCTTTTGTCATACGTAAGTAAAGAGTATCATCACAGAGATTCTCTCCCAGATGCGTAATGGAAGCCATCAAACCTATTTTCAGGAACCTTGCAAATTGAAACATATTGAAGAAATGTCTTCATGGTGGTACCCAAAATCCAAATGATAGTTTTTACAAATGTGTATGGCAATGATCGCCAAAAACCATTTTTGTGGGAAGAAATACCCTTGGTGTTGGTGTTTATAATGTAGTTTCATGTTTTAATGATAGTGTGCAAAGCAGGAAATATGTTTTAGAGAAAATGGGAATTAAGCCCGGAGTGAACTGCGTCAAAGCTTTGTATCCTTGTATCCGATAGATAGATAGCGTGTAGTGAAAGCAGATAAATCTTTTTTGAAGCTGATACTTATGAAGAAAAGTGTACCAATATCAACAAATGCAGCCAATAGTAAGAGAAAAACATGAAGAAATTTCACATGTAAGATAAAGACTTATTTTGTTATGTTTTTGAAATTCCAGAGCTATGACTATGAATCCTGAATCCTGCCTGACCATGCTGATAAAGTTTTATGAAGTTTTTTTGTAAAATTATAGACAGTGGAAATTAAAATGTCCTGCAGTGCGTCTCCTGCTTCAAGTCGGACAGTTTGACGTCCTATCCCCCTTAATAAATCTCTACGTAGGACATTCTTTGAAGATGAGGAGAGAGGAATACATGAATTTTAAGTATGGCTACGAGCACAGGAAAAGAGCTTTCACCAACAGGGAGTACATACTCGTACACAACGATTGTGTAAGATCACAGAGCGTGATGGAGACTAAGAACATAATGAATGTAAAAGAAATATTGACTGATATTGTCACCAATTTAAGGTTCTTAAGAATGAATATGTTCTGATAAAGAAAAAACGACCTTCTTACGTGAAATTAGTAAATGGACAAAGCCATCTGTGTATACCATAACGGCGTGGGAACGGAGGGTGAGAGAGGGATAGCAGATACACTAAACGTCTCTTTCCAGAACCGTTTCAGTGAGACTGATCGTTCTAGCACTAAAATAGCAACACTGGATAGGAAATCAACTTTTAAAAATTGACAGATGATGTACAACTGATCCTGATGGAATGCCTATGTTGTTCTACAGAGAGTATGCAAAAGAACTGGTTCTCCTAGTGGTAGGGTATAGTACGTCACCAGAAAATCGAAGCATTCACAGCGACTGGAGAAACGCGCAGGTTATTTCCGTTTAAAGGGGCCTGTTTCAACCCCCTTTCATATTAATGTCATTTATTACGCTTTGTTTGCTTTGGAATCAGCCTAGTAGCTTAGTTTTTTGCTATCCTTAACCGAACCGGGGGCCAAATTACGGAAACACGGCGAGAAATAAACGATTGAACATAAAAGCAATCTGCAGTATCCACTGTTGTATCTCAACAGGAACAGCACCTGGGCAACGTCCTCTGTACGTTGCAAGCGCTGTGTGTAGGTGTGAGTGCATTAAGTCGTAGCTCATTTCATTTGAATATGGGCAAATTCTTGCCACACGTATGGTGGGTGCTTCCGTAATCAAGGTAGCACACATGGAAAGCGGAAAAATTTAATTTGCTAAGTCAGTTGATAAACGTAACTGACTGTTGAGTAATGATGATGGACGGTCATTGAAGAACATTGTGAGGAAAAATAAGGGAAAAACAGCTGCAAAAATCACTGTAGAACTGAATGTCGCACTCGTCAACACTGTCAGCACCAGAGCACAAGAGTGTCGTCAGGAGTGCCCCAGGAAGTGTGATGGGACCGCTATTGTTCTCTACGTACATAAATGACTGGTGGCCAGGGCGGGCAGCACTCTGCGGTTGTTTGCTGCTGATGCCGTGGTTTACGGTGAGGTGTCGATGTTGAGTGAGTGTAGGAAGATGCAAGACGAGTTAGACAACATTTCCAGTTGAACTGATGAATGCCAGCTAGCCCTAAATGTGGAAAAATGTAAGTTAACGCAGATGACTAGGAGGAACAAACTTGTAATGTTCGAATACAGTATTATTGGTGTCCAGCTTGACGCAGTCGAGTCGTTTAATGTCTGGGCGTAACGTTGCAAAGCGATATGAGCTGGGACGAGCATGTGAAAACTGTGGTAGGGTAGGCGAATGGTCGGCTTCGGTTTATTGGCAGAATTTTAGGAGAGAGTGGTTCACCTGTAGAGGAGACCGCTTATAGAACTCTGGTGGGAACCGTTCTCGAGTACTGCTGGAATGTCTGGGATCCGTACCAGGTCCGATTGAAGAAAGACATCGCAGCAATTCAGAGGAGGGCTGCTAAATTTGTTACCGGTGAGTTCGAACAAAACTCAGGTGTTATGGAGATGCTTCGGGAACTCAAATGGGAATCCCAGGAGGGAAGGTGGCATTCTTTTCGGGAAACACTATTGAGAAAATTTTAGAGAACCGGAATTTTGAAGATGACTGCCGACTGACTCTTTTCCCGCCGTCACACATCACGCGTGAGGACCACGATGATAAGATACGAGTGATTAGGGCTCATGCGGAGGCGTACTGACAGTATCCCTTGCTCTGTTTGCGAGTGGAACTGGAGGAGAAATGACAAGTAACGGTACAGGGTATCTTCCGCCACGCATCTTACGGTGGCTTGCGGAGTATCTGTGTAGATGCAGATGTAGATGAAGCGACCTTCCGAAGCAAGCATGGGAGACATGAGAATCCAGAACCATTAACCAGTGATGCAAGTTCCTGTAACATGAAAACGTCACGCCGAAGCCCTAAAACCTGGAGTACGGAGTGTTGGAGGAAAGACATTTGGTCCGATGTGTCGTGTTTCACATTCTTTCCAACTTCTGGAGTTTACGTCCCAAGACTGAAACGTGGTTGGGGCGTGGTGATGATTTGGGCTGCCATATTGCGGTATTCATGGACCCTTTCTTTACCCTGCTACTCTGCAGTTCGTAGTACTTCCAAGAAACACGAAATCATTTTGGCTGATCATGTTCATCCGATGGTACAACGTTCGTTCGTCAATGATGATGATGTGTTTCAAGACGACCAAGACCCTGTTAACAAAGTTCGCATCGAGCAGGACTGATTTTGTGTGCACGAGGGTGAATTGTCTCACCTCCCATGGCCACTGCAATCAAAATTATTGAGCCTTTGTGGTCAACTTTGGAAAGGAGGGTGCGTGATTCCCATCCACCTCCATCATCGATGCCTGAACTTGTCCCTGTTTTGCAGGTAAAATCATACTGGATCTGTATTTATTCATTCCATGATGACTGGAAACTATTTTGAACGCCAGCGGTTTTCTAGAACATATCAAGCACGGTAATGTTTCGTATTTCTTGTGTCTCTAAGTTTTTGTCCACCACCTTACTGACAGCCTCTGCTAGGTCAAAGAATTCATATGTACCAATTTGTTTTATTTGTGTCTCACATCAACAAACTCTTTTCTTTTTCCTAATCCTCATCGTAACGATGTGAAATGCCGTGGAAGTTTTCGAATGAGTCCTGTTAAAACATGACCTGTAACCTAGCGTGCTGTAGTGCACGGCTCATCCCGCCATTTCTTAGCGTCTTTTGACGGTCTAAGCACCCAGGGTCTCCTTTAGCAGTTATTTGGTCGGTACACCCTTGCCTTACCTGGTAAAGATTTAATATCGCACTAGCCTGGTGCTGAGTGCAACTAAAAAATTTCGTGAAAAATTGAAAGTGGCGAAGAAAAAGGAATGAGGTGACGATGGCAGGCCAAACACCGATCCGAAAGGGCAAATCGAGATAAAAAGCAACCTCAAAACCAAAAGAATCGTCAATAGCGTGCCAGCATAACATGGCTGACAAGCCAAGAGAACATTATAGAACAATTTTATGACAGCCCTGAACTCGAAACTCGGAAATTTGCCTTTCCCTCATCCTACTTAACCACCCGAGCACGAGTCACGACCCATTCTCACAGCTTTACTTCCACCAATACCTTATGTCACACCTTCCAAAGATCACAGGCGTTTTCCTTCAAGACTTGCCCGCTAAAGACAAAGGTCCCAGCGTCCAGTCCCGGTCCGGCACACAGTTTCATGTCTCCAGACACTCAACTGCAGAGCGAAAATCCATTGTGGGAAAGAACCCTGGCTAAGCCATGTCTCCGCAACATCCATTTTTACACGAGTGATAGTCCTGCATAACATGCAGGCCAATTTCTGTGAAGTTTGTTCAAGGCAGGGGATGGGATACTGGTGGAAGTAAAGCTATGAGGAACGGTCGTGAGTCGTACTCGGATCGCTCAGTTCCCAAGGCACTTGCCAACGAAAGGCATACGTGGCAAGTTCGAGTGCCGTTATGGCACTCACTTTCCTCCAATGATACGCCGCGAGAGTATGTTGCCAAATCACCTGGCGTCAGTGCACCTCGAGATGCGGCCGCTAAATCAAACAATTCTGGACGCTAGTGCGATCATCCCGGTATTGTTGTCTGACTCCGGCAACGACAATAAAAAAGGCAGGTCCCGGCGTTACCTTCCGCCGTTTAGGAAATTTTCTGGACACACTTCCTGTGGATGCTACCATGAATACTAGTGACCTTTAGAGCACCTTTCATCAAGTGTTTCAAGTGTCCTCAGTAAGTTAAACATTGGTTTGCAATGTAAGTAACTATCGCGCTTTTCTCAAATTAATAAAGAGTTGTGTTCAGAAAGGCCTACATTTATATTGTAAAGGTTTTTCAGTATAGTATGGACTTCGATGTTGGTGTACTGTCAAATGCCTGATGCTGAACACGTGCCATTAGCAAGCCCGTAATTCAACTGAGAACTGTCATTAATAATTTGACACACATTTGCATTGTGCAGAGTATTTTTTTTTTTTTTACTAGTAAACTGCATTTTTGCCGATTCTCTATTGCTTGAAGTTCTCAAGTCTTTCGCATTACTGACATTCCTCAGAGAATTACCTGTAATTTCGGGTCTCGATTTTAATATACCCGCAGTTATTCAGGTTAGCGTGTGACTACTCTGGTTGATATTGTATTTCTGTGGAGTACTGAGCATCTCGTGAATTTGAGTAGGGAATTCCTGTTAAGAGACTGGTGAACGGTTAGTTCTGAACTCAGTGAGTAGATCTAATACCCTCATGTACAGTATATCCAAAATTATTATTGAACTTCATCGATTTTACCGCATTTCCTTGCTTCTCTCTTGATCTGTAGGCCGTCCATTCTAGCCCTATCTTACTGCATCACGCTCAACGCATAAGCAGAATGAATACCTATACTGCTGGGGATGCCTCGACAGGTTTGGAATTATTAATATTATTATCTGTTTCCATATATAGTGACTAGGATTCCTATCCTATCAAATCCCCTCCTCTGATCATAATGCATATTGACATTAATATGTGGTGGAATTCCTGTTTAAGTGCATCACGTTCAACCCCTAAACAGAATGAATACCTGTTCGGCTGGGAATGCCTCTACAGATTGGTATTTATTAATATTATTGACTGTTTCCAAATATAGTAGACTAGAATTCCTGTCTCATTAAGTGCCCTCAGCCGGCTGCTGTAGCCGAGCGCTTCTAGGCGCTTCAGTCCAGAACCGCGCTGCTGTTACGGCCGCAGGTTCGAATCCTGCCTCGGGCATGGATGTGTGTGATGTCGTTAGTTTAGTTATGTTTAAGAAGTTCTAAGTCTAGGAGACTGATGACCTCAAATGTTAAGTCTCATAATGCTTGGAGCCATTTGAATTTGAAAAAAAAAGAAAATCCCCTCCTCTGATCATAATACATGTTGACATTAGTACGTGGTGGAATTCCTTTGGCAGCTTTTTAGTCGCTTGAGTGAATATGTTTTGCAGGTTTTGGGGCTATTTCACTTCCTACACTACGTTCACGTCCATTTCTTTCCCACGATGATCACATGTTGACGTTAAAGAGTGTTTGTAGTAATTCTCAAAACATCTCAGGAATCATATTTTTTCCTTGACGCACGATGAGTGCACTGAGAGTGAGGAGTTATTCTACTGTTTCATTGTATATAAGTTTCTTTTGCTCTCAACCTCACTCATGGTCCGCCGTGTTCGTTGCGAAATCACTAACACGGAGAGTACTACGTTTAGCAAACATATGGTAGCCACATATCGAGGCATCCTATCTGCACCGACATTGTAACTGAAGCACAGGAATGCTACTTCCCCAGTTTTCAAGAGCTATAATGCGCTAAAATAGTCCATTGTATATGGCGAAAGTGGGTTCCCAGAGAATGACATCTCAATACGAAAAAGAAGTAGGAGTGCAGATAGCAAAACAACAAACGTAGTGACCTCTTTCTCTGCTTACAAGAAGGGTCGTAAGACAAACACACGAAATTATGGGACTACGTCGCTGGCGTCAGTAATTTGTAAAATTTTAAAAAAGTTTTATACTCACGTCTTGTGAAATTCATGGTGTAACGTAGACAAGTTATTCCGAGTTATCATAGGTGCAGTAAACTATGATGCCATTTTTTGTCTTTAGTTAGAACGCAGTTGACGCACCTATTTTGTTCAACTTTACGTATTCATTTTTGTTATTGCTGAAACGATTCTGTCCTAATTTCATTTCGTTATTTGTCACAGTTTCTTAGCCAAAATTTTTATTTAAAAATCACAAAAAACCGTTCTGGTATTTCAAAATTGATGCAGTAACAGAAACAGATTAACTTTCAACATCACATGGACCTATTACGAAAAGTTCATTTCCTAAAAATCAACTAACTAAAATCTTTCGTATTATAACATTTGTAATTTTTTATTTGACGTAACATGAGAACCTTTTAAAATTAATGTTTAGTTATATTTTGTTATGTGAGTGCGTTGAAGTGATGAGAGTGTTAATGAGGGACATATGAAAATTTGGAATGTTTTATTTTGTAAAGATCTATAAGAAACACAAACAGTGGGAAAAATTTCTGGGAAGAACCACGAGTGCCGGCCGAAGTGGCCGAGCGGTTCCAGGCGCTACAGTCTGTAACCGCGCGACCGCTACGGTCGCAGGTTCGAATCCTGACTCGGGCATGGATGTGTGTGACGTCCTTAGCTTAGTTAGGTTTAAGTGGTTCTAAGTTCTAGGGGACAGATGACCTCAGAAGTTAAGTCCCATAGTGCTCAGAGCCATTTGAACCATTTGAATTCAGATTAACAGCCAACCAGAATTAAGACCACTCCACGCGGAGAGGTGTGCTATCTATATTGTGAAACTGCCTATCAGAATCGCTTCTGAAGCACTGCGTCGAACACCTCATGTCGGATAGCTTTTCGCGAATTGTAAGTAAAATGAAGCGTTAAAGACCAAATTCGATTCCGTTATTGCTAACAGAAAACGACTCGAGTCTAAAGCATATTAGTGAACGTTTGGTATTTTTATGTGCTTCTGTGTGACAGATAACCGAGCGTAAAATATTCTGGTCGAACTTGGAAAATCCACGTGGTGTGTCTCGGATTCGTGACCGATTATTATGGCGAGCACTTCTATGGAAATGGAAATGAGCGTTTGGCGTCATTGGCCGGGAGGCCCCTCGCGGGGCAGGTCCGGCCGCCTTGGCGCAGGTCTTATTACATTCGGCGCCACATTGGGCGACCTGCACGCCGGATGGGGATGAAATGATGATGAACACAACACAACACCCAGTCCCTGAGCGGAGAAAATCTCCGACCCAGCCGGGAATCGAACCCGGGCCCGGAGGACGGCAATCCGTCACGCTGACCACTCAGCTACTGGGGCGGACAGCACTTCTATAAAGGAAGACCACTAAATCGACCGTAAGTTTAACTCGCATAAAAATATGACCCACTGACCGTTTAGACTGTGATCGGGCTTGCTAAATTCTGGCTACTTTCGTGTGGCTATGTGTGTTTATAACTGTAAATTTGCAGAGGCAGTATTAGTGCAGACGTAAATACTGACTTCATAGCCATTTCATGAGTCTTATTGGCAATAAATAGTCAATAAAACTTTAAACATCTTGCTGGGAGAAGGCAGTATCCGGACGTTCGATGTTTATCATGAGCTTCCAGGAACAGATTTTTAACTTGAGTTTTGCGACCTCTATTTAGTAGGTATTTAGGTAGTACTTATTACCACAGTGTATAGTGATTACGAGCAGACAAGAAGCCTGCCGAGGTAGGTGGATAGAATGTGGTAACTGTTGGGAGAGGGCCGAACCCAGCCCAGCCGCGCTGATGGTCTAAATTCTTGTCTGTAGAATCAGTATGGTTATCGGAAACACAGGCAATGTGAAACCCAGTTGGCTCTCTTCGGCAACGTGACCTAGATGATAGTAGGTGCCGGCGTCCACGTTCAAACAGTTTCCTTGAATTTCAGAAGGAATTCGATATAGTCACCCAATGTCCCGTAGTGAACAAAATACAAGTGTACGATCAGAACAAATGTACCATTAACTTCGAGCGTACCCTAAGGGATAATGTAGGGCAATTAACTTTTGCAATATATATATAGAGTGAGTTGTTTTATCTTGAGAGAATGCATTGTCTCAGAAACTACGCATCGTGCTATCTGGCGATAGCAACGCTGACACACCTTCCAACCCCCCCCCCCTGCCCACCCCCTCCCGCTATCCGACTGTGTGAGGCGGGGAGCCACTTTGATATCTTATAGTCAAGAACGTCCCTTTTTTAGTGGATTCTGATTCTACGGGAGAAAAATTCGTAACGTTTCTATGTAACACCTTTGTTGCTGCGTGATACATGGCGCTGTAATCGACGAATAACCAACTTGAGTTCCAAAACGTTTTTATCTCGAGAAAAATGCAAAGGATCAAAAACAGAAAATCAGATGTGTTCAGTAAATAAGAAAAAAATCACCTCTCACCAACAGGTTACTCCTTTCATCTGCTTCTTCACTACTCCGCAATTCACGTTAATGGCTGGGAGACGTTTCATCCAACCGCCTTCAGGGTATTTCTCTAACTTTTCACTGTCCAGCATCGCTCAGCAAAAGTGGATACTTAAATTATTCCCTGTGAGCTCTGATTTCCCTGAGGAGGAAGTTGGTGATTGAAATTTAATGAGAAGATCATGTCTCACAGAAAATGCTTTTCTTTTTATGATTGCCACTCCAATTGGCGTATCATGGGTGGCACTATTTCCCGACAGGAAAAAATGTGCTGCTCTCCCTTTAACTTTTGTAATGTCCTCCGTCAATTCCAAGTCACGTGGTCCCCAAACGTCACAGCAGTACTCCAGAGGAGGGCTGACAATCGTAGAAAATAGTCTCTTTAGGAGAGCTGTTGCATTTTCTAAGTGTTCAGCCAATAAATCGCAGCCATTGTCTTGCTTTCCCCACAACATTTTCAATTTTATCGATCCAATTTAAGTCATTCATAACTAAAATCCATAAGTGACTTTATGTGTAACCGAAATTTAGAGGATTCATGGTGATAGTTTCACACTTTTAATTATTTAGACCCAGTTGTCACCTTTCACACCATATAGATACACTATTGGCCATTAAAATTGCTATATCAAAAAGATATACGGACGATAAACGGGTATTCATTGGAGTAATATATTATACTAGAACTGATATGTCATTACATTTTCACGCAGTTTCGGTGCATAGATCCTGAGAAATCAGTACCCAGAACAACCATCTCTGTCCGTAATAACGGCATTGAAACGCCTGGGCATTGAGTCAAACAGAGCTTGGATGGCGTGTCTGCCCATGCAGCTTCAATACAATACTACAGTTCATCAAGAGTAATAACTGGCGTATTGTGACAAGCCAGAAGCTCGGCCGCCATTGACCAGACGTTTTCAGTTGGTGAGAGATCTGGAGAATGTGCTGGCCACGGCAGCAGTCGAACATTTTCTGTATCCAGAAAGGCCCGTACAGGACCTGCAACATTCGGTCGTGTATTATCCTGCTGAAATGTAGGGTTTCGCAGGGATCGAATGAAGGGTAGAGCCACGGGTAGTAACACATCTGAAATGTAACGTCCACTGTTCAAAGTGCCGTCAATGCGAACAAGAGGTGGCCGAGACGTGTAACCAATGGCACCCCGTACCATCACGCCAGGTGATATGCCAATATGGCGATCACGAATACACGCTTCCAATGTGCGTCCACCGCGATGTCGCCAAACACGGATGCGACCATCGTGATGCCGTAAATAGAACCTGGATTCATCCGAATAAATGAAGTTTTGCCATTCGTGCACCCAGGTTCGTCGTTGGGTACATAATCGCAGGCGCTCCTGTCTGTGATGCAGCGTCAAGGGTATCCGCTGCCATGGGTTCCGAGCTGATAGTCCATGCTGCTGCAAACGTCGTCGAACTGTTCGTGCGGATGGTTGTTGCCTTGAAAACGTCCCCATCTGTTTCAGGGATCGAGACGTGGCTGCACTATCCGTTACAGCCATGCGGATAAGATGCATCTCATCTCGACTGCTAGTGATTGGATATCGACCAACGCGAGCAGCAGTGTCGCGATACGATAAACCGCAATCGCGACAGGCTACAATCCGACCTTTATCAAAGTCGGAAACGTGATGGTACGCATTTCTCCTTACACGAGACATCACAACAACGTTTCACCAGGCAACGCCGGTCAACTGCTGTTTCTGTATGAGAAATCGATTGGAAACTTTCCTCATGTGAGCACGTTCTAGGTGTCGCCACCGGCGCCAACCTTGTGTGAATGCTCTGAAAAGCTAATCATTTGCATATCACACCAGCTTCTACTTGTCGGTTAACTTTGCGTCTGTAGCACGTCATCTTCGTGGTGTAGCATTTTAATGGCCAGTGGTGTATCTTGTGTATCATTTTGCATTTGCAAGGTGTACCGTGCTAAGGCTAGCCTCATACAGCGTGCCGTTCACACAAAGGAGACGCTCAGCTCGACCGCCAGACCCACCTTTTACACCGCTCCATGCCACTTCCCTACAGCGTTAACATGTTATAAATACAAGTGTCCTAAGCATGAACCAGCTTTTAAGAAATACTTTCTTTATAAACATATTCTTATTACAATAATTTAAAATTTCAACATTTTTTTTTTCATATATACATTACAAAACTCTAATTTTCTTTCCATACATCAAAGAATTCCGATAACACAGAATGCACACTTCATAAATTTCTGGTACACCGTTACATAAAATAAACCTACTCCTAATCGATATAAGTGTTACAACGCGTGTCTTCTCACCAAAGGGGTTCTCGCAAGTGTGTTCTCTCACCTCTTACCAAAGGGGCCTCGCATGTCGTATGTCCTGTCACTTGCCATCAACGGAGTTCTCGCGTCACGTGGTTGTCTCACATCTGACCAATGGGATTTTTGCATGATGTGTGTCCTCTCACCTCTCATCAACAGCGTTCTTGCGCGATGTGTGTCACCTCAACTCTCACCAACGTTGCTCTTGTTAGTAACAATTATTTCACAGTAAGCGCTCGAAAGTGTCACCTCCCATTTCGATACGGTGGAATGATTCGATACAAATGGGAAGTGTTTCCGATGTAATCTCATGAGATGTATTCATGATACGTTGAATTGTGTTTCAGTGTGTTGGTAGTTGATTATAAGCTTCACTCTTCAAGCAATCCCACAAACAAAATTTAGGCGAAGTAAGATCTGATGGTCTTACAGGCCAAGGCATTGGACCACCTCTCCCGATTCACCAACAGTTGTACATGCGATCTAATACTCCGCATGCTGCTACGAACAATGTGCTGGATAATTATCATTTTGAAGCCACACTATTTGTTGCAAGTCCAAGGGAAGGTCTGTTAGCAATATTGGAAAATCGCCATCCAAGAATGTCGCATATTTATCAACATTCAAGGTGCCATTGATGAAGAATGTACCAGTCAGTTCATCACAAATTGCTCCACGGTCGATGACACTCAAATTGTTGTAACCAATATAGGTTTTTCAGATTCCAGTAATGCATATCGTGTCGTTTGATTGTGTCGTGCTTCGTGAAAGTCGACTCGTCAGAGAACAATGCTGTAGCAGACAAATTGGTGTATTTCTGCATTTCATGAAGCGATCGCTGCCAGAGTGTTACACTGTTCTAGAAATCATTGAAGTGAAGTTCCTGAAGGACAGAAATATGAAACGAATTATATTTTCTACGTGTCAGAATTCGGTAAAGTGCAATCTAATTCCGATTCTCTACTTAACTGCCGAGTGCTAACGTGGAAGATACAATTGACTGCAGCTAATATCACAATTTTATCATTCTCTCCAGCAACTGGTCTTCGATGGTTTCTTTTTCGTTGCTGTACAGTTCCTTCAGTGAAGAAATGTGGAAATACCCGACCAAAAGTAGCACATGGTCTCGTCCTGATTGGAAAACTTTGAGCATAAAGGGGTAATGCGTTATCGATATTCCTGCCAACTTCTCCATAAATGTAAACCATTTTAATTTTCTCTTCCATCAAAATATCTTGCCTTCAAACCAATACGGCTGTCAAGCTATGAAGGAACATATTTAAGAAATGAGGAACGACGATCAAGCAATATCAGTCAAATAATGGGTGAATGAATGAATGTTTCCAAAGGAGCCACATGCAGGAAACTGCAAAACATTGAGCGTTTGTTACAGTAGTCTGTTTCTGTGTTTTTGATCTAATGAATTTTTTTCAAGATAATAGCGATTTGGAACCCGACTATGTTGATTGCACCGCCATCTGTCTTACAACGACAAAAATCTTACACAGATAATTACGTATTTTTTCTCGTATAACTCGATTCTAGCCGGCCGAAGTGGCCGTGCGGTTCTGGCGCTGCAGTCTGAAACCGCGAGACCGCTGCGGTCGCAGGATCGAATCCTGCCTCGGGCATGGATGTGTGTGATGTCCTTAGCTTAGTTAGGTTTAACTAGTTCTAAGTTCTAGGGGACTAATGACCTCAGAAGTTGAGTCCCATAATGCTCAGAGCCATTTGAACAACTCGATTCTACAATAAATATGGGATTTTTCTATTCAAGATTTCAAAGTTATCCTCGGCCCAACCCAATGGGTGTCTGGCAGTGAGTTATCATTGGCGTTGCCGAACAGCATTTTTAAAAATATTGCACACGGATATTTTCCTTTTTTTAATCCGGTACGAAGTTTTTGAGATATTTCGTTGCCTCAACATAGGAAACACACCCTAGTGTATGATTACACGATTGTAGAACTATTACTGAAAGCAACTGCACCCATTAAATATCTGAGAGTATACGTAGGGAGCGATTTATTGGCAGAATCCTCGTGAAGTCCACTCCCGAAGGATGTAGTTTATAAACACCTGTTTCTAATAATACTTGAATGTTGTTCGTCACTCGCGCATCCGTACTAGACAGGACTGATAGAGAAAATTGATAACAACCAAATAAGATCAGCCGTCTCATTACAGATTCCTCTGGTAAAAGTGAAAGCGTCGCGGAGACGCTCTTACAATTCTAGTGGCAGACGGATCAAAAGTGGCGGTATGCATCACGACGTGTTTTACTTTGACATGCCTAGACTGCACCTTCCTAAAAGATTCAAAATTATATTACTTATTGCCATCGCGAAAAGACCGTGAAGGTAAAGTTAAACAAATACGAGTAGCATCAAACAATACCAACAATCCTGACATGGTGGATTCAATAATGGAAAGCAACCGGTGTCATTTATTCTTTAACTTGTGCGCGGCCCAACACCTAAAGAGAGTACAAGATTTCATAGTTAGGAAAAATCACTCTGTATGTGACCAGAAAGCTTAAATCCGGGAACTTTACATCAACAATTTATGCGCACGACATTGATGGACAATTTTGCGAAATGGTAAGGCTTTGGAAAGGAATGGAATAGAAAAAATTACCTATACTTGTGAAAAATTCGATATAGATTTGTCTGCAGTGCTATATGCCGCCACTTGAAGGAATACCAACGAAATTGGAAACACACGGGGAGAACAGTTCATGTGCCGCAACCCGATTTCCAATAAACTTCGCAGAGTGAAAAAGGGGTCAAAATAAGCGAACACGTGTCTCAGCTTATCTGTAGATATTCGACCGTTTCTGAAAACATGACAGTCAAAGTTTTTGATGGATTTTCCATGTGCCCTATGTGCATTTTACCGAGCGATATGGTGAGAGGATATGGTGGCTCGGTACTTAGCGCCACTGCTTCTTATTTTTGCGTCCCGTATTCGAAACACTTGCGAACGGATCGTTACAGCGGTGTAACTGTTAGTTTGCGCTTCATTTTTGACATGGTTTTTGCGTTATCGGAAATATTATTTTGACTATCTATTACGAAGATTCGAAAATCGGTTCCGGCCCAAAACTAGTCACAGAGCGAACAAAGTGAGTGAAATTTGCAACTTTGGATGGTTTTTCGGTCTACTGAAGAGCTAGATGTCTTCTTTTACATCCCTAATGCAATACAGGACACTGTCCTGTATGAATTCATACACAACAGAAAGGAGAGGTGGGCTACAGAGCGATGTGGCAACTGCCCTCGTAGGAAAGCTGGACAGGAGCAGAAATGATTAGTGAACAAGTAACACATACAGAAGATTTACGAACACTCAGTGCAGAGTAAGAACACAGTCCAGCTGTCACAATGTTGACAAGGAAAATTCTGTCGGTACTAAAGCGTGAATGATGAAGATGGAGTGGTGACCAGGTGGTGTCTGCGCAGCATCGCATTGCGAACTGGCTCTGAGCAAGACTGGGCCATCTCACTGCTGCTGCCCCTCTTACATAGCGGCAGCAGAGGGTGCGCTTGGTGCAGAGCTGATGGAGGTGTGGCTCAGACCGTGTGCTCCAGTGGGTCCCGCACGACTGCTGTTGGCATTGGATAGAAACTTGGAGTTCCATGCCGGCCGACTTTGATACAATTGACTTTGTGATGATTGACCTGGTATAGATCTCTTTCTTTTGTCTTTTGAACCGCATTGCTTGAGTTCATTGGTCTGGCAAGCCTCACCACCACATCAAGGTCACATGCCTCTTGCTATTTTTATTGTTTTATTTATTTTTTCATATTTTTCATGTATTATTACTTTCATTATATTGTTTAATATTTTTTAAATTTGTTTATTTTTTTCTATTTTTGTTTTATACTTACACATATTTTATTCATATGCACATTAGACCGTATACGTAAAAGTATGAAAAATAACCATAAATACGAGTACTTAATACAGTGCGCAAGATAACAACAGACATAAATAAGATATTGAACGATATATTAAATGGTGTGTGAAGTATATGAGAACAATGTATGAAAAATAGTTTGTTTTATGTAGGTAATCATTACATATGACCACATTACAATAGACAAATTTACTTAGAAACTTACTAAATAACAAGCTGATTATTTTTAAGACAAATAACAACCTACTGAAAGGCATACCTCTTGTTATTATATATTATCTTAAAAACCTTGTCGTTGTTTATTTAAAGTACTCAATGATAATAAGTAAGAAAATTAAGAAACCGCCACTAGAAAAACTCACATGAATAATTTTGGGCCAAGATATTGCAACAGCCAGTCCAAGAGTATGAGTGGATGACTCAAACTTGTTTTCAAAAAATAAATTTTCTGCAGGATTGGATAATAACATTACTTACAAAACACACATGTGATAGATCCTCCAATGTTTCTTCACTATGTGGAAACCATTACGAAGACGATAGGTAGATTTTGAACTTATATGAAGGACAGCATGAGTAGATAATGATTTCCTTGATCAATGATAACGTCACACAAATGCTGCATAACTTTAACTGCCAGACACATGAAGATACCAGCTTCCAACCCAAACCTTTCTTGCAAATTTTCAAGAACCGGTATGAAATGTGGAATCTAGGAATACACTGCAACTTCTTTCCTGTAGTTCTCTTACGATCTGCGAAGAAAAAATTTAAATAACTGCAGCGACCACATAGGCATTTCAGCAATCACTTTCCCAAGGATCTGTACGTGAAACGAATAGGAGGAAAACCTATTACTTGGTATAACAGGAATTACCCTTTACCCTGCACGTCACAGTAGTTTTCAGACTATATACGCCAGTATGTTCCTAGAACCAATTTCTTCCCTTTTTCTCCCAGTTATTTTCCGCAAGCATCTCTCCACTGAATGATATGCTACCGTTAATTTTTAACCTGTTTTTGAATTGATCGTCCCTGTCTCACTGTCGGAAGTCAAAACTGCTAAACAAACACAAACACACACACACACACACACACACACACACACACACACTAGCTATACATTTTCATTTTGGGAAGCTTAGTTTCTAAAACGAAATTTTTCTGTCATTTTCACTCGAGACTACTTTGACCTGTTTGCGAGGGCTATTCGGAAAATAAGGTTCAATCGGTCGCGAAATGGAAACCACAGCGAAAATTAAAAACATTTTATTTGCAACAGTCAGCTACACTTTCCAGCTGTTCCTCCACATAACCACCTCTCAGGTTGAGATACACGTCGTAGCATTGTACCAGCTTTCGAATATCCTCTTCATACAAGACAGCCGCCTGTGCTTTCTGCCAATTCTCTATGATGATCTGTAGCTTGTCGTCTGTGCCAAAATGTTGTCTTCAAAGTCAGGCGTTCATGGAGCAGACATCTACATCTACATGGCAACTCTCAAATCACCTTCAAGTGTCTGGCAGAGGGTTCATCGAACCACCTTCATTATTCTCTATTATTCCAATCTCGTATAGCGCGCGGAAAGAATGAACATCTACACTCCTGGAAATTGAAATAAGAACACCGTGAATTCATTGTCCCAGGAAGGGGAAACTTTATTGACACATTCCTGGGCTCAGATACATCACATGATCACACTGACAGAACCACAGGCACATAGACACAGGCAACAGAGCATGCACAATGTCGGCACTAGTACAGTGTATATCCAACTTTCGCAGCAATGCAGGCTGCTATTCTCCCATGGAGACGATCGTAGAGATGCTGGATGTAGTCCTGTGGAACGGCATGCCATGCCATTTCCACCTGGCGCCTCAGTTGGACCAGCGTTCGTGCTGGACGTGCAGACCGCGTGAGACGACGCTTCATCCAGTCCCAAACATGTTCGATGGGGGACAGATCCGGAGATCTTGCTGGCCAGGGTAGTTGACTTACACCTTCTAGAGCACGTTGGGTGGCACGGGATACATGCGGACGTGCATTGTCCTGTTGGAACAGCAAGTTCCCTTGCCGGTCTAGAAATGGTAGAACGATGGGTTCGATGAAGGTTTGGATGTACCGTGCACTATTCAGTGTCCCCTCGACGATCACCAGTGGTGTACGGCCAGTGTAGGAGATCGCTCCCCACACCATGATGCCGGGTGTTGGCCCTGTGTGCCTCGGTCGTATGCAGTCCTGATTGTGGCGCTCACCTGCACGGTGCCAAACACGCATACGACCATCATTGGCACCAAGGCAGAAGCGACTCTCATCGCTGAAGACGACACGTCTCCATTCGTCCCTCCATTCACGCCTGTCGCGACACCACTGGAGGCGGGCTGCACGATGTTGGGGCGTGAGCGGAAGACGGCCTAACGGTGTGCGGGACCGTAGCCCAGCTTCATGGAGACGGTTGCGAATGGTCCTCGCCGATACCCCAGGAGCAACAGTGTCCCTAATTTGCTGGGAAGTGGCGGTGCGGTCCCCTACGGCACTGCGTAGGATCCTACGGTCTTGGCGTGCATCCGTGCGTCGCTGCGGTCCGGTCCCAGGTCGACGGGCAAGTGCACCTTCCGCCGACCACTGGCGACAACATCGATGTACTGTGGAGACCTCACGCCCCACGTGTTGAGCAATTCGGCGGTACGTCCACCCGGCCTCCCGCATGCCCACTATACGCCCTCGCTCAAAGTCCGTCAACTGCACATACGGTTCACGTCCACGCTGTCGCGGCATGCTACCAGTGTTAAAGACTGCGATGGAGCTCCGTATGCCACGGCAAACTGGCTGACACTGACGGCGGCGGTGCACAAATGCTGCGCAGCTAGCGCCATTCGACGGCCAACACCGCGGTTCCTGGTGTGTCCGCTGTGCCGTGCGTGTGATCATTGCTTGTACAGCCCTCTCGCAGTGTCCGGAGCAAGTATGGTGGGTCTGACACACCGGTGTCAATGTGTTCTTTTTTCCATTTCCAGGAGTGTATATCTATCCGTACGAGCTCTGATTTCGCTTATTTTGTCGTGGTGATCGTTTCTCCCTATGTAGGTCAGTGTCAACAAAATATTTTCCCATACGGAGGAGAAAGTTGGTAATTGGAATTTCGTGAGAAGATTCCGTCGCAACGAAAAACTCCTTTCTTTTAATGATTTCCAGCCCAAGTCCTGTATTATTTCTGTGACACTCTCTCCCATATTTCTGCGATAATACAAAACTTGCAGCCTTTCTTTGAACTTTTCCGATGTACTCCATCAGTCCTATCTGGTAAGGGTACCACACCGCGCAGCAGTATTCTAAAAGAGGACGGACAAGCGTAGTGTACGCAGTCTCCTTAGTAGGTCACTTACATTTTCTAAGTGTCCTGCCAATAAAACGCACGAACGAAAACCAGAGGGAGGTAAGTCGGGCTTTATGGTGGGTGATCGAACACTTCTCATCGAAAAAGCTGCAGGAAGGTCTTCATTGCCCCTGTAGTGTGTGGAAGAGAACTGTCACAAAGAAAGAAATGCATAACAGTTATGTGGATTGCTTAAAATCAGGCGCCCGTACTTAGCCGGAGACACAATTTTCTATGCATATTGCTGTGCACACTGTGCGATCAAAACGGAGAAGAGCAAAATGCCGCAATTGACAGGCATACTAGAGACATTGTCCAACATATCTACGCAAACCTTCATCAAATTTTCAAAGTGGTTTCCGTTTCGCGATCGATCTTTCCTTAATTTCCGAATAGCCTTCGTATTTCTTTCGCTGTCCACTGAATCGTCAACTTCACCTGATCTCTGCTTAAAACTATGACTTTATTGTTAATGTGTATTATGTCCTTTTCAATTTATTCTCTATGTATTATTTTAGTTCTGTTGTAATTGTTATTACATCATGCTCTATATAGTCCTTTGTCCTCTTGCGAGTCGACAGCTCGCTGTACAAGTAGCTTTTTGTTGTGGTTAGAGTCAACCACTATTTGCTGGTGCCAAATAAGTATGGAAATGACCTATTCTAACGAACGTCATGATAGAACGTGTGGGTAGTCGGTAATTACGTGTGTTTTGTTTTTAGTGATACGCAGAAACAAGTATTAAAATGTTAATCATGTTTGTGCATGGGGAGTGCCGCTTAAGTAATTCACTAAGATAAAATTTAGTGGTGAAAGAAACGACACCTACCCGACTACATTTAACAATTAACTGCGCAGTGAATTTATACTAAAATAGCGGTATTGGTGTTGCAATGGACCGTAAATTTACTGCAAACTGACTTTAATTGTGTTGAGCGCCTCTTTAATGAATTTTAGTAAAGATCTGGTGTTTCATATCATTCTCCAAAATTAGACAGTACCGACAGTGCCACATAGTGCCCTGCATAGATTGACTCATAACAATGATCAACAACATTAACCGTCTATTAAATTGTGAAAAGCAGCCAAATAAATTGTATTTATTCAAACAACAAATGACGGTGCTTTTAAACTGTGGTTAATAACTTGGTCTCATGTGCATACTCAGTTCCCACATGTGACAGTTTTCTTGCAGCATACGCCCTCAGTGACTCCAAAGGAGTACGAGAACATCAATTGTGGGTGAATCGACGCCGTAGGTGACGATAACTGCATTCGTTGCTTCATCTTCCTCACCTACGGGGTGTGAAGTTACAGTTCTCTGACCTAACATCGCCCCAAACCATTAATAACCACAGTACGCACACCCTTTGAAGTGACAGCCGATCTGTTTAGGCTCTTCTATTAATAACCCGTATTTCTCCGTCGTTACCCCAGTGTAACGATCTGAAAACTTCCTCTAGGACTGCTTGAAAAAGCGTACATGTTGGCGAAACTTCTCTAAATGATCTTCTGTCCTGACTCCTTTTCCAGTTTTAAATATCTCACTATCCTGATGGGAACTTCATAGTTCACGTGCACATTCTTCAGTGTACAGATACAGGTTGAACCAATTTCGTATCTTTCAAGGGCTGTCAATATAGATTTAGCTGAAACTGCACCACAAGGCTTTTCAAAGTCTGGGACATCCAGTTCACATTATCTGTAACGTTCTATAGTGCCGTAGACGACTTTCAAATGGTTTTGTTTTATACACACTTCTAAAGCCAGGTTCTTCCTATGCCTGACTACCACATAACTTTTTTTTTTAATTTGTGAAACATTACCGACATTATGCTCATAGGTCAATAGTTTTCTGTGTGTGGGTGTTTTACCATATTCGTGTGATGCATAATAATCAGAGGCCTGTTTCAGTATTGGTAAAATCTCCTTTTACAAATATTCTGTAAATAAAAAATGCTGCTGGCTGTGGCCGAATTTCTTTAATGTCATTTGCTCCTAGGATTCGAAGCTATTCCTTCCTCTCTTTATTTCAGGACGATGGACGTGACTGAAGTTGCTCTTTGAGTGCACTGGCGCTGGGTACGACTTCTCCAAATGATAGTATCCACAATTAACATGCAATTTAAAGAAAATACCGTACTGTGGGCCATCTTGTTTGTGTAACTGTTTATTCCCCCGCTAATTGTCACACTTTAAAACCAGTAATTGCCATTACCAGCTATGTGCAGCTAACCGAAAAGGTCTTACACAATTACTTTTATTTATAGGAAATACATATTTTTTATAAAAAATAACTTACATCGAAACACTCAATAAAGCGTCAGGGCCAGATGAAGTTCTTGTCAAGATTTACTCCGAATTGACTAGCAATTTATCTCCACTCTTGAGCCACATTTATCGTAGAATAGAGAATTGTTCCTGGTGATCGAAAGTGACGCAGAGTGCTGCCTTTCTAAGGGTAACCGTTATGACCAATCTGGAATAAAATGTGATCCGTGGAAATGAGCATGCGTTACAGAAACATCGATAACGCGAAACCTAACTCGCGCCCCTCACGCACGATACCATCCGGGCAACAGACAGAGAAAATCAAGTTAACTGGGTTTTTCTTTTACAGCCTTTCATTCCGTACCACATTGATACATGCTAAATAAAATGCGCTCCTGTCGGATATGTAACCAGGACTGATGACGATGCAGCTATATAGGACACAGTTCTGACAAAAATGTTCGTAACATGCAGTAAGAGCGCGCCGAAATATCATTGCGGTTCTAATACTGGACTTAGCTTTTAATTTAGATACGCAGAAAGTATTAAAATTTGCTAGATCTAAATTGGGCATCAATAAGAAAAACTCACTTCCCTATAAAGTTATCTCCATCTGGCCCCAAAACTTAGTTTCTTAAACTGGGGAGGAATTCCGCCTCATGCGAGACACCGTTTTATAGTTTTGCTTCCACTCAGACAACTAGCTGTGAGTCTATATATTTAGGTCAAACAGGAATATCTTCATTGGGTTTAGTGGTTCATTTTCTTTTCTGTAAATTGTTTTACATGTTAACCTCTTGTGTAGATTGTATTAATTTAGGTAAAACATTATTTATATTTGCAAAGCGAGAGATTGTTATGTGTCAAATATTTTACTTTAGCTTCCATACAGTACAGAGCTCAGACACTTATCACTGAGTTGCAGCATTACATGTTGTTCATTTGCAATATGTCTAAATAATTTGATTTTTGTAAGTTTGGAAATGATGTGGACACATACATTTATTTATTTACTTACTTCACATGAAGCTGTTAGCTCTGTGTGCTGGTAGCATTAAATCTAGTGTTCAGTCTGCATCTTGTCATCTGTTTATTGTTCATTTCCAAATAGTAGTCGCTAAGCATCGGGTTATTTGACGTGTTACTTACGGTTACTGATGTCATGGTGTTTTTTTCTCTCTTGCATGTGTCGTGTTAACACGTTATTTCTTCAGCTGTTGCCGATACACAAGCATTTTCTATCATCTGTTAGCCAAGCGCAGTTTCTGTCGCCACTTCACGCGTCATTGTGGCTGTGTGGTGTTCTTTTGTTTCGTGGCGTGTTTCTTTGGGATGTGGTGCGCGAATTGGGAATGATGTTGGCGTTTGTGATGTCTCGCTTATGTATGTTGCTCGCCTGCGAGTACTTATTTGTGGTTGTGTGTGTGTGTGTGTGTGTGTGTGTGTGTGTGTGTGTGTGTGTGTGTGTGTGGGGAACAAGAGAGAGAGAGATAGAGACTGAGACAGAGAGAGAGAGAGAGAGAGGGGGGGAGAGGGAGTTATGGATAGGCAAGTATAGAGAATGGTGTACAGTATAGGGAAAAGAATTTAATTTTAGAAAGTAACAGTGTGCGGTTTTGGGGAGGGGGTTATTTACATAGTTCTTCTTCTGCGGCAAAGAGGGTTTTATTTTACAGAGACCTCTATTCATTTATTTCTTTCTTCCATTTGGGTACTGAATTTTAGATGCGATAATTTTCTTCTATTGTTAATATTTGGTACAGGCTTTTATTAGTTCTAGAAATTTTTAAATCAGTTTCTGTGGTCGTTGGATGACGATTCTATGCTACCAGGTGAACAGCAGTGTCGAGTGGGACATTACTTTTCAGTGCTCTGAGGTGATCTGAATACCTGGTTCTAAAATTCCTATTTGGCCTACATATATAGATTCACAGGAATTTCAATTTAATTGATATATACCAGTCTCACAACAATTTCGTTGGTGATATATCTAATCTGTTCTGTACTGTGTTGTAAGTTTTGTTTGCTATGTTGCAGCCTATTCTCTTTAGTGTATTGCCCACATTCCGTTTAACTTTGTTGTCTGTAAGTCATTATGAGCTGATTTGTTGTGAGTTGTGCTGTGTCTCTGTGTATGTGTGTTTCCTGATTAAATGTTTACATGTTTTTGTATTATCGTGTTTATTTTATCTATTGTCTTTGTGTTGTACCCATTCTCGTGCGCAGATTGTTTTATTGTGTTGAGTCCTTCTGTGTAGTCAAATTTTTTCATAAGTCTTCTGTTCAGTCTGTCTAGTAAATGTTTGAAACTGGCTGCTTGATGGGTTAGAGAGTGATTGGGTTGGTTATGAAGAATTTTCCTGATGACTAGACTGTGCGTTTCCTATAAATGGTGAACTCATCTTTGTTGTTTCTCTTGCGTATGGTAAGGTCTAAGACCTTCAGTTTTTCATCTGTTTGTGTTTCAGTGATGAAATGTATTTGTGGGTGGATAAAGTTATTTTAAAATAGAGGATGTTTGATCTTTTAACCTTATTATATCCCCTAAATATCTGTACCAGTATTTTACTTTGTTGTGCTTTGGTCTGTTACGTTGATACTTCCTTCTGTTTGAATATTTATACGTGGAATTACTTCAAATGAAATTAATACTGCTGCTTTTGGTATGTTTCCATTCCTCATTTTTTCTATTAAGTCATTTGACTACTTCAGGCTTACGTTTCCTGCGTGCCTTAGTAATGTGTGTTGTGGGTTGGCAAGAGAACCAACCCGGTATACTAGAGGAAGCCGAAAGGCACGCGTTTTAGCTCATGCAGGCTGGCGTGAGGTCTGGAACAGGACAAGGAAATTAGACTGTAGAAAAAACTGACGTAGCTGGTGGAATACTCAACTTTAATCCATAAATGGTGAACGTCGCTCTTGACGGTACATGTTTTAGAGCATCAATAGTAACTGGTAATGGCGCCTTGCTAGGTCGTAGCAAATGACGTAGCTGAAGGCTATGCTAAACTATCGTCTCGGCAAATGAGAGCATATTTTGTCAGTGAACCATCGCTAGCAAAGTCGGTTGTACAACTGGGGCGAGTGCTAGGAAGTCTCTCTAGACCTGCCGTGTGGCGGCGCTCGGTCTGCAATCACTGATAGTGGCGACACGCGGGTCCGACGTATACTAACGGACCGCGGCCGATTTAAAGGCTACCACCAAGCAAGTGTGGTGTCTGGCGGTGACACCACAATGTGCGTGTCTATTTGGCTAAGAAGTAAAGAATATCAGTCTATTTGGCTAAGAAGTAAAGAATATCAGTTGTCATACTGAGATCTTAGGTTTGCGTATTTATGCAGTGATTTCAGACAGGGGCCCCCTCTCTGGAACCATTGCTGAAAATTCACGAGTACCCAGTACAACTATCGATAAACTTTACCAACGCATCATAATATTACCCAGCCAAACAGACACACACATTGCTACAGACAATAAACAGACACACAGAAGATGGAAGCGTAACTAATAAGAGCGATAAGAATGAGTCTAATAAGAATATATATGGGAGGGCCAATTTGTCTAATAGTTTAAGTACCCTGCTATTATGGTAAATACAGACTGCAAGAAGGGAAGCGAAACAACACCTTATCATAACACATCACAGTATTTTCTTCTTGTAGTTTTTCTAACATAAAAAATGTGAACTCAAGAATATACATCCCAGATCAATTTGAATGTTTTTTGCAGTATCATGAAAAAATCTGAAGTCAGTCACTCAAGAACTTTTCAACATGCTAACAACGTTTCCCATTCAAGTACTTATACACATTCGTATACCACAAATATTAAAAATTTGTAGCTCGTGTCCGTCTGTTCATTTATTACATTTTCATGTAAGTATTTCAAGTTAATCAGTCGAGAAGTTTCCGAGATTGATGCTAAAAAATTTTCTCCTGTATACGTATATATACACGTTTATTGTTTTATCCCATAAAAATCTGAAGCAAACTAGTCAATAAATATTCGAGATTTCCACAAAGATTCCCCTTTAAATATTACACAATTATTTGTGTAGCGTATATATCTCCAAACATACCTTAGAGCATTGTGTAAATATCTTACGTAAATCCGTTAAGAACTTTTCAAGAATTTTGCTAACAACGTGTATTCTGTCTGTATACTCGTATATTTAAAAGTGTATGGTCTGTGCTATGAACGTCTATTAGAGTACTGTGTAAATATTTGAAGTAAATCAGTCAAGAACCTTTTGCAAAAATGTTTCCCTGCTAAGTGATATATATATAGTTAAAAATATATCTGTCCAAATGTTTATTAGAGTATCATGTAAAAATATGACGTAAATCATTCAAGAACTTTTCGATATTATTGATAACAATGTTAAAAAACGACTTGTCTTGATATTGTAGTTCATATAATTATAATAATTATTATTTCAATTGTTTCTATCATTATCTCTGCGTTTTAATAGCATAATACAAATGTATTTTATAATGCATAATATATTTTCCACCTGGATTGAGTCATAGCACGTACAGTAATTTTTATTTCAATGGAATATTATATATTAACTTCATTATATTTTTAGTTGATATTTAGTTAGTACACGGAAGGTAGTTCCCCTCAAAGCCTAACATTAGAGTCATGTAGACGATCTTTCTCTAATATTTTAAGGACGATGAGGAGTTGATGCCATGCTCAAGTCAACTAAGAAGTTTTTACGGCGCAGTTCCACCTGGACTTCGTTATATAACAAGATCTCTAGCTTCTGTGAGGAATGAAAAAAACACCTCAAAACCGAGAAAAGCGATGAAGATAGGAAGAACAAATACAAACTTTAAATGTACACTACTGGCAATTAAAATTGCTACACCACGAAGATGACGTGCTACGGACGCGAAATTTAACCGACAGGAACAAGATCTTTTCAGAGCATTCACACAAGGTTAGCGCCGGTGGCGACACCTACAACGTGCTGACATGAGGAAAGTTTCCAACCGATTTCTCATACACAAACAGCAGTTGTGATGCCTCGTGTAGGGAGGAGAAATGCGTACCATCACGTTTCCGACTTTGATGAAGGTCGGATTGTAGCCTATCGCGATTGCGGTTTATCGTATCGCGGCATTGCTGCTCGCGTTGGTCGAGATCCATAGACTGTTTGCAGAATATGGAATCGGTGGGTCCAGGAGGGCAATACGCAATGCCGTGCTGGATCCCAATGGCCTCGTATCACTAGCAGTCGAGATGACAGGCATCTTATCCGCATGGCTGTAACGGACCATGCAGCCGCGTCTCGATCCCTGAGTCAACAGATGGGGACGTTTGCAAGACAACAACCATCTGCACGAACAGTTCGACGACGTTTGCAGCAGCATGGACTATGAGCTCGGAGACTGTGGTTACCCTCGACGCTGCATCACAGATAGGAGCGCCTGCGATGGTGCACTCAACGACGATCCTGGGTGCACGAATGGCAAAACGTCATTTTTTCGGATGAATCCAGGTTCTGTTTACTGTATCATGATGGTCGCATACGTGTTTGGCGACATCGCGGTGAACGCACATTGGATGCGTGTATTCGTCATCGCCATACTGGCGTATCACCTGGCGTGATGGTATGGGGTGCCATTGATTACACGTCTCAGTCACCTCTTGTTCGCACTGACGGCACTTTGAACAGTGGACGTTACATTTCAGATGTGTGCGACCCGTGGCTCTACCCTTCATTCGATCCCTGCGAAACCCTACATTTCAGCAGGATAATGCACGACCGTATGTTGCAGGTCCTGTACGAGCATTTCTGGATACAGAAAATGTTCGAC
This sequence comes from Schistocerca cancellata, assembly GCF_023864275.1. Classification (NCBI taxonomy): domain Eukaryota; kingdom Metazoa; phylum Arthropoda; class Insecta; order Orthoptera; family Acrididae; genus Schistocerca; species Schistocerca cancellata. The sequence goes on from NC_064627.1 coordinate 154,765,576, forward strand.
TGCTGCACTGGCCAGCAAATTCTCCAGATCTCTCACCAATTGAAAACGTCTGGTCAATGGCGGCCGAGCAATTGGCTCGTCACAATACGCCAGTCACTACTCTTGATGAACTGTGTTATAGTGTTGAAGCTGCATGGGCAGCTGTACGTGTACACGCCATCCAAGTTCTGTTTGACTCAATACCCAGGCTTATCGAGGCCGTTATTACGGCCAGAGGTGGTTGTTCTGGGTACTTTTTTCTCAGGATATATGCACCCAAACTCCGTGAAAATGTAATCACATGTCAGTTCTAGTATAATATATTTGTCCAATGAATACCCGTTTATCATCTGCATTTCTTCTTGGTGCAGCAATTTTACTGGCCAGTAGTGTACGATCGCAGCCGTAGGTGAAGAAACAACCGCCCAAAAACGCTGCTTCTTATGGACAGTTTACTATCTCCGGATAACATCAACACACAAACGTGTCAGTCGCTAATTAACCCCTGAAGCAAAGAAACTGAACTGGCTCTTCCAGGTTTGAACAAGCCGACCAACCGGCAACGCAGGGTAGCCGTTCTGCACACTAAACGCAAACAAACGCAGTGATCGATTTATGAACAATCGACCATTATTATGACAGTCTTGGCGTGTTACTGGTACAGACGCTGCAGCAGGCCCAAGAGATACTGCAGGTGACCAGCTCAGCAGTAAGGAAGGATTGACGGTTATTGTGACGACGTGAGCTGTGACAACGGTGCTGAGCATTGCACGATACCCCAAACTAACAACCTCCTTAAGCTTGCATTATTCGTCGCTGATGGCAAGAAAATTGCTACTGCTGTTACTACCCGCAGAGGTTTTCTTCCCTTGTCGCTCGCCTTCGTACTTTTTCCGCTTTGCTCTTGAAACTGCTAACCTTTTTTCGCTTTAAGTCCACTATGTGTTATCTCGATGCGACCGTGTTAGTGGGTAATCCTTCCCAGACGCACTGACTACATCGAGGACTCACATCCCGTGGAGTCCTCTATTAAAACGGAAATTTTGTGGTAAGGTTTTATGGGACCGAACTGCTGAGGTCATTGGTCCCTAAGCTTACGCACTACTTAATCTAACTTAAACTAACTTACACAAAGAACAACACACACAACCATGGCAGAGGGAGGACTCGAAACTCCAACGGTGGCAGCCAGTTTTCTATTAGTAATTAACAAATACCGGAAGTGACAAATCTTTTGAGATGGTCACCACGTCGTTGTGGGCGTGGAGGGGCTCCACCCCTTATTTTGCTCATGAGCTCCAAAGTGCTATCAGCTGTCTCAGTGGCTGTGCGTAAGGAGTTAAAAAGATTTGTGCAATGGTCGAGCACCTTCTCATGAGCCACATATTTCTGTTGTCAGTGGTAGGCGAGAGATGAGCTGATGCAAATAGCAATGCCACATGACGTTGGATGACTGGAAACGAGTGATTTGGAGTAATGCTTTCCCTATACGCTGTGGAAGGACGTGGTGAACGGCTAGAGAACATTATCTGCCATCATATGTAGCACCCACAGTGAGGCATGGAGGAGGTGTTAACCTATGGGGGTTTATTTTATAATTACGGTGTGACCATCTTATTACACTTACGAAAATGCTCAATGCGGAAGAATATCTGTATATTTTACATCGTTCTGTACTGCATACAGTAGAGGGATTATTCGGAGATAATTGTTTGTAACAGAATGACAATGCGCCCAGTCATAAAGCAGCTCCTGTGAGGCAGTGGTTTGTGGAAAGCAACCTTGCTGCAGTGAGCTGGCTAGAGTCCCTACCAATGGAACCCTACCAATGGAACACCGACGGGATGTGTCAGAACGTCGGCGTCGGCGTCGGCGTCGGCGTCGCTCCATACCGCAGCTTCCAACATCACTACCTTCCTTTATTTTGGTCCTTGAGGAAGAATGGGCTGCCATTCCTCCACAGACATTAAGGCACCTCACTGAAACTGTCTCCGGCAGAGTTCAAGCCGTCACAAAGGTGAACGGTGGCCACTACCCATACTGATGTCCACTAATGGGTGTCCATATACTTCTGATCACATAATGCTTGTGGTATTTCCAATTCGTATACATTCTGTTCATTGCAACTACCTAATAACTTGTATGACTGGTGTTACTATTGTCAAAGAATATGTTTCCCAAATGACTTGTCTCCAAGAGATGGAAATGTTCAGGAAGTACAAATTTTAAATTACTTACCTAACGTCCTCTCCTGTAACCCAGCATTTGGCACATAGTTCCATTTTTATGTCCTACTCGTAAATGCTGTTAAAATAGACAGAAAAATTCTATTCTTCAGAAGCCGTACATAATGTCTTTCTTGGATAATTACCATGATCGAGCATGGGAAATCTGAAACCCACGCTTTAGCATCACTGCAAGTGCAGAAGGTCGAGAGCAACCCGTTTATAGAGATGCTTGTAGTGTTGAAATGCACCCAAACAAAACTCCCAAGGTTGACGAGATACGTTGTTGGTTCTTCATCATGTTGAAAGCAAGAAAAGCAGTATCGTCACATTATATGAAACGGTAGAAGTGTTTGGCTCTTTGTTAATAGACTACTGGCCATTAAAATTTCTACACCAAGAAGAAATGCACATGGTAGACGGGTATTCATTGGACAAATATATGATTACATTTTCACGCAATTTGGGTTCGTAGACCCTGAGAAATCAGTACCCAGAACAACCACCTCTGGCCGTAATAACGGCCTTGATAAGTCTGGGCATTGAGTCAAACAGAGCTTGGATGGCGTGTACACGTACAGCTGCCCATGCAGCTTCAACACGATACCACAGTTCATCAAGAGTAGTGACTGGCGTATTGTGACGAGCCAGTTGCTCGGCCACCATTGACCAGACGTTTTCAGTTGGTGAGAGATCTGGAGAATGTGCTGACCAGTGGAGCAGTCGAACGTTTTCTGTACCCAGAAAGGCCCGTACAGGACATGCAACATGCGGTCGTGCATTATCCTGCTGAAATGTAGGGTTTCGCAGGGATCGAATGAAGGGTAGAGCCACGGGTCGCACACATCTGCAATGTAACGTCAACTGTTCAAAGTACCGTCAATGCGAACAAGAGGTGACCGAGACGTGTAACATGTGGCACCTCGTACCATCACGCCAGGTGATACGCCAGTATGGCGATGATGAATACACGCTTCCAATGTGCGTTCATCGCGATGTCGCCAAACACGGATGCGACCATCATGATACAGTAAACAGAACCTGTATTCATCCGAAAAAATGACGTTTTGGCACCCCATACCATCACGCCAGGTGATACGCCAGAATGGCGATGACGAATACACTCTTCCAATGTGCGTTCACCGCGATGTCGCCAAACACGTATGCGACCATCATGATACAGTAAACAGAACCTGGATTCATCCGAAAAAATGACGTTTTGCCATTCGTGCACCCAGGATCGTCGTTGAGTGCACCACCGCAGGCGCTCCTGTCTGTGATGCAGCGTCGAGGGTAACCACAGCCATGGTCTCCGAGCTCATAGTCCATGCTGATGCAAACGTCGTCGAACTGTTCGTGCAGTTGGTTGTTGTCTTGCAAACGTCCCCATCTGTTGACTCAGGGATCGAGACGTGGCTGCACGATCCGTTACAGCCATGCGGATAAGATGCCTGTCATCTCGACTGCTAGTGATTACAAGGCGGTTGGGATCCAGCACGGCGTTCCGTATTACCCTCCTGAACGCACCGATTTCATATTATGCTAACAGTCATTGGATCTCAACCAACGCGAGCAGAAACGTCGCGATACGATAAACCGCAATCGCGATAGGCTACAATCCGACCTTTATCAAACCGTGATGATACACATTTCTCCTCCTTACACGAGGCATCAAAAAAACGTTTCACCAGGCAACGCCGGTCAACTGCTGTTTGTGCATGAGGAATCGGTTGGGAACTTTCCTCATGTCAGTACGTTGTAGGTGTCGATACCGGCGGCAACCTTGTGTGAATGCTCTGAAAAGCTAATCATTAGCATATCACAGCATCTTCTTCCTGTCGGTTAAATTTCGCGTCTGTAGCACGTCATCTTCGTGGTGTAGCAATTTTAATGGGCAGTAGTGTAGTTGCCCAGGTTAAGGATGAAAGGATTGTTCGAGTGTCTCCTTTTCTCGTGCAGTAGTGTGGCAAGGTTTTTAATACCTTAGTGAGAGTTTCAAGGCGGTATTCTATGCGAAAGTCCGTGGTGCGCGTTTATCGTGTAGCGCTGCTTATGAGACGTAGCACTTTGTTCTGTATGATCTGCAGGCGGCGAAGGTTGCAGCAGCTGCGTATTCCCAACCTGAAGCTGAATACATCATCAGTGGTATAATCAGTGTTGTGTACGTGGACCTCTACACTCTGCTATTCAGTGTTCTTTGCCTGTTGAGCATCGGGTAAAGCTGTTTGAGCATCGCTTTTGCTCGGTTGGTTACGTATTCTGTATTTCCCCCATGTACGTCTCTGGCCCAACCACATATCGAGGTATCCGTCTTTCTTGCAGAAACGTATTGGGCGTGTGTGACGTGTTATTTGCCTACAGTTTTGGTGTTTGTGCAGGTGTTTCGGTTTGCGCGTAATCAGAGCAGCCTCGCACTTCTCGGCGTATACTTTAACACGCTATCGTTCAAACCAAGGCGAGGCAATTCTGAGTGCTGTCTGTAATCGTAAACTTATGTTGGACGAATTCTAGTCTTGCTCTAGGATTGCCGTGTCGTACGTGGAGATAGCTTTCGGCGTGTTTTCACTCACTAGTGATTCCTTCCGCTGATTTTATACGATTTTTTTTACAGGCGAGTTCTGCAATTTTCGATCTTTGTTGCGTGTCAGTAGGCCTACATACGAGTAATGTCTGCTTGGTCTTGGTGTAGCTGCGATTGGTTCTCACCAACAGTCGACTTGGGCAGCTCAGGAAGAGTTGAAGTGTACCTGGTGGGTCTTTTGCTCTGGTGACATCCAATGACGAATCAACGTTCTAAATCACTGAGCTCTCTTGTCCAACCCATTGTACTGTTCCTGCTTTTCTTCTGACAACTCAATACTCCCCCTCCTTTTATACTGGCGGGCCCCCCTCTCGTTACACCTAATGGTCCATTACGCAGTTGACAGACATATTCGGATACCTTTGATCAAATAATGTAGGGATTGTAGTAAGCAAAACAAACGGAAGGCTTCGATTCACTCGTAGAATGTTAGGAAAAACACCGTATTTCATATATAACACTAGTATCGCCTCCTAATGTAAAGAGAGCCCATATGAAGACCGACCAACGAGGGTCATCATCATCTTTGTGGAACGGTAACCCTCGAGCTTTTCTGAATCCTAGTTTCGGCGTATCCAAGACCTATTGCTCCTATGCAGTCCGCGTCTTCTAGTAAATACCAGATGGAATTATGAGCAGCTACTAAAGACTGGTTTGCCTCGGTCATTCAGTTGACTGTTAGATTTTGTAAAGTTGCCTACGTCTCTGTGAGGTGATTCAATACGCGCACGTATCCGTGTTGATGTTTCATTGTCTGTTAATAGAAATGTATGCACTACGTTCGTAATATCTCTTTCAGGATTGTTGGTACAGTGTAGCAAATTTTAATTACCTTATAGTAAATGGACTGGCGACGAGATCAGTAATTTAATGCAATACTTTAACATAAAGTAACAACCAGGCGAATCAGTAGCCCAAAAATTGAAGCCTAGATTTGAATTAGTTAAATCTAAATATGTTTGTTAGTGTGGAAGACAGACTGACCATACAATTAGCTTTGTAGATATAAGTCTCAGAGGCTCTGGTTATAGCCCTTGTTGGGGAACGAAGCTATAGTGTACATGTCTGTAATGTTAAAAATTTCTTTACCGTCGCACACAAACCCATCGCATGACACGGAATTCAGCCACATGTATGCATCTCGATGCTTCAGTTTTCACAAACGTTATTTTACATTTGTTGCAGTTCATACAACTGAGTTTGCTGCAGTAACTGGTAATAGTTGTTTCGTGTCCAGCAGCCTGATTAATACCATTTCTCCTGTTAGAGTGACAGAGCCGTTACTAACGAGTGAAAGAAAGAGACGTTTTGAAAAGTCTGCCATTTAGAGTAGCGTAACGAGGTTCACAATCAGCAGAAGCGTCGTTACACAATCTTTTCACATTTGTCTGGATCGCGTAATGAACTGCCCCGTTTCAAGTGCGAAACATTACGATATCAAAAGCCTTTTACAGTGCAACCGGTCACCTCTGACATTTTCCTGCTGACATACCTTAAAGACAACGTTTCACTTTTCCGTGGATGTTACGAAATTTCCCGATAAATTAAAACTCTGAGCTCGAATAGATGCCAAACCCATACCTTTGGCAGGCCACGAGCTCGTTAGTGATAAAGGAAATAGATGCATTGGAATGTAGATCAATCTCCCAGAGTGTTTCTCATCACAGAGTACTACAGACTGCAGATTGACACGTTTTTTCTGTAATTGCGGGATTTAGCTAAGCCGTCTAAGGCCATATCCTTTCTCTCATTGTTGAAAGTACGTCTAGCCCAACATGATGGCACCAGAGCTTCTGAACTGATCGGTACGTAGAACAGGGGAATAGGAAGGTTGTAGCTTGAATTAGTTGAAGGATCTAGCTTGGATAGCTAAAAAACAGTTTTAATTTGTAATTTGTGGCCGTTTGAATATCGGGAGGTGAATACGCCAACCGACTACGAAGAAGAATGGCACAAATATAAAATTCCAAATGAATATACGGAGTGATTCTGATTAACGTTTAGAAACATCCGGAGCGACGAAGATGACGCTGAGACAACTAATTTAAGACAGCCCAAAAGAGAATGAAAAATGTAGAAAATGTGACGTCATTAGATGACGTACCTCACCGGACATGCCGCGGTTGAGCCTGTCGGTCTTTCGCACTTGATCCCCGAACCTTGTCCAGTGCTCGTGTCAGTGCGGCTCCGGACCTACGTGTGAAATTTTAGCTCGTCAGGATCAGATTTCGATTCTCGCGTCTGGCAAGGGTATTCGTTTCATTGCGTCAGATACTGTGTCTTTATTTTGAGGTAACATTTATTGTTTTGTTTACCGGTTTCGCGGTCTCCGCTGGTTTACTGCAAGGTACAGTACAAGAAGAACCTACCGTACTGCGTCACACCTAAGTGAGTGTAAGCTTCCGAATAGCAGCGTTGCCAGTAAATTACCTGTTTCCTTTACTAAATGTCTGTAAACAAAAAAGAAGGGACAAAACGAAAGATACACAAAATAAGAGCAGCTTTTACTTAGTTACAGCGAGAACAATAATTGTGTAACTTCTACGTTTAAAACAGATGATATTTACGAAAAGGAAAGTATTCATCGCTCAATCATCCCTTCTCGGGATAGCTCAATCATACCACGTTCGGTTGGGTACGTCATCTGATGACGTACACGTTCACACACTTCTCGTGCATTTTCGGGATATTCCCTACATTTGCGACTACATGTGTCTTTTATTAAATCACTTGTCTTAGCGTCATCCGCGTCGCTTCGGGTATTTTTAAACGTTAGGAAGAGTCGCCCTGTATTGTCCACAAAACAGTACAGACAATGCGCAGTTATTTTCCATTACTAACTCTAAGTTAAATATTAAAAACATTTTACTTCAAGTATAAGTTCCGCCTGGTGCATTAACCATTCCGGTTTACACGCAAACAAGAACAGATTTTTTATATTTAACAAATTGTATTTCATTTTCTACAGCAGAAGAAACTGGACGCTCCTTGCTTGCCGGTAAATTGTAGGCCTACTGTCGCGGTTTACTTTGTTGATTGCCAGCTACTTTGCTCTCCACTAGCACCATAGAAAGCTGCATGGCTCGTTAGACATACGGAACTTTTGCAACATTGTTATTCGTATATTAGCACAAACAACGTTCGATAAACGCAGTCATAGGAATCAAATGGTGGTAAATAGAACCCAAGCCAAGATAAACTGAAAATTACGATAAATTTACTTTCGGCTGCAGTTAAAGATCTTCCGTTTTCTTGCCACATGTCCTACTGTAAGTTTTCTAAACTCGCCTTCAGATGTATCTAATTTATTAACTAACCAGTGTCAGAAGCCTACCTATACAAAGCATATAAGAATTTGCAAAAAGCGATGATTCAGAGATATCATCGACAAAATTTGCAAAAAGAATGACATTTGGGCAAAATTTAGCCGCACCTGGGACACTATCTTTTGCAAGATTAACCCATCCCTAACTGGCGGGACTGTGGAGTCACGGCAGATTCTGTGTGGATTTATGTAACTCAGCAGCTCGTTAGACGTGTAGAGACAGAAAGGTGCTATTCTACACTGTTTGTGTTTCCCAAGCTTGATGTCAGCACAGCCCACACGCCTTTCCGAAGTCTCCACATCAAAATGGAATGTGAATAGCTGTATTGCAAATGGCTGCATGGTGTATGAAACAGTGCTACAAGGTTACGTAAATTAAAGTAAGGTTTATAGCTGAACTGAGGTGAACTGTACGATGTAATTAAGCTTTCTTGGTGTACAGTAATTTCAGTATTGGTTGAGGCCCAGTGCACGCATTTGTGTACAAAATGTATTTAGAAAATGGGAGCATATATTCGCAAATGTATTTTGAAAATTGGAGCATATATTTGCATAACTCTTATTTCTGAATCATTAAAAAAAGTCTAAGAGCGTTTGAGAATTAAAAATTGAGGCCTGGAAGGGTTAAAGTCCTACTTTTTCCTTATTTAGAAGTACGAAAATATTGGAAAGTTGACAAAGCTTAGAGGTGTGGTCTAAAATATTGAGGTAACATTAAAAAAAAAAGCTCAGCTAAATGAATTTTACAGCACTTTAGTTCATGAGAAAAATTTTTATGTGATGTGAAACATTCTGTTCTACTGAAAAAGTCACAAATATGATTGTCTTCCCATACATATTCGTTCTGTGCACATATAACACGTAATTTGATAATCCACAATTCTCCTTGCATGTCAACAGAAAAATTTCCTTCATAAATTTCATTCTGTATCACGAGTGTCTGGTTTGATTTCTTTTTCCAGCAGGAAAGACTAAATTACTCGTCATCAGTGAGTGGCGTGACCTGCTTACATTCCTGTGACACATCTGAACTACCTTCTTGCCCTTTTCGTCCGTTTCTGCTTGTATTTTTTGTGTTTCTTTGATGAGCCTTAACCTTTACTTTTTTGGATGACATTTCACTTCCTTTCTCAAATGTCAGTTTTATTTTCGCAGCGTTTCTTTAGGGAAAATTGGCAGAATTTTTTTTCAACAGCGCCTTCTTGTAATACTGTTTTGTAAGGAGTTACAGTCATCAGGGCAGAATCTATAGCTTTACGCCTTTTGTTGCTCTTTGCTTTGTATCCCACAGAAACAAAAGCAATGTCGTACGGATTGACAACCAATGAGGCGGATTTGTTTCGCTGAAGCTCCTGAATTAAAGGATCTGACACGTCAAATGTTACCGGCGATGGACTATTGCAAGTGGATAAGAAGCCTTGAGAATGTTGTTCTTCATAGTTTTGCTGTGGTATTGACAATCAGCAGCTTTTCGCTGCTCCATTCTGGGACTTAAAGTAGTCAACTTCAGTAAATATATTTCTCTTAAGAGGAGACATCTCTGTACGGATTGACAACCAATGAGGCGGATTTGTTTCGCTGAAGCTCCTGAATTAAAGGATCTGACACGTCAAATGTTACCGGCGATGGACTATTGCAAGTGGATAAGAAGCCTTGAGAATATTGTTCTTCATAGTTTTGCTGTGGTATTGACAATCAGCAGCTTTTCGCTGCTCCATTCTGGGACTTAAAGTAGTCAACTTCAGTAAATATATTTCTCTTAAGAGGATACATCTCTGTGACTCCGAAACTATTGATTGCAACTTATCCTGTTTGAACTTTCTGAATCAAAACTGTACAGCTTAGTTATATAGACAAAATGGCCCAAAAAATGGCTGGAGCCTAAATTTAGACCATTACTGCTACATAACTTTTAGTTAATCACAAAACAACGAAATTAGTAGTTATTACAAGTAAAGATATTCTAAAAGTGAAGATTTTCCTCAACACGTCATGCTAGAGAGGTGACTGTTAGTAAACACTGATACTGATTTTAAGATGGTCGAAATTGAATTTTTGTTGATTATGATCACATGCGACAAGGAACCGACGTGGCGGTTTTGCAGTACAACCAACGTGGCCTAAGGCGCTGTTTTATATTGTTTCGTTTACGCTGCAGCACCTCCTACTACGATGTATCTAGCTAGCCCAAATTTTTGCTAGAGCCAAAATTTGGACCCCTTCCTCTAAATTATATGACCATTAGTGTTAGTAACATACTGTTCTACTCTACAATCATGTTCACGCCAGTTACCACTGACAGCAGAACTAAATTGTGTCAGGTTAGTTTTCAAATCAGTATCCTTTGCACTCATTTGAATACCAAACAGTTCATACTTTTTATTCTATAATTTTATTTGCCAAAGATGTATGGTCGTCATCACCCCATTGTTCAACATTATTTCTGTTTACACGTACTTTATTTATGTCAGCTCGTAGCTGTTTCCCCAGCTAATTGCTACCTTCAGCAAGTTTTCTTTATGATATTAGTTATCTTACTTTTCACTGTTATGACTATACCATTAAATCAGTTTTTTTAATTGACAGTTTGCCCGTTCAAGCTTTAATTAAGTTGTGACATATCAATTTTCTTTGAGTCTCTTAGTTTAGATGTTTTACAATCCATTTCCCTCTGTATTTCCTTTCGAAAACTCTTTAATTCGTTATTTAATTCTGCTGACTGTTTAATAAACCATTGCTTAAATGCAGAATCTAACCGATTCCTTTCACATTCATTCATTTCATTGCCCAATCTATTTATATCAGAATCCACTTCATTCTTTTTAGAATCACTTTTGCCCGTTTGTTTCATAAGACTTTGTAACATCATTGCAGTACTGTCTTTCTACTCACAAGCCTCTGACACTGGCGCTCTTTTTATTTTCTTCACAACAAATGGTGCGAACTTAACATCAGCTTCCACAATATCTCCTTTACTAACCGAGCCATAATTAGCAGACATTGAATTTGGACAGTAACTATTACTGACTTTCGATATTTATAAACTAAATTCACCTTTCATACTATCATCTGCAGGTACTGACTCATCCAAATTTACCCCTATTTCTCGTCACTTAATACAAAACTCGTGTTGTTTCTTCATGTTCACAAATTTCTTTCCGCACTCAACACACAAAGCGAAGTTAAATGCTACTTAGATTTTTGTCCTCGTTGGCAGCACTGCATCCGTCCGCCAAGCTCCACCAGTTCCAGTGTAGAATCTGGGACTCCGCAGCGCCGTCCACGGTTGCCAACTGCCCCTGCTCCCAGTGAAGTACCCCTCACCTCTGAAAACTGATTCCGAGCTTCCGAGGTAGTTCGCTGCCTCTGAATCTTGACACGTCTCTAGTATTGTTCCTCTGTACACCGTATGTGCACAGAGTTTAAATTCTTCACCTGTCTTTAATGTTCGGAAATATCTGCACTTGTGTGGGTCACTCTTTTTCATGTGTTTGCACTGATGCTTTTAAAGTTCAACTGACTTCAACTTTACGTTTCCTGGATGCTAAGTGCATCATATGTGGCGATGCGGTTTCATTCTTTGCACCACTCATAATTCATTTCACATACCACAGTAAGCTTGTTAGTCTGTCCGCTTCATTCTGCATTGATAACTGTTGGTCCAGCCCACAAGAGCAGCTTTGAAGGAAATAATAAATACCTTGCAAGAAAATGCCGAATAAAACAAGCTTGGAAGCAGCAATGTTAATATCGGACGTGCAAGGCTCTAATTAACTTGAATTGGATTAAGTTCAGTAAACTAGGCTTTATTAGCTCCAAACCACGAGGTAAACTCGTATCACGTACACATTTACTGCCGAAACTATTTTTGGTTCAAGTTCATAATTGTTGTTGCTACAAGTTTTTTCACACGAAAGCAGTCAAAAGTTCAGCAGTGCCGCTAGAATGATTTTCACGTCCTATACAGTCACGGACCGACAGCTGTTTGTGAGTACTGCATCAACTCTTTCTGTAGTCTTCCTAGAAACACGTGTCGACAAGTTTACGAAACACGCCACGAGGAATTCTACGTAAGACAAGAAATTTAACATGCAAATAACTTCCAAACTGAGTTACTCAGAAACTCCAAAGTCTCAGTAAAACGTTTAAAACTGTAACTGCCTCACAATGGCGATAAAAGAACCGATATAACTTAAGATTTTCTTCATCTTAACAAAATTTTGTGCGGCGCGGTTCCATATTGACCAGCTGAGTAACACGGTTCCCGAGGGACTCTTAGAGGCACGAACTTTAGCGCAAAGCTCTACGCCTAGCGCGGGAATAGATTAATTCCTGTGGACTGAAGATTTACGAAGCCAATCAGACAAGCTCGAGGACCGCAATACTCACAGTAGTCCGTAACTTATCCAACAGAATACCCTCATAAATGTAAAAAAGAAATCCTGAAATTACGACACTAAATTTAGTTTAGATAAAATAAGCATAGGAACTATCTTTAGAAAAAGCTGATAATTGATTTGACCCCAAAGTTTTCTTCTGGCTGTTTTTATACAATCGCAGGTACACTTAAACATACGCCATATGATTCCTTATTGCGGAAGAAGTATCCAATGCAAACATTTTACACAGTTTTTTAATAAAGTAAAGTACCACACTTGATGTATGTCCTCTATTCACTATTTTAGGCTCCCTCCTCAACATTCATACCATAAAACATAATTAAATAAATTTTTTTCTGAAAGTAGTTACTATTACGCCACCAAGCTAATATAATAAAGGAAGGAAAATGCTAGAAAAACAGTTTTCATGAACTGAATTTTTTTAGTTGTAACTTCAGCAGATATTTTAAATTAAGTCGTAATATGCTTAATCTGTCTCTTGTAACACCAGAAAAGTGATAATGGCTTTTGGGTAAAATTTATATAATTTACACATGTTATTGGAGTGATATAACTCTGTAATTTGTAATATACTGACGGAAAAAATCACAACTCCAAGAAGGAGTTCTACGGTATAAACGACAGTTAGTAGACTTGTTACTACATCTGAAAGATGATGACTATTCCAGTTTCGGGCCGGTCGCATAAGAGGGGCACTAGTAATACCACTACCTGGACGTAGATCAGACTAGCTTTAAATAAATGCCATTCTACATGACTGCTGGCAGCGGTGGTTATAAGAAGACAGGGCTCCGGAACATCATGTGAACTACCCTGAGGGAAGACCATCGTGAATGGCTCTGGCGCATAGAACTACACCTGCAGGAGCAATCTGAGCAGCAGTCGGCACTGGAGCAACATAACAAAGTGTTACATACTCGTACACTTCAAGGACAGCTCCAAGCCAGTAGCCCTGTAGCGTGTATTCCACTGACCCCAAACCACCGCCAACTTCAGTGGCGTCAAGCGAGGGCTCAGTGGAGGATAGGTGGGAGGTTTCTGATAAAAGGTCGTTCTGCCACTGTGGCAATGATGGCCGTGTGTTGATTAGAAGGAGGATTCATGGACCTATAACCATCCTGTCTATATGCTTACACACTGGACATAGACCTAGAGTTACGGGGGGAGGGGGGTGGGAATTTCTTATCACATCGGGAGCACTCTCCTGGTAACACCACGCATCCTGACTGCAAATTTGTAAGTCAGTCCTGTTGCGCTGTCATTCATGAGCAGCATTCCATGGTGTGTTTCCCAACACGATAGCGCTCGCTCACAAACCGCGGTTGGAACCCAGCAAGTACACAGAGTTGCATTGGCCTGCTCTATCATCAAAAGTGTCTACCATCGAGCAAATATGTCACGTCATCGACGACAACTTCAGCGTCATCCACAAAATGTATTAACCTTTCCTGCATGGACCAACGAAGTGCAACAGGCGTGGAACTGCATGCCACAAACTGACATCCGGCGCCTGTACAACACAATGCATGCATGTCTGCATGCTTGCATTCAACATTCTGACGATTATACAGGTTATTAATGAAGCAACATTTCACATTAACAATGACTTGTCTTACGCATACATTAACCTGTGATCTTGCAGTGTCACTGACTAAAATGCTGCATGTTACCTGGACAAACGTCTTCCCGAAAGTTCATTACTCTACATTAATGATTTTTTGTTGCTGCGACTTATTTCCGTCAGTGTAATAGAAGCCGCGATCGCTTCATTTGTTATAGTTTATTTCATAACTAATTATCATCCTCAGATACTCAGATCTCCAGGAAATATAATTACAGATCTATTTCAGTCTCGTCGACGTATTGAGAACATCCTCCAATTATAATAACACAGATCCACATTCGTTTGTTAAATAAATGAAACATGTTAAATAAAATATTCACACCAAAATAAGCAGTATGGGAGCTGAAAGGGGTTCATTTGTAAAGATAATGCGACGACGGCAACTCAGGAAGACTGTTTCACGTCATGCGATCTTTGCTTCTATTATCATACCTTAAAATTTTATATCCCCGAATGTACTGGAGGTAATGAACTGAGATTTTTACGGTGTGGTTGTGTTATCAATACTAGCCTATATATGGAGTATGAAAAAGATGGGACAAAATTCAGTACAACTTCTTTAAGCTTATAGGGAAAGTGTATACACAATCAGTCGCATGCAAGGCCGGCACTGCCCCAGCGACTACAGCGTCAGCTGCACGTATTTGAGAACAACAGGAAACTGCTTCCTCTTCCTCGTCAACTCTTTCTCCCTCCGACCTCTCTATTTCTCTCTGCTTCTCCATCTCACTCTCTCTCACAGCTATGTAACTAGACACGCTACAAGATAGCATACTGCACTGCAAACTGCGACGGTTCCTAAGCATTTGCTATGCTACAAGTGGGAGACACAGTCAAGGGAATGTGCCAGTCGCAAGCCGAAATGTTTAGTGTGAAATGCGGAGTGGTGAATGAAGCAGCTGGTACCCAACTTTTCTGCCGGAGACGTTTAAAGAGGAAGATATTCTCCTTCTTTGTGCTCAGACAGGAGTATTTTTACGCTGATATTTTATTCAAGTTTATATCCATAGCATAGTAGATACGTAACAAAAGATTTTGTCTGTGGTTACATGAGAAGCTATTTTATAATCACCTTGTATCGGAATTTCATATGTTTTATCAACCCTTGGACGATTCTGCCCACGAGACTCATTTCGAGTCTATGTTCTGAGGATTGCGTGCAACAGTCTTATAAACTTTGACGTTACTTTCCGATTCCGTGCAACTGTTTGCGACATGACGTGTTTCCTGTTAGAATAGGCGTTGTAACCTTTCTAGAATTAACATGGCAAATTTTCTAACTCTCTGTGATGTTTGAAAACATTGTGTACCCGTCTCGCTCTTATCTCAGATGTCCTTACCACACCTTAGTAACGTTTTTCTTATTGTAGGGTGTCCGGTGTTTTCATCACTTGCCAAATTTATTTTCATTTAAATCTGAAGCCGAATAACTTTGCTGTCGACACAGTCTTCACATAAACCAATGGCCATTCGTTCTGTCCATCTGTCTGCAAATCGTGTAAAGTGTGTTATGCGCGTTATCGTGTTTCAGCTGTTAGTGTACCATATTTTCTAAAGCTGGGACGGAGGTCCATCCGAGTAACTGCCTAAATGAGCATTGAAAACCAGCTAAGAAGCACCCACAGGTTGTACCTTGTACCACACAAACTGTCGTCAATCTGGCCTTCGGATATGATTAGCGATTGGCTCACCTGACTGTTTTACGAGGCGACGCGCTACGCGTTGATCTGCACCAGGTGGTTAGTTATCTTGAATTCAGTTGAGGCATCCTTCACGGATCGCGGGAACGCAGTTGTACGATAAACTGAGAGTAACAAAAATATGCCTCAGACTTCAATTAAATTATCTATTGTACTGTAACATAATCGACCATCTGATGCACGCGATACGTATGCATCATATCGATTTATGTTTATCTGAGGCCTGTCTATGAGGGTGTCCTTCCGTGTACGGTGCTGCGGGTTCCTTGTTTGACAATGCACATAAGCGCGGGAGATTTGACGACAGGTAGACGTGATTCTGAGGTAACCGTACAGTATGTTGATGTGATAAAAGTTATTATTCAACGTCCAGCCCCGGTAGCAGAGTGATCAGCGCAACAGAATGTCAATCCTAACGACCCGGGTCGATTACCGGCTAGGTCGGAAACTTTTCTCCGCTCAGGGATTGGGTGTTGTGTTGTCCTAATCATCATCATTTCACACGAATCGACGCCCAAGTCGCCGAACTGGCGTCAAATCAAAAGACTTGCAGTCGGCGGTCTACCCGACGGGAGGCCCTATTCACACGACTTTTCTTTAGATTTTTAACACACTGGTATGCAAAATGTAAGAACGAAAGTAGCTTTTGCATGGTGGGGCGGTGCCAAGCTTGATAAAACTTCGTCCATAGACTTACGTGGAAAGAACTGCTACGGTATAGTTCAGAAGGTAACTGAAAGAATGAGACGAACATAAATGACACTTCTATGCAAAGCCAATAATTGCACGATTCTTGATTTCCCTCTAGACGTTATGAATGACGGGACATGGTTCTTAACAGAATGTATGAACACCAAGGACGGCAATGTTTGCTGTCCAACGTGCTCCCACGCAGGCCACAATGTTTGTAAGAAGTTTCTTTTGTACAGCGTTCCATTCCCCCCCCCCCCAGCACTGCAGCTGACAGCTGCTGGATGGTCGTTGTTGCATGTGGAAATACTGCCATACGTCTCCCCAACATTGCACGAGTGCTCCATTACGTTGGCGGAACGGGAAGGCCAGTTCATTCCCAGAATATTCTCACGTTCCAAGAGCTCCACCACCTCTGTAATTCAATGCGGTCATGCATTATCATCCGTAAAATGGAACTTAGGACCAAATGAAACCCTGGAGAGACGCACAGTGGGGAAGAGTACAGTGTCACAATAAAGTTTACTGGTGGGCGTACCGTGTTCAAAAATTTGAAGGCCAGTGCAGACATGCAATATCATACGTCCCTACAGTATAACACATGCACCGCCAAACCGATACTGGTTGTATCAACATAAGCACAGTGGTGGAAACACGTGACGCAACCGCGAACATTGTCGAACACAGTTGTTTAGGTTGTTCTGGGAGGCATAATGTTGGATGTGTCCACTGACACCCAAATCTTTCATCACAGTACACTAACCGATCTACGGTTTTGTGACACTGGACACCTTCTCAGTGTGACTCTTTCCGCAGGTGGCTTCAGTTTTATGGATGAGAATTTGCGGCAGCATCGGATAGCTTAGCGCAGGTTTGGAACGTCAGGAGCCGCGCGGATTGGCCGTGCGGTTAGAAGCGCCCTGTGACGGACTGCGCGGCCCCTCCCGTCGCAGGTTCGAGTCCGCCCTCGGGCGTGGGTGTGTGGACGTTCTTCTTAGCTTAAGCTAGTTTCAGTAGTCTAGCGACCTATGACCTCAGCAGTTTGGTCCGTTTGGAATTCACACACATTTGCACATTTGAACGAGAAGATATATGGCGATTGCATCTGGCTGCATGTTCCTCTGACTTAAATCCCATTGGCTACGCTAGGGACGTTGAAGAGATGTATTTTACGACGTCCTCACGCAGTAGCGAACATCCAGCAGCTAACAGCGTAAGCTTTCTATAAAACTCAAGGAGAAAACTTAATATACAGATTTTGGAAACTTTCACCTCACGTGACGTATACTCCAGATATCAAATTCAACTGCTAAGCTGAGCTGACTCTATTGCGCATGTGAACAACGTGGTAAGATAAAAGTTTGAAACTTTTAAAAAATTGACATAAAGAAAACAAATCTGACTGACTACCAAAAGAAAATAACTGTGTGCTCAGTGAAAACAACATAACTAAAACTCATTATTGAAGCACATTACAAACGATGCGTTAAGCGCAACGTTAGACTAAGAATATCCACAATAATAAGTTACTGATCTACTAGGAAGAAAATAACTGTTTGAAATTACAAATACTGTTCATTTAAAACTAATTTACTTGCTAGTACGACGCCTGAAAATCCTGGCTGTTTTGCACAACAATGCAAAGTGAAATCTGCCCGAAACAAAAGTGACTTTCTTCTTGCTCAGCATGCTGCATTTGTGTCTGGAGTACTAATGTTCTCGAAAACAAACATAAATCAGTAGCTGCAGGAGCTGAAGATAACTTTTTTTTGTTTTTTTTGTTAGGAAAATCTGTTCCTTCGAATGGCGTAAAGTGCAACATACACGATACAAATTCAAAACTTTACTTTAAATCATGAAGGCAGGTTTTATGTAAATAAAATCTTTTATAAGAAATCAGACTTTGGTCTTTGACAAAGGAGGAGGTACAACACAGTAAGATTCTAACAATTACAAAATTCTCTCATTACCAAGTAATTAAAAACGTACCTCTCAAATTCCTTCAAAATCCTCTCCAACAATAAAAATAACAAGAAAATGCTGTAAATATTTGGACCTCCATAATGAAGTATTCCAAACAGCCTCTCCTAGATTCACAGAAAACACATCTGATTCTCTGAAACACTTAACTGGTCGCTACTATGCCCCAAATAAAAATTTCCAGCGCTGCACAACAGACTAACTAACGAGTCAATCACAGATAAATTTACACGCAGAGTCAAGGATCTTAGTCACTATCCCTATGGTGTGCTTATTCATCTTTGTCCCAGTAGAATAATGGCGAATTATATACAATAGTAGAAAACATATCAGAACCTACAACAGCGTCGCTGGCGGAGGAATGGAACGCCCTACGGCAAGAACTCCGTACCAACATTTTGGCCAGCATGGGAGCACGTTAAAGAGCAGGCATTGCCGTCTGTGGTTACCTTACATCCTATTAAGAACCATGTCCTGCCGTTTGGAATGTCCAGTAGAAAATTGTAAGTGGTGTTGACATCAGAGTGGTCACTGTCTTTGAAATAAAGTGCATTCCTGTCCGTCTCATCGCCTATTTCTACCAGTTACCTTTTGATATATACTCCAACACTTCTTTGTATGTATGGTCCAAATTTCATCGATGCGTGTTACCTGACATTGACTCATAAGGTCAACGTTACATTCGTCCTTACGTTTTGAACTCCATTGTGTTTATACAAGTGACCAGCGACTTTCAAAAATGGCTCTGAGCACTATGAGACTCAACTGCTGTGGTCATCAGTCCCCTAGAACTTAGAACTACTTAAACCTAACTAACCTAAGGACATCACACACACTCATGCCCGAGGCAGGATTCGAGCCAGCGACCGTAGCAGCAGCGCGGCTCCGGACTGGAGCGCCTAGAACCGCACGGCGACCGCGGCCGGCCCAGCGACTTTCTTACCAAACGAAAAGTTTTAATCTATGCCGACGATCTTGTCTTGGCCTCTCAGAGAGAAAAAATTTGAAGATATAGACTCATTCTTGACATTGCTCTGTAAGAACCAGACATATACTATAAGGCTAACCACCTAAAACCCATACCTCAAATATTTTGCTCTGGGTTTCTATCTTAGAAACGGAGGAGTCCTCAAGAAATACTCCTCGAACGTCCTTATAACACTGCTTCACATCAACACACCAAATAACCTTTGAGCAACAATCGACCACTCTCTCCATACCAAACGACACTTCTCCAACGTCAAAAGCCGGCCGGAGTGGCCGAGCGGTTCTAGGCGCTACAGTCTGGAACCGCGCGACCGCTGCGGTCGTAGGTTCGAATCCTGCCTCGGGCATGGGTGTTTGTGATGTCCTTAGGTTAGTTAGGTTTAAGTAGTTCTACGTTCTAGGGGACTGATGACCACAGCAGTTAAGTCCCATAGTGCTCAAAGCCATTTGAACCATTCCAACGTCAAAGAGAGAAACTCAGCGCTCAGAATAACATCTTGAGAAAGGTAAGAGACATAACCTGGGAGGTAAGACACCAGACCTCAGGACAAATACTCTGACCCTGTGGTGTTCTTCTGCAGAGTACGTCTTACATGTTTGGTGTAAATCACCTCATGCCAGAACTGTGGATCTCGCACTGAACGAAGCTTGCAGGTTGAACATGGTATGTGCAAAATCCACCCATGTTAAGTAGATTTACTATCTTGCCGTTATATCAATTTCAAATATTCGTCGATAAGTTGCCGGCTATCATGAACGACTGCAGGCTGACAACGTTGAAGTTCACCCTGTGTCATCATGAATTACCTCAGCCTAGGCTACAGTCAGGAAAAATTTGCATTCGAACGGAAGAACCTTTGGAATTCCCTCCAGACAGACTTTTTGGATGTTAATCCATACAATACAAAAAGTTTGGATGAGATGGTGGTAACGTAGTCCGGCCGCGCACAGCGAGAAGTGGGATGTTTGGTGCTCCTGTAGTAACCTACCAGTCGGTAGGGCGTAGTCCTCCGTTGAACTATAGTGTTTCAAGAATGGCGGATTAAAACTTGTTTCGGACAGGGACTCGACCCTGGGACTTTGGTGTTTCACGAGCAAGTTTTCTATACCCAAGCACGACTCACGTCTAGTCCTCACTGCTGTGGAAGGTAGGACACAGGTAGTGGTGGAAGTGGAGTCTTGAGAATGAATCGTACGTCGTCCTTGAGTAGCTCATTCGGCAGAGCACCTACCCGTGAAGGTGATAGATTCCGGTTTGGACTCGTAGCCCGGCAACAGTTTTAATCTGTCAAGAAGTTACTTGTGGTTTAAAACTGAATACAAAACAGTCTTAACCGAATAAAATATTGCAATGGTAACCGGTCTTGTCAAAATGTGACCATCTTCAGACCAAATTACACCATCATTGTGGCAGTGAAGATGTATCGTGGATCCACGAAAGTCAACTGCCCGTTCACCCCTGCCGCCTACTATCATTGTGTAATATGGTCTGAAAATGGTCACATTTCGACCGAAACTGTTACGATTGCCAATAACTATTTTATTATGGTGAAGATTGCTTTTAACGCAGTTTTAAAATGTTTAATCAATACTGCTGATTTTCTCCATTAGAAATGGTTTCAAAAATTAAAAGTTACTTCTGGGGTTTCAAATCACAGGACATAAAATGTGTGGAGAAGAACAAACAGTGGCACACCTTTGCAGTTCCACGTTTGTCCGTTTATACTTTCAAAAAAGGACTTTAACCCTTTCCAGGCCTCAATTTTTATGAATGAATTAAAACTGCTCTTAGACTTTTTTTAATGATTTAGAAATAAGGGTTATGCAAATATATGCTACCATTTTCAAAATACATTTTGTACACAAATGCGTGCACTGGGCCTCAACCAACACTGAAACCATACGGGATAAAGCAGGACACTTCAAAATGTTCTTTCCTGCAACATTAATTAATTTATTTTTGACAGAAGGCGATTTATTTCTTAAAAAGCAAAGGGTAGCCCAAATTTAGACAGCTTCTGCTGTAGTGGTGACGCAAAATCATCGGAAATTGCATATGTAATCCACAGCAAAAAGCAAAATAAGGATAATGGAGTGTAGCTGAATTAAATCAAGTGATGTAGAGGAAACTTGATTAGCAAACAAGACGCTCAAACTAGTAGATGAGTTTTGCAATTTGGGAGGCAAAATAACTGATGATGGTCAAAGTAGGGAGGATACCAAATGTAGACTGACAATACCAAGAAAAGCGTTTTTGAAAAAGAGAAACTGTATAACATCGAGCATAGATTTATGTGTCATGAAGTCTTTCCTTAAAGTATCTGTATGGAGTGTAGCCATGTACAGAAATGAAACATGAATGATAGATAATTTAGACAACTAGAGAATAGAAGCTGTTGAAGTATGGTGCAACAGAAGAATGCTGAATAATAGATGGGTAGATCATGTAACTAATTAGGAGATACTGAATAGAACTGGGGAGAGAAGAAATTTGTGTCACCACCTGACTAAAAGAAGACATTGGTTGATAGGACATAGTCTGAGACATTAAGGGATCACCAGTTTAGTCGTGGAGAAAAGTGTATGTACTTGGGTGGGGGGGGGGGGAGGGGGGAGAGGATATTGTACAGGGAGACCAAGACATGAAAACGGCGAGCAGATTCAGAAGCTTGTAGTTTGCAGTAGATATTCGGAGATGGAGATGATTTCGCAGGATAGAGAGGTATGGAGAGCTGCATCAAACTATTCTTGAGACTCAAGACCACAACAACTATAACAAAAACCTACAGACAATTTCTGACATTTAATTGCAATAAAAATGTACACCTCAAGGAATTCTCGAGTAACCTTCAAGACGTGCTGCCTAGATTTTGGAACGACAGTCAGCAAAAGGAGCTTTGTAGTGTCAAATTTAAAGAGATAAGTTCGTATGTGGGGTAACGTAGCTCTATAAAGAAATATTCTATTGAAAGATTCGTGCAGAAGTGGGAAGCTACATTAAGATGTATGAGCACTAAGTTGGAAACTGAGGAGATTATGCTGTGTACAGAAATAAGTTGCCCTTGTATTGATGAAATAAAATAATTTCTGCAGCTAGAGTTGATTTATTCTTCATCTAGAGAGAAAAGAGAATGATAGAAAGAGAATGAAAATTGTGATTATAGGCCTCCCCTTAGACAAAGGATAGTAGAGACTTATATAAACAGAACAGGAGTACAGAAAGCCAATAATTTCAAAAGAAGATATCTAGGACTAAGGATTTCTGCTGGAAGTATGTATTATAAAACAGGGAAAGGGAAATAAATGACCATTACCTATATCAGCTATCAGTTGAATAGGCAGAACAACATTCTGTATAACCAATGAACGTAGTGGCAAGGTGAATGACAGAATAGTAGTGAGAAAAACTAATAACATTCTCTAAGGGTGCTAGGCTTTGTAGATTGCCAAAAAGTAGTTTAAACTCGCTAGCAGAACCCTTTTTTAGCTAACAACCAAGAAAACATTGTAATAACAGTACAGTAAGAACAGGTGTACCAGGAGGAAAGGAGGAAGTAGGAATATGTCCATTTCAGGAAGAGTAGTAGATTTTTTGTCAAAGAAAACACTGCAGACTAACTGTACTTCTAGGAACCAGGTTATCGAAAAACAGAGGTTAAATAATAAATATTTAGCGCGGGATTCTGATGTAAATGAGCACTGCAGTTCTAAAAGATTCCTATAGAGAACTGTGGAGAAAGTAGTGTAAAAGGAAACCTGAACTAGAGGAGGGAGATACACCGACAGAAGAAGGTTTAGGTCAAGGCTTCGAACACCGCCATCGCTTAAATTTTGAATAAAAATCATCAGCAACTGGGCCAAACTCTTCTGGCATAAAAAGTTGCCTTCAATCATTCAACCGCCTTGTCAAAGAGGGCGCATGAGCTGGCAAAGTTTCACGTCACTGCCTTGCCCTTGTGGTAGGAACTGCACTCAGAGGCGGAAGAATCAGAGGTGATCAACGGCATGATGATGCAAAATTCCATGGAAACCATTGCATTAAAGACAAATTGTTGTATATCAACAGGACATGTAACCAGTAAATGGAAAGGTGTCTTGAAGACCTCTGCATTCGCGTAGGATTCCGGACTAGCCCCCAATTCCGATTTCCGGGATAGGATTGCAAAGGAAGAGGTGACCACGAGTAAAAGACTGAATAACCAGCGAAAGGATAACGTTCCAAGAGTCTGTCTGTGGATTTTCAGAAGTTTGGACGTGCTATGGAAGCTAGAAAATCTGAAAAGGGCAATGTTAAGCCTCAGTGTAGATATAGTGGAAGTCAGTGTAGTGAAATAAAAAGAAGACAAGGATTTCTCATCAGACGAGTATAGGACAATAGCAATAGCAGTAGAAAATGGTCTAGCGGGAGTAGCATTCATATGAATGGGAGGGTAGGGCACAGAATGATATACTGTGAACCGTTCAGTGCTATAACTGTTCTCAAGAGGAGCGAAGCAAATGAACACCGACAACGGAAGTTCAGGCATACATGCTGTCGTTCCAAGCCGAAAATAAAGAGTTAGGTATATGAGAGTAGTGAATTGGTAAGTCAGTACGTAAAGAGAGAAGAAATTATAATAGTAATGTGGGATTGGAATGCAGTTGTAGGGGAACGAATAGAAAAGTGGGTTACGAGAAAATATAGGTTTGGTAGCGTGAAAGAAAGAGGAGAAAAACTGAGTTCTGCAACAGATTTCAGCAAGAAACAGAGGATATTCTGTTAAAGAATCTCTAGAGCAGAAGGTATAATTGGAAAACGCACGATGACACGGGAAGATATCAATTACATTACATCATGGCCCGGCAGAGATTCCCAAATCAGATACTGGATTGTGAGGTGTACCCATTCACAGATATGGACCTAGAACACAATTTCGTAGTGATGAACAGTAGGCTGAAGTTAGTGAGCCTAGTCAGGAAGAATCAGCATGCAAAGACGTAGAATACGAAAGTTCTACCAAATGAAGAGATCCGCTTGAAGTTCTCTAAGGCTATAGACACAGCAATAAGTAATAGCTTAGTAGACAGTTCAGTTGAAGACCGGTGGACTTATCTAAAAAGGGCAGTCAAAGAAGATGGAAAGTAAAACTGGATACAAAGAAGGCAACAGCGAAGAAACATGGGTACCAGAAGAAATACTTCAGTTGATCTATAAAAGAAGAAAGTGTAATAATGTTCAGGGAAATTCAGGAATACGGAAATGCGAGTCACTTCTTTCTTTTTTGGTAAATCAGTTTCCTGGCTGGTTTGACGCGGCCCGCCACAATTTTCTCTACTGTGCCATTCTCTTCATCTCAGAGTAGCGACCTATGTCCTCTGTTATTTGCTGGAGGTATTCCAGTATTTGCTCTCCACAGCACCCCCTAGTACAATACTGATCATTCACTGATGTTTTAACAGGTGCCCTACGATCCCGTCCCTGCTATTTATCCTTCCACATATTATTTTCCTCGCCGTTTCTGCGCAGAACCTTCTAATTCCTTCCCTTATGAGTCCACCTAAGTTTCAACACTCGTGTGTAGCAACACATCTCAAATGCTTCGATTCTCTTCAGTTCCGGTTTTTTCACAGTCCATGTTTCACTACCATGCAATGCTATACTCCAAACGAACATTCCCAGAAATTTCTTCCTCAAATTATGGTCTGTGTTTGACACAGACTTCTCTTGGCCAGGAATGCCCTTTTTGCCAGTACTAGTCGGCTTCTGATGTCGTCCCTGCTCCGTCTAACATTGAGTACTTTGCTGACTAGGAAGCAGAATTCATGTACATCTTTACCATCAAATCCCGATGTTAAGTTTTTCGCTGTTCTCTTTTCCGCTACTTCCTATTACTTTCTTCGGTGTACTCTAAGTCAGTATTTTCTACTCATTAGACTGTTGATTCCATTAAACAGATCATGTATTTCTCCTTGAATTTCACTCAGGATAGCAACATCATTAAGGAATCGTATCATTGATGTCCTTTCATCTTGAATTTCAATTCCAATCCTGAATCTCTCTTTTATTTCCATCATTGTTTGTTCGACGTACAGATTGAACAGTAGGGGCGGAAGATACCTGTCTTACGTCCTTTTGAATCCGAGCATTTCTTTCTTGGTCGTCCACTCCCTTTTTTACCCTCTTGGCTCTTATACATATTCTATATATATCCCGTCTCTCCTATAGCTTAGTCCTATTTTTCTCGAAATTTCGAGCATATTGTACCTTTTGACATTGTCGAACGCTTTTTCAGGTCCGCAAATCCTGTGAACGTGTATTGATTTTTCTTTAGTCTTGGTTCCATTATCAACCGCAACGTCAGAATAGACTCTCTGGTGTATTTCTTTCCTAAAGCCGAACTGATCATCACCTAACACATCCTCATTTTTCTTTCGCATCCTTCTGTATACTATTCTTGTCAGCAACTTGGACGCATGAGCTGTTAACCTGATTGTGCAATGATTCTCGGACTTGTCAGCGGAATATTACGGATGAAAGTTTTCCGAAAGTCAAATGGCATGTCGCCAGACTAATACAAGCTACACATCAACGTGAATAGTCGTTTTCTTGCCACTTTCCCCTACAATCTTAGAAATTTTGATTGAGTGTTATCCATCACTTCCCTCTTATTTTATGATCTTAAGTCCTCAAGGTTCTCTTAAATTCTAATACTGGATCCCATATCTGTTCTATATCGAATCCCGCTTCTTCTGCTATCGCAACAGACAAATCTCCCCCTCGTAGTGGTCTTCAATTTACTCTTTTCATCTATCCGCTCCCTCCTCAGAGTTTAACAGTGGCATTCCTGTTGCACTCTTAATGATACCACTCTTGCTTTTAATTTCAATGAAGCCTGCTTTTTTTGCTTTATGCTGACTCAGTCCTTCCGACTATCATTTCATTTCGATTTATTCACAGTTTTCATGCAGCCATTTCGTCTAAGATTTTCTGCACTCTCTGTTTATTTCATTCCTCAGTCACCTGTATTTCTATAATCCTAAATTTCCCAGAACATTTCGTACTTCCTTATTTTATCGATCAATTGAAGTATTTCTTCTCTTACCCAAGGTTTCTAAGCAGTTGCCTGCTTTGCATCTATGTTTTTCTTTCCAACTTCTGTGATGGCCCATTTTAGAGATTTCCATTCCTCTTCAACTGTATTCAACTGTATTGCCTACGGAGCAGCTCATTATTGCTTTATCTATAGCCTCACAGAACTTCAAGTGTATCTAATAACTCCTTAGTACTTTCGTATCCCACTTTCTTGTGTACTGACTCTTCCAGACTAATCTCTTAAACTGTAGCCTACTCCTTATGACTAATACATTGTAATCGGAGTCCATATCCTCTGCTGGGTACGCCTTATAAAGCAGTATGTGATTTCGAAATCTGTGTCTGACCATGTTGTAGTCTAACTGTAATCTTCCACTATCACCCGGCCTTTTCCAAGTACACCTCCTACTTTTGTGATTCTTGAAAAGAGTATTCGCTGTTAATTGCCGAAATTTATTACACAACTCAATTACTCTTTCTCCTCTCTCGTTCCTTTTCCCAAGCCCACATTCTCCTGTAACTGTTTCATCTACTCCGTCCCCCACAACTTCATTCCAGTACCCCATGACTATTAGATTTTCATCTCCCTTTACGTACTATATTACCCTTTCAATATCCTCAGATACTTTCTCTCTCTCTTCATCTTCAGCTTGCGACGTCGGCTTGTATAAATGAACTATCGTTGTCGGTGTTGGTTTTCTGTCGATTCTGAAAAGAACAACCCTATCACTGATCTGTCCACGGTAACACACTCCCTACCCTACCTTCCTACTCTTAACTAATCTTGCGCCCATTGTACCATTTCCTACTGCTGTTGATATTACCCTATACTCATCGACCAGAAATCCTTGTCTTCTTTCCATGTCACTTTATTGACCCCTACTATATCTAGATTGAGAGTTTGCATTTCCCTTTTCAGATATTCTAGAATCCCTACCACATTCAAGCTTCTGACATTCCACCCACTAGCTCGTAGAACATTTTCCTTTTGTTGGTTATGCGGTCTTTTCCTCAAAGTGACCTATTCCTCGACAGCCATCTCCCGGAGATCTGAATGGTTGACTATTTCGGAATCTTTTGTCAAAGGAGAGGTGATCATGACACTTTTTCAATTACTGGCTACATGTTCTATTAATAGACATGATATATCTTTAATGCAGTGGTTTAGCATTCTTTCTGCAACCACAGTCCGTTGAATATCGCTGATTGTTCCACCATTAAGAGCAATATCCCACCTGTAGGACAAAGAGTGCACTGAACATTTGTCAGCTCCTCCCCCTCTTCGACACGGCCGTTGGCAGAATGAGGGTGACTTTTACTGCCCGAAGTCTTCGGCCGCCGGTGATGATTATTAATGAAACCGCTAGACCATGGGTGGCAGAAAAGTCACTTAGGAATCAAGTAAACACCAAGTGCAGAGAAGCTGATGCGTAATTACTCCCTGAAAAATGTGAAGAAATCGAGAAATAGATGGGAAGCACTGACTCAGCATATAGAAAAGTCTAACCAATCATTTGTGAACTTAAACGCCACGGCGGTAACACTAGGACTTCATGCGGAATTCCACTATTAAATGCAGAGGAGAGAGTGCATAGATGAAAAGCGGGGTTGATACAAAAGATACAGGGGTATCAGTATGACAATCAGAATTTGGAAGGTCTTTGGATGGCTATGATCGAATAAGACCAAAGGGAAGGATATACACTCTACATCTACATCTACATCTACATTTATACTCCGCAAGCCACCCAACGGTGTGTGGCGGAGGGCACTTTACGTGCCACTGTCATTACCTCCCTTTCCTGTTCCAGTCGCGTATGATTCGCGGGAAGAACGACTGTCTGAAAGCCTCTGTGCGCGCTC
This sequence comes from Schistocerca cancellata, assembly GCF_023864275.1. Classification (NCBI taxonomy): domain Eukaryota; kingdom Metazoa; phylum Arthropoda; class Insecta; order Orthoptera; family Acrididae; genus Schistocerca; species Schistocerca cancellata. Next base: position 154,794,002 of record NC_064627.1, read on the forward strand.
TAATCTCTCTAATTTTACATTCGTGATCTCCTCGGGAGGTATAAGTAGGGGGAAGCAATATATTCGATACCTCATCCAGAAACGCACCCTCTCGAAACCTGGCGAGCAAGCTACACCGCGAAGCAGAGCGCCTCTCTTGCAGAGTCCGCCACTTGAGTTTGTTAAACATCTGCGTAACGCTATCACGGTTACCAAATAACCCTGTGACGAAACGCGCCGCTCTTCTTTGAATCTTCTCTATCTCCTCCGTCAACCCGATCTGGTACGGATCCCACACTGATGAGCAATACTCAAGTATAGGTCGAACGAGTGTTTTGTAAGCCACCTCCTTTGTTGATGGACTACATTTTCTATGGACTCTCCCAATGAATCTCAACCTGGTACCCGCCTTACCAACAATTAATTTTATATGATCATTCCACTTCAAATCGTTCCGCACGCATACTCCCAGATATTTTACAGAAGTAACTGCTACCAGTGTTTGTTCCGCTATCATATAATCATACAATAAAGGATCCTTCTTTCTATGTATTCGCAATACATTACATTTGTCTATGTTAAGGGTCAGTTGCCACTCCCTGCACCAAGTGCCTATCCGCTGCAGATCTTCCTGCATTTCGCTACAATTTTCTAATTGATTGGAAATTGAAATAAGAACACCGTGAATTCATTGTCCCAGGAAGGGGAAACTTTATTGACACATTCCTGGGGTCAGATACATCACATGATCACACTGACAGAACCACAGGCACATAGACACAGGCAACAGAGCATGCACAATGTCGGCACTAGTACAGTGTATAGCCACCTTTCGCAGCAATGCAGGCTGCTATTCTCCCATGGAGACGATCGTAGAGATGCTGGATGTAGTCCTGTGGAACGGCTTGCCATGCCATTTCCACCTGGCGCCTCAGTTGGACCAGCGTTCGTGCTGGACGTGCAGACCGCGTGAGACGACGCTTCATCAAGTCCCAAACATGCTCAATGGGGGATAGATCCGGAGATCTTGCTGGCCAGGGTAGTTGACTTACACCTTCTAGAGCACGTTGGGTGGCACGAGATACATGCGGACGTGCATTGTCCTGTTGGAACAGCAAGTTCCCTTGCCGGTCTAGGAATGGTAGAACGATGGGTTCGATGACGGTTTGGATGTACCGTGCACTATTCAGTGTCCCCTCGACGATCACCAGTGGTGTACGGCCAGTGTAGGAGATCGCTCCCCACACCATGATGCCGGGTGTTGACCCTGTGTGCCTCGGTCGTATGCAGTCCTGATTGTGGCGCTCACCTGCACGGCGCCAAACACGCATACGACCATCATTGGCACCAAGGCAGAAGCGACTCTCATCGCTGAAGACGACACGTCTCCATTCGTCCCTCCATTCACGCCTGTCGCGACACCACTGGAGGCGGGCTGCACGATGTTGGGGCGTGAGCGGAAGACGGCCTAACGGTGTGCGGGACCGTAGCCCAGCTTCATGGAGACGGTTGCGAATGGTCCTCGCCGATACCCCAGGAGCAACAGTGTCGCTAATTTGCTGGGAAGTGGCGGTGCGGTCCCCTACGGCACTGCGTAGGATCCTACGGTCTTGGCGTGCATCAGTGCGTCGCTGCGGTCCGGTCCCAGGTCGACGGGCACGTGCACCTTCCGCCGACCACTGGCGACAACATCGATGTACTGTGGAGACCTCACGCCCCACGTGTTGAGCAATTCGGCGGTACGTCCAGCCGGCCTCCCGCATGCCCACTATACGCCCTCGCTCAAAGTCCGTCAACTACACATACGGTTCACGTCCACGCTGTCGCGGCATGCTACCAGTGTTAAAGACTGCGATGGAGCTCCGTATGCCACGGCAAACTGGCTGACACTGACGGCGGCGGTGCAGAAATGCTGCGCAGCTAGCGCCATTCGACGGCCAACACCGCGGTTCCTGGTGTGTCCGCTGTGCCGTGCGTGTGATCATTGCTTGTACAGCCCTCTCGCAGTGTCCGGAGCAAGTATGGTGGGTCTGACACACCGGTGTCAATGTGTTCTTTTTTCCATTTCCAGGAGTGTATTTTCGTCAGAAGAGACAGGATGGTAGACACCTTTTAAGCTATCACAGAGGTTCTCCATGGTGCTAGAGAGAGCTGTAGAGGGTGAAAACTGTTGAGAAATACAGATTGGAATACAGCCCGCAAGTAAATGAGAACATAGGTTGCAAGTGCAACTCTGAGATGAAGAGTTGACACAGGCCACACCAAACCAGTCAGAAGACTGATGACTCAAAAAAATTGTTGTCAGATTATGAGGAAGCAATGACAGCTACAAAATAGAAGCTCATCTGATAGAGATGAAGTAAAGAAAGTAGAGGAAGCTGGGAGTATTGTGAAAATTTTGATTACATAAAAAATGTTACAGAATCTGATAGGATAAGAGCAGGAGAATTTTTGAAAAAATTCTTCGACTCATCACTAATAGACAGTTTAAATGAGGCTGCCACAAATAAGGTATGGAATTCAAACGATGTGAAGTAGTGCAAGATTTATTAGATGAACCAGGCCCGGAAATTATTGAAGAAACGTTACAACCCGTAACTGAGGTTGCAGTTTTTGATGAAAATGTCCCTCGTTTCAGGTGATGATGGTCCGGAGATGTTTATGGTGTCAAAGAATTTTGTTTATGCTATCTTTAATTGAAAAGAGGTGATTCGTACGCCTGTTTCCTGGATAAACATTGCTTTAGTTATGAAAACATAAGAAAGTAGTTAAATATGAGATTATATCACCTGTAAAGAACCCAAATTGTACAACTGTACCACAGTTTTCTTATAATCTTCAGCTTCCAATCTGGTGCGTGTCTTTAACAAAAACACAAAGATGGAGTTTGGAATAAAGGAATTGTCACGATAGTAGATGGGAAATTTTCTAACTATAACTTCTGTCGGAAAAAAGCAAAGTGGGGCGCAATGTGACGTACCCATCCGATACTGTACAAAATAAATAGACGTAGCTTGGTGTAATGTGTGTGGGGATAATTGTAACTAACTGGTCGGAGGCGACTCAGGATCTTTATGACGTGAGGTGTTTGACAAACACCAAACAACTCTAGTTGTTAGAGTATCATTTCGTTTTCTTTTTGTATTGTCGTCCTATTACTTCATCCAGAACTTCACTATCTTTTAGGAATAGTGCATATAGTTTTGGTAGTAGATAAGTCACAGGAAGTTCTTAGTGGATAAATTAAAGCGAAAACACGCGCTATAAAGAGAGTAAGGGCTTATGGAAGTCATTATATAAAAATCATCATAGCTCCTAACAAATATATGAGTCATGGGGTTGCAATAAATCTGCAAAGTAATGCAAAAAAAGATAATCTGTAATGATAAGTAATATGCTATTACATAATTATGTGTAAGTTTAAGAACAGTTGCAATAATGTTATGATTGTCAATGTACAGTGCCAAAAAACAAAAAGGGTGGACAGAGATGAGGGAAATAAGGTTTAGTGTTAAATGTTTGCTGCAAACAAAAACAACTGTTGTAAATGTTTTCATCATCTTGCAATCGTTGTGGATTTGTATACGCTATGTAAAGGTTATCGGGCAAGAAATAGGACTTGTAAGAATTACATTATACTGCAGTTAAGAAAGTGTTTCCTAGCTTTGAAAGAAAACGTGAAGAAATGTGCCTGAAAAGTAAAACTGCTTGTTTGTAAATAAGGAACTGCTTTCAGCTATAACTTGCTAAAGAAAAATTTGAGTTTCAAGGGCGTTTGATGGCTACGCATTCTTTTTTTTTTTTTTTTTTTTTTTTTTTTTGACGCTGGTTCAAGTAGTAGTAGTGCCAGCTAGTGTACTGTGTTCCTTTTATTAGCGGCTTTTAGTTCACATTTTACTAAAGAATAATTAATGTTGAACAATACATTTGTGGGATGTTACTAAATATAGATTTCAGAGAAATGTAATTGTCATTGTAAAAGATACCAAGTATGACAGAAAAGAAAAGTATGAGTAATTACAAGGAACGTGAGTAACTTTTCTTCTTGACTGGGTGCAATGTTGTGATTCTTCGGCTTGACGTTCTTTATTTTGCGGGTACGATCTTTTCATGTAAACCCGATACGAGGCTCACTGTTACCTGATTGAGAGCAAATGACTGAAGGGTGCAAAAATGAAATGTCCTTTGTGTAAATCATGTATAAGAGTGAGAAGAATAGATCATCCCTAGTGTGGTCCATGATAAAGCAGATGTTATAGTGTTGTAAAAATTTTAATAGATGAGCAGTAAAGCGAATTTTATGAAATGTTCTTTGTATGTAAAGTGCGTTTAGTGCAGAAGTGAGAAAAAGAAACGGATCCCACATTATTTTGTCGCAAAATATATGTTGTACAGATTTTTATGGACCCTGACTGTAGCGATTTTTATAGAAAGCTAATGTATGTAAATAGTGTATTATTAGTATTGAGAGGCTAACCAGCCACGGTGCCTCTTCATATTATAGTTGACGTATTGTTCTCTAATTCTTACGAATGCTCATCATAGCGGTATAGTGAATAGCTCATGTTACTAAAGCAATGTAATTTTTGGAACTGGAAATGTTTCCATAGGACAGAAATTTTGTGATGGGAAGCATAATAGAGGACATTTAAGATGGTGGAAACTTAGAAAAAACAATTACATTCTATTCTGTCTAATGAACATACATTTTTGAAAAGAAATTGAAAGTGATAACTTCGTACAAAAAACATTTTGCTTAACACTTTTGTAAAATAGTTTCGATATATTGCTATGAAGTCCAACGTAGCAGTAATTCGATGCAGTACTAAAACCAAGTGTACTGTTTCGATAATATTTCATTTAAAAAAAGCGTTTTGGTAGTTAAAATTTTGTTAATAATCCGTGTCTAATAGGGTGTGTTTAGTTCAGTTAAAAAAAGGAGTGTCGTAATAGCCGTGGTACACAGCAATTTATTCCGAGTCTTCCCAAGTTACAATTAAGTGTGCGACCTTGTAACCTGCTGCTCATGTAGCTAGGGGTGAGGAGGGAGAGAGAGAGAGAGAGAGAGAGAGAGAGATGGGCTATTTTTTCCCCTCACATACATGCAGCTCACGCTGAGGCTTTTGTGGCAATATGCAGGCCTCGCGTCCGATGGATTACTTGTCCACACACTGAATGAATCAAAGAAGTAATTACGAATTTTATTTGATCTTTTTCATACTCCGTATACAGTCTAGTTTTGATATTAGAACTGTACCCTAAAAATGTCAATTCATTAATTTCAGTAGTTTGGGAAACAACGTTTTACCTGAAAATCATAATAACTTTTCTGATATTACAAAACAAAGCTAAAGCTTATTATGTATTCACTTGTAATATCAGCTGAAACTGTAACAAAAAAGATTCCGTTCATAGTAGTTGTTTTCTCGAATTTTCCTTGCTTTCATTATAGTACATTGCTGATGTAACAGTGGCCGCTTTTAAAATATTATTATTTGATTGTTTTCTAATGTGAAAGTTGAGGAGAGCATGAGACAGTGTGTGGAGGACACGTGTAAAGGGTGGATGTTTTATTTGATTAAAAGGTATGTAAAATGTATGGAAGGGAAAGTCCTTCTACATTTAGCATTCGTGTGATGTACGTCGAAGTCTGCAACCTTTTGTATAAAAGGTGCCAGAAGGAAATATACACTCCTGGAAATTGAAATAAGAACACCGTGAATTCATTGTCCCAGGATGGGGAAACTTTATTGACACATTCCTGGGGTCAGATACATCACATGATCACACTGACAGAACCACAGGCACATAGACACAGGCAACAGAGCATGCACAATGTCGGCACTAGTACAGTGTATATCCATCTTTGGCAGCAATGCAGGCTGCTATTCTCCCATGGAGACGATCGTAGAGATGCTGGATGTAGTCCTGTGGAACGGCTTGCCATGCCATTTCCACCTGGCGCCTCAGTTGGACCAGCGTTCGTGCTGGACGTGCAGACCGCGTGAGACGACGCTTCATCCAGTCCCAAACATGCTCAATGGGGGACAGATCCGGAGATCTTGCTGGCCAGGGTAGTTGACTTACACCTTCTAGAGCACGTTGGGTGGCACGGGATACATGCGGACGTGCATTGTCCTGTTGGAACAGCAAGTTCCCTTGCCGGTCTAGGAATGGTAGAACGATGGGTTCGATGACGGTTTGGATGTACCGTGCTCTATTCAGTGATCACCAGTGGTGTACGGCCAGTGTAGGAGATCGCTCCCCACACCATGATGCCGGGTGTTGGCCCTGTGTGCCTCGGTCGTATGCAGTCCTGATTGTGGCGCTCACCTGCACGGCGCCAAACACGCATACGACCATCATTGGCACCAAGGCAGAAGCGACTCTCATCGCTGAAGACGACACGTCTCCATTCGTCCCTCCATTCACGCCTGTCGCGACACCACTGGAGGCGGGCTGCACGATGTTGGGGCGTGAGCGGAAGAGGGCCTAACGGTGTGCGGGACCGTAGCCCAGCTTCATGGAGACGGTTGCGAATGGTCCTCGCCGATACCCCAGGAGCAACAGTGTCCCTAATTTGCTGGGAAGTGGCGGTGCGGTCCCCTACGGCACTGCGTAGGATCCTACGGTCTTGGCGTGTATCCGTGCGTCGCTGCGGTCCGGTCCCAGGTCGACGGGCACGTGCACCTTCCGCCGACCACTGGCGACAACATCGATGTACTGTGGAGACCTCACGCCCCACGTGTTGAGCAATTCGGCGGTACGTCCAGCCGGCCTCCCGCATGCCCACTATACGCCCTCGCTCAAAGTCCGTCAGCTGCACATACGGGTCACGTCCACGCTGTCGCGGCATGCTACCAGTGTTAAAGACTGCGATGGAGCTCCGTATGCCACGGCAAACTGGCTGACACGGACGGCGGCGGTGCACAAATGCTGCGCAGCTAGCGCCATTCGACGGCCAACACCGCGGTTCCTGGTGTGTCCACTGTGCCGTGCGTGTGATCATTGCTTGTACAGCCCTCTCGCAGTGTCCGGAGCAAGTATGGTGGGTCTGACACACCGGTGTCAATGTGTTCTTTTTTCCATTTCCAGGAGTGTAGATGCGGAATCGATTAGTAGCTCATTTCTGAGAATAATTCGTATTTTGTTTATTTGTGTTCGTAAATTCAGAATTTCTTTAATAAATTTATGTCCGGGATTCTGTTGCATAGGTTATCGAGTACCGTGATTATTGGGGTGCCGTAGCATATCTGACTGGTTGCCTAAATGATCAGACAAAAGGAAATAAGCACATCGCGCTCACTGTGTATAGTTTTGTGCTATGGTTTTGTGTCTCTAGAAGTCGCTCGGGTATTGCCTTATGGCACAAGTCGATGTGGAACAGTTCACACAAATTTTTGTTAAGACGAAGAAACTCTTACGCTCCGTCGGTTGTTTTTTCGTAATTACGAAGCGAGTACAATTTTAGTTAAACGTTTGGAAATTTTAAGCACCTTAGTTTGGAAGTTATTGGCGTGTGAACTTACTTGTCCTACACAAAACTCTACTTTGCTTGCTTCGTGAATATTTTGAAATTTGTGGTAAGGTCTTATGGGACGAAACTGCTGAGTTCATCAGTCCCTAAGCTTACGCAGTACTTCATCTAACTTTAACTTACGCTAAGGACAACACACACACCCTTGCCCGAGGGAGGACTCGAACCTTCGACAGACGGAGCCGCGCGGACCGTGCCAAGGCGCTCAGGCCGCGCGGCTACTCGGCGCGGTTGTTTGGTGAATATCTCAATACATTATAGCGAGCACGTCTTTCGAAGGAGATCACTGAATGAATGTACGGAGTAAGTAGCGAATACCTGTGTGTCAGCGACAGGCTTTTTTCTTGAGTCGACAGTATTCTGATTGGTTTCATACTATTTTTTTCAGGTCGACAAATCCTACGGATCTGTCTTGATTTTTCTTCTACTTTTGTTTTATTGTCAGCCGCAAAGTCTCACCTGCCCCTCCGACGTCTTTACCTTTACTAAAGCCAAACTGATAGTCATCTAAAAGATCGTCAATTCTCCATTCTGCTGCATATTGTTCTTGTCAGCAACTTCGATGCATGAACTGTTAAGCTGTTTGTGCGATAACTTTCGGAGTTGTCGGCTCTTGCTATCGTGGGAACTGTATGGATGGCATTTTTCCGGAAGTCTGGTGGTATATCACCAGTCTCATAGCCGGCCGGAGTGGCCGTGTGGTTCTGGGCGCTACAGTCTGGAACCGAGCGACCGCTACGGTCGCAGGTTCGAATCCTGCCTCGGGCATGGATGTGTGTGATGTCCTTAGGTTAGTCACGTTTAATTAGTTCTAAGTTCTAGGCGACTGATGACCTCAGAAGTTAAGCCGCGTAGTGCTCAGAGCCATTTGAATTATTTTGAACCAGTCTCATACATTCTACGCACCAACGTGAATAGTCGTTCCCACTTCCCCTAACGATTTTAAGGATTTCGAAGGAATGTTAATAATCCCTTTTGCCTTATTTGACCTTAAGTCTTCCAATTCTGAATCTAATACTGCACCCATTATCTCTTCCCTATCCATTCCCGTTTGTTCTTCCGTCACTTAATCTCACCGACGCCTGCAGTGTACCCTTTCCATACATCCGCTATCTCCTGAGCCTTTAACAATGAAATTTCCATTGCAGTTTAATGTTTCCACGTTTGACTTTTCTGTATACTGAGTTAGTTCCTCCAGCAATTATTTCTCTTTCGATTTCCTCACATTTTCTATGCAGCCCTTTCGCCATAGCTTCTCTGGACTTCCTGTTTAATTCATGCCTGTGTGACACGTATTTCTGTATTCCTGAATTTCCCTGAACATGTTTTAATTTCTTCTTTTGTTGGTCAGTTAATGTGTTCTTCTGTTATTCATGTTTTCCTCACAGTTACCAATCTTGTATCTACGTTCTTCTTTGCAACTTTTGTGAGTGCTCTTTTTAGAGATCTCTATTCCTCTTCAACTTAACTGTCTGCTGAGCTATTCATTACCTCAGTTTCTATATCCTTCATGAATTTCAAATGTGTCTCTTCATTGATTAGCATTTCCGTAACCCACTTCTTTGCGCATTCATTCTTACTGCATAGTCTCAAATTTCATCCTACTCTTCATCATTACTAAATTGTGATCTGATTCTATACCTGCTCCTGGGTATACCTTACTGTCCAATATCTGATTTCGGAGTTGCTGCCTAATCATGATGTAATCTAATTGAAATCCTCCCATATATGTCAGCCTTTTCCAAATATATGTCCTCCTCTTGTGAGTCTTGAACAGTGTATCCTCTATTACTAACAGAAATTTATTGTAGAGCTCAATTAGCATTTCTCCTCTCCCATTCCACTACTAAGGCCATACTCTCGAGTAGCCCTTTCTTCAATGCTACAAATGTGTAGGACGTGAAAATAATTGCGATCAGGCTGATGAATTTCTGGCTGCTGTCGTGTTAAAATATTGTGATAAAAACAGCAATTAACTTGAACCGATAATAGTTTCGGCAGTAAATACAGATTTTACAACCATTTACCACTTGTTTTGGAAGCAAGAAAGCCTAATTAATTGAAATGGATGCATTTCACGCAAGTTACTTAGAACCCCACACGCCATACAATATTTAGCATGCTTGGATAGGATTTTTTTGGTGGAAGCAAAGGTTGAAATAAGACGAACGATCTATGGAATGAAGGGAGATCTCCAAGCAAAATACTGCAGTAAACCAAACCCTGTCCTTTCCTCTTTGCTGCCTTTTCCAAATATGTAATTGTGTGTTGTCCTTTCCTTTTGGTGTTATCCCACTATGTGTTTGTGTACCCTTGTGTATTTGTGTTTTTTTTCTGTCTTTATGTGTTTAGCTGATGACAGTTATGTTGTAGAGCTTTTCTAATACTCTGTTATTTACCTTGTAAAGATGTTTAGACATTATTTATTCTGTTTTAATGCTCATGTGTGAAGTTGACGTTTCAAAAGTGATTCTGATCTTTTATGTATGTACTCATGTCATCATTCCTGTAACACTGATGTATATGTTTATTTCTATTCTTTTGTAAAGCCTGCACTACAAATATTATCTGTATTGTTATGTTTTTAATGATGTTTTTTGTACCTTTGTTATTGTATTCTTATGTTATATAATTGTAATTGACGCCAGTTAATCAAATTAAGTAACTTGTAAGCATTCATTTCACTGCACACATTTCTGTTGGTCATAGTATATGGACAATATGTGAGAAGTAGGGACTGTTAGTGTTTGCACGTGTGTTAATAATTCAGCAAGGGACTGGATAACAGCATCGCTGGTTCTAAGGACAATTCCAAAAACTTTGTGAGTGCACAAGTGGTGGTTATGGACTTGCTCTATTATCCGCAAGACTCTTCAATGGTGATTGTGCACCTGCACAGTCGCAACAGATGGCTGCTGGCCATCTCTACAAGGACTACAGTGGGTCTGCATCTCTGGTGGCCCACCAATACTCTCTACCAGGACTACAGTGGGTCTACTCTGTGATGACCTACCTACCAATATTCTTCGAAACGTCGACTGACTCTGCTGTGGGTTTGCTCTGTTGTGGCCCATTACCTGTCAGCATGTCAAGAGTCAGCACTGTCTTTCCGTTGGAAGGACAACACTACTTCTTCAAGACTGCATGGAAATCCACTACTTCTGTGTGCAATTTCTTTTACTAATGAGACTTTGTGAAAAAAAAACTGTAATTACTATTATGATGAACGATCAGGACTGTCTTTATGGACTGTGAGAAAATTTTAGCTGTTGACCAACATTGTATCAATAAGTGTGTGCATTGGATATCTTTGTTAGTGTAATTATGAAAAATTTTATCAAATCATTATTGGCCACTGGCCAAAAACATTTGTAAAATTTTTTGTGGGGAGCATGGGGGCTATGTAAGTAGGCTGTTTATGTTTTCTTTATGTAAGTTTGATGTTTATGTTTTCTTATTGGCAACGTTACGTAGCGCTCTCTGTATGAAAATCACTGGCTGTGCTGTGTGCAGTATGTGGCTAGTTTGCATTGTTGCCTGCCATTGTTGTCATGAACTGCTATAGCTGGATGTGAACAGCAGATTGCGTTGCGCAGTTGGAGGTGAGCCGCCAGCAGTGGTGGACGTGGGGAGAGAGATGGCGGAGTTTTGATAATCTGTAAGACTGAATGTCAATTATGAATATTAAGGTAAATACATTGTTTGTTCTCTATTAATATCTTTCATTTGCTAACTATCCCTATCAGTAGTTAGTACCTTCAGTGGTTTGAATCTTTTATTTAGCTGGCAGTAGTGGCGCTCGCTGTTTTGCAGTAGCTTGAATAGCGAAGATTTTTGTGAGGTAAGTGATTTGTAAAAGGTATAGGTTAAAGTTAGTCAGGGCCATTGTTTTGTAGGGGTTATTGAAAGTCAGATTGCGTTGCGCTAAATAATATTGTGTGTCAGGTTAAGCACAGGCTTGTATAATTGTTCTAAGTGGACGTTTCACATGTACAATTGTTCTAAGGGGACGTTTCATTACTAACTTGCAGAACTGCTTACGTGTTCGAGTTGTGCGACCTCTGCATGGTAGGAGCTAGTCAAATTTTCTTCAAAGCTGCTTTTGTCGGCTAAACCGCTATCTACTGACACGGACTGAAGGAGGCAGACTTCAGGAAGCTTACTGAGGTGGGCGAAATGAAAGGTCAGAGTTACAAATAATGATCTCCTAGATCTTCTAGATCTTCCACGGGGAGACTCTTGATGAGCAATAATAAGACACAGGTAATCGGGAATAATCGCTTATTACGACCACAGCAGAGAGATTTAATAAGAAAGGAGCCACTCGTCTCACCCAAGAATAATACAGCTTCTTAGTCACTAACTGATTTACGACCGGAACACACAGCGTATGAGAGTAGTGGGACGTGAAGACTATGCCACTGATAATCCCTAAGACGCAGGTTGATCGTTCGGCGTAGCTGGTCGACAGATACGTCTCGGGGTTTAGCTGGAAAGTCGTAGGTCCCACTGAGCTGGCTACCGATCGGGCTGGGACTGATGGACTGCTAAGACCGGCGCATGAATTGGCCCAGAATTTCGGTGGAGCGAACTGCCGACGTCTTGGCTTGCGCCGCCCTATATAGCCGGGGCGCGGAGGTATTAGTGCCCATCCAGTTCCGCACTCATGACACGGCGGAGGAAATGAGTTCCTGTCACGGAGGACCTCTGGTGGCGCTTGTCCTGCCGTCTGTCGTCCTTGCAGTGATAGACGCAATCCAGGGAATCAACGCTTTATACATATGCAATGCCGCGATGCTTCAGTGTCTGAGGGGTTGCCGACAACTGTAGGCGAATGTCGGGTCCACGGCAACTGACCTGCTGCTCACTATCACTGTCGCCGTCCCTTTCTCTCCCACTTCCTTTCCACTGCCTCCTCCTCTGACACATTCAATGTCTCTCTGTACCACTTCCATTGTTTTTGACTCATTCTGTTTTCTTCTACTGTCACTGTCTCTTTCCTTCTCGCTTACAATTTGCTGTCTCTCTCATCAACCAACGCCGTCTTCTCTCCCCACAATTCCGTGGGAAGGGTTCGCTCGGGATTTTAACGCCTAGACCGTGGAACTTTTACACGTGTGTGTGGGGAACGGAAAATTGGGCAAGTTTTTTTAACACACGGATATGGGGCGATGTGGTGTAACTCACAAAGTCCCCCCCCCCCACCCCTTCCCCAAATTGCCACTGTCGGACTTCGAGGAACTTCTCATTCGCTTCCACTTTCCGCACTTCTTTCTTTTTCTCTCATGACGCTGACGTAGGCCAGTCAAATAAAAATCGAAAACCCGCCAAAACGTTACCATAGAATGCTTCCATTCAAAAGTAATTACTACATGAATTAAGACATTTATTCCACTGGGATACGAGACGTCAATTCCCGTTTCGTGTAACGCTGTCGGCCGTAGACGGATGCACAACCACATTCACTTTTGCACTTCCTTGTCCGAATGTAGCTAACGTCTATGCATGTCTTTCTTCAAGTAGCCAAAAATTTTGAAATCACATGATGAAAGATCCCGGCTCCACAGATGATGTAGCCTCCATCCGTTTGTCGGCGAGGGAACGGGCATTATAGTGCAACACGATGTCTAGTCGGACAGCATTCCTGGGAGTTTTAGGTTTATGGCACGTGGCAGTTCCTGCAAAATGATTAAATAGTGCTTGCACATTTACTGTGGGTCCACACCAAAGGAACTCTACAAGCAGTGGATCCCTCCAGTCGAAGAAGAAAGTCATCATGGTCTCACTAGAACTTGTGTGGTGTGAACAGTTTGCCGGCCGCGGTGGTCTAGCGGTTCTAGGCGCTCAGTCCGGAACCGCGCGACTGCTGCGGTCGCAGGTTCGAATCCTGCCTCGGGCATGGATGTGTGTGTAAAGTCCTTAGGTTAGTTAGGTTTAAGTAGTTCTAAGTTCTAGGGGACTGATGACCACAGCTGTTAAGTCCCATAGTGCTCAGAGCCATTTGAACCATTTTTGTGTGAACAGTTTTGGATTTCTTTGGCAGGAGCGATGCGGGATGTTGGCTTTTCCATTTGTCCTTAGGCTGTCAGAGAGCTGGTGGATGGAATTATCCTGTTGCATGATAATGCCCGCTTCCACACTGCCAATCGGACGAAGCCTATGTTTCAGTAATTTGTTCGCAAAGCACTGCAACATCCTCCATACAGCCCGGATATTCACTGTGCAATTTTCTTATCTTTGGCGATCTGCAGGAAGACATGCATGGACGTCGGTTTTAGTCGGACAAAGGAGTGCAAGAGTGAGTGCGGTTGTGGATTTTTCAGTGACCGCCTGTGTTCTACGAAACAGGAACTAACTGCCTTGTTTCCCTGTAAAATAACGTCTTAACAGCTGCGGCAACGAGTGTTCAATTTTCATTTGATGGCCCCTTCAACATTGGCTCCTTCTGCCTTTCTCTCCCACTGACGCACACTCCTATCTTTCATTTACACTGTCTCCTGTATTTACGGTATATCCCAGTGCTAATTTCTCCTCTCTCACATACACCGTCTCTTTTTGTCTTTCTTTCCCACTGCCACTATCTGCACCATACCTCGTTAGCTCAGTAACTCGTGGGATCCCCTATATAAACGTGTTTAAAAATTAAGTCCACAATGTACTCTTCTCTATACCTAAGTAATAAAATTACGCCGTACTTGTGAAAGTATATAACCAAAATTGTATCCTTTTATACTGTGAAAGTATCAGTGATAAGATTGTTCTAAATTAATTATTCAGCAAACCTGCATCTGACTGCGTCCTTGAACTTGTTTCTTGCACGCCTCCATTTTGCCACAAATGCAACATGCATTTGACTCAGCAATCAAGTTTAAGAGAATAATGCCATTTGTGCAATGGCATTAAGATGGTACTTAACGCTGTCACCACACGCCTGCTTCCTCCGCGCACCTACCTGCGACTCCCCGGTTTTTTTTACTGTGCGCACCCGGCTCTCTTAACCATCAAAGATCCTTCTACTCAAAGATATTATACTCATTCCACCTTGCGGTTGGCAACTACCGACTATTTTCTGGAGCTACCCTGATCAGACCTTAGCTCATACCTTTCATAACCCCCTGGTCCCCTGGACCAGAATTTTGTGGGGGGATCTGTGCAATTAGCACTGATTTCTCCACGAAATTCGTAAAAAAATAAAATTTAAGATACAATAGAAAGCATACGCAGTATTCTAATTAAAAGAGTATTACACAGCAATAAAATTCGCCAATAGGAGCATAGAATGTGAAGCAAAATGCATAATATCATTAGATTGTCAAATTGCAGTGATTAAAAGAACGTAAATAAGAGAAGATATATAATCATTTCAAATTGGTTTTTGTTATATAGTGTTCAGAGTTAGAATTTGTATGTCCAAGGTTTGACGCAGTAAGCGTTTTGTAAAATTTTTTGTAAGACTGATTCGTGCTACGAAAATGTTTGAAACAGTAGGTTTTGTGTATGACTTAAAATTTTAGCAATATATATATTGAGATCAACATTGTGTTTAAATCTAACAGCCTGAATCATAATCCACATCCTTTGCTTGTATTGAATATGAAAATGAGTAGTAAACTAAAGTTACCCACCAATGAAAGAAGCAAGTAAACATCAGGGCCAAAAGTTAATTTTTCAGTACCATCTTAATGCCAGTGCACAAACGGCATTATTCTCTTAGACTTGGTTGCTGAGTCAAATACATGTTGCATTTGTGGCAAAATGGAGGAGTGCAAGACACAAGTTCAAGGACGCAGTCAGATGCAGGTTTGCTCAATAATTAATTTAGAACAATCTTATCACTGATACTTTCACAGTATAAAAGGATACAATTTTTGTTAGATACTTTCACTTGGAGGGTCCAGACACCCCAAACCTATGTATGGTCTCCACTCATCTGTATTTTACATATCTATGCCTCCACTCTCTTTTACTGCGACTGCTACTTCTCCCTCCACCGTTCTTTCTCTTTTACTGCCACTGCCCCTCACGGACAGTCAGTATCTCAGTATTTCCTTGCTCTTTGATACCACTGCTACTACCTCCATCGATGTCTCTTCCTGTTTCACTGGGATTTTCTCTCTGCCTCCACCATTGTCTCCTCTCTCTTTTTCTCCCACTGTCACTGTCCCCTCTCTCTTCCACTCTCACTGTCTCTCTGCTACTTTCTTTCAGCACGGAAAAGTTCGAATAAGTACGCATGACTAAATTTTTGACCAGGAAGGCCGACTGAAGACTGAGGCAGCTGGTTCCCCATTTTTCTCTGAGTCTTTTAAACAGGAACATATACGCTTTTTTTGTGCATAGAGAGGAACATTCTTCCGCTTCTTGCCTTCTTTTTCCTGCTACAGCGTGGTGCACTGCTTACATAAAACGAATTATGTAACTCAGTAAAGTTTCGACAGTTTATACTTCAAGCCATTTATGTACTTTGACACACATGAGTAATAAATAACTACTCATAATGTGATGTTAACACAAAGCTGTTAAACTTTTTGTGGATACTTTTCTCACCGGTATGCAATTAATCGAAAACTTCCGGCTTAAGGGTTGTATTTTAAAAGAAAGAAAACGTTACCGAAAATATTTTACTGAATTTGCAGTATTTTCAGTCTTTGCAGTATTACATAATTTTTGTCAGTCATTTTAAGTTCTTTTCATGAATGTTAAGAGCCGCTTTTTTATCATGCCGGTATCGCGTTGAGCACATTTGAATATCTGCTATAAGTACGAATAAAAAAGATGACTGAAAATATAGTTTAGTAAACTCAGAACAATTGCGATGATCCCAGAACCTTTCCCGTGTGTTCACTACGTCTTATTAGAGAGTTGGAACTTTAATAGTGGACACTATTTTTTTACAGCTTGTAGAAAATAGATACGTGTTTCAAAGTTTTACTGACCTTCAGAGTAGTCACTAGCATTGTGTATAAACCGTTGCCAGCGATGCTGAAGTCGTAGGATACGCTTAGCAGTGCCAGTTGTGTTGACAGCTCGAGATGTGCGGTCTACTGCCCGACAAATTTGTAGCAGTTCTGAAGCGAATGCCGTGAAGTGCTTCCTTTAGTTCAGAAATTGCGTTGAACTCTTGAGAGCTTAAGTCAGGGGCGTGCGGTAGGTAGTACAGCATTTAGCAGCCCCATCAGTGAAACAAATCAGCAACAGCTTGCACTGTACGTGCTTGAGCATTGTCCTGCAAAATGATGGTCACTTGTGTCTCTATGCTGTTCATTTTTGGAACACAATCTACGTCCGTGTATTTAAAACTATATACCTCGGTAACTGATAATAATAACATCGGAAAAAGTTACAAGGTTCGCTGAGAACATCATCTGAAGAACATGCGATGGAAATTTAGATGATTTGCCATGCATAGAAATTATGGGAGTTGCAATCCCCACAATTGGTTCTTTAGATCCAAACATTCATTGTTTTTCGAATGTGTGACAACGGACGAACTTTTGGAAAACGGAAAAATGGCGTTTCTAGATAAATGTCAAAAGAACACACAGCTAAAATCTGACCTACTTGCTACGGTCAGTTATTTACATAGGTGCGACCTATAGTCCAAAAAGCAGCTAAAACTGATTTTTCCGATTTTCTCAGGAGCCGCACAAGAGAAAATGGTGTTTTTATAAGCCGACTAAGCCTTACCCTAGACCACATCCAGTGCGAAAGAACCAACCGATTTGTTCAATTTGTCTGAGCCGGAAGAAGCGTAAAATGTTTAAATTTTTACCATGAATGTTTGAACTTTTACCATGCAATGTAATATAAGCAGAATATGCCCATTCTTCCGGTAGGTATACAAACGATCGCTAGGCCATTGGCTATACAAAACGCATGACCCCTTATCTTTCTGATCAATAGCACCTGAGATATGACCCCTTGAAAAATATATTTTAGCGAGCGGCTTTTTGTAACGTATTGGCACGTGCACGGACCGGCAGTGCTGAAAACCTGTTTACATGACAGAGGGAAAGCGGCAGTAAGAACTGTGGTTTACGTGCAGGAAACCTGCGTCTGGAATGTCAATGTGCAATGCAGTGTTTGTGCTGCAGCGAACATGCAAACAACGTGTGTTTTAAATCTCAAAGTGAGGGGTCAGTAACACATTCAGGCGTATGTAACGTTCGCGTGAGCTAAATATAACCTTCTATCCTTCGCGGCAGAGGCAGCTGCGAATGCACGCGGCATATACACGATGCAGTGCTTGATGTTCTACTCGTTTTGTGCAAAGCGTGTACAGATAAAATCAGTTCTGTATCTGTAACCATCATTTTGTTTCTGTTAATTCATGTAAGAATAATTTTAATAAGACGATAATGTAAACCAGAGTTACACGAGAAGAGACATCCAGCAGCCACAATCGTCATGACAATTTCTGTTTTAAGATCCAATTAACGCCTTTAAAGGACGGAATTCCTTCGTAGCGCGTCGCTCTTATTCTTTTGGCGGCGATGAAGTATGAATATTAAGATTCGAGGGCACGACGGATGCAGCTATGTGCTCTTGCAGATATTAACATGAACGTGGAAAGGTCGGAAGGAACAAGAGCGTAAATGCCGGAGAGACTCATTGTTCGTTGGCGAAACTCGCAGCTGAACTATTTCTCTTAGGTCGGGACATAACATTAAACGAGATCTGTCTGTTCATCGACATTTTTTCAAGTGGGTGCACGGCTGGCTTCAACACCACAATAAAGAATCAGTGAAGTAAAGAGAATAGTGGCAAGTAATAGGAAGAAAAAAAACCAAAAAGAACAAAGAAGTTAAAATCAAAAGTCAGAACAGATTGGAACGCTGCCTCTATCTGAGTAAACTGTGTACAGTATTACTTTTTAATCACAAACGAAATAATGAGACTGAACGTTTCTCTGCGGACACAATGTTTAAAGTTATTACAACACCAAAATTCTACTTTATCTTGTTTTTGTCCAACTGATGTTTTACCTTCAATTGCCTTTTCTGTTTTTACTTGTCTTTCACCGTCTGATCGTGGTAAAAGCGACATTCAAGTCTCGTGTACTGACTGTTTATGGCATAATAAGAAAATATTAAATATCGTAGCTATACTTCATTTCAGATTATCATGAAATATTGCCTTATCTGGAATACATTCCTAGGATTACATGTATTACTTACGATTTTCAGAGGCCGACTTCAAAAGGTTAGATACGGACTGTTCTATGACCAGACGTTTTGACCTTCATTTCGACTCTTTCGTTAATCGTTCTCTTAATAGAGAAAGAACCTGTCTTCGTCAATATCGAAATGCGATTATCTAAATTTCTACTTTCTTTACTACCAAAACGGAAATGAAACTATGAATTATTCGCATTTTTAATCTTGTTTAGCCTCAAGATTCTCCCTTCGTAGAACTTTCCCTATCAAAGGGGCCATTTCAAGTAGCTACACGGACATTCTGTTGTTCATAGATGGACGTGAAGCGTGGTATGTTGTTGAGGGTTCATTGACAAATGCATGTTAAAATATTACATTCCAAACACACATCCAACTGTAGTACAAGTCACAGAAATTTTATTACTATAGATCTCTTATTCGGCACTTTAATTTTTTTTTGCATTTTCGTGGACTATTTACCCTTCCTCTCTAGCCCATCTCCAGTTTGATACTATTCGAAATAGAAACGAACTGTATGAAATTAGGACTTCCTAAGGGCGAATGGTGCCTCTGGACACTAAAAATCGGAAATCCATAGAAGGAAAAGCATCAAATTCGTAAAACATTTCTTATACAACACAAATTAATTCTATATAAAATACACGCAGTTTGTTACCACCGTATTGTTACCTAAATGTCTACTCATTTCACATATTGCTTTGGTTTCGTGAGCTGACGCGTCAGTGACTCCAAAATAGCCAGAAACTGCGTGAAGCGAACCGCAGATCCAACCTGAACGAACCTACTAGTCTTTCATTTTCAAAGCAAGACAGCATTCATTTTTTTAAGAATTTGTGGTTCCGTAAATCAACAGTGTGTCAAAGAAGTACAACACTATGGGAAAAGCAAGAATTCCAACACATGAACTCATAGTCTTCATACCACAGTTAGCTTTGAATCAGCAATGGCGGCCACTAAAAAGGAAGTGCTGAAAGATCGTCGGAAGTTCATCAGGAAAAAGCAACACTTTATTCAAAATCTTAGTGTCATTTAGACACAGCACATGTTAATCTCATTACAATTGGAAAAAAAGTTTTTGATTAAGAAATGGTTGAAAGGATGTCCAGGAATCATGCATGGAATCGCTCTCCAACTTCTTGAGAAAGAGGGAAGAAGCCAGAGCGAAGCGAATATGAGATTTCAGTAAGTCATTTATTTATGAACTTAAAGCATAAATACATTGGAAAATACAAACAATTAAATATCTACTGCTAATTCAGTGCTGGTAATATTACTTACATTTCGATCTTTTAATTTTCTGTCGTTCAGATATTTCTTCTAATTTTTTCTCAGACAAATTACCAAATTGGCGGCATGAAGTTCAATTAGCGACGACTCAGAATCATTTGAGTTCGAGGAGGGTCCAGGAACACTGACTGATAATATTATTAAAAAAATTTGACACCACAAGTAGAAAAAGAGGACATCAAGGAATAGCGGCTGCCGAACTTACAGCGAACTCGTTGATAAATGTAAAAGCAGTGACATTGAAGCAGTTCACATCCTGGTAGAAACAGTCGAAGCGCAACATAAAGATATCGACATTTTACCATCGACGGGAGGTACACTCACGAGTCTTGAGAGAAATTCCGCGAGAAAAAGTTTGCTGATGTCAAGAACATATTTCAGCATAAGAATTTGCAGGGTGCTTCATTGGGAGGGTCAATTACTAATAGCACTGACAAGTGACGATGCAGCAAAAAATGCTTCTGTGATTCTTTTGAATAAGTGCACTGCGATCTGCGAATGGAAAAGAGCAGGCCACAGTTGTGGATGAACCTCTCCATAAATTTGATTTTCAGTCCATTAGTTTTTCCTACAACGGCATCAAATACTGGAAATTTTCGAGACGCGTTTGTTTTGATTCAAAACCTTATCGAAGACCACTTGTATTTACCTTGCACATTCAACACAGACATATTTCTTAAAGGTGCGACTGTAGCAATGTTTACAAAAAGGCAAAGTGCTTGTGTGTGTGTGTGTGTGTGTGTGTGTGTGTGTGTGTGTGTGAGTGTTTGAAACTTACCGTCCCCCAACGGCGAGGTCATAAGCGCACGCAAAGCACTTGGCCTGTTATTGACGTCAATAAATTATAAACTGGAGTTCAGTACGAAAATATCAATGATCTCTAGCATCTAGTCTTCACGTTCCTATTACGTTTCTTCTGGAACACGTACCTACAGGGAATTACATGGATTTTGTTAGAGATAACTGTAGTTTTTCTTGGCGGAGCACCATTATTCGGGGCAATTTCTCGTGCTCTGTAGGCTGAATGGGGAAAGCCATCTACTGCCTGAAAATATTTGTGTCCCTTGATGAATCTGAGTTATCACCACAAGAATAAAATGCGATTTTCTGACATCTGTTTGTATGACGATGAGTGACTCACTTCACTTTCTGCAGTCAAGACAACGTACATGTATTTCATTTACTATACCTATCTCCTGAATCTTTCGCCTGTCTCTAAGGTGGGTGTAGGTTGCGTTCCAAAAATGAACAGCGTACAGACTGAAGTGATAACACTTTCTTCAGGTCCTGACCATCATTTTGCAGGACAATGCTCAAGCACGTACAGTGCAAGCTATTACTGATTTGTTTGATTGATGTGGCTGCTAAGTGCTATACCACCTGCTGCACTCCCCTGATGTATGCTCTCCTGAGCTCAACTCGATTTCTAAACTGAAGGAAACACTTCACTTCAGAACTGCTACAAATCCGTCGGGCAATAGATGGTTCAAATGGCTCTGAGCACTATGGGACTTTACATCTGAGGTCATCAGTCCCCTAGAACTTAGAACTAGTTAAATCTAACTAACCTAAGGACAACACACACATCCATGCCCGAGGCAGGATTCGAACCTGCGACGGTAGCGGTCGCGCAGTTCCAGACTGAAGCGCCTAGATGCTATTTTCCTTGACTTCCTGAAGGCGTTCGATACAGTTCCGCACTGTCGCCTGATAAACAAAATAAGAGCCTACGGAATATCATACCAGCTGTGTGGCTGGATTGAAGAGTTTTTAGCAAACTGAACACAGCATGTTGTTATCAATGGAGAGACGTCTACAGACGTTAATGTAACCTCTGGCGTGCCACAGGGGAGTGTTATGGGACCATTGCTTCTCACAATATATATAAATGACCTAGTAGGTAGTATCGGAAGTTCCATGCGGCTTTTCGCGGATGATGCTGTAATATACAGAGAAGTTGCAGCATTAGAAAATTGTAGCGAAATGCAGGAAGATCTGCAGTGGATAGGCACTTGGTGCAGGGAGTGGCAACTGACCCTTAACATAGACAAATGTAATGTATTGCGAATACATAGAAAGAAGGATCCTTTATTGTATGATTATATGATAGCGGAACAAACACTGGTAGCAGTTACTTCTGTAAAATATCTGGGAGTATGAGTGCGGAACGATTTGAAGTGGAATGATCATATAAAATTAATTGTTGTTAAGGCGGGTACCAGGTTGAGATTCATTGGGAAAATCCTTAGAAAATGTAGTCCATCAACAAAGGAGGTGGCTTACAAAACCCTCATTCGACCTATACTTGAGTATTGCGCATCAGTGTGGGATCCGTACCAGATCGGGTTGACGGAGGAGATAGAGAAGATCCAAAGAAGAGTGGCGCGTTTCGTCACAGGGTTATTTGGTAACCGTGATAGCGTTACAGAGATGTTTAACAAACTCAAGTGGCAGACTCTGCAAGAGAGGCGCTCTGCATCGCGGTGTAGCTTGCTCGCCAGGTTTCGAGAGGGTGCGTTTCTGGATGAGGTATCGAATATATTGCTTCCCCCTACCTATACCTCCAGAGGAGATCAAGAATGTAAAATTAGAGAGATTAGAGCGCGCACGGAGGCTTTCAGACAGTCGTTCTTCCCGCGAACCATACGCGACTGGAACAGGAAAGGGAGGTAAAGACAGTGGCACGTAAAGTGCCCTCCGCCACACACCGTTTGGTGGCTTGCGGAGTACAAATGTAAATGTAAATGTAAATGTAAAACCGCTCGGCCTCTCGGGCAATAGACCACGCAGCTCGAAGTGTCAACACACCTGGCACTGCTAAGAGTATCGTACGACTTTCACATTGCTGGCAACGGGTTATACACAATGCTGGTGACTACTTTGAAAGTCAGAAAAACTTTGAAACACGTATCTATTTTGTATTAACTGTAAATACATTGTTGCCACTATTAAAGTTCCAACCCACGTAATACTTTCTTACTAAAGAGTAAAAGATATTTTACGTTTTTCTTTTCGTTTTTGTCAAATGTGAGGATTTAGGGGCACAGCTTGCAGTTTTTTGTATGGATCTGAAATTAAACACTACTCATTTTTTTCATGTAATGGAACCAGATAACGGGTAGCGCAAAGAAATAATCAAACTTAAGGTTAGACCGGTTGATTGTCCAAGTAAGTAGTTAACAATTGTGGAATTACTGATCATTTCCAATTAGAAATTACTTCTTAATTCTACTATTTCCTATTAGATTGATGGCTTTTTCTCCTAATATTTTCTTCTTCAGAGGCAATACTAAAATATCTCGACGTGACTGTGGATGAATAGAACAAAACGAAAAGACGAATACAGAAGGAAAGAAGAATTCGCTGCCATTTGGATGTATATTACTGTATTTTTCTTCTGTAGAATCTAGATTTCGGCTTTTATGCCAATAGCGAGTTCAGTGCCAAAAGTTGTTAGACCATTAACACGTACCTACATGACGTCCGTGGTGAACACAACATATTACTCTACCTCTCGCTTTTGCGCAGTCAGTACTTTCTTTCTAACTAAAAACCAGCAGTAAGACTAATATATCCTGTACACCTACGGAAGCCATGTAGGTATCTCTTGAAGCTACTATGCATTTTTGCTGTGCCGTGACAAAACATATAATCGCTAATGAAAGTCCTCAATAATCATCCCTCACTGTTTGAGAAGAACAGATGTCCGTCACTACACCGATAGAGGGAAAAATGACCTACATTTCACATTGTTAAAGCTATGAGTGGCTCAGAAAGGAGTTCAGTGAGTAGCAAAAAAATTTTTTGGTCATTTGTTCAATAACATAAAGTGTCTGATAGGTAGCGAAGCAAAAATTAAAACTAATTTAAGGTCATTTCTCCTCGACATTTCCTTGTATTGCACTGGCGAATTTCTAGTAAAATACTGGTAGCCATAAGAAAAGCACGTTAGTTGCATGATTAGGACTAAATATATGATCATTACTGTTAACAACAATTGTGTATAAACATCCTGTAAACTGACTCGTTCGACATCATTTCGATAAAAGAACCGTTCATATGATCTATGGCACTTGTAACTAACTGACCTCTCAAGCTACACTGAACGCTACTCAGGAATGGCCTAGATGATATGTGAGATTGGTTTCTCAATGAGAAGGAAAACATACTTTTTATAAAGTGTATCAGTGGCTAATGCCTATGGTGAAATGACCAAAACCATTCTCCAACAGTGCAAAGAGTTATATGAGAAGTGTAATTAATTACTTCATAGAAAATTATGCAATAATGTAACAGAAAATATGAATACTCCTGTTTACAATGATCTGTATTCTCTCCAGATGCACAAGCGTGTATAACACATCCACATCCAATGACTACCTTCGTTGAAGAGTGGTTTGCGTTTCGTTTGCTCAGGAGGAATCTATGCTTTTTCCGACCCAGCTAGTCGGAATTCAGGAAAAACAGAATTTTCAAATGGTTCAAATGGCTTTGAGCACTATGGGACTTAACATCCGAGGTCATCAGTCCCCTACAACTTTGAACTACTTAAACCTAACTAACCCAAGGACATCTCACACATCCATGCCCGAGGCAGGATTCGAACCTGCGACCGTAGTGGTCGCGCGGTTCCAGACTGAAGCGCCTAGAACCGCTCGGCCACTTTGGCAGGCACCGAATTTTCCTTTCAAAGTAATGTGAAATGTGTGATTATGTTTATCCACCAGTGGGAGATAAGGAAAAATCTTGTTTCCTTACGAGGCAATATCAGATTTTTCGCTACAATTTGTACGTGCTAAGTCATTTCTGAAAGTATTTGTATGGAGTGTAGCCATGTATGGAAGTGAAACATGGACGATAAATAGTTTGGACCAGAAGAGAATAGAAGCTTTCGAAATGTGGTGCTACAGAAGAATGTTGAAGATTAGATGGGTAGATCACATAACTAATGAGGAAGTATTGAATAGGATTGGGGAGAAGAGAAGTTTGTGGCACAACTTGACCAGAAGAAGGGATCGGTTGGTAGGACATGTTCTGAGGCATCAAGGGATCACCAATTTAGTATTGGAGGGCAGCGTGGAGGGTAAAAATTGTAGAGGGAGACCAAAAGATGAATACACTAAGCAGATTCAGAAGGATGTAGGTTGCAGTAGGTACTGGGAGATGAAGAAGCTTGCACAGGATAGAGTAGCATGGAGAGCTGCATCAAACCAGTCTCACGACTGAAGACCACAACAACAACAACAACAGATTGAGAGATCTTGTTTTTATTTTATTTTAAATCCACCGCCGAACCTCTTGTGTCTTGAAGTCTACGACCTTAACAGTTTGACTGGTCTAGTAAACTATTGTGGCTAATTACCGCTGAAATTTACCCGTCCCCCCTCCCACCCCCCGCTATTCCACTGTTTAATATTTTCAAATCTGAATGGTTGTCTAACGTAATCGGATAATATTAAAAGAGATGAGAGGCTCTATAGGTAGCAAGCAATTATGTGGATCTGTATCTCATTCATTTTGATATTTACAATTCTGAATGAATCACGAGCTGAGTTCTCACTTGAAAAATCCCAGAATGGGAGCATTTCCTACATGGTTCCATTAACAAAATATTAGAATCACATGTTATTAACGTTTAGTAGGTACTCGTCATTGTGGTTAGTAATGTCTGAAGTGGAAACCAAAACAAGCACTTAATCTAATAGAAAAGGAAATGTCAGTGCATAGTGGAGTGTGAACTGATTTGACACTTTCTAATACAGACTCAAACCTTGGTCTTTGTCATTGGTGGGGAAGTACCCTAGCAACTCCCCCACGCCCCCCTCCCCCCTTTCCGCCAGTACCTCTCCCGCGTCTTACAGTTCTGCTGCATACCTTGCCAAAGATGCACATCCTTCTTCCAGGAGTGCTAGTTTCACGTGGTATACAGGAGAATCTCTGCAAAGTTTGCAAGATGGGACGAGGTACTTCAGAAGTAGGGCAAGACTACAGGCTCTCTGCTCTCTTGATACACTTATTAAGAGCCATCAAAGCAGCCTATGCTGCATTTCTAAAGTCCGAATATAGGTACAAGTAACTTAATGTCATTCCGCCACTGTATTACACTGTCACGCAAAATAGGTAATCTGATGCTTTTTACTAGCATGTACAGTCGTGGACAAAACGAGCGAGACACCTCGCCTTTTCGTTATGCTGATCCGCACGGCTTTAAAGTCTGCTACACAGCATAACCGGCAAGGCGACGAAGTGCTACCAACATACTATGCACAGGCGTGAAATTGACAAACTATCTGACCTTTTTTAGGCTGTTTTCAATAATTTGTAAGACTATATTAATACTGATTAGTGTGTTAAATACAACACGTAAATATAAGACAGAATGAAGGAAGAAACGCTAATTGGTATGAACTGTACCAATAAAAATGAATTTCAACTTATCGAGATAACATAACTGTTTTAGTAAGACAAAGAACGCCGGATCGTTACGAATTAGCAAAATATTATCCGCTTTCTGCCGCGAAACGGTCTGTGTCAACGTTCAGACCAGTCATACTGGATTACCGTTGCTGACCTACCATGAAAGTGTGCAAATTTAGCAATGCGTGAGGATTCATAACGAAATTCAGTTAAAAATCATTCAGTGCCACACTTAAGTCAATTCCATTATTGACAGAAGCGGAAAAAGTAGGCAGTAACATGTATGAAATTCTACAAGAGTGTCATATTGACATGCACAGGGCGCCAGTACAGAATAAAGGTAGCGATAAAAAGTATTGAGGGCGCGAGAATTTCTTAAAATTGCTTTACTGATAATCTACCTGCCTCCATCGAGATTAGAACCGAAAACAAACCAGACCTTCTTTCACTACGCTAGCAGACAACCCAGGCAAACAGCCCTCTATTATTACCCAAGACATGAATAAGCCGGCAATTTCGCAATGAAAATGGTAAAATGACCTACAGATTCTGTTGCATAGAGCTTTCTGGGCTCAAAAACATGAATTTTCTTCCTTTATGTCACCGCTTATGTGACAATCATTCGGGATGTTTATCGAAATAACAAAATACTCTTATTAGAGGGTAAATTTAGTAGGATAATTCTGCACCACCTCAGGAAATAAACGGCTACATAGCAGCCAAACATATTCTGGACTGTTTCGAATTCTCCACTAGACTCGCCACAGCCAGAAAACGTTCATTAGCCTAAGTGTTTCTTAAGCTACCTAGCAATGGGAATGTTCGCACTTCTAAAACACGGTAGCATTAATACTGGGATGTGAATTACAACGTGTATAGGCAAATGGATTCTATTTGCATTCCTGTAAACATGATTTGGATCGAAAGCGTAGCTACGATTAATATGCTGATGTATCGACTACAACTAGAACATTTCGAATAAAGAGTAGGGAGTGTTATTTATGCGGCCCTCATCTTCAGTAGCTGTCGTAGCTGTTTTCGTTGTTAGGATTTCGTCACCTAAACCGGTAAAAACGGAACCCTACTTTCTTGACCGTCTATCGGTCTACCCAACCTTTAAAACTCGTTTACCTCCAGAACGGGTAGACATAATAAGCGGAAATATATCGCACTTCTTGCGGTAACCGGTCCCTTGGTGGTGTAAAAAAGTGAGCTTCTATGTCAACGCAATCTAAAGATACGGCCGTTTATGTAAAGAAAATTTACGCGAAAGGTCAAAAAATGGCTTCAAGAACTAAGCGACCAAACTGCTTATGTCATCAGCCCCTAGACCTAGAACGACTTAAACCTAGCTAGCCTAAGGACATCACAGACATCTATGCCCGAGGTAGGATTCCAACCTGCGACTGAAGTAGCCGTGCGGTTCGTGACTGATGCACCTGGAACCGCTCGACCACAGCACCCGGCGGAGCCCTATTCACCTCATGTATAATGATAAACTGTATTCGCCAGCAACTCAGATCGTTTGATCACGGAACTTTTACGAAGCTACATTCAAATTTTGTTCGAAGTCGTCTGCAATATCCATTTATAAACACCCTAGGAACGTCGTATGCGATATCCACTTCTGAAGACGCTGGCAGATACTGCAGTACCATAACAAGTAGGTAAGAATTTATTGTTATTGGCCCATGCATCACACTGTATTTTAATATCAATTTAACGCGCCTAGGTGTTCATATATGGCTGAAACTAATGAACAAAAAGTAAATAAATAGCAAACAACTTCGATGTTCAAATCAAATGAAAGTCACATGTTGCAATTACAACATAATTTCGTTGTTACATCTACATGTCTACATCAACAAGATTTCTTTGCAATCCAGACTTACGTGCCTGGCAGAAGGTTCGGACTATATCTCTACCGTCCCAGTCATTAACAGTGTGCGGGAAAAAGGACCACTTAAATCTTTTCTTGCGAGCCTTGAATTACATTACTGCTATGGTTTCTTCCTGTGTAAGTTCCCGAGGATTGGCATTCAGAACAGATGTTGGTGATTGAAATTTCGTGAAAAGATCTCGCAGCAACGAAAAACGCTTTTGTATTCATGAATGTTACCCCAACTCGATTATCAAACCTGGCACCCTCTCCCCTATTTCGTGACATTACAAATCGTGCTACCGTTCCTTGGACGTTTTTGCGAGCGCAGTCAATCACTTCTGTCAAGGATATTATAGCAGTGGACGGACAAACGTAGTGTAGGCAGTGTTTTCAGTTGGCCTGTTGCGTATTCTTAGTGTGCGGCCAAAAAAACGCCTTCCCCACAAAAGTATGTTTTCGATCGTTCCAGTTTGAGTTTTACTGGGTACTGAGATGAACTGACAGTGCTTCGACTTGTGTTTTGTCATGTAACCGAAAGTTAATTATTGTTATTGAACGCAGCTTTCGTGTTTAATGTATTCCTCATTCAACAGAGTACACTCCTCCTACACCACATATATCTGTTTCAAAGTATTAAATTGTTACTGATGTTACCAAGTTGCAGTGGTCATCTTGACTTGCCGTTTTGAAACAAAGGAAAATATTATAGTGAAATGTAGCAACTAAGAAGCGGAGTATCCAAATAAATAAACATTTCCGGTTTAAGAAGTTGCAGTAGATCTACTACACAGTAACGTAAATTAGGAGCAAAGTCCATTAGTAGATCGTTATCAGGAAAATCAGCCCTCATAATGCAAAGTGCCACTACAAGAAAGAAAGTTTCCAAACATGTCAATGAGTAGTCGAGGAAAATGGACGCATTCTGTCTACTGAATCCCAACGCACGCCACTTACGAGGGGACACGCCAAGCGTCATACCCCGATCTTGCTGAAACTTCCCTCAGTGAAAGAGGGGACAAAATAAGCGAACACGTGTCTTAGCTTATCTGCTTACACTCTACCGCTTCTGAGAAAACGACGGTCAAAGTTTTCAATGCGCTGTTGTTATAGTGTAGATACCTCTTAGCGGGTAAGGATTCAACTGAAGCGGTGGCTCTGCGGCTACCATAGCGACTTCGGAACTTTGCGCTGCGAGTTCGAAACCCGGTTTTTCCTCCCCCCCCCCCCCCCCTCACTCTCTGAATTATCTACGAATGTTTATTCCAATTTATGTTGAAACACTGTTGTCGTTATTCGTCAGTTAATTTACTGTGTAAAGAAATAAGTTAAAAAGGGAACACATAGTGCGTAGTGGGGCGATCACTCTGTTGTAGAAATAATTCAGAAGCCAAGATCGCTTAAATACTGTTTACTGGGTAACCGGGTTCAACACACTAAAGGTGCCGTCATCGGATCTGAATGTAGATTAACATTTATAAACCATTTGGATATAACGATACATGAGGCAGACCAGATGATTTTAGATCAGCTTGTCTCATTCGTTTATTATTTTTTTAATTAATTTATTACACATAAAGTTAATTGGCGAATAATGACAACATTATTTCAACATAAATTAGAAAAAAAACATTCGTAGATAATTCTGACAGAGAGGCAGGAAAAAATAGTAATAAAAAAACCCAGTATGGTCTCGAACACGGGAATCAAAGTTAAGAAGGAACGACGGTAGCCACTGAGCCACCGCTTCAATTGCGTTCTCGGCTGCAGAAGGTATCTACACTATAGCAAGAGCGCGTTGATAACTTTGACCGTCGTTTTCTCGGAAACGGTCGAGTGTCTGCAGATGAGTCGAAACACATGTTCGCTTATTTTGTCCTCTCCTTCACTGAGCAAAGTTTCCGGACAATCAGCCTATGACACCTGGCGAGTTCTCCGCGTTAGTCGAGTCGCTTCTTACGCCCGGCGAGAATTATGTATGTCTCAGAGAAAACTGCGCCACTTGGAAACACGGCGAGCGAGGATAAACACGTTTTCCTTCTTATAAGGCAACCTTCTACAGCTAAAATTCACGAAGTGTTCTTCAGGTTGCCTCATATATTTCAGAAATGTTTCTTGCTTTAGGCCTGCCGCATATGCAAAACGTAAACATTTCATTTCATGTAATATTTATCAGGATAATACATGACAAGAGTGGACCAGTCCCTTCTGAGAAAAATTACAGATTCTAAGTTGCTCCACTATGTAATGACACGGGTACGGGCTTGCGACCTCTCGTTTATGCCATGGATTTCCGTGTTACACATACTTGGCCACTGCGTTGTGACTGCCGTCGTGGAGGAGGCAGTCTGTTTCCTACTAACGCTGTTTCCGCAGCAGATATTAACCGCGACGAATCATTCAGTCAACGCTAAATGGCCCATCTGGCTGAGGAAGACAAGGGCGCTATAATAGCACTCCATGCAGAGGGATCTTCAAATGGCTATACAGCACGAACTATGGGTCTTCCCAAGCCGACGGTAGCCAGGTGGATCATACGAAAGGAAGAGAGTGGTAACCTGAATGGGAGGCCTCATGGGCGTCGCCGCAAAACAACAGCAGCTCAGGATCAGCAGATACGCCGTTTCAGTGAGAACCACCCATTTGTCACCCCACGACAAATTCAGCAGACTTTGGGTCTCAATGTTAGTAGTAAGACCGTCACTCGTCGTCTAAGGGAAGGTGGACTGAGAGCAAGAAGCGCTGCTGTGAAAGAGACATTGACTGTTTCCCACAGAGAAGCTCGCCTTGCTTTTGCTGCTGAAAATGTCGACAAACCTTTCCAGTTTTGGAGGCGAGTGATTTTCACGGACGAAAAAGTTTTCTCTACGGCATCAACCGGAAAAGTACTTGTTTACCGGCCTGAAGGTGCTAGGTATAATCGAAAATATATTACAGTTCCCGAAGGAATGGCAGGGAGCCGGTAACGGCATGGGCATGGATATCGGCCGAAGGGTGTGGGCTCCTGTGGGAAGTGGAAGGAAGATTCGATGCGCGCAATTACATATCAGTTCTGGAGAACGTAATGTAGCCTTCTGTGACAGCAAGATTTGGCGATGATCAGATCATGTTCCAACAAGATCGCTCGCCTATTCATATGGCACGTGTGGTTAAGAGGTGGTTCGACGACCATAGTAATATTACTGTAATGGAATGGTGACGTAAAGGAGCTGACATGAATCCCATTGAGAATATTTGGGCAGAAATGGTCAGAGCAATACGAGAAAAGGGGCAGTCACCGTCGACTCGCCGACAGCTTTCTGATGTGATTCATGACGCTTGGAATGAGTTACTTGAATCTCCTAGTTATGTGGCTCGAGTTGTGGGCTCAATGCCCAACAGACTTCGAGCTGTTGTGGAAGCCGAAGGAGGCTATACGCGATACTAAGCAGCATCAGCGGAGGTGTTTTTTTTTTTTCAGCCCTTCACCAATAAGCTGCAACAGCTGTTTCAAGTTTTTTCTATATTTCCAGACGTATGTTTTATATAATTTCAAGGAAACGCAGTAAGAGGAATGTGGTCAAACAAATTAATTCACAGCAAGAAATGTAATATTTAATTTGACAAGAGAAGAAATACACACCTTATATATTCATGCAGTCTGTAAAAAATACATGACACACGTGTATATGCAAGAAGGGTACAATACAATTCAACACAAATGAAAAATATTGAGGAGAAGCTCGCCGATGAAGGCGTAATTGGAGAACAAAGGTTGGGCTAGAAGGAGTGGTAATGAGGCCCGAGAAAGCAGAGAAAAATCAAATACCCAGTAGACTTTGAGTCGTTGTCGCTGCAGAGGGCGGTTGGTATATGCGATTCGGAGCAACAGAAGAAGAATAGTTTTATTTACTGATTTTTGAGGCTTTATTTTGTGACGGCTAAACAGTGCTGCATCATGAGACCCACTATTTGTCCACATGTGGCTAAACATCAGAGGTGTAAAATATTTTGAGAGATGCCGAAGTTCTCTGGAAGAGTAACGTGTTTTAGACAAGAAGATGATTTTTAGTTCATTTCATTTTAACCATTCACACTATGCTTTGACATTCTAATCTTTGATTTCATTTAATTATCATGTATCTTTTCTTCAGTGAAAGTCAACGGTAGTAAGTTTCAAGATATGAAGAATAACTGGAAGTTTTTAATTTGTGGAATAGCGTATTTAACAGTTAATATTTTCAACAAATCTGTAGTTATAGGACATATTAAGAAGCAAGTCAAAAATGGCATTGTGGAAAGATCAGGTTGGTTTCTAAAGGGTAACGACGGTAAAATAGCAAATACGAAACAATGGGTAACAACTATTGTTGATGGTGACGAGCAATAATCGATATCCAGAATGAGATTTTCACTCTGCAGCGGAGTGTGCGCTGATATGAAACTTCCTGGCAGATTAAAACTGTGTGCCCGACCGAGACTCGAACTCGGGACCTTTGCCTTTCGCGGGCTGTGGCTAAGCCATGTCACCGCAGTATCCTTTCTTTCAGGAGTGCTAGTTCTGCAAGGTTCGCAGGAGAGCTTCTGTAAAGTTTGGAAGGTAGGATACGAGGTACTGGCAGAAGTAAAGCTGTGAGTACCGGTCGTGAGTCGTGCTTCGGTAGCTCAGTTGGTAGAGCACTTGCCCGCGAAAGGCAAAGGTCCCGAGCTCGAGTCTCGGTCGGGCACACAGTTTTAATCTGCCAGGAAGTTTCAATAATCGATATGCCACTATTCTGTAATTTTTTTTTCGGAAGTTTATCGTCAATCCTAGGACTGAAACCGATACTCTGTTTTACGTAAAGAATATAACCTTCAAAATTTATTTAGCAGCGCAGAATATTAAATGGTTCAAATGGTTCTGAGCACTATGGGACTTAACATCTGTGGTCATCAGTCCCCTAGAACTTAGACCTACTTCAGCCTATCTAACCTAAGGACACCACACACATCCATGCCCGAGGCAGGATTCAAACCTGCGACCGTAGCAGTCACGCGGTTCCGGACTGCGCGCCTAGAACCGCTAGACCACCGCGGCCGGCTATTAAATCATAGTTTATAGATCAGGAACCTAATCCAACTGCCTTTAATTTTATTCTCACGGATGACATTGAGACAGTAAATAACAAGAGATATAACAAAACTCTCAGAATCAATATAGAGAATTCAAGTGTCCAGTGGATTCAAAAGTTTGCTATAATAGCGAATAATTGCTTTTACTGACTCCTTCATGCCTACGTCTTCTGTCAGACAATATTTGAAACTAGGACTAGCAAGGTAAACAATTTTTCCACAAATTGTCAAATTGGAAGTCGGAGAGGCAGTTACATAAATTACGATGGCAACAAACGTTTTTCAAGTAAACTGATCACAGGAGGCATCCAACACATTTATTGTGTGTTACATGCACAGTATGTAAATTGGCAACGCCACCAACACACAATACCACTAACAAGGGAACATCCCCCATCGCACCCCCCTCAGATCTAGTTATAAGTTGGCACAGTGGATAGGCCTTGAAAAACTGAACACAGATCAATCGAGAAAACTGGAAGAAGTTGTGTGGAACTATGAAAAAAATAAGCAAAATATACAAACTGAGTAGTCCATGCGCAAGATACGCAACAACAAGGACAGAGGGAGCTCAGGAGCACCTGATCCCGTGGTTAGCGTGAGCAGCTGCGCAACGAGAGGTCCTTCGTTCAAGTCTTCCCTCGAGTGAAAATTTGATTTTTTCTTTTCAGACAATTATTATCTGTCCGTCCGTCCGTCCGATGCAAGGTAACTGCGCCGTAGTATAATGACGCTACACCGAAACAAACATCGAAACACATGACGTCAGTCGACTACAGCGCACGGAAGAGAGAGTATTCCTGCTAATGAGGCTCCTTGGCTGGCAGTTAACTGTTCGCTACTTTAGAAGGGAGTGCATTAAATACGTGAGATACATTCCGTGGGCAATATGAATCCAGCAAATAGAGCTTGCGACTTCAATAACACTGTCAATGAATATTTTCCGAACTGTAAGGCATCGGAAAGTTCCTTAAGGGATCGAACGATTGTCGAACATTTGTATGATTATTTCCTACATTTGTTGATAAACAGTACGTGTGGTGACGATTGTCTGAAAACAAAAAATGAAACGACTCACTCGAGGGAAGACTTGAACCAAGGACCTTTCACTCCGTAGCTGCTCACACTTACCACGCGACCACGGCGCTCCCGAACTCAAACTATCCCTGCGCAAGGACTACTCAGTTTGTATATTTTGCTTTTTTTTTTTTTCATAGTTCCACACAACTTCTTCCTGTTTTCTCGATTGATCTGTGTTCAGTTTTTCAAGGCCTATCCACTGCGCCAACTTATAACTAAATCTGAGGAGGGTGCGATGGGGAGGTTCCCTTGTTAGCTATGAAACAACTGTAGCAAAACGGAGCATCCTCGTTATCCATGTGATGGATAAGACGACTAATTCGCAACATAAATGTCAGTGTAAGCATCAATTTATGTTGGAACGTGCTTCCTGGACAAAATAACATACGTTTCCTACGTCTTCAATACGAATCATGAAGCAAATGAAATTTAAAGAACATAAAAATATCGAGTGATTTTACTAACATAATTATAAACCACCCACGAACATAAATCGATG
This sequence comes from Schistocerca cancellata, assembly GCF_023864275.1. NCBI lineage: Eukaryota > Metazoa > Arthropoda > Insecta > Orthoptera > Acrididae > Schistocerca > Schistocerca cancellata. The sequence goes on from NC_064627.1 coordinate 154,828,948, forward strand.
ATCACATAGTTCTCAAAAAGTATTCTACAGTATTGCCATTGTCCATTAGACTAGCAGCAGGAAGAAAACGTACGCTCAGCTGTGCTGAGATATCTTGCACTGACGAAGCTCGCGCTTCGAAGACACCACAGCATCGTCTACCACCATTTCATGGGAAACGAAATATCTCAAGTGTACAGCCTTAGACATAAAAACAACGCCGGCGCAAGCACCGTGCGATCCGCGATATGACGCCGTTGAAAGCACGGCTAGCCCGCGCCGGAAAGCTGTTAATATCATCTGATGTTGCTAGCAAGTTATTTACTTCTGGTGAATGATTTTCTGCGCAGTTCATTTAAGATACAATAACTAAAATATATTTGATGTTACGGAAGACGAAGGACGCCTAATTCATTTCCCTCTCTTTACTTATGATGTTACATTCGCAATCTGAGCATACGTATTATCCATAACCATACTTTAGCGCCACACAGATACGTGAATAAAACACATTGGCGTACAGTTTTAGACATAAAAACTGACCGCCGGCCGCCTGCCATAGAGACTAAGTCCGAGTCTAATCACTTAACGTAGCCAATAAAACTGACCGGCCATCTGCACAATCTGGCAACACTGTAAGATGCGGAAGCGTTAGGAGGAAGTGTTGTCTACTTCCGAGATGTTCTCGGATTGTGTGAGCCCGTGGTCTAGTGCTAGCCGGCACGGTAGCTCAGCGTGTTCGGTCAGAGAGCCGGTTGGCCTCTGTAATAAAAAAACTGAGTGGAAGGATCAACCACCGAACTTGAACAGGATGTCCTGCGACGTCCGCAACGACCAAACACAACGATCAATAATGAACAATAAGAAAAAAAAAGAAAAGAAAAAATGGTAATCGTCATGCATTCTAAGCTTATGGTCGCCTGTTCGTGTCCAACTTTTTTTTTTTACCACATTTAGGTCTAAAGTTATGATTCTGATTGAGCATCGAAGATAATTCGCTTAACATTCTACCCACCAGCAACGACAAGTATTCCAGAAACAATTCCGCTGGACAGCTCGTGGCTGCGCCGCGATCATAACAGCTTACGCTCGAGCGTTTCCTCGCGCTGCAGCGGCTACCGGCCACCGGCCAGACGCCACCCGCCGCCTGAAATCCGGCGCCGCCCAGGTGAACGCGGCGCCACGCTGTCAGTGTATGTATCAACTGTCGTTTTCCAATTTGATGTTCTAGTTATCATCTTGCAGTTAAGCACTGGATTTTGCATACTTGAAAATCATGAACTACAGTTAAGCATTGTAAAATTGAGTCGCAAGTGGAAAAAGGTGTAAGATCTGCAACAAAACGTTTACTTTTGGTATAACAGAGGGGTGAATGCAGAGGAGGCAGCTAAATAGAGTGCTTTTGGTAAAAATACGCCAGAAAAAGATATTCGTGTTTCAACAAAGATCGTTCTGGCATGAATGATTTTCCACATTAAGGAAGTCTCGACTACTGATATATGTGATAGATTACCATTTAACCATCATGCGACGTTTGCATTCAACAGGCAAAGTTCAGAAGTCTGGTGTAGGAGTACTGCATACTCTAATTCGAAATAACAAAAATCACTGGAGTGACTATTATTGAACGTCATCAGGTCACTAATCGAGCATTCCTATGCAGTACTGTTACTGGTGACGTATTTTGTTGCCTTTATTGTCAACTTCCTAAGAAGAAATAAAGGCTGTGCCCAACCAAAAGACGTAAACTCGAGGAAAGAGTAACGTGAACATGATATTTTACATCTGATAATTCCAAAAGTGTGTTTTGGGCTACGAATTCTGCCCCCAGGGTGTGTGCAACACAGCTGGCATTTGTTGCCACAACTGAGACACCTTTCTTTCGCAGTGCAAGAAAATCGAGCAACAAAACTACATCACCTGTGCTACTGCATGATAACGCACAATGTTGATTTGAGAAACAAAACAATCCAGGAGATTGATAGAAAAGTCGTCTGTCAGGCACTTGTATTGATAGGGAAGTCCTCTCTCAAGCACTTGTCCCGCTCGTCATATATTTGTAAAATTTTACCTTTCCCGCTCTTGATCGATCAACCGTCAAGGCAATTCATTTCTAGACGGAAATACTCTTAAAACTACTCTGGTTTAATGACATCGTTAGAACCAGTAGGTTTCTACAGGCGTAGAATTTGTAAACAACGTTAGCATTGTCAGATCGTTTTAGATATCGTGAAAGAAAATTCTGCTGCTGATTAATTTCTCTTTGATAATTACTGTTGCGTTTAGTAAACTAATGGAAAATGCAATTAAAATATTCACTGTACTAATACAAATTAAATTCAGCTTACTACAGAAACATCACGACGGCAGTCTATCTTAATAAAGCATTAAGTGTCTGTGAGACGATTGAACCTATTTTAACACGAATTAGTAGGATATTACCAACTTTTGACTTCGAAAAGATCTGTTTTTATTTCATTTCCTGTATCATTCGCAAGTATTATGAAAATGTGACATTTCATAGATAAAATTATGTATTCACAACAACAAAAAATATGTCGGCAGAAAACAAAAGTGGCATTATGAATTTCGCAGTACCGTAAGGTTTTCGCTCTGACACTAAGAGTTACTGAAAGTAGCAAGACGAATTTTGCTCGAGCGTTGTCTTACGATTGCCTTATTGAGTTTTTATCAGCCTGCTTGTAGCTGTGCTACAAAAGAATTAAAAATCTGGCTTTCAGCGAGTCGCGAATGGCGAACGAAAGCAGCTTGCACCTGTTAGCTAAGCATGTTACCTGGGAACTGGTTTTTTCCTAAAGTGGGAAGACGTCCTTTTGTGGTTGAATTGTTGGCAAATGTCAGTCAGACGTGTGCCGTTGGTCTAAGCGTTTCGGTGTGTTGAATTTGTGCCAATGATTTTTCTACAGGTTTCTTCTGTCCCAAATAGAGAGTTGAAGTCTCCCACTAGTATTTTCACGTCATCCTGGTGAATTTTGCTCATAGTATTTTCGACTGGGTTCTAGAATTTTTCCCATGCACTTCTAAGCGCTACAGTCTGGAACCGAGCGACCGCTAGGGTCGCAGGTTCGAATCCTGCCACGGGTATGGATGTGTGTGATGTCCTTAGATTAGTTAGGTTTAATTAGTTCTAAGTTCTAGGCGACTGATGACCTCAGAAGTTAAGTCGCATAGTGCTCAGAGCCATTTGAACCATTTTGAACCAGAATTTTTCGACATTTTTGGTGTTTTTCTTATTTTCGATGTTGGTGGGGACGCGTGCATTGATGAGTGTATATTTTTTACTGGGGCTCTGAATGAACATAGTACCTAAGCTTACACACTACTTAACCTAAATTATCCTAAGGACAAACACACACACTCTTGCCCGAGGGAGGACTCGAATCTCCGCCGGGATCAGCCACACAGCCCATGACTGGAGCGCCCCAGACCGCTCGGCTAATCAAGCGCGGCTACTAAAAGTATACTCGTCCACAAAACCCATGTGGACAATTATCTGATAATCGGTCAAGCTTCGCTTTGTCGCAGCTCTTTAGCATACAAGTCCATTTACTTTCAGGCTCCTCCTTACAATTCTTGCAATGCAAGGTAATTGAAAAATCCCATCCACTCGACGCCAACTGAGGAACTGACTGGTGCATGTGTTGTTCAACACACAGTAGTTGTCAGCCTCACTAGAATCAATGACTGTGTGTGTGTGTGTGTGTGTGTGTGTGTGTGTGAGTTTTTGTGTTCAAGCACAATCTGAATCAATACTATTAACATTAGAGAGACAACCAACAATAAATAATTCATCAAATATGACTGTAAAGTATTTTAATGCGATGGGAAGTTACTAATTGAATTTTCACCCAACCTACGTCCTGCATATTACGTTAAGTAAGATGTATTAACTCCATAGTATCGTTAGCAGAGACAGTGCACTCTTGTTGTCGAGGCTCGCGACAAGCGCAGCGATCAGCAGTTCCCAATGCCGCCGCGATTTGTTTATGATGACTGAGCGTGGACACTGCAGCAGACGCTTCGCCATAAACAGAAAGAAATCACCTTGTCTCTGACCGCAGTGAGCGGATATCACTGCCTGCGTGTTCTTATAGTAACCAACGTGAGACTCTACTCACAGGAGCCATGGAGCAATTACAACGGGTATCATGTCATTAGTCATCAGAATATTAACCAGTGATGAAATTATCCACTCCATTTGAATCCCAAGAAAATAGGAACCTTCTCACAAAGGAATGTGAGGTGATATCAAAATTTATCCAACATACAAAGATTAACTGCAGGGCTTTCATGTATGCAGTAGTAGCACACAAGAAAATATTATGTCTTGGAAGCGTATATTTCATTTCCTCTTCTCATTTTAACGCCCTTGTTTTAGTGGGAAAATAAACACGAAAACTTAAGTTCCTGAGAAGCATATAAGTCATTTCCTCTTCTCATATCATAACTTTTGTTTTAGTATGAGGTAAAAAAATAAACAGTTTAGGGTTCTGAAACATAATATGACACCAGATTCTTATCGTAGGCGCTATCGGAAACGCAAAAAGCAGGGAGCTGTCCATTGTTTTGTCCAAAAGTCTGTTTCCTTTCATGCATTACTCACGTTAGGAGATTCTTAATAAGCACTTGTGGGCATCAAGTTCTTGAGCAGAACAAGCCTTATGTTATTGTGCTAATTACGGTATGGAAAAAAATGCAACAAAGACGAGTTCCCCTGGAGCACATGTCTGTATTCAGCAATGACCGCCAGCTGCCACAACACTTCCCAGAATCCTTGAGGCGGGCAACACAACTGTGCGTGCACTTCAGACTTCATTCAGTAAGACGTCAGGAGATGGATGGAAACGTCAAATTAACGTTTCTTTCCGAGTCGTATTCAACCCCGAATGAGGTGTTATTAAGGTAGTTGAACGTTCTAGCAATTACACTTATATAATTCCAATATGAGTATTCAGATAGCCAAAAGAACCCGTTAGTGCGAAACCATCTGGAACTGCATTAACATCAAACTGCAAGAACTTGAGACAATACGTGGACTCTTCTCCTCGCTAGGTGACCTATTACTGATATTTAGGATTCTCTCCGTCCTAGGCGTAATGGAAATGGAACTTCAGAGGCGCTTTCGCTATTCTTGACAAACATGAGAAACTTGTAATCACTGCGAGTTACAACTGCGTGATGATAATAGTTCAGGTTGTCAGTAGTTATGGTGGTGTTATGCTGTCAAACTGCTTACGGCAACGTTAATGGTGGCGCACATAATTTAGCGCTGACTACCTACTTAAGTAAAGATAGTGTTGTGGCGTCGTCGCTTGTCTTTATTTGGCCTCAGCTTGAGTAATCCGATTTAACGAACATAGTACTACAGTCGCGGGCTGCTAATGATACAGTATGACTACAGAGATCATCGTGCGGGTATTACATTAATTCTGCAATGAATTGCTTAAAAAATGTTACCCTCAGCTATGCAGCTGGAATGACTCATTACACATGTACTCTGTGTTGCACTTGGTTAAGTGATCAGTTCGCTGCAATCCTGCTTCTTCTGTTTGTAAATGCTTGTATACGTCAAAAATGGTTCAAATGGTTCTAAGTGCTATGGTACTTAACGTCTGAGGTAGTCAGTCCGCTAGAACTTAGAACTACTTAAACCTAACTAACCTAAGGACATCAGACACCTCCATGTCGGAGACTGGAGTCGAACCTGAGACTGTAGCTCTCGCGCGGTTCCAGACTGTAGCGCCTAGAACCGCTCGGCCACCCTGGCCGGCATACTTGTATACTGACCATTCGTTATTTGACTAAATATGAACTACAATCTAATTCGCATGTATATGACATGGGTTAGCTCCGGCACGAAGGTGTGACTAAGGATTGGTTTCCGTTGGAGTCCCGTTACTTTGATGGCAAGACTAATGTTCGCAAATCACCTCTATTGCCTCAAAAAACAATTGCATCTTAAATATCGAAGGACCGATGTCCACACTGTCACAGCGCGTTGAAATACAGCAACGACACCAGATGAAAATTTGTGACCGACTGAGCTTCGAACCTAGACCTGCTGCTTACTAGACAGACGTGCTGACCACTGCACTGTTACTTCTTTTTAAAGTTTGAGAAGTCTTTCAGCACCAGGCAGGCGGAGGCAAAGAGGGCAGGGGTCGAAAATCCGAGGACTGGCCACAGTGCCTCCCCCATACCTGTCACTGAGCAGCTGCATTATTCACTTGTATTCCATGTTTCCACCCATATATTCCTTTAAATTGTTGAACAAAATTTAAGTAGTAATTAAGGTAAAATAAATTGCAGATTGTCGCCTCCAATGGCGTGCATTCCTTGTGGAACATAACTTATAACAGTGAACAGGGTGACGGAAAAATAAATAACAAACATTCATTCAGAAATATATTCACAATTTAAGTTATTATGCACTGGATGCATATGAAGTCTGTTAGGAAGCCATATATTTTTCAACAAATGGAAGAAGTTTCGGAGCCGGAGGGGTTTTGCCAAATTAGAACAGTTCTGATTTTAGAACCAACGTAAAAGAATATTCCAGGAATAAAAAAAAGTGAATGAATAGTATTCTGCTTCTAATCAATAAAACTGTCCATCTGTTTGTAGCCCACATAAAGCAATAGATAAAAACTTTTTAAAATATGCCTTATATTTGTTATTCTTCTTCAGCTTAAAATGTTCTTCTGCAATATAAAACATGCACTCTTCTAAGTTCTAAGTTTTGTTTATTACGCCGTACAACACAAACTGTCCCAGAAGCCACGAGTAACTGTTATTCTTTGTGGACGGGTAACATTTCCAGTCGGGTTGTAAAGCTTCAGTTATCGGTATATGACTTTCTGCGGTTCTGTGGCTAGTGCTGATTTCTTCGTAGTCCAGTTCCAAATTCCGATTCTATTTTCACATAAGAAGGTGTGCGCTACAGTTTCTACAAGCCCACATTTGTCGCAGTATGAAGATGGTCTCAATTTGATTTTTCATAATCGTTCCGCTGTGGGTATGGTTTCGTTTACAACGTCGCACCATACGGCACTGCCTCTAGTTGGTTTAATTTTATTGTTGATATTTTTCCAGACGTTTCTCCAGTTTTTTGTAGATTAATTCACCGGAATTGGTTTGTGTAGACGATGTCTGGTAATATAATCATAGACAGTTCTAGTGTTGGTTTGTGCTGGTGGAAGTCTTATACAGCTCCAATCGCCATAGTACTTTCGGACGTAATCTAGGCTGGCGTGCTACATTAACAGGAGCGTTCCTATCTCCAGGATCTAACGAGAGGAACAGAAGTTTCGTGATGCTTGTCTTAGTGGCATGTATTAGTTTAAAAGCACGTCTTAATTCCAAGTCCCGTGTTTTGCCTGTGCAAAGTCGCCGTGTGGAAGGGTACTTTGAAGATATTTTGTTTCCACACATACCAAGAGGCTACAGCTAATATTTTATGTGCAGTGACCTGCAGTATCGGCAAGACTGCTGCGACATGATAAATTTTGCTAAGTATGTATGTATTTATAAACTGAACTTTCTGCAGTCAGTCTAACGATCGCATGTCATGGGCCTTCAACAAGGTTCCGATGACATTAAGTTTCCTCTCCCAAGTGTTCGTTGCCATGCGCTTGAGATTCGCCCTTAACCACAATCCGAGTTGGAGTCTCTCTTCAGTTACATCTAACCAGTGCGCAGCTATTGCACTATTGTAGGAACCGAGATACAGTATTTTGGATTTAAAATTTTGTAAATTTATGATAAGCACTTATGAGACCAAGCCCCCCGACCATTATTCCACTCGCTCGCGGCCACACTGTATTCCCGCGTGGGTTTGGACGATGTCGTGCGCCTAGCACTGAAAACTTTAGATGAGCCGCCGAGACCCAAATTTTTATACAGGATGTTTCAGGAGGAATAGTAAATATTGTAGGAGGTGGTAGTATAGACAAGTTGCAGAAGAAATGCCATATAACATGTGTCCAATTTTTATTTCGTACATACAGCTGGGTTCAATGCATTTACGTTTCGTATGTTGGTCCTTACAGGACCCAGTTGTCTACATTTCCTTGAAAATGACTTCCAACGTTATTGGAAGAGGTTTATTTGGCTACAGGAATGCCTATGTTCCTCCAGCATGACGGGGCTCCTGCAAATTCTAGTCGTCAGGTGACACATTATCCAAACCTAACATTTTCTGGAAGATGGATCATTAGATAGGGGCACTTTTCTTGGCCTTCAAGGTCCCTGGACGTTCTCTCTTTGGATTTTTGCCTGTGGGGATGGTTAAAGGCGAAGTCTACAAAGAAAAAGTAAACCCAAGAGCCGATTTGATCGTTCGGATTATGAATAGTGCAGCTCTCATAAAAGAACGCTAAGACGACCTCAGAAGAGCTACACGTGGTGTTATCAAGAGAAGTCAAATGTGCATTGAAGTTGGTGGGGAAATTTTTGAAAATCAACTTTGAACGTCCTCATTTGCCTTTGATTTGAGTTTGTTAGGGTTACGTACTAACACCTGTACCTCTGTCCTCAGTAAAAAGTGGACGCATTTATATGGAATTTTTTTATGCATTTCGTCTGTACTACCACCTGCTAAAATATCTACTATTCCTCCTGAAACACCCTGTATATGGATATATGTGTGGTGTCTGTTCTTTCGGACATGTCCGAAAGAAAATGTTTCATGGCATTCTGCAACGACCTTCGATCTAGTTGTACGGGCTGATAGAGATTTCAGAGCTGCTTGGCTGTCTGAATAAAAGTAGATGCTACGATTTTTGTAGGGTCTTCTCTAATTCTCCTCCGTGCACTTGCTGATAGAAGATGTCATGTAATACTGTAGCCATCTTCCCTAAAGAGATTCTAGGCAGTACACCAGACCCGGTACATTCATCTGTTTTCGACCTGTCAGCAAACCACTATATTATGTCTCCTGCACGGTTTAGTGGTTCGTTCTTCCACTGCTCCCTGCCTCCAACTGTTACATGGCAAGGTTTATTGAAACAGTTACAAGTTATTGTATAGTTAGTCGGCATTTCCCGAGCCAGCGCCATACTGATTTGGGATTCCGTATATTCTAACTATATCCAGCTATTTCCAATTTTTAGCCTTTATGTCCCTGCCGCTGTCTCCATTTTAAGCTACAGGTGTAAGGCTGGCATGTCCAGCGTAATATCCATCCCAAGAGTGGATGTCCTGCTTATTCCATCTGTTTGTGAAAGCAGATCAATCTCTGCACTTTGCCAGAATCCCTAGCAGCCACCTTCTGTTCGACTTTGTTCGTATTATAGGCCTATAAATTACCAATGGTCTTTTTACAGAGGTGTATATCCAGTAAGTACTGGGTTTGGACCCCATTTTACCCTACAGCAGCTTCTAGTGCTTATAAGTTTGTCTTTCGCAGTGGAACACATTATTTATGTGAGGTGTTCATAATATTTTTCCATCCAGGGCTACCTCTAGATACATTACAACCCAGCTATATATATGTTCAATAAGAATTGGACACATGTTATATGTCATTGTTTCTGCAATTTGTCTATACTACCATCTCCTACAATAATAACTATTTCTCCTGAAACATCCAGTATAATTATTTGGCTCTCGACGGGTCATCTAAAGTTTTCAGTGCTAGACGCACGGCATCGTCCGAACCCTGACGCACGACATCGTCCGAACCCTCGCGGGAATACAGTGTGGCCGCGAGCGAGTGGAATAATGGCCGGTGAGGAGGGGGGGGGGGGAAAGGAGGGGGAAGTACCGCGCATGTGGTACGGCAAAGATGGGAATTCGCGTCTGATAAGGAGCGTGTGTAGATATGTGGTGCAGAGAGGTTGGTTGCTGTGTCCCGACAGCGCCCACCGTCGGAGCTTCGAGTCCTCCCTCCGGCATTGTCCATAGTTTAAGTTAGATTAAGTAGTGTGTAAGCTTACTTGGTCCCATACGTTCTCACCACAAATTTCCATTACGCCTAGGACGGAGAGAATCCTAAATATCAGTAACAGGTCACTTGGCGAAGAGAAGAGTCCACGTATTTTCTCAAGTTCTTGCAGTTTGATGTTAATGCAGTTCCAGATGGTTTCGCACTAACGGGTTCTTTTGGCTATCGGAATACGCATATGGGAATTATAGAAGTGTAATTGCTAGAACGTTCAACTATCTTAATAACACCTCATTCTGGATTGAATACGACTTTGACGTTTTCATCCAACTCCTGACGTCTTACTGAATGAAGTCTGAAGTGCACGCACAGTTGTGTTGCCTGCCGCAAGGATTCTGTGAAGTGTTGTGGCAGCTGGCGGTCATTGCTGAATACAGACCTGTGGAAATATCCTCACTGCTCCAGGGGAACTCGTCTTTGTTGCATTTTTTTCCATACCGTAATTAGCACAATAACATAAGGCTTGTTCTGCTCAAGAACTTGATGCCCACAAGTGCTTAAATAAGAATCTCCTAACGTGAGTAATGCATGAAAGGAAACAGACTTTTGGACAAAACAATGGACAGCTCCCTGCTTTTTGCGTTTCCGATAGCGCCTACGATAAGAATCTGGTGTCATATTGTGTTTCAGAACCCTAAAATGTTTATTTTTTTACCTCATACTATAACAAAAGTTATGATATGAGAAGAGGAAATGACTTATATGCTTCTCAGGAACTTAAGTTTTTCGTGTTTATTTTCCCACTTCATACTAAAACAAGGGCGTTAAAATGAGAAGAGGAAATGAAATATACGCTTCCAAGACATAATATTTCCTTGTGTGCTACTACTGCATACATGAAAGCCCTGCAGTTAATTTTTGTATGTTGGATAAATTTTGATATCACCTCACATTCCTTTGTGAGAAGGTTCCTATTTTCTTGGGATTCAAATAGAGTGGACATTTCATCACTGGTTAATATTCTGATGACTAATGACATGATAACCGTTGCAATTGCTCCATGGCTCCTGTGAGTAGAGTCTCACGTTGGTTACTATAAGAACACGCAGGCAGTGATATCCGCTCACTGCGGTCAGAGACAAGGTGATTTCTTTCTGTTTATGGCGAAGCGTCTGCTGCAGTGTCCACGCTCAGCCATCATAAACAAATCGCGGCGGCATTGGGAACTGCTGATCGCTGCGCTTGTCGCGAGCCTCGACAACAAGAGCGCACTGTCTCTGCTAACGATACTATGGTGTTAATACATCTTACTTAACGTAATATGCAGGACGTGGGTTGGGTGAAAATTCAGTTAGTAACTTCCCATCGCATTAAAATACTTTACAGTCATATTTGATGAATTATTTATTGTTGGTTGTCTCTCTAATGTTAATAGTATTGATTCAGATTGTTATTGAACACAAACACACACACACACACACACACACACACACACACACAGTCATTGATTCTAGTGAGGCTGACAACTACTGTGTGTTGAACAACACATGCACCAGTCAGTTCCTCAGTTGGCGTCGAGTGGATGGGATTTTTCAATTACCTTGCATTGCAAGAATTGTAAGGAGGAGCCTGAAAGTAAATGGTCTTGTATGCTAAAGAGCTGCCACAAAGCAAATCTTGACCGATTATCAGATAATTGTACACATGGGTTTTGTGGACTAGTATACTTTAAGTAGCCGCGCGGGATTAGCCGAGCGGTCTGGGGCGCTGCAGTCATGGGCTGCGTGGCTGATCCCGGCGGAGGTTCGAGTCCTCCCTCGGGCATGAGTGTGTGTGTTTGTCCTTAGGATAATTTAGGTTAAGTAGTGTGTAAGCTTAGGTACTGATGACCTTAGCAGTTGAGTCCCATAAGACTTCACACACATTTGAACACTTTTTTATACTTTCAGTAACGAACCCACCCATGATCATTACGTAAGATTTCTCGAAGGCTTAGAGAATTGATTTCATTAAGTCGTCGACAGTGTAGCGTGATGGTTTACTTCCCAACATATGTTTTCTATATTTGTCCAAAGGTCGCTTGCTTTTGTAGATCCACGTGGCAATGGCATTGTTACCTCTGCCCACATATTCTCTATCTGGTTGATGTTTGGTGATCGTGGAACATACGGCAACAGCTTTATCCTCTCTTGGGCCTGAAACCAATCTCGCACTGCTCTGCTATGATGGATGGGGCTCTGCTCCTGTAAATAAACTATTATCTCGTTAGTCCATGTATTTATATTTAAACAACGTATTTGTAATAAGCACATTGGATTATTATTTTCCACAGTGTTTAAGAATTCAGACCCTGTCATAGATAAGTGATCTATATTCAACAGTCCGATTAAGAATGTGATTTGCCCAGTCTATCACATGATAAGAGTCGTAGTCAGATATCCACATTAAGACTGCCTAGCTGAATCGGATTAGAACTATCTGGTATCGAAACGAAATTACAGAAATCGGATAATTTGAATGTCTGTATTGCAACAACGCTGCGCACATAAGTTCCTATGATGGAGTAACAGGTAGCAACTGTCTAAGAAAAAGTGAGAAATATGTCTTCTAGCAGCAATGTAACGTAATTATAACCCACATTTATGTGATGGAAATACTGAATCGAACAATACACATCTATTTCAGTGGTGGGAAGATACACCATATCGGATTTGCTGATGACATAATGACAATAATAATAATAATAATAATAATAATCGCGTGTGGCGGATAGGGGAAACCCTCCCCCATATAGGTGGTACCGAGGAAATCAACTACTAGGGGTGAACCAAATACTAACACAATCCTGAACGGCTACCAAATCCGTTGAACCCAAAATCCAGACACGTCTGAGTGAAAATCACCGCTACTCTGGTCACCGTCTCTTAGCTCAATGAGCTTGGCTGAAAAAATTTGCTTTCAAAGGCTTCAACACCCTCTGGTCCTGTCCGGTCCTCGTATCACCAAAGCCAAACCAATGAAACACAAGCAAACATGAACTATGCAAGCAAAGTCAACTTTACCCCAGGTGGTACACAACCCGGCTGTCGACAGGCGGCAGTTGGATTTTCGGATTCTGGGGAGTCCAGGTTAGCACGGCAGAGAATATCGAAGATCTCTGGTAAATTTCCCTACAAGGAAGAAACATGCATTTAAAAGTAAACATCGATACATTGATCCAAACACGAAAACTAAATAATCTAACGAAAGAAATCCACCGACAAAAAATTCTCATCCTTGCTCTTCAAGAACCACGACTAACTGACAATGAAACCTTGCATTAGGGAAACCATTGCGTCTTCAAAAGCAAAATACAACAAAAGGTATCGAAAGATGTACCAATCTTCGGCATTGCATTTCTCGAACACAGATCTATCACCAACTCTGTCAAAGAAATCACACCCATCAACAATGAAAAGGTTCAAATGACTCTGAGCACTATGGGACTTAACACCGGAAGTCATCAGTCCCCTAGAACTTAGAACTAATTAAACCTAACTTAACCTAAGGACATCACACACATCCATGCCCGAGGCTGGATTCGAACCATCGACCGTAGCAGTCGCGCGGTTCCGAACTGAAGCGCCTAGAACCGCTCGGCCAACGTGGCCGGCCCATCAACAAGCGACTTATGACTATGCTCATTCAGAGCCACAGTTCTGCTCAAGAACTTGATGCCCACAAGTGCTTAATTAAGAATCTCCTAACGTGAGTAATGCATGAAAGGAAACAGACTTTTGGACAAAACAATGGACAGCTCCCTGCTTTTTGCGTTTCCGATAGCGCCTACGATAAGAATCTGGTGTCATATTATGTTTCAGAACCCTAAAATGTTTATTTTTTTACCTCATACTAAAACAAAAGTTATGATATGAGAAGAGGAAATGACTTATATGCTTCTCAGGAACTTAAGTTTTCGTGTTTATTTTCCCACTAAAACAAGGGCGTTAAAATGAGAAGAGGAAATGAAATATACGCTTCCAAGACATAATATTTTCTTGTGTGCTACTACTGCATACATGAAAGCCCTGCAGTTAATTTTTGTATGTTGGATAAATTTTGATATCACCTCACATTCCTTTGTGAGAAGGTTCCTATTTTCTTGGGATTCAAATAGAGTGGACATTTCATCACTGGTTAATATTCTGATGACTAATGACATGATAACCGTTGCAATTGCTCCATGGCTCCTGTGAGTAGAGTCTCACGTTGGTTACTATAAGAACACGCAGGCAGTGATATCCGCTCACTGCGGTCAGAGACAAGGTGATTTCTTTCTGTTTATGGCGAAGCGTCTGCTGCAGTGTCCACGCTCAGCCATCATAAACAAATCGCGGCGGCATTGGGAACTGCTGATCGCTGCGCTTGTCGCGAGCCTCGACAACAAGAGCGCACTGTCTCTGCTAACGATACTATGGTGTTAATACATCTTACTTAACGTAATATGCAGGACGTGGGTTGGGTGAAAATTCAGTTAGTAACTTCCCATCGCATTAAAATACTTTACAGTCATATTTGATGAATTATTTATTGTTGGTTGTCTCTCTAATGTTAATAGTATTGATTCAGATTGTTATTGAACACAAAAACACACACACACACACACACACACACACACACACACACACACACACACACACAGTCATTGATTCTAGTGAGGCTGACAACTACTGTGTGTTGAACAACACATGCACCAGTCAGTTCCTCAGTTGGCGTCGAGTGGATGGGATTTTTCAATTACCTTGCATTGCAAGAATTGTAAGGAGGAGCCTGAAAGTAAATGGTCTTGTATGCTAAAGAGCTGCCACAAAGCAAATCTTGACCGATTATCAGATAATTGTACACATGGGTTTTGTGGACTAGTATACTTTAAGTAGCCGCGCGGGATTAGCCGAGCGGTCTGGGGCGCTGCAGTCATGGGCTGCGTGGCTGATCCCGGCGGAGGTTCGAGTCCTCCCTCGGGCATGAGTGTGTGTGTTTGTCCTTAGGATAATTTAGGTTAAGTAGTGTGTAAGCTTAGGTACTGATGACCTTAGCAGTTGAGTCCCATAAGACTTCACACACATTTGAACACTTTTTTATACTTTCAGTAACGAACCCACCCATGATCATTACGTAAGATTTCTCGAAGGCTTAGAGAATTGATTTCATTAAGTCGTCGACAGTGTAGCGTGATGGTTTACTTCCCAACATATGTTTTCTATATTTGTCCAAAGGTCGCTTGCTTTTGTAGATCCACGTGGCAATGGCATTGTTACCTCTGCCCACATATTCTCTATCTGGTTGATGTTTGGTGATCGTGGAACATACGGCAACAGCTTTATCCTCTCTTGGGCCTGAAACCAATCTCGCACTGCTCTGCTATGATGGATGGGGCTCTGCTCCTGTAAATAAACTATTATCTCGTTAGTCCATGTATTTATATTTAAACAACGTATTTGTAATAAGCACATTGGATTATTATTTTCCACAGTGTTTAAGAATTCAGGCCCTGTCATAGATAAGTGATCTATATTCAACAGTCCGATTAAGAATGTGATTTGCCCAGTCTATCACATGATAAGAGTCGTAGTCAGATATCCACATTAAGACTGCCTAGCTGAATCGGATTAGAACTATCTGGTATCGAAACGAAATTACAGAAATCGGATAATTTGAATGTCTGTATTGCAACAACGCTGCGCACATAAGTTCCTATGATGGAGTAACAGGTAGCAACTGTCTAAGAAAAAGTGAGAAATATGTCTTCTAGCAGCAATGTAACGTAATTATAACCCACATTTATGTGATGGAAATACTGAATCGAACAATACACATCTATTTCAGTGGTGGGAAGATACACCATATCGGATTTGCTGATGACATAATGACAATAATAATAATAATAATAATAATAATCGCGTGTGGCGGATAGGGGAAACCCTCCCCCATATAGGTGGTACCGAGGAAATCAACTACTAGGGGTGAACCAAATACTAACACAATCCTGAACGGCTACCAAATCCGTTGAACCCAAAATCCAGACACGTCTGAGTGAAAATCACCGCTACTCTGGTCACCGTCTCTTAGCTCAATGAGCTTGGCTGAAAAAATTTGCTTTGAAAGGCTTCAACACCCTCTGGTCCTGTCCGGTCCTCGTATCACCAAAGCCAAACCAATGAAACACAAGCAAACATGAACTATGCAAGCAAAGTCAACTTTACCCCAGGTGGTACACAACCCGGCTGTCGACAGGCGGCAGTTGGATTTTCGGATTCTGGGGAGTCCAGGTTAGCACGGCAGAGAATATCGAAGATCTCTGGTAAATTTCCCTACAAGGAAGAAACATGCATTTAAAAGTAAACATCGATACATTGATCCAAACACGAAAACTAAATAATCTAACGAAAGAAATCCACCGACAAAAAATTCTCATCCTTGCTCTTCAAGAACCACGACTAACTGACAATGAAACCTTGCATTAGGGAAACCATTGCGTCTTCAAAAGCAAAATACAACAAAAGGTATCGAAAGATGTACCAATCTTCGGCATTGCATTTCTCGAACACAGATCTATCACCAACTCTGTCAAAGAAATCACACCCATCAACAATGAAAAGGTTCAAATGACTCTGAGCACTATGGGACTTAACACCGGAAGTCATCAGTCCCCTAGAACTTAGAACTAATTAAACCTAACTTAACCTAAGGACATCACACACATCCATGCCCGAGGCTGGATTCGAACCATCGACCGTAGCAGTCGCGCGGTTCCGAACTGAAGCGCCTAGAACCGCTCGGCCAACGTGGCCGGCCCATCAACAAGCGACTTATGACTATGCTCATTCAGAGCCACAGTTCTGCTCAAGAACTTGATGCCCACAAGTGCTTAATTAAGAATCTCCTAACGTGAGTAATGCATGAAAGGAAACAGACTTTTGGACAAAACAATGGACAGCTCCCTGCTTTTTGCGTTTCCGATAGCGCCTACGATAAGAATCTGGTGTCATATTATGTTTCAGAACCCTAAAATGTTTATTTTTTTACCTCATACTAAAACAAAAGTTATGATATGAGAAGAGGAAATGACTTATATGCTTCTCAGGAACTTAAGTTTTCGTGTTTATTTTCCCACTAAAACAAGGGCGTTAAAATGAGAAGAGGAAATGAAATATACGCTTCCAAGACATAATATTTTCTTGTGTGCTACTACTGCATACATGAAAGCCCTGCAGTTAATTTTTGTATGTTGGATAAATTTTGATATCACCTCACATTCCTTTGTGAGAAGGTTCCTATTTTCTTGGGATTCAAATAGAGTGGACATTTCATCACTGGTTAATATTCTGATGACTAATGACATGATAACCGTTGCAATTGCTCCATGGCTCCTGTGAGTAGAGTCTCACGTTGGTTACTATAAGAACACGCAGGCAGTGATATCCGCTCACTGCGGTCAGAGACAAGGTGATTTCTTTCTGTTTATGGCGAAGCGTCTGCTGCAGTGTCCACGCTCAGCCATCATAAACAAATCGCGGCGGCATTGGGAACTGCTGATCGCTGCGCTTGTCGCGAGCCTCGACAACAAGAGCGCACTGTCTCTGCTAACGATACTATGGTGTTAATACATCTTACTTAACGTAATATGCAGGACGTGGGTTGGGTGAAAATTCAGTTAGTAACTTCCCATCGCATTAAAATACTTTACAGTCATATTTGATGAATTATTTATTGTTGGTTGTCTCTCTAATGTTAATAGTATTGATTCAGATTGTTATTGAACACAAAAACACACACACACACACACACACACACACACACACACACACACACACACACACAGTCATTGATTCTAGTGAGGCTGACAACTACTGTGTGTTGAACAACACTTGCACCAGTCAGTTCCTCAGTTGGCGTCGAGTGGATGGGATTTTTCAATTACCTTGCATTGCAAGAATTGTAAGGAGGAGCCTGAAAGTAAATGGACTTGTATGCTAAAGAGCTGCGACAAAGCGAAGCTTGACCGATTATCAGATAATTGTCCACATGGGTTTGTGGACGAGTATACTTTTAGTAGCCGCGCTTGATTAGCCGAGCGGTCTGGGGCGCTCCAGTCATGGGCTGTGTGTGATGATGATGATGATTTTTGGTTTGTGGGGCGCTCAACAGCGTGGTTATCAGCGCCCGTACAATTACCCAATCTTTGCTTAGTCCAATTGCGCCACTTTCCTGGATGATGATGAAATGATGAGGACAACGCAAACACCCAGTCATCTCGAGGCAGGTGAAAATCCCTGACCCCGCCGGGAATCGAACCTGGGACCCCGTGCTCGGGAAGCGAGAACACTACCGCGAGACCACGAGCGGCGGACCCACGGGCTGTGTGGCTGATCCCGGCGGAGGTTCGAGTCCTCCCTCGGGCAAGAGTGTGTGTGTTTGTCCTTAGGATAATTTAGGTTAAGTAGTGTGTAAGCTTAGGTACTATGTTCATTCAGAGCCCCAGTAAAAAATATACACTCATCAATGCACGCGTCCCCACCAACATCGAAAATAAGAAAAACACCGAAAATGTCGAAAAATTCTGGTTCAAAATGGTTCAAATGGCTCTGAGCACTATGCGACTTAACTTCTGAGGTCATCAGTCGCCTAGAACTTAGAACTAATTAAACCTAACTAATCTAAGGACATCACACACATCCATACCCGTGGCAGGATTCGAACCTGCGACCCTAGCGGTCGCTCGGTTCCAGACTGTAGCGCTTAGAAGTGCATGGGAAAAATTCTAGAACCCAGTCGAAAATACTATGAGCAAAATTCACCAGGATGACGTGAAAATACTAGTGGGAGACTTCAACTCTCTATTTGGGACAGAAGAAACCTGTAGAAAAATCATTGGCACAAATTCAACACACCGAAACGCTTAGACCAACGGCACACGTCTGACTGACATTTGCCAACAATTCAACCACAAAAGGACGTCTTCCCACTTTAGGAAAAAACCAGTTCCCAGGTAACATGCTTAGCTAACAGGTGCAAGCTGCTTTCGTTCGCCATTCGCGACTCGCTGAAAGCCAGATTTTTAATTCTTTTGTAGCACAGCTACAAGCAGGCTGATAAAAACTCAATAAGGCAATCGTAAGACAACGCTCGAGCAAAATTCGTCTTGCTACTTTCAGTAACTCTTAGTGTCAGAGCGAAAACCTTACGGTACTGCGAAATTCATAATGCCACTTTTGTTTTCTGCCGACATATTTTTTGTTGTTGTGAATACATAATTTTATCTATGAAATGTCACATTTTCATAATACTTGCGAATGATACAGGAAATGAAATAAAAACAGATCTTTTCGAAGTCAAAAGTTGGTAATATCCTACTAATTCGTGTTAAAATAGGTTCAATCGTCTCACAGACACTTAATGCTTTATTAAGATAGACTGCCGTCGTGATGTTTCTGTAGTAAGCTGAATTTAATTTGTATTAGTACAGTGAATATTTTAATTGCATTTTCCATTAGTTTACTAAACGCAACAGTAATTATCAAAGAGAAATTAATCAGCAGCAGAATTTTCTTTCACGATATCTAAAACGATCTGACAATGCTAACGTTGTTTACAAATTCTACGCCTGTAGAAACCTACTGGTTCTAACGATGTCATTAAACCAGAGTAGTTTTAAGAGTATTTCCGTCTAGAAATGAATTGCCTTGACGGTTGATCGATCAAGAGCGGGAAAGGTAAAATTTTACAAATATATGACGAGCGGGACAAGTGCTTGAGAGAGGACTTCCCTATCAATACAAGTGCCTGACAGACGACTTTTCTATCAATCTCCTGGATTGTTTTGTTTCTCAAATCAACATTGTGCGTTATCATGCAGTAGCACAGGTGATGTAGTTTTGTTGCTCGATTTTCTTGCACTGCGAAAGAAAGGTGTCTCAGTTGTGGCAACAAATGCCAGCTGTGTTGCACACACCCTGGGGGCAGAATTCGTAGCCCAAAACACACTTTTGGAATTATCAGATGTAAAATATCATGTTCACGTTACTCTTTCCTCGAGTTTACGTCTTTTGGTTGGGCACAGCCTTTATTTCTTCTTAGGAAGTTGACAATAAAGGCAACAAAATACGTCACCAGTAACAGTACTGCATAGGAATGCTCGATTAGTGACCTGATGACGTTCAATAATAGTCACTCCAGTGATTTTTGTTGTTTCGAATTAGAGCATGCAGTACTCCTACACCAGACTTCTGAACTTTGCCTGTTGAATGCAAACGTCGCATGATGGTTAAATGGTAATCTATCACATATATCAGTAGTCGAGACTTCCTTAATGTGGAAAATCATTCATGCCAGAACGATCTTTGTTGAAACACGAATATCTTTTTCTGGGGTATTTTTACCAAAAGCACTCGCTCCAAACACAGTTCAAATCTTTCTAGCTGCCTCCTCTGCATTCACCCCTCTGTTATACCAAAAGTAAACGTTGTGTTGCAGATCTTACACCTTTTTCCACTTGCGACTCAATTTTACAATGCTTAACTGTAGTTCATGATTTTCAAGTATGCAAAATCCAGTGCTTAACTGCAAGATGATAACTAGAACTTCAAATTGGAAACTGACAGTTGATACATACACTGGCAACGTGGCGCCGCGTTCACCTGGGCGGCGCCGGATATCAGGCGGCGGGTGGCGTCTGGCCGGTGGCCGGTAGCCGCTGCAGCGCGAGGAAACGCTCGAGCGTAAGCTGTTATGATCGCTGCGCAGCCACGAGCTGTCCAGCGGAAATGTTTCTGGAATACTTGTCCTTGCTGGTGGGTAGAATGTTAAGCGAATTATCTTCGATGCTCAATCAGAATCATAACTTTAGACCGAAATGTGGTAAAAAAAAAAAAGTTGGTCACGAACAGGCGACCATAAGCTTAGAATGCATGACGATTACCATTTTTTCTTCTCTTTTTTTTTCTTATTGCTGAGCTACCGTGCCGGCTACCACTAGACCACGGGCTCACACAATCCGCGCCGGCCGCGGTGGTCTAGCGGTTCTGGCGCTGCAGTCCGGAACCGCGGGACTGCTACGGTCGCAGGTTCGAATCCTGCCTCGGGCATGGGTGTGTGTGATGTCCTTAGGTTAGTTAGGTTTAAGTAGTTCTAAGTTCTAGGGGACTTATGACCTAAGATGTTGAATCCCATAGTGCTCAGAGCCATTTGAACTATTTGAACCACACAATCCGAGAACATCTCGGAAGTAGACAACACTTCCTCCTAACGTTTCCGCATCTTACAGTGTTGCCAGATTGTGCAGATGGCCGGTCAGTTTTATTGGCTACGTTAAGTGAATAGACTCGGACTTAGTCTCTGTGGCAGGCGGCCGGCGGTCAGTTTTTATGTCTAAAACTGTACGCCAATGTGTTTCATTCACGTATCTGTGTGGCGCTAAAGTGTGGTTATGGATAATACGTATGCTCAGATTGCGAATGTAACATCATAAGTAAAGAGAGGGAAATGAATTAGGCATCCTTCGTCTTCCGTAACATCAAATATATTTTAGTTATTCTATCTTAAATGAACTGCGCAGAAAATCATTCACCAGAAGTAAATAACTTGTTAGCAACATCAGATGATATTAACAGCTTTCCGGCGCGGTTTAGCCGTGCTTTCAACGGCGTCATATCGCGGATCGCACGGCTGCTTGCGCCGTCAGTTCGAATCCCTCCCCGGGCGTGGATGTGTGTTAAGTTAGGTTGGTTTAAGTAGTTCTAGGTCTAGGGGCTGATGACGTAAGCAGTGTGGTCGCATAGTTCTTGGAGCCGTTTTGTGACCTTTCACGTAAATTTTCTTTTCATAAACGGCCGTATCTTTAGATTGCGTTGACATAGAAGCTCACTTTTTTACACCACCAAGGGACCGGTTACCACAAGAAGTGCGATACATTTCCGCTTATTATGTCTACCCGTTCTGGAGGTAAACGGGTTTTAAAGGTTGGGTAGACCTATAGACGGGCTTCCGTTTTTACCGGTTTAGGTGACGAAATCCTAACAACGAAAACACCTACGACAGATACTGAAGATGAGGGCTGCATAAATAACACCCCCTACTCTTTATTCGAAATGTTCTAGTTGCAGTCGATACATCAGCATATTAATCGTAGCTACGCTTTCGATCCAAATCACGTTTACAGGAATGCAAATAGAATCCATTTTCCTATACACGTGGTAGTTCACATCCCAGTATTAATGCTACCGCGTTTTAGAAGTGCGAACATTCCCATTGCTAGCTAGCTTAAGAAACACTTAGGCTAATGAACGTTTTGCAGCTGTGGCGAGTCTAGTGGAGAATTCGAAACAGTGTAGAATACGTTTGGCAGCTATGTAACCGTTTATTTCCTGGGGTTGTGCAGAAATATCCTACTAAATTTACTCTCTAATAACAGTAGTTTGCTATTTCGATAAACATCCCGAATGGTTGTCACATAAGCGGTGACATAAAGGAAGAAAGTTCATGTTTTTGAGTCCAGAAAGCTCTAAGCAACAGAAACTGCAGATCATTTTGCCATTTTCATTTCGAAATTGGTGGCTTATTCATGACTGGGGTAATAATAGAGGGCTGCATGGGTTGTCTGCTAGCGTAGTGAAAGGAAGGTCTGGTTTGTTTTCGGTTCTAATCTCGATGGAGGCAGGTAGAATATCAGTAAAGCAATTTTAAGAAATTCTCGCGGCCCCAACACGTTTTATCGCTACCTTTATTCTGCACTGGCGTCCTGTGCATGTCAATATGACACTCTTGTAGAATTTCATACATGTTACTGCCTACTTTTTCCGCTTCTGTCAATAATGGAATTGACTTAAGTGTGGCACTGAATGATTTTTAACTGAATTTCGATATGAATCTTCACGCATTGTTAAATTTGCACACTTTCATGGTAGGTCAGCAACGGTAATCCAGTATGACTGGTCTGAACGTTGACACAGACCGTTTCGCGGCCGAAAGCGGATAATATTTTGCTAATTCGTAACGATCCGGCGTTCTTTGTCTTACTAAAACAGTTATGTTATCTCGATAAGTTGAAATTCATTTTTATTGGTACAGTTCATACCAATTAGCGTTTCTTCCTTCATTCTGTCTTATATTTACGTGTTGTATTTAACACACTAATCAGCATTAATATAGTCTTACAAATTATTGAAAACAGCCTAAAAAAGTTCAGATAGTTTGTCAATTTCACGCCTGTGCATAGTATGTTGGTAGCACTTCGTCGCCTTGCCTGTTATGCTGTGTAACAGACTTTAAAGCCGTGCGGATCAGCATAACGAAAAGGCGAGGGGTCTCGCTCGTTTTGTCCACGACTGTACAGAATCGGGAGTAGGACGCAAGCACATATTATAGTAATTCTGTTCATTTCACGTTGGAGACTAGCGGAAAATTTTGGGCTCTGAGGAGGTCAATTGCTCACAATACCAGCAAGCAGTCAGAAGGCGGAGAGAACATCACGTCATTAGAAATTTCTGACAGAGTTACAACCTGCCAGTAGCTAGAGGCTATCCTTTGATGCCAGGTCTCAGGGGACTGAGCTATTTTTTAAAATGGCTGGAGGCAGTTTTCTTCAGAAAGCCTCATGTTTTGGGCAGGAATGCACCAGTTCGGACTCAACGGTTGTACTATTGTTTGGAAAGCCTTGGAGAAACTGCAGCGCCCCGGGTAGCCGACATACGACGCCACACGTAACACCCCAGTTATATTCCATTGGCGCCCATCGCGAGAAAGCTTCCTGCGCAAGTGCCCAGGCAGAGGCTGTGATAGGCTGCCCGACTGTTACGTCAGTACACGTTTCCAGACACCGCCGGGGATTGGCGGGATGAAATGAAGTTGGCGCCTAGGTTTATAGAGTATGATCGAGTTTAGACGGTTGTAAGGTCATAATTGATGAAAGCTTTGTTTATCGGCAACAATTGGCCGGTTTCTGGCACAAGCAGAATGGTCGCTCTCCGGGAACGGCGGGAAGAGTATTGGTGGAGTTGGTTCATGGCCACCGCAGGAGTCGGTCGAGAACTTTTTCTCCCTTGCTGCAGAGTGATTTTATTCTCAGTTTTACTTTCCGGCCACCCAGTGAAAACTCTTAGTTTATTTCACGCCCGCGCTTCGATCGGTCTCCTACGCTGGAGCCCATCTCGATGCAGCGGAGCCAACCACTAGTAGCAGCACTGAGCCGTACTTTAGGTCATATACGCAGCTCTGTAGGGATTTTCAGCCGTCCAGAAATCGAAGTGAGGTTACTTAGCGGTTGCATCTTTAGAACTAATTTGTCTCCTTACGTAATATCGGGGTACTGCACACAATTAACCACTGTTTTACATATATATTTCACCTATTCTCTTTTCTACCCCTTCTGATAGTAGATTCCACGCAGTGCCCTTCGTACTAGATTCTTGCCAACACCTCTGTCGCATGAGAACTATTTACACGTTTGGTTTACGTTAGTACACACATATCAAAAAATGGTTTGCATCATCTCGGTTCCAAGTGTTCCGGAACCTGAATAAAAAATTCTACAGAGATCAACATTAACATCATTTTAGCCCTTTTTATTGCTCATGAAAACAACACAATGCAAAAAAATGGTTCAAATGGCTCTGAGCACTATGGGACTCAACTTCTGAGGTCATTAGTCCTCTAGAACGTAGAACTAGTTAAACCTAACTAACCTAAGGACATCACACACATCCATGCCCGAGGCAGGATTCGAACCTGCGACCGTAACGGTCTCGCGGCTCCAGACTGCAGCGCCTAGAACCGCACAACACAATGCATGTTGTACCACCACTTTCAGAGGTGGTGTTCCAGATAGCTGTACACACCGGTGCCTCTAATACCCAGTAGCACGTCCTCTTGCACTGAT
The DNA here is from genome assembly GCF_023864275.1 of Schistocerca cancellata. NCBI lineage: Eukaryota > Metazoa > Arthropoda > Insecta > Orthoptera > Acrididae > Schistocerca > Schistocerca cancellata. The sequence continues at coordinate 154,853,742 of NC_064627.1, forward strand.
GCATGCCTGTATTCGTCAACGCATACTATCCACAAGTTCATCAAGGCATGATGGTCCAGATTGTCCCAAACCTCAACGGCGATTGGGCGTAGATCCCTCAGAGTGGTCGGTGGGTTACGTCGTACACAAACAGCCCTTTTCAATCTATCCCAGCCACGTTTGATAGGATTCATTCCTGGAGAACATGCTGGCCACACGAGTCGAGCGATGTCGTTATCCTGAAGGAAGTCATTCACAACGTGAGCAAGATGGGGGTTCGAATTGTCTTCTATGAAGACGAATGCCTCGTCAATATGCTGCCGATATGGTTGCACTGTCTGTCGGAGGATGGCACTCTCGTATCGTACAGCGCCTTCCATGACCACCAGCGGCGTACGTCGACCCCACATAATCCCACGCAAAACAGCAGGGAACCTCCACCTTGCTGCACACGCTGGACAGTGTGTCTAAGGCGATGAGCCTGACCGTGTTGCCTCCAAACACGTCTGTGACGATTGTCTAGTTGAAGGCATATTCGACAATCATCGGTGAAGAGGACGTGATGACAATCCTGAGAGATCCATTCGGCATCTTGTCGGGCCCATCTTTACAGCGCTGGGCGGTGTCGTGGTTGCAAAGATGGGCCTCGCCATGGACATAGGGATTGAAGTTGCGCATCATGCAGCCTATTGCGCACTGTTTGAGACTTAATACGATGTCCTGTGGCTGCACAAAATGCATTATTCAACATGGTGGCCATGCTGTCCGGGCTCCTCCCAGCCATAATCCGTAGGAAGCGGTTATCCACTGCACTAGCAGCCCTTGGGCGGACTGAGCGAGGCATGTCATCACCATTTCCTGTCTCTCTGTATCTCCTCCATGTCTGAACAAAATCGTTTTGGTTCACTCCGAGACGCCTGGAGACTTCCCTTGTTCAGAGAACTTCCTGGTACAAATTAACAATGCGGACGCGATGGAACCGCGTATTTACCGTCAAGGCATGGTTGAACCACAGACAGCAGGAGCCATATACCTCCTACCTGGTGGAATGATTGGAACTGATCGGCTGTCGGACCGTCTAATAGGCTCTACTCATGCATGGTTGTTTACACGTTTGGGCGGGTTTCGTGATATCTCTAAGCAGTTAAATGGACCGTGTATGTGATACAATATCCACAGTTAACGTCTATCTTTAGGAGTTCTGGGAACCGGGGTGCCGGAAAACGTTTTTGATGTATGTATATGGTTGTCTCTCGTGCCAATCCATGATTAATTTGGTGTTCTACTTAAAGCAAGTAAATGTAATTGTAAATTTTTAGGATGGCATATATCTACACTACTGGCCATTAAAATTGCTACACCATGAATATGACGTGCTACATACGCGTAATACAGGAAGAAGATGCTGTGATATTCAAATGATTCGCTTTTCAGAGCATTCACACAAGGTTGGCGCCTGTGGTGACACCTACAACGTGCTGACATGAGGAAAGTTTACAACCAATTTCTCATACACAACCAGCAGTTGACCGGCGTTGCCTGGTGAAACATTTTTGTGATGCCTTGTGTAAGGAGGAGAAATGCGTACCATCACGTTTCCGACTTTGATAAAGATCGGATTGTAGCCTATCGCGATTGCCGTCTATCGTATCGCGGCATTGCTGCTCGCGTTGGTCGAGATCCAATGACTGTTAGCAGAATATGGAATCGGTGAGTCAACAGAGGGGGACGTTTGCAAGAGAACAACCACCGGGACGAACAGATCGACGACGTTTGCAGCAGCATGGACTATCAGCTCGGATACCATGCCTGCGATTACCCTTGACGCTGCATCACAGACAGGAGCGCCTGCGATGGTGTACTCAACGACGAACCTGGGTGCACGAATAGCAAAACGTCATTTTTTCGGATGAATCCAGGTTCTGTTTACAGCATCATGATGGTCGCATCCGTGTTTGGCGACATAGCGGTGAACGCACATTGGAAGCGTGTATTCGTCATCGCCATACTGGCTTATCACCTAGCGTGATGGTATGGGGTTCCATTGATTACACGTCTCGGTCACCTCTTGTTCGCATTGATGGCACTTTTAACAGTGGACGTTACATTTCAGATGTGTTACGACCCGTGGCTCTACCCTTCATTCGATCCCCGTGAAACGTTATATTTCAGTAGGATAATGCACGACCGCATGTTGCAGGTTCTGTACGGGCCTTTCTGGATACAGAAAATGTTCGACTGTTGTCCTGGCCAGCACATTCTCCGTACCTCTCACCAATTGAAAACGTCTGGTCAATGGTGGCCGAGCAACTGGCTCGTCACGATACGCCAGTCACTACTCTTGATGAACTGTGGTATCTTGCTGAAGCTGCATGGGCAGCTGTATCTGTACACGCCGTCTGAGCTCTGTTTGAATCAATGCCCAGGCGTATCAAGGCCGTTATTACAGCCAGAGGTGGTTGTTCTGGGTACTGATTTCTCAGGATCTATGCAACCAAATTGCATGAAAATGTAATCGCATGTCAGTTCTAGTATAACATATTTGTCCAATGAATACCCGTTTATCATCTGCATTTCTTCTTGCTATAGTAATTTTAATGGTCAGTAGTGTATTAAACAGCCACACTCACAAGAATCCTTTCCAATATCATTTCTGGAGGAGAACTTTGATCAATTAATGTGATGAATAAGTTATGTGACAGGCTACTTCTCCACGCAGGTTTTATATCAGGGCGATTATAAGATAGTGTTGCTTAACATCGTGATGCTGCCCACTAAATTGTTCGCAGTTAAGGGTCTCACAATAGCAAACACGCGGCTAGTTTCTAGTAGAGTTGTGACAGGGGGCAGGGTTGTTATTACTGCTTGGATGACTCGGTCAGTAGTGCACCTGAACAAGAACCGCAAATGTCTCAAGTTTGTGTTCGGTTCCAGCACATAGGTTTAATTCTGTCACGGAGTTTAAATGCAGAGGTTGGGCGTGAATGAGAGCTGTATGGAGGGTGGTGGAGCTCGTCTGGTGGTGGTCAGGATGTCCAGTCATGAAAACAGACTGTAAAGATAATTAGCTATTCCATGCAGCAATACATGATTTGCGATGGTGCTAGGCGGCGGACAGTGCCTCCAGCACACAGGCAGGACTCAGATGGTGAGCGTGCTTGGAACAGAAGTGGCCTCTTGTCAAGACCAGTGGCAGCGTCGTCTCGGGCAGTTGGCGGTGTAGTCAGTACCGACGGCGTGGCGCTGATTCAGGCCAGGAGGCAGAGTGGCGTGAAGCAGCTGGAGGAGGCACCCGCACTGGTTGGTGCAAGTATAAAACTCAGTGCCAAAGTCAGCGGAGCGCGCACAGTCAATTTGTAGACTTCAGCGGGGATGGTGATGGCTCACAATGTTGACGGGTGCCGCACAGACAGCAAAAATATTTGAAGTTTCCTGGAAGATCAGAACTGTGTGCCGGACAGAGACTCGAACCCGGGTCTTTGCCTTTCCCAGTGCTTCTTTCTTCCAGGACTGCTAGTCCTCCAACGTTCGCAGGAGAACTTCTGTGGCGTTGGAACGAAAGAGACGTGGTACTGGCGGAAGTACAGCTATGAGGACGGGTCGTGACTCGTGCTTGGGTAGCTCAGTCAGCCTTCGGCGGCGCAGCGGTTCGGACGGTGTTTACGTCCCTGCCGCACGTCTGCGCGAGAGGTGTTTACGTGAAGTGTGTAGCGGTGTGTCACGGTATACATAGAACGAATCATGACCTTGTCGTTCCGCAAATAGACACTGAAATTTAGTTTTGTTAACGAATATGCTCGACCGAAGGCTTACGAGATCGAACGTTATTTACGGGACGAGGTGAAAATCGAACCTGACGTTCTAGTTGGAATACACTTATCTATAGTCAGCAGCGTGGTCTATGTCAAGCTCATCAATGAAGCGGCATGTGACGAACTACTACTTCGACACCGACAAGGACTTCGTTTCTGTCATTCGGACGGGAATGTTGGAGCGGTAACAGTTGAACACGCCGGCATGGGCCTCCGAACGATCCGCGTCTTTGAGCTTCCATTCGAAGTGCCAGAAGAATTGGTGACAGACGCCCTGCGTCCTTACGGAACGGTCCTATCCCACGTGGCTGAAAAATGGGCGAGTTTCAAGACGTATCCTGTCCTCAATGGCGTCAGACAAATACGGATCGAACTCCGAAAACACGTCCCGTCATACTTGTACATCGCCGGTTGTAGGGAGATTGTCATTTACGACGGGCAACCAAGGACGTGCTCTGGATGTGGGAACGAGGGCCACATACGTTCTGAGTGAGCTCAACGAAGGTTATTACAGCTGCCACGGGATGATCCACCCCTCACGCCGCATCCGACTGTGCTCCCCATGACTTACGTCGCCGCATTACGCGATGACGTGGGCCGCGAGACCGACGCGTACCAGAACACACAGACAGCGGCGGATCGTGGCGAGCCACAGAAAGACGACGTTGCGCTGGACCGCCTGCAGCAGTCACAGGACGCCCTCTCTTCGGTTCCGCTTGCGGCCCCTTCAGATAAGGCACTTGGAGACGTCGATAATACGACGGCGCACGATTCCGACGCCCCCCACGAACAACTGGAGACCATGCTGACCTCTGATTCCGAGGCCCGGCAGCGTAAACAGCGATCACCAAAACGCCGGAAGAAGCGCCGCCTCACGGTGGAGAACGACCAATCTGATCTAGCATACAATTCTGAGAAGTTTACGGGTACAGAACAGACGACCATGGATACAGAAGAACTGCCTAGCGTGGATGCAGCGGTGGCCAGCGGGACGGCGACACGACCTACCGCTGACGATGCTCCAGACACAGCGACGGAGCTCGATCGACGGCAACAGCCTACTGAGGAGGCTACGGCGCCTGCACTGCACGACAACGATGGGACACTAGGGGACTGGTCAGAAGAGCCACCCCCGTGGGGAACAGATGATGCCGGAGGAACTGCTCCCACGCACTCTCCCGGTGTAAGACCGGCAGAGTGCACGGACTAATGACAGACCATATGAGGGGACGGCGGGGGACGTTAGTCCGACAGCAGCCTATGTGCGGCAAATTTATCGACCGTACGGTACCCTATCTACGTTGACCGCCATGCAACAAGCTTATCGGATAGGGTCTGTTAACATCAATAGCATTGGGACGCCGGTAAAAATCAAGATGCTCAGTGATATGATAAAGGCTGCGGATTTAGACATAGCACTATTACAAGAAGTTCGGGTACTTCCACCCTCGGACTTTTACGGTTACGACATTTACTGTTCCCCGTGTGACGAGAGAGGCGTTGCACAGCTATACTATTAAAGGAAGGGATACGTGCAGACGAAGTAGAGTATTTGCCTTCTGCCCGTGGTACGGCCGTGACCATAGATGGAATACGTTTGATCAACATATACGCACCGTCAGGCTCGGATAAGAGAAGGGACAGAGCAGATTTTTACGCCCATGAGGTTACACCGTTGTTCCAGGGACGATACGGTGGTTGCATACTCGGCGGAGATTTTAATTGTGTGCTCGACAGAAAGGACCAACAACCTAACTATACAACTAGCCAAGAACTTAGAGAGCTGATCAACGGGATGGAATTAGTCGATACATGGGACCTGAAGTATCGCAACCAACCAGGATATACATTTTTTACTAGTCACTCCGCGGGCCGTTTGGACCGAATCTACGTTTCTAGGGCGTTAGCAATGTCGACGGTGGACGCAGAAATATGGCCGACAGCGTTTACAGACCACGAGGCATATATTTGTACCGTTAACCTTGATAGACAGCAGGTGTGGAGACGTAGGGGTAATTGGAAGATGAACGTCTCCCACCTGCGAGATGCAGAATGCCGACGCATGGTCGAGGACGCGTGGCGTGGCTGCCTCCGTCGACGAAATTCTTTCGGTTCTGTCCTGCAGTGGTGGATCGAGTGCGCGAAGCCAGCTTTACGGAGGACGTTAGTAGGTTATGGGAAGGAGGTTTCTCAATGGCAGCGCACGACCACTGAGTTTTACTTTACGGCTCTCCGGGAACTGTTAGCTCAACCACCTACACCAGAACGCCAGACGGCCGTCCACCGAGTTAAGGCGAAGCAGGTACAACTTGCGACGCAGAGGATGGCAGGTACGATGATACGCGCGAGGTCGCAGGATTTCCTGCCCAACGAGGTTCCCTCGATGCATTATGTGATAACGGAAAGACGAAGAAGACGCAGGAATTTAATAAATGAGATCGATCTCGGCGATGGCCGTCGTTTTACAACACAAAGGGGCTTAGCACAGGCGTTCACGGATCATTTTAGCAGATTCTATGCGAGCAGCAGGGAGGGTCAGAGGGAGCTGGGGAACGTCCTGGAAGAGATCCCAGACGCGACGAGTGTGAACGTGGAAGCGGACGGGTTATCTGAAATTACGTGTGCAGAGCTGGAGGAAGCGATTACGCGAGGTGCTTGCAACAAGTCCCCAGGTCCAGACGGATTCCCGTTGGAATTTTGACCGTGCCTTTGCGACCATTATGACACCGATGTGGCTATGTATGTTTAATGAGCTTCTGCGGCAAGAAGTACCGGTTCACATTCAATTCACGGAAGGGCTCATGATACCGATACCGAAGCCCCATGGTGGCAAACGGCCTTGTGATTATCGCCCCTTGACCCTCCTTAATAGTGACTACAAGATCTTCATGCGCATCCTGGGAAGTCGTATCAAAAAGTCGCTGGACAATCGAATACATGCCGATCAGACTTGCCTTGGCGGCATCAGTAATATCCACACCGCCTTGGGAGACTGTCGTGACGTCGTCGCCCTCGCGGCTGCATGCCGCCTCCGGGGGGCGATGGTTGCAGTAGATTTCGATCATGCTTTTGATCGCGTGGATCATGTGTACCTTGCGGCGGTGATGAACAGGATGGGTGTCTCGCCATTATTCACCAATACTGTGATGCGACTGTTGCACGGCGCCAGATCAGCGATGGTGGTCAACGGAGGGAGAACTGAGTATTTTAAGATCTTAAGATCAGTGAGACAGGGTTGCCCCTCGTCGATCCTCCTTTATGTGATCGCCTTAGAACCGTGCCTCGCAGGCCTTCGCCGCCGTCTTACCGATATCTCCCTACGGCATTTGTCATTCAAATGCAGAGCATACGCGGATGATATTGTGTTCCTCGTACGGAATGGGAGGGAGGCTCAAACAGCACTGAATTGGCTACAGACGTATGGGATGGCAGCTGGCAGTGTGGTCAACTACCGAAAATCACAATTCATGCATGTGGGGCGTGGACTAGAACCAGGAACGGAAGGACCCTTACCTGTGGTGGAAACCCTCCGCTGTTTGGGTATCACCTTTCATAAAGAGACAGCGAGAACGGCTGCGGGCAACTACCGAAGACTGTTACTCAGAGTCCGCACGGCAGTTCGACTAAACGCCCTACGGTCGATGGATATGCTGCAGCGAGTGTTACTCGTCAACCTTTATCTCGCGCCCATGATGTGCCACCTGACACACCTTCTCCCCTTGACGCGCACGATGGCTATGAGGATTCAGGCGGCTTTTGGGTACTATGTGTGCCTGGGACAACTCTTTAAGGTACAGTACAACACGCTTACCCTCCCAGCGCGAGAGGGGGGCGTTGGTTTAGTGAACGTGCACGAGAAGGCGCGTGCCATGTATATTAATACTATGCTCAAACGGTGGTGCAACAGGAATCACTCGCTTACGGGGACGATCATCGAAGAACTCGTACCAACATCGCATCTTCCTCCAGTCAGTGTCGGCCATATATCGCCCCCTTTAACGTATGTGCGCTCGTTCATCGTGGAACACACGTTCGAGAGCGTTTACCGACGACCCGACAGTCGACATCGAAGGCCGTGTACCATCTGCTTCTTCGACAGATCGCCCGAAATAGGGTGGAACGCAAACATCCAACTGTTAATTGGCACGTGGTGTGGCGCACGGTCCACCACCCCCACCTACCTACATCAGTCAGATCAACATGGTACATTGTCATCAACCGAAAATACCCTACAAATGATAAAAAGTACGCAATACATTTGGCGGATTCGCCCTTGTGTCACCAATGCGGCGTGCTGGATACGGACGACCATCGGCTGGTCTGCGGCGAGGCATTGGCTGTCTGGACTCTCGCAAGAAAGATAATAGCGTTCATGCGGCGCACTATCTATACAGCAGTCTGTTCTGACATAGTCTTTTTTCCAGGGGAAACGTATTTTCCGCGTCATAAGACGAACGCAGTGGAGTGGATCACAGGTATGACGGTCCATTGCATCTATAGAGACACACGTACGAACTTACTGAACGTCCTGGATTACTGGCAATACTTGCAAGATGGACACACAAAACTATTACGACTACAAAAGTACAAGGATTGGTATGCCAATTTCCTAGTAACGGTTTTTGCGGACCCGCCATATACTTGGTGTGTGCCGGGTGCGCAAAGATGAGCGGCGGTGCTTTCGTTGTGAAACCGACCAAGTAATGTGATCGACTAAGAACACTATGCGAGTATGCGACATAGGCTTGAACAGTTAGCCAATGGATGTACTTCAAATTTTGTTTTCATATCCATAACTACTTTTCTTTAGGGTGCCGGAGGTGGCCCCACTTTGATTTTGTTGTTATTTCATGCTGCATGGTAGGACGGCAGCGAGGTTCCTTCCCGGACAGTTATCATGTGTCAGGACGTACTATGTTTATTTTGTGAATAATAAAGTTTTCTGTTTCTCCTACCTTCCTTCATATAAAATAAATAAATAAATAAATACATAAAAACTACTAAAAAAAGTCGATAAAGCGCTAGCCCACAGAAGACAAGGTCCGGAGTTCGAGGCTCGGTCTGGCACACCATTTTAATCTACCAGGAAGTTTCATATCAGTACGTACTCCGCTGTAGAGTGAAAATGTCATTCTAGAAAAAATGTTTATCCACATAGACAATGGTTGCTGGACCCCTAGGTCGCCGAGAGATGGTCCACGGTCCCCGAAGTTCAGTGATCTGCAGCAGTTAGCAGCTAACTAGCAGATGGCCTGCCGGTTGATAACCAGGTCAACAGCATTCAGATTCAGCATTGCTTGTGACTCATCGCTATTGCAGACAGCTTCTAACGGCAGCAGCTTAGTGTCCCTTTCTTGGCTATGTATGACAGTCTGTCCCTTACAACTGGCTTCTTGTTGTAACTGAATACTGCTCACTTTAGAGAAGCAGAAACTGAATACTGCTTCTCTAAAGTGAGCAGTATTCATATGAACTCAGTCTGCTCTCTTTTCTGAGCCATCAGTCTTTTTACTGGTTTGATGTGACCGACAACGAAATCCACTCCTGTGCCTAACTCTTGATGCCGAATCAAAAAGAAAAAAAAATGTTCAAATGCGTACTTTCCTGAGCCATCAGTCTTTTCACTGGTTTGATGTGGCCGACAACGAAATTCACTCATGTGCCTATCTCTTGAGGCTGACTGAAAAAAAAGTTCTAATGTGCGTGAAATCTTATTGGACATTACTGCTAAGGTCATCGGGTCCTAAGCTTACACACTACTTAACCTTAATTATGCTGAGGGCAAGCGCATGCGCCCACGCCCGAGGGGGGACTCGAGGCTCCACCGGTACCAACCGCACAGTCCATGATTGCAGCGGCTTAGCCTTCTCCATTAAACCCACTCGATGATGTTTCTTTTAAGCTTACACACTACTTAACCTTAATTATGCTAAGGGCAAGCGCATGCGCCCACGCCCGAGGGGGGACTCGAGGCTCCACCGGTACCAACCGCACAGTCCATGATTGCAGCGGCTAAGCCTTCTTCCCTTAAGGACTTGTAGTCCGGGGTGATATGTTGCAATACAACATGCCTTCTCCATTAAACCCACTCGATGATTCACTTATCCGGGGTGATATGTTGCAATACAACATGCCTTCTCCATTAAACCCACTCGATGATTCACTTTGGAGGTGTGGCGGTGGGACTTGTAGTCCCGTACCACCCTCTGACGGTGATAGTACTACATGAGTCAGGCAGAAAATTTTGCCTATCATGGGCGGGTGTAGGTGTGGCGGTAGGACTTGTAGTGTCGATGATGTTTTTTTTTTTTTTTTTTTTTTTTTTTTTTTTAAGGACTTGTAGTCCGGGGTGATAGGTTACAATACAGCATCACCGGTCTATTGCGGTCTAACTGTGTTGGTGAGCCAGTAAATTTCCGCAATTCACTTTGGAGGTGTGGCGGTGGGACTCGTGGTCCCGTACCACCCTCTGACGGTGATAGTACTACATGAGTCAGGCAGAAATTATTGCCTATCATGTGCAGGTGAAGGTGTGGCGGTGGGACTTATAGTCCCGTACCGTGTCGATGATGTTAGAGCGACGGGACTATTAATAGGACAGTAAATATAAAATACCTGCGCGAGAAATAAATACTCTGTGGAATTTAAGCAGCTACGTGTAAACTCGATAATAAAGACATACTGACTGTATTAAGCTACAGAAAAGAGATAATTATTCCATGTTGGACAGTGAAAGAGAGGTTCTATGTAGGAACGAGAGGAAATCGTTGGAAGCCGCCATTAAGGCAGTAATCTATGTTTTATGGTACTGAAGGAAATAAATACACATAAAAGCTCAAAAAGAGTATCAGGTGTGTAGAGTTTATAACCCTTAATCATTTCAAAAGAAATATTCAGAGATTATAAAGACGCAAGTCGTTCGGAAGTGTTGTGTGGATTGATGGTGCGAACCTGCGGTTTTACACGGTTTTGGGGTTCGACGAGACTATTTCTCCGAAGACCTAAATAATTTCACGGACTACAGTTGAATGCCACATTCCTTACATATGGCACTGCATAGCATTTGGCTCTATAGATCGATTTCCGTAGAGCGATAAATTATCTTCAGCGATTTCAGGTGGAGGAGTTCCAGCAGGGAGACTCAACGAGATCTGCTGCTGCGAAACGCATATGGTGCTACCGTGTTCTTTAACTTACGGGGAACAGTGAGCAATACAGAGTTCATAATCACCACGTTAATAAAAGGAGCAAACATTAAAAAGGAATCGCTAAACCAAACCATAAATAAAAATCAGTTAATAATAACACCAAATCACATTAATAAAATGCTCATTAAATAATAGAGAGAAAAAAATAAGAACTTTGAAATCTTCATCTCAGAGTAGCATTTTAACAATTTTACAACAAATAATTGAGTACCTAGGGTACCTAGGTACTCAATTATTTGTTGTAAAATTGTTAAAATTCATGGTGAAACGTTCAGCCAATGACCATCACAAACTCAGCCGCCATAAACGGCAGAGAGTTATTAGAACAAAAGTAATTTGCTCTTTTCAGCCCATCATAGTACGTAAACAATTCTCACAATAAGAACTGTGCACGATAATTTTCGTCAAGAAGCAAGTCCACATCGACAGCTAGCATTACATTGACAGATGTAAGTTAAAAGAGCAAATTACATGTGCTCAAATTACTGTATAACTTTCCTGCAGTTTATGCCAGCTATTCTTGATAATGGTCATTCACCAAAACTAGTAGCGAATTATGCAAAATAAGTTTTCAGGCGACTTTTAACAGTTATCTGGCCACTGAATATCCTAGCTGCGAACATAGATAAATTTTTTGGATACATTAAAAAATCTCTCTTTCTCTATAGTTTTACCATCAGTAGTTAGTGCCTTCATAGTTAGATTGTTTCATTTAGCTGGCAGTATTGGCGCTCGCTGTAATGCAGTAGTTCGAGTAACGAAGATTTTTGTGAGGTAAGTGATTCATGAAAGGTATAGGTTATTGTTAGTCAGGGTCATTCTTTTGTAGGGATTATTGAAAGTCACATTGTGTTGCGCTAAAAAAACAAAAAAAAAATTGTGTATCAGTTTAGTGATGATCAGAATACGTAAAGAGAGAAATGTCTGAGTACGTTCAGTTGTGCTCAGCTGTTTGAAAATCAAATAACGTAAGAGGCTTACCAGTACTGTCATTCTTAATTTTTTTACGTAAGTTTTCCGAATGTTCTTTACTTCGCTGATTCAGAGGAGTGACTCCTCATTAGTAACCTGACTATTCCACCCAATTTACAACACTCCACTGTAGCACCTGACTATAAGCGCTTGGATTCTGTTATGCTTCCGCTTTCCCACAGTCCATGATCCACTAACATACACTTCTGTGCTAAAAACGTGCATTCTCAGATATTTTGTTCCTCAGGTTATCGCTCATGTATGATAACAGTATATTTCCTTTGGACAGGAGTACTCTTTTTGCCTCTGCTAGTTATTTTCTCCTTTCGTTGTTCGTAATTGGTTATTTTGCTTCCAAGGTAGCAAAATTCCCTAATTTCCTCTATTTCCTATCATACATTTTGATGTAAAGTGGGTTGGTGTTCTCATATGTGCTGCCTCTCTTTGCTTTCCGCTTTCTTCAGTTTACTTTCAATCAATTTCCTGTACTCTTTAGACTATTCATTCAATTCAACAGATCTTGTAATTCTTCTTCATCGCGCTGAGACAGCGTTGTCCTCAGCGGATCTTATCATTTACATCATTCCACCCAGAAGTTTGATCCCACTCTTGAACCTTCTTTTTATCATTGCTTATTATTCTGCGACCGAGCACCCGTGGTCTAGGGGTAGCGTCTTTGATTCATAATAAAAATGTCTTCGGTGCCAGGTTCGAATACCGCCGCTGATTAAATATTGATTAATAATTAGCATTGGCGGCCGAAGGCTTCCGGCATTCTGCCAACGGCCTTGTCAAAGAGGGCGGAGGAGCGGAGAGGTTCAGGGCGTTCGCTTGTCCTAGGGGTGGGAAAATGCCCCTAAAGGCGGAAGAATCAGTAATGATCAACGGCATGAGGATGCAGAAGACAACGGAAATCACTGCATTATAGACACGTAACGTGTATCCACAGGACATGTGGCCTGTTATTGAAATAATTTCATGATGATCTCTCCATTGGCAAAAGATTCCGGAATAGTTCCTCATTCGGATCTCCGGGAGGAGACTGTCAAGGGGGAGGTTACCATGAGAAAAATATTGAATAATCAACGGAAGGATAACGTTCGAGTCGGGGCGTGTAATACCAGAAGCTTGAACGTGGTAGGGAAACTAGAAAATCAGAAACGGGAAATGCAAAGGCTCAATCTAGATATACTAGAAGTCAGGAAAGTGAAGTAGAAAGAAGACAAGGATTTCTGGTCAGATGAGTATAGGGAAATATCAACAGCAGCAGAAAATGGTATAACGGTATAACGGGAGTAGGATTCGTTATGAATGAGAATGTAGGGCACTTCACTGACAGGGCAGTTCTTATCAGAATCGACAGCAAACCAACAAAAACAACAATAGTTAAGGTACACATGCCGACGTCAGAGGCTGAGGATGAAGAGATAGGGAAAGTATGTGAATATGTAGAAGTGGTAATACAGTATATAAAGGGGGATGAAAATCTAATAGTCATGGGGGAAATGGAATGCAGCTGTAGGCGACGGAGTAGAAGAAAAGGTTACAGGAGAACATGGACTTGAGACATGGAATGAGAGGGGATAAAGATTAATTGAGTTCTGTTACATGTTTCAGCTAGTAATAGCGATTACTCTGTTCGATAATCACAACAGGAGGAGGTATACTTGGAAAAGGTCGGGTGATATGGGAAGATTTCAGACTACGTCATGGTCAGAAAGAGATTCCTAAATCAGATACTGGATTGTAAGGTGTACCCAGGAGCAGATATATATTCAGATCATAATATAGTATGGATGAAGAGTAGGTTGAAACTTAAGGCATTAGTCAGGAAGAATCGATACGCAAAGAAGTGAGATACGGAAGTACTAAGGAATGATGAGGTACGGTTGAAGTCCTCTAAGGCTGTAGATAAAGTAATAAGGAAGCTCAGTCGGCAGTACTGTTGAAAAGGGATGGGCATCTCTAAAAACGGTCAACACTGAAGTTGGGAAGGAAAAAATAGGAACACAGAAGGCAACTGCGAAGAAACCATGGGTAACAGAAGAAATACTTCAATTGATCGATAAAAGGATGAAGTAAAAATGCTCTCGGAATACAAAAATACAGGTCGCTGAGGAATGAAGTGAATGGAAGTGCAGGGAAGCTAAGATGAAATGGCTGCAGGAAAAAGACATCGAAAAAGAAATGATTGTCAGAAGGGGAGACCCGGCATATAGGAAAGTCAAAACAGTTCGGTGACATTAAAACGAGGGGTGATAACATTAAGAGTGCAACCGGAATTCCACTATTAAATGCAGAGGAGAGAGCGCAGAGGTGGAAAGAATACATTGAAAGCCTGTATGAGGAGGAAGTTTTGTCGGGTGTGATAGAAGAAGAAACATGAGTCGATTTAGAAGAGACAGGGGATCCAGTATTATAATGAGAATTTAAAGAGCTTTGGAGTACTTAAGATCAAATAAGCCATAAGGGATGGATAACATTCCATCACAATTTCTAAAATCATTTCTGGAAGTGGCAACAAAATGACTATACACGTTGGTGTTTAGAATGTGTGGGCCTGGCGGCATACCATCTGACTTTCGGAAAAGCATCATCCACACATTTCCGAAGACGGTAAGAGCTGGCAAGTGCGAGAATTTTCTTTCAGCTTAACAGCTCATGCATACAAGTAGCTTACAAGAATAAAACACAGAAGAATGGAAAAGAAAATTGAGAATGCACTAGATGACGATCAGTATGGCTTTAGGAAAGGTAAAGACACGAGAGAGGCAAGTCTGACGTTGCGGTTAATAATGGAAGCAAAACTAGAGATATTGTTTCCAGAATGAGATTTTCACTCTGCAGCGGAGTGTGCACTGATGTGAAACTTCCTGGCAGATTAGAACTGTGTGCCGGACCGAGACTGGAACTCGGGATACATCCCCTAGCCCGTGGCTATGCCATGTCTCCGCAATATCCTTTCTTTCAGGAGTGCTAGTTCTGCAGGGTTCGTAGGAGGGCTTCTGTGAAGTTTGGAAGGTAGGAGACGAGGTACTGGCAGAAGAAAACCTGTGAGGACGGGGCGTGAGTCGTGCTTGGGTAGCTCAGTTGTTAGAGCACTTGCCCGCGAAAGGCAAAGGTCCCAAGTTCGAGTCTCGGTCCATCACACAGTTTAATCCGCCAGGAAGTTTCAACGTGTCGGTTCTTCGGGTGAATCATATTTTTGTTACACGGGGTCGGTGGTCGTCTCAACAAATTCCGTCATCGAAGTGTAGAGCGGCTGGAAACGTGAAGCTCAAATATTGAATGTATCCATATTTTTGTAAATGGCGTGAAAAGAAGGGACTAGCAAAATTTGGTATTGAAAATAATTGTCCATGGAGGGATTCTATGGCCTACACAACTCCGTCTATAAAATGAGATACATTTGTTATTTTATAGTTGACTGTTTACTCGTGCTGGGGTGATTTCCATAGTAAAACCAGGGGAAGCATTAATTTTCTCGGCATTCTTCACATGTTATATACGCCACGTTTTTACAATTACGTAGTTGCTTTAAAGCCTCTATAGAAATTTGGTTTACATTCACAAAAAGGTTCTGTACCATCGCACAGTTTGGCAGTAAACCGGGCGTAACGCATCATTCCGCCCGGTATGAACGAATACAGCTGGTGATGTACAGTGGAATGTATTTTGACGCTCTCCCTGTTAATGTGTATCGATAAAACGAACATCGCACTAGATTAATTTGAAACCGCTCTATTGAATGGACATGTGAAACTACACTTTGAAATCATTTGTTCGTAACGGGAAACAAATCGAAGCTTTGCCTCGATACGGGAAGTCGCATGAAAGACATGATGAACAGTATTTGTTTGTGGCGACACTAGCAGCTACACACTGCAGAAACGAAATTGCAGATGTCTGCTGAAACACGAGAAATATAACTGACGGCTCTTACGAGGGATATCCTGTACATTCCAATCCGATTTTAGCGTTATGTTGTCATTCACTTTACTGCTTGTAGACAGTTTACTAATATCATGTAAACATTTTCTCTTTCCGATCTCCAACAAAACACTCCCGAGAGAATGTTGGCAATAAGAGTAATCGACAGCATCTGTTGCTCTCATAAACGAAAAAAAAAGATTGGTGAGAAGACCAGAAGGAAGCCGTCTACTTGGAAGAACCGTGAAGCTGACGATGGATGAAATCATAAAAGACCTACGATAGAAATGGAAGAGCTCTGTCTATACAGGAAGAGGCTGAAGTGGTCGCATGGCTTTGATGATTTGTAAGTGCTGTCTAAGTAAGAAAAGTAAGTACTTAAAAGAAGTCACGTGCGCTTCCTTAGACGCACCTCCCACATTGGCCAGCTGATGCACCTGTAATCTCTACGATGTTGACTCAAACCATGTTTAGCCCGCATCTCGTGGTCGTGCGATAGCGTTCTCGCTTCCCACGCCCGGGTTCCCGGGTTCGATTCCCGGCGGGGTCAGGGATTTTCTCTGCCTCGTGATGGCTGGGTGTTGTGTGTTGTCCTTAGGTTAGTTAGGTTTAAGTAGTTCTAAGTTCTAGGGGCCTGATGACCATAGATGTTAAGTGCCATAGTGCTCAGAGCCATTTGAACCATTTGAACCATGTTAAATTGTTAGAGAACTTGTAACACCAATATCGATTATAATTGGGTGTATACAATGTGAATATCGATTGGAACTGAGTTTATACTATGTAAATGTGTATCTATGATTATGAAGTGTTTGTTCTTTGTTAATTGAGGTCATTGATTTGTGACAGGTGAGTAAAACTTTGTGATGTATATAAGTAAAAAGTTAAATGATCTTTAAAAATGATGAAATTTTATAATATATGTATGTTCATAAGGAAAAATTTGTATATTGGAAGCTGGTTCAAATGGCTCTGAGCACTATGGGACTCAACTGCTGTGGTCATAAGTCCCCTAGAACTTAGAACTACTTAAACCTAGCTAACCTAAGGACAGCACACAACACCCAGCCATCACGAGGCAGAGAAAATCCCTGACCCCGCCGGGAATCGAACCCGGGAACCCGGGCGTGGAAAGCGAGAACGCTACCGCACGACCACGAGATGCGGGCTGAAGCTGGTTCATGCTTAGGGAACTTACGAAATGTAAAAGCTGTAGGGAAGCCCCTCCGCAACGGACGTGGCTTGGCGCGATGTAGAAGGTGGTTTTGGAGGTCAATCTGGGCGGCTCCTTGGTGGGAACGGTACGCAGTCAGTGGTTAGCCGTTGTACAGTATACATCGAGGGTCCCAGGGGAGGCATGTCGAAGCCGTTTTGTATGGATTTTGCCTCGGTTGTGGATTTGGCTATTGCATGACGCTCTTGGCAACAAGGAATGGCTCTAATACGATAAAAATCCGTCGCCAAGAAGAAATTATAAAGAGCATTCAGCATCAAGAGCGGTGGGTACAGTTAGCCGCCACATCGCTTGCCACCACTATTGCGCCACTACTCCACCAACTTCGGGCATACAGACATGTATTATAGCATGGATAGCATGGACCAGTTAATTTGTGTCAGTGTTTTCAATAATAATCCAAGTGCAATAATCCCGTGTTTTGGACCCTAAATTTATCCTAATCATGGACCAAGCAGGGTCAAAAAAAAAAAATGGCTCTGAGCACTATGGGACTTAACATCTGAGGTCATCGGTCCCTTAGAACTTAGAACTTCTTAAACCTAACTAACCTAAGGACATCACACACATCCATGCCCGATGCAGGATTCGAACCTGCGACCGTAGCGGTCACTCGGTTCCAGACTGAAGCGCCTAGAACCGCTCGGCCAAATGCAGGGTCCCCTCCTAAGTGTGCAGAAGTATCCTGTTTCTAACCAACTAGTGATTCGTTTCTGTGTGTTAAATGTGCAAAAATTCAGTGCCAGAGTCTGTAAATGCTACTGTCTAAAATGCCTGCTTCAGAGGTGATGAAAAAGGCACATAAATTAAACTTATTTGAAACGTAATTTAGCCTTGATTGCTACCGTAAATGAATTTTTGAAGTTAATCGATCTCAATGTTGAGTAATTTGCTTTAAAGGATGAAAACATAAATTATTCCAAGTGGAGCTAATTTAGGTTGAATTGAACTTTCCTTCTGAAATAGTCATAGATTTTGCCTAGTGAGACGGTATAAGTTTATGAGTCCCCACCATATTCTTCTCATATTAGAAATGTAATTGCTACCAGAGATCTGACATGAATGAAGGAAGCGAGTAGGAGCAGGTGAAGTAACGCACTTCGGTACTGCATGTAAAGTAAAAGCGCATTTACTATAGGCAAAAATAATTTAATAAGTGGTTACATAATTTTGCGATGACGAGCACGTAGGTGCGAAGCCGTATTCCCGTCGTTAGTACAAAGTCTCAATAGCGAGCCAACACTCTGAAGTGGAAGCGATGTATCCAGGCCGTCTGCTCTTGATGAAATGGGCAGAAACCAGAGCGGCGGTCTTTGAACTCCACAGCTTCGGCTAGAGGGCACTGTGGTCGGCGTAGTTCGTCCGCTCTCGTACTGCCAACCTAAGAGCGTGCACCTACGGTGTGGCATCGGAACTATCAGTACCACAATTCTAATTTTATTTGTGATATTTATATGTTAGTTAAGTCAAAAATCTTTTCTTGCCCAACTTTAGTTTAGTGTTTCCTGCAGTGACGTCTCAGCACTGAGCTGCATAATGATTGTGATGGTAACTTATTATTATGTGCTCGTGTAGGCCTTTAGGTGGGTGAAAGAGAACTGACCAGTAAGCTGGTTGAGCGCCAACAGCAGCAAGGGCATGTGTGGCGAGTATTCTTGGATTTGAAATTTGAGCAGATGCAGTATGGCGAGTGTTTGAGCTGGACGATTATTACCCCCCTCCCCCCATGTAAATTGATCGGCTAATGTCTGAGCGGTCATGGTGGTAGTCTCTCTGGCCTCTGAGCATCATCTGGTACAGTCTACATGAGGATACTGTGTGATGGACACGCAACTGCTGGCACTTTTCCAGTCGGCAGATGACGTGTGCTTCGCAATCGCGAGTACTATTTGCTCTGATTACTAGTTTGGGCTTTAATGGTAACTACTGCTACCCACATCTTAGATCTCCCTGTAGTCGTGTGTATCCAGAGTACTTCTCAAGGGGAATCTAAAGAACGTCACTACAACTACTAAAGTTCGATTTCCTTGAAATAATGTTTCACATTAATATGCCTAATTAGGCTGGCGACCGGTTATTGTTCCATTTGTATGAATTTTTCTACTTTCATTATTCACAAAATAAAACCTGGTTTAATTTTTCTATTAATTGCAATATGTATACGAAAATACTGTCGGATACCCTTTTTCCATTAGACAAACATACGGTCAAAACCCAAAATCCTCCCACAGTGTAACACTATTTTGTGTCATAGCAAACGAGTAGCTACTGCTATAAGCTATTATCGAAAACATATTTTAAAGCGCCATTGATTAAAAACTTGTACTAGCCTCTGAATGAAGAACGTCTGTTACCTGTACCACACAAAAATTTCTTCGCACAACTTTCATCCGAAGTGTCCCGTTACATGTATTTCGTCCTCCTACTTTGACTACTACCATCCTAGTGCGGTTATTTTACTAAATGGACTTCACGGTAATCGTGGCCTACCACATTAAGTGGGAAATCGCTAAGGTAAATCCATAAGGGCCAGCAGTAAAAGATGAAGAGCGGTTTCATCTGTCTGGCTTCTGACAAAGAACTTTGGGCTTTTTAGTTATCATGGCGGCCCGATGAACTTCGCTTACTAGATGTTGGTATGGACCACCTTTATAGACACATCGCTTTATTTGACCAGGAAGTGACCCGAGCACTTGAACTAGCTACTTATACGTCATTACATCATAAGTGTCCAAGGAATAGAAAAGCAACTGGAATCACTCAACGGAGGAAAGTCCACTGGACCTGACGGGATACCAATTCGACTCTACACAGAGTACGCAAAAGAACTTTCCCCCCTTCTAACAGCCGTGTACCGCAAGTCTCTAGAGGAACGGAAGGTTCCAAATGACTGGAAAAGAGCACAGGTAGTCCCAGTCTTCAAGAAGGGTCGTCGAGCAGATGCGCAAAACTATACACCTATATCTCTGACGTCGATCTGTTGTAGAATTTTAGAACATGTTTTTTGCTCGCGTATCATGTAGTTTTTGGAAACCCAGAATCTACTCTGTATGAATTAACATGGATTCCGGAAACAGCGATCGTGTGAGACCCAACTCGCTTTATTTGTTCATGAGACCCAGAAAATATTAGATACAGGCTCCAAGGTAGATGCTATTTTCCTTGACTTCCGGAAGGCATTCGATACAGTTCCGCACTGTCGCCTGATAAACAAAGTAAGAGCCTACGGAATATCAGACCAGCTGTGTGGCTGGATTGAAGAGTTTTTAGCAAGCAGAACACAGCATGTTTTTATTAATGGAGAGACGTCTACAGACGTTAAGGTAACCTCTGGCGTGCCACAGGGGAGTGTTATGGGACCATTGCCTTTCACAATATATATAAATGACCTAGTAGATAGCGTCGGAAGTTCCATGCGGCTTTTCGCGGATGATGCTGTAGTATACAGAGACGTTGCAGCATTAGAAAATTGTAGCAACATGCAGGAAGATCTGCAGAGGATAGGCACTTGGTGCAGGGAGTGGCAACTGACCCTTAACATAGATAAATGTAATGTATTGCGAATACATAGAAAGAAGGATCCTTTATTGTACGATTATATGATAGCGAAACAAACACTGGTAGCAGTTACTTCTGTAAAATATCTGGGAGTATGCGTGCGGAACGATTTGAAGTGGAATGATCACATAAAATTAATTGTTGGTAAGGCAGGTACCAGATTGAGATTCATTGGGAGAGTCCTTAGAAAATGTAGTCCATCAACAAAGTAGGTGGCTCACAAAACACTCGTTCGACCCATACTTGAGTATTGCTCATCAGTGTGGGATCCGTACCAGATCGGGTTGACGGAGGAGATAAAATGGCTCAAATGGCTCTGAGCACTATGCGACTTAACTTCTGAGGTCATCAGTCCCCTAGAACTGAGAACTACTTAAACCTAACTAATCTAAGGACAGCACACAACACCCAGTCAACACGAGGCAGAGAAAGTCCCTGACCCCGCCGGGAATCGAACCCGGGAACCCGAGCGTGGGAAGCGAGAATGCTACCACACGACCACGAGATGCGGACGACTGGATCAGAATAGGGAGGTAATGACAGTGGCACGTAAAGTGCCCTCCGCCACACACCGTTGGGTGGCTTGCGGAGAATAAATGTAGATGTAGATGTAGATGTAGATGTAGAAGTACACAAAAATGCACTTAACTACGGAGCCTTTTTCTAGTTTTTGGGCGTACGGAAATATATCCATTTCAAACAGAAAGTGACTTCGTCTCAGCCCAGCGGCCTGATGGATGTACAAAATAGACTGTTTCTTTCTTTTGGTTATTTATACTTCAGTAGTTTATGGACATTACACGTTTCTTGTGGAACACAACTAGCTCTTTATTTTTGTGAAGTAATGTGTGTTATCGACAAGGGTCTCAAGTAGATTCCCTGTTTCTCGATTCGCCGAAATCATTTGATACTGCTACTAACAAACAGCTTCTAACCTCATTGCATGTCTATGGAGTATCGTCCCTGTTGTGTGACTACATTCTTGATTTCCTGTCATAAAGCTCACAGTTCGTACTAACTGAATGAAAGTCATCGAAGCTGACGTGATATCTGGCGTTCACCAACGAGGTGTTACAGGCCCTATGGTGTTGATAATCTTTATAAATGATTTAAAATACAATCTGTGCTGCACTCTTAGATTGATTGCAGATGAGGGTGTCATTTGCCGTCTAGTCAAATATGAGTATCGCGTTTTGTGCTATCGCCAAATAGGGGAGAGAATGTCATAGATATGATGCACGAGTAGGGTGGCTATCATGTCGATCCTGCGAGATCTTTTCACTAAATGTCAGTTTACAGCTTCCTCCTCCAAATACGAAAATATTTTTTTAACACTCACCTACATTGGGAGAAATGACCATCGGAATAAAGTAAGAGGTATCTGAGCTCGCACAGAGAGATTTAAGCATTGGTTTACCCCCCAAATTGTTCGAAAGTGGAAAGGTAGTGAAACAATCTGAAAGTGGATCGATGTACCCTCCGTCGCGCATTTAAGTGTGAATTGGAGGGCAATCGTGCTGATGTCACTTGGATAGACTTCAATTAACATTAAATGAAACTGCAGTTAATCTTGCAGATGTTACAATTTTTCCTAATTTTATTCTCTGGCCTACCGGAGATGTTAAGGAGCCATAGTATGGTTAGATACTTTTGAGCAGAGTTGTTTTTAGCTAATTACGATTGGCACAGTGTCCAATACAATGCGCTCATATTCTGATGAACACGCAGTTTGAGGTTACTGTAGGTAGTGGAAGGTGCCTACACTGAGTCACAGCGCCAGAGATTGCGCCAAAGAGTATTATTCCGCCGCCTCCACTGGAGCAGTTGTAGTTCAGAGGTTGCCGTGGGCGGTGCTTGTTGAGAGGATGTCGAGCGCAGTACTAGTTGAGAGCACGTCGTGTGCAGTTATTGTTCTGTTGGGCGAGAGAGTAGATGCTGTTCGGTTGGTATAATGCATAGATGGAAGATGTTGCAATGATCATAGTGTATTTTTCGTCAATATATATGGAGGTAACAAAATTTTTTTTAATTTCAAATTTCCTAAATAACATTGCCTCTTGGTCACAGGTTCAGCCTACAAAGCATCTGGCTCGTGTTCATGTATTAGACTGTAATTTTGGTTTCTATGTGCAATTACAGTATTTTTGACTTTTTTAATTACTTCATTGCAAATGGTGTTTAAAATTTCTTGTCTTATTGTGGAAGAACCGTGCCAGATACATGACGTTGAACCACTCTACCACACACAGAACAGTTACACTTCTGCTTTGTTGTTTTGTAGCTTTTATAGTTGCAGGGGACTTAATTAATCAATTGTGTTAACGGAAATTTCCTGTGATTCTTTATTGTTTTTTTTTATGCAGTCAGATTGCGTACTAATACTACTCAGGGCCAACCGGTTACGAGACTTCGTAACCGGACTCACAGATACTAAAAAAAATATATTTTCATTTTATAATTAAGCCCTCATGCAGTAGGCCTTGCTTCTAACCAGCCAGCAATCAACATTACATCCCAGTGAGCAGTTACATGATACACATTCCCACAGAGACATGTAGCTCGGCCATGATCTGCCTGGTCAGTAGATGGCATCCCAGATAGAAGTTGCTGAACCCACGGACCTATTCTTTTCTGTAGGCCTCGTTATTGAAAGTAGTGGCCACATGATTTCAGTGCCCAGCCTGTATTTAGGTGGCGCTCACTTTCCAGTGGGTTTCCTGGGCCAGGGCCCGACTGCAGTCGCACAGCATCAGTGAGGAACACACATTGGAGCCACTGCAACGCTAACGCCTTCTTTCTTGTCGATGATTAGACTTTTATGTCTTTGTTTCTACCCCTGACTTCACTGACTTTCATCACACAGGAACTTTTAAACTGAACAGCCCTTTTGGGACTTTAATTCACATTGTGTCTAAATGTACACAACTTTATCTTTGTACTGTCACATCAGGACTTAAAATTTGGCTGGTGTAGTGCACTGCGTATTTACTAGTTTCTGATATTTCTTAAAAGTATTTGTCTTCTTCCTAAAAGCCTTCAGTTTGTTTCCTTTCTAAAGGCCTTCAGCCCTCAGACAACAATTATTCATTCTTCCAAGAAGTGGCCTCGCTAATAATATTACTGCTGTTTCACTACCTGAGATGATATTTTCTTTTCATTACTGTTCACTCCTTATTCAAAAAGTAATACGAGGGCTATTCGGACAGTAAGGAACGATAGGTCGCGAAATGGAAACCACAGTGAAAATCAGAACTGTTTTGTTTGTAACAGTTAGCTACGGCTTAGAGCTAGTTATCGCCATAGTCGCCGTTCCGGCATAGAGGTTTGTCGTAGCCTTGTACCAACTTTCCAATACCCCCGTTATAGAAGGCAGTCGCCAGTGCTTTCCACCAATTCTCTACGCTAGCCTGCAGCTCGTTGTCTCTGCCAGCCAGTGGTGCATGTGAGCAGAGATGAAACTCAGAGGGAGACAATTACGGGCTGCATTGTGGGTTATCAAATATTTCCAATTGAAAACGATGCAAGAGCATCTTCAATGCCCCTGTAGAATTCGGCTGAGTATTGTCTTGAAGAAGAAATCGCACGACAGTTATGTAGTGTTGGCTGCATAGCTTCCGGCGAAATTTCTCACCAAGCGCTCCTACCTGGCGGGAGACACTATTGTTCTAGGTATCTTTATTTGCTCCCTGTGTGCTCAGAACTAAAAAGGATGACGTAACGCGCTCGACTAGCGTACTAGAGACAGTGCCCACCACACCTGTGCAAAACTTCATCGGATTTTCACAGCGTTTTCCATTTCACGACCGATCGTTCCTTACTTTGCGAATAACCCTCGTACATCCAGAACACCTCTAACATTGTGCCTCCGCTCCCCCGCATGTTCCAGCCCTTACTTAATCCACGTAAACACTGTCTGGTACTTCTGGTGCGTAATCCTTGAACATTTTTT
This sequence comes from Schistocerca cancellata, assembly GCF_023864275.1. NCBI lineage: Eukaryota > Metazoa > Arthropoda > Insecta > Orthoptera > Acrididae > Schistocerca > Schistocerca cancellata. The sequence goes on from NC_064627.1 coordinate 154,878,384, forward strand.
GTAATTTCCGTACCCATACCTCTTCCATGCATTCAGTACCCTAATGTATTTCAAATGCGTCCATACAACAAAATTTTGTAGCAATTTTTTTCCACATCCTTCGACCTCCAGCGTTCTGAACGAGGTATTTCCAATGATGTATTTCCCTCCCAAATGATTCCGCATGACACATTCTCCTGCCAGGTGCTTCTGCACAATAAAATTTTATCCCAAGTGCTTCTGCACGACAACACTCTATTCCAAGTGTATGCTCATGACCAAGTGGTACCCTACATGTTTGTGCACAACAAAATTTCATCCAGAGTGTTTTCACAAGAGAAAAATTTTCCTTACTAGCACTTCCATACACTGATTCTTCCTTCTCCTCTTCCACGATTTGTCACACAGTTTTCTGTTCTCTGTTTCCCCTGTGTTGCATACATTGTATGGTCTCTTTACGGACTAGCAACAGGTGACCAGTTCCTCATCAGCTATCAATTTTTTGACCCCCTCACCACCTGCACAACCTCGGCGGCTGAATATCGCAGATGCTGCCAGCCTGCCTTGGCTCCCATCTGCAGCCGTGCGTACTGGGGTACTGTCAGCTGCTCTACATGTCACCAGCTATGATCCAGCCGTCTCCACAGTCGCCAAGACGGACTGCCATATCTCCCCCCTTTATAGGAATGGGAGAGGGGGTGAGGAGACAGGTTATGGGTAGGCCTTGCGCCTAACTTTCCCACAAGCAACACTACATCCGTGGAGAAAGGTTACATTACTAATAGGGGCCAGCCTACCTGCAGAGACGCAATTCGGCAACGATCCTACCGGCCACTAGACGGCATTCCAAGTGCCAAAATAGGTCACTGGCCTCACGGACCTGTTCTCACCTGTGGGTCATATGAGTGAAAGTAATTACAATACTAAACTAGCAGCACGCCTGTATTTCTGTCGGCACTGGAACCACAATGAGCAGTTTATTCCGAGTTGGCGTCCTGGGCTAGGTACTAAATGCAGACGTAGTCCTTCATTCAGAAATCACAACAATGGTGAAGCCATGATTCATGTCCGTGATCAGCAAGTGAACTTGTAAGATTTCTTGCCTTCGTTTCTACCCTGGACTTGACTGTGTTTCATTATACTGGAACTCTTAAACTGAAATGTGCTTCTGGGACTTCAACACATTCTCTGTCTAAGTGTACAAAACTTTAACTTTTATACTGTCCCATCAGGACTTGAAACCTAGCTAGTGTAGTATACCGTGTATTTACTAGTTTGTGATATTTTCTAAAAGTGTATCTTTTCTTCCCAAAGGCTTTCAGCCTTTAGACAACATTGATGCTTATTTCTTCTTCCAAGAAATGACTGTTCAGGCCTTTGGTCTCACTAATATATTACTGTTCTTTCGCTACTTGTCATGAGATATTCTTTTCATTACTGTTTATCCCTTAATGAAGAAGTAATTGTCGCTGTCAACAGAATAATTCTGATATTGTACATAAATACATATTGCAGAAGACGGATTGTCTCTATTTAATTAAATTTCGTCCTACCACATCTACGTGAAAGTTTTTTGTCCACTGCATGAGAGGGACACAACAGAGGTACCACCGTGGTGTCTCTTAACCATTCAAGACAATGACATAACTCCTTAAAAAAAAGACGGCAGAATGCTGCGTCTTCCACTAATCCGAAATTGTCCTCAGTCTTTAATGACTTCGTCGTTAACAGGACCCTAATCTCTAATTTTCCATTTCCTAAAACGCAAATTCTTCAAACAACGTTGAACTTGAGTCTTAACTTCTCAGTTTTACAGGATACTGAGCAGCTTTAATACATAAACGCAGATCGTTGAGACATTTCCGGAGTTTATTAATTTAAAGACACCTGCTTTAGTTGTAATTAAGTATTTATTCAAATGGTTTTAGTAAATAATTAGTAATACTTAAGCAGATCTCTTTAAATTAATTAATCATGCCTCTCATTTTCAGCTGTGCTAAATACCAAATCTTGTGCATTTCGCCGGCCGGAGTGACCGAGCGTTGTAGGCGCTACAGTCTAGAACCGCGCGACCGCTACGGTCGTAGGTTCAAATCCTGCCTCGGGCATGGATGTGTGTGATGTCCTTAGGTTAATTAGGTTTAAGTAGTTCTACGTTCTAGGGGACTGATGACCTCAGCAGTTAAGTCCCATAGTGCTCAGAGCCATTTGAAACATTTGTGCACATCCACAGATTTATGAGTGACTCAGGAGGGCCATTCGGGATCTTCTGTGCTGGCTAAGTACTGAGAATTAATTATACGTTCCATACACCGTTTGAAGGATTCTTTTGTCGAAGCAATGGGAAACGAGTGAGTTTACACCAAGTGTATACATTGTGGCGTTCGCTGTTTTATTCAGTGAATTGTGGTTTGGTATTTAACTAATTTGTAAATGAAAATGATAATCTTATTTTATTACTTTGTGTAATTACTAAATAATTTTTCTGTTCTTCCAACCATGATTTTGGAAGAACGCTTTTGAAGTTTCGGATGAAAACTATTGGATGTGTGTTTTTCTTGCTTTCTTCGTTAAATATTTCAAACTGTCTATGCTTAATCAGGCTTTCGTCATGCATTAAAGTAGTTAAGTGCATGGAATTGCTATCATTCGCAGGTGATGTTGTTACTTTATTGCTAGTACATACTATTCCACTATTATTGTTCCTTGGTGTCACATGTTGCTCTGGTAATATCGGTTGATTACCAAATTTTGGTCTTCCTTGTGGTGCATTAAAATTCGTCGTTAGATTATCTGCGATCTTTTGCCTGTCAGTACCAGTGTTGCCATTACTGCATACTGTCAGATTTTCAGAGCTCAGCACCCTGGCTACTTCTGTTCGGACTTGCTTTCGGATTTCCGAGGGAATGTCTTGCTGCATTGTTTCCACAGCGGTAGCCAAAGTTTTGAATTGGTTCTCTAGTCTATCTACTTCAGTTTGAAGGCTATTGACCTGAACTGGAATGTTTGTTAACGGTTCAATAGTGGTTTTCACCGCATCGATCTCCTGCTTAAAGTGGGTAGTAGTAGCATTATCGCGATCGACCAACACTTGATTTATCCTACGGACAATTACTTTATCTCTTTCCGGTAAAATATTGTTCATATTTTCCATAAATTTCTTTTCCTTTTCCTGGTTCCTGAGCTCCTATTGCTGTTTTTCTATAAGCTTTTCCTGTCTACGTTTTTCCCTTTCCTGCTGACGTTGTCTTTCACGCTCTCGCTCATTAATAGTAAACTTTTCAAATAATGCCGTTAGCATATCCTGTATGGACGTAGCTTGAGCATTACTAACTTCTGCCCCTTGCGCAGAAGAAATATTTTCATTAATTCCTAACTGGTTGAATGCAGGAGTGTCAGTTTGTTTTGGCAACTCCTCAGTTTTACTATCACTCGGGACATCAGTTACTAAATTATCACTCATAATTAAATTTTCTAATAATTCGACAGAAATATGGATAGACTTTTCTGCCTGATACTCTGATGTCATCTCTGCATCAGTTTTCTCATTCAGTTTATTTTGTTTCTTTTGTTTAACCATTCTATCACCAATATAACACAACAAATATATTAATCACTGATAAGCACCAGTTGACACAAAATGATCTTATAACTAACACATAACCACAAATAACACTTAAAAATATTATTCTCGCAGCCAGAATATTCAATTATTACTACATATGGCGCAGGTAGTATATTCGTGCTTCGCGTTTCAGGTTGGATACCTGAAAGTGTTATTTAATACGAGTGCGTTACCGTGTTGTATCGTTACAGTTTTACACCGCGTAACAGCGTTGGTATATTTGATATTTCGGCGTTGGTGTCTTAGTAGATATTACCCCAGGATAGCTGGGAGATTTTTGGTGTGCGTAGTCCTCTCGTGCCGGGTCCCTGGCCATGTCAGGCGGACCCGAGTCCACTATGGAAAGGCTCACGGAGCAGCCTTCGCGACCCCCGTACCGCCGCCCTTCGGGGAGAACCGCGTCGGATACGCCGCTCGGAGCAGCCTTCGCGACCCCCGTACCGCCGCCCTTCGGGGAGAACCGCGTCGGATACGCCGCTCGTCCCGGCCTCCCGTCGCGCACAATGCTCCGCCCACTTCACAACGGGCGAAGGATCGCTTGAATCGCGCCAACCGTCACAAATCGCCGGTTGATACCACTGGCACTGAAACCGATCATCATGAAGACTGTCCTCCGTCGTGTGTCAGGGTCCGTTCATCCGCGTCGTCCGACGATTCACCTGACCGCTTTCGGCTCTGTCTGATCACCACCCGGCTGTACCTGCACCTCGCTCTACGCCGTCCCGCCACCGTGGCGAGTCTTCTGGTCACCCTGACCCAGTCGGAAAGTCCTCTGGCCGTCGCTCCAGACGCCCCTCCACCCACGCGGGCTGTGGTGGCAGCGGATCGTGTTCCGATACCCCCCTGCCGGGGGACGCCGCACCGGATGGTCCTATGGATGAGGAAATGGCTCATGCTCCCGACCGTCCTTCTCAAGAGATCCCGTCAAGCCCTCTGAAGAAAGAGAAGATACCCCCCATTGTGGTATATAATGTCACTAATTATACGAAACTGAACACTGAGCTCCAGCGGCTCGGCCAATTGAGAGCTGTTTACCAAAATGATCATGTGAAATACCTGCTTGACAGTAGGGACGACTATCTTACCATTCTCGATTTCGTAAAATCAAAGGCGATGCCTTACTTTACCCACCAGACGTCATCAAGGACTTGCCACCAGAGGTTACGGCAGAGGAGGTCAAGGAGGAACTGCTTCGACTCGATTTCGAAGATCCTTTGGTTCACCAGTATAGCAAGAGGAATCCTGAGACCAGGGCATTGATCCCCTGCCCTACCCACGTCGTCTCCCTTTCCCGGAGGGAGGACATAGAGCGGATTTACCAAATCCGGTATCTTCTATACACGAAAGTCCGGATTGAATCGTACGAGGGCCGCAACGGGCCAGCCATCTGTCGCAAATGCCAACGTTTACGACATACTGGGAATTACTGCTCCCTGCCGTTGCGGTGTGTTAAGTGTGCTGGCCCACATTTAGTGGAGAACTGCACACTCCCTGGTTTGGAGAAACCTGCCTGTGCCAGATGTTTGGGAACGACGCACGATCCCCACCACATGGCATCCTGGCGGGGGTGCCCTGTTTACCAGAAGGCACTGAAGTCTTCTCGTCCGCCCAAAAAGAAACCGAGAACAAATCGACCTCCCCCACCGCTACGGGACATGACCAACTATCCTGTTTTGCGGGGTCAGCCTAGTGCACTGTCCTCAGCAGCCACTCTGGTACCAGCCACTCAGGCACCAGATGGTTCCGTGGCTCCTGTGCCACTTCCTGCCCGGACTGCCACGACATCCTTTGCTGCTGCAGCCCGGTCTCCTCCTCATTGTCTGTCTTCTGTGACAGCTCCCACTGCTCACCAACTACAGGAGCCAGCTGCAGCTCCCTCCAGTCCATCTGTGGCTCTATCTCAGCCCTCGGCCCCCACCTCCACTCTGCCTACTACTACACCTGCACCTGCGCGCCGTAGGGGCAAGCAGACCACCCAGGACCCTCCCCCAGTGGTGGAGACTGATACGTCCTTTCGGGCGGACATGCGCGAAATCCTCCAGGTGATTCTGGATGTGGCCGTCTTCAAAAACATCACCGCTCAGTTTTCACTGGAAGTTCTCCACGAACTGTCCTCTGACCATGAGCCAGTACTCTTGCACCTCACCAATGCTGCCCTTTCATTTGATGTTCGTTCCACCACGACCCTCACCAATTGGGAAAAGTTTGCCAAGGTACTTAATAACAACACTCGACACGCCATTGATTTGATAACACCGGCCAATATAGTCCGTGCTGTGGATTACCTTACTGCCAAAATACAGAAAGCAGTGAAACTCTCCACCTCCTCTGCACCTCGAAATTTAACACCCCTGGACGACTTGCCCCATCTGTTACAAGAGCTGAAGGTGCTGTGGCGAAATAAATAAAAAAACATTTTGATTTAATTGTGTTTTTTAACTTTATAATTTTTGAAAGGCTTTTTGACGGATCGTATTGACTGGCTTGAATGCGGACAAATACAGTGCTGCGTGAAATATGCCTGTAATATAATTTACCATTCCGATTAATTACATTTTTGAATTCTACGTCATTGTTGATTTAATCAGAGTTCTCACCTTAGACGTAGAATTAGTCCTTCTGCCACAATATTAATTCATCAGTCGCCATCGAAGTTCTTCTCTTTGTTGACCGTGTGTATCTTCCTAAGTCGGCATCGGTTCACTTCACGAAGATGGTGGAAACCAGGGAATACAATGCTACGTTGCTTTAAATAATTTTCGTAACACTTCGATACTTCTCACTATTTTTTATTCACAAGACAATAAGACTTGCTCTGCTCGTCGCACAAACCATAATTACTAACTACATGGCTGCCTTTCTCACAGTCCAAAAATCACGTCCATCCTCCACGAGGCAACAATCGAAAGTGTCCCTTAGCTCCTTGGAGCATGAAACAAAAGAGAATCCAATGTGAACTTTACAAAGATTATAATATACATGCCTCTCAATTTATCTTTGGCGCAGCTTTTAAGATATTGTATGTTTCTGCATAGGAATGTGTCATTACAACTGCCCCCCTACTGTATACTGTCACTAGAAAATTTTATTTGATTGACAGGATACAGTAGTCGACCTTGCAATTGATAGGTTTGGGGTTCTTTTATTTACAAACTTCATTTTTATTGTCTCATTTTCATGGCACTGTGAATTCTTTGGTATTACTGAGTGTGTGTCAGTTTTTGGTATACTTATGCTAATATTTACAAACCTTAATCCTAATATACAAAGTTTTGGTTAACATTGAGAAAACATCATGTGGTAAAGTTTGTACAATAAAATATACAATGAATACAACGTTATTTACAAATGTTTCCTTCCTCATCAGAGGTGAAAATTAAGTCCTTGTATTGCTTTCTGTATTTATTCTGGGGCGACGAGCTTTGTTCGCTAGCCCGTGTTGAATATGGGCGGGTGATACGCGCGCCTGATTGTTTGGTCGTCCGTTAGCGGGCGACGTTGGTTGAATGCGCGCGCCAGTGCACTGAATATACACCGACGTGAGGGTACCGTCAAGACTTCCGAACCTCAGTATGCGTGTGCTTTTTGTAGTTCCTTCCAGTACTTAGACTGGACACGACGAGGTACATTGGGTTATGTGCCCCAAAGAACACACCACACTATGTGCGAGGCGCAGGACGATCCCGTCGATGCAGCTCCTGGTAAGAAGCGTACCATGTCAAACTTGTCTGGCATTGTCCTTTCCTATTGTTACGCCATGGGCCGTTTGACGATACAAGCTTCAATTTTCGATGTCACTTGTTTAGGCTCGCTGACACTTGCAACGTAGCACTACTTTGCACAATTTTAATTTCTACACACACCACTTTAACCGCGAGTATTGCGATCGAAACTTCCTTTTCACTACACTTTTTTTTCGCATTAACCCCTTTTACCTATTGTACCGAGATTCATTCCCCTCAATATTTCTGGTCAATGCACATAAATATTCACAAATTTGTAAGTCACGGGACTTGGCATGAAATACAAAGTACATCACATACAATGGAATAACATATAACACATACAATACATAGGTTACATTAATTACAGGAAAAAACTATCGACTAAAATTGAAAAAAAATTTTTGACCACTCATAGTGGCTTCTTCGTCTTGGATTTTACTGACACACACACACCTTTTTCCATTAATCAGTTAGAAGGAACAAGTCCTTTGTTTTCTTTCTTGAACTCGAGTGTAAGTTAAGGTTTACCTCAGTTACGTATTCTTCATACGCAACGACATGCATCAGCATGCAGAGAATACACCTATAGCCGCTCCACTGAAGCTTGGGAAGGGAATTTTCTACCTTCTACTTAGGGTAGTGGCAACGACCACGTGTATGCTACGGTTTTTTACGTATAAAATCTGAAAATGCACGAAATAATCATTTATATGCAGCGTAACCCTAATATGTACAGTGTTTTGTGCTTAAGCACGTTCTGGTGTGCTTGTAAATCGTTACCTCTAATAAAATTTCCTACATTAACATAGACATATAAACATACAATCTTGAAGTTCAGGGTGTAGCAACTATTAATATGTACAGTGTTTCATAATAGCAGCACGCCCTTGTGTGCGTGTATCATTTTCAATTTAAGTACGCTTATAGGCGTCTTGTGTTATCATGGGAGAAAAAATACAGACATTTTAATGCATCGGTTGTCATGAACATCTATGTACACGAATAATCAGACTTGCATAGCTTCAGTGCAGCATGAAATTCTGTATGACGTTCTTTTTTTTCAGTTTATTTTATAGACGATTCCTTTGCTTACAGGTCGTCGATCACACTACTTACCTGTTTCTCGTACAGCGGCGATATCATTTTCATTCTTTGTGACTGTAAATCGTGATATGTATGTAAGATATAATTTTAACGTGATTTATCATTTCATGTTTCAAGTGTGTAAAGTAATCCATACCTTCCTTCTGCATACATGAGAGAAGAATCGCTAATGTTGCACTTTGTATCAGGTTTTTCGCATTTTCTCGTAAACTCGTAGAGTCTTACGGTTTTAATTAAGTTGGTTCTTGACGTTAGATATACCTGTTTATACGAAGTTGTCTTAGAGTTTAATTTTCCTTATACACTTCTACGTTGTTTAAGTTCCGTACATGTACAGAGCTTCTTTCGCCTTTCACACATTCATATATACGTTTATACACACAAAAAATATCTACCACTTAATATACACATTGCTGGTGAGGCCCGTTTTCGGTACCCTGCACCATTCCCTCAATATTCCAAAATAATTCAGGGTGTGCTGAGCATCGTCCCTTATACTAATAATACTTACAACTAAATATTTCTTCTTACATACATAACAGCCTTACGGTCCATTAATGCGCAATCATTCCATATTTTCCTCCTTGACACTTTAGCTTTCGTACATGTAACCTCGTGTATAGCTTATATATTCTACAAAGTTGTTTGCTGAGTGCCTTAGTTGTTTCCTAACGTTAATGTGTTTCAAATCCTAGGTATTTGTTTTGAGAGCGATTCAGTTCATTACTCACGCTGCATAGATCTGTTTATTCTTTTCCTATTTTAAGGCTTGTGTCATTTTTTCCCTTAGTCACAAAAATTCACACGTTTACCTTGTTGTTCATTCTGAAAATCACTAGCTACTGTGTAATGTAAATGTATGCGTTATCTCTTTGCTTTCCTCTCTGCTGCTTTCTCCCTATATGTAATGGTGTGTTGTTCTCGTGTACATAACCTTTCTTCCGGTTACCTATCTGCATTATTTTTTTTTTTTTTCCTTCCGTACAAGCTAAGATTTTACTCAATATAATATGATATTACAATACCGTCCATGACCAGTATGTCCTTGTATGTTCACTTTTATTACGTAATACCAGCTTATAATTAAATTTTCTAAGCTACTATTTACAAGACTTGAGTATCCTTTTCTTTCTTGTTTTTGAATGGCTCTCGTCACTGTGTCTCATAGTAAGCGTGGTCTCAAAACTTTTAAACGTTCCGCGCATGCACGCTTGTGTACCATGACTGGACTGCAGGCGCGGAGAAAACTCTGCATTGTTGGTGAACATTATTCGTGATAGCCGCCATCGTGTAATATGAGTCACGTGTCGTCTGGACTCGACCGCGCATGCGCCTTCGCGCTTTGTATACACTCAGCTGATCGGACAGGGAAGGGGGAAGATTTCTCCCCGGCTCGCTGCCTACAGCGCGGCCAATGACCTTGTCTTGCCATGCAGCTATCGCGTGCACATCAGCTGAGCGTTGAATTGCAACTTCGACGCGTGGCTTGTTGCTCGTCTCAAGCGAACAAACCCTGGCCTTCGCGTTAATTTGTCTTCGTTCCTCTCTCTTAAATAACTGAGTTAGACTACAAAAGTACCGTATGGTTTATTTTATAGTATTAAAGGCTCACAGTAACACATGTTTCATTAGGTGTGGTTAACTATGCGTTTTTTAGCTGGCATATGCCCCCAGTTGGTTACTAGTTTCGATGTTTAACTTTATACTGCAGGAAAACTTCCATACCTAAAATACAATTGACGATTAACTTGTCAACGATTAAGAATGTACAGTTTATCGTGACATCGCTAATGGTAACAGGTATTTGCGTCTGCCACTTAATACTTTTTGACGTGTTACCTACAGCTGTCAAGATTTTACAATTTTCCGTTGGCAACACTGGTACTTTTAATGCTTTCGAAACTTCTTTAAATAAACTGTTAGAAATAATATTCGTAGATGCGCCTGTATCTAAAATTACGTTGGTAATTATAGTTCCTATCTTTGCTGTTATTACAGCCTGCACGAGGTCACTTACCTTGTCCGGTGCTTTCTTCTCTTCTTCACATAGATCATCTTCTACGGTCGCATCCTGATCATATCTTAAAAATAATTGTCTAAGATGTAATGTGTGCTTGTTTGTGCCCCCTGTCGTCAAATCGGTCGGCCGGTGGGGGCTCATTACGACCGATTGTTGTTTACCGGGGGAGACAACGGCGTTGCTTCAGTACTGTCCGTTACCTCTACAAAGTGTACTGAGTGGTTATTCTGTCGCCAATTAGGTTCCAGACCGCTGCGTGCAACATTTTCTTGCGACCGGCCGTCGCTATTCCTCCTTGGTCTGTCATTCCTATTACTGTAACTATTGTAATTTTCATTTGTGTGCCGCCTTTCATCACGCGGGCCTGACCAATCATTCACGTGATTTCTATCATTTCCATACCGGCGTGGACCGTAATCTGTACTATACCTTCGGTCTTCACGTCTCTGTGGCGCCCAATTCCTCCGATTTCCGTAATTCCAGGTTCCATTATTTGGCCTTGTCGCATACGGATGCCAACTGTGTGGGTTTTGTCCACTGCCATTAAAATGATATCCGTTACCGTTGTTTTGATTGGTTACGGAGTGTTCATTCCGATTACTTGTGCTCGGCTCTTCTTCGTATATTAGATCAATTGAGTCAAGCACGGAAAGAAAGTATTCAAGGTCGTTCTCCGGTATGGTTACCAATTTTTCGCGTAAGTCCGCGGGTAGTTTGTTTTTCAGAATTTTGAGAACATCTACGTGCGGTATTGGATTATTCCAATAGCGCGTCTTATTCAAGTACTTTTCGAAATACTTTCTCAACCCGCCGTTTTTGAGGTTGAACGGTTGTGGGTTGAATACCTCACGTCGCAGTCTTTCTTGGACCCCAGCAGACCAATATTTCTCCAAGAAAGCCCGTTCAAATTGTTCGTAGGTGACGCACTGTTCAGCCATGTCTGTGGCCCACAAAAGTGCGTCGCCTTGTGTGAAGCCTACTACATATCTAATTTTCTGTGCCTCAGTCCAGTTTCTTGGTAAGACATTTTTAAATGCTCTTACAAATACGACTGGATGAGTTTTTCTGGATTCTGTGGAGAAAACTGGAAACTGTCTATGTTTCAACAGGCTCTCATCGACTAGAATCGTCGAGATGCAAGGCGACACGCCTACTGCCTGTTGCAGCACCGCGTTTGGCGAATAGCCATTGTTTGCCTGCGCCGGTGCGTGCACATACGCCGAACTGGGCGCGTGATGTTCTGCGTTATTGACATCGTAATCTGGCACGGGTGAATAAGTGTCAGGCTGCCTGTTGCTTGACGTAGGCAAATCATTTGAAACATTTAGTCTACCAGCAATTTCCTTACGTATTCTGTCCTCGGCTACTTTGATTTCATTACCTAATTTTTCAAAAAGTTTTGTTTCCCGGTCAGTTATTGATTCATTTACATTACCGTTTTCTAAAGTTTCATTTATTTTGATAATGTCCGCGTTGATACGTCGAGTCTCCTGTTTCAGAAAACCGACTTCTTCGTTAACTTTATTAACTTGGTCAGGTATTTCTTCACATGCGGACTGTACTCTTGTTAAATTTAATTGAATAGCCTGTACGTTTTCATGTATTTCTTTTTGTACGGTTTGTGTTTGATTGTGTGTTTCTACTATTTCTGACAGTTCCTGTTCCTGTTTGTTTGTAAGATCTGACAATTTCTTTTCTAAGTCATTTGCTAATACATTGTATACACTATTGACGGTTTTGATGACTTTGTCTTCGATCTTTTGATCGATTTCATTGGTGAGTTTATTTAAGCGTTGATCGAAATGTCTGTGCATGTTTTCAAATTGCGTGTTTACACTTGAAAACTGCTGTTGGAACCCAATTTCCATGTTTGACAATTTTGTGTTTGTCATGTTGTGGCTGATTTCCAGATTCGACAATTTTGTGTTGGTTGTGTTGTGGCTGACTTCTAGATTCGCCAGTTTTGTGTTCGTTGTGTTGTGACTCATCTTTAAATCAGATAATTGCTCGCTCACGTTTGACATCAGACTATATAATGCCTCAAGCGTAACTGACGAAGCTTGTGTGTTTGTATTTATGCCATTATTTGTAGCCATTGTTTCTCTACCACGATCTGATTGAATCGAAACCGGGCTAGGTTCACTGATTTCACGCGAAATATTTTCATCTGATCTGGTAATCGATGCTTCATCGACTGTGCACAAGGTTTCATTTGCAAGTGGTTCATTATTGTTAATCCCTGTGGAGTGCAATTGAATTGTATTTACTTCTACATTATGTTGTGCTGAAAAACTAATTGCGTCATCATTTACGTCACTATTGTCAGAATCGGTGACGTGTCCATGAACATTTGTCAAATTAAAGTTCTCCGATTCCATTGTGGAGATATTATTTTTATCTGTACTTTACTGTTAATCTAAATCTTTAAATTCTCTCGCAGTTGAATTAATAGAAATATCTCGCGATTGTTATTTGTTGCGCGTCGGAAATTTACAAGATGGCGCACTACGTCTTCTAATTCTGCGATTGTTGAACGTAAAAAAGTAATTATCAAAGTGTAATTGTGTGTTGCCACAAACACTACCCGGATTTTAATATGGAAAGGAAAAGGTTCTGCTTTAAGTGGAGCTAAGCCAAGGTGCAGCCACTGCATGCGTTTGCGCTTTCCTACCTTAATTCCGGCTGAGCTGCGTCACTCACGATTACGTTAGTTTTGTAAATCCTTGTCCTTGTTCCTTCTGGTTATTGTGCCATCTGTTTATACAGTTAACATTGTTTCACCTTATTCGTCATTTTCCATGTGCGTCATGTAACAGAGAAACAGTAATTAGTACAAATACATTTGTAGCACAACAATCAAGTACTTACTCTTTGTTCCACCAGCACTGTCCCTGTCAGCGGTCGCCAGTGTGGCGAAATAAATAAAAAAACATTTGATTTTATTGTGTTTTTTAACTTTATAATTTTTGAAAGGCTTTTTGACGGATCGTATTGACTGGCTTGAATGCGGACAAATACAGTGCTGCGTGAAATATGCCTGTAATATAATTTACCATTTCGATTAATTACATTTTGAATTCTACGTCATTGTTGATTTAATCAGAGTTCTCACCTTAGACGTAGAATTAGTCCTTCTGCCACAATATTAATTCATCAGTCGCCATCGAAGTTCTTCTCTTTGTTGACCGTGTGTATCTTCCTAAGTCGGCATCGGTTCACTTCACGAAGATGGTGGAAACCAGGGAATACAATGCTACGTTGCTTTAAATAATTTTCGTAACACTTCGATACTTCCTACTATTTTTTATTCACAAGACAATAAGACTTGCTTTGCTCGTCGCACAAACCATAATTACTAACTACATGGCTGCCTTTCTCACAGTCCAAAAATCACGTCCATCCTCCACGAGGCAACAATCGAAAGTGTCCCTTAGCTCCTTGGAGCATGAAACAAAAGAGAATCCAATGTGAACTTTACAAAGATTATAATATACATGCCTCTCAATTTATCTTTGGCGCAGCTTTTAAGATATTGTATGTTTCTGCATAGGAATGTGTCATTACAGTGCAAAAGAACCGCTACCGCCGGAGGTGGAAGCAGTTTTGTGACCCTCAGGACAAACACCAAATGAGACGCCTCCAACGCGAATTCAGTCACCGGCTCGCCGAATGGAGGTCTGAACAGTGGGAGGACAGGATGTCCACTTTCCTACTCCACCAAAAATCTGACTGGGCTGTCATTCGCACCCTGCGGCGTTCTAAGCCAGCGACTTCCCATCCTATTCGTACAGCAGCGGGCTTGTCATATGATACCCTGCAAATTGTGGAAACGCTGGCAGATGCGTTCGAGGCCCAAAACCTCCCTCTGGTCCAGGACGTTTCTCCGAACGAACTACAGGAAGAACATGAAGTCCTGAAAACTGTTGCTGCTTTCCGCAACCGCCCACCCCAGTCTGATCCCCTTCTTACGTCCAGGGCAGAAATTCAGCGCATCCTTCGACGGAAACGTGGCCGGTCGGCCCCTGGATTGGACGGAATTTTAAATGAACATCTTTGCCACCTTCCCCGCACACCACTCATCTTGTTCACCAAGATTTTAAACTGTTGTCTCACATCTGGCCTTTTCCCCCCTCAGTGGAAACAAGCCAAGCTGATTGCGATCCCCAAGAGGTTCAAGGACCCTACAGTCCCCCCCAACAGGCCCATCAGCCTCCTAAACACTATGACGAAGGTCCTTGAATCTGTGATCCTTCACCGACTTTCGCAACCTCTTGCGGCAGCTGGAACGATCTGTCCCAAACAGTTTGGATTCACTTCGCACCTCTCTGCTGAACTTCAGGTCCTACAGATCACTGAACACATCTGCAAAGGCTTCCTCACTGCCAAGTCGACAGCTGCCGTTTTTCTGGACTTGCAAAACGCCTACGACAAGATCTGTCAAGACAACCTAGTACACAAGATGCTGACACAGACCCCTACACCGGATATTTATGTCAAAATCGTGGATGACTTCCTCCGTCGTAGGACTTTCCTAGTGGCTCAACGGGGAATGCGTTCTGGCATTCGCCAATTGTCGGCAGGCACTCCGCAAGGATCGGTGCTATCTCCCATCCTTTTTAATATCTATGTCAATGATATGCCGGTCACCCCCGAGTGCCACCTTGCACAATACGCTGACGACACAGCACTATACACCACTGGCCGCATTACTGACGCCGTCGTCGCCCGCCTCCAGCGACAGGTGAACGCCACTATCACCTGGTGCCGGACAAACAAAATATCTCTCAATGCCGCCAAAACTACGGCAGTGTACTTCACGAAACGCCGCCCAGTCGTCCGACGCAATATCTCGATTGCAGGTGTGCAGGTGCCCTGGTCCCCGACAACCACCTATCTCGGGGTCCAGATGGACCACAAATTGCACTTCCACTGTCATGCGGAGTATGTCACCAACAAGGTGCAAAAGCTAACCAGGGCTTTGTACCCGCTCTTTAGCAGTAGGGAACTTAACCTGCATACCAAGCTCGGCATTTACCGAACAGTTATCCTGCCTGCCCTCACGTATGGATCTGCTGCATGGGCCAGGATCAGTGTCACCGGGATGCGGACATTGCAGCGCCTGCAGAACAAGGTGCTCAGGCGGAGCCTGCACGCCCCGCCACTCACGAGAATTGTCACTCTCCACGAGGAAGCGGATATCGTCCCCCTAAGGACGATCACACGCAACAACGCGCGGCGGCTCTATGAGAAAGTGGATGCCTTGCGGGACACTGTCCATGGGTTACGCCACGTTGGGACCACACTTCCACGCCGCTGGCATCGACATCCGGTTCCCCTAACCATCCTAAAGGAATCGAATTCCGACCATGGCTAACGATAGGTCTGGCACGCCCACCACGCACGCATCCTTTGGCGGGTCTAGCCCCATTCTACGTCCAATACTTTTCAATCATACGTGCCCACGTTAGGCTAAATTTTTCTGCCTGACTCATGTAGTACTGTCACCGTCAGAAGGTGGTACGGGACTACAAGTCCCACCGCCACACCTCCAAAGTGAATTGCAGTGACGCAGTCACTGCCCTGTGGATAAATTTACTGCCTCACCAACACTCTTAGACCGCAATAGACCGCTGATGCTGTATTGTAACATATCACAAAAAAAAGAAAAAAAAACATTATTTGGCAAAATGGCACACTCAGCGATTGTTGATCGTGTGCTGCTGTTTAATTACTGAACGTGAACATCTGTTCCAACCTGAGATGATTGAGAGTTGTTGACTGCACTGGTTATATGAAGTTACTCGTGTGTCTTGCACCAGTGCAGATACAGATTCGCACAGCAGTTCGGTAGGAAGATGTCAATGCTCATGAAACAAGTAAATAAACACTGATTAATAGTTTGTTCTGGTACCCCGTACCTGTAAGAGATCACAATTTCAATTATTAAAATGAATAATTGTGCATTGGTGGCCCCACGTTGGGCGCCAGTGTGGCGTTCGCTGTTTTATTCAGTGGTTTGGTATTTGACTAATTTGTAAATGAAAATGATAATCTTATTTTATTACATTGAGTAATTACTAAATAATTTTTCTCTCGTGTGGTGTGTGTAATGTAAGACCTTCGGTACACACACCATCAGATTATTTGACTTGTCGCTCTAACGAAGTAGGCGAGTGTCAGCAATATGTCTCGTGGTCTTATCGTGGAGTGTTTATCTTCTGCCGTTAGGTCAGACGATAGAAATGCCACTTGCACGCTTAGAGTAGCAGATTGACAGTGACCAATTTTAAACAGAACTTGATTAATTTTCACACACATTTATGAAAATAATAACAATCATAAACCTTACTTAACTTGACTCTGGATGCTATTTACAATTGACAATCTGAAGTTCCTTTGGTCTTGGTACGTTAATCTTAACCTGACATTTCTCTGATACTTGACAAAGTGTCCATACATTTATCTTCATGGCTATGTACAGGAATATGATAATCTTATTAGGCGCAGACTGAAACTTGACTATAGACTGGTACAGACTAAGGCAGACTAATGCAAACTAACTAATCGGAGGTCTGTACACTCGTTATAATACCTCGAGCGTTCAGGTATCACTGTGCGAGTGTGATCCATGAGGAGAAAAGGTTCTACGTTAGCAGCAATCTCATTGGCTGCATTACATATTAATACGCGGATCGGCGGAAGCAGAATTTGTTCCGTCTCTAAGACAGCGCCATCTCGTAGTACGGAGACGGACGAGCGCTGCGCCTGCGCTGCTGTGCTTAGCGGGGCGCGCTCTATTGGGAAAGTTGTGTACGCGCTGACTATGCGGAACTATGTACACAACATCCCGGCTAAAGATTTGGTCAAGTTGCTACAGAACTCCAAGTTAACATAGCGTTAAAGTGTTGTCTGTAAGTTGTGTATGTGTCACTAAATCACAGTTCATACAACAGATTCTATACAACTATTGATTATGATGGAAGCAGTTATCTTCAGCAAAATGATCATTAAAACCACCGAATATCAGCCGCACACAACACTGACGTATTGTGCACTATTTAGACTTCATAAAGCAAACACTTGATTTTTTCTAAGGAAAACATAGACAAAAAAACTCGATACAAATCGCTATCATCAATGGCTGCGCTCCTTGCAGCGGAAAGAAATAATTAACACAGATCATGCTTATTGAGTGAGGAATTAAAGTGACAAATAATTATTCACTCATATTTATTATAATAATGAACTCTATTCTCAAGTAATAATTAACTAATAATTACAATTTCTTAACAGACCTCAGTCTGATGTGCGACCGCAACCTACAAAAGTCGACCAACAAAAGGTAAAAATGCTAAGGAAGACAAACGCAGATCATAAAAGGAATTTACAATTATCATTGTATTTGTATGATACACATCGATATGTCCAATTACATCATAAAATATTATATAAATAATTAATATTTATCATTGTTTTCACTGTTTTTTCATATGTCGAATAGATAATGTTTATAACTGTTAGAGGCATAATTTCCTCTCGTCGCTCTGTAGCAAAAATTTTTCTCGTGGATGTTACAATGCCCCTTGGGCTGAGAAATAAAATTAGTTTATCTATTGTATATTTTTTTATCAGTCCACGTAATCCACGTAGATTTGCTACTTTCAAGATGCAAATGTTCAGTTTCAATGTTGTTTTACACGATAAAATTATAGTTGAATCGAGTACTTTAAATGGCTTCAGTGACTGTATTATCTCGGAAGTTGCGGCGGATACTTCCCAGATTATCTTATCCCCCTCCCCCAATTTTGGTTCACTGGACTCGGAAAACCGGAAATAAAACCGTCCAAGGGGCTTCAAGAAAATACAGACACCTACTTTTAACAGTCAGGCTTGACAGGAATGTAATAAAATATGCTAGAAAATGCAAATTTATGACTCTGTTGTAAGCATCTGAGATAATGAATGTTTTTTCATGGTGGTATATCGTAACAATTTCCAAAGTCACTCATTTATCGAATGTCATAAGAATTTGCCGATGACGTCGTAAGACTGCCCCCGTGTAGAGCCGTTGGAACGCAGACAGGTAGTGGCTGCTGCTGGACCGCCCCCGGCCGAGTCGGTGGGGCGTCGGCTGTATCGTGGTTTGGATCTGCTGCTGGCTAGTAGTCGCGCTGCAGCAGGTCTTGTTTCTCCTTTCCCACGTCCCTCAGTTTAACACGGGTCATGAAATGTCAAAATATAAGCATCAGTGACAAGATGATTACTATTCTCATCCTGTGGAAAAGTTTATTAGTGTCCATTTCACTCGCATTCAAACGGATGGAATTAGACTGTTTTTGGAGTATGTTCTGTATTTTGACACTGTTCAACATTATGTAGTGATTCACATGTAAGTTTATCACAATATGCACATTTTGAACACTGCACCGTTAATCATAGAAGTGTCCGTAGTGCGCTTCGTTTACTTAAGCGGAATGTAAATATTTTCGCGACGCGCTGCGTAGCCAACGTTGCATTATTGTTTTGCCGCGCGGCTGGCTGTACAGTCTGTCACATTAAATTTGGCACGCGGAGACGCTTCATATCAAACTACTAAAGGTCATCAGTTCACGTTAATTATTAATATAGTCAACAGTACTCAACGTTCATAGCGTTGCTGCTAACTTTGTCACTCCAAGAGCGTTCACAAAGTTACGTGATCACAGTTTTTATCACTGTTCATCATTATTCACAACATAAATCACAGTTCTTCACGCGGAGACTAGTTCCTGCGAAACACGTTTCACTGTTCTGATTGCTGTCAGTAGTTAACAGACAATCTATATGCAAATGACACTTTTCAAGTAATGAGGTCTGGTACACTTGCACATAAGTTCATATTACCGTGACTAAATAACAAAATTTAAAATTTTACACTGTCACATAAACATGAGACAATATGAAACTTTCAGAATCTGCTACATTATCTTGACCATAAGATCATTACTGAACTGTCCAGATAACAGTAGATTTCCATTTTTATTACAGATACATATATTTATATATTTCCAATTTTTATTTATTTTTTATTGGGATTGTTATTTACCATGTTTTTGGAACAGATGTCCATGTTCGGTTTATCTAACCGGAATGTTGCTCATAAGAGCATTTTAAATGACTTCGTAATGGAACTGTCGACGTAAATCAGTACACATTCAGATTTCCCTAACTATTTTTTTTTAAAGTCACACAGCTCACACACCACCAACACTCGCTACGTGTGTGGGACTACATGACTTAATCTTATGAAAATACTTTTGTTATATCCATTCTTACACACGAACAAATATATTATTTAAGCATTTTAATCATTTCTATGCTACGTATAGAAAGGTAAAATTCCTCACATTTAATGCAATAACACTCAAGTGTTTATCAAGTTATTGATCCGTTTTAGTGTAAAAATACATTTGTTATGGAGATTCTCTACTCCTTGTTCAAATAATTCAAGAACATTACAGTGTAATACCTGACATAAAAGCTTATAAACTAATACATACACAATACTATCACATTATTACTGCTAATTATTTTACCATAAACATTGTATTTACAGCTATGGGACAGTGTACTTGCAATTCTGATTGGTTCTTTGTATTTCTTAGTCCAGGGGACCGAGTAAGATGCTCTGCAATAGGTCTTGTGCGGATATACCTTCATATTATGTTGATAATCTTTTATGATTCCATGGAGTTCAACGAATACTTCGAGGTATCCGGATAATAACTCTGTTAATTGTCTAGCCTCTGAAGCATTAAAGCAAGTTGCCTCCTGTACTTTCTTTTCTATTCTTGTGACGATATCACTCACGTCGCTGGGTGCATCGTTATTTCGATTTTTGTGACCCATCTGTGGGTGCTTATGATCCAACACTAACAACTTCTGTTTGCTGACAGAAAGATTCATTTTCCTCATCAGCGGAAAGTTCGCACCGACTCCCGATTCAGCAATAATGTTATGGGTCGCTGCTGGTACTTAAGTGCACATGTCCCACGGGTGAGGTCAATTACAGCTTCCCTTTCCCGAAGGGACTCAAGACCCAGAAGCAACGGTACTGACAAGTTATCCATTAGTAGGAACGTGCATAATAAGCGATCATTTCCCAGGGAAACTTCCACTTGTGTCTGGTATTTTATACTCTGTGCCTTTTTTTCCAGTGCCCCTATAACCTTACAATTTGCAACCGGCAAAATCGGCAATCTTCTTTTCTCCCATACCTTCTAGATAAACTGCGTGTTCATAACTGATACATTCGCACCTGTGTCAAGCAGATTAGTAGTTGTTACACCATTTACGGCTCCGGTGACACTTGCTTGTATATTTTCCCTTTGTGGATTATCAGAGAGAGCAGATTCCTGGTAGAGCTCTACTTCGATCCTGTTGCCATCCTGGTACCGTATCATGTTTATTTTTTGTTCCGTCGACCTATTGACCTCATTGTTGGCCTCGGTCACCTGGCGAAGGCCTACAGGGACTGAAATTAGTTTCTTGGCATCTGAGTGTTTTGTTTTGCTTCCGAAGGTACCTCTACTATTCCAACATTTTGTGAGTTTTCAGTCGGAGGAGAGATGGTTGGATCCCACCACGGTGGATATTGATTGCTTGGTGTAGGTATGTTGTTGTTGTTGTCGTAAGTCCTGAGACTGGTTTGATGCAGCTCTCCATGCTACTCATTCCTGTGCAAGCTTCTTCATCTCCCAGTACTTACTGCAACCTACATTCTTCTGAATCTGCTTAGTGTATTCATCTCTTGGTCTCCCTCTGCGATTTTTATCCTCCACGCTGCCCTCCAATGCTAAATTTGTGATCCCTTGATGCCTCAGAACATGTCCTACCAACCGAACCCTTCTTCTTGTCAAGTTGTGCCACAAACTCCTCTTCTCCCCAATCCTATTCAATACCTCCTCATTAGTTATGTGATCCACCCATCAAATCTTCAGCATTCTTCTGTAGCACCACATTTCGAAAGCTTCTCTTCTCTTCTTGTCCAAACTACTTATCGTCCATGTTTCACTTCCATACATGGCTACACTCCATACAAAAACTTTCAGAAACGACTTCCTGACACTTAGATCTATACTCGATGTTAACAAATTTCTCTTCTTCAGAAACGCTTTCCTTGCCATTGCCAGTCTACATTTTATATCCTCTCTACTTCGACCATCATCAGTTATTTTGCTCCCCAAATAGCAAAACTCCTTTACTACTTTAAGCATCTTATTTCCTGATCTAATTCCCTCAGCATCACCCGACTTAATTCGACTACATTCCATTATCCTCGTTTTGCTTTTGTTGATGTTCATCTTATATCCTCCTTTCAAGACACAGTCCATTCCGTTCACCAGCTCTTCCAAGTCCTTTGCTGTCTCTGACAGAATTACAATGTCATCGGCGAACCTCAACGTTTTTATTTCTTCTCCATGGACTTTAATACCTACTCCGCATTTTTCTTTTGTTTCCTTTATTGCTTGCTCAATATACAGCTTGAATAACATCAGGGACAGGCTACAACCCTGTCTCACTACCTTCTCAACCGCTGCTTCCGTTTGATGCCCCTCGACTCTTATTAACTGCCATCTGGTTTCTGTAGAAATTGTAAATAGCCTTTCGCTCCCTGTAATTTACCCCTACCACCTTTATAATTTGAAGGAGAGTATTCCAGTCAACATTGTCAAAAGCTTTATCTGAGTCTACAAATGCTAGACATGTCGGTTTGCTTTTCCTTATCTAGCTTCTAAGATAAGTCGTAGGATCAGTACTGCCTCACGTGTTCCAACATTTCTGCAGAATCCAAACTGATCTTCGCCGAGGTCGGCTTCTACCAGTTTTTCCATTCGTCTGTAAAGAATACGCGTTAGTATTTTGCAGCTGTGACTTATTAAACTGATAGTTCGGCAATTTTCACATCTGCCAACACTTGCTTTCTTTGGGATTGGTATTATTGTATTCTTCTTCAAGTCTGAGGGTATTTCGCCCGTCTCATACATCTTGCTCACCAGATGGTAGAGTTTTGTCAAGACTGGCACTCCCAAGGCCGTCAGTAGTTCTAATGGAATGTTGTCCACTCCTGGGGTCTTGTGTCGACTCAGGTCTTTCAGTGCTCTGTCAAACTCTTCACACAGTATCGTATCTCCCATTTCATCTTCATCTACATCCTCATCCATTTCCATAATATGGTCCTCAAGTACATCGCCCTTGTATAGACCCTCTATATACTCCTTCCACCTTTCTGCTTTCCCTTCTTTGCTTAGAACTGGGTTTCCATCCGAGCTCTTGATATTCATACAAGTGGCTCTCTTTTCTCCAAAGGTCTCTTTAATTTTCCAGTAGGTAGTATCTATCTTACCCCTTGTGAGATAAGCCTCTACATCCTTACATTTGTTCTCTAGCCGTCCCTGATTAGCCATTTTGCACTTGCTGTCGATCTCATTTTTGAGACGTTTGTATTTCCGTTTGCCTGCTTCATTTACTGCATTTTTATATTTTCTCCTTTCATCAATTAAATTCAATATTTCTTCTGTTACCCAAGGATTTCTACTAACCATCGTCTTTTTACCTACTTGATCCTTTGCTGCCTTCACTGCTTCATCCTCAGAGCTACCCATTCTTCTTCTACTGTATTTCTTTCCTCCATTCCTGTCAAGTGTTCCCTTAAGCTCTCCCTGAAACTCTGTACAACCTCTGGTTTAGTCAGTTTATCCAGGTCCCATCTCCTTAAATTCCCACCTCTTTGCAGTTTCTTCAGTTTTAATCTACAGTTCATAACCAATAGATTGTGGTCAGAGTCCACATTTGCACCTGGAAATATCTTACAATTTAAAACCTGGTTCCTAAATCTCTGTCTTACCATTATGTAAGCTATCTGATACCTTCTAGTATCTGCAGGATTCTTCCTTGTATACAACCTTCTTTTATGATTCTTGAACCAAGTGTTAGCTATGATTAAGTTATGCTCTGTGCAAAATTCTACCAGACGGCTTCCTCTTTCATTTCTCTCCCCCAATCCAAATTCACCCACTATGTTTCCTTCTCTCCCTTTTGCTACTCTCGAATTCCAGTCACCCTTGACTATTTAATTTTCGTCTCCCTTCACTACCTGAATAATTTCTTTTATCTCATCATATATTTCATCAATTTCTTCATCATCTGCAGGGCTAGTTGGCATATAAACTTGTACTACTGTAGTAGGCATGGGTTTCGTATCTATCTTGGCCACAATAATGCGTTCACTATGCTGTTGGTAGTAGCTTACCCGCACTCCTATTTTTTTATTCATTATTAAACCTACTCCTGCATTACCCCTATTTGATTTTGTATTTATAACCCTGTATTCACATGACCAAAAGGCTTGTTCCTCCTGCCACGAACTTCACTAATTCCCACTATACATAACTTTAACCTATCCATTTCCCTTTTTACATTTTCTAACCTACCTGCCCGATTAAGGGATCTGAAATTCCACGCCCCGATCCGTAGAACGCCAGTTTTCTTTCTCCTGATAACGACGTCCTCTTGAGTAGTCCCCGCCCAGAGATCCGAATGGGGGACTGTTTTACCTCCGTAATATTTTACCCAAGTGGACGCCATCATCATTTATTCATACAGTAAAGCTGCATGCCCTCGGGAAAAAATACGGCTGTAGTTTCCCCTTGCTTTCAGCCGTTCGCAGTACCAGCACAGCAAGGCCGTTTTGGTTAGTGTTGCAAGGCCAGATCAGTCAATCATCCAGACTTTTGCCCCTGCAACTACTGAAAAGGCTGCTGCCCCCCTTCAGGAACCACACGTTTGTCTGGCCCCTCAACAGATACCCCTCCGTTGTGGTTGCATCTACGGTACGGTCATCTGAATCGCTGAGGCACGCAAGCCTCCACACCAACGGCAAGGTCCATGGTTCATGGGGGTAGGGGTATAGGTACAGCCTGAACATAATTTATTGGCTGATCTGAATTCATAGATTTTTGCTGCGGCTGACAATGACTTGGCCCTGACTGCCACCAATATTCACTGTCACCCCGCATATTTTTAGGCTTGTCTTTTATGGACTGTCTGACCTGTTGTCATTTCGTCTCTCTCTGTTGCTATTGTTATTGTTTGGGTTTTCATTGTGGTACTGTCTCTGATTACCACTTGGTTGTTGGTGTTCTTCGGCCTTTTGATAATACTGTTATTATTATTAGGATAACCCAAATTTTAGTTGTATGGATTCCTACTACTATAATTATTATTGTATTTTCCGTTACTATAAGCTTTATTTTTCTTTTACTTTGGTCTACCTTCGCTCCTATTTCCGTTATTTCTATTCCATGAACTTTTTCTATTAGGACTATTATTATTGCTGATCACGCCAGAATTTTTTCTGGCGTCTTCTTGCACTAGATCCAGAGAATTAATTGCAGACAGAAATTCTTTCAGATCGGTGTCTGTAATATTAAATAATTTTTCTCTTATATGTATGGGTAATCTAGCGTTTAACACTCGCAATAAGTCTCTGGTGGTTACTGGCACATCCTAGTACCGGGTGATGTTAATTTATTTTTCTAAGTACTCTCTGAAGGAACCTGACTTCGAATTATACATTTCTGCATTGTCAACAACTTTTGAGTAGCCGCTGACCAGAATTGATCAAGGAGCGCCTTCTCAACGTCGTGGAAAGTCTTGAAAGTTTCTGCTGAATTTAATGCCCAGAGCGACACATCACCAGAAATATGTGACGACACAAACTGTATTTTCTGTTCTTCCGACCATGATTTTGAAAGAACACTTTTGAACTTTGGAATGAAAACTACTGAATCTACGTTTTCTTGCTTTCTTCGTTAAATATTTCAAACTGTCTATGATTAATCAGGCTTTCGTCATGCATTAAAGTAGTTAAGTACATGGAATTGCTATCAGTCGCAGGTGGTGTGGTTACTTTGTTACAAGTACATACTGTTCCACTATTATTGTTCCTTGGTGTCACATATTGCTCTGGTAATATCGGTTGATTACAAAAATTTGGTCTTCCTTGTGGTGCATTAAAATTCTGTGATCTTTTGCCTGTCAGTACCAGTGTTGTCATTACTGCATACTGTCAGATTTTCAAAGTTTTGATTTTCAGAGCTCATAACCCCGGCTACTTCTGTTCGGACATGCTTTCGGATTTCCGAGGGAATGTACTGCTGCATTGTTTCCACAGAAGTAGCCAAAGTTTTGAATTGGTTCTCTAGTCTATCTACTACAGTTTGAAGGCTATTGACCTGAACTGGAATGTTTGTTAACGGTTCAATAGTGGTTTTCACCGCATCGATCTCCTGCTTAAAGTGGGTAGTAGTAGCATTATCACGATCGACCAACACTTGATTTATCCTACGGACAGTTTCTTTATTTCTTTCCAGTAAAATATTGTTTGTATTTTCCATAAATTTCTTTTCCTTTACTTGGTTCCTGAGCTCCTGTTGCTGTTTTTCTGTAAGCTTCTCTGGACTACGTTTTTCCCTTTCCCGCTGACGTTGTCTTTCACGCTCTCGCTCTTTAATAGTAAACTTTTCGAATAATGCCGTTAGCATATCCTGTATGAACATAGCTTGAGCATTTCTAACTCCTGCCCCTTGCCCAGAAGAAATATTTTCATTAATTCCTAACTGGTTGAATGCAGGAGTGTCAGTTTGTTTTAACAACTCCTCAGTTTTACTGTCATTCAGGACATCAGTTACTAAATTATCACTCATAATTAAATTTTCCAATAATTCGGCAGAAATATGGGTAGAGTGTTCTACCTGATACTTATAACTAACACATAAACACAAATAACACTTAAAAATATTATTCTCGCAGCCAGAATATTCAATTGTTACTACTTATGGCGCAGGTACTGACATTACTTTGAGATTGCATACTCGGTTGTTGTTGCTAGTTTGCTGCTGTTTAATTATCGAACGCGAACAACTGTTCCTACCTGAGATGATTGAGAGTTGTGGACTGCACTACTTATATGAAGTTACTCGGGTGTTACTTTGAGATTGCATACTCGGTTGTTGTTGCTAGTTTGCTGCTGTTTAATTACCGAACGCGAACATCTGTTCCTACCTGAGATGATTGAGAGTTGTGGACTGCACTACTTATATGAAGTTACTCGGGTGTTTTGCACCAGCGCAGTTACGGACTTGCACAGCTGTTCGGTAGGAAGATGTCAATGCTCATGAAACAAGTAAATAAACAATGATTAATAGTTTGTTTTGGTACCCTGTACCTGTAATAGATCACAATTTCAATTATCAAAATGAATAAATGTGCATTGGTGGCCCCACGTTGGGCGCCAGTGTGTCGTTCTCTGTTTTATTCAGTGGTTTGGTATTTCACTAATTTGTAAATGAAAATCATATTCTTATTTTATTACATTGAGTATTTACTAAACAATTTTTCTCACAGCTAAAGATTTGGTAAAATTGCTACAGAACTCCAAGTTAATATTGTGTTAAAGTGTTGTCTGTAAGTTGTGTATGTGTCGCTAAATCACAGTTCATACAACAGATTCTATACAACTATTGATTATGATGGAAGCAGTTATCTTCAGCAAAATGTTCATTAAAATCACCGAATATCAGCCGCGCACAACACTGAAGTATGTTCCCTGAAACAATATTCTTCGCAGCTCGAGCTTAATTAATTTCGGCTCCATACATCAGCTAGAAAAGTTTGTTATAACGATCGTGCTATGAGCACTAGTTTTAAAGAACCAATCTGATTCGAATTATTTTCATTAAAATGAGTTCGGGACCACCGGTGCACATTTAGTTTTACACATTTTAGTACTTTCGGCATTTATGTCTGCAGAGTTTCGTAATTTGAATTTGCCACTGAGATAATTGTAAGATGGCGGCAGACAATTGATAGAGACTTTCTATTGTTAGAGCAAATTGGATAAGTATTTGAAATGCTTATTAAACTTTACTTTCGTATTGTGCACTATTTAGATTTCATCAAGCAAACATTTGATTTTTTCATAAGGAAAACATAGACAAAAAAACTCGATGCAAATCGCTATCATCAATGGCTGCGCTCCTTGCAGCGGAAAGAAATAATTAACACAGATAATGCTTATTGAGTGAGGAATTAAAGTTACAAATAATTATTCACTCATATTTATTATAATAATGAACTCTATTCTCAAGTAATAATTAACCAATAATTACAATTTCTTAACAGACCTCAGTTTGATGTGCGGCCGCAACCTACAAAAGCCAACCAACAAAAGGAAAAAAAACAAAGGAAGACAAACGAAGATCATAAAAGGAATTTACAATTGTCATTGTCCCTGTGTGATACACTTCGGTATGTCCAATTACATCATAAAATATTATATAAATCATTAATATTTATTATCATCGTTTTCACTGTTTTTTCATATGTCGAATAGATAATGTTTATAACTGTTAGAGGCAAAATTTCCTTTCGTCGCACTGTAGCTAAAATTTATCTCGTGGATGTTACAGCATGATTAGCAGTAAGATTAACTAGAATATTTGCTTTGTCGTACGCAAGCAACTACACTTAAAAACTGTTCTTTTTGAGAATCTCTTCAGAGTGGCTAGTTGGCTGCTCCTCGTTACCAGGACGTTTGCTTACACGGTCCCGGCGTTCGCTTGCATCGGCAAGTATGTTATCCCCACCGCGTTCACTCTTGTTATGACAGTAGGCTTTTTAATTTTCTGCCTTCTTAATGTTATTTTATAGCTTGCTGTGTTTACCTTACATATTGTTGAAGCTGTATGAATACTTGATATTTTTTCTTCAAGTGTACTTACACAAAAAATGCTATTAGTGAAAGCAAATTGTTATTTAGGTTTTACAAGGCAAGACCTAGAGAAAGAAGAATTCTGCATATGTGAATATAAACAGAAAAAAATTGTTGACTGAAAATTTCTTCAGAAGTGATTCAATTAAATGCTGCGATGGTGAAACATTTTTATTTTTTTGTTTGAATACTAGAAAGGAACTGAGTAGTAGAGGAGAAGGCTAAAACCTTCTGTCTTTTATAAATAGTGCGTGTCGCGAAAATTGCTAGAGATTAAAACTTTGTGCCCAACCAGGACTCTCATCTGTAAGCTTGCCTTTCATTGTTGATGGTCACACCATATGACTTATCCAGGTGCAGGTAAGGATACCGCTAAGAAATGTCTTTGCCAACACTGATGGGAATGTTTCCAAAGAGAATGATCACACTCGTTTGGATGTCAGATAAATCGCTCCGTTTTCACATTACACAATAAAGCACTTTCTTCCGCGTGTACCCAACACGCACAGGCGGTGGTAACGGCACCGTACAACTGTACTTTCACTGTTCAGGACTTGGTTGAGCGACGAGAAGCTTCATTCACGTTCTTCGTTCATTTAATTGTTTAACTGTCGAATATTAATTCGGGGTTTAAATCGACCGTATTTTCTAGCCCACGTAAAGCAAATCTCCTTCAGCAAGGATATTCGACACAGCAAATGTACACACTCTCTGCTTCTATCAAACCTCGTTTCTCTTCACTGATTTACCAATTCGTTTTAAAATGCAGATCCAGTTTCTTTTATCAACTGAGCTGTGCTTCGGCTAGCGTTTGTGCCGTTGACTGGTTGGCATCGTATATTCGGATTATGACAGCTCGTTTTCTTAGTGTGTTCACTACGTTTGTTCGCGCCACTACGTTTGCTCGCTTTGTCTGTCCGTGAGTGGCAGCAGCAGCGTATATCGATAGCGAGTACTATGGTACTATCTTCGGAGCGACTTCTTGTGTTTCCGGGTCGTTGGGGGTCGGGAGTTCTGTTGGGACGGAGCAGCAGTGAGGTCCGACAGCGCCAGTACCCGCCGAGGGAGCTGGCGATATATGCACTGCCCGATCGAAGGATGTGGTCGCGAGAGTGCACGACCACGTCGAGCTGCGGATTCAGCGGGTTTACGTTTAATGGATCGTTAAATTCAAGTAGTGCAACATTCACTTCTGTGTCCGTCCGTCGAAGTGACCTCATGTCATCAAGCTGTGAGTTGGCGGTTTTATACTCGGACGTTTCCGTTGCCTGACTTGACTGACAACGACCGATGGTTGGTCCTTCGGTCGGTCGTCTCAGTGGATGACGTGTATCTGGTCTTTCGACCGCTTCTGTGTTCTTAACGATCATGTGTAGTGCAATTCGTCTTATTGCTGTATAGTGACTGTCTTAACATCGTTTGAGTTGTTTGTGGAATTGTCTTTTACGGTTCCATGTGCATCAAGTCAGATTTTGAATAGGCAGTTTGGTCTTAACCCTGTGTGCGTACTAGGATTTGGTGGAGCCAACTTGGGTAATTAAATGATTGTCATTTGACGATGTTAACTGTTATTCTATCGTGGTATTTGTTATCGCATCTTAGGTGGAGTTTGCGAGTGTGCTGGTCGGCGTTTAAGCTGCGCCTAGTTCAAGTTGCCATCCTGTTAAGTGAGCATAACTCTTGGCTGTCTGTCTCACCACTTACGCAGCTGTAGGAGCTTTTCTCAGGTCAACCCTTGGAGCATTGTCTGTGGGTCACCCCCTTCTTTATTTGGTCTGATTGTGTCAATTGTTTAAAAATAATATTTGTTTAAATTATTCCTATTGCTTCTCGCCTTCAGCTGACAAATAATTTGGATACGTTCTTAATAAGGCCTTCAACAGTCAGTGTAGCTTGTGTTACAATCAGTTTTTTTTTAATTTTTTAATTATTTCCTTAAATAAAGTGTATGTGATTACGACGCAACCAACGGTAACTGATTAGGCCCCGTCCACACCTTTTCCTGCTTTCCCAAAGACGTACGTTTCATCATTATTAGAGAGGAATGCTAGTTGGAGGAAAGAAGAGATCCGTAAAAGGTGTAAATATCTGGAAACTTCCGGAAATTCACTATAGCAAAATCCTTCCCTAAGTGGAAATATTATCAAACTCTTCACCAAGTTAAACATCACTCATAGTTGACATACTCTATTCGTTTTCCTCTAACGTTGCGGGATGAAACATTAAAATAAATGATTTCTAAAAATTATTCTGCCTAACATTAATAAATTGTCCGACGTCTGAGATGTGAATTTCAGACCACAATGCCATTATACCTTCTTCACTTGGCGTAGCCAGAATAGAATAGAATCTGTCTCGCCCAATTAAAAACCAGAAATAAGTATCGTCAGCCTGCGACCAACCGTCAAATTTTATACATCTCATGACTCCACGACATCCCCTCGATAACTTTACAAACTGCATATACAAGCAAACAAGAAAGTATATAACTTCGTTAAAATAAATAACAGATATGAAGCTTCAAATGCGAACGGAACTTCCGAGGTCAACACGCGGTCGCTTGTCCGAGGAGAGATAGCCTTCGACGGATTGCGGCTCATGACTTGACACTCGACACATCTTGCTTGGTCTTCAGAGACGTCACATATACCGCGGTAATAAGCAGTTACATGAAACTGGGAACATAAGCACATTTTTAGTTAAAAAATAAATATACTCTTACCGTAAATCATAATAAAATACTTTAAAATGCGTAGCAATTACACTAGGTCGACATCTGAGGACAAACATTTTACGCAGATGCGTTTTTAACATCATAAAGTTCACAGAATACATATAGCTACCACACAATAACAGCATGGTACAAGTTGCTGCAGTGAACAGAAATTATCATTGCATTTATGCCAACTCAAGAACGTAGAAGACTTTTCTCAAGGAGTGGTACTTCAGGATGTGAGTACGTAAATAACGGTAATTTAATCTGTAATCTGAACTAATATCGTTAGTGGTGTGACGCACTCAGCTATACCCTTGGTTCCCTGCAACATTCGGAGATAAGTGCCCCTTTCGCGGCACGTGGCATTCTCTTGAACCTCAGTTCAACAATGTCTAAGCGCTAACGGTCATTTGCCCTTCTGCGAGGAGGTCGTCATTTTTCATTGTTCGCATCGAAAGGTTGACAAAAGGCGTTTGGATGTTTTCCGTTGAATTGTAGGACAACAGTGAGTGGTTAATGTACAGTTATGCTCAAAATTATCCGAACGACCTGAATAGCATTTCGCCTGATTCGCATGCAACCCACATAACGCAGCTGTCTAGCAGGTCCTCTAATCGCCCCTTGGTACAGTTGTTTTACTATTGAAAATGGTTCAAACAAGTCACCACTAGAAAACTCTGCTCTTTATCGCAATAACTCAAGATGTAAAGTAATACCACGAATCTACAAATATCAGGGAACACCTTATCACAGATAAGACTGTCCTTAAGGCTTGTAAGCTCACATTTATTCCAATAAATGATATATCTGAAATGTTACCGCTCTCATTATTACGTCAGATAGGTAATGTACGTAGTAAGTTCGTCGTATTCATGATTTCCTCTTCAAAGTAACATACCGCACCTGTTATTTAACACAAAATAACATTAAAAATTTGCAATATTTACTACCTGCTAGTTGGGAATATGTATGATCTTCAAATGACATGACGAACCGCCCCGTTCTGCAGATGGGTTCAAACCCAGGTCACGCAGACTAAGATTTCGTGACTGATGGATACTAACAGACATTCCTGACTAGGCATACAGAGAGTGATATACCTCGATTTTAGTCAGTATCAGTTAGCAAATATCAACTTTAAATTACGTAACGTAAACATTTTGAACGGACGCAAATTCCTACCCAGCATCCCTGTTAACGAACTACGAGAGATGTTAAATATTATTTCTTCACAAGTAACTTACTTGAAATGCCGTGAGGTAAAGCTTTGTGTTGCACAGGAATTCGAACCCAGAACCTAATCGGATTGTTATCGAAGCACAATCAACTGGGACATATCGGATTTTCTCGGCAGTAGCTGGATGTTTTCACTGAAATGACGAGACGAAACATCAATTTTTTCCTTCCCAGGACTCCAACCCGACACATATCGCTGTTATATTCAAGAGAAAACGAACGTTAAATACGATGGTTCAAATGGCTCTGAGCACTGTGGCACTCAACTGCTGTGGTCATAAGTCCCCTAGAACTTAGAACTACTTAAACCTAACTAACCTAAGGACAGCACACAACACCCAGCCATCACGAGGCAGAGAAAATCCCTGACCCCGCCGGGAATCGAACCCGGGAACCCGGGCGTGGGAAGCGAGAACGCTACCGCACGACCACGAGATGCGGGCGTACGTTAAATATGAGTTTGTTAGACCAGCAGCGACATGTGAGCATGTTTGAATTAGAAATAATATGACGAAGAGTTCAGTGTTGACTGGGAATCGAACCCCACCCATATCGTTGTTGACTACACACAAAGAGACGTCAGCTACCGAATTTTTCTCCACCAGCAGCTCGGAATAATATCTTTGAACTTACAGTGGTCTCTCAAATAGTTCTGTGTCTCACTGGGAGTCAAAAACGTCAGACATCGTTAGTGCTGACAACGAATGAAAATGCATTAAAAATCAAAATTATTATCCACCAGGAGATAGGTGTCCTCATGCTAGAACTTGATAATACATAATGAAAACCTTAGTGTCGGGCCAGGATTCGAACTCATTCACGCGCAACATGTGGAGATGTTAAGGAATCTGCAGTTTTGAACAAATAACAAATAGTAGTCGAGCTGTATTGTCACGAAGGAATCAAATTCCGCGTTAAGGGCGGTCTGAGTTCCATTCCAAGTTCAGAAGAAATTTTATCGACATACAGAAGCTTATGTAAAAGATGGAATAAGTGTCCTGTGACCCTACATACCGTTTGATTCGTCCCTAGAAATAAATAACTAGTATAAGAAAGGTTACTGGTGATAGACTTCCCACATTTCGCCACTCCTGACTTTTTGTGGTTCAACCTAGAGTCGACTGGGTAGAGAAGGAATATCATGCTTAATGTGAATTTCAGACCACAATGCCATTATACCTTCTTCACTTGGCGTAGCCAGAAGAGAATAGAATCTGTCTCGCCCAATTAAAAACCATCGGCAGAAGTTGAAATCGAACCCAGACCACCATCATAGGAAGCTATCATCAATCCAACAGACCATCAAACACTCTTCTTTCAGGCTCATTTTTCTATCATAACACCGTTGTGGCACACTCGATGAGAATTCTGACACAAAGGCTCCCTGTAGTGTTTTGCACCATGTTCAGTACATTCATTTACTTGGTTGACCGAATCGTCATCAACTAGCTGCCTCGGCTACCCAGTGCATACATTCGACTCTATTTTGTAATCACCGAAATGAAATCACGTAATTGCCACCTACACAGAATTGCCAACAGTGTAGGATGCAGAAATTTAAATACGAAGTGTTGCTTTCCACTTGAGCTATTCTATTGCGCTATCTGTTTGTTAAAAACGTCGTGCAGTGCATAAGATAAGCTGTAACTGTCTGTCTCACAGAAGTGTAGGTCCAACCATATGCATTTTCTCACAGCACTGTGGAATGCTGAAGTTCTGGAGGAACTGTTGTTGACTTCTGGAGCTGCTGTACCTTCATAACAGCTAGCAGCGTAACGGTAAGCGTCGTACACAGTATCTAAGACGTCGCGAGTTCTATTACATTCGCTGCTACATTTCTTAAAGTGCAATTTTGCTGTCTGCTGAAATTACCAATTTAATGGAACTTTGATCATATTTCCCCTCACTTCTCAACCCAAAATAGCCGCATGTGGAAAAAGGGCTAACTTCTGTGACATTTTGTTCTTTTCAGATTTAATAGACGGCCATGGAACAGATGCAGCTCGAAGTTTTTGTATTATGTATGGGGAGAGCGCATCGTGCCAAAATAGTCAGAAAAGTATTTTCTACATTAGCAGTGGTCTGTTAGTGTCATTTTACTTTTCTTCAAACCTTGTTTCACAGCTTTAACTCAGAACAAGTTTTCTGCATGCATGTAATCAATAAACTGCATGTGCATTGTCATTATAGACAACATCAGAGAAGTCGCATATATCGTTGATGATTAATTTCTCTCTCAGGTTTAGTATTGTTTCAACAACACTAGAAGAAACCTTACGAAAATTGTATTGTAAGACATGAAATAAAGCTACCCATGATAACCTTACGACGAAAATCTGTTTTAATAAAACTGAGTATCTGTACACAAGCATGCCTCTATCGGCACGGATTAGTAAAATACTACTCACATTTCGATTGGATTTGTGTTTAATTGGTATACTGTGTCATACTCAACAGGTGTGCAAATGTGGCATTTCATAAATAAAGTTATGTATTCCTAGAAACCCAAAACTTGGTTGTCAGAAGCGGAAACAGGCGTTACCTGTTGTGCAGCATTGTAAGTTTTTCACCATTGCACTATGAGCTGAAAGAATTTTCTTGCGATTTTTGATCTGACTGCATGTAGCTGTTTCACAGAAGGGATTAAAACGTTAGAGTCTGCGTGACTTGAACCGCGAACCATAACTGACGCTTTTTCATAGGTCAGCACGTCCACACTGAGCTTGCAAAGACATATGTGTTGTGCCTTCCTCTTACGAGGCCAATAGTGACTAGAGCTCGTAAACAGTTATTTAAAGGACGAGATTAGTTGCGA
Organism: Schistocerca cancellata; assembly: GCF_023864275.1. Taxonomy (NCBI): domain Eukaryota; kingdom Metazoa; phylum Arthropoda; class Insecta; order Orthoptera; family Acrididae; genus Schistocerca; species Schistocerca cancellata. Next base: position 154,913,416 of record NC_064627.1, read on the forward strand.
TTTCCACGTGCAACGACTTTCCTGGGCTGAAAACCGCAAATTTTCAATCTTTTGTTACACCTCAAGCAATAATAACTCAGATAATTCCATGGAAATGACAGGAAAAATCAAGTGAACTTGGAGGCTTAATTCCGTACATACCAGGAAGTAACTCGTCGATCACGGATTTGCCAAACACACGTTGCCTTGTTGCCAAATCTCTCTTACAGTACCAGCAGGAAGAAGACGAACCGATGTGATCCTCCAGCGGACTGGGAAGTGAAGATAGATGGTGTCTCAAAAACGCGGCTGCTATGGCCTGGAATACGTAATGCGTCTGATTCGTAGTTCTGTAACTAGGTTTAGGGACTACAGCGTAGTTACTAATAATACTCAGAACTGACTACAAACTAAGCATCATAAATCAGTAACTCTCATAGTTGTTTCTATATTTCTTTCGTAACTGTATTCAAAACTAAGAAACACATTCACGGACGTTTTCGTGCCTCGCCGATAGTAGAAAACACCAAACAAATAAAAATAGGAAAAGAATGTGTGTATGTGTGTGTGTGTGAGAGAGAGAGAGAGGGGAGAGAGAGAGAGAGAGAGAGAGAGAGAGAGAGAGAGAGAGAGAGAGAGAGAGAGACAGAAGAAAATAAAAAAGAATGAGAGAGAGGGTAAAAATTGTTGTAAACAAATTGAATACTGGTATGTAAAAAATGTTTCATTAAAATGACACGTTCCAAATCATTACACAATGTCATATTCAATATCTATGGAACAAGTATTAATCTAATCTAATCTGATCATATCATATTGCTGACTAGCCGTGAAGAGTTATGCTATTACCGAAATTTTCGCCAATATCAGAAAAAAACCCTAAACTTGAAAATAAAAGTTCAAAAAGCAGATAGAGCAGTAGAGTAGCTCAAGTGGAAAGCAACACTTCCTATTTAAATTTCGGCATCCTACACTGTTGGCAGTTCTGTGTAGGTGGCAGTTACGTGATTTTATTTCGGAGATTACAAAATAGAGTCGAATGTATGCACTGGGTAGCCGAGGCAGCTAGTTCATGGCGATTCGGTCAACCATGTAAATGAATGTACTGATCATGGTGCAAACCACTACAGGGAGCCTGTGTGTCAGAATTCTCATCGAGTGTGCCACAACGGTGTTATGATAGAAAAATGAGCCTGAAAGAAGAGTGCTTGGTGGTCTGTTGGATTGATGATAGCTTCCTATGATGGTGGTCTGGGTTCGATTTCAACTTCTGCCGATGGTTTTTAATTGGGCGAGACAGATTCTATTCTCTTCTGGCTACGCCAAGTGAAGAAGGTATAATGGCATTGTGGTCTGAGATTCACATTAAGCATGATATTCCTTCTCTACCACAAAAAAGTCAGGAGTGGCGAAATGTGGGAAGTCTATCACCAGTAACCTTTCTTATACTAGTTATTTATTTCTAGGGACGAAACAAACGGTATGTAGGGTCACAGGTCACTTATTCCATCTTTTACATAAGCTTCTGTATGTCGATAAAATTTCTTCTGAACTTGGAATGGAACTCAGACCGCCCTTAACGCGGAATTTGATCCCTTCGTGACAATACAGCTCGACTACTATTTGTTATTTGTTCAAAACTGCAGATTCCTTAACATCTCCACATGTTGCGCGTGAATGAGTTCGAATCCTGGCCCGGCACTAAGGTTTTCATTATGTATTATCAAGCTCTAGCATGAGGACACCTATCTGCTGGTGGATAATAATTTTGATTTTTAATGCATTTTCATTCGTTGTCAGCACTAACGATGTCTGACGTTTTTAACTCCCAGTGAGACACAGAACTATTATTCCGAGCTGCTGGTGGAGAAAAATTCGGTAGCTGACGTCTCTTTGTGTGTAGTCAACAACGATATGGGTGGGGTTCGATTCTCAGTCAGCACTGAACTCTTCGTCATATTATTTCTAGTTTAAAGATGCTCACATGTCTCTGCTGGTGTAACAAACTCATATTTAGCGTTTGTTTTCTCTAGAATATAACAGCGATATGTGTCGGGTTGGAGTCCTGGGAAGGAAAAAATTAATGTTTCGTCTCGTCATTTCAGTTAAAACATCCAGCTACTGCCGAGAAAATCCGATATGTCCCAGTTGATTGTGCTTCGATAACAATCCGATTAGGTTCTGGGTTCGAATCCCTGTGCAACGCAAAGCTTTACCTCACGGCATTTCAAGTAAGTTAACTTGTGAAGAAACAATATTTAACATCTCTCGTAGTTCGTTAACAGGGATGCTGGGTAGGAATTTGCGTCCGTTCAAAATGTTTACGTTACGTAATTTAAAGTTGATATTTGCTAACTGATACTGTCTAAAACCGATGTATATCACTCTCCGTATGGCTAGTCAGGAATGTCTGGTAGTTTCCATCAGTCACGAAATCTTAGTCTGCATGACCTGGGTTTGAACCCATCTGCAGAACGAGGCGTTTCGTCGTGTCATTTGAAGGTCATACATATTTGCAACTAGCAGCTAGTGAATATTGTAAGTTTTTAATGTCATTTTGTGTTAAATAACAAGTACGGTATGTTACTTTCGGGAGGAAATCATGAATACGACGAACTTACTACGTGCATTACGTATCTGACGTAATAATGAGAGTGGTAACATTTCAGATATATCGTTTATTGGAATAAATGTGGGCTTACAAGCCTGAAGGACAGTCTTATCTGTGATAAGGTGTTCCCTGATATTTGTGGAATCGTGGTATTACTTTACATCTTGAGTTATTGCGATAAAGAGCAGAGTTTTCTATTGGTGACTTGTTTGAACCATTTTCAATAGTCAAACGACTGTACCAATTAGTGATTATAGGACCTGCTAGAGAGCTCCGTTATGTGGGTTCCATGCGAATCAGGCGAAATGCAATTCAGGTCGTTTTCTGACTGAAAATGCACTGTTGGAACCACTATTTACATTATTTCAGTTTATTCATTAAGATTATTGTCCAGAGTTTATAAAATAGCATGCGATGACTACCAAACAATAATTTTGGGCAGACAGGAAGAACATTTAATACTCATGTCTATGAAATTACTCCAAAAAAGGTAACACTGCACTCCATGAACATTTATCGACACGTAGCCACAAAATCACTTATATCGACAGTAATATGAAGTCTTTACATGGGGAGAACAGTAGAGGTATCTTTATGTTCTTGATGAGCTGGAAATTTGCGCCACCAAAAGAAAATACGTAACAAAAATTGTAACTAACAGTTTGGCTTTTTCCATCAATTTTCATTTTTACAATGATGTTCGCCGGTAACAGTACATTACATTATATACTGCCACGTTCTCCTAACATGTGTTTATCATATCAATTGATCGTAGATGAACCGTGGGCGGCAGAGACTATCACTGCGACGTGTATAAACACACTAGTGCAGGCTCGTCCAAACAGTGCCCCTGGGGGCCTAGCGCCCGCGATCGCCCGAGCCAACGCGCGGGGCGAATTCGTATGTTGTCGCAGTGGCCGAGCCGCGTCGCTCAGCTGGCCGTGTGGACCGCCCGCCGAGCCTCGCCGTGCCGCTGAACGCGCGCTTCTAAAAATACGTTAGCGTCGGTCAAAAGCATTGATACGACACAAAGCCTTTAATCAACAGACGTAAGGTTACAGTTGATCGTGATGGATGGTCAACAGCAGCAGACAAAAAAATAGAGGAACACTATTTAAACCCGAGTGGGAAATTAATTTCCTTTGTACTACTGTCGAAAATCATGAAAAACGTTTAGGATGTTATCGGAACCTCATGTAGTATGAGGTTACACTCAACAACCGAGCTAGGTTAATAATTGGCTCCTTTTATCGACCTCCCGACTCAGCAGCATTAGTGGCAGAACAACTGAGAGAAAATTTGGAATACATTTCACATAAATTTTCTCAGCATGTTATAGTCTTAGGTGGAGATTTCAATTTACCAGATATAGACTGGGACGCTCAGATGTTTAGGACGGGTGGTAGGGACAGAGCATCGAGTGACATTATACTGAGTGCACTATCCGAAAATTACCTCGAGCAATTAAACAGAGAACCGAATCGTGGAGATAACATCTTGGACCTACTGATAACAAACAGACCCGAACTTTTCGACTCTGTAAGCGCAGAACAGGGAATCAGTGATCATAAGGCCCTTGCAGCATCCCTGAATATGGAAGTAAATAGGAATATAAAAAAAGGGAGGAAGGTTTATCTGTTTAGCAAGAGTAATAGAAGGCAGATTTCAGACTACCTAACAGATCAAAACGAACATTTCTGTTCCGACACTGACAATATTGAGTGTTTATGGAAAAAGTTCAAGGCAATCGTAAAATGCGTTTTAGACAGGTACGTGCCGAGTAAAACTGTGAGGTACGGGAAAAACCCACCGTGGTACAACAACAAAGTTAGGAAACTACTGCGAAAGCAAAGAGAGCTTTACTGCAAGTTTAAACGCAGCCAAAACCTCTCAGACAAACAGAAGCTAAACGATGTCAAAGTTAGCGTAAGGAGGGCTATGCGTGAAGCGTACAGTGAATTCGAAAGTAAAATTCTATGTACCGACTTGACAGAAAATCCTAGGAAGTTCTGGTCTTACGTTAAATCAGTAAGTGGATCGAAACAGCATATCCAGACACTCCGGGATGATGAAGGTATTGAAACAGAGGATGACACCCGTAAAGCTGAAATACTAAACACCTTTTTCCAAAGCTGTTTCACAGAGGAAGACCGCACTGCAGTTCCTTCTCTAAATCCTCGCACAAACGAAAAAATGGCTGACATCGAAATAAGTGTCCAAGCAATAGAAAAGCAACTGGAATCACTCAACAGAGGAAAGTCCACTGGGCCTGACGGGATACCAGTTCGATTCTACACAGAGTACGCGAAAGAACTTGCCCCCTTCTAACAGCCGTGTACAGCAAGTCTCTAGAGGAACGGAAGGTTCCAAATGATTGGAAAAGAGCACAGGTAGTCCCAGTCTTCAAGAAGGGTCGTCGAGTAGATGCGCAAAACTATAGGCCTATATCTCTGACGTCGATCTGTTGTAGAATTTTAGAACATGTTTTTTGCTCGAGTATCATGTCGTTTTTGGCAACCCAGAATCTACTATGTAGGAATCAACATGGATTCCGGAAACAGCGATCCTGTGAGACACAACTCGCTTTATTTGTTCATGAGACCCAGAAAATATTAGATACAGGCTCCCAAGTAGATGCTATTTTCCTTGACTTCCGGAAGGCGTTCGATAAATTTCCTCACTGTCGCCTGATAAACAAAGTAAGAGCCTATGGAATATCAGACCAGCTGTGTGGCTGGATTGAAGAGTTTTTAGCAAACAGAACACAGCATGTTGTTATCAATGGAGAGACGTCTACAGACGTTAAAGTAACTTCTGGCGTGCCACAGGGGAGTGTTATGGGACCATTGCTTTTCACAATATATATAAATGACCTAGTAGATAGTGTCGGAAGTTCCATGCGGCTTTTCGCGGATGATGCTGTAATATACAGAGCAGTTGCATCATTAGAAAATTGTAGTGAAATGCAGGAAGATCTGCAGCGGATAGGCACTTGGTGCAGGGAGTGGCAACTGATCCTTAACATAGACAAATGTAATGTATTGCGAATACATAGAAAGAAGGATCCTTTATTGTATGATTATATGATAGCAGAACAAACACTGGTAGCAGATACTTCTGTACAATATCTGGGAGTATGCGTGCGGAACGATTTGAAATGGAATGATCATATAAAATTAATTGTTGGTAAGTCGGGTACCAGGTTGAGATTCATTGGGAGAGTCCTAAGAAAATGTAGTCCATCAACAAAAGAGGTGGCTTACAAAACACTCGTTCGACCTATACTTGAGTATTGCGCATCAGTGTGGGATCCGTACCAGATCGGGTTGACGGAGGAGATAGAGAAGATCCAAAGTAGAGCGGCGCGTTTCGTCACAGGGTTATTTGGTAACCGTGATAGCGTTACGGAGATGTTTAACAAACTCAAGTGGCAGACTCTGCAAGAGAGGCGCTCTGCATCGCGGTGTAGCTTGCTCGCCAGGTTTCGAGAGGGTGCGTTTCTGGATGAGGTATCGAATATATTGCTTCCCCCTACTTATACCTCCCGAGGAGACCACGAATGTAAAATTAGAGAGATTAGAGCGCGCACGGAGGCTTTCAGACAGTCGTTCTTCCCGCGAACCATACGCGACTGGAACAGGGAAGTGAGGTAATGACAATGGCACGTAAAGTGCCCTCCGCCACACACCATTGGGTAGCTTGCGGAGTATAAATGTAGATGTATTTAAAAAATACTCGATTGAACGGCACTTTAATACCTGTGACAAAGATCATGTCGAAAATTTGTCACAATAGGAACGCCAGTCAGACCTTGAAGAACTGAAAGAAAATTTCAAGCAGCGTTGCAGTGAAGTAAGTGTTTCCTATCGTATGACTCTTTGTTATTTATAAAAATCATAAATAAAATTATGTTTTAAAATCTGATCGGTCATTTAACAATGTGCCAGTTATCGAATATCAGATTGTCAGCAACAAGGAACATTTCTTTTCGACTAATTTTGATATTTGGATTGAAATAAATCGCGTCATACAGACATAAGAAAAAGTTTCAGTTGTGCTACTTTCTGAAAAACCGTCACAAACGCTCTCTCGAACAGTGAAGTGTCATTAAGACTCATTCTTTGTTTTTGTATGTTTGTGTTTTTATGGATGGGAAATCACATGTGGTAGTTTGATCTATGTTTCCAATTAATTGGAACGCAAATATTTTCTTTTGCGACCACATTTCACTCCTTGCCAGCGTCTATGGCCGGTTTTCGGAGGAACTGGGAGAAAACGCACCTAAAACCAATCTTTTTTTGTTAGTTTTTTATTTGAGTTTCAATTAATGAAACAATAAATTGTTAAAATGATAAAAGTGTTTTAAAAAGAGGATTGTACAAAATTAATTGTAAGTCTTTTTTGCCGTGGTAGGAACAGGAAACAGGTTTGCAAAGTTTGCGGGCAAGTTACATGTGCTCTCTGAGAATTGCAAAAGCAGGGAAACCCTTTGTGGCTGAGAATCTCATCAAGGATAACCTGGTCGACTCGCTGGCTTGTATTTGTCCAGCACACGTCACGGGAAATTTTGAAAAATTCGCTCGTTCGCCTCAAACTGTTGCTCGCCGAGTCGAACAAATGGCCTCAGATATGGAGCAGCGATTAATGGAGAGAGTGGCAAACTTCGTTTCATGTTCTATCGCTTCTGACGAGTCGACCGACGTTGCGGACATACCGCAGCTCTTCATATTCATTCGGGGTGTCGACGACACACTGCGAGTCACCGAAGAACTTCTCGGCGTGGTCAGGGATTTTCTCTGCCTCGTGATGGCTGGGTGTTGTGTGCTGTCCTTAGGTTAGTTAGGTTTAAGTAGTTCTAAGTTCTAGGGGACTGATGACCATAGATGTTAAGTCCCATAGTGCTCAGAGCCATTTGAAGAATTTCTCGACCTTATACCATTAAAGGACACAACCACGGGTTTGGATATTTTTCTAGCCGTGAAAAACGTGTTCGAGCCATTGGGTGTAAAACGGGAACGATTGACGAATGTAACAACGGATGGAGTCCCTGCGCTACGAGGGATACGCACTGGATTCCCGGGTTACGTCAGGTCAAAAATGGCTGAAGTTAGCTGTTCTTTATTCGCGGCAGTCCGTTTCCTGATACACTAGGAGGCACTTTGTGCGAAGATTGACAACACCGTTGTTCGAACGATTAGTTATCTTCGGTCGCATGGACTCACACATCGCCAATTTAAAGAATTTCTGGCTGATATCAAAGCGGAATACCCTGACAACCTCTACCACGCCGAAGTAAGATGGCTGAACAGAGGAAAGTTGCTTAATCGGTTTTTCTCCGTAAGGGGCGAAATCAATATTTTTTTTTTGAAATGAAAGGACGTCCAAAAGAATAACTTCGTGATCCTAAGTGGGTGGCGAATTTGGCTTTTTTGAGTGACCATTCTGGTCATTTAAATTCACTGACCATTTCACTCCACGCCGAAAAACACTCTGTTGTTTATTTAGTGCAGACGATTAAAGCGTTTAAAAAAAACTTATTTTGTGTGATAACCAGTGGAGCAAGAAGAATTGTCGACACTTTCCTGCGTTACACAGTGTTAAAGAAGATGTGGATTTTTCAGATTATATTCAAATCATATGCGAATTACAAGAACAGTTTGAAAACAGATTTTTGGGGATAAGTGAGCTTCAACCGGCCTTAGATACATTCGTTCACCCGTTTTCCCTTAGGGCAGAGGACGTCTCACAAGTGTTTCCACTAGAGTGGATTGACCTGCAGTGCGACATCCGCCTGTCGGGCCGCTTTCTTATGTGTAAAACTGCAGATGACTTTTACAACTGTTTTCCACAAGTGAAATATCCTATTTTGCACAAGCGTGCGGCCAAAGTTCTCTCATTGTTTGGTTCCACGTATATTTGTGAGCGCTTTTTCTCTCTTTTAAAGCTTGCTAAAATTAAGAACCGTTCACTACTTGGCGATAAAAATTTGACTAATTCTTTGAAGTTAGCAGCGTCCCTAAACCGAGACAAAATCGTTTCCTCGAAAAAGAAAAACGTGTAAGGGTTATTGTCTTCTTCAACAATGTTGACTGTGAGACTTAAAGAGCAGTATTATCTTAAATCTATTTTTTAGTAAGTTTTCAAACTTTGTCAGTTAAAATTGTTAGTACAAAACAGCATACTAAAGATCCGATTTCGAAGCTCTGAAAAGGGATACAAAAAGCACGAAGTGCAACAAAAAATATTTACTTGCAACTACTAACGGCAAGAATGAGACTCTATATCCCTTGTGTAACATTATTTCTAAAACAGGATATGACGCTAGCTCATTTTTGAAATTAATATATCTTTCAGAAGACGACTACTGTACATATGACGAGTATGCATGTGCGAAACTAATAGAATCAACCCGTGGGTCATTAAACTACTAAGTTGTTCTCCGATTCTCGTTTTGGATATTGTTTTCTAAAGGTCTGCGTAGTAATTCTGTCACACTAACGCTAGTTGTTACCTAAATAGTAAACAGTTTGCTTGTTTTGCCTTCCATCGACCATTTTTACAGAGCTGCGCTTCCTCATTTACTTTGTTTACATTGGATGTCACCGCGGGACAGTCCAGCGCAGAACAGTGCTGTGCTGTGCGGTCTCACTCGCTCCGCAGCTATCTCTCTTCTCGCTCCTACGCCGACACTAGCGACACACGGTAGCGTGCGGGGCTCTGAACTACACTGCCTCGCGCTCGCGGGGTGCGGCCGCGCCCGTAGGGCTCAATTCTTGGATGAGCCTGCTCTAGTGCCTCGCTTGTCGTTCAGCCTGCAGTGGAATGTGGCGAAACCTAGCGGCCCCTTTACGTTTCCCCACACTACCAACTTTCAACTCCTTGCCGGAGTGGATACAACAGTTCCCGTGAGATCACTGAAGTTAAGCGCTATTGGGCGTGGCCGTCACTTGGATAGGTGCCCTTCCAGCCGCCATGTGATGCTGCCATTTCTCGGGGTGCACTCAGCCTCGTGATGCCAATTGAGGAGCTACTCGACCGAATAGTAGCGGCTTCGGTCAAGAGCACCATCATAACGACCGGAAGAGCGGTGTGCTGACGCCACGCCCCTCCTATCCGCATCCGCCACTGAGGGTGACACTGCGGTCGGATGGTCGCGGTAGGCCACTCGTGGCCTGAAGACGGAGTGTTTTTTTAATATGTGGCAACACGATTTGCTAAGAGCTATAGCTGCCTTTGCAACCAGATTGCTTTTACCAATTTTATCTTACGTGAAACTAAGAATACTGGGAACATTTTCCTTTTTTAAGCGAGTGCAAGTTCTTCAACTTGTGTTTCAAGAGATGAAGGAGTCAAATAATGCTAATTGTAGGGGATTATTAATTTCGAATTTTCTGTCTTACAAAATATGTAAATACAGACGAAAAGGTATGATGTGCCATTTACTGTGAGGTTATTTCCGATATTTTTATTGCTACTTTAATTTGAACACATCATACACAGTGAATGTACTAGGTTAAAGTATCTTGATTTTAGTAATTCTCTCTATTTTGTAGTCGCAGGATCGTTTTCACTCAGAGTCTGACGCCGAATTAAAATATTCGCAGATTGCAAGCAGCACCACTTCCGACAATAAATTCCAGCTTTCGACGGTTCCCTCAGGAATGAAAACAGACGGTTCCATTAATATACGTATGCTGCAGAATCTGGAACCATCCAGACCTAGGCGCAGAAAGTCTGGTTGGGCAGCACGTAGTAGCTCCGACCTGCAGCAGGACCGATGATCTCAGGTGGCGCAATGGTCCCGAGGCACAATGACAACTGCTGTTCCTGCCCCTCTGCAAGTGTCAAACATCCGTCTTACCCTTCATTCGATATCTAAAACCCGACTCCACGCCCTTCTACATGTGTATACCAGTCGCTCACAGAAAGATACGTACCTAAACACTGGAAAATTGCTCAAGTCACACCAATACCCAAAAAGGGAAGTAGGAGTAGTTCGCTGAATTACAGGCCTATATCACTAACGTCGATTTGCAGTAGGGTTTTGGAACATATACTGTATTTGAACATTATGAAGTACCTCGAAGAAAACAATTTATTGACACATAGTCACCACGACTTCAGAAAATAGTGTTCTTGTGAAACACAATTAGCTCTTTATACTCATGAAGTAATGAGTGCTGTAAACAGGGAATGGCAAATTGATTCCATATTTTTATATTTCCAGAATGCTTCTAACCGAACTGCGTGCTTACGAGTATCGGCTAAGTTGTGCGACTGGATTCGGTATTTCCTGCCAGAAAGGTCACAGTTCGTAGTAATAGACGGAAAATCATCGAGTAAAACAGAAGTAATATCCGACGTTCCCCAAGGAAGTGTTATAGGCCCTCTATTGTTCCTGATCTACATTAATTAAAATGACGCTGTTAATTCCAAAACATTTGCTGAGACACTCAAGAAAATAAAGGTACACCAAAATGACATAGTGGTTAGTGTCGACCTTTTACGTTTCCGGAATTGTGAACTTCTTCAAGGCACACTTCGAGGAGCAGGCTCTGAATTTCGCAACATTACTTCTACCTCGCTTCCCACATTATGTTGATGAAACCAGCCTATACAGCTTCGTGGTAAAAATGCACTGCAGCGGTTCGTCGATCACATGAATAACGTTGCTCCCAACGTTAAATTAACTATCGAAATGGAGAGGGGTGGCAAGAAACTTTTCTTCCCTCTGTAGCTGAGTGGAAGGTAGGAGACTGCCTTGGCTAGGAAACCAAAGCACACTGATCTCTACTTGAATGCCTGTAGTTCTCACTAACCTGTACACAAGAAAGTGGTCCTCAGGAGATTAGTATCAAGAACCATGATTCGACTGCTGTCCAAAATTAAAGCAACTAATCTAAATTTCCGAAGGTTGCGTTTCTTTTGCTAGAAAACGGTATAAACAGATGATTGTAAATTAGAAACAATGTGAATAATACATAAACGTAAATAAATGCAACGTGCTTAACGGTAGACAAAAATATTTTTCCTTTTTTCAAACTTAACGGATTAGCCCACACAACTGGTTAAGCGTGCTCAGTATGGGGTGTGACCACCTCTGCCAACAATACAGGCCTGACAAAGATGGGGCATGCTGTGAATGAGTTCATCAAACTCACGTTGAGGCAATAACCCCCATACTTCCTGCAGATCTGCTCCCAAGACTTTGAGAGTGGTTGGTGGTTGCTGACGTGATGTAACCCATCTCCCTAGAACATGCTATATGGGATTCAAAACGGAGGTGGGAGCAGGCCACGCCATGCGTGCAGTATCGTTCGCTCCCAAGAAAACATCAACCATCCATGCTATGAAACGTCAAGTATTATCGTCCATCAGTACAAAGTCTGGGCCCCTAGCACCTAACAACAACCGCACATGAGTTCCCAAGATCTCGTAACGATACTTGACAACAGTTACACCTTGCTGATTTATCCGTACAATTTCATGAAGAGGTTACGGCAAGATAGGAAGAATGAATTGCTTGTTGGTGTTAATAACGATAATCCTCCTTTACCTCCTCTGCATTACTGCAGATGACGTGTCACTGAGCACATTTTTCCTGTGCATGCAGTACGCGTGAGGCGCCTAGTTGTTTCCACTGCGCTGTGTGGAATATAAAGTTTCTGTTATAGTTCACTAACCTGCTGTCTTCAAGTTGATGTCCGCAGCGCAGAAAACAGCACACAGGTCGTAGGTTCTGTATCTTGAGGCTGAAACTGTCTTTTAGCGAAGTTCTGTTCTGAAATAATGTATCACCTGTTTGGGATGCCACTCGCGTATTTTAATATAGCCACACGAGAAGACTACATGATCTTAATACAACACCTTCAGATAGAGCAAAGTACATGATAAAACACAATGTTTACGAAAATGTGTCTCTACACTATTTGTGGCACGGGTCTGTGCCTCGTGACTACCGGAGTGAATCTTTTAATACTGAATACTGGCAAACACATCCTGCCACAGACAACATTACTGTACACCTCGACTGCCTAATCCAGAGTGACGAACAGGAACTTAAATAAAAATTGGAAACACATCGTACGACAGACAACATGTCTGTTATTCTCGACTGCCTAATCCAGAGAGACGAACAGCCCGAAACACTTCGCGCGCCATACCAGAAAAGGCGTGACCCCAACGCTTCCGAAGTGCCTCGTCTGCAATTTCGTCAGTCTTTTTTTTATTTAAATTATTTTTAATAATTCTAAAATGACTGATTGATAGACAGCTGTTGAGAGATATTATTATTAAAAAGTGAAGTCATTCCAATGAGTAGTTTAACTAATAATAATAACTATACTTTAACGTTCTGGCGCCCTTGCTCCGAACACAGCAGCCAATCACAAAGCAGTAGCATTATGCAGGCGGTCATGCTCACGCGAATGGTACCGAATCTAACATCTGTCACAGGTACCTCACACCACATTTGGTCATCTATATATTCTTGCATCTCCACTGCTATGGGAACAGCTTCTTGGTGCCTAATATGATGGCTGACTAAGCCATAAATATTACACATTCCCTTCCTTCTCAGATTTCCAAAAATTATGCAAACATATAAATAAATTGAACCGAACTTTGGTAGAACTGTAAACTAGTCAGTAATCTTTCAAGAGCCAAGCTATCACACTATCCCTACTTTGATGTTGTTGTTGTGGTCTTCAGTCCTGAGACTGGTTTGATGCAGCTCTCCATGATACTCTATCCTGTGCAAGCTTCTTCATCTCCCAGTACCTACTGCAACCTACATCCTTCTGAATCTGCTTAGTGTATTCATCTCTTGGTCTCCCCTACGATTTTTACCCTCCACGCTGCCCTCCAATACTAAATTGGTGATCCCTTGATGCCTCAGAAGATGTCCTACCAACCGATCCCTTCTTCTGGTCAAGTTGTGCCACAAACTCCTCTTCTTCCCAATCCTATTCAGTACCTCCTCATTAGTTATGTGATCTACCCATCTAATCTTCAGCATTCTTCTGTAGCACTACATTTCGAAAGCTTCTATTCTCTTCTTGTCCAAACTATTTACCGTCCATGTTTCACTTCCATACATAGCTACACGCCATACAAATACTTTCAGAAATGACTTCCTGACACTTAAATCTATATTCGATGTTAACAAATTTCTCTTCTTCAGAAACGCTTTCCTTGCCATTGCCAGTCTACATTTTATATCCTCTCTACTTCGACCATCATCAGTTATTTTGCTCCCCAAATAGCAAAACTCCTTTACTAATTTAAGTGTCTCATTTCCTAATCTAATTCCCTCAGCATCACCCGAGATAATTCGACTACATTCCATTATCCTCGTTTTGCTTTTGTTGATGTTCATCTTATATCCTCCCTTCAAGACACCATCCATTCCGTTCAACTGCTCTTCCAAGTCCTTTGCTGTCTCCGACAGAATTACAATGTCATCGGCGAACCTCAAAGTTTTTATTTCTTCCCCATGGATTTTAATACCTACTCCGAATTTATCTTTTGTTTCCTTTACTGCTTGCTCAATATACAGATTGAATAACATCGGGGAGAGGCTACAACCCTGTCTTACTCCCTTCCCAACAACTGCTTCCCTTTCATGTCCCTCGACTCTTATAACTGCCATCTGGTTTCTGTACAAAATGTAAATAGCCTTTCGCTCTCTGTATTTTACCCCTGCCACCTTTAGAATTTGAAAGAGAGTATTCCAGTCAACATTGTCAAAAGCTTTCTCTAAGTCTACAAATGCTAGAAACGTAGGTTTGCCTTTCCTTAATCTTTCTTCTAAGATAAGTCGTAAGGTCAGTATTGCCTCACGTGTTCCAGTATTTCTACGGAATCCAAACTGATCTTCCCCGAGGTCGGCTTCTACTAGTTTTTCCATTCGTCTGTAAAGAATTCGTGTTAGTATTTTGCAGCTGTGGCTTATTAAACTGATTGTTCGGTAATTCTCACATCTGTCAACACCTGCTTTCTTTGGGATTGGAATTATTATATACTTCTTGAAGTCTGAGGGTATTTCGCCTGTTTCATACATTTGCTCACCAGATGGTAGAGTTTTGTCAGGACTGGCTCTCCCAAGGCCGTCAGTAGTTCCAATGGAATGTTGTCTACTCCGGGGGCCTTGTTTCGACTCAGGTCTTTCAGTGCTCTGTCAAACTCTTCACGCAGTATCGCATCTCCCATTTCATCTTCCTCTACATCCTCTTCCATTTCCATAATATTGTCCTCAAGTACATCGCCCTTGTATAGACCCTCTATATACTCCTTCCACCTTTCTGCTTTCCCTTCTTTGCTTAGAACTGGGTTTCCATCTGAGCTCTTGATGTTCATGCAAGTGGTTCTCTTTTCTCCAAAGGTGTCTTTAATTTTCCTGTAGGCGGTATCTATCTTACCCCTAGTGAGATAAGCCTCTACATCCTTACATTTGTCCTCGAGCCATCCCTGCTTAGCCATTTTGCACTTCTTGTCGATCTCATTTTTGAGACGTTTGTATTCCTTTTTGCCTGCTTCATTTACTGCATTTTTATATTTTCTCCTTTCATCAATTAAATTCAATATTTCTTCTTTTACCCAAGGATTTCTACTAGCCCTCTTCTTTTTACCTACTTGATCCTCTGCTGCCTTCACTACTTCATCCCTCAAAGCTACCCATTCTTCTTCTACTGTATTTCTTTCCCCCATTCCTGTCAATTGTTCCCTGATGCTCTCCCTGAAACTCTGTACAACCTCTGGTTCTTTCAGTTTTTCCAGGTCCCATCTCCTTAAATTCCCACCTTTTTGCAGTCCAAATCTGCCCCTGGAAATGTCTTACAATTTAAAACCTGGTTCCTAAATCTCTGTCTTACTATTATATAATCTATCTGATACCTTTTAGTATCTCCTGGGTTCTTCCATGTATACAACCTTCTATAATGCTTCTTAAACCAAGTGTTAGCTATGATTAAGTTGTGCTCTGTGCAAAACTCTACCAGGCGGCTTCCTCTTTCATTTCTTAGCCCTAATCCATATTCACCTACTACGTTTTCTTCTCTCCCTTTTCCTACACTCGAATTCCAGTCACCCATGACTATTAAATTTTCGTCTCCCTTCACTATCTGAATAATTTCTTTTATATCATCATACATTTCTTCAATTTCTTCGTCATCTGCAGAGCTAGTTGGCATATAAACTTGTACTACTGTAGTAGGTGTGGGCTTCGTATCTATCTTGGCCACAATAATGCGTTCACTATGCTGTTTGTAGTAGCTTACCTGCATTCCTATTTTGCTATTCATTATTAAACCTACTCCTGCATTACCCCTATTTGACTTTGTGTTTATAACCCTGTAGTCACCTGACCAGAAGTCTTGTTCCTCCTGCCACCGAACTTCACTAATTCCCACTATATCTAACTTTAACATATCCATTTCCCTTTTCAAATTTTCTAACCTACCTGCCCGATTAAGGGATCTGACATTCCACGCTCCGATCCGTAGAACGTCAGTTTTCTTTCTCCTGATAACGACATCCTCTTGAGTAGTCCCCGCCCGGAGATCCGAATGGGGGACTATTTTACCTCCGGAATATTTTACCCAAGAGGACGCCATCATCATTTAATCATACAGTAAAGCTGCATGCCCTCGGGAAAAATTACGGCCGTAGTTTCCCCTTGCTTTCAGCCGTTCGCAGTACCAGCACAGCAAGGCCGTTTTGGTTATTGTTACAAGGCCAGATCAGTCAATCATCCAGACTGTTGCCCTTGCAACTACTAAAAAAAAGGCTGCTGCCCCTCTTCAGGAACCACACGTTTGTCTGGCCTCTCAACAAATACCCCCCCCCTCCCCCGTTGTGGTTGTACCTACGGTACGGCTATCTGTATCGCTGAGGCACGCAAGCTTCCCCACCAACGGCAAGATCCATGGTTCATGGGGGGGCCCCTACTACTTTGATATCAACACATAAACATGGGGATAGCTTTTATATATTTTCCCTATCATTATTAGTAAAATCTTCCAATATGTGAGAATGAGAAAATTATATGATGACTGCAATAAATTCTAAACAGTAACACCCCACACCACAAACATTGTCAACATGAAGTTATTGCTACTGATCACACAATAATTTGAACAAGAAGTCAACATACAAACAGCATATCATTATATGGTTACACAAAACATACAAGAAATTAGAGAATTTTCAAAGGATATCACATAACACAGAATAAAAATCAGGTCATAGCTGTCTTTCAAATTCACCAAAGACAGTTATGAAGTTACGTAAACACATAGCACCTCAAACAATAATCACCTATTATCGGCTCATTGCCGTCCTTTAAGAGATACAAAGAAAAGTACACTGTTAGATAAATTAAACAAAAATTTAAATATATATATTATTATCGGCTCATTGCCGTCTTTTAAAGGACACGTTACTAACACTTCATCAAACTGACGTTCACTTTAGAAATACAAAGAATGAAAGGAAAGAAGTGCAAGTCACTATTTGACATACACTTTGAAATAGCTCTTCACTCTCACCATTACAGGAACAAACACATGCGATCCACAACAGCAACTTGAGATTCCGTGGTCCATGCCGTCGTCTTACATTGTGTGCTTCAGTCTCAATTGGTGCTGGGTTTGACAAGTGACTGTCCATTCTCAGTCTCGAACTATAGCGTACAGGACCGGTATAATTCATGTAACAATAAAAAATTCTTTACATTAGATTCCAAATAGAACTTAAATAAACCCTGAAATAAACTTTTGATTATACCATACAATGAATATGTACCCAAATAGACTCAAAAACTAAACATTATTCTTTGTTTCCATGCAGTGCCACTGTTTGTAAACAGTGACTGCTAGCATATGGCTGCTGCATTGCCCGTAGCAACGTAAGGTCGGTGTTCATTCACAACATGTGACGTACTCGCTGATTCATTCATGCAGACGGCAGTTGGTGTTCTGCGCTTTAAATCTAGCAGATGGCTCTGCACCGTATAACTGTTTCGTTACACAGACTTATTTGACTGCTACACCTCTCATATTCTTTAATGTTATATCTACATTTTTTTAATACAGTCCCGTTTTAGTGGTTACTTCAACAGTTTCTTAATCATTATTAGGCACACAGTTGCGATTCGCAGATATTGAGAGAACATTTCAGAATAAATATCTTAAAGAAATTTTCGGCTGCCAGAAACGTCACTCAACAGTAAGAGTTACCATCCCTTTCTATTATCATAAATCTTGTTACTACTTACACAGTCAGTGGAACTGTATTCATGTGTACACATCTGTAATGATTTCATAACATTATAGCGTCAATATTCGTATGTTAAGCATTATGTAACTTCATTTCGTAAGGGCTGACTGAACTGTTCATTTTACTCGTCATACTCCATATTATAAACCAGTTAACTACTCTCCATACCTTATATAATGTGGCCTTATCTTTAAATCGTAAGTGTATTGTTTGTGTCCCTTGAGATTTTCGTGTTAGTGTTGTGTCTTGCTCATGTCAATAGTAATACGTCTATTCCCTTGTACTTCATAACCAGTTGGCGGAAACCACTTCGCCAATGAATACCTCCTGATTAATGGGCCGACTTACACATAGCCTTAAACCTCCACTTCCTCACACTACATTATAATGGGCCGACTTACACGTCGTCGAATAATTCTCCTTTCCTCACTCCTGATCTACAATTAGCCGACTTACCTGTTGCCTAAAAATAATACTCCTCCAGAACATTAACCTCTTTGGCAGGACCATCCCTTGCCTATAAACACATACTCAGTTACCTCAGCAGAAGCTACGTCGCTGGCAATTCATACTTAAGAATATGGTATTTACCTCCATGAAGCTTAACACAACCTTTGCACTAGTAATCTCCTGACCTCGTTTTCTGCCACTAAATCTTATTCTTTCGTAATTTTCGTCATATTCACTTGCATGGTTTGGCGTCGTCCTCTTCTTCTGCGACTGCTAGCTTATCTTATTCTATTTCATGTCTGATATAATTAAATCCCTGTTTCATTTATCTGCTACTTTTGTCAGATTTTTCAAACATAATGCGTAATATTATTCTTGCTGGTTCTTTAAAATTCTAAATTGAATCTTTCCACTGTGTACTTTGTGATAAATGTTTCAAATGTCATTCAAAGCTATTCTGGTGTTTCTTAATGCAACGTAATACCGTGTTCTCTTGCTTGCGCATCTGTGATCATATGCTTTCGTGTAATAAAACTTCCTGTTCACAAATATTCCGTCAATACCTGTTTCCCACCTGTGCAATGCAGATGTTTATCTTGCTGGGTTACTATGCTGTCAATAATTGGGGTTGTTGTCACAGTTCGTGTAAAACTTGTGTCATAGCCGTGGATAGAGAAGAATGTTAAAGAAGATAGAATACAGCTCAAAATGAAAGAAGAGGAAGAATGAACAGCATGAAAGGAAATGAAGTAATGCTGTTAGTTAACTTGGGTACCTGGTAGTCGTCATCTACGTAGCAATGCAAAGAACGCTATTGCCCCCTGAGGGTAACTAATGTTGAAAGTATTTTTTGATGTCTACAATACCGTAGAGTCCTTTGCTTACTCCCATTTTTGTGTTAGCTACTTCCATAGCATTGGGGTGTGGTATCCTAATTATTTTGTATGGCCCTTCATACAACTTACGAAATTTCTTAATTTTTGAGTTTGTCTTAGAAGACCTGGTTCTAGTCTTGATCAATACCAATTCTTCAATTTGATATTTCCGTTTGTTAACCGGCCTGTTGTATTTGCTTAGTCTTTTATCTACTTTCTCTTTTATCCTGCTTACAGCTAGGCCCCTTTCTTCAATAATTTAGAGGTCATCTCTCGGTGGAAAACTTACCTGATTTTCAATAATATTAGGTACTTTCTCTCATGTCAATAGTTCCTGAGGAGGTATTTCTGTGGTAGAGTGAGGCAACTCATTTATAACTCTCTCAAACCCTTCACATAATCTACCCACGTATGATGATTGTTAGAACAGTAAACCCTGAACAGTCTCTTTATTTCCCTCATCATCTGTTCACTCATATTTGATTGGGGAAGGTATTTGGATATGTAAATAGGCTTTACGTCGAGATCACGAAACATATTTTTCCAACACTCTGATGTAAATTGTGAGCCATTATCATTAATTATCGTATCTGGTTTTCCCACCTTTACTACACAATCATTCCTGATTTTGTCTGAGACTGACTTACCTGTTGCTCTTCTTACTGCATACAGCTGTAAGTGTTTTGATAACATGTCCATCACAACAATCAAATATTTATAACCTGCTTCTGAAGTGGGGAGGGCACCATAGACATCGACGCATACCTTTTCTAACACCTTTGCAGGGATCATGCTAGTTGTCTGACATACACTGTAGGATCTAAGAATTTTGCATACCCTCTTTTCTAAGTTATTAAGGTAACAACTCTCCTTAATTTTGTCTGCACATTTTTTAGCACGAAAATGAGCATACGCTAAATGTATAAACCAAATAAGCCTCTCAATCTCATGCTCTGGCCAATAGATTTTCCACTGTTGTTTCGGTAGATCAGCCCTACGGTATAATATTCCCTTGTGTATGGTGTAGTACGTCCTCACTTTGTCACTAGTTTTCCTACTCCACTCTGCTTTGATCATTTTTATTGTGTCATCCCTATTCTGTTCCCTTCTCAAATTTTTCAATATATCCTTTATTTTTTCTTCATGCTTTACCTTTGTTAAGTGCAGTATGGAAACCTCTTTCTGCCCTGAATCATTAAAATCTGCTTTATCCATACCCAATGGCGATCTGGATAATGCAGCTGCTACCGTATTATTTTCCCCTGGTAGGTAGTCTATTGAAAAATAATACGCTTGTAGTGATAAAGCCCAACATGTTAGCCGATTATGATTTAGCCTACAATCCATCAGATATGTCAGTGCCTTATGGTCTGTGAACACTTTAACTTTCCTTCACATGACGTAATATCTGAATTTCTTAAACGCCCATCCTAATGCTAGCGCTTCTTTTTCCGTTACAGAAAATCTTCTCTCCGATTTGTTGAGTACACTACTAGCAAATCCAACAGACTTTCTTTCTACAGTGACCTCATTTTCTACAAATTGACAAAGATGAGCCCCAAGCCCATATTCTGAGCTGTCAGTGAAAATACAAAAAGGTACATTTAAATCAGGGTGTGACAAAACAATAGCGTTACATAACTCATTATTGATTGTTTGAAATTCTTGCTCACACTCTTTTGTCCACTTCCATGTGGCATTTTTCTTAGTAAATTCTAGTAAATCCTTCGCATTAAGTGCTTCATTCTTCGCAAATTTGCTATAGAATCCGGTGAGACCGAAAAAACCTTTCATTTGTTTCTTGTTCTTAGGTCTGGGGAAATTTCTGATGGCTTCTATCTTTTCTGGGTGTGGTTTGATGCATTCAGCAGGTATTACATGCTCTAAAAATTTGATCTTTCTCTTTCCGAATTCGGGCTTCTCCAGGTTTGCCCTTATATTGTTCCTCTCAAATTTCGATAGAAACTGTTTTAAAATGTCATTGTGGTCATTCCAATTTTTGCGGTAATGAAAATTTCGTCAATGTATACTGTCATTTCGTTCAACAACTGCTCACCCAGAACCTTGTCTAACATACATATAAAAGCAGAAGTAGATACTTTTAGACCAAAAGGTATCACTCTAAATTGGTAGCTTCGTCACCCATAAAAAAATGCAGTGTGTTTTCTACAATTTTCTGCTAGCGGAAGCTGCCAAAAGCTGACGGTCAAGTCAATGCTTGTCAGTATCTTGACGCCATAAAACTTCTGTACAAGCTCCTCTAGTACCTCAGGCCCATCCATCTGTGGTAAAATAACTTTATTTAGTGCTCTGGCACCTAATGTTATGTGCACTGATCTATCTTCCTTTGGGACAATGACGAGAGGGCTACAATAATTACTTTGAGAGCCATCAATAATCCTCCACTCTAACATTTTCTTCATTTCTTTATCTACTGCTTCCCTTTTTGCAAGTGGAATGGAATAAGGCTTAAATCTGAATAGATCTTGTGGCTTTACCTGGAAACCATATTCGTAAACTTTCATGCACCCAGGCTTCTTTGAGAAAGCTTTTCGATGTTGCAACAATACTTCCTCCAGCTCATATGCCTCTTCTTCGTTTAACCCTTCGATATTTGTGACCTTTTCCCGGATTCTGACCTCTATGTCTACCTCTTCATTTGATGTCGCTCCCACAAACAAACATATACTCTATTCTGGTTCTATGCTCCAATACATTTGTTCCCTTATAACCTGTAGTTTAGCGTTTCTTTGTGTGGCCTCATTTCTCTCAAACTTAAATTCTTGTTCCTCCTGTTCTTCTTTTATCCTCATTACACATTTTGCAAAATCTAGCATCACTCTATTAGCAATTAACCAATCTGTTCCCAAAATTAAATTGACACAGAGACTGGGAACTACCATTTCATTCACTGAAAACATCCTACCTTGCATTGTAAACTCTAATAAGATTTGTTTCTTTATAACTTTACTTCCAGACCCACACGCAGTAGCTACTTTAACCCCCTGAACTGATAACTCTGGAACATCAGTATCTTTCTTTATCATTTCATACAAATTACTTGAGGCAGCACTGATCTCACTATCAGAATCTAAAATAGCAACTGTTTTCGTGTTCAGTATTTCAGTTTCTATAGCTGGTTGGTAAACCTCGTTTATTTCCTGCCTATCTTCGTCCATGAGTGCATTTTTTATCTCATCCCTTTCGTCATAGCCCAAGAATCTTACTAATTGTCCATTACATTCTGCCGTTCGCGACTGGACCAGGTCCGAACCACCCACTAGTTTTCTGGCTCCTCCTGATTCCTGTGTCTTTCAGGAGTATGATCCCTTCCATTATTATGATATTCTCTATTTCTGCCATAATATCCTCCCCTATTCATACCCCTCTGAAAAGCACCTCTCCCTCTTCTTGAAGCACTATGACTGTAACGAGGTGGCCTATTATCCTCTAGATTGCGACGCTCGTTACCTCTGTCTGTACATCTGCTCCGGCTTAACTCACGGTCATTAAGGCGGTCTGCTCACCACCTGTTCCTTCTCCAGCCCTCCTGCACTTGCTTATTGCCGGACAACGCATCTAACTGCTCAAGGACGTGCGGTAGGTCATTGGCATCGCTTTTGTTTACATTAATTAACTTCTCTTGTACAGACACTGCAAATTTACGTATGATTATTTCTATAAGGTCTCATTCTCTTAATGGGTCGGTTAAGTGTTGGTTCTTTTCCCAATAGCGTTGAAAAAACTCTTTACAGATATTACAACCACTACTAGAAAAACTCCTCCCCTCAAAAATTTCACTCCTGACGCTGTTTTGTGTGCTAGTAGACCAATATTGATTTAAGAATGCTTGTACAAATTCCTTGTATATAGTACATGTATTACTGACCCCTGTTGCCCTGTGATATTACGTCTCCTTGAAATCTGCCACTTATTTTTTGTTGTTCTGTTAGGTTTTCAGCAAGTGTACCCTCGAACTGTTTAATAAAATCAACTGGATGTATGTTACCTCTACTAGAGAAAGGATGGTAAACAATAGTGGGATTTGTTACATCACTAACATGCACACACATTTTATCCTTGCTTTCATCTGGAAGTCGATTCACTACTTCTCTAATTTCTTTCAATTCACCTTGAATCGCCTCTGTGGTACCTTTACAATGAGCACATATTTGTGAAACCTTACGACTAAGTACTTGCTGCTCTTGTTTGATGTTTTCTAACTCACTTAACTGCTGGTCATGTTTACTACTACATTCTTCAGCAGCCTTCGCTTGCTCCTTTATTACTTAACTAACATTACTATTTATTGTTGATATTACAAAATCCTGAGCCTCCATATCATCACTTAACTTTTTAACCTTACTATCAAATTTCTGATTTATTTCAAGCTTACATAATTCTAATTTTGTACCCCATTATTTTCTTTCCCTATCTATTTTACTGGAACAAGCTTCAGTCATGTCTGTTTTTCTCGACTGCGTAATCCAGAGTGACGAACAGCCAGAAACACTTCGCGCGCCATACCAGAAAAGGCGTGACCAGAACGCTTCCGAAGTGCTTCGTCTGCAATTTCGTTAGTCTTTTGTTTTTTATTTAAATTGTGTTTAATAATTCTGAAATGACTGATTGATAGTCAGCTGTTGAGAGATATTTATATCAATAAGTGAAGTCATTCCAATGAGTGGTTTAACTAATAATAATAACTATGCTTTAACGTTTCGGCGCCCTTGCTCCGAACACAGAGCAGTAGCATTATGCAGGCAGTCTTTCTCACGGGAATGGTACCGAATCTAACATCTGTCACAGGTACCTCACACCACATTTCGTAATCTATATACTTTTTGTATCTCAACTGCCCTGGTAACAGCTTCTTGGAGCCTAACATGATGGTTGACTAAGCCAGGAATATTAAAAAGTGTTCGAGTGGTCACCATAATCCCTGTCCACATCATTAGGGGTCCTCCTCGATATCGGTCTCTTTCCACGACTTTTGGGTCCCGAAAGCGTGCTCCACGTTTCCTAAAAATGTGAATGCGTCGAGAATCACTCTCTATCATATCGGGATTCACCTGTGAAAAAAACATTGGCCCACTATTCGACCGTCCAGGTAGCATGCTGACGACTCCACTCTAGACGTTCTCCCTGTGAAGACGCTTAGGAAGTGCACATTCAGCAGGTCTCCGGCAATAAACGCCATTCTGCCGAAGCCTTCATCGTTTTTCTCGATAGATTATGTCCAGTGGATTCTGCGAAGTAGGGTGACTGTTGCCATGCTCTACTAATACGGTACCGTCGTGTCTTTAAATCCAAATAACCGTCCTCTATTTATGATGCCACACATTTCCAGCCCTGCCCTGGTCTTCAGGATACACCTTCGGTCTGTATAAACTGTCGCCACATCCGAGAAACAACAGAACGATTCACATTAAGCCACCGGGCCACATCAGTTTGAGACTATCCTGCTTCCATTGTTCCTATGGCTCTCCACCGCAGAGAGTCTGGTAGACGCCTTCTCTGTGCAATACTGCACCGTCTGAAACTTTGTACACAGTGACTGTGGTTGTGGGACTATACGGGATACTTGCCATGACGTCATCGTTCGCGTGGGGAATAACAGTTTGTTGCTTTAATTTTGGACACCAGTGTATTTCTGACGACGAACACCTACAGTCCGAAATACAGCATTTGATATGCGTGTTCAGAGAGAATGGTTACAGTAAGTGCAACCTGAGACACACTTTCAAGTTCTGCCGCCAAGGAACGCTTCGTGGATCAGCGAGCTGAATTCCTGCCATATCGTGGGGCAACGAGCAGAAAGTTAGAGCTTTTTCTGCAAAGATGTGGACTGAGACCAGTGTTCCGGTGTGCCCTTCCCCCCCCCCCCTCCCCCATAAGATATATGCTAACACCGTTGAAGACGCAATATCTCTTCGAATGCCCCATGTGTTTGTAATCTCCTACGAATGTGGCAGTATCTGTACAGGTCAATCTTTCCACCCCACTGTTGAGCATTGTATTGAGCACAAATGACATATTGTACAAAGGTAACTTTAGAAGTCAGTCACAGTTGGGCGTTGGCTAGAAAACGCAACATAAAATTTGAAAAGATGTCAGTCAAGGCGTGTGCATCATCGTATTGTATTTCCAATGTAAATGAGGCGACAGAGATGAAAATATACATGCATCATTGTATTGTAGCCAACGGCCTTGCTGCAGTGGTAATACCGGTTCCTTCAGATCACCGAAGTTAAGCGCTGTCGGGCTGGGTTAGCACTTGGTTGGGTGACCATCCATTCTGCCGAGTGCTGTTGGCAAGCGGGGTGCACTCAGCCCTTGTGAGCCAATATGAGGAGCTACTTGATTGAGAAGTAGCAGCTCCGGTCTCGGAAACTCACATACATCCGGGAGAGCGGTGTGCTGACCACATCCGGTGACGCCTAACTATGGGCTGATGACGACACGGCGGCTGGGTCGGTACCTTTGGGTCTTCATGGCCTGTACGGGCGGAGTTCTATCATCATATTTTGTATCCAATGTAAATGAGGCGACCGAGATTAAAATAAACCAGAACAGCGACCCGGGGGTACACTCTTGGGGCATGGGAGCGTTGTCTGCATATCGAGCGAAAGCAAAGATTGATACTTGCTTGACGTCGTTTTAAGTACAATGCTGACTACCTCATATCATCGGTCCAGCAGTGGGCCGAGGTTGCTGCGAGATGCCCAACTGGCCTTTCTACGCATGTGTCCCTTCAACAGAAATTATCATTTGAAGCAAAAGAGTATAGTAAACATGGGCTACAAAATGCATAACTTAAGGGCTGGGCACTTCTTTGTCCTCGATGCTAAGAAAAAAAAAATAGTTCAAATATGTGTGAAATCTTATGGCACTTAACTGCGAAGATCATCAGTCCCTAAGCTTACGCACTACTTAACCTAAATTATCCTAAGGACAGACACACACACCCAAGCCCGAGACAGGACTCGAACCTCCGCCGCACAGTCCATAACTGCAAGCGCCCCAGACCGCTCGGCTAATCCCGCGCGGCTCGATGCTAAGAAACAAATCTCTTCTTCAGCAAGAGATTTGCGTTCTGTAAATTTGCGACGTGGTAAAATGGACAAGAACAAGAAACAGGTCCATTAAGCATGGACTGGAATATAATTATCGTATGGCAGCGAAACTTGGTAGATAAGCGAGTGCTTTAATGGGGAACCAATTTATGCTGGGAAAACTTCAGTTTCAATTGTAACCACCTGGTACAAGTCTTGCGCAGAACACTGTTATTGGACAAGCCTTAATCTAAGTGAATCGTATGCCTATCGAGAAGAGAGAAACTGCATTGAGAGATCATCGCCGAATGAGAGCTCTGAGGAGAGGCCCGTTGTCACTGAACAGTTTAAAGAAGATCATAATGAATTTTGAAAACGCAATGAGCTTGGTGTGGCACATGGAGGAGGAAGGCGTCCTATCCAAGTGGAAGTATAACTGGGACTGCTGTACGCTGCAACTGATCTTGCAGCAGTAGCCCAAGATAGTGCTACTGGTCCTTCAGTGTCACGAGAATTGTTGATACCATGGTCAACAATAAGGAAAGTCTTACGGTCTGTTTTATAGTGATAAGTGGAACACGAACAGGAGCCAGATGGCATAGCGCCTGAAACCTCATTCTGGGCAGCAACGTTCTGAATTTACTTTTCGGTTTCTGTCACCGAACGAAGTTGATGACATGTGGAATGACATGGCACATTTTACCTTGTCTGTGCAGTGAATACACAGAAATGACGAATCTAGGTTACTGTTAAACCGCTTGTTGTGCACGAAGAGGCATCGCACTCACCGTATGAGACTGTGTGGTGTGCATTCACAAGGATCTATATTTTCATTCCATTCTTGTTTGGAGAAAAACACCCAGAAGGTCTGTCGGGTGTGCCGTGACCTCTGCACGTTATCGAGACCTCTTTGCATAGCACCTGCTTCGGGAAAGCACTGCAGTGTGGATGCCATTGATTTGATTCAAAATGGGGCAACGCCTCATGTCGCTTACCCTGTGAAAGATCTGCTTGACGGAACCCCCCAAGAACGTGGTATCTGCAGATATGAATTCATGTGACTTTTGGCACTGCGGATATCTAAAACAACATGTTTACCAGAAAGACGTTCCGTCTCTACCTGTCTGAAGGTCAGTATACAGGAACATGTTGGTCAGATTCCACCAGAATTGCTACGAGCAACTGTTGATCACGTCCTTTTACGGATGCAGCATCACGTCAACGTCTCCGGTGCTCATACTGAACAAATAGTGCAAACAGTGGTTAATGATAAACTCACATGTTTGAGCTTTCCTGCCCACGTTGCATTCCTAATCCTTCACACATGGAGATATTTCTATACGTCTTTCTTGCATTAACAGAGTCAGATTTGCAACTGGTGGCCAAAATTGGAACCAATTATTTTCCTAGAAATTCGATTTGCATTTGCGCATTAGTATATCTATCAAGCTTTTTACTAAACGATGATCACAGCCCACACTGGACCTGTGTGAGTCGCCGCACTTTAACTATAACCGCCTGGTACCTCCTCTCAAAATACTGAGTGCAAAGAGCTTATAACAAAAGGGATTTGGTTTACAGCATCTAAGCTGAAGAAGTGCTTATCTTTCTTAAGGTGCTTATGTTATATCCCATGTTCACTAGACATATTTTATTCGAATGATCGCTCCTGTCATATCGATGAATGATGATGATTCCTTCTGGGACGACTTGTACAAACGGAACAGCAGTGATTTTGACTCCTGATGACAATGTCGGAAACAGAGGTTGAAAGTTCTAGTGTTTCATTCTAAGTAACGCGCCATGTACACAGAGGTTTTATTCAGAATCTCGTTTACTCTATATCAATGTGCTGGCCCTGACTTGTGCCCCTGTGAGGTGACTGACCTGCAGAATTTCTCATTGCGTCCTCTGTACATTTTTACGTAACTTTATGTTACATTACTGACAAGCTGAACATTGAATAAGTTCATGACATTTGATTTTATTTGTCCATTGTCAATATAATTTACAGTGTTACATTTACGTAATATTTTATATTGTCTCGTCAGATTTTCCCTCTTCCCTGCTTGTATCAGACAGAAATCGATGATCTTTAAAAAAAATGTAGTGATCCAGTTCGTGTTTTTCATTCATTATACCAGCGGAGATAATGGCTTCCTGAGACGTACCGTAAATTAGTAAACATACCAGTCTGTTGAGGACAGCTTCCGAGGAAACGCGCTTTGGCTTTGAGCTGTACGCTTATAAGCTTTACATGAGCTGCTTTCCTCTCTCCTCAGTGCAAGAGAGTCCGACACGTAGACAGGAGTCCCTTGAATCTTTATTTTTAACAGCTTTTACTGGAGGACCGTATCGTTATAGCTCGCAGGAGACCCACGTTTGTGCGGTACTGTCCTTTATTGCGCCTGAAGCCTCTGTTATTACTTAGCTGATCGAGTACGTTATGTACAAGCTGTCACGGAGTTTCTTCTTTGGTTCTTTTGAGAGCTAAGACCAGTGTAGGTATTTTTACACGTATTATCGTTCAGACGTTCAGAAAATGTGATAAATGATAAATATTATAACTGAAGTAATCGTATGGCTTCACCTTGTGGACCAGTGCGTAGGGGTTTCCAATTTAGCCATTTATTTGAATTTGAAAATAAGTGTCTCCGCATATCATTGTCGTTTTGTATGTGCGAGACATTTTATTTTTTCGTGATGATAATGTGAACTGAACTCACAATATTCTAGCCCAGTCTTTTTTTTTTAATTTTCTCTTAGACATTTCAATCATAAACAGTATCATCAAAAGAGACTGCAAAAGTGTGGGCCTATGTGAGTGTTACTTCACCTTGCTTTCGTTAGCAGCTAAATAAAAAGCAAGTGACTTCATGGCGAGGCGCTGCTACGAGCGGTAAGGACACACCTTACATTATTGAGCTTAAGAGAGCTATACAGGTAATCCATCTCACGACAACAACAAGCCAAACGTAATGAAACTTGTAGTCCTCGAAAAATTCCTTTGCGTATCTATCTTGCCATTGAAAACTTTCATACACCTGAGCTTCTAAATAAGCAAACATTCTCTCTTTTTTACATGTTGGACTAACTCTTGTCATAAGATACTCCTCTAAATTAATTCCGTCTTGAGTGAAGCAAGGCATATATGTCCCACAAAAAATAATTATAAATTTCTAAATGCTAGTAGAAAATCACCAACACTGGCTGACTATGCGTTCAAGAAAGAGTCCAATGTATCTTACAGTGATATGGGGTCTGGAAATTAATTCGGTCTTCAGACTATTTAAAATTTCTTAAATGTGAAGGGTTTTGAATATCATGCATGTGTTAAAATTATTGTGGATTGACACACACAGAGACGAGGTATATCGTTTTCGATGTCTAAATCGAAGGAGACTATCGTTTCAATCTTTCTGCGGTTATACTTCAAGAAAATGTCATACGTATTTGTATGTAATGAATTCGCCGATATATTGATGGAATGTGGAAACTGAATACCTTTGGTGCATATCAGTGTCAGTACAAAAAAAAAAAAAAAAAAAAAAAAAAAAAAAAAAAAAAAAAGTTAGAACCCTACATACAATACTGTTGGCGTATACCAACCACTCAGTCAGTGGAAAGGTAATCACACTACAACCAAGTGAAGGATTTTGAATGAGTGTATTGTATAAGAAAAATAACATTGCCAAAAGGAAGAGTCGACTGCTGTAATTCAAGGTCTCTAATCGCAAAGACAACGGCATGTCTCCCATTTCCGGTCCAGCAGACAGATTTATTCGTTCAGGAGGTTCCATAATACACGTAATTTAAAACTGTGTTTCTGTTCTGTGTGCCAAAATACGGTGAAGTATGTGTTTACCTTGCTAGTAACCCTTTAATCTGTGCTGGTGGAATACTGTCTCGCAGATCCTGAAGCTCGATTATTGGAAACTAGCCGATGAGTAATTGCTAATCGATGATTAATTCAATAAACATGGATGACTGGTGAGCCTAATTTCACGCTAACGACATCAATAACATCCATTAGTCACTTTGGTGACACACTAAAATGTAGCAATATTTTGAACGTTGCTTATCTGTAGACGTGTGTCGCATTTAATTGACAATCGACTATTCTCACTCGTAGACCTATCGAGTCAACTTAAAGGATTAATGAATGGAGACTTACTGCAACTCTAGTAGTCACCATCATCGGAAGAGGCATTTTTAGCAACAAGACTGGTTAAGTTCTTACACCACGACAAATCAGTTTCACATTTTATCTGTAGTATAGCTTATCAGAATTTTCTGGATGATGCAGTTATCTACTAAGAAGTAATATCTGATAAAAAAGTTTCGCAAATACCAAGTCAGATCTACACAATGTTGAAGAGATAGGCAACTTGCTTGAAATTTCCATATAAGTAAAATTGTGCACTTCACAAAATTCATAAACGTAGTTCACTTTTACAGTAAATTTGGTAAGCTGTAACTGGAACTAGGCAACTCATGCGAACCTTAGCTATAACAGTTTCTAAGAATGTGAAATGCAATAACGGCAGTATGAATTGTTACGGGCTAGCTTGATTCGCGGAAAAGAGCCACGGAAGCGTTTAATAACGTGGAACGACAGACGCTCGAAGACCGACGTCAACTGTGCCGCCAAAGGCTATTTGCGTAATTTCGAGTACCAGTATTATGTGAGAGATCCAGGAATGTGTAACAGCCCTCTACGTAGCTCCTCTGTAGGAACAGCATAGAGAAGGTCACATGAATTAGACGCACAGAGACATTTAAATAGTCATTGTTCCCAGGCACCACACGTGCATGTAAAGCGAATAAATTATAATGTATGGTACAATGTCAAGTACACACAGTACATTCTACCAGGCACCTCACGCTCATTTGATGTGTATATATATGAAGAGGGTGGTTAGAACTGAACTTTCGCTTCTTCATGATAGGCCCCCCTACCGCCCCCCTACCGCCCCCCTACCCCCCCCCCCCCCCTTTTGAAAAATGACTGATCGTAGGACAACGAAATTCTGTGCAAACATTTGTAAGGATACACGGAAGAGAAAAGACGAATAAACAGCTGAATTAATTTACATTACAGGGAAACATTTGTTAATTGCGTACCATATTTAGGGTCCAGGTAACAAAACGTTGTCCAATGTGAGAGCCATCTCGAATCGCACTAGAGATTGCTCCACTGCTGCCCGATACAACGGTGGACCAAGTAATGTTTAACTGTCAAGACTCAGTTCGTGCACTGCTTAAAGATCACTCATTACATCCAGCACTCTCAGCAACAACAATAACCATTTCAACGCTTTTTGGCGCAGGTTGGTTGTGGCCTCTCCGAGGAAAAATTCTCAGATCATCAGTTAATTCGAACTTCCGAATCATGTTCTTCAACGCCGGTACGGAATGAGGATTTCTCCGGATTCCTATGAGGCGCTGATGTCCGCTTCCATAAGTGAGGGACAGTCTGCCTTCGGGAGTGGTGAGGCGAGCGCGCCTGATTTTCGTCTCGCCCGTTGTGCTGCTGACGAGCGAGCGCGTGTTTGTTTGGTTCTTTCTTCACGTCCGAATTCATCGAACATCATGGCGTTTATCTATCGGCAAGCCATTGTTAAATTAACTTTTCCTTTGGGTCAGGAACGACCTAAAGCGTGTGAAGTAGAGCGGTTTGTACGGGACTAAATGAGTCCCCGCCGCAATATGTTCTCGGAATTCATTGTTCTATTCCTAGTAACACTGTGCACATGAAGCTGGCTTTGCGTTGACGTTGACGTTGTGCGGTGCCACGCTAACGATCGAATTTTCCGATACTCTGACGTCCATATAGGACCTCCGAACGTTGAGTGTTTCCGAACTCCCATTTTAGGTGCCGTCAGACGTCGTAGTGGCCGCCTCTAAACCTTGTGGCAACGTCGTCAGTCACGTTGCTGAAACCTGGGTCACGTTCGAAACCTACTGAGTCTTCAACGGCGACCGTGAGATAAAAATTGAACTGCGGCATCATGTGCCATCTTAATTCTTTATTGCGGCTGCAGGGCTGTCGTCATGTACGATGGCCAGCCGAGCATCTAAAAAATTGGTTATGAGCACTATGAGACTTAACTTCTGAGGTCATCAGTCCCGTAGAACTTAGAACTACTTAAATCTAACTAACCTAAGGACAACACACACATCCATGCCCAAGGCAGGAATCGAACCTGCGACCGTAGCGGTCGCGCGGTTCCAGACTGTAGCGCGTAGAACCGCTCGGCCATTCCGGCCGGCGCCGCGCATCTTTTTAGGTCGTGGCCGGGAAGGCCATGCCCGTTCTGAACGTCTCCGACATAGGCTGCTTCGGACGCCGATCTGAAACATCATTGTTCCTGAGGCGTCCAGTGTGTTACATCTTACGCGTCTGTGGCGGGGCTGCCTGCTGCGCTACCGGCGTCGACTCCTCTCTATGACGCGATTGACGTTTACCCTGTCCATCATGAAGCTGTACCGATGGCCGTCAGCAGACGCAAGCCGTCCATCCTGAATCCCATGGTTGTTGATCATGGAGCTGTACGGACCTCCGCTTTTCTGCAGTCTGGCCACATGCCGGACGACAGCCTTCCGCTATGCGACACAGAACAACGTGGTAGAAAGCAACGGCCGCGGAAGAAACTGAAGACACATCGCCGTACCCCTTCTCATGACTCCCCCCATCGGATGTGTGCACAGGATGACAACACTCCTACTGGCGATGCGCTGCCCTTCGTGGCCGTGGCACCATACGACGCGACGTCTCTCCCTGCCAGCATCTGGAGTCAGCACGACATCTTACTGTCCTGGCTACACGCTGTTTGCACAGGAATGTAAGGTGAGATCTGCCCTGAAATAGAAGTGACTTACAAAGTTTTAAACATGCAAGAAATGAGCCCTCGGTCACTATACTATTGGAATGCCTTCATCAGAATTAAAAACAATTAAACTGGCCTATAACTTAGTCACTGAGTTATAGGGTAAGACAATTTTATATAACGAGTGTAAGTACTGAATAACAGTAAAAGATTCTGATGAAAGCGCTCCTAGTAGTGTCGAAACCAGGTTAAGTAAGTCTAAAAATAGTGACCGAGGACTCATTTCTTGCAATTGTACAAGTGACCTACCTCTTGTCCAGAATGCTGTTTCAGTGTCAGCAGTACTGACGTTCCCGAAATCAAATATGAAACAGCAGATGCAGAGGCTAACGATAAATAACCTACTCTAAATTCTGTTTTTCACAAACAGTCTGTTGCTTATAGTGGTGTAAGGTGCTTTACACAAACGATAAAAATTCAAAACTTTACTATGACTAGTGGAGGTAGGTTTTACTTTAAAGATAATCGTTTTTAAGAAATAAAACTCTAACTCTTGAGAGAAAAGACAGCACAGTATAGAAGACCCTAACAATTATAAAATTCTCTCATTACCAAGAAATTAGAAACATCAAAATTCGTCCAAAATCCTCCCTATTAATATAAATACGAGAAGAGGGACAAGAGAGATGCTAAAGAGGAATATCGCAACTAGAGGTCGGATACAAGGTGCTGTCAAACCTAGTGCTCAAGAGAGTAGAAGAACAGGTAGAAAGTACAGTTGGCGACTACCAAGCGGGATTGAGGAAGGGGAGAGGCTGTATAGAACAGATATTAATTCTGAATCAACTGATCTTAAGAACAGAGCTCGAAAGTTTGTTGTAGTCTTCGGTGGTTTGCGATCTTTCGAAAACATATGTTGCCTACTAGCTGGGAAAACCAGCCTTGCCCAGGTACTTTTATAATCCAGTTTTCTTAGTCCATCTTCTCCTCCCTCCTATCTCTGTCCATCTTCTCCTCTGGTCCACTCTCTGTCTGTCTCCTCTTCCCTCTCTCTCCCTGTCCATCTACTCCTTCTCCATCTACCTCCTCCTCTCTGTTAGTCTGCTTCATCTCATCTGTCTATCTGTTCCTCTGTCCATCTCCTCATTCCCCTGTAACTCCAATCTTTTCTTCTCCTCTCTCTGTCTATTTACTCCTACCTCCTGTCTCTATATCCTCCTCTCTCTGTCCTTGTTCATTGCCTCCCCTTTCCTTCTGTGTCCATTTCCTCCTCTCCCCCTTCTCTCTGTCACTTTCCAATCCCTCCATTTCTCAGTTCGTTTCCTCCTGTCCTATCTGTCTCTTCCTTCCCCTCGTTCTGTCCGTCTCCACCTCTTTACTGTTCATCTCCTACAGTCCACTAAATCTGTGCATTTCGCCTGCCCCTATTTCCGACCATCTCCTTCTAAACCTGTCAGTGCCCATCTCCTCCTCCTCCCTCGTAGTCTGTCCATACCCTCGTCCTCTCTTCTCTCTCCACGTTATCACACTCTCCCCAGAAGGAGGTTGGTGGTTCTTACCCCTACCGTATTTTTTTCCAGAGTATGACAAATATGTGCACCAAATTTCGGTGGCGACACCTACAACGTGCTGACATGGGGAAAGTTCCCAACCGATTTCTCATACACAAACAGCAGTTGACCGCCGTTGCCTGGTGAAACGTTGTTGTGATGCCTCGTGTAAGGAGGAGAAATGCGTACCATCACGTTTCCGACTTTGATAAAGGTCGGATCGTAACCTATCGCGATTGTGGTTTATCGTATCGCGACATTGCTGCTCGCGTTGGCCGAGATCCAATCACTGTTAGTAGAATATGGAATCAATGGGTTCAGGAGGGTAATATGGAACGCCGTGTTGGATCCCAACGACCTCGTTTCACTAGCAGTTGAGAGGACAGACATCTTATCCGCATGGCTGTAACGGATCGTGCAGCCACGTCTCTATCCCTGAGTCGGGGACGTTTGCAAGACAACAACCATCTGCACGAACAGTTCGATGACGTTTGCAGCAGCATGGACTATCAGCTCGGAGACCATGGCTGCGGTTACCCTTCACGCTGCATTACAGACAATAGAGCCTCCGATGGTGTACTCAACACAATTTTTATGCACCTGTACAGAGAAACATTAGCGGATGAACGTATAGTGGATGATGGAATAGTCGAAAGTAAATAATACAATAAGTGATCAAAAGTATCCGGACCCCTGGCTGAAAATGACTTCGTGGCTTCCTACAGAGATAATGCTGGAATTCAATATGTTGTTGGCTCACACTTAGCCTTGATGACAGCTTCCACTCTCGCTTACATACGTTCAGTGGGGTGCTGGAAGGTTTCTTGGGGAATGGCAGCCCATTCTTCAAGAAGTGCTGCACTGAGGAGAGGTATCGATGTCGATCGGTGAGACCTAATACGAAGTCGGCGTTCCAAAACATCCGAAACTTGTTCTATAGGATTCGGGTCAGGACTCTGTGCAGTCCAGTCCATTACAGGGATGTTATTGTCGTGTAACCACTCCGCCACAGGCCGTGCATTATGAACAGGTGTTCGATCGTGTTGGAAGATGCAGTCGCCAACCCCGAATTACTCTTGAACAGTAGGAAGCAAGAAGGTGCTTAAAACATCAATGTAGCTCTGTGCTGTTATAGTGCCACCCAAAACAATGAGGGGTGAAAGCACCCTCCATGAAAAACACGACCATATCATAACACCACCGCCTTCGGATTTTACTGTTAGCACCACACAAGCATGCAGATGGCGTTCACCGAGTATTCGCCATATCCATAACCTGCCATCGGATCGCCACATTGTGTACCGTGATTTGTCACTCCACACAACGTCTTTCCACTGTTCCATCATCCAGTGTTTACGCTCCTTACATCAAGTGAGGCGTCGTTTGGCATTTGCCGCCGTCATGTGTGGCTTATGAGCAGCTGCTCGACGATGAAATCCAAGTTTTCTCACCTCCCGTCTAACTGTCGTAGTGGATGCTGATGCACTGGATGCTGATGCAGATTGGAATTCCTGTGTGATGGTCTGGATAGATGTCATCCTATTACACATTACGACCCTCTTCAACTGTCGGCGGTCTCTGTCATTCAACAGACGAGGTTGCCGTGTACGATTTTGTGCTATGTGTGTCCCATCACGCTTCGACTTCACTATCACATCGGTAACTGAGCACCTAGGAATACTTAGGAGTGTGGGAATCTCACGTAGGGACGCATGACACAAGTGACACCCAAATCAAAAATGGTTCAGATGGCTCTGAGCACTATGGGACTTAACTGCTGAGGTCATCAGTCCCCTAGAACTTAGAACTACTTAACCTAACTAACCTTAGGACATCACACACATCCATGCCCGAGGCATGCCCGAGGCGTAGCGGTCGCTCGGTTCCAGACTGTAGCGCCTAGAACCTCTCGGCCACTTCGGCCGGCCACACCCAAAGCACATGACAATGATCGAAGTCCGTGAGTTCCGGGGAGCGCCCCATCTGCTCTCTCACGATGTCTAATAACTACTGAGGTCGCTGATATGGATTACCTGGGAGTAGGTGGCAGCACCATGCACCTAATATGAAAAACGTATATTCTGGGGGGTTTCCGGATACTTTTGATCAGATAGATTAAGTCAGTTGCATTTCATAGTTGCTCGTGTCATCATTTACTTAACATCTAGCTTAGGCACGTAACGAGAGAAAAGATAGGTTGTCAAAGTCGGCAGTATCAGGCAGTAGGAAGAGTTGTTGCAGAGAACGTTGTCAGTCTTGAATTGTGAATCAATTGAAATGAACAGTGTTGGGAAAACAGAAGGTGGAATTTACATAAAGTAAGCACTAATATCGAAAATGTAAATATTTGAGAATTTGTAAGAATACCATTATTGGGTACTATACATAAGAGAAAATAGTGAATACAATATCTCAATTTTCATCTGTAATGACCTCGAAAAGGAAAGTTATAGCTTAATTTTCCCAAGTATTTCAACTTACTGAAGAAAGCCTCAAACGTATATTCCGTCACTTCCCTCTTATTCACAGGTGGAAATTGAACAATAGAGATACTAATGCATATCTTTAAAAAACAATGAATCTGAGGTAAGGCACTTAAATTTAGATCAGTGAATCTCAAAAAAAAAGGAAATCTTCATTAAATGGAAATTTGTTTTGTATCTAAGACGTAAATAGTTAAATTTAAAGACGTGCAGCAGTCGGTCGCAAAAATCCGTAACTTATTGGAGATCTACATTTCAACTATAAAAGAACCATCATTAGTGCAATGCGAGAAGAGTCGAAATCTAGATCTGCAAGAAACTATGGATTTTTGCAGCTGACTACTGTTCTTCCAATCGGAATATTCAACTGTTACTGTGGAGACAGGAACAGCATGGATTCCAGTTTAGTTACAAATATTTTACATTACGTCTAGCACGATTTATATCGCTGTAGTTGACAGTGAATTATCGAACTCCACTGAAGAAAGAATACTTGTCGTTTTTATTTGCTGCTTTCTCGTCAAGATATTATGTACAACCTACGCTCTGGCAGGGCAATCGCCAACCTGCTGTAGCAAACAAAGCCTTTAGCATCTCATCACAAGGGAGACGAGAATACTGTTTAAATCTGTTTTAAAACTTTTTCGAATCGCATCCGTGTCAGAGGCGAAATTAAGAAAGTTTCATCTGGCCGCACAGTGGTCGGCTCCCACTGGATCATTAGCAGCAGCCCTCTCGTAATAACAGCAGCTCTCTCGCAGCTCTGTGCAGCTGCAGCCCACGGCAGCTCTATGAAGTCAGCGACCTCACACAGGTGGGTGTCTCGTGCACCGTCGCCGTCATGCTACGCTGAGCTTTTGAAACTCAAGGCCCCCCCCCTTCCCCCAACCCCACCGGCCACATTGTTTACCGTCCGAGGGTAGAGACATAATGTGCACTGTGCCAGGCTATGTGTGATACACTGCTGTGTTAAACTAAGGGACTAGCTATTAGATAAAATAACACAAGCATAGAGTTCGCTGCTACGCTCGCGTAGACTGTGTAGCCTTAAGAGATTTTTTTTATTTTATCGAGTTTTTAAGTTCTTCAGGAATAGGAAGACCTTCTAAGTTGTTCAAGCTAATTAATTGCTATTAACATTGTCCTTTCTGAATGTACACTCCTGGAAATGGAAAAAAGAACACATTGACACCGGTGTGTCAGACCCACCATACTTGCTCCGGACACTGCGAGAGGGCTGTACAAGCAATGATCACACGCACGGCACAGCGGACACACCAGGAACCGCGGTGTTGGCCGTCGAATGGCACTAGCTGCGCAGCATTTTTGCACCGCCGCCGTCAGTGTCAGCCAGTTTGCCGTGGCATACGGAGCTCAATCGCAGTCTTTAACAACTGGTAGCATGCCGCGACAGCGTGGACGTGAACCGTATGTGCAGCTGACGGACTTTGAGCGAGGGCGTATAGTGGGCATGCGGGAGGCCGGGTGGACGTACCGCCGAATTGCTCAACACGTGGGGCGTGAGGTCTCCACAGTACATCGATGTTGTCGCCAGTGGTCGGCGGAAGGTGCACGTGCCCGTCGACCTGGGACCGGACCGCAGCGACGCACGGATGCACGCCAAGACCGTAGGATCCTACGCAGTGCCGTAGGGGACCGCACCGCCACTTCCCAGCAAATTAGGGACACTGTTGCTCCTGGGGTATCGGCGAGGACCATTCGCAACCGTCTCCATGAAGCTGGGCTACGGTCCCGCACACCGTTAGGCCGTCTTCCGCTCACGCCCCAACATCGTGCAGCCCGCCTACAGTGGTGTCGCGACAGGCGTGAATGGAGGGACGAATGGAGACGTGTCGTCTCCAGCGATGAGAGTCGCTTCTGCCTTGGTGCCAATGATGGTCGTATGCGTGTTTGGTGCCGTGCAGGTGAGCGCCACAATCAGGACTGCATACGACCGAGGCACACAGGGCCAACACCCGGCATCATGGTGTGGGGAGCGATCTCCTACGCTGGCCGTACACCACTGGTGATCGTCGAGGGGACACTGAATAGTGCACGGTACATCCAAACCGTCATCGAACCCATCGTTCTACCATTCCTAGACCGGCAAGGGAACTTGCTGTTCCAACAGGACAATGCACGTCCGCATGTATCCCGTGCCACCCAACGTGCTCTAGAAGGTGTAAGTCAACTACCCTGGCCAGCAAGATCTCCGGATCTGTCCCCCATTGAGCATGTTTGGGACTGGATGAAGCGTCGTCTCACGCGGTCTGCACGTCCAGCACGAACGCTGGTCCAACTGAGGCGCCAGATGGAAATGGCATGGCAAGCCGTTCCACAGGACTACATCCAGCATCTCTACGATCGACTCCATGGGAGTATAGCAGCCTGCATTGCTGCGAAAGGTGGATATACACAGTACTAGTGCCGACATTGTGCATGCTCTGTTGCCTGGGTCTATGTGCCTGTGGTTCGGTCAGTGTGATCATGTGATGTATCTGACCCCAGGAATGTGTCAATAAAGTTTCCCCTTCCTGGGACAATGAATTCACGGTGTTCTTATTTCAATTTCCAGGAGTGTATTTGTAACCAAAAAGCGATTCTGGTAACTAGAGCCCAAAGTGTTTATAACGCCTTTTGCGTTCTTATGGAGATATTTCCAAAGCGCCTTCCATCCTTTAACAAATATTTCTTTAAATCTAATCGAGAGCCGAACGGTCTGAGGCGGTGCAGTCATGGACTGTTCGGCTGGTCCCGGCGGAGGGTTGAGTCCTCCCTCGGGCATGGGTGTGTGTGTTTGTCCTTAGGACAATTTAGGTTAAGTAGTGTGCAAGCTTAGGGACTGATGACTTTAGCAGTTAAGTCCCATAAGATTTCACACACATTTGAACATTTTCTAATCGAGAAGTGAAATACTAAGTTTCATAAATTCAGCCTCAGAACTTTTTTAATGTCACGAAATATTTTCTTAACAATTTTATCCCCTACTGCACTTCCTTAGGAGATGAGTTTCCAGAAAAACTGAAACACTGATTCTTCTTTTTTAAATTTGTAACATAGAAGTAAAATACCAATTGCCATAGATGTAGCCTTAAAAATCCCGCAGTAGTCCTTTTGTTGTTGTTGTGGTCTTCAGTCCTGAGATTCAGTCCTGAGACTGGTTTGATGCAGCTCTCCATGCTACTCTATCCTGTGCAAGCTTGTTTATCTCCCAGTACTTACTGCAACATACATACTTCTGAATCTGCTTAGTGTATTCATCTCATGGTCTCCCTCTACGATTTTTACCCTCCATGCTGCCCACCAATACTGAATTTGTGATCCCTTGATGCCTTAAAAGATGTCCTACCAACCGGTCCCTTCTTCTTGTCAAGTTGTGCCACAAACTCCTCTTCTCCACAATTCTATTCAATACCTCCTCATTAGTTTTGTGATCTACCCATGTAATCTTCAGCATTCTTCTGTAGCACCACATTTCGAAAGCTTCTATTCTCTTCTTGTCCAAACTATTTATCGTCCATGTTTCAATTCCATACATGGCTACACTCCATACAAATACTTTCAGAAACGACTTCCTGACACTTAAATCTATACTCGATGTTAACAAATTTCTCTTCTTCAGAAACGCTATCCTTGCCATTGTCAGTCTACATTTTATATCATCTCTACTTCGACCATCATCAGTTATTTTGCTCCCCAAATAGCAAAACTCCTTTACTACTTTAAGTGTCTCATTTCCTAATCTAATTTCCTGAGCAACACCCGACTTAATTCGACTACATTCCATTATCCTCATTTTGAGTTTGTTGATGTTCATCTTATACTCTCTTTTCAAGACACTGTCCATTCCGTTCAACTGCTCTTCCAAGTCCTTTGCTGTCTCTGACAGAATTACAATGTCATCGGCGAAACTCAAAGTTTTTATTTCTTCTCCATGGATTTTAATACCTACTCCGAACTTTTCTTTTGTTTCCTTTATTGCTTGCTCAATATACAGATTGAATAACATCGGCGAGAGGCTACAACCCTGTCTCACTCCCTTCCCAACCACTGCTTCCCTTTCGTGCCCCTCGACTCTTATAACTGCCATCTGGTTTCTGTACAAATTGTAAATAGCCTTTTGCTCCCTGTATTTTACCCCTGCCACCTTTAGAATTTGAAAGAGAGTATTCCGGTCAACGTGGTCAAAAGCTTTCGCTAAGTCTACAAATGCTATAAACGTAGGTTTGCCTTTTCTTAATCTTTCTTTTAAGATAGGTCGCAAGGATCATAGCTAACACTTGGTTCAAGAATCATGAAAGAAGGTTCTAAACATGGAAGAACCGTGAAGATACTAAAAGGTATGAGATAGATTATATAATGGTAAGACAGAGATTTAGGAACCAGGTTTTAAATTGTAAGACATTTCCCGGGGCAGTGGTGGACTCACCACAATCTATTGGTTATGAACTGTAGATTAAAACTGAAGAAACTGCAAAAAGGTGGGAATTTAAGGAGATGGGGCCTGGATACACTGACTAAACCAGAAGTTGTACAGAGTTTCAGGGAGAGCGTAAGGGAACAAATGACAGGAATGGGGGACAGAAATACAGTAGAAGAAGAATGGGTAGCTTTTGAGGGATGAAGTAGTGAAGACAGCAGAGGATCAAGTAGGTAAAAAGACGAGGGCTAGTAGAAATCCTTGGGTATCAGAAGAAGTATTGGATTTAATTGATGAAATGAGAAAATATAAAAATGCAGTAACTGAAGCAGGCAAAAAGGAATACAAACGTCTCAAAAATGGGATCGACAGGAAGTGCAAAATTGCTAAGCAGGGATGTCTCATACATCTTGCTCACCAGATGGTAGAGTTTTGTCAGGACTGGCTCCCCCAAGGCCGTCAGTAGCTCTAATGGAATTTTGTCTACTCCCGGGTCCTTGTTTTGGGTTAGGTCTTTCAGTGCTCTGTCAAACTCTTCCATTTCCATAATATTGTCCTCAAGTGCATCGCCGTTGTATAGACCCTCTATATACTTCTTCCACCTTTCTGCTTTCTCTTCTTTGCTTAGAACTAGGGTTCCATCTGAGCTCTTGATATTCATACAAGTGATTCTCTTTTCTCCAAAGGACTCTTTAACTTTCCTGTAGTCAGTATCTATCTTACCCCTAGCGAGATAAGCCTCTACATCCTTACATTTGTCCTCTAGCCATCCCTGCTTAGCCATTTTCCACTTCCTGTCGATCTCATTTTTGAGACGTTTTTATACCTTTTTGCCAGCTTCATTTACTGCATTTTTATATGTTCTCTTTTCATCAATTAAATCCAATACTTCTGATACCCAAGGATTTCTACTAGCCCTCGTCTTTTTACATAAAGCTGGTTCCTAAATCTCTGTCTTACCTTTATATAATCTATCTGATACCTTCTAGTATCTCCAGGATTCTTCCATGTGTACAACCTTCTTTTATGATTCTTGAACCAAGTGTTAACTATGATTAAGTTATGTTCTGTTCAAAATTCTACCAGACGGCTTCCTCTTTCATTTCTTACCCCGAATCCATATTCACCTACTATGTTTCCTTCTCTCCCTTTTCCTACTTTCGAATTCCAGTCACCTTTGACTATTAAATTTTCGTCTCCCTTCACTACTTGAATAATTTCTTTTATGTAATCATACATTTCATCAATATGTCCATCATCTGCAGAGCTAGTTGGCATATAAACTTGTACTACTGTAGTAGGCGTGGGCTTCGTGTCTATCTTGGCCACAATAGTGCGTTCACTATGCTGTTTGTAGTAGGTTACCCGGACTTCTATTTTTTTATTCATTTTTAAACCTACTCCTCCATTACCCCTATTTGATGCTGTATTGATAACCCTGGATTCACTTGACCAGTCTTGTTCCTCCTGCCACCGAACTTCACTAATTCCCACTATATTTCACTTAAACCTATCCATTTCCCTTCTACATTTTCTAACTTACCTGCCCTATTAAGGGATCTGACATTCCACGCTCCGATCCGCAGAACGCCAGTTCTCTTTCTCCTGATAACGACTCCTCTTGAGTAGTCACCACCCGGAGATCCGAATGGGGAACTATTTTACCTCCGGAATATTTTACCCAAGAGGACGCCATCATCATTTAACCATACGGTGAAGCTGCATGCCCTCGGGAAAAATTACGGCTGTAGTTTCCCCTTGCTTTCAGTCGTTCGCAGTACCACAACAGCAAGGCCGTTTTGGTTAGCAATCATTTATTATGGAACCGACTCACCCACTGTTTTATCCACGTTGTTGTTGTTGTTGTTGTTGTGGTCTTCAGTCCTGGGACTGGTTTGATGCAGCTCTCCATGCTACTTTATCCTGTGCAAGCTTCTTCATCTCCCAGTACCTACTGCAACCTACATCCTTCTGAATCTGCTTAGTGTATTCATCCCTTGGTCTCCCTTTACGATTTTTACCCTCCACGCTGCCCTCCAATACTAAATTGGTTATCCCTTGATGCCTCAGAACATGTCCTACCAACCGATCCCTTCTTTTGGTCAAGTTGTGCCACAAACTTCTCTTCTCCCCAATCCTATTCAAAACTTCCGCATTAGTTATGTGATCTACCCATCTAATCTTCAGCATTCTTCTGTAGCACCACATTTCGAAAGCTTCTATTCTCTTCTTGTCCAAACTGTTTATCGTCCATGTTTCACTTCCATACATGGCACACTCCATACAAATACTTTCAGAAATGACTTCTTGACACTTAAATCTATACTCGATGTTAACAAATTTCTCTTCTTCAGAAACGCTTTCCTCGCTATTGCCAGTCTACATTTTATATCCTCTCTACTTCGCCCATCATCAGTTATTTTGCTCCCCAAATAGCATAACTCCTTTACCACTTTAAGTGTCTCATTTCCTAATCTAATTCCCTCAGCATCACCCGTATCCACGTAGTGGTTGAATTTCGA
The DNA here is from genome assembly GCF_023864275.1 of Schistocerca cancellata. Lineage (NCBI taxonomy): Eukaryota > Metazoa > Arthropoda > Insecta > Orthoptera > Acrididae > Schistocerca > Schistocerca cancellata. The sequence goes on from NC_064627.1 coordinate 154,957,467, forward strand.
AAAATGCTGAGACACTTATTTCCATTTTCTCACTGAGAAACCAAATACTAATTTTCGTAGTTCTATCTGCGAATCTCCGTCAGTATTGACACACCATCAAAAAGCCTTTCATTCCCTATTCCCTATTGCTCCCCCTTAGGAGTGAAATTTCGGACAATCCCTTCTTAAACAATGTCTACAGTATAAAATCCACGCCCTCTCCAAATTTCACGTTCTGTCCTTTGTGGTTCGCGCTAGGCGATGATGAGTCAGTGAGTTAGGCAGGACACTGCCTTTTACGTAGAGAGATAATAACCTCTTAACTATTCCGTGAAGTGGAGGAGTATGTCGCCAGAGGCCCCCCAGTCGTGAATAAAAAGTTGGATGTCGTATGCTGTGATGTCGGCGTGACAGTAGTGCCAAATTGCGGTTGGCCTCGAAACACGAAGCAGATGAACGAAAGAAGCCAGCGAGCATTTACAGCACACTGTAGTGGAAATCTTCATTACAGCATGGCCCGTAAACAACATTTGGATGATTTCCCACAGGGAACAATCGTCGGGAAACTGGAAGAAGAGCGAAATGGGACGAGCGTAGCCCAGGAGTTTAGTACCGCACACTGCATTGTTCCACGTGTGTAAGGAGCGTTCTGAACCACAAGCACTGCTGCCCGAAGGTGAGGAGGAGCTAGATCACGAACAACTGCAGGAGCAGATGACCACTGATTTGCGCAGCAGTCAACAACAGCCTTTTATCAAACGCGGCTGCAACTGCAAGCGTGTTTAACCGGACTGCAAGGCACGCAATGTCACGCTCCACAGTGGTAAGGCGACTGCTTGTGTGGGATGGGAGTGGGGTCGTGGTCTTTTTGCGCAGCGACCGGTACGTTGCGTTCCCTTGACACCCGTACATCGGTGGCACCGTCGACGATGGTGCCAAGAGCATAGGGACCGGACCAACGTGTAGTGGAGTCGCTTGTTCTTATCGAATGAGAGCAGATGAAGTCTGAGTAATGATTCCTGACATACCCTCATACGCCGAGACGTGGGAACACAATGCAACCAGGAACGTTGTCAACCGTTATCGTTTTGGTGGTCCAGGTGTTATGGTGTGGCGAGGCCGAAATGTTGCACGGGTGAACTGACCTCCAGAGTTTTGAACACATTACACTCATTGTGACACTCTACGACTTCCCTACGTAAATCTCTTCAAGGATTCTTCAGGCACTGACTTCATTTTGATACAGTTTTATTGAGCCGCTTCCTCATCTGTTTTTTCGGTACAAATATTGCAGTTGATCTTAAACCAACTTCCTTACGAGCAAGAGACGTCAAACTTCCAACATAGCTTCGAACTTGATGACGATGCAGTATTAACTCGTCATGTTATCATGTGTGTGATGGAGGGTACTTTGTTTAAGAGTATCTTTTCCTGACGAGATAGAGAGTTGAAACTTTCAAAGTAGTTCAGAATTGGGTGACACTGCAGTATTAACTCGCTTACTGCTACTGTCTCTGCCGGAGGGTTTACGCTGTACTTTCTCAATGAGTTAGAGGCCTGAAACTATCAGTATAGTTCAGAACTTGATGGCAATGCAATCATAACCCGCTATCGTTTCTGGTGTTCGGCGAGGGATATTTTGCGGACAACTCTTCCTCCTACTTTCTGCTGTCTCACTTGCAATTGTTTCCTGGCAGGGGTGGTTGCTGGTAAGTCCCTGTGTGAGCTCCATTCTCTCTAATTTTTACCTTCGAGGTCTTTTCGTGACATAATAGTTGGAGGAAGATATGTATTGGTTGACTTATGTGAACGGAAGCTGGAATAAAGCTGAAATTACCACCTATTTCTGTTGTAATGTCATCAAAATATTTGAAATCTACTGAAAAATTTGGCAGAGACCAGATTAAAAAGCAAGAAATAATTATTTAAATAAAAATTCTTTTTAATATAAGTCGCATCACGTTTTAAAACGGGCTAAAAAGGGTAAAAATATCTACGTAGCTCCATATAGATTTCTCATGCAAATTGTGGAGAAAATTTGAACTTGTGAATTTTTAGAAGCTATGAAGATGCCTGTAGAATTTAAAACGAGAAACGTGGGTCGCATGTGATACATAACTGACGCCTGATTACTTCACCTCCTTACTGTTATCTGTTGTAAGCGTCCCACGTTTTTCGTTTTAATTACTACAAATATTTTCATAGCTATTAAAAATTCACAAGCAGAAACGTTCAGGACATCTGTGTGAGGTTACAAATCTGTATGGCCCTTGGAGAAATTGTTTTATACTTTTTAGTCGGCTATAAGAACGTGTAATATAAAAACGTTTTTTATTTAAATAAATATTAGTGGATGACATCGAAAGAGCAGGGGAGGGAAGTCTTGGAACGAAAGCATTGTCGGTGAATGCAGTGGCCTGCCATTTTCCCCGACCTAAATCCTATCGGACACGTGTGGCGTGCGCTGGGGAGATACATTGCAGCTCTTTCATGTGCACCAACGACACTCCAGCAGTTGTTACAGAGCTGGTCGAGGAATGGAACGCCATATAACAAGAACTCCTTGCGAAACTGGTGATCAGCAAGGGAACACGTTGCGTAACAAGTGCACCTGTTCGTGCAAGTCATACACACTATTAAGAACCATGGCCGCCATTTTTAATGTCCAGAGGACCATTATAAACCTCAGTGACTTCGGCGTAATCATTGTCTTTGAATAAATTCTCAAGACTGTTCGTCTCATCGCCTGTTTCATCCAATTCCCTTCTGTACTGTAGTGTAACAATTACTATGAACTGTCCAAGTTTTATTGAGTGAAGTTGCTTGGCAGTGTCACATCACACGGAAGTTACTTTCGTCCTTAAGTTTTGCACGCCAATGTATTATTCCCTCGTCAGTGCAGGATGGCACAGTCACGTCACGTCAGGAAGTGTGTTTCTTTGCAGCATGACAAACATCCACAGAAGCAGCGCCATGACGTCAGGATCGCTACTGTGCCCCGGTGCGGCAGTACAGAGGGGGGCACCGACAGTGGCGCGCCCAAGGCAACAGTGGACACACCTGAGTGCCACCACGTCGTCTGTTCTTGAGTGTCCCGATTCGGTTACCCGCATCATGAAGGACTTACCAGTGTGTGGAGTTCCCGGAACAACGAAGGTTACCAAGTTGGAACTGTCATCGTCAAACGGACCTAGCACCTGGAGTGATTGAATGGTATGCCACTGTGTATGCAACATGGTCACCTTTTGTTCGCATAGGTGGTAATTAGTTAAAGAGCCACTACACTGCAGATGAAAGCGATTACATTTTTGACATGAAGATCTCGTTGATGTTATCCTTCAACAAGTTAATACAACACTGCATTGAGTTGTGTTGCCTTGTCTCGATTCCTCTTTCGACCTCCTGGCGCGACCTTTCGCGCCTGGGCACCGCAAGGTGGCGCTTCGTCTGTTGGCGAGAAGCCATAGCGGGAGAAGTGACTGGAAGTTGGGCAGCCTTCCGAGCCGGAGATGGAGCGTTCCGGTGAGTGACCGGCATCAGCACTTGTTGCTGCTCTCTGTGTCTTCGCGTACTTGCTCTTTCCTGTCTGGGGACAGTTGGTGGGTTAATCGGCCGCGAGCCTTTCGAGGGCTATTCGCGCTTTGCTTATGTGACCTGTTCTTGCTGGCATGCTTGTATCGTCGATGCATAGCTTTTGTGGAACTCATTGTGGCTTCCTGTCTCTTCTGGCGGTGCTGGCCGTTGTGTACTTGTGCGAGGTGGGCGCCGGGAGTCAGCGATAGTAAAGAGCAGCTTGTGTTGACTCACTGTGGCATAGCTCCGGCGCGTGTTGTAACCGCCAGTGTAGCGGTCCGATTCCACCTTCCCTTCCTGTGTCCTGGACATTTCTCCGCCGAGATATCGAAGCTGAGTTTATTGTCTCATTCCAGCATAAACTGGTAATCGGTAAATTATTCTGCGGTGCGATCCTTATTTCAGTTAATTCGGGGGCGGGGAGTGACTCTTCATCTCTGAGCAGTTCCGCAACTGCCGTCAGAGCAAGTCTGGGTTTTAAGCGAGAATGTTTTATGTTATGTCTTTAAAAGATTCTTATTTTACTTACATTGTAATTGTTTTTGTATAGCCAGCCAGGTTAACCTGGTAACTTATTATAATTGATTGCGCTTACCTGCGAATTATTTCATTGTCAAGATAAACTGAATTATTCATTTGAGTTTTTGTAGTTGTCAGTAATTGCTCTTTTGGCCTTAAACAAATTGGGTCTGAATGAGTATTCTGTATATGTTCTGGGAATTTATCCATTTATTGTTTACCATATTTATGGGCGTTTTACTGGCCGCGTGGTAAAAACATTGAGCTCTTTAACTACTGTTAAACTAGAACATTTATTAAATGTCTTTGCTAGTACTATTCTGCTGTGGTTATCAAGTTCTGAATGTGGAGCTATATTGCCTTGTAACAAGTTTTACTCATTCTTTTTACTGATTGTTTAAATGTTGCTTCTTTGCCTTAAAGCAAGTTTGAATAAGTGTGAATAAGTTGCCGTATCAGATTGTTAACATTCTAGTAATTGATGATAAATGCAGTTATTGTTGTTGAAAGAACGGATGATATCTAATTGGGGTCCAGCCCTTCCCACACTTAGCTGGTATCTTTCTCGTTCCGTATCCTGGTACATTTCATGCTTGTTGCCTGTGCTGTCATGACTTAGTCTGATAGAGAGTTTGTTCGAATGCTAACCTGCTCCGCTCGTTCATCAAATCTATCACCCATTAAAAACATCCAGCCATCGGTCGCCGAGAGGCTACATGCCGTCACTCGCCAGTCAGTACCACTGATCAGCTCTGGCAAAGAGCTGGAACATTAGGGACTCACGTATCTATATACGAGAAACATACTCGCTTTTGCGAACGCAGCTAAACTTTGGCTGCGATCAATATTGGTGGCAATGTCAGTTTGTGCACGGGCGCGAAATCGAACCAGGATATCCGCTTAACGAGAGCGATCGCCTTGACCACTTGGGCTACCCGATCACTCTCTCGAGACCGACCCAGACTTCCGTATGGCACGGCTTTCGTCTACATCATATATTGGCACACATAGTGTGAGTCCGGAGCAGGAAGAGACTGCGATACAAAGTACCCGTATCGGTAATCCAAGATCACTCAATTCGACTATTTGCCAAGCGAGATTAGAGCAGTTGTTGCTGCCAGAGATTTCAACGCAGCGTGGTGTATTTCGCAACTTGTTTACCCACCAAATAAAAAAAAATGGTTCAAATGGCTCTGAGCACTATGGGACTTAACTTCTGAGGTCATCAGACCCCTAGAACTTAGAACTACTTAAATCTAACCAACCTAAGGACATCACACACATCCATGCCCTCGGCTGGATTCGAATCTACGACCGTAGCGGTCGCGCAGCTCCAGACTGTAGCGCCTAGAACCACTCGGCCACTCCAGCTGGCCCCACCAAATCACCTATGGTGTTCACCACGTACTCTTCCAACACAACGATGCACAATACGCACTATACCATTATTTGGTACTCTTTCCGTCATTAGAATTCAAATTTCGAGCAGTGCATTCTGATGATAGGCACAGTAAACAATATGTGCTTTTGTACATAGATTCTGTGGGCTAATCAACAGCCTAAAAATCAATCACAGTTTTAGAATTGTGCTGGATATTTGTAACAGTACCATAAAACATTAACTAGCAATTTTCTTTTACCGTTCGCTGAAATATAACGATACAAATCGAGCAAAACTCAATTTTATCAGCCGGCCATTGTGGCCGAGCGGTTCTAGGCACTTTAGACTGGAACCGCGCAACCGCTACGGTCGTAGGTTCGAATCCTGCCTCGGACATGGATGTGTGTGATGTCCTTAGGTTAGTGAAGTTTAAGTAGTTTTAAGTCTAGGGGACTGGTGACCTCTGATGTTAAGTCCCATAGTGCTTAGAGCCATTTGAACCAATTTTAACACACGAAAACGTCTATTTTTAGATGATAAGGACATCTTAGAATCTTCCCCATGACGGGATGGAGTCACACAAAAACACACGGTGCCACACATACACACACACTTACCGTTGATACCGACTTCGCGATGCTCCTCGGCTCATCGTTAGTGCTACAACATATAATCTAAGGAATTCATACTATCACCATATTTTCACACTGCTTTAGATAATATATGAGACTATATTGCCCATAATTTATTTATCTCTTACCTCTAAATGCTGCGATCAATAAACTAACGAAAAAATGGATATTTGGTACGCAGTATTAATACAAACGAATTACAACATATCACGATAACATAATAAAAATAGTCCTTGTTTATAAAGCGAAGTACACCGAATCGTCACGAATTAGCGGGATAATACGCACTTTCAACTTCGAAACAGTAACATTACAAGACTACCACAAAATTATGAAAATGTAGCTGAAGGGCCGGCCTGGGTAGCCGAGTGGTTCTAGTCGCTACAGTCTGGAACCGCGCCACCGCTACGGTCGCATGTTCGAATCCTGCGTCGGGCATGGATGTGTGTGATGTCCTTAGGTTAGTTAGGTTTAAGTAGTTTTAAGTTCTAGGGCACTGATGACCTCAGAAGTTGAGTCCCATAGTGCTCAGACCCATTTGAACCATTTTTTGTAGCAGGAAGGATACATACAAAACAAAATCCTGTTAACAAATCATTCACTGCCACAATTAAGTGAGTACAATTAACAGAAGGAGAAAAAATAGGCACTATCAGGTATGTAGTTCATCGAGAACTTTAGTTCTACAGGATCCAGAATGAAGGTGGCCACAAAACTTATGGGGGGATTTCTTGACTGATTGTCGACCTATCCACCAGTGGCTCTTTTACGGAAGACGTAAAAACTTTCCTCCAGCGAAATTAGAACCGAAAGCTAACATACTCTAGCTCTTAATGGGAGAATATTTTATCGCTGTTTAGCATAATACTGCATTAACCAGTGCTCCCCTGTCAGGATGATGACTAAGCTCCCAGTGAGGCCAAGACAGGGTATTCATAGCATAAATAGCGACGTAAGCTGCAGTTTCTGTTCAACGAGCTTCCTGGACTCAAAACCATAAATCTTCTGCTTTCATTACTCCTACTTGTGATTTACGTTTGCTGTACAATGAGAATAGGGCACTTTTATAACGAGTAAATGTAATTCTTCATGTGTCAGTAAAAGTATATGTCGTAGGGTTGATAGACTGGCACACTACAGCGGAAATACTTTCAATGTGCGCATTGATATTTCGATTTCACCGACAACCAGGCCATCGTATAAGGAGGTTAAGCTTTCATTCGTACCTGACACTCTCTCTAAAACCATATGATTGCTGAGCTATTTGAACTAGTTGTAGAATGGTAGTTGGGAATTGTATGGCATCGGGACTAGGGTGATGTTAGTATCGGGAAGCGGACGCTCCCATTGCGACCCCGATTTACCAAAGTATTTCAAACGGAGGAGAGAAATATTCAGTTACACTTATTTAGCGTTTGTTACCTGTGTAGGGGCCATTTCTAAATGGAAATACTTCTAGAATAAACGATTTACGTTTCGTATCGAAATTTTTTAGTTATTTCATCAGCCTCATTTCACCTAAATTCGTTGCCTTACAAATGCTTAACTTTTTCAACTTATTCCAAGATGATGTTGCAACGTGGTGGTTACATGCAAACCGGTGACAAGTGAAATAATAAGTACAGAGGACTTGCAAGATACAACTACTTTTATTACTGATTAACAGTTTAAACCCAAAGGGCACAGTATTTACCCAAAAATTTTGTACAAGTGTCTCTCATACACAAGTAAAAAAAAAATTACATAAAAACTTTCTGATTGAAATACTTGCAAACAAGAACTTCTTATAACTTCTATCTTACTGTAACCACTTCAATAATAAAAGGTAAAATCAGTTTGATTTATCAGTGGCACTTGAATGATAAAGATGAAATAAGTTTCTTTTGAACAGGATACATAAGTCAAAAAAATACATTACACAAAACCTTTCTGATTTAATTACTTGCAAACAATAACTTCTTATAACTTCGATCCTACTGTAACCACTTCAGCAATAAATGGTAAATATATAAGCAGTATAGTAAATGGAACAGACGCCTTGGCGTCCCAATGCAGAGGTAACTTAACTTAATGCAAGATCCCCGCTCACTGCAACCCGAAAAACTCAGTGGCCGCCGTATCGGTTGGCATTTTCCCCGCGGCCAAAAGAACCGCCGTTCCCTCTGGTAATGGTCGGCCAAGGCGTCGTACTCCGGACATCGATTTAGACACGGACTAGGTGCCCGCTGCAGTGCTGCAACAGAAAAGCACAAACACACAGCCACAGCCAAAAGAAACAATATTAACAACCCCAGAATATAGTAAGATATAATTCTGCAAAGATAGATCACATCAAGACAAAGACAAATTAAAAATGGTTAAAAGCATTAACGGTAGACTTCAATTTTAAAAATATGTAAAACTGCTCCAGCACAAACAGACTAGTTTTAAAAGGGCAACGATAATACGAGGCGTAATATTATTACACCAGTACGTCGCAGTTCCAATACAATATTGACAGTCATAAGAAAAGGTAGAAGCTAGTGATAACATGGGTAGGCCCGATTGCAAAACTAGAAAGGTTGAATGTCTACTTCTTCAATAGATTCCACTAAGGAAAATGAATAACACATTGCTCAGCGTCCTGTGTAGAAGACCATGGCCCAGTCACGCCTCAAAAACTTGAAATTACAGACCCGCTTCCGCACTAGGAGACACATACACCGCTCAGATCCAGCTAACTCCACGCAAACACAAGTTTCACTCTCTGAGGAGCGACACGTACCGGCCGTTGCAAAGCCAAAACCCAGTCTGCCCGCCAACCCACCAGCACCACCACCGGCCAACGAGGCAAAGATATGCAACACCAGAGGGAAACAATCGATCCGGGTGAATCGAACGGAGAAAGCGACTGGCGCCGGCGCCACACCACGCATCAGATATAGAGTGAGATGTCTTGTGTCCGTGGATGTTCATCCGCCTGAGTTTACACTATTGATGTACTTTTTAGCTAAGCAAGATCCAATGAGCAACTGTCTCATAAGATAAGCTGATCCCTGCAGTGACTATGTACACAGTGTTATTAAGCCTTTCCAGTAGCCTCCACTATGAAACGAAATTACAGTTATCGTTGTCCATTGAGTCAGATCCGGCCACAAGTGCCGCACTATTTAAAATAGCTTCCTGTTTTAACAATTGCACTCGATAATTCACATAACAATACCACGATAGATGCATAGTTACTGTGAAGCAGCGGAAAAATTAACATCGAGCAACATGCGAAAACGACGAGACAGAAATTCCGTCTCACGTTCACATAGGCCAATCCACTCTAATTACTTCTTTTTGGTCTTAAGCTGTCTGAAACTAAGAAGCACTTTTCGCTGTTATCAACAAAGTATCACCAGCAGTTAAATTGTAATAATTACGATTAGACGATTTTCCTCGTCCCTTTGCTTTTTATACAATGAAGCAAAGCTTTGCTTAAGAATTACATATTTTACAAGTTACTGAAGGCATTTTTTGTTCACTGTTTTACATTATCATCATAAAGCAGTCTCCTTTCGTGTTATCAGAAGCTTAAGTCGAATATGCACTGAAATGCTTCACTTGTTTGGATATATTTACAGCTTTTGCGTCATAACTTTCGGTCACTGCGAAAAATTTCCTTACACGATTTACTTTTTTGATTTGAAACTACATACGGAAACTGATTACAAGCCGCTAACATCCACAAGCAGTGCTACAGTGCCTTTTCATTTGTGTTATTGTGTATTACAGGTCGCGCCAATGTAAGCATTCATAAGAAAAACTGTGTCCAATTATATAATATTAAAATAAAGAAGGGAGATTAGGTTTCAAGTTCCGTCGACACAGAGGTCACACATATCAAAAAAAAGTTTGGCATCACCTCGGTTCCGAGAGTTCCGGAACCTGTACAGAAAATTGGAATAGAGATCAACATAAACATCATTTCTATTGCTCATGAAAACCAAACACTGGATGTTGTACCACCATATATCGAGACCTTCACAGGTGGTGATGCAAATTACTGTACACACCGGTACCTCTAATAGAAGTAGCACGCCCTCTTGCATTAATGCATGCCTGCATTCGTCGTGGCATACTATCCACAAGTTCATGAAGGCACTGTTGGTCCAGATTGTCCCACTCCTCAACGGCGATTCGGTGTGGGTCCCTCAGAGTGGTTGGTGGGTCACATCGTCCATAAAAAGCCCTTTTCAATCCATCTCAGGCATGCTCTTTAGGGTTCTTGTCTAGAGCACATGCTTGCCACTCTAGTCGAGTGATTTTGCTATCCTGAAGCCAGTCATTTGCAAGATGTGCACGATGGGGGCGCGAATTGTTGTCCATGAAGACGAATGCCTCACCAATATGCTGCCAATATGGTTGCACTATCGGTCGGAGGATGACATTCACGTATCGTACAGCCGTTACGGCACCTTCCCTGACCACCAGTGGCCTGCGTCGGCTCCACAAAATGCCACCCCAAAAGAGCAGGGAACCTCCACCTTGCTGCACTCGCTGGACGGTGTGTCCAAGGCGTTCAGCCTGACCGGGGTGCCTCCAATCACGTCTCCCACGATTGAATTGTTGAAGTCATATGCGACACTCAACGGTGAAGACAACGTGATGCCAATCCTGGACTGTCCATTCGGCATGGTATTGGGCCCATCTGTACCGCGCTGCATGGTGTCGTAGCTACAAAGATGGACCTCTCCATGAACGTCTGGAGTGAAGTTGCGCATCATGCAGCCTATTGCGCACAGTTAGTGTAGTATTAAAACGACCTATGACTGCACGAAACGCATTATTCAACATGGTGGCGTTGCCATCAGGGTTCCTCCGAGCCATAATCGGTAGGTAGCGGTAATCCGCTGCAGTAGTAGTCCTTGAGCGGCCTGAGCGATGCATGTCATCGACAGTTCCTGTCTCTGTATCTCCTCCATGTCTGAACAGCATCGCTTTGGTTCACTCCGAGACGCCTGAACACTTGCCCTTGTTAAGAGCCCTTCCTGGCACAAAGAGACAATGCGGAGGCGATCGAACCGCGGTAATGATCGTCTAGGCATGGTTGAACCAGAGACAACACGAGCCGTGTACTTCCTTCCTGGTGGAATGACGGGAACTGATCGGATGTCAGACCCCCTCCGTCTAATAGGCGCTGCTCATGCATGGTTGTTTACATCTTTGGGCGGGTTTAGTGAAATCTCTGAACAATCAAGGGGACTATGTCTGTGATACAATATCTACAGAAAACATCTGTCTTCAGGAGTTCTGGCAACTGGGCTGATGCTAAACCTCGTTTGATGTGTGTATGTAACACAATTTAAGGACAGTTTTATTCCACTGAAGAAATAGGTATGAGTGCCAATTGGATTATGTGATAAGTTATAGGAGATTACGGGCTAGTGGAGTGGAATTTCCGAACCCAGTGGAGGATAAAATGTAACATTATAGTTTATTTACCAAAAAGATACGGTTTTCCACCCTGGCAAAAGCATCGACATCCAGATTACAGCAGCTGGCGTGTATCCCATAAATTAAAAAAAAATACACTGCATAACAACTTGAGTTTAGAATATATGTGTACATATTCAAATGCCTCAGCTCAAAACAAGTTAGTAATCACTACAAAACGTTTTTAATGGAAATTGTCGGGGGGTGTGGTGGGGGGTGTGGAGGATATGTCGGCAGCAGAAAGTATTTCAAAAATAATTTGGAATTTAAGTCCAATAATAATTATATTATTTCATGAATCACAAGTAAAATGAACAGTAAATATTCAACCAACCCCTCAGAAATGGGGAAGTTCAAGCAAAACACATTAACAAAAATTAATTTAATGACAATTGCTGCGGAAAAAAATCTTTTAGGCATGAGTTTAATTTATCAAACCTCCGACCGGATGGCCTCACTAGAATCACAAGTATTTACTTTTAACTTAAAATAGTCTTACAAACTGTAATTTAAAAAGAAAGCGCTTTCTTGGGAGCATTCAGTGCATCAATTATGATGTCATTCTACCATGGCACCCATCCGAGAGCACAGGGCCGCCTGATCACACTGATCGGCGACAACGTCTGAGGCATGACGCAGACAAGTACATTACGTCCCACTCTATAATGCATACGAATGAACAGTAAAATCACAGCCAAGATTTGACGGTACTTGCTGAGCCATAAAGCCGTAAGAAGCACCAACATAACGAACATTCCAACTAATCAACAATCAGCACTGGTAGCTGTTGCGGCTCTTAAGTCCAATATCTTGTACTGTCACCCAAGCAAGTGAAAATTAATGAAACCATTGTATGTATGAATGTTAACCGGGCACCTAGAAACGACGGAGCGGCTCCATCCCCGCCGCAGCCGTAGTGGTCCACAAGCCCACGACGACTACGACAGTCCACTTCACCCCTCCGCCGCCCCACACCGAATCCCGGGTTATTGTGCGGTTCGGCCCCCGGTGGACCCGCCAGGGAAAGTCTCACACCAGACGAGTGGCGCCGGCCGAAGTGGCCGTGCGGTTCTAAGCGCTGCAGTCTGGAACCGCGAGACCGCTACGGTCGCAGGTTCCAATCCTGCCTCGGGCATGGATGTGTGTGGTGTCCTTAGGTTAGTTAGGTTTAACTAGTTCTAAGTTCTAGGGGACTAATGACCTCAGAAGTTGAGTCCCATAGTGCTCAGAGCCATTTGAACCATTTTGAACCAGACGAGGGTAACCGCTACGTTTGGGTGGTAGAGTAATAGTGGTGTACGCGTACGTGGAGAACTTGTTTGCGCAGCAGTCGCCGTCGTAGTCAATAAGGGGAACCAACCCAAATTCGCCGAGGCAGATAGAAAACCGCCTGTAAACCATCCTCAGATTGGCCGGTTCACCGGACCTCGACACACATCCGTCTGGCGGATTCGTGCCGGGGACCAGGCGCTCCTTCCCGTCCAGAAAGCCGTGCGTTAGACCGCACGGCCAATCGGGCGGGCTTCAATGAAATCATTACTCCGCCTTTTTTTATATAACTGCAACCAAAGCAGGCAGCGGAACGGTACTTCATTACATAAGATCACTCAAGGAAGCACAAGGTTTTTTTTTTTTTAAATGTAATATAAGCAACACCAATTTGCTGTAAGGTGAAGCAGACAGCTTTGGAATCTTAGTGAATATAAGGGCACTTCCAAATTAAAAGCAGTTCAGGAATAACAGCAGAATTACTGGTAGTTAGAACTTGTACGGGTATAGCAAAAGAACACCTTAAGTATCATTTGCCTTCAACATCTATTGCCAAACCACTTCAAAGACACAGCCGTTAAAGTTGGCCTCATCAACAGGCACAACCAAGTGGTTTAAACATATGTAGCACTATAAGAGAGACTGAATTCGGACACTTCTGAACCAGAACTGTAAAATTGTGCGATCACAGCACGGTTCGGTTTCTAACAACAAATGAGCAGCAGCTGTCTGCAGCACAGTACTAGCAGCATCAAACAAAAATACCAGATGTGTGTGAAATCTTATGGGACTTAACTACTAAGGTCAACAGTCCCTAAGCTTACACACTACCTAACCTAAATTATCCTAAGGACAAACACACACACCCATGCCCGCGGAAGGACTCGAACCTCCGCCGGGACCAGCCTCACAGTCCCTGATTCCAGCGCCTGAGACTGCTTTTTTTTAAAAATATTTTTGTCTTATTTTGTTCTTTATTGTTCGTACCATTCGTTCGGGGCGGACGTCCCATGACACCCATTTGGGTTCATCGTTGATCTGTTTACTCAGTTTTTTGTTACTAAGGGCGACTAACCCTCTGACCGAACACGCTGAGCTACCGTGCCGGCAGACCGCTCGGCTAATCCCGCGCGGCAGCAGCAAACAATTCGAAGTAAGGGTTCAGTCGGCAGCAGCAGTGAGACGACCGAAGACGCCGCGCTGTGTCACAGGACAGGACACGGCCGCGCCCAGGTGTAGCCCACCCACGGACATCAAAAGCTTCCACTGGGGACACTGTCAACCCCAGTTCCGTTACGCCAAGGAGGCCTCGCGCCGCCCAGTGCCAGTGCAGCCCATTTGCGTCGCGGCAGGCGAGCCAACAGTGACCACGCACTGCTCCAGCACTGGTTGCCGGCCTATAACCACAACCGCTTCACCGCTCGGCAGACGGGCGTACTGCCCTCTGCCGGTCGTACTCGAACTCGATCTCCAACTAGGGATGGGCTACGATCGCGCTCGAGAAACGCGCGACGCGAAGGCAATTACTCGGGAATTTCTCGGGTACGCTCGACAAGTTGACAGTGCTGCTCTCTCTGAGAAATTGCGCAAACCTTCAGTACACGAAGTACTGAGCCGCAGCGGTCGTACTCGTCGTACGTACGTGCACGGAAAACTTTGAAATTCTATTATTGATATCAACTGTACTACCGTTATTAATGTGTACTGAAGTATTAGTATACGTCTCATAAGACAAAAATCATAGAATTGTTGTTTAAAACAAAGCACAGAATTCGCATAAAACCGAAGCTTTATTCTTACAAAATGAATTACCTTGTACATTCTGCATGTATGCTTGCATGCTTAAACGTAAAAGGGAAGTGCTATAGCCTTTTATATACAGAAACTGCGTGCATGCGTTCACTTACTGAAGAATGAAACAAAAGTTGTTCAGCAGAAGGCATTTTTACATCCCATTGCTACACTGCCGTCGATTTTTGTTTAGCAATATGATTTTATTAATCAATTGGCCTTTTAGTCTGCCTCTTCATTTGTTTATAAGTAGTCCTGTTTTCGAAAATATTCTTTCACTGGGAACAGAAATTTCAGGTATTGCAAGATATTTTTTTGCCACGACAGCTAGACCTGGGTAACTGTTTTCATTTTTTTTCCAGTAGTGTGAAGGATTATCCGTGCGTCGTAGGTACGGTTCTTCCAAATATCGTTGTACCTCCAGGTCTATGCTATCACAACCACTTTTCATTAGATTTTTATTGGAAACCTCTTCATCGAAAGAAGCCCATAAGGAACTAATGGCGTTGTTGTACGCAGTGGTACTCGTGGCTAGTGTCGTTAGCAGCCGAATGAGTAGATCGTACTGTCTCTACCACGTTTGTGCACTCTGCAGTTAGGCTTGCAACGGCATGTTTTGTATGAATGGGATTCGTAAATGGTAACGTTTTGAATCTTGGGTCGAGAATTGTGGCAACAGCATGTACTTTGTTTGTTTCTACTAATCCTAGCCGGGCTATTAGTGAGTTGTGCAGATGTTGCTGTAGCTCTTGCGCTGTCGTGGTAGCCCACTTCCCATTGCATACGGTTATGATTAGCTGTCTCATTACTGGAGTAGCTTTCGAAAGAGAGGTATAGTTGATAGTTGAGATTTCACTTGTTACCATTTCAAATGGCTGTAGTATACATAAACATTCGCTCAACATTCGCCACTTGTCAGCTATGAGGTTCTCTACAGCTGAATACAAAGTTGATAAACATGCTGCAATGCATTCCTTTTGCTCCACTAGACGTTGTAGCACGTAAAACGTACTGTTCAATCGGGTTTCGGTTTCCTGAATCAATTTATGAACAGGTTTCTTCATTAGATCCTGGATCTCATGGAGTTTTTCATTAGTATTGAAACTTGTTTTAAAATAGCTAACAATTTTTCTGGCCTTTTCCCGAATTATGCAGAGCTCACTGTTGCTGTTCAAAGAACGTTTCACAACTAAATTGACAGTGTGTGCTAAACAAGGCACATGTTGCATACCTGTGTTGCCGCTGTGAATAAGTTGTACAGCTGCCGTCATGTTACTGGCGTTGTCAGTTGTGATGCTTACAACTTTGTTTTCAATGTTCCATTTTGAAATCACGTTCTCTAACGCCTCACTAATATTTAGCGCTGTATGCTTTTCCGGGAAACGGAATGTCTCGAGAGCTAAAGCTTTCAGGCACGAATTAGTGTTAATGAAATGACCAGTTACAGCAGTATATGACTCACTACTGAGTGAGGTCCAAATATCGGTCGTTAAATAAACACAAGCAGAGTCTTCCACGGCCAAGTTTACAGCCTATTTCTGTTTATGGTAATCGTCCTCAATCATGAGGCGCAACTTTTTTCGATTTGGTATCGAGTACTGTGGGTCCAACAGTGAAACAAAACGTCGAAAACCAGTGTTCTCGACGATTGAAAGCGGTTGAAAATCGTCTGTTATCATGGCCACTAGTGCTTCATCTAGCTGTTGTTGCCGTTTACTTCCCTCTATGAAGAGAAACGTAACATTTAGGTCAGTGCTCCTGCGAGTGGATGCTTTATGCTCGACAACTAGTCCAATAAAATTACATACCGTATCGTGCAAAAGCTAGGATAGTATAGGTTTGATTTTGGGGTATGTTGTAAATTATCGGAGTACGATTAAAAAATCAATGTTTTTTAAACGTGGCGAACCGCTTCGTACACTGTCCGAACTTTTGCACGGAATTTACCTTTTGTACAATACGTACCTGGATATTTTGTCTGCCTCGCACTATTGGAAGAATGAGCCTCTGCATCCAAGAACATCGATGTTTTATTGCTCGATAAATTGTGCAGTTTAAGATGTCTAATCATGCCTGTTGTATTTATTGATACATTACGGAGATTTTTACGACAAATGTTGCAAGTAACGTTATCTCCATCCTCCGTAAAGTATTGCCAGCACCATGACGTTCGTTTTCGAGTGTCCATATTATTATGAATAACAACTTTACTCGAACGAAACCTGAGACATACTAGTTACGAGCACAGCGAGCAGCGAGCGTGTTTGTCTAGCGGCGGCATTCAATTCATAAAACAACAGCGGCGCGGCGCACGTTTTCGCGGCCAACTGGCGCGCAGCGGCACACGCCGCCGAGCCGTTTCTCGTGAGCTTCTCGAGAATTGCTTGAGAACTGGCTCGAGAGATTCTCGGTGCGCTCGAGTCGCCGCGCCTCACCATCCCATCACTATCTCCAACCTCGCTACAAACCGACCGACCACATAGCTCTCCTCACAAGCTCCTTCAAAGCTTTGCGCAGCCAAACACGCCAAACAGCCAGACAACGAAAAGGAAGAGCCGAAGATGAACAGAAGGCGCTATGACTCATATTATACTCACGTGAAATAACCATACGGAAATTTGTAACTGTTGTTGTTTTGGTCTCCATTTCGACCACTAGCATCATGCAGATTTCCACGAGACTATTTCTTCATCTTTGTGTAGCTACTGCTACGTACATCCACTCCAGTATGATTGCTGTAGTAAAATCTTTGTCTCTCTCAACAATTTTCACTCCCCGCCCCCCCCCCCAAATTACCAAACTTTACAATTTTCCATCCGTTAACTTGATGCCTCAGGATATGCCTATCAACCGATGCACTCTATTCGTAAAGTCTGTTTTAGAACCTATTAATTAGTTACCCTATCTAATGTAGAGCATTTTTCCAAAGCACCACGCGTCAAAATGGTTCAAATGGCACTGAGCACTATGGGACATAATATCTGAGGTCATCAGTCCCCTAGAAATGAGAACTGCTTAAACCTAACTAACCTAAGGACATCACACACATCCATGCCCGAGGCAGGATTCGAACCTGCGACCATAGCGGTCGCGCGGTTCCAGACTGAAGCGCCTAGAACCACTCGGCCACACACTGGCCGGCACCACACGTGAAAAGCTCCTCTTATTTTCCTGTCCGTACTGCTTGTTGTCCACGTTTCCTTTCTGTACGACCTGCTCCCAAGACAAATATATTCAAAAACAGACATTCTGACAATTTTATGTTAGGTGATGATAACATACTTGTGTTTTTGAAAATGCGTACGTGCTATTTCTGCAGACAAATTACACCATTGCTCCTTCGAGCGTCGTTACTTAGCTGTCCAATAAGGAAACCGTCTACTATTTTTCGCGTTTTATTTCGTAGTCTAATTTCGTTTAAATGTTACAGAATTACTACGGCATATTTTACATGTCTCGGCTTCCTGGCCGGCCGCTGTGGTCAAGCGCATCTAGGCGCTTCAGTCTGGAGCCACGCGGTTGCTACGGTCGCGGGTTCGAATCCTGCCTCGGGCATGGATGTGTGTGATGTCCTTAAGTTAGTTAGGTTTACGTAGTTTTAAGTTCTATGGGACTGATGACCTTAGATGTTGTGTCCCATAGTGGTTAGAGCCATTTGAACAATTTTTTGGCTTCTTGTTTTGCTTTCTCAATCGGCGGATTGAATAATAACGGGGACAGTCTGCAACCCTGTCTCATTCCCTGTTCAACTAATATTTTCCTTTCATGTCTTATAGCTGCCACTTTTTTTCTTCAATAAGCTATGGGCAACCTTCCGCTCCTTCTATTTTAACTTTTTTACCTTCAGAATTCCAGACAAAATCCCTGCAAACAATGTAAAAACGTTTCTCCAAATTTACACCGGTTGCAAGTGCAAGCCTGCCTCTCTTCACGCCTTCTACATCTACATATATACTTGCAAAAAACCATTTAAGGGCCTGGCATAAGGTTTATCGAACCTCCTCGACAATTCTCTATTATTCCAATATCGTACAGCGCGCGGAAAAAACGACCACCTGTACCTTTCTGTGCGAGCTCTGATTTCCCTTATTTTATTATGGTTGTAATCTCCCCACAAAAAAATTATTATGGCATTCATTCACATTCAGCTTAACACAGTTAAAAATACCTCCCAATAAAAAAAGATTATATACCATTCACCTTTAGTATAACCTCGCAGCAGATAAAAAAATAATAACCTCCCAACAGAAAAAATATAAGTATAATAATCACATTCAGCGTAACCTACCAACAGTTTATTATTCCGTAACCTCTCAACAGTAAAAATATAATTATTTTTATCATTCACATTCAATTAAGCTCCCAACAGATAAATTCCGTAACCTACCAATAATACAATGTGACTAACCTCTCAATAAAATTGTGGTTCACTTATAACCATTCAGTAATTAACTGTGAATTTAAACTGCTAAATTTTGGACGTCAAAAGTGCTGCGTCATGGCCCTGACAGATCATTCTAAATAAATTGAAAATTCTTACCTAATAAGGTCGCCGGAGAACGCATATATATCTGCACCTATAAGAAATTTTCTGGCACAGCCCTGTGCAATGTTGGCCATTAGATTTGTCATGTATAAAAGGAAACAACTGATTTTTTTTACAATAATCAGGATGACCATGGATTGGAGAAATTAGTAAAATCTTTAAATTGAGTTTAATGTTTATCAAAACTTAATTTTTATAAGTAAGATTATTTTTAAGAGATTTCTTTTTAAAACCATTTACATGGGACTACACACACACACACACACACACACATATATATATATATATATATATATATATATATATATATATATATTATATCGCTCAGGATCCGCCGTCGGTCCCCACGACCGGCCCAGCCAACTCGATATACATGACTTACTCCTAGCTACAACTTACTGCTACTGCCACACAGTTCCTACTGCAGTCAACACTGTTCTCTGGTCTGAGATTCTCTTATAGCTTACATATCGCAGGCAGCGCGTGAGCAATCCATCGAAATTACATCTGCTCTAGTGCGCTAGCAACAAATTCTTTAATCATGGAACTTTTACATAACTCTCCACTGGGAGGGGGGGGGGGGGGGCAAGAATTTGGCAGCGATGGTGAGTCAATTGGACTTGCCATGAGCAAAAATTTTTTCTATAATCTATTTAGTTTACTAAGCCTACAGTCACAGAGTATATATATATATATATATATATATATATATATATATAAAACATTATTGATAAATAATATAAGTACAGAACATATTAAGAAAAAGATATATAGTGCACTTGCACTGAGTACAAAATATATTAACAAATGACATGAAGTGCACACATACTGTAAAAGTCTTTAACATTTTACAAGAACTAGGAAAGGGATGGGAAGGATAGCATCATGGTTGTAGTGCAGTGGGTTGCAAGTAGCTTCACTGAAAGTCCATATCTTTGTACAGAAGCACAACGCCAAGTGAGACAATCTGAAGTTCTCTTCCCTGAAGTATTTATCAGTATAGCCAAGACACTGAAATGCTGTATTAATATTGTATGTTATCATTTTGGTAGGACATTAGGTACACCAAACAGTAGGACCATACTAACATCTCCATCGTTCAAGGTGGTGGACAGCTTGATATGTCAACACCACATTCTTGTAGAATCAATACTCTTATATCAACGTAGAATTAGTGCAAAAACCACATATAGTGCTCCATGATCATGAGGATGTACAGGACATACGGATATTGCAGTAATTGCTGGTAATTGGGTCAGAAGGTGAAGGATACCCTAAGTCTTATGCTAGTCATCATTCAGAATTACACTAGTGTATCAACCAATCTGAATAATTATTGGCACTCATTGGCTAGTCACTAAACATTTCTGTAATATGTATGGAGTATTATAGAACATAATTCATAAGTCATCTTATTACAGTAATTATTGGCATCATAAGTCTTATCATTACACTAATTATTGGCATAGCATTTATGCACAAGTAATGTCATTACTGTTATCTTTGGTATATCATTTCAGCATAAGTCATCTCATTACAATAATCATTGGCATAATATTTATGCAGTATTGCAAAACATCATTCATAATTCATCTCATTACAGTAATTATTGGCACATGTAATCTCATTACAGTAATCATTTGCGTTCAGTTATGCATAAGTCATCTCATTGCAATAATCAATGGAATAGCATTTATGCATTCTTACAAAACATCATTCAGTACTACTCAGAAGTCATCATTCAAAACAAGAGTTATTCCATGTAGCATCAAGCTGTTAGTGTTTATATATGATATCATGCAAGTGACATAAGACATATGTAAAATGTAACACATTGTAACTATTACCCAAGGTCTGTAGTCCATAATACGTAGATATAATGGATTCAATACATCAGAGAAATTTGCATTGTATTTAGGACTAGAAATATATCTTAAACTGGTAGCATTATTTAGTTGTATACTGGTAATAGTTGGGACTGGTAATATTTTTTTAGAGCTACCAATGCATTGCATTGGGATCGATAGTCAATTGCTAGAGCATGAAAATATTTCCTTTTGACTTATTGCTGGAAATAAGGATTAATAACATCATTCGTCATGAGTCAGCTGTAGCAAGGTTATGAAACAAGTAGAGTATATGTGAACACATTCATAAATGATAGACACAACTGGGTGAAAGAATGCAAGTATTAGAACAGATTTAATAACTAACTGCTTATACCATATTAATATAATGAAAAGCTAATCCTGGAAAAAATACAAAATGGATTATTGACCTGAAAGAAAAAAAAGTATATTATGCTGAAAAGTAGTAAACTTCGAATTAACAGGTAATGAAGCGTGTACTCAATATGTATGTACTCTAGCTGTCTTTCCCAAAACATTCAGTCATTATACTATGTGACATAATACACTGTCAAAAAGAACTGTAACAAATACTTAAATAATTACATAGCATTTCTTAACTAACAGAAAATATATAAACTTCATATTATCATCATCTGCAAAGAAAAATTTCCTTATTCATATTACCATAACTTCATCATTATCATCATCTGCAAAGACAAACTTCATTATTCATATTACCATATACTTCATATAATTATTCATCATCATTTATTATCATCTGCAAAAAATAGGCACTTCATTGTTCGTATTACCATTTACTTCATACAACTATTCATAGTATAGAGTTTCTTACTTCTAGCATATTTCATCACTAAAATGAACATGTGTTGTTCTGTCTAACAGCCTGCATCAATCGACTCGTATTGTGAAAGAAAAATAATTAGTTAAAACTGCTATTATACAGTGTGTATAGTATATTCTTGTTAATGCTTGTTAATTCTGATCCATTTACTCTTCATGACAAGGTATTTCATTTTCTCTCGTTCATTCCGATGGTTAAACCTCCATTTCATAGTAAACCACTGTGGTTGTATAATTTATTTCTTTTACACTGTATTTCTTTCTGAAAACGGTGAATAAGGATTAATATCTTGCATTTAAATCATATACTCAATAAATAAAAACTTGTTTCTAGTGATATAACTAAGCATACAGCATAGAATGGCAGAAAACGTATTTGGTCAAAACCATAGACAATTTTCAAGTGCAAAAATGCACACACAAAATCATAATGTAGTAGCAAAAATGTAGAATAGTAAATATATTGAGAAATCATAAGGCAAAAATGTCAAAGTCAACTTGTTTGTTACATCTTAAAGATTTCATAGTGCATACAGAGAAAAATTCTACTTTAGATAGGAAAATAATCATAAATACACGAAAATGGAAAATGTGCATGGTCTGATGTATAACGACAAGAAAAGCGACCTGCTAACCTTACCTTGCCGGGCACATGCCAAGAAAAAATATAATCATTATCAGTAAGTGTTCATATAAATATCTGGAAATGGCATTACAGTGTGATAAATCATAAGGTATGTTCATTCAATAAACGGTTTACTATTGGAAATAAGGCGATTGCCCTTGCTTTTTCTGGTTCTCAAAGTTTCGACGTATCCTACATTGGGGTGAGGAATGCTGCGAATTCTATATGGACCTGCATATAGAAGTTAAAATTTACTTCATCTACTTTTTCCTCTGTTTGATAAATAGTGTGTGCGTACTAATACCTTCTGTCCAATGTGAAAGTCACGGCGTGTACAAACCTGTTTTTGCTGTTTTCTCTGGCGCTCTGCGGCACGTTTGATGTTGTTGAGTGCAATGTCAATTATTTCATGGTGGAGTAGTCGACGAGATGTAGGAAAAGATACTAATTCTTTAATTTTGTTAGGTGGTTCAACATTTTTCAATATAACAGTCGGAGATTCATTTGGTACATCCTGGAATGAGAGTATGTGTGTATCCTAATCAATATGTTTTTATGGCAGTATATTCTACATAGTTAACCAATTTCTTTCATTAGTCGTTTAGAAGGGTTCGAAGAGGCGTGATACCTGGATATATAGGTCAGAGAAATGTTTCTAGGTCGTAACATAGGTGTCGATATCGCAGATCGAAATTGTGGTCCATTGTCGGAAATTACTTCCAATACATGTCCTACATGAAATAGAAAATGTTTTTCAAATACATTCGAAATAGATTTCGCAGTAGCTTTGCGTAACGGAGTGAAGCTAACAAATTTCGAAGTGAGTTCTACAACAGCAAAGATGTAACAAAAACCTCTATTAGATCTGGGATTCGGACCAAAAATTTCTACAGCGGCCATATATCTCAATTTAATGTGAAGTCGTGTCTGATTTAGCTTTCTGGCAGATTTTACATGACGTTAAAACCCGTCGAATACGTTTCTCCATGTTGGCAAAATAACAGTTCTGTCTCAGTATAAGAAAATATTTTCTGGCTCCATAATGTGCTTAACTTAAATGAGTATACCAAATTAATTTGTTAACAAGTTCGTCAGGAATACATAACAACCTGTTGTTGCTGTCAGGGTGAGAGCGGCGAAACAGAATGTTCTTGCGTACAGTATAATAGTTTCTAATGGTAACGTTATTCCTATCTTGCCAAAGGTGTTTAATATCTTTCCATACGTTGTCTTTGTTCTGCTCTTGTGCTATGTCTCGTAATGACGACGAAATGAAATTTTCAAATTCAACTCGTTGAATATACATGACACTAGAATTTACTTGGCAGACGTTGGTTACGATGTCTTGCTGATTGTTGCTGAGATAACGGGATAATGCGTCTGCTACAATATTTTGTTTACCGGGAATTTGGACAATTGTAAAATTAAATTCCTGTAAATAAAGTTTCCATCTGCTTAATCTGTCATGTGTAAATTTAGCGGAAAGTAAAAACTGTATAGCTCTATGACCTGTGTAAACGGTAATATGACTTCCATAAAGAAAATGCCTAAATCTGGTAAATGCCCATACAACACATAATGTTTCACGTTCTGTAACAGAATAATTGCGTTCAGCAGGTGACAGAATTCGACTTGCAAAAGCGATGTTTTTAAATACTGTAGTACCGTCTTCTTCTATTTCCTGAAAAATGTGTACGCCTAAAGCGGTGTTAGAACTGACAGTGGCAATGGAAAAATTTCTGGTAGGATCTGGGTGTGATAAAAGAGGTGCATTCAACAAGGCATGTTTTAAATTAACAAATTCAGGCTGTGCTTGGCTATCCCAGGACCAAATAGCGTTTATACCCGTCAATTGGCATAATCTAGGGGTGTCTAAAGCAGAGTAATGAATAAATTTACGGAAAAAGTTGCGTAGTTGTTTCTTCGTCGTTGGAACAGTAATGTCACGTAAAGCTTGAAGTTTTTCCGTGTTAGGCGCAATGCCTTCTACTGAAATTACATGTCCAAGAAAGTTAATGGAAGTTTTGCCAAAGTGCTATTTGCTAAGATTAACTGTGAGTCCTTGTGCACGAAAAGTTTGCAGCAGTTGTTCCAGAATCAGATTGAGTTCAGACCAGTTAGCTTCTGCAATAAGAATGTCGTCTACATACGTTGTGATTCTGCCTTTCAGTTCTGTCGGAAGTATAGTATTCAAACCGCGAATAAACGCAGCTGAAGAAATTGTTAAACCGAACGGTAATTTGCAAAATTTATAACAATCACAAAAACAGAAAAATGCTGTGTACTTCCTGCAGTTCGGATGGAGCTGAATTTGCCAAAATACCGATCTAATGTGGAATAAATAGCAGTACCATGAAATTTCTGTAAAAGTTCTTGTAGTGCCTGTGGGCGATCTGTTTCATTAATAATAATGTCGTTGACATGACGCGAATCAAGCACGAGTCGAAGTGAACCATCCTTTTTCTTAACAATATGCTGCGGGTTTATGTAAGGACTAACTGCCGGTTCAATAATTCCTTGGTCAAGCGTACCTTGCAATTCTTTCTTAACTTGTTCTCTGTTGATATAAGAAATGGGATAATGTTTAACTTTAAATGTGTCATGCTGTTTAACTTTAAATTCATACATAAAACCGGACATAGTACCAGGGATGTTGTCAAAAACTGGAGCTTTCTGTAAAAGAATATTGCGTAATTGAGTACTTTCATCTTTTGTGTTTGCACTGCTCTGTTTTTCTTTATCTGAAATCATTTGCATAACGTCATAGTCGGCTTCGTCTGGTGTATTGCAGTTGTGTACGTACGTATCTATGAACAATGCGGGATAACAGTCCGTGTTACGCGATGTAGAAATAACTTCTGTTCGATTAATTGCCTGTTCATCTGCAGATAAAGCTTACTGAAATTCTAAGGCCAGTAGTACTTTTTCGTCCTTTAATATTAAATAGGAATTTTGAAAGTCAATAATTGCGTTATGATGTACCAAAAAATTCGTACCTAAAATAATGTCTGTTGTTAATAAGTGAACAATCCAAAAATTTGAGTGGAACGTATGACCTGCAATGCAAAATGATAAACGTTCTGCAATTTTACATCTACTCCTTTACCAGATACTGCTCCTTTTACTTTAGTTTTGCCTAGAGGTAACGTAGGATAAGTATTCTGTTTGTTACATTCGTTGAAGGTTTCTTCATTTATAACTGACATTACTGCTGAAAATGTGGATGATCCAATATTTGCTTCATTAACAGGGTGGGAAATGGTTTTTTGAATAACTGGTTTTTCATGTAAAAGTGTGTCTCGGATGTCATCAAAAGTAATAACATTTTCGTGATCAAAAGTCTGTGTATCAGAAGTATTGCTTACGTTGCTGGAAGATGCAACCTGTACTGTATCTAGTCAAATTCTTTCTGACGTGCTGTTATTTGCAGGAGGATTCTGTGACATTTCGACTATTTTTACTGTTCTGTTATTTCTTCCTGACGTATTACGTCCGGGATGATACCGACTGTCTGGTTCATTCATGATAATCTGTTGTTGCGGATGATTTTGCTGCTGGTAAGACCGACTGTTACGCTCAAAACTGTGCTCGTTACTTTTAAGTCTGTCATAATAATCATTGCGATATGGCACGTTGCGATACGAATTGAAATGATGTGTTTTCTCTACGTAGTTATTTCCTTGTTGTGCGTTACTATTTGGTGGAGCCGACGCTATACGTGTAGGCGGCGAAACATTGATGCTTGGTTGACCTTGCTCATTACATTGTTGGATAGGTATGCCAACTGGATGGTTTTGTTGATGTTGTGGGGAAAAGCCTCTATTGTTACCTAAATATGTTGGCTGTTGCTGATAATTTTGAGGATACTGATAATTAACATTTTGTCTGTTATTAAAATTACGCTGGTATTTCTTGTCATTTCGGGAGTGGCTAATGAAAACTGCCACTTTCGGTAAAACTTGTCATATCAGGTTTCCTTTACTCATTCTCAATCCTAGATAGATCGATAGTTGAAGAGCTGTTTTGATAGATATAAAAGATAGTAAAAGAGAAGGCAGCAGAGCAGAAAACTAAAGAAGAAATAGCACTACTACGGCTCGGGGCCCTATGCACGTTACGGCACATAGTCATCGACGTGTAATGAAGCCCTGAGGTCAAAGACCGCAAATAAATTTTAGTTTCTGCGTTACAGGCAATGCCGGTGAAAATTCAAAAGTCAAAAGAGTGTATCTGTGTTCTCTCATTCTTAAATACCTTAAATTTTCTCACGGATAGAGAGTGCTTACAATCAAAATTATCGTCTCTACATGACTGAGCAGGTTCACGTTTGTATAACAATCTGTTTGTCTGTGACTGTTCGGAAACGAAGACACGTACTCTCTCTAAATTACCTAAGTTACACTGGCTGTGTGAGTGTGACAAATGTTCAGACTATGGCGTATGCTGTGAAGTGTTAGAGACTAAAGCATTTTTCATTTCTGTCACTTTAAAATGTTCGTCAATTTGGCTGTTCTGTTGTTCAAATTCCTTATCGACTCTCGCATCCAGAGTCGTGAAAGTTCTGCAGACATTAATTTAAGCTCATCGCTTAATTGTGTTGCGTTTTCTGAATATTTTTTAGCAGCCGCACTAATTTCATCTCTAAGTTATTTTGTTGTGGCTGCATGTGTATTACGTAACTCTTCGCTACTATTCCTAGCACAAGCCTTAATTTCTTCACGTAATTGTTCTTTAGTATCATGACGTTGCACGGCAACAGCTGTAATTTGTTCACTAAGTTGTTTGTTCTGTTCATTAAGGTTGTCGTGTTTTTCATTGGGCTGTTTGAAACTTTCATTAAGTTGTTTGTTCGATACATTAAGCTGTTTATAATTGTTGTCTTGTTTTTCATTAAGTTGTTTGAAATTGTTGTCTAGTTTTTTATTCCACTGTTCTAGATTTTCAGTAAATTGTTTGAAATGGTTGTCGTATTTTTCATATTTTTCATTGAGTTGTAGTAATAGTGCTATAACTTGATCCATGCCAAAATTAGCGACTCTATTTTCTGTGCTATGTGATGGTGTATCTACATGTGTCACGTTTTGTGTAAGAATTTGGTCATTGTCCGATTCACGAAAAGGTTTGCTAATCGGATGTGCACTGTTGGTCACTACATCGGAATCAAATAAATCTGACATATTTTGACTACATTTTCGTTAGAAACATTGATCTGTTCAATGTGTAAATTTTGCAAGTCAGGTGCGTCAAACTGGGCAGCGTTCATTGTAAAGGAACGTGCGGCGTCATCGATTGTCGTTAAATTAAGTGTGGACATGATTGAATTTGTTTGTTCATCATTTGAAATAAAATCATTACTAGTGGTCGGCACGCACTGATTATCTACAAGCGGAGGATTATCATTATGACACTGTCGCTAGTATTATCGGTCAAATTATTCGAGTCGGTTTTTTCACTCATTGCGCATCGCGATGTGCTGTTAGCAGTTTTTCGCGGCATTTTCACAAGTTAGAGTTAAGCACAAAATCAAACAAACACAAAGCAAAAATGGAATAAATATAATAGCAACAAAGAGCAATAAATTGCCGATGATCTGTGAAGGAAAGAGTGACAAATTAGTAAATGCGTTGTGCCACATGCAAACTACATTTGACATTAAGTAAATAATAGCAGGTATATAACTGACTACTTTTCAGAAATTCACAAAAATACGATCCTGTCCGGTTGTTGTCGACAATTGTAACCTCCCCACAAAAAAATATTATTATGGCATTCATTCACATTCAGCGTAACACATTTAAAAATACCTCCCAATAAAAAAGGATTATATAGCATTAACATTTAGTATAACCTCACAACAGATAAAAAATAATAACCTCCCAACAGTAAAAAAAATATAAGTATAATAATCACATTCAGCGTAACCTATCAACAGTTTATTATTCCGTAACCTCACAACAGTAAAAATATAATTATTTATATCATTCACATTCAGTTAAGCTTCTAACAGATAAATTCCTTAACCTACCAATAATACAATGTGACTAATCTTTCAATGAAATTGTGGTTCACTTATAACCATTCAGTAATTAACTGTGAATTAAAACTGCTAAATTTTGGACGCCAGCAGTGCTGCGTCGTGGCTCTGAAAGATCATTCTAAATAAACTGAAAATTCTTACCTAATAAGGTCGCCGGATTACGCATATATATCTGCTCCAATAAGAAATTTTCTGGCACAGCCCTGTGCAATGCTGGCCAATAGATTTGTCATGTATAAAAGGAAGCAACTGATTTGTCTTTACAATAATCAGGATGACCATGGATTGGAGAAATTAGTAAAATCCTTAAATTGAGTTTAATGATTATCAAAACTTAATTTTTATAAGTAAGATTATTATTAAGAGATTTTTTTTAAAAACCATTTAAATGGCACTTGATATTACAATATTACAAATGCGCGAGGCTGCTTTTACCTTATAATATATCGCTCAGGCTCCGCCATCGTTCCCCACTACCGGCCCAGCCAACGCGATACACACGACTTACTCCTAGCTACAACTTACAACTTACTGCTACTGCCACACAGTTCCTACTGCAGTCAACAATGCTCTCTGGTCTGAGATTCTCTTATAGCTTACATATCACAGGCAGCACGTGAGAAGTCTATCGAAATTACATCTGCTCGAGCGCGCTAGCAACAAATTCTTTAATCGTGGACCTCTTACATTGTGATCGTTCTTCCCCATGCAGGTCGGCACCAACAAAACTTTTTCGCATTCAGAGGAGAAAGTTGATACTGATATTTCGTGAGAAGATTCCGCCGCAACGAAAAAAGCCTTTGTTTTATTGATGTTGTTATTGTGGTCTTCAGTCCTGAGACTGGTTTGATGTAGCTCTCCATGCTATTCTATCCTGTGCAAGCTTCTTCATCTCCCAGTACCTACTGCAGCCTACATCCTTCTGAATCTGCTTAGTGTATTCATCTTTTGGTCTCCCCCTACGATTTTTACCCTCCACGCTGCCCTCCAATACTAATTTGCTGATCCCTCGATGTCTCAGAACATGTCCTACCAACAGATCCCTTCTTCTAGTCAAGTTGTGCCACAAGCTGCTCTTCTCCCCAATTTTATTCAGTACCTCCTCATTAGTTGTGTGATGTACCCATCAAATCTTCAGCAGTCTTCTGTAGCACCACATTTCGAGAGCTTCTCTTCTCTTCTTGTCTAAACAATTTATCGTCCACGTTTCACTTCCACACATGGCTACACTCCATACAGATACTTTCAGAAACGACTTCCTGACATTTAAATCTATACTCGATGTTAACAAATTTTTCTTCCTCAGAAACGCTTTCCTTGCCATTGCCAGTCTACATTTTATATCCTCTCTGCTGTGACCATCATCAATTATTTTGCTCCGCAAATAGCAAAACTCCTTTACTACTTTAAGTGTCTCATTTCCAAATCTAATTCCCTCAGCATTACTCGACTTAATTCGACTACATTCCATTGTCCTCATTTTGAGTTTGTTGATGTTCATCTAATACCCTCTTTTCAAGACACTGTCCATTCCGTTCAACTGCTCTTCCAAGTCCTTTGCTGTCTCTGACAGAATTACAATGTCATCGGCGAACCTACGTTTTTATTTCTTCTCAATAGATTTTAATACAACCCTCTCTCACTCCCTTCCTAACCACTGCTTCCCTTTCATACCCCTCGACTCTTATAACTGCCATCTGGTTTCTGTACAAATTGTAAATAGCCTTTTGCTCCCTGTATTTTACCACTGCCACCTTCAGAATTTGAAAGAGAGTATTCCAATCAACATTGTCAAAAGCTTTCTCTAAGTCTACAAATGCTAGTAACGTAGATTTGTCTTTCTTTAATCTATCTTCTAAGATAAGTAGTAGGGTCAGTATTCCCTCGCGTGTTCCAACATTTCTACGGAATCCAAATTGATCTTCACCGAGGTTGGCTTCTATCAGTTTTTCCATTCGTCTGTAAAAAATTCGCGTTAGTGTTTTGCAGCTGTGGCTTATTAAACTGATAGTTCGGTAATTTTCACATCTGTCAACACCTGCTTTCTTTGGGATTGGAATTATTATATTCTTCTTAAAGTCTGAGGGTATTTCGCATGTATCATACATCTTCCTCACCAGATGGTAGAGTTTTATCAGGACTGGCTCTCCCAAGGCTGTCAGTAGTTCCAATGGAATGTTGTGTACTCCGGGGGCCCTGTTTCAACTCAGGTCTTTCAGTGCTCTGTCAAACTCTTCACGCACGATCATATCTCTCATTTCATCTTCATCTAGATCCTCTTCCATTTCCATAATATTGTCCTCAAGTACATCGCCGTTGTATAGACCCTCTATATACTCCTTCCACCTTTCTGCTTTCCCTTCTTTGCTTAGAACTGGGTTTCCATCTGAGCTCTTGATATTCATGCAAGTGGTTCTCCTGTCTCCAAAGGTCTCTTAAATTTTCCTGCAGGCAGTATCTATCTTACCCCTAGTGAGATAAGCCTCTACATCCTTACATTTGTCCCCTAGCCATCCCTGCGTAGCCATTTTGCACTTCCTGTCGATCTCATTTTTGAGACGTTTATATTCCTTTTTGCCTGCTTCATTTACTGCATTTTTATACACTCCTGGAAATGGAAAAAAGAACACATTGACACCGGTGTGTCAGACCCACCATACTTGCTCCGGACACTGCGAGAGGGCTGTACAAGCAATGATCACACGCACGGCAGAGCGGACACACCAGGAACCGCGGTGTTGGCCGTAGAATGGCGCTAGCTGCGCAGCATTTGTGCACCGCCGCCGTCAGTGTCAGCCAGTTTGCCGTGGCATACGGAGCTCCATCGCAGTCTTTAACACTGGTAGCATGCCGCGACAGCGTGGACGTGAACCGTATGTGCAGTTGACGGACTTTGAGCGAGGGCGTATAGTGGGCATGCGGGAGGCCGGGTGGACGTACCGCCGAATTGCTCAACACGTGGGGCGTGAGGTCTCCAAAGTACATCGATGTTGTCGCCAGTGGTCGGCGGAAGGTGCACGTGCCCGTCGACATGGGACCGGACCGCAGCGACGCACGGATGCACGCCAAGACCGTAGAATCCTACGCAGTGCCCTAGGGGACCGCACCGCCACTTCCCAGCAAATTAGGGACACTGTTGCTCCTGGGGTATCTGTGAGGACCATTCGCAGCCGTCTCCATGAAGCAGGGCTACGGTCCCGCACACGGTTAGGCCGTCTTCCGCTCACGCCCCAACATCGTGCAGCCCGCCTCCAGTGGTGTCGCGACAGGCGTGAATGGAGGGACGAATGGAGACATGTCGTCTTCAGCGATGAGAGTCGCTTCTGCCTTGGTGCCAATGATGGTCGTATGCGTGTTTGGCGCCGTGCAGGTGAGCGCCACAATCAGGACTGCATACGACCGAGGCACACAGGACCAACACCCGGCATCATGGTGTGGGGAGCGATCTCCTACACTGGCCGTACACCACTGGTGATCGTCGAGGGGACACTGAATAGTGCACGGTACATCCAAACCGTCATCGAACCCATCGTTCTACCATTCCTAGACCGGCAAGGGAACTTGCTGTTCCAACAGGACAATGCACGTCCGCATGTATCCCGTGCCACCCAACGTGCTCTAGAAGGTGTAAGTCAACTACCCTGGCCAGCAAGATCTCCGGATCTGTCCCCCATTGAGCATGTTTGGGACTGGATGAAGCGTCGTCTCACGCGGTCTGCACGTCCAGCACGAACGCTGGTCCAACTGAGGCGCCAGGTGGAAATGGCATGGCAAGCCGTTCCACAGGACTACATCCAGCATCTCTACGATCGTCTCCATGGGAGAGTAGCAGCCTGCATTGCTGCGAAAGGTGGATATACACTGTACTAGTGCCGACATTGTGCATGCTCTGTTGCCTGTGTCTATGTGCCAATGGTTCTGTCAGTGTGATCATGTGATGTATCTGACCCCAGGAATGTGTCAATAAAGTTTCCCCTTCCTGGGACAATGAATTCACGGTGTTCTTATTTGAATTTCCAGGAGTGTATCTTCTCCTATTATCGATTAAATTCAATATTTCTTCTATTACCCAAGAGTTTTTACCAGCCCTCATCTTTTTACCTATTTGATCCTCCGTTGCCTTCACTCTTTCATCCCTCAAAGCTACCCATTCCTCTTCTACTGTATTTCTTTCCCCCATTCCTGCTAATTGTTCCCTTAAGCTCTCCCTGAAACTCTGTACAACCTCTGGTTCTTTCAGTTTATCCAGGTCCCATCTCCTTAAATTCCCACCTTTTTGCAATTTCTTCAGTTTTAATCTACAGTTCATAACCAATAGATTGTTGTCAGAGTCCACATCTGCCCCTGGAAATGTCTTACAATTTAAAACCTGTTTCCTAAATCTCTGTCTTACCATCATATAATCTATGTGATACCTTCTAGTATCTCCAGTATTCTTACACGTATACAACCTTCTTTCATGATTCTTGAACCAAGTGTTAGCTATGATTAAGTTATGCTCTGAAAAAAATTCTACCAGGCGGCTTCCTCTTTCGATTCTCTCCCCCAATCCATATTCACCTACTATGTTTCGTTCTCTCCTTTTTCCTAGTCTCGAATTCCAGTCACTTTGACTACTAGATTTTCCTCTCCCTTCACTACCTGAATAATTTCTTGTATCTCATCATATATTTCATCAATTTCTTCATCATCTGCAGAGCTGTTTGGCATACAAACTGTACTGCTGTAGTAGGCGTGGGCTTCGTGTCTGTCTTGGCCACAATAATGCGTTCACTATGCTGTTTGTAGTAGCTTACCCGTACTCCTATTTTTTATTCATTATTAAACCTACTCCTGTATTACCCCTATTTGATTTTTTATTTATAACCCTGTATTCACCTGACCAAATGTCTTGTTCCTCCTGCCACCGAACTTCACTAATTTCCACTATATCTATCTTTAACCTATCGATTTCCCTTTTTAAATTTTCTAACCTGCTTGCCCGATTAAGGGATCTGACATTCCACGTTCCGATCCGTAGAACACCAGTTTTCTTTCTCCTGATAACGACGTCCTCTTGAGTAGTCCCCGCCCGGAGATCCGAATTGGGGACTATTTTACCTCCGGAATATTTTACCCAAGTGGACGCCATCATCATTTAATCATACAGTAAAGCTGTATGCCATCGGGAAAAATTGCGGCTGTAGTTTCCCCTTGCTTTCAGCCGTTTTCAGTACCAGAACAGCAACGCCATTTTGGTTAGTGTTACAAGACCAGATCAGTAAATCATTCAGACTGTTGCCCCTGCAACTACTGAAAAGGCTGCAGCCCCTCTTCAGGAACTACACCTTTGTCTGGCCTCTCAACAGATACCCCTCCGTTGTGGTTGCACCTACCGTACGGCCATCTGTATCGCTGAGGCACGCAAGCCTCCCCACCACCGGCAAGGCTCATGGTTCATGGGGGGGGGGTTTAATGATGTCCGGCCCAAATCATGTATTATTTCAGTGACACACTCTTTTTTATGTCGCGATAATACAAAACGTGCTATCCTTTCTTGAACTTCTTCGATGTACTCCTACAATCCTACATCGTAAGGATACCACTCCGCGCAGCAGTATTCTGAAAGAGGACGGACAAGCGTAGTGTAGGCAGTCTCTTTAGTAGATGAGTCACATTTTCTACGTATCCTGCCAATGAAACGCAGTGTTTGATTAGCCTTCCGCAGAACATTTTCTATGTGTTCTTTCGAATTTAAAATGTTCGTAATTGTAATTCCTCGGTATTTAGTTGAACTTACCTCCTTTGTGTTTGACTGACTTACCATTTAACCTAAGTTTAACGGATTTCTTTTAGCACTCATGTGGATGACCTCACACTTTTGGTTATTTAGGGTCAACTGCCAATTTTATCACCGTACAGATATCTTTTCTAAATCGTTTTGCAATTCGTTTTGATTTTCTGACGACTTTACTAGTCGATAAACGACAGCGTCATCTGCAAAGAACCTAAGACGGCTGCTCAGCATGTCGCCCAAATCGTTTGTATAGATAAGGAACAGAAAAGGGCCTGTAACACTACATTGGGGATCGCCAGAAATCACTTCTGCCTTTGGCGATGACTTTCCGTCAATTACTGCGAACTGTGACCTCTCTGACAGGAAATCACAAATCTAGTAACATATCTGAGAAGATATTCGATAAGCACGCAATTTCTCTACAAGCCGCTTACGTGGTACAGTGCCAAAAGCTTTTCGGAAATCCAAAATGCGGAATCAGTTTGAAATCCCTTGTCAATAGCACTCAACACTTTGTGCGAGTAAAGAGCTTGTTGTGTTCCCAAATAACGATGTTTCCTAAATCCGTACTAACTGTGTGTCAATAGACCGTTTCCTTCGAGGTAATTCGCAATGTTTGAACACAACATATGTTCCAAAATCCTGCTGCATATCGACGTTACTGATACGAGCCCGTAATTTAGTGGATTACTCCTACTACCTTTCTTGAATATTGGTTTGGCATATGCAAGCTTCCAACCTTTGGGTACGGATCTTTCGTCGAGAGGACGTTTGCATATGATCGTTCAGTATGGAGCTATTGTTTCAGTATATTCTGAAAGGAACCTTCCTTTTGTTAAGTGATTTAAGTTGCTTCACTACTCGGAGGATATTTGCTTCTACGTTACTCATATTGGCCGCTCTTCTTGATTAGAATTCTTGAATATTTACTTCGTCTTCTTTGGTGAATGAATTTAGGAAGGTTCTGTTTAGTAACTCGACTTTGGCAGCACTATCTTCGATAGTATCTCTATTGCTATCGCTCAGAGAAGGCACTGATTGTGTGTTGCCGCTAGCATACATCACATACGACCAGAATCTCTTTTGGATTTCCTGCAAGGATTCGAGACATAGTTATGGAAACTATTATAAGCATCTTGCATTGAAGTCCGCGTTAAATTTCGAGCCTCTGTAAAAGAAGGCCTGCTTTGCCAATTTGCACTTTCAGTCAGTCTCACTTTTCTGTGCCTCTGTACCCTTTAGTCTGCTTGCTTTGCTGTTTTTAATACCCACTGCTTCGTAAATTGAACTTAGTGTCTCGTTTGTTCTCGAAGTTTTCTTAGTTAATTCCTCTCAGAATGTAGTCGGGCCTTCGGCATGTCTGTTCGTATCGTTGTAGAACGCGAGGCATATTAGATTGGCAGGTCACATGGTTCGTGTGGGAACATGCCGCTACATCCTGAAAATATTCACTATTGCACGTTCACTCTGTCATGATTTAAAACTGGTTATTATTATCTTTGGAACGCAGGCAAGGTGCAACAAGTGCTGCTGTTTTATCTGCAAATGGGACAACAGAAATATAGGATTCACCAAGAAACAGAAGGAAATAATATGGCAGATCGGAGAAACAACCACAAGATTAAAGTGTCCTTCGAATGCCGTTGGTTGTGCATGACAACTTTACAAGACTCCGCTTCATACGACATTGAAACTCATGAAGAAATTCATATGCATTTCGGAACGGGCACAAGTAGTATGTATGTGAAAGTGAAAGAAATAAAATGCGTTTACAGCTCCATAAATAAGGATGATTGAAGGTGACCGACACTTCCAAGGATTACTGAGTGGTGCTGAGATACGTGCAGTCGTTGATAAGTTCTTGGACATTGTAAAAGTTATGACCGTGTGAATGTTGCGAAGAAGTTAAGTTCAGTCAATGGAGAACGCGCTGAACTTTTCCATCAAGAAGTCCTTTCCGTGACAGAGTCTCGTCGTCGAGTCGATGGAGGTGCAGCGGTTTTGACTAACTATTGAGGGATGCTTCAGCGCGACGTCTCAAATGTTTAAGACAAACAAAAACATACAGGCAAAAAGGCGAAACTAAACACACTTTAAATTAAGGAAATATGTTTTATAGGAGTATGTTCGTATTTTCTATGTTTATTATACCTAAAGCCATGCACATTATTATCGCATGTACGAGTGGTATTTAATGCTCTTGTGACAGTAGGCTTACTGAAATGAAATAATGGTATGCTATTGATGACTTTTCAGTTGGCACTACATTCGGCGACTTGCATATCGATGATGATCAAATAGTGATCGAGACGAACACAACACCCAGTCCCTTATTCAACACGTTTGGAGCTGACAACAAGTTAGTGGCAATCGTAAAAGGTGCACTAACTAATATAAAATAGAAAATTAAATTGTTAGGTGAAGCCTCTAAGGCTTTTGAGACCATTTCTTGGATAAGACAAGGAGATGGAAGCTCCCCTCTGTTGTTCAGCTGTGTACTAGAAAAGGTTATCAGGAAACGGAGTTCAACAACATAGGAAGAAGAATTTCGAACTATCAAAATAGGAAGAAAAGTAGATAATCCGAGTTGTAATTGTCATGACAGTTCCGCTTAATCGCTATATATCAATGCAGATAAATCTCCTTCAGGAGACAGCTGTAATAACAGGCCTATATACATCTGTTAACGAACAGAGTATATAAAAGACGTAAAGAAAGTACCGACATACACGTAAACAGATTGCGGAATAATAAAAAGACTACAAATTTAAATTATTAGGTGAAATAATACAACCAACGTCTTTGGACAAGGACGAGGGAAATGCAGGTGGCTTTTCACTACAAAAAGAAAAGATCCAATATCAGACTCAGTGAGGAAGAGAAGAGCTCTATTCTATGGACTTCCAAGAATGCTGTGTAAAAATTGGATGACAAAAACAATTTTTAATTTTTTCCAAAGTAACCAAAAAACATCACTGAAATGCTGAAATGGATGAAACAAGTTATAGCAGAACTAAGAGAAAGGGAAACATTCGAGGAAGAAATAGAACAAGGAGTGAAGTTCGGAGCAAAGGTAAAAAAATTCAAGGACTTCGAAAGGAAAACGAAGAGAAAACAGGTGCAACATGGATAGAAGGAAGAAGAAAAACTCATAGTTAAAGAATGAGAAAGAAAGGAGAAAAGGCAGAAGACGTAAGTTATTTCCTGAAGTACTTAGTAGGCCAAACCAATAAAAAAACTAACAATACGCTTCTGCGTGCCCAGACAGGGATCGATCTGCGGAGTGCATTAAAGACCATTTATGTGGTCCACCGTCTGGCTGAATGTGGTTTTTAGGTGGTATTCCACGCTTTTCTAAGCAAATGCTGGGCTGCTCTCAATCTTTAGGACAGCAAATACGATAGACAAGTACTTAAAAAATACGAAAACTAACGAAACAAAGTTTATGTGACGGACAGAGAGACGGATCACACAACTTGACAAGGTTAAAATAAAATATCAGCCAAATTATGAAACAGGTTACTATAAGACGAGATGGATGGTGGGAAAGGGAGAATACGATAACGTCTCCGACTTCAGTTTTTACAATTCAGCCATATTCCCTAACTTGATGAACGCTATATAAGAATATTCAGTACTTTTTACTCTAGCGCTTCCAGAAGCCCTCTGCCGGTTTACATTAAGTTTCTCGCCCTACTTTCGGGCAACTCCGCCTATTCCCAGCACTTTTTAAATTTTAAACCACATTTGGGTATACGATTCGGCGTTTCATGTCACTCCGTTTGGAGTCGACAAATTATTCAAAGACAGTTTTTAAAATACAAGGGCAAATACATCATCGCGTTGGATCACTTCTTCTAGTTACCGGCACTGAACACAAATTTATTTGTGTGTGTGTGTTTGTTTGTTTTATGTGTATCTACTTCCAGTAAATTACAATATAATTGGAAGAGGCACTAAACCTCACGCCGGGCTTGAGCTAGTATTAAATAAAATACAAGCAAGTACCAAAAGAAACAATTAAATTTTTAAATTTTAAATATAATCAACTGTGTCATTCGTTGCAATCAGGAAATCTTTGAAAATTCCACGTTTTGCCCTAAGGGGACTTTCTATAATTAATTTCTATGGTTTGCCTAAGTGCTTCAAATTCGCATTTTAGAAAATGAGCCCTACCCTATCTATGTAGAGTGTTCGGGTTTCTGCAAGATTGGAACGTAGTCTTTTAATCGTTGCTCATTTTCTGCACGGTTGGTTGATTGCAGGGTTGTTTCTTTCTTATGCCCAGTAACTTCTACAAGTATGGACCGGAGGCTTCTGTCCAGTCGTGTCCCCAAGAGTAGATTAAGTTGGAGATTGGCGTTTGCAATTCCCTTGCCGTTTTCATCGAAGCAATTGATTTTTGTGATAACCGTGGTTTAATGGCTAGGGATTTACGGGTAACATTGTATGCGTCTAAACTCACAGAGAAGAGCTGCTTTTCGTCGAAGGCAAGGGGGCGGAATGTTACTCAATATGGGCAATCGTTTGTCGGGGGCTGATCTTAGTGTACCACTCACTGTGTTG
Source organism: Schistocerca cancellata (assembly GCF_023864275.1). NCBI lineage: Eukaryota > Metazoa > Arthropoda > Insecta > Orthoptera > Acrididae > Schistocerca > Schistocerca cancellata. The sequence goes on from NC_064627.1 coordinate 154,996,332, forward strand.
TTCAGCTGTGCGTAGAGCATTTGTGGATGCGCTACTGAACGGTACAGGAGCTCCATATTCCGCAAAGGAGTAAACTAGTCTAATTGCATAGAGTTTCATCACCGAAGTTTTAGGTTGTTCCGCACAGCTCATATACGATGTTGTTCCTGGATCATATCCGGTGGGTAGTTCTTCAGCTGCTTCTTGTACCAAGATATTTCTACCCTAGATATTTTTGGTGCTTATTGTGGTGAAGCAGTCTGTTACCAAAATGCACCTGGAGCTGTCTGTTCGTCACTCTGCTGAAGTTAAACCAAGCTCTCTGTGTCTTGGTGGGTTTTGGGTCAGTCTGCTGCCATTATCGTCAGATCATCTCTTCAGATGGCTTCCGATCCTTCAAAAATTCGGTGTCACACTGCCAGCACCCAGTAAACGGCGTATCCAAACTTAACGAGTTCTAGTGTCAGGGATATCGGAGAGTTACAGGTTAAAGAGCAGTGGGACGAAGGCAAATCGCTGAGGTAGTCTGTTCTTTAGCATCTTTGAAGAACTTGTCCCGTTGCGTAGTACGACCCGAAATGACCTACCAGCAAGCTTGCTATTAATAAGGTGGGCTGTTTTTCTGCGTGGGATTACTTGAATGAGTTTGTAAAGAAGATCGTGTCTTTGTAAAGCGTCGTAAGCTGCTGGGAGATCTAGAAATGCAGTGGACGTTTTTAAGCTCTTTTGGAAACCTGCGTCTTCGTACATCGTGGTCTGCACAGATCCTTCCTGGGACAAAACCAGCTTATTCAATCGGAATTTTCTCACGTATTATAGCCGAGTTGTATTTTTGTTCATGAGCAGGCTTGTGTATTGAGGTTAGAACAGCTGCTGGACGATAGCTTTTTGGCTCGTTGCTTAGTTTTCCTTGTTTAAGGATACCGATGCCGTTAGACATTTTCAATCAGTTCGGCATTCCCCCTCTCATCACGATAACCGTAAAGAAATCGTTAGCCGCTTTACCACTAAATGCATGGGAAAATACGGTATGGTAGAGGCCAGATGTCTTCAAAGCCGTGAGTTGAACTGTCATACGGGGTCATGTGTGTTTTGTCCTGTGCAGGTCTTGCTGTAGTCACAACGTGCAATTCATCTACTTACAGGGCCATCTGATTTCGTCCATCATAAGGACTTACGTCCCCCCCCCCCATGAACCATGGACCTTGCCGTTGGTGGGGAGGCTTGCGTGCCTCAGCGATACAGATAGCCGTACCGTAGGTACAACCACAACGGAGGGGTATCTGTTGAGAGGCCAGACAAACGTGTGGTTCCTGAAGAGGGGCAGCAGCCTTTTCAGTAGTTGCAAGGGCAACAGTCTGGATCATTGACTGATCTGGCATTGTAACAATAATCAAAATGGCCTTGCTGTGCTGGTACTGCGAACGGCTGAAAGCAAGGGGAAACTACGGCCGTAATTTTTCCCGAGGGCATGCAGCTTTACTGTATGATTAAATGATGATGGCGTCCTCTTGGGTAAAATATTCCGGAGGTAAAATAGTCCCCCATTCGGATCTCCGGGCGGGGGCTACTCAAGAGGATGTCGTTATCAGGAGAAAGAAAACTGGCGTTCTACGGATCGGAGCGTGGAATGTCAGATCCCTTAATCGGGCAGGTAGGTTAGAAAATTTAAAAAGGGAAATGGACAGGTTAAAGTTAGATATAGTGGGAATTGGTGAAGTTCGGTGGCAGGAGGAACAAGACTTCTGGTCAGGTGACTACAGGGTTATAAACACAAAGTCAAATAGGGGTAATGTAGGAGTAGGTTTAATAATGAATAGGAAAATAGGAATGCGGGTAAGCTACTACAAACAGCATAGTGAACACATTATTGTGGCCAAGTTAGATACGAAGCCCACGCCTACTACAGTAGTACAAGTTTATATGCCAACTAGCTCTGCAGATGATGAAGAAATTGAAGAAATGTATGATGAAATAAAAGAAATTATTCAGATAGTGAAGGGAGAGGAAAATTTAATAGTCATGGGTGACTGGAATTCGAGTGTAGGAAAAGGGAGAGAGGGAAACGTAGTAGGTGAATATGGATTGGGGCTAAAAAATGAAAGAGGAAGCCGCCTGATAGAATTTTGCACAGAGCACAACTTAATCATAGCTAACACTTGGTTTAAGAATCATGATAGAAGGTTGTATACATAGAAGAACCCTGGAGGTACTAAAAGGTATCAGATAGATTATATAATGGTAAGACAGAGATTTAGGAACCAGGTTTTAAATTGTAAGACATTTCCAGGGGCAGATGTGGACTCTGACCACAATCTATTGGTTATGACCTGTAGATTAAAATTGAAGAAACTACAAAAAGGTGGGAATTTAAGGAGATGGGACCTGGATAAACTAAAAGAACCAGAGGTTGTACAGAGTTTCAGGGAGAGCATAAGGGAACAATTGACAGGAATGGGGGAAAGAAATACAGTAGAAGAAGAATGGGTAGCTTTGAGGGATGAAGTAGTGAAGGCAGCACAGGATCAAGTAGGTAACAAGACGAGGGCTAGTAGAAATCCTTGGGTAACAGAAGAAATATTGAATTTAATTGATGAAAGGAGAAAATATAAAATGCAGTAAATGAAGCAGGGAAAATGGAATACAAACGTCTCAAAAATGAGATTGACAGGAAGTGCAAAATGGGTAAGCAGGGATGGCTAGAGGACAAATATAAGGAGGTAGAGGCTTATCTCACTAGGGGTAAGATAGATACTGCCTACAGGAAAGTTAAAGAGACCTTTGGAGAAAGAGAACCACTTGTACGAACATCAAGAGCTCAGAAGGAAACCCAGTTCTAAGGAAAGAAGGGAAAGCAGGAAGGTGGAAGGAGTATATAGAGGGTCTATACAAGGGCGATACACTTGAGGACAATATTATGGAAATGGAAGAGGATGTAGATGAAGATGAAATGGGAGATACGATACTGCGTGAAGAGTTTGACAGGGCACTGAAAGACCTGAGTCGAAAGAAGGCCCCGGGAGTAGACAACATTCCATTGGAACTACTGACGGCCTTGGGAGAGCCAGTCCTGACAAAACTCTACCATCTGGTGAGCAAGATGTATGAAACAGGCGAAATACCCTCAGACTTCAAGAAGAATATAATAATTCCAATCCCAAAGAAAGCAGGTGTTGACAGGTATGAAAATTACAGAACAATCAGTTTAAAAGCCACAGCTGCAAAGTACTAACACGAATTCTTTACAGACGAATGGAAAAACTTGTAGAAGCCGACCTCGGGGAAGATCAGTTTGGATTCCGTAGAAATACTGGAACACGTGAGGCAATACTGACCTTACGACTTATCTTAGAAGAAAGATTAAGGAAAGGCAAACCTACGTTTCTAGCATTTGTAGACTTAGAGAAAGCTTTTGACAATGTTGACTGGAATACTCTCTTTCAAATTCTAAAGGTGGCAGGGGTAAAATACAGGGAGCAAAAGGCTATTTACAATTTGTACAGAAACCAGATGGCAGTTATAAGCGTCGAGGGACATGAAAGGGAAGCAGTGGTTGGGAAGGGAGTAAGACAGGTTTGTAGCCTCTCCCCGATGTTTTTCAATCTCTATATTGAGCAAGCAGTAAAGGAAACAAAAGAAAAATTTGGAGTAGGTATTAAAATCCTTGGAGAAAAAATAAAAACTTTGAGGTTCCCCGATGACATTGTAATTCTGTCAGAGACAGCAAAGGACTTGGAAGAGCAGTTAAACGGAATGGATGGTGTCTTGAAGGGAGGATATAAGATGAACATCAACAAAAGCAAAACGAGGATAATGGAATGTAGTCGAATCAAGTCGGGTTATGCTGAGGGTATTAGATTAGGAAGTGAGACACTTAAAGTAGTAAAGGAATTTTGCTATTTGGGGAGCAAAATAATTGATGATGGTCGAAGTAGAGAGGATATAAAATGTAGACTGGCAATGGCAAGGAAAGCGTTTCTGAAGAAGAGAAATTTGTTAACATCGAGTATAGATTTAAGTTTCAGGAAAAAGTCATTTCTGAAAGTATTTGTATGGAGTGTAGCCATGTATGGAAGTGAAACATGGACGGTAAATAGTTTGGACAAGAAGAGACAGAAGCTTTTGAAATGTGGTGCTACAGAAGAATGCTGAAGGTTTGATGGGTAGATCACATATCTAATGAGGAAGTATTGAATAGGATTGGGGAGAAGAGAAGTTTGTGGCACAACTTGACCAGAAGAAGGGATCGGTTGGTAGGACATGTTCTGAGGCATCAAGGGATCACCAATTTAGTATTGGAGGGCAGCGTGGAGGGTAAAAATCATATGGGGAGACCAAGAGATGAATACACTAAGCAGATTCAGATGGATGTAGGTTGCAGTAGGTACTGGGAGATGAAGAAGCTTGCACAGGATAGAGTAGCATGGAGAGCAGCATCAAACCAGTCTCAGGACTGAAGACCACAACAACAACAAGGACTTACGTATAATTTCTTTAAAAGTGACTAGCGTTCGCTGATAAATCTTGTGTAGTCCAGGTTTCCGATTGTTTCTGCCTATGTCTCACGTCGGGGAACGTCCAGTGTGCGTAGCGGAACATCAGATATTCCTCTGCATCCCCCTGGAAGAAATTTTTGTCCTAATGCACTCAGGACTCCATCCTGGTGTGTACTCAATGCATAATCTTCTAGGGATGGTCTTCTTTGCTGATTCAGTTACCGCATTTTGTGAACCGTTGGCAGCTTTCGATAGTGGATGGCATCCAGCTCAGGCATTTTTCAATTTGGTTGGAGAAATTATTATAGTCTGCTTTCTTAAACTTGCATCTGGGAGGAAAGGGACAAACATGGTGGGTGTAGAGACCCTCCCTGTCTCCTCATAGACAACTGGGTGGGGAAGTAAGGGGTGGATTTCACTTGTCCAACCGATCTTGAGGAGGTTCATACGGGGTATACCACCTAACTCTGTCACCTCATATATTTTCGAAAAGAAATAGAATATGAAAAAATGCAAGTGGCTAGGAGCGCACCTATATCAGGAGCTCACTCATTGGGCAGGAATGCGAAGTCCATAAATATAAACAAATATCACCTGTTGATGGAAATGAATACTAGAGGTACAGTTAGTGACGGCAGACTTGTTAACACCGTTCTGAATTTCATGCCTTATGGAACACATAGACTTTAAAGGATGGCAACGGTGCCACAAACTCTGCCGAAATGCGCGGAGCGAGGGTTGCCTACAACAGGTTTCAGGACAGCGTAACAGCGGAGGCAACCCGCATCACGTCATCATTGCATTGCGGCAGGAACTGTGGCACTGTCTCCATAATTTAAAATTAAAGTATTCCAGCATTTATAAGATCTAGAGCAGTGAAACCTAATCTGCCATCACAAACTGTACGTCTAGTTTTCATTTCGGTAGAAAAACCATTAAAAAACATACATGTTCCGTAAAAAAAAGCCATGTTGAAAGTGATGTTTGTTTATCAGTAGAGGTTGTGCATTCCTGCCCATCGTGTGAGTCCCTGACAAAGGTGCATCCCTGACCAATTCCATATTTTACGTTTTGTTTCATTTCGGAAATAAATGGGACAGCGTGGGACACCCTTTATATACTGCTGATAGTTATTTCTCCCAATCTTATGACGACGTGGGGAGTGTCGTCAGTGATGAAGTCTTAACTAGACGAGTATGTTTGAAACTTTTGTGCTGAAAGTTGGAAGCTGTTCTTGACGAAACTTTTACATAAGAATGTTTCTTATCACCAGTACTGTACATCTTGTGCACTTTACCACTAGTATGAACTTCAATTTTGTGTTTCTACAATGACACTGTTTCTCAATGTGGTACTAGCAATGTTAAAGCAATTTCTCTAAATTTTTATTAATGTGTCGCCCATGTAACGTGATCTAGAGCAGCCATTGCTACAGTACGTTTGAGTACTAGAGTAACTGTGTACGTCGAGTTAGATGTATGTGATGGTAATTATTCTAACCTGAATCTATAAATGGAATTGAATACGAAGAATGGAAAGCAACTGTCACCTATTGAATATGTGCTCTGTTAGACAACACCTCTAATGAATTATGTGAAAGGTTTACCAATGAATATACTTCAGTAATTCCATCTCAGAAATTTCTATCTGGCCCTGCGAGTCATTCGGCACTATTGTGTTTTGCCTTAGTACATAATATGAAGTGTTGTACTGCAAGTTCCTGAAAAAAATCACTGTGTGGGTAGCTGCCTTAATCTTTGCTCTGGGCTATTTCAAATAAAAATTCTGCTATCATTCCAAGCAATTGTACAAGGCGTGACAATACATTTTTGACAAGATTTACTTTTAAATTGTGAGGAGAAATTTATTGAAATATTGTTGTTGTTACTTTAAGCTGAAATTGTGTTATGATATTAATGACACAGAACTGAATCGTATTAACGTGAGATTACTGTTGTGTCTAGGAATCCTGCATACTCTGTTCGCTATACAAACAACTTGTACTAAAGAGCTCTATTACAACAAGACAAGTGCATATACTTATCTTTGATCTAAGAATTGTTGTAGTCCTTTATACATTATTCACATCTGCTATTACACATGTGTCACAAGCAAAGAGCGGCATCATTCAGAACAGATAAACCCAAGTGACACTTCAGGCCCTAGCGAGCGCTACTAACAAAAATCTGTCTACTGTAGTGACTGCTGATCTACAATTGGCTATGTGGAGATGGCTAATGAAGAAGCTACAATGCGTCGGCTAACAAAGTGGCTAACATTGAAGCTGCTATCGAAGTGGTTGCCACCAGTTGGGCGCGGCGCTTTTGTCGCCTTCACCTAGGGGCCTCTGCTGTCGCTTTGTCGTCCTGGACGGAGGTCAGTCAGCATGCGATTGGTTTACTTCTTCTCACAGCCTTCTCTTCCCCGTCGTTCCTGACTGGCATGCCAGCTCTGATTTTATACCATAAATTCCTCTCTCCCAAAGATACAGACCGTCGTCGTATGGGGAGCGAGGGGCGGGGGGAGTCAAGAATCAGTGTGGACACTCTGATGGACCGGACGCTGCAGCTGCAGAGGACGTCGGACTTCCGGTTGTACCCGCCATCCGGCCTTCGCTCTGGTGGCAACGTTCCCTAGAAAACACCCAGAAGGGTACGCGTCCCCCTCCTGAGGCCCATACCAAGATTTAGAAGGCGTCGTCTGCTGCGGCGTGGGCTGGTACAGCCCCATTGGCAGGACAAAAGGAGGCGGAAGAGGGAAAGGCTCCATCTCCATGGGGTCGTCCCACGGTACGTGTTGACACCGTCTGGCGGCAGCTGTGGCCGCGCTGTCTTCGGGACGCTTGAATCTGGAGGAAGAGATACAGAAGGATCACGGTGCACATGACAGTGGCGAATTAGACTGATGGCGCTGCATTTCGTCAGGGCCAAAAATGAGATAGCTTCATGCGTCAAGTCGACGAACGTTCTCTCCTCGTCCCCCACTGCTGCCGCTGAAAACCTAGAAAACACAATATCAAGCGACGTGAAGCGATACTTGTTGCCTTTCTTCGGCGCCGGATGCTGAGGAGAGCGAAGCAGTGTCCGATGGTGGCGGCCGTGAAGCAATTCCTCCAGCATCTCATGGATGCCAACGAAAGGAAGAGAGAAACAGTTGCAATTCTTGATTCCTGTTGTGTGCAGTGCGAAGTTTGGCCATCTGCTGCTTGGAGGTCCTGACAAAACGTTCCGCTTTGCCGTTGGACTGTGGATGGAACGGTGCACTACTTAGATCCTGTACACCATTGCGTTCACAGTGTGTTTCAACCTCATTTGACGTGAACTGAGGGCCGTTGTCCGACACTGTGACTTCAGGAAAACCTACGAGGCAAAAATTAGAGGACAATGCCTGGACTGTTACGGGACGTTGTCGAGTTCTTTGACACAATAAAAGGAAACTTACTATAAGAGTCTACCACAATCAACCGACGAAAGTTCCAAAAAGGACCCGCAAAGTCTACGCGCACACGTTGCCATGGTGATTGCGTCTTAGGCCAACCAATGAATTTTTGGCGGAGCGGACTGATTTTCCACATATACGTGACACTGACGTCATCTGTTCTATTTGGGTGTCCATACCGAGCCACGTACAGTGTCGATGATCTAACTGTTTCGTACGAACAATCCCCCAGTGTACATAATGAAGTAACTGCTACACTTTTTGCAAAGCTTTGGGAAACGACACAAGTGACTGTCAACTGTAGTTTTGAACAAGCATCACACCTTGCTCTGTAGAGAGGCTATGCCAACGTGCAAAGTTCGGGCGCACAACAGAGTTCTTTATGCTGTGCAATGAGCCAGGCCAAGATGTGCGAATGTATTTTAGAAAAATATTCAAATTTGAATCAGCTTCCGTTGCCTGTACAATTTTCCTATAGTTCAGAGGAAAGGACTGAAGTAATCCAGAATCGTTAGCATCGATGTGACAACAAGATGCAGCAGAAGCGTCGAAGTCTATATCAGGGCTAATCGGAAGACATGAGCGAGTCCGCATTACCAGGTCGAGCTGTCAGGTGATATACAATCTCGTACTGGTATTGAGACAACAACAGAGCCAATCGTTGCAATTTTTGGCAGTTCGTACAGGAACCGGCCTCATCGGATGAAATAAGGACTGCAATGGCTTATGATCCGTTACTAAGTAGGATTTTCTCCCATACAAATAGTGGTGAAATTTGGTGACATATTATATCTCTTAAAAGAAAAAAATAATGTTATGTTGTTTATTTAGTTAGCGGAAAGACTCTCCTAGTAAATTCGTTTGTCCTTTGATTTATCGTGATCTGTTACTGATTTTTAGTGGAGTTAGTTTTTACTTTTAGCTTTCAAAAAGAATACAAAAGAGATATAATAAGCAAAATTATGAATTTCGTAGGTAGCCAATTACGTATTATATCTGGTTTTATCGAGCGCCAGGCTCCCTACAAATTACTGTAAATGCGATAGCGTAGTATTACTCAGCTCTGAAATTATTACTATCACAGAAAATAGACAAGTTTTAATAAAATTATTTCACTGGATTATTTCAATTAATCTCACAGAATATTTTTACATAATTTCTTCCGCTCCGGCTATCAGACATTGTGCTGTGAAAAAATATTTTTAAATGTACCGCGTAATGGCGGCTAATTGTTAACAGTCAGAGATTACTGTTACTCGCTCCGCAGCAGCTGGAAACATGCTAAATAATTTTCATTAAATATTCTTTTCATAAGATAAATGTGGCGTAGGTTCTTGAAATAACACACGGAGATCACTTTATACTAATATATTCTTACTAGGACACAGTTTACACCATTAAATATTTGCAATTACGTTACGACAGAAACAAATGCTAGCGCAGCACAATAGCTTGCGTACCTTATTCCAGCTAACACCAGAACGAACAGAACAAAACAGACTAGACAGAAGAATGAGCATTGCATTGTATTTTATACTCTAACAAAGATAATCACATTATAATCTAATACAATAAAAATAATGTCTTTTCTGCATTTATCGATATATATATTGTATATTTTTACAGTTAAATCAGTGTTTGCAATTAATTTTGCGTCACATACTGTCTGTTTTATTTATGTTTCACCTTGATAAGGGTGAATATCGCAAAACGGACACTACACGGCCCCCTGGGCTACAAGGAACACGCTACTTAATGTTTGGTCCTTGTAGACCACGAGTGTCACTTTTCTTTCGTTCGTTGGTCACTTTCAGTTCACTTTACCGTGTATCAGGTCATGGGTACATATTCATTTTGAGTCTTTCTACATAACATGGCTGGGGGCTGTTACAATATAACAAGCTCTTCCATTTGGACGAGGGCCGCAGGGAAACCCCAGAAAAACCTCGGCAGAGCTGATAGATTTAACCCTTTGTGTTACTTACATAAGTTGGTTCTACATGTTTTGGTACTACAAGTATTTACATCAAATATAAAATTTTCTGAAAAAGAAACAAACATATAGTTTTTTTATGAAAGTGTTCATCAAATTTTTTTGTGTTGGTAATATTTTGAGTTTTTTTTTTTTATTTTTGTCGGCGCATTTCTAGTCGTGTGGTGTGGATGACGCTGTATGTCGCTACCGCTATGTCTCGTGCCCGTTGCCATGGAGCGTCGGCTGGAAACTGTTGTCTTCTTTCTTGTCCGTAGGCGGCGGTCAGGATGTGGAGTACGGAACGACGTTATTTTGTCTGCGTGGTGCGTATGCATTGTTGCGCACCGCTCGTTAAAGTTTTCAGCACGGGGGAGGATGTTGACTCGTGCAAATCATGAAACAAATGCACATATGTTATAGAACGGATCTTGTAAGATGTTATGGCTGTGGGTAAGAATTGATTAGTCAACAATATTGCATCATCGAGGCACAGGCTCAGTTACTTGGTATTTTCGTGTTCGTTTGCACGTACTGGTGCTGAATGATGCAGGAGATATGATGCTGAAGTAAGCACTGCACATCTCTGTTGTCATCACTTCGTATGGAATATTTATGTTTCACTATTTTTGTTTGACGGCGTTCCACCGTAGTTGCCGTTGCAGTAACGTCCTACTACGTGGTCCGTGACGTCATATTAATTGTTGGCGCACAGGAGGTAGCGTCCAAACTAAAAATGTTGTCTGTACAGTTTCGAACACACACTGATCACAGTTTTGTGTTTTCGGTCACTGCACACAGATATGTTTTGTTAATGTTTGTACCTCGCGTTTTTTCAGTTGTACAGCACATAAGTGTTCACTGTCCAAGTTGATTACTAATACAGTTCTCAAAGTTCACACTTCCTCTGCGAATACCAACACACTATTATAGTTCCTGTTAGTATTGCTTACAGCATGATTTTGATACAATTGTATTAAATGACTACTGTTTTTTTTTATATCACATAGTGACACAGATGTCTATTCGTTTACACAATATGTTACAATGAAATTTCACAGATCAAAAGCACTTTTGTTCTGTTATTGCATACAATTAAGTGTTACATCATACATGCAACGGATTCTGGCCTGACTTGCAATACTTTTATATTTGAGCATTAATAAATTTGTCATAGGGTATAGTCATTTAGGGATTAGGACCGCTGCGCATGTGCTTGCTCCATAAGCTGCTAGCGTAATCGCGTATCCTAAAAAAGGTTTGCAACTGTCAAAAACAGGCTCTAAAGTATAGCTCTTATTTAATCTCAAATATTGTGGCTAGATGCTTATACTTTCTCTTTTACGGTCAAAGCACAGCATCACAGATGTCACATGGTATGTGCACAGTCTTTTGCATATACCATTTCTATTCATTTTTCATGTGACAGATTAGAATATTTAGTGCATTCTTTAAATAAACATTTATCACACAGCATAATAAAATTTATAGTTACTAACTCTGATAACCACTGAAAAACATCTTACACTTACTGATTATGTTTCTAAACAAATACTATCATTGGACTGATGGTCCTTTAGCTTCTTTTTACTCATTTTTGAAGGCTGATGTGTAAAACATTCCTTGACATAAAGACAAAACATCTTACATACTAAGCACAAACAAAACATCAAATTCTTACAACTACACAAAAATATATATTGAAATCTGTGCAAAACCTACATATTACATAAAAATACGGTAAACCATTCATGTCCTATTGTCAGGTACCACAAATTTCTTTAAGTCCTTATAGGGATACAATCCTTTGATCGTCCCGCTCATCACATCAGCTATAAGGTAGCTACAACCGTGCGGTATTTGTATAATTTTAAAAGGTCCATTATACAGCATTTGCCATTTCTTGTTCTTCTTTGTTACGAGTGACGACTTAGGATGGTTTCTAGTCAAAACTAAGTCGTTTATCTGATATGGGACTGTCCGTTTTATTGACTTGTCATATCGACTCTTTCGTTGACTAGCGCAGCTCGTCATGTTGCTGATGGCGTCCTTTATTTTATCCTCTTGCCTTTTATCTGTGCGCGGCAATTTTGGTAGCGGCGTGATCCATCCATTTAGTTCTGCAGTACTAAATAATAACTCATTGGGCGTGTATCCAGTAGCTGGATGAGGTAGATTGTTGTGTATATTTTCAAAGACGGGTAACAATTCCGGCCACTTTGTATGTTGCTGATGAGTGTATGTTCGGATAAATCTGTTGAGTTCCCGAAAAATTCTCTCTACGGGACTTGCTTCCGGGTGGAAATGTGCAACTAATATATGCTTTATGTTTTGGTCACGTAGAAACTCCTTCCACAGTTGACCAGTGAAATATCTAGCATTGTCTGTCAGAACGTTTAGTGGTTTTCCTATTTTCGGTATGAATTCTTTTGATATGCGTTGTATCATCTGTTTGGCAGTAGTGGTTTTCATTGGAAACAATTTCACATACTTAGCAAAGGTATCGTAAACAGCTAATATATATTTCATTCCACCGCGAGCCGTAGGTAATGGTCCTGCGATGTCGATTGACACAATTTGAAGTGGCTTTATCGGAATAATTGGATGCAGTTCTGTTTTGTTGCTTCTATTGTTGGCTTTAGCTTTCTGACAAACGTCACACGTTCGTAATATCTTTTGGACCACACGTTTACTATTCGGGATGTAACAATATCTTTGTATTATAGCTACACATTTCTGTATTCCTACATGTCCCCATGCGTAATGCGTGTACCAGATAAAATTTTGTATGTATTTGTACGGGATACACACGCACCAGTTTTCTGAGGTAGTGTCATTTCTGTGGTACAATATGTTGTTCTCCACTTTGTACCGCGAATTTTCGCTGTTAGTTTGCTCTAATATTAGTGATCGTTTCACTTTCATCCAGGTATGATCTTCGTCTTGCAGCTGTCCTACATTCTTGCACAGGTGCAAATATTCACGACGGTATGGTTGAGACGTCATTAATAAAACTCTATATTCTGACGCTCGCTCGATCATTTCACCTAGCTGTGACATACCTACTGGTAGACTGGCTAAAGCGTCCGCAATGACATTATCTTTCCCTTTTATGTACATAATTTTTAAATTGTATTCCTGTAGTACTAATGCCAACGGGCTAGTCTGGCATGTAATAGTTTGCAGGTTAATAGGAAGCTTAGGGCTTGGTGATCACAGAACAATTTAATTGACTTGCCATAAACATAATGATGAAATTTTTGCAGAGCCCATACAACACTGAGTGCTTCCATTTCGGTCACCGAATATGCTCTTTCACATTTGGTAAGCACTCGGCTGGCAAAAGCTATAACTCTTATTTCACTGTTCCCATTGGTTTCTTCTACTTGAAACAGACATGCTCCTAAACCATAGGATGAAGAGTCGGTGGCTATACAAAAATCCCGGGTCATATCCGGATGGTAGAGCATTTTTGCATTCACTAAAGCTCCTTTGATCTCTTCATAAGCTTGCTGACACTCTGCGGACCAGTTCCATGTGACATTTTTTCGCAGTAAGGTGAGCAAGGCTTCATTGTTGAGCAGCTGATTCGGCACAAAACGTCGGAAAAAGGAGACTAGTCCGATAAATGATGTTAACTGTTTTTTGTTTGTGGGCTGTGGAAATTCTTTGATCGCTTGTATCTTCTTGGTATCAGGCATTATTCCGGAAGGTGATATGATTTGCCCAAGGAATTTAAGCTGATCCCTCCCAAATTTTGATTTTTCAAGATTTGCAGTTATTCCTGCTTCTGCGAGCTTATTTAACACTCTTTCCAGGATTTCTATATGTTCTTCCCATGTGCTTGTGACCACTAGAAGGTCATCCACGTAAAGAGTAACTTTTTCTAGCAAGTCTGCGACTAGCGCTTGGTCCAATGCCGTAATGAATACGCCTGCGCTTACGTTGAGTTCAAAAGGTAACACTTTGAATTGATAACTCCTTCCATTGAAAATGAAGGTGGTGAATTTTCTAGATTCCTTGGTTAGCGGGATTTGCCAGTGAGAACTTCGCATATCTATCGAGGTGAGATATTTGACTCCATAGAATTTCTGTATTTGTTCTTCTAAATTCACCGGTCTCGTCCTAACGGGTACTATAATTTTATTAATGTTCCTGGCGTCTAGGACAAGTCTGATTTTTCCATCTGGCTTGGCAACAACTACCAGCGAACTGCTGTACGGCGAAAGGGATGGTTCTATTATACCCCATTGCAGCATTTTTTGTATTTCTTTGTTAACTGCCTCCCTTTTCGTCCACGGTACTGAATATGATGCTTGGCAGAATATCGCATGGGGAAACACATCTATATTATACATATACCCTTTGATGATTCCAGGTTTTTCCGAGAAAACATCACTGTAGTTATTCAATAACTGTGCGAGCTGCTTTCGTTGGGATTCAGTTAGATAACATGATTCTTGTGCTTTATTGTTAAGGGTTTCGGTCCATTGAAGCGTTTCGTCGTGAGCTGTGTCCGAATAATATTCTCCCTGGCCCCTTAAATTGCTGCTTAATTGAAATATGGGCATCTCTTCGCTTTTTACCCGTACGCTCGGGCAATCTTTACCTCCCCCCAGGATGCAGGTTAGTCTCAATCCTTTGACTACGAGAAAGATACATTTTACGTTATCTTCTCCCAGGCATAAATCTACCAGCACCTGATACCGAACTTTCTGTGCTTGTGCTCCCATGGCTCCAATGACACAGCAGTTTTGTACAGGAAATGTCGGTAAGTTGCGGTTTTGGCTCAAGGTTTTGAATAGATCATAGCTCATAACATTAGTAGTGGCACCTGTATCTATGTATATTTCTTCTGGCAATTCATTAATTCTAGCTTTTATGATGGTTTGGATTTCTTTCTTGTTACATTGGTTTGATTCCATAAGTAAATCATGTGGTGTACTGGCTCCATCTTGGTACCTCAGTAATAATACATTATCTTGTGTATTGTTTCTAGGAGTGCCCCCTGTTTTTTCGCCGACCATCAATTGGGAGCTTATTGTGGCCGTTGTTCGTTTGACGGTCTTGAACTATGGTGGTTTCCGTCCGTGGGCATTTCTACTATCCTTACGCTGCTATTCGAGTCTGTCCATGTTTGTGGTATTGCATTAGTATTCTGCATAGAATTCCTATTGTCACACTGGTACTGGTTACCGTTAGGAGGCGGTGGTGGTGGCATAGAAGTTTGCATCCACTGCACCGGGTAAATGCGGTTGTTGGCACTACTGCTTGGTTGCGGCCATTGACCTTCATTTCGACGTTTGTTATTGTAACTATTATTACTGTTACTGTAGCCGGGATGTCCTCTATCTTCCCACCTACGTTTTTGATTGTAAGATGGTTGACCGTTTCCGTTCTTCCTGTTTTGTTCTGCGGATTGATCTTCCTTTCCATTTCCGTGGCTTCCAAAATTGGAATTGTTGTTGCCATTTTTAAACTTGCGTGGTGAACCATTACTGTTCTCCCGGTCTTTATTTATCCTATTTTCTTCCTGGGAGAGATCGATTTCGTCCAGCACAGATAAGTACCGTTCCAGGTCATTTTCGGGTACATTTATTAATTTGTCTCGTATATGACCGGGCAATCGTAATTTTAAGATTCTGATCACATCACGGGCTGATATGGGGTCATCCCAATACCTAGTTTTGTTGATATATTTTTCAAAATACACTCCTGGAAATTGAAATAAGAACACCGTGAATTCATTGTCCCAGGAAGCGGAAACTTTATTGACACATTCCTGGGGTCAGATACATCACATGATCACACTGACAGAACCACAGGCACATAGACACAGGCAACAGAGCATGCACAATGTCGGCACTAGTACAGTGTATATCCACCTTTCGCAGCAATGCAGGCTGCTATTCTCCCATGGAGACGATCGTAGAGATGCTGGATGTAGTCCTGTGGAACGGCTTGCCATGCCATTTCCACCTGGCGCCTCAGTTGGACCAGCGTTCGTGCTGGACGTGCAGACCGCGTGAGACGACGCTTCATCCAGTCCCAAACATGCTCAATGGGGGACAGATCCGGAGATCTTGCTGGCCAGGGTAGTTGACTTACACCTTCTAGAGCACGTTGGGTGGCACGGGATACATGCGGACGTGCATTGTCCTGTTGGAGCAGCAAGTTCCCTTGCCGGTCTAGGAATGGTAGAACGATGGGTTCGATGACGGTTTGGATGTACCGTGCACTATTCAGTGTCCCCTCGACGATCACCAGTGGTGTACGGCCAGTGTAGGAGATCGCTCCCTACACCATGATGCCGGGTGTTGGCCCTGTGTGCCTCGGTCGTATGCAGTCCTGATTGTGGCGCTCACCTGCACGGCGCCAAACACGCATACGACCATCATTGGCACCAAGGCAGAAGCGACTCTCATCGCTGAAGACGACACGTCTCCATTCGTCCCTCCATTCACGCCTGTCGCGACACCACTGGAGGCGGGCTGCACGATGTTGGGGCGTGAGCGGAAGACGGCCTAACGGTGTGCGGGACCGTAGCCCAGCATCATGGAGACGGTTGCGAATGGTTCTCGCCGATATCCCAGGAGCAACAGTGTCCCTAATTTGCTGGGAAGTGGCGGTGCGGTCCCCTACGGCACTGCGTAGGATCCTACGGTCTTGGCGTGCATCCGTGCGTCGCTGCAGTCCGGTCCCAGGTCGACGGGCACGTGCACCTTCCGCCGATCACTGGCGACAACATCGATGTACTGTGGAGACCTCACGCCCCACGTGTTGAGCAATTCGGTGGTACGTCCACCCGGCCTCCCGCATGCCCACTATACGCCCTCGCTCAAAGTCCGTCAACTGCACATACGGTTCACGTCCACGCTGTCGCGGCATGCTATCAGAGTTAAAGAGTGCGATGGAGCTCCGTATGCCACGGCAAACTGGCTGACACTGACGGCGGCGGTGCACAAATGCTGCGCAGCTAGCGCCATTCGACGGCCAACACCGCGGTTCCTGGTGTGTCCGCTGTGCCGTGCGTGTGATCATTGCTTGTACAGCCCCCTCGCAGTGTCCGGAGCAAGTATGGTGGGTCTGACACACCGGTGTCAATGTGTTCTTTTTTCCATTTCCAGGAGTGTATTTACGGAGTGTACCCTGTTTGTGATTGTACATTTGCGGGCTGTATACTTCAGTCCTCAGGCGTTCTTGAATAGCCTTAGACCAGTATCTGTCTAGAAAAGATTTTTCAAATTGTGCCAGGCTATGGCAATTGTCTATGACTTCATTTGCCCATATGGCAGCGTCGCCTTGTATATGTGCGATTATGAACTGAATTTTTTGGCGTTCATTCCAGGCACTCGGTAATACATTTCGGAATCCTTTTATGAAGATTACCGGATGCACTGTCTTCTTTTCCGCGTTAAATACTTGGAATTGTCTGTGTTTTATTAAGCTTACATCAATGTTATTGCTTGTGGAAGTAGAAGCTGCCCCCACGGGGTTATGAATAGGAATGCTATCTGTAAATTGTGTATTTTCTCTTTCCGAATCGCTTTTTTGTTGGTATGAACTGTACGTAATATTCTCATTACCGTACACGTTCCTAACAGGCGTGCCACAGTTGTTAAGCATTTGCATTTATGCACGCTCGAGTTCAGCAATCCTATGTGATATATCTTGCTGCCACGGCGGTACTGACAATTTGTATCTCGCTTTCCTTTTTTCACCTGCGAGTGGTAGCGTGTCTACTGTGGGTTGTTTACATACAGTTGCTCCGTAAATTAATTTTTGCAGAGCAGACTGTATTTTGCTTTCTACACGTTCTGTGATCTGGCTTTCTTTTTCAGTGAGCCAGTCATGGAACTCTTTTTCTACTTTCTGGGCTTGATCATTTAAATGTGTTTCTATGGTATCTTTTTGTGTCATCTCTAAATTGTCCATTCGGTTCGCAAGCTGTTCTACTTCGTCCCGGATGACTGTGTGTGCCGTCTGAAGCGTTTGCACATCTTGTGCTATGTTGCTTACAATGTTCGGCAGTTCGGCTTGGGCTTTCTTTATTTCTGTCATTTCTGAATGTATATTTTCGAACATTGTACCTATACTTTCTATTAAGACCTTTTCTCTTTCTTCGTTTTGTTCTCTTATTTGATTGACTAGCTGTTCGTTCTTTTTCTCTAATATCCGTAAAACTTCAGCAAATGGATCCGGTATTGGTGAGCATACCGGTGTGGTAGTTGTTCTAATCATTGGAAAATTATCACTAGACCTGCTAGTAGCACCTATCGGTTTTACTGTTTTCGTCTGCTGGCTACTTCCTGGCATATCACCGGAAACTACATTGTTTACATTTTCTCCCCCTCGATCACTATTAATATTTAGTAAGTCAGTGTCACTATCCATATCGCTCAATAATTGCACATTATTTGTAACTTTGGACACATTATCTGGTTGCAAATCTAACACACGTCCAACTTTTCCCATAATGACGATAACTTTCACTGGGCTAACTACAAAAATTGTTCCTAACTACAAATGCGGACAAAGTTCACAAGTCAAACTGCTTATTGTTTCCAAAATCACACAATATTAATATCTACACCACTGTACACCATGTACAATCTATGATACTATACTTTGATGATACGGGCCTATGTAGCAAGCTTTTATGCATAGTGGTCTTTACCTTGATTTCTTTTTTCTTTTCTTTTCTTTTTGCTATCTTGTCCTCTCAGGGTCTATACAGTTCTTCTCCGCTTTCCTCGTTCAAGTTTATACATGAAATGGAATTTGATAGACATTAGAATACATACAATACATGTTAACAATTACATACATACAAACCCTAAAAAAAAAATTTTATCTCTTCGAGCCCCACGTACCAGGGCGCTATTTATTATATCTCTTAAAAGAAAAAATAATGATATGTTGTTTATTTAGTTAGCGGAAACACTCTCCTAGTAAATTCGTTTGTCCTTTGATTTATCGTGATCTGTTACTGATTTTTAGTGGAGTTAGTTTTTACTTTTAGCTTTCAAAAAGAATACAAAAGAGATATAATAAGCAAAATTATGAATTTCGTAGGTTGCCAATTACGTATTATATCTGGTTTTATCGAGCGCCAGGCTCCCTACAAATTACTGTAAATGTGATAGCGTAGTATTACTCAGCTCTGAAATTATTACTATCACAGAAAATAGACAAGTTTTAATAAAATTATTTCACTGGATTATTTCAATTAATCTCACAGAATATTTTTACATAATTTCTTCCGCTCCGGCTATCAGACATTGTGCTGTGAAAAAATATTTTTAAATGTACCGCGTAATGGCGGCTAATTGTTAACAGTCAGAGATTACTGTTACTCGCTCCGCAGCAGCTGGAAACATGCTAAATAATTTTCATTAAATATTCTTTTCATAAGATAAATGTGGCGTAGGTTCTTGAAATAACACACGGAGATCACTTTATACTAATATATTCTTACTAGGACACAGTTTACACCATTAAATATTTGCAATTACGTTACGACAGAAACAAATGCTAGCGCAGCACAATAGCTTGCGTACCTTATTCCAGCTAACACCAGAACGAACAGAACAAAACAGACTAGACAGAAGAATGAGCATTGCATTGTATTTTATACTCTAACAAAGATAATCACATTATAATCTCATACAATAAAAATAATGTCTTTTCTGCATTTATCGATATATATATTGTATATTTTTACAGTTAAATCAATGTTTGCAATTAATTTTGCGCCACATTCTGTCTGTTTTATTTATGTTTCACCTTGATAAGGGTGAATATCGCAAAAGGGACACTACACACACCATACATAATAGCCAATGCCTCTTTCTCTATTTGTGAATGGGTTCGTTGAGCTTTGGACATCACTTTTGATGCGAAAGCAATAGGTCTGTCTTTATCACCTAATCTGTGCGAAAGCACTATACCGATTCCGTAAGAGGAAATGTCACCTTGTAACACAACTGGTTTTTCAGGATCAAAGTGAACCAAGGATCGATCACTGAGCACTGAATCGTCAAGTTTTGAAAAGATCTGTCCAAACAAAGGGGACGTTCTTGCGACACAAGCGTTGCAAAAGAATTGCGATTTGTCTAGCATTCGGTATGAACCGAACATAATAGTTCATTTTCCCTAAGACTGACTGCAATTATGTGACATTGCGAGGATCTGACAGGTCAAGCATGGCTAACAAGTGTGACTGAAGATGATGCACACCTTGACTGTTGTTGAGCAACAGGTTTTAAAAAATCACACTTGTCCAGCCTATACTTTAGTCCTGCATCAGATAACACACGAAACAAGCCACGCAAATTTGCAATGTGTTTTTCAGGTTTACGAACTGCTACGACAATATCGTACAAATAGTTTGAACAGTTTGGTACTTGAGCAGTCAGCTGTTCCAAATACCGTTGGAAAACGCCGGGTGCTGAATCACTGCCAAAAGGAAACGCAAACATTTAAACAAGCCCAAATGAGTGTTCACAACACAGACGGTTTGAGATTCTTCATCTAGTGGTATTTTAAGATACGCGTCGCTCAAATCAATTTTTGAAAAGTAGCGACTAGCGCCTAATCTGTCCATGAGACCGTCTGGGCGTGGCAATGGATAAGTATCAATCACAGTTTGGGGGTTGTCTGTAGGCCTAAAGTCAACACAGAGGCGAATGCTACCTAAAGGTTTGGGGAGCAAAACCAGTGGACTTGCCCACTGATTAGCTAGTACGGGCGCAATAGCTCCGCTATCTTGCAATTCTTTACGTTCAGCAACCACTTTGTCCTGTAATGTAATGGGAACAGGTCTGGCTCGGCAAAATTTCGGCTCAGCGTTGTCTTTCATACTAATATGAGCAACAGAATCGTTAGGCTTGCCTAACCTTCAGGAAAGAGGTCAGGGAATTCTTCCCGCAAGCGAGCTACACTGTCTGTGGCATTGAATGCTGTCACTGACAAAACATTGTCCTGAATTTGAAAGCCAAACAAATCAAACGAATCAAGACCAGATATGTTCTCACAATCATGTGATTGTAGCACAGTGAAAGTGACAGTTCGCGTATGCGAGCGATACATGGGAGGCTAAGTACATTTTCCTAGAACAGGAATGTCGTGTCCATTATAATCAGTCAGGAGAGTGTTGGTTTTAGACAGGCGTAGGGAGCCTAGCAGTTCATGTGCGCTACAATTCAGCACTGTAACAGAGGCACCCGCGTCCGTCTGAAATTTCAAAGGTTTTTACACTAAGATGCAAATGAACAAAACGTTTGTTTGACTGGCGTAGCACCGAAGGAACTGTTTGCTTGCTAGTTTGGTAATGCATGCAGCAGGCTTTGAACACACTTGGAAGTTAGCAGGGTCGGAGGAGCAGTTTATTACTCTGAGATTTATTCCACCTGACTACCATTATGACTAAACTGAACGCTAGTATATGACATAACCGGAGTTGTATATTACTATTAATGTATCGGTGAGTGCCTTGGTGCCACATAGATTGTATTAAATCGGGCGCGCAGCGGGCCAATGTCCACCTAACGTTTGAAGATAGTCCTGTTCTGCCCCTGTCGATTCTACTCACTGTAAGCAATCTTGTGAAGCAAAATTCAACCAAGTAACATCGTATTAAAAAGGGTTGTTGCAGCAAATTAGAACACGCTTCCGCCGAGATAAAATATAATTCACAGGCGCAGTGTCCCCAACAAAACACGTGTTATAACTGGAAGCGATTGCTATTACAGTAATATTTGGCACCTGCAGTCAATCCGAGACCACACAAATCTCAGAGTATTAGGCTAACTTCTTCCCTTACGCGCCTTATGATGACACATCTCTCGTTTATGTTCATAAATTTTCTTCACAATAAATCGGGGTCTGTCCTTCAGAACAATGCAACTTACGTTAGCCCTTTCTAGAACAATCTATCTTCTCTTTACGTACATTGAATTTAGATTCCGGTTTGACTCAGAGCCAAAGTATTTTGCACTGCCACCTGGAACTATGATGCAATTAAAACAAACGTTACCACATTACAAAATGAATTTAGATTTGCTTAACTGTAATCGACTCTACGGCCCCCATGCGTACAATAAGACCCCCCCCCCCCCCAGCACTGAGCCATGCAAGAAATCTCTTACTCATGACGATGAAGCTCCATCGTGACTGCGATACGCGGTTCTACCGTTCTGTAGTTCGTCTAAGTTCCAATGAGACTTGGTATCACACAATTAAATTCACTGCCTCGCATACGCTTTTACTGGCGTATTAAATTGACGAATAAACTGTCGCTGCTCAACTGCAGTTCCAGACACTCGGAGCAATGCCTAGAACGCCATTTGTATTTTAAAAGTACTTACTGATAGAATAAAGTTATCATTTCATCGGATCGGTCAGATACGGGTCAGTCCGTTATTAAGGACGCAGAGCGGCTCTCTAGACCGAAAGCAGCATCGCCAAAACTCGTGCTCCCTTCCACTTTATTCGTATCTCCGCTCCCATGAGTAATCACATCGTTTTATAAAGTAATGAAAGATAATAGTATGTACGACAGGACATCTTTTTCTTAAACCCTGTCCTCAATTACGTGCTTTAGATTACTTTCCCGCGGCGCCTACATCTCCAAATATCGCCATCGAAGTTTTACCGGTGGAGCGGGGGGGGGGGGGGGGGGTGAGGGGGAGCGTGGTCACGTCAGCTTTCACAATCCCTCACGTGCAACTGGCGCTCCCGTCAACATCCGGCAACGTCAACGAGTAGGCCTTCCCACTCGAGCCTTCTATACCGATCGTTCGATGTATACCTGTCCACTGCCTTCTGCTTACTCGTTTACATTTACTTTGATTAATAAGGAAAATATCTTCATTCACGTTGCATTATGGGTGGCATGAATTACTATGGTTTAGGTTTGGATGAAGCCGTTACGTTATTGTTAATAAAATTGCTATTGAAGCCTTTAAATAGAACTGCAAATTATAGTGGGTATATTTATACAGTACTACGTGACGTAGTTGCTATGTTACAATTGCGTTCATTAGATGGGCCCTGTGACTAGGTTTTTTGTGAGGGGACAGAATTCTTATGTTTGTTCCATTGCAAACATATGGATTGTACCTGATCTTTCTTGCCGCAGGCGTAACATTGCGATTGTCTGGATGGGCAGTCTTGGCGTTTGTGCCGTTAATAGCGCCGAGGGCATGACTTAATTCTATCCACTGATGTAACCACCTGTTTAGAGAACCGTTTACGTGGCTTGCCCCATAAGTGCAGTTGCTGCATACTGGACCGCCCGTGAGCAAGGGGCGACTCAACCCGACAAATCGGTGGCTGCTAAATTTATTGCCGCTGCTGCACCTGAATCACACTGATCTAGAATTTGCAGTACGTGATGTAAATGATGGATCTGACTTTTGCAAAAATCCATTCGCTAAGTCTGACATAAGGTGCATAGTACACTATCACATCACACAATATAACATCTGAATACACTACTGGCCATTAAAATTGCTACACCACGAAGATGACGTGCTACAGACGCGAAATTTAACCGACAGGAAGAAGATGCTGTGATATGCAAATGATTAGCTTTTCGGATCATTCACACAGTCAACAGATGGGGACGTTCGCAAGACAACAACCATCTGCACGAACAGTTCGACGACGTTTGCAGCAGCATGGACTATCAGCTCGGAGACCTTGGCTAGGGTTACACTTGACGCTGCGTCACAGACAGGAGCGACTGCGATGGTGTACTCAATGGCAAACCTGGGTGCACGAATGGCAAAACGTCATTTTTTCGGATGAATCAAGGTTCTTTTTACACCATTGTTATGGTCGCATCCGTGTTTGGCGACATCGCGGTGAACGCACACTGGAAGCGTGTATTTGTCATCGCCATACTGGTGTATCACCCGGCGTGATGGTATGGGGTGCCATTGGTTACACGTCCCGGTCACCTCTTGTTCGCATTGACAGCACTATGAACCGTCTACGTTACATTTCAGAGTGTTACGACTCGTGGCTCTATCCTTAATTCGATCCCTGCGAAACCCTACATTTCAGCAGAATAATGCACGACCGCATGTTGCAGGTCCTGTATGGGCCTTTCGGGATACAGAAAATGTTCGACTGCTGCCCTGGATAGCACATTCTTCAGATCTATCACCAACTGAAAACGTCTGGTCAATGGTGGCCGAGCAACTGGCTCGTCACAATACGCCAGTCACTACTCTTGATGAAATGTGGTATTGTGTTGAAGCTGCACGGGCAGCTTACCTGTACATGCCATCCAAGCTCTGTTTGACTCAATGCCCAGGCGTATCAAGGCCGTTATTACGGCCAGAGGTGGTTGTTCTGGATACTGATTTCTCAGGATCTGTGCACGCAAATTGCGTGAAAATGTCATCACATGTCAGTTCTAGTATAATATATTTGTCCAATGAATAACCGTTTATCATCTGCATTTCTTCTTAGTGTAGTAATTTTAATGGCCAGTAGTGTATAAAGCCACCCCGTGCGCATTTGAATTTGAACGTCCTCGTCAAACCATGCAAATCTGTTATCCACTCGCGATACGTTTTTTCTGACCTTTTCTTGCAATTAAAGAATTGATATCTGCCTGCTACCACTATCACTTGTTGGTCATGATAGTTAGTTAGATAACGTACAACCTGATCATAGAAAAGGCCTCTCCAAGTGGCGTTAGGGAACAATTTCTTTATGAGGCGAATGACTGCGCATCCTACCATTGACAAAAAGTAATATAGTTTCACGGTACCTGATTCTTTGTGAGCAATAATGTGGGCTTCATACTGTTGCAACCACTCAAGCCATTCCTCTTTGTTTTCGTTAAACTGATGAAAAGGCGGTATTACACTTGAAGCTACAGCTGTTGCTTGTTGGTCGGGCGGCGTTGCTTGGTTGGCCAGTAACTGTTGTAGCGTGTTTAGAAGGGTTGCAGTCTGCTGCGTCTATATCTCAAACATCTGTCTTAGCTGCACTGCATCCATCACTTGCAGCTGAGTTGCCTGAGCAGAGGTGGGAGAGGTGCGTCTCTCATTTTGGAATAGGCAAATGCAATAAACAGACAAATGGAAGCAATTAAAATAAGCACACCAGCAAACAAATTTTCCACAACGCCTACTTGAAAACAATGAATAGAAAAAAACATGATATGTGACACTCTTAAAACATGTAAACACACCCTTGCAAAGAAAAGACAAGGAAGAATTAAGGCACCAGCAAAACAAAAAAGCCCACGACAAAACAAAATAGGGACAATCTGTGGCAGCTTGTGGCTACGGGTTCTAAACGATAACAGGTTTTCGCTATGTTATTGCTCCTATGTTATTTGTACATCCCGTTTCCACGTTTTGTGTCTAGGAATTCTGTATACTCGGTTCGCTAAACAGTCAAACAACTCGTAATAGTGAGTTTTATTACAATAAGCCAAGTACAAATACTTAACTATGGTCTCAGAATTCTTGTAGTCCTTTATACATGAGTATCCACAACTGCAATTACACGCATGTTTCACAAGCAAAGGGCGACACGCAAAGTAATCAGTCTCCTTTAGAACAGACCAACAAATGTTACACTTCTGGTCCTAGCGACCGCTACTAACAAAAGTCTCTCAGCTGAACTGCAGTGACTTCTGATCTCTAACAGTGCTCTGCAGAGATTGATAATGAAGAGGCTACGATCGTCGGCTAACGAAGTAGCTAACGTTGAAGCTGCTATCGAAGTGGTTGCCACCAGTGAGGCGTGGCGCTTATGTCGCCTTCACCTAGGGGCCGCTGTTGTCACTTTGTCGTCCTGGATGGAGGTCGGTCAGCACGCGATTGGCTGACCTCTTCTCACAGCCTTTTCTTCTCTGTCGTTCCTGACTGGCGTGCCGGTGCTCACTTTACGCCGTAACAATTACTACCATCCTCTCCACTGTGATGAATAATGAGCGCTTATTCAAATAAACAGTTATTAAGTTACAAATTTTTTTCTTATAAAATACCTTTAACTGCGTGGAAGGTGAAGAATAGTTATTAAAACTCTTAAATCATGACCGACAATTCGCCGTGGATACCAAATGTAGATATTGTTGATCGGAATGCACTCTTTATAGTACGGTACCCCTCCGCAGCCCCAACTCATCGCCCACTCGACGCTCTCTCGCAGCAGACTGTAAAACTACAAACACTCCCAACACAATCTGTGTAGCGAAAGAGTAACGTATCACGGAGTCGTTCAGGTGTCCACAGACTCTCATAATGGCAAATATTCCAAGCAAACTTCCATTTCTCATGAAGTATACGCCTTTCAAGTTCCACGTAGGAGCAAACACATGTAGAGACTCCGTACGTATGATTATATGTGGCTCCTAACAAGTCATATACTGGTATTTTCCCTCTTTTTGTTATCTCGTCTTCGTGTCTGTAGGCGTCTCCTGAACGGCTTAGGCGCCAGTAATGTTATCTACCAGAATGTCGTGCAGCACGTGGCTTTCGGCCCAGCTTATCCCTTCCACGTTGAGTCGGCAGAACTTGATGCATGGCTCAATATTTCTTGTCAAAAGGTCCTGAGAAGGACCAGTTACATCTGCTGTAGTTGTCAGGTATCATTTGCTTTCAGTGTTTTAGCTAGGAGATCCGAAGATAGTCTAACAACCAATGTTTTCAGCTCTTTAGCGTTACCTGGGATGCACTACCTGGAGGTGAGTTGGCGCCACACCCCAGGATAATGAATGTTCTACTTTGACGCGGCTCATAGTAACAAAGGAAGCCTTAGAACGTTTACAAAATAATTTCTCTTCTATAAATTTTACAGTAGAGAGTGTATTACCATGTTGATGTGATCTCTTAGTAATTTATATTGTTACAGCTCTTGCTTAACAATAGTCTTAATCACGATCATAAATAAATGATCACATCTAAAAGAACAGTCCAGGTGGAAAATGTTGTCATTTCTAAAATATTGCAGCGCAGTGGACGAAAATAAACATAAATATCATATATATTGCCTCTGCTATTGTCAAACGTCCGGAAAAGTCTAAGTTTATTGCGCCTCTGATATTATTTAAACTCCAGTGTTTTTTTCTCGGTTAATTTCAGATCGAGCACTCACGGTAAGTCGGAATATTCCGATTTTTTTTAATTATATGACGCTGCAATTACATAGGCTCGTGTGTCGGCAGTTGAATTCAATTTATCTCTCATGATTTATTGAAAATTATCTTTCTCAAAGTATAGCGTCGATGCGTTGAAAACAAGGAACCGGATGGCCAAAATAGCAGTCGAGATAGAGAAACCAGCGAAGTACGTAGAACAGACGTGGCTAGAGGAGATTCAGGTCAGTACGACATCGAAAGCGGAAGGGGATGGGGCGACGGAGCAATAATTAGGGCTGCAATTCAGCGGTGTCTCCAGGGGCAATCAAGGAGACACTGATGCGCCCGGCAGAATCTGTTTAACTACGACAGCAACACAAGCGCCGGTGTCGGCTATCCTAGTAGGGTCAGATGCTGCAGACTCCGATCGATCAGACGGACAGAGCTGAGTGGTTACTCACCAGCCACGTGTCTAGAACTAGAAGATAGGCTACGACAATACGGCTAACGACGAAAACTCTATGTCGGTTTAGAATGAGTTCTGATCTAAAATGGGAAATAGAAAAAGTAATTACTGTTTAACAATTCTCCATTTTACATGGAGCTGAGGTCGTGGTTATGACACATTACTAAAATAATAGAAACTGAGAAGGGATAAATTCTTTGAGGTTGTCGACGACACTGTTAATTCTGTCAGGAACGGCTAAGGACTTGAAAGATCAATTGAACAAAATGGGCAATGTCTTGTACAGAGATCTAAAATGAACATCAATAAATCTAAAACGGGGGTAAAGGAAAGTAATATAATTTTAAACCAGGCGAGGCAAAGGGAATCTGATTAGGAAATGCGACATTTAAAATTGTCGATTTCATTTTATATTAGGGCTGCAAAAAACTGACTGTGGACAAATTGGAGAGGACATGAAATGCAAACCGGCAATCGGAAGGAGAGCGTTTCAAGAGAAAAAAGAAAGAAATTTCATATTATAGATTATAATTTTACTTTAGTTATTTGTACGAATTTTTGTTACGCGTCACAAAAAAGAGTTGCTTTTTGTACGGAAGTGAGACGTGAAAAATTAATAGTTCAGGAAAGATAAGAAAAGAAGCTTTTGAAGTGTGTTCTAGAGACGAATGCTGAATAGAAGCTGGGTAGATAGAATAACTAATGAGTAGATACTGAATCAAGCTGGGGAGAAAAGATACTTGTGAACAAAGTAAGAGCATATGGACTATCAGACCAATTGTGTGATTAGATTGAGGAGTTCCTAGATAACAGGACGCAGCATGTCATTCTCAATGGAGAGAAGTCTTCCGAAGTAAGAGTGATTTCAGGTGTGCCGCAGGTGAGTGTCATAGGACCGTTGCTATTCACAATATACATAAATGACCTGGTGGATGACATCGGAAGTTCACTGAGGCTTTTTGCAGATGATGTTGTGGTGTATCGAGAGGTTGTAACAATGGAAAATTGTACTGAAATGCAGGAGGATCTGCAGCGAATTGACACATGGTGCAGGGAATGGCAATTGAATCTCAATGTAGGCAAGTGTAATGTGCTGCGAATACACAGAAAGATAGATCCTTTATCATTTAGCTACAAAATAGTAGGTCAGCAACTGGAAGCAGTTAATACCATAAATTATCTGGGAGTACGCATTAGGAGTGATTTAAAATGCGATGATCATATAATGTTGATCGTCGGTAAAGCAGATGCCAGACTGAGATTCATTGGAAGAATCCTAAGGAAATGCAATCCGAAAACAAAGGAAGTAGGTTACAGTACGCTTGTTCGCCCACTGCTTGAATACTGCTCAGCAGTGTGGGATCCGTACCAGATAGGGTTGATAGAAGATATAGAGAAGATCCAACGGAGAGCAGCGCGCTTCGTTACAGGATCATTTAGTAATCGCGAAAGCGTTACGGAGATGATAGATAAACTCCAGTGGAAGACTCTGCAGGAGAGACGCTCAGTAGCTCGGTACGGGTTTTTGTCAAAGTTTCGAGAACATACCTTCACCGAGGAGTCAAGCAGTATATTGCTCCCTCCTACGTATATCTCGCGAAGAGACCATGAGGATAAAATCAGAGAGATTAGAGCCCACACAGAGGCATACCGACTATCCTTCTTTCCACGAACAATACGAGACTGGAATAGAAGGGAGAACCGATAGAGGTACTCAAGGTACCCTCCGCCACACACCGTCAAGTGGCTTGCGGAGTATGGATGTAGATGTAGATGTAGATGTAGATACAGTTTGAATAAATGAACATACCCTTTGACAGGAAACGATTTGAGGCATTAATAAATCGTCAGTTCGGTAATTTAAAGGAGTGAGACGGTTAAAAAATATAGAGGGAAGCTATGGCTTGAGTACGGTACGCAGATTCAGTTCGTTGTAGTTTGCAGTTGTGGTGTGCACCGTGTAGTGGCGTGTAGAATGTGTGTTGTATGAATCGTGTTATTGTATCAATGTGTTCAGAAGACGTGCACGCGCTGTGAAGTGTATCATACGAATCTGATAAAGCCTGTTTGTGTAGAATAAATCTTTGGATGTGAGTCTAATTTAATGTTGTTTTGCGTAATATGTTACATGAAACTTTAACAATTAACACTGAAAACAATCTGCGAAGATCTTGAATGTATTAAAATTCAGATAGGCAGCTTTATCTCTGAAACTTCCTTTAAATTTAGGCAGCATGCACGTACGTAATAGCAGTTCTCTATGGTAGTAAGATTCTATTAACTGTGCATCTACTTTATCAGAAAATGTATCTCACCTACAAGCACAAACTACAACCACACGATAGTAAACTATCTTTGGTGGGTAGAGCTATATGTTCATACTGGTAGGCTCTCAGTGCTGTCTTTCCATTAAATAAGAAATATAGTTCTTTAACAAAATATCCAGCTATCATGGGTCACGTCCTAGCATGAACAACTTTATGTACCATCTCGTAATATTTGAAACTTCTCTCAATAAATATTTGCTTTCTTTAAGTATTGATGACGCGTTTTCTTTGCTGCAGAATCTATCAGCACACACAAGCACGATGTTTTTACGTAAAATTCCTTGAGCTTAATCAAGGTACCTCTCTGAAGGAGTATTATTAGTACTACTTTTTAAAACAAGTCTGAGTTGAATATGGTTAATCTGTTCAGAAATATAGTGAAATAACGTCATGCGCCTCACACGCGTTATTTAAATTATTTCACATCTTACAGCGTAGGCTGCTGGCCTTAGCAAATACTACAATAAGAGAGTTCAAAATTGGGTAAAATTTCACCTATTGCTTGAAATTAGCAAATTACTCTTACAGCAATCACATCTGGCCTCCAGCACGCTCAAGATACAACATCAGAAATCGAAGATGAAGAGCTGAGAACAAATGAATCATCAGAGCATTTATTCTGAGAATGACAATGATCACAGACATTATTATCCCAATATAACAGTTCTTTGTAAATCATGACACATTTAATTAATATTTTTGAAATATTTTTATAAAGAAAGTTCGCCATTATCAGTTTTTGACACTTTGTAACAAGTAACGAAGTTTTTCGCGATAAATAATGTTCACTTCCACGAAAGTTTATCGCACAAGTGCCTGCTCCAGGAGGCAAGCAGCACACAGAGCCTCCCAGAAACTACGAGGGTATAGGAAAGAACGACGTAGAGAGTTGCATCAAACCCGTCTCCAGACTGAGAACTACCACCACCACCAAAACAACAACAATAACGACAACGTTAAAAATTGGCTTAAGTGCCAGACTATGAAGCTAAATCCAAATCAAACGATTCGTTTGGGGAGCAGGCTTTCATCTTCAGCTGAAACGTACTCGAATCTTTCAAAACGTTAATGTTACGATTATAAGAAACAATAAAACAATCAGACCAACCACTGTCCATTTTACATTCAGTTCTCGTCCTAATCTTCTAATTCCGTTGAATCTAGACACTTGTTCCCTTCTGTGCATCTTCCATCGGCTGTCAGTTCGTGCTATCGGAGGTGGTATGCCGTTGTCTTCCTCCGAACTCTGAACAGCCGTCAACAGCCAGTTACAGGGGGACCCACTGTTTAATGTGCACCCTAAGACTCAGTGCAACTTGCAATTGATCACATTATCAGACTACGACAGAGGTAAAGGTTTCGATTCTAGGACTGACAAGGGATCTGATCCCGATGACCCTAGCTCCATAGTCTGGCACTTAAGCCCTATCTTAAGTACTGGGCGTTTTGTTGCTTTTTCCATAAATCTTTCATTCCTCTGAAACTGAAAAACTGATTCATATACAGCTTTTGTGCTCGCTCTATCATCTTCTTTTACAAGTCCTGATGCCACACCATCAGTTCCTGTTAATTTATTGTCCTTCATTATTGGTAGGGCTGCGTCCTCTACTGTAATTTTACCCTCCTCACACTTTGGTAGGAATCCTCCATTAATACTACTTTCTTCTGTTACTGTGTTTCCTGCGAGAACATTTGATAACTTTCCAAAAACTCCTTGCATAATTTCAGACATTCTTTTTTGGCCACCAGGTCAGTTTCATTATTTTCCATTATTGTCATTATTGATCTGTATCCTGTTATGAACGACTTTTTACATCTATAATCTCTAATGTTTTTCATACTTCTGTGTTCATCGTATTTTCTAGTGGCTTGTTGCTTTTAGAATTCTACTTTATATTGTGGGTTGTTGCTATCGACCCTCACCTTTATCGCCTCTTCGCATCTCCAAAGAACCATACCATATCCTTCCCATAGCCTTTCCTCCTTATTTAAGTGTTCCTTTGCTACCTAAATTACCATTCATCTGACGGTTTACCTTAGGCCCTCATGTCTTTCATCTTTTCGTTTTGGTTTGAAGTTAATAAAGAATTTAAAATCGCTTATGTTACGTCAGGTGATATCCATTTTCTGATCTTTCTCGTCTCAGTAGACGAACGCCTACTTTACGTTATTTTGTATTAGCTCTTATGATCTTTTCTCTCAATATAATTTAGTACATTTTGATTGGCAGCACGTTGTGGTTTGCCAATTCTGCTCATCGTACTGCTTTTAAGTCTAGAACTCTACTTACATGTCTCCAATACGTGGTCAGTTTGATAACTATACTCCACACCTGGAGCTTTTCAAAGTCCTACTCAATTTTTTTATGTGCGGGAACGATGTTACAATTCTCTAGTTCCACATGTCTGTAGTGTGTAACAGCATATGTTACGAACCGTGACTAGCAAGTGGACGGAATCTCTAGGTCGAAAACAAAGTACTCTTTTCTTTCTTAAATCTCAGTGCCAATTTCTTCAGTGGTGCTCTAGGAACAGCTTCACTTCCCTGTTCAATTACACAGTGCTACCGAAGTTACTACTTTTTTTGTAGAACGTTCTAACGCCCCCCTCAGTATATGTTTAGATGATAGGGTCGACAATATTGCACTACGTCGGAATAACGTACAATTGCTGTCGCATTACTATTGAGTTCTATAATCGGAGACAGTCGCGACACGAAGCTTTGGCAAAATTATGTTGCTTATACAATGAGTGCGTATTTCCCACTCGTATCCATTGTATGTGCAACACAAGATTATGCCGCCCCATAGTCCTTTCTTTCTCTTCAAGTAACGTACGAACAACTATACTCAGATATTGTAATAAGCTCGTAGAACGTAGAGGGCAGTACTATGTAAGCGATGTTTACTCATCTCTAACCGACGAATATTCTACTAAAATGTTCTAAACCACCCAGGAAGGAAAAACAGAAATTAATACGTCGCTTTCTCCCTTTGCGTCTCCATAGAGCTTAAATGAACAAAATGTTAATGGATTCACCAGTAAACAAAAATTCTTGAATAATTAAATCGTATGCTTCCTCTGATATCAACAGTGACTATGCACACATCACGGACTAGGCAAAACAATTCTAATAATAATCAGAATTTTTCATTTTTTTTATCACCATTCTAAAACGTACACAAGCCGCTACCCTTTAAATAAGAACCTAAAGGAAAAGGGGTTCAGTAGTTAGTCGCAAATCCAAACTATTTTTATTGCAGATCTAGGTTTCAGCAGTCAAATAGCTATCTTCAATGTTAAATAGGAATCAGTAATTAAAAAATAAATTAAAGCCACGTTGTACAACAGTTCTGGCAAAGTTAGGTAACATACCATTAAATCGAGTCATATAGACACACCAAGCTCTTGACCACACATGCTATTATGCGACTGTAGGATGTGCGTTCTAATTGAGGCTGTAATTTAACAGCAGAAAAAGCAGCCTCAGCTAACATCATAGTGATAGAGCAACGTCCTGTATACAAGTAACATCCATACAAAATAACCACGACAATTCTTTTAACAAAACTGGTATTAAATTTAAAGAACATAAACCCAGCACACTTTATTAAAATTAACAGTTTAGACCTAAAGCAAACTACCTTTCTTAAAAACTTGCAAAACATTGAGTTTGTGAAAAATAAAACACTACGTAAACGTGGAAGAACTTTAGAATACTGCAAAAACTTTTTTTACAATACTATATATTGGTAAAACCCTAAAGTATCCGGTCGCGCTGCTGTGTTTTAATACAATGTTATCATCTTAATTAATGTAAAAATCGTTTTAATTGCAGTGATTTAGCTGTCAAGAAGGAATGATGTACACAAATTGCCTTAACTTCGACTACTAGCATTTCAGTTGACATATATTGCGTGCTACTGGCGCTGAACGCATTAACAAAGATGATAAATGAGAGAATATTGAAGATAGTCAAGACCACAAGTAGTAATAAATATTTTTCTGACATTGTGAACTGCCAGGTGTTGTCATTTAAAGAACACGACTGGTAGGTATGTTACGTCCCTTGGTTTTGACATCTTCTGCCCCCAAGTAGATGTTCTTCTAAAAGCTCCCAAAAATAGTTGCTTTTCGTCACTACTTATTCATTCAGCAGGCGTATGTCAGAAGAACTCGGCTGGCAAATTACCTTGACGTCCCTGAGGGGGCCCATGAAATAATAAATCTAACTAACTTCGCTGACCATCTTACTACTGGAGACATGATATTCTGTCCTTGCATGGTATTTAAAGTATAAAACAGTCTATATACATTATTCCTCCTCGACAGCTAAGGTGGTCGAATACAAATGATACTTTTACATTAATTAATATTATATTGACACATAGCAATGTAACAATGATTATTATTATGACTGATATCTGTAGGCTTTTAGCATTACATAATTTTATAAAAAAAAGTATTACAAAATTCTAAAGTTTCGCCACATTTATAAAATGGTTACATTTCCAGAAACACAGTTTTGTAATTTTTTAAATATGAAATTTGCTGTATGACAAATTTTTTAATTTTAGTAAGGGTTACTTGGCTCTAGTTTCTTTTTAAATTTAATATCAGTTTTATGGTAAAATTGTTGTAGTTAACGTCAGTGATATAAAGGTCTCTGGTATATGCATATGACATAAACTGAGGCTGCTTGTACTGTTAGAATCTTGCGATGTACGTCCTGAGGTTGTATAATAATGTGTGTGATCAAAAGCTTGATAAACTTATATGACTAGATTTAAATGGTGCGTTACCTAACTTTGTCGATTTTAATTTACAACGTGGTTTTTAATTACACCTTTTAATACTGATTCATGTATAATTTCTGTTTGTGTTGTAGGACTTAATATAGCTATCCAGTAGCTGAAATCTAGATCTGCTGTAAAAATATACACTCCTGGAAATGGAAAAAAGAACACATTGACACCGGTGTGTCAGACCCACCATACTTGCTCCGGACACTGCGAGAGGGCTGTACAAGCAATGATCACACGTACGGCACAGCGGATACACCAGGAACCGCGGTGTTGGCCGTCGAATGGCGCTAGCTGCGCAGCATTTGTGCACCGCCGCCGTCAGTGTCAGCCAGTTTGCCGTGGCATACGGAGCTCCATCGCAGTCTTTAACACTGGTAGCATGCCGCGACAGCGTGGACGTGAACCGTATGTGCAGTTGACGGACTTTGAGCGAGGGCGTATAGTGGGCATGCGGGAGGCCGGGTGGACGTACCGCCGAATTGCTCAACACGTGGGGCGTGAGGTCTCCACAGTACATCGATGTTGTCGCCAGTGGTCGGCGAAAGGTGCACGTGCCCGTCGACCTGGGACCGGACCGCAGCGACGCACGGATGCACGCCAAGACCGTAGGATCCTACGCAGTGCCGTAGGGGACCGCACCGCCACTTCCCAGCAAATTAAGGACACTGTTGCTCCTGGGGTATCGGCGAGGACCATTCGCAACCGTCTCCATGAAGCTGGGCTACGGTCCCGCACACCGTTAGGCCGTCTTCCGCTCACGCCCCAACATCGTGCAGCCCGCCTCCAGTGGTGTCGCGACAGGCGTGAATGGAGGGACGAATGGAGACGTGTCGTCTTCAGCGATGAGAGTCGCTTCTGCCTTGGTGCCAATGATGGTCGTATGCGTGTTTGGCGCCGTGCAGGTGAGCGCCACAATCAGGACTGCATACGACCGAGGCACACAGGGCCAACACCCGGCATCATGGTGTGGGGAGCGATCTCCTACACTGGCCGTACACCACTGGTGATCGTCGAGGGGACACTGAATAGTGCACGGTACATCCAAACCGTCATCGAACCCATCGTTCTACCATTCCTAGACCGGCAAGGTAACTTGCTGTTCCAACAGGACAATGCACGTCCGCATGTATCCCGTGCCACCCAACGTGCTCTAGAAGGTGTAAGTCAACTACCCTGGCCAGCAAGATCTCCGAATCTGTCCCCCATTGAGCATGTTTGGGACTGGATGAAGCGTCGTCTCACGCGGTCTGCACGTCCAGCACGAACGCTGGTCCAACTGAGGCGCCAGGTGGAAATGGCATGGCAAGCCGTTCCACAGGACTACATCCAGCATCTCTACGATCGTCTCCATGGGAGAATAGCAGCCTGCATTGCTGCGAAAGGTGGATATACACTGTACTAGTGCCGACATTGTGCATGCTCTGTTGCCTGTGTCTATGTGCCTGTGGTTCTGTCAATGTGATCATGTGATGTATCTGACCCCAGGAATGTGTCAATAAAGTTTCCCCTTCCTGGGACAATGAATTCACGGTGTTCTTATTTCAGTTTCCAGGAGTGTAGATAGGATATGCAATCGAATGCTGAATTCCTTTTCCTTACTCTTAAATTTAGTATAGTCGCTGTGCATAACGATTCAAAGGGAATAAAACTAGCTTACCGACCTTTTTATCATCATCACAACCATGACACTTGTTATCGAGAGTCATCAAAAGTTAAACTCACATGAAACGATGATAGCTCATAACAAAAGGAAACAAAAAAACCTAGGTCATACAACGACTTATGGGCCTTATCTTATTACGTTTGTCTCAGAAAAGGGGAGATACACTTCCAGGGATTGTAGAGGGTGTCTTCAGAAAATAAATTGAGGATAGGTGCTCGTGTACGGAAACGTCAGAGTTGCGAAGTTTCAGACGCCGGTGCTTGCCACTAGGCAGTAAACGTGACTTTGTACGCTGACGGACTGTTGGTGGAAATTATCGCAATGTTGTTGTTATTCAGTGATCATGAAGTAGAAACAATTGTTTTTTCAGACACATGATATTATGTATTCAGTCAAACTTTCTACAACAACGTCTGGGCTTCGTAGCAGGACGGCGTCTCCAAACATCACAAGCCATAGTGTGAATTCTCCGCCCGCTACTCCCAACTGTCTTGTGTTTCAAACTGAGGCAGACGATCCAGGAGATGTCAGCTGGCAGTAGGAGCTGATTATTCAGGAATGCCGAAGATCCAGGAAATCGCAGGTGCCAACAAGAACTCTGAGAAACCTCACAAAAGTATTATGTGCTGCCAGGTTCCGAAGGGTTTAGATATTCCCGACATAGTGGCGGTTCGAGCAGGGACTATTAGGATTAGAAAATAAAATATTTGTTTAATAGTCGCACTTTCGTCTAAAGACCACCGGTTTCGGAACCGAGTACCATTACCAGGCCATTTAAAAGCATTATGAGCACCTGCTTATTGGAGCGAGCTGGCTATAAACGCAGTACATGAGTGATATTGCTTGACTGGCATTCGAAAGCCTTTGGTATATTTCCAGAAATATCTGCCATTAGATGTCTACGTTCAGGTCGCATAATTTCAGTGCATCACCGGGCGGTGATTCGTGGGACCAGCGATGGCGCCCCGTAACTTCCAGGATGCCTTCCATCGGGTTCAGGTCAGGCCAGGACATCAACGTAAGTTCAGTATAATGTCCCTCAGTGGAAGCATAAAGCATAAAGGGAGAAAGATTGACACCAATGATGTTCAACTAGTCTAAAGGTGTCAAACTGCCTTCTATTATTACCACGACTCCCGAGGAAACACAGGCGAACGTCTGCATAGCATTATGCTATCCCCACCGTCGACTATTTCGAGTAGCCGTTAGCCTGGTTGACATCATATCCAGATACGAACATTTATTCTAAAGGGAAAGTTGTTTCATCCAACCACGCGACACGTCTCCACTGATCGACGTTCCAGTTTCGATGATTTCGTGCCCACTGTAACCACAATCCACGATATCGTTAAGTCAACGTATGGATACGTAGAGTCGTGTGCTGCGAAGCCTCTTGTTCAACGATGTGCATCGATCGGTCGAAACACTTCGCCCTGCACCACCACTAAACACTGTCGTCTGTCACAGATCGCCGCCTTTGCTACTTTACACAAGGGGCAAGACTCTGATAGCCATCTTCTGTGATGACACTTGGACATCCAACACCTTTTCACTCATTGTAATTGCACTGCCGTTCACCAAATTTGCACACACGACAGTGACAAGCGAATAGCGAACAGCTTCACTATTTCCGAGACGTTTGTTGCAGAGGACCCGTTAAGTATGTTAACGTCAGTGAATTTTCGGATTTATGGTCCATATCGTTGCTGGAATTAGTACTCATTCATCTTTGCTCCCCTTATATACTTTCTTACTGCTGTATGGTCAAGCATGCAACGCCCAAGGCACCATTCGCTCTCAAGGTAGGTACTGCTCATAATGTTTTCTCTCATCTTTTATTATATACAGGGTGATCAGAAACTGTCTGAAATGCTTGTGTAGGTAATGATGAGAAATTAAAAATTCGATATGTTGCACCGTTAATGAGCCAATTAGCACTGAAGTTAGCTAATCTGGGAACAGAACGTGTAAATTCAAGTGGCGTACAAAAGACTGTGTTACCAAATGCGTTCCTCGCTTCGTTTCGTAAAACCAAACAAGAGAGCAATACAGAAACTGGACATGGGATGGCAGTAAGGATCGAACTTGAGTCAAAGGCTAACCAGTCCCGTACACTATCATGTATACTGTGAGAACAACTGACACTAACTGTATCATGGATGGTTCTTGAATTTGACCTGACTGGTTATTGTCAATTCTAATGAACTAAGAAACAACTGTTTCTTAGTTCAACATATCCTGTGATTCCCTTACAAGCTTTGCAGTCTGTTTCTGACCACCCTGGATCGATACCAGCTACATTTGGCACATAAACAACGTGCCTCACAACTATCAGCGTTCCATTGGGGTAGGAGATACAGGCAGAAACTTGTTTTCTCAGCCCTCGCATCTAGGCTGCCTTCAAGACAGGCATATTGTGTGGGAACAGTATCGGCATGCCAAATCAACCTGTTCTGTGGGGCAGCCTACGTGTCAGGGACAAAAACAGTTTTCCGAAATACAGGTATGCTGTAATGAAGTGTGTTTGTAGTAGGTAGGCAACCCACCACACAGTCCTACAGGACGTTGGGAAAAACAAGTTTTGATTTAAATGTGCTTGGAAAACTTCAAAGCCGATTTTCGCGGGGATTTGTGGAAGCTACCTCGAGCTGTTCTGTGAGACTGATATTGGAATTGTAGCTTGCACGTACCATAAATACGAAAAATTTAAATATTTCCAATTGCCATGTTGTTTCCTTGTGAGTCTGAGAGCCGAACACCAACACTAGAAATGTTCAAACGTGTTAATTCCTAAGGGAATAAACTGCTGAGGTCATCGGTACCTAGAATTGCACACTACTTTAACTAACTTATGCTCAGAACAACACACACACCCATGCCCGTGGGAGGATTCGAACCTTTGTTGGGAGGGGCCGCGCAATCCGTGACATGGTGCCTCAAACCGCGCAGACCAACACTAGAAACTCACGTACAGATCACTTGTCAGCAGCTTTCTCATGACACCGCTCAGCAACATTATTAAACTGTCAGTCAAAGTGTCATCTCTAATACGCAAGGTGTTTCAAAAAGATTTAACTGACTTCAAGATACTATATTGTCATCTACAAGAACGAAGACAGAAAGTTGGGGTGAATTTTAATTTGCACGTAGAAATTAGAGGCTTACCTTGGTGCCAGCTGTTGCCGTTACATGCAGTTGCCTGGTTGGGCACCCATGGAGAAAGTAGTTTGCTTCGTGCTCGGTATGAATTCGTTACAGCCATCATGAAAAGCTTGTGACAACTGAATCCTGTACCGTTTGAAACACAAACATCCAAATACCATTTAGTTATTTACACGTCATGTTCCGTAAGACCAAATTGAGGAGCAAATCTCATAAGTTTTAGTAAATGCAATCAACGATACAAGAATCAGCCTAATTTTTCAAGGAACTCCTCGACAGGATAGAAGGAGCGACGCATGAGGGAACTTCTCAGTTTCGATTTCAAAGCGCGTTGATTACTGCTAGTATTTTAGAATTCTAGTGGTAGGTTTTTGATAATGGATGCAGCAGTATACTGCACACCTTTCTGCACAAGAGTTAAGGAAGTCCGATCAAAATGCAGGTTTGATGTCTGCCGAGTATTAACTGAGTGAAAGCTTCTTATTCTTAGGAATAAGCTAATATCGTTAACAAGAAATGACAGTAAGAAGTATATATACTGAAAGGCCAATGTCAAAATACCCAAACTCGTGAACAGGGGTCGACTATAGGTGCGTGAACTTACACCACTTATTGCCAGAACCGCCCGTTTCAAAGCCACAACTATCATTTTAGAATGGGAAGAGTGACCCCAGAATATAATACCATATGACATAAGTGAATGAAACTAAGCGAAGTAGACTAATTTTCGTGTCGAACGATCACTCACTTCAGATACCGTTCGAATAAAATAAATGGCAGCATTAAGTCTTTGAACAAGAACCTGAACGTGGGCTTTCCACGAAAGTTTACTATCTATCTGAACACCTCTGTTCAGTTTCACTTCTGGAGCGATATTCTGTGATTAATATAACCAAACGCTTTAATTAAGTGAAAAATAGGTCTATCGTTAAACCTTTTGTTTACCCATGCAGTACCTCACACAGAAAATAGAATGTAGCATTTTCGTTGTTAAACGACTACTAAGGCCGAATTGTACATTTGATAGCAAATCGTGTGATATAAAATGATCAATTATCCTTACATACACAGCCTTTTCAGTAATCTTAGCTTAGAAATAGTTCTAATATGGTCTACATTATACCTTTCTCCCTTTTTACAAAGCAGCTTTACTACTGAGTACTCAAATCTTTCAGGAAACTGACCATTCCTAAAGGAAAAATTACAAATAAGGCTAAATACAGGGCTAACATGTGCAGCACAGTACTTTAATATTCTGCTAGGCACTCCATTATATCCATGAGAGTCCTTAGTTTTCAGTGATTTAATTACTGACTCAATCTCCCCCTTGTCTGTATCACAGAGGAGTATTTCAGACATCAATCTCGGAAAGGCTTTTGCCAAAAGAGTTATATGATTCCCTGTAGAAACTAAATTTTTATTTAATTCGCCAGTAATGCTCAGAAAATGATTTTTAATACTGTGCAGACATCTGATTGGTCAGTAACAGCAATATTTTTATTACACACTGACTTTATATCGTCACCTTGTGCACCTGACCAGACACTTCTTTCACAACTGACCATATGGTTTTAATTTTATGCTGTGAATTAGCTATTCTATTTGCATACCACATACTCTTGGTCTTCCTAACATTTTTAAGCACCTTACAGTACTGTTTGTAAGGACCTACTGTAGCTTGATTGTGACTACTTCTAACATTTTGATGTAATTCCCGCATTGTTCTATATGAATCCTTATCCCACTAGTCAGCCACCCAGGCTGCCTACGTTACAGCAAAATACTCGGGACAGACTCACCAAGAGTGGAAAACTATAGGTTAGCATTGCAATTAAACTAATTAAACTATGTGCAAAACTCTGTTCATTGGGCTGAAACTTGTGGCGCTAATGTGAACGCTTTGAGCTGTGACAGATGTATTACAGCAGTTTCGCCTCAAATACTGCTGTGCAGTTGTACCTAAATTGAACCTGTTGAAACGAAGAATACAAAATTTGCTATGTTACCTGCAACTCGACCTGACCCACAATGCATAATGTACGTGCGAGCGAGATACCTCTCCCAGGGTGACCTCTAACAGCAAACAAGTGACCCGGTAACTACCAGCGCCAAACGCAAACACTAAGGTTTGAGGTGTAAGCTAAAATTAATTCCACATTATTGTCTTCATTCACGTTGAAGATATACTTCTGTGAAATAGTGTGAATGCATTTGAAAGATACTACGTTTTTTAGAGAGGTTGGCAAAATTCTGTCCACCGCGATTCCAATAGCACTACTTGATGATGAGGGGGATGCCATCAAAATTTGTTCCCCATATTGAGGTCATTTGTGATTGTCACCAATGGGTTCAGAAAGGCGGCAAGGCGTAAAAGTAGGGTCGCAACTCTTTCGTTCCATTTACCCTCACGAAGACAATCAAAGAGCTGTCCGCTAGTTCTCGATATATTTTTTCCAAATTCTTATAATAACTATGGAAATATGTACCCGAAAAAAAGACCGAACCGTGAAGGAATTATCCGAATGCGACGAAAAATTCGTAGATGTGATGTACGTGTGCAAATAACAAATGTGTCATAAAATTTTGATGATTTGTTAATGAGAACGAGCTTCACAAATTGAGGACTAAATAGTTGTTGAACCACATCTGGGCCTTCTGTAAGCAGTTATTCGGCTTGGCAATGATAGAGTTGTTCCGTGTCCTCCTAAGTAATGACGTACCAAATTAGGTCCGGTGCATTAGGTCGTCAAAATACCGAGATGGTTGGATGGCAATGCGCATAAACATACTTTCTCAGTTGGGGAGAGATCCGAAAAACTTGATGCAAGAGACAGGATTTGGCAACCAAGTAGATAAGCAGTAGAAACTGTCGCTGTGTGCGGGCGGCCATTATCTTGCAGAAATCTAAGCCCAGGATGGCTTACCATGAAAGGCAGCAAAACAGGGCGTAGCATTTCGTCAACGTACCGCAGTGCTGCTAGAGTGCCACAAAAAGGGTCCTACCGTGGAATTAAATCACACTCCAGACCAGACTTCCTGGTTATCGGGCGGTATGGCTGGTGACAGTTAGGATCGTATCGTCGCTTTTTCTCTGGTCGTGGTGTCTCCATTAGAAGTGGAGCTCTTCATTGAGAACAGTTTTATTACAGTCAATGAGAGTCAACGCCAAAGAAGTGTCCATAGACTTCCTGGGCAGCGGTGTGATATCAACCTGATTATCGCCTGACGTATGGCCAAATAACGAGGAATGATGGTTTGGGATGCAATTTCTTTTTGTAGCATGACCGCTTTGGTTGTCATCCGCGGCACCCTTACAGCACAGCCGTACGTCAGCGACGTTTCTACGCCCCATTTTATCGCCCTTTATAGCGAGCTATTCTGAGCTTACGTTTCAGCAACATAATGCCAAGCCACGCACAATGAGAATTTCTACTGCTTGTATTCATGCTTGCAAGACTCTACGTGGGGTCCGGTACTCCAACAAGGTCGGGATTCATGCGTCATGATGAATCGGTGGCCTAGGGGTATACCCTTCAGTTAAGAATCAAAAACGTCCTCGGTCCCGAGTTCGAATCCCGCTGGTGTTTAAGTTTTGATTAACAATCAGCATTGGCGGCTGCATAATTCCGGCATAAGAAACCCTCATTCTGCCAACACCATTGTCGAAGAGGGCGGATGAGCGAACAGAGCTTCAGGGCACTCTCTTTCCCTAGGGTTGGGAAACTGCCCCTAAAGGCGGAAGAATCAGCAATGATCAACGGTATGAGAATGCAGAAAGCAATGGAAACCACTACATTAAAAACACGCAACGTGTATCCACAGGACATGTGGCCTTTAATTGAAAAAGTGTCATGATTATCTCCCTATTTGTAAAAGGAATAATCCCCCACTCGGAGCTCAGGGAGGGGACTGCCAAGGTGGAGGTGACCGTGAGAAAAAGACTGAATAACTAACGAAAGAATAACGTTCTATGGACTGGGGCGTGCAATGTCAGAAGATTGATCATGGTAGGGAAACTCGAAAATCTGAAAACGGAAATGCAAAAACTGGCTCTAGATATAGATGTAGTAGTGGTCAGTAAAGTGAAGTGGAACGAAGTCAAGGATTCCTGGTCAGATGAATGTCGGGTAATATCAATAGCAGCAGAAGATGGTATAACGAAAGTAGGATGCGTTATGAATAGGAAGGTAGGGCAGAGAGTGCGTTGCTATGAACAGTTCTTATCAGAAACGACTGCAAACCAACACCGACAACGATAGTTCATCGATGAAAGGAGGAAGTATAAAAATGTTCCGGGAAACTCAGGAATATAGAAGTAGAAGTCGCCGAGGAATGAAATAAATATGAAGTGCAGGGGAGATAAGACGAAACTGCTGCATGAAAAACGTGAAGAAATCGAAAGAGAAATAACTGTCGGAAGGACAGACTCAGTATAGAGAAAAGTCAAAACAACCTTCGGTGACATTAGAAGCAAGGGTGGTAACATTAAATGTGCAACGGGAATCCCACTGTTAAATGCAGAGTACAGGGAGGATAGTTGGAAAGAATAAATTGAGCCCCTGTGAGGGGGAAGATTTGTCTGTTTTGATAGAAGAAGAAACAGGGGTCGATTTCGAAGAGGGAGGGGATCCAGTATTAGAAACAGAATTTAAAAGAGCTTTGGAGGACTTAAGATCAAGTTCTGAGGAAATTAGGGATAAGCTA
The DNA here is from genome assembly GCF_023864275.1 of Schistocerca cancellata. Lineage (NCBI taxonomy): Eukaryota > Metazoa > Arthropoda > Insecta > Orthoptera > Acrididae > Schistocerca > Schistocerca cancellata. The sequence goes on from NC_064627.1 coordinate 155,040,450, forward strand.
TAGGAAGAGACGAGTAATCTACAACACGTAAATGAGCCAAAAGCGAATGTTAAGAATGGACGATCAAGAACGAAGTGCACGGACTAAAAACGGTGTAAGACAGGGATGTGGTCTATCGCCCCTACTGCTCAATCTGTACATCGAAGAAGCAATGGTGGGAATGAAAAGAAGGTTCAGGAGTGGAATTAAAATTCGAGGTGAAAGGATATTAAGATACGAATCGCTGATGACATTGCTACACTGTGTGAAAGTGAAGAAGAATTACATGATCTGCTGAACGGAATTAACAGTTAATGAGTAGAGAATATGGACTGAGAGGAAATCGAAGAAAGACGAAAGTAATGAGAAGTAGCAGACATGACAACAGCGAGAAACTTAACATCAGAATTGATGGTCACAAAGAAGATGAAATTAAGTAATTCTGCTACCTATGCAGTAAAATAACCAATGACGGACGGAGCAAGGAGGACCTCAAAAGCAGACTAGCACTGGAAATAAGGGCATTCCCGGACAGCAGAAGTCTACCAAATATCGGCCTTAATTTGAGGAAGCAATATCTGAGAATGTACGTATAGAGTTAGCATTAATGGTAGTGGAACATGGACTGTGGGAAAACCGGAACAGAAGAGAATCGAAGCATTTGATATGTGGTGCTACTGACGAATGTTGAAAATTAGGTAGGCTGGTAAGGTAAGGAAAGAGGGTGTTCTGCGCAGAATCGGTGAGGAAGCGAATATGTGGAAAACACTGATAGGGAAAAGGGACAGGATGATAGGACATCCGTTAAGACACAAGGAAATGACTTCCATGATACTACAGGGAGCTGTAGAGGGCACGAACTGTAGAGGAAGACAGAGATTCGAATACATCCAGCAAATAGTTAAGGATGTAGGTTGCAAGTGCTACTCTGAGAAGAAGAGATTGGCACAGGAGGGGAATTCGTGGCCGGCCGCAGCAAAACAGTCAGAAGACTGATGACACAAAAAAGAGACGCGCCAATTAGACCTCAAGTGGACATCGAAAAACTCTATCAATCAGTGACAGTCCGCCTGCTTCCGTAAGGACCAGAGGTGCACCAATTTTTCAAGCTCCTTCTCTTGACTAAATCATCCAATTTTTATGAAAGTGTAATCGTTTTTACGGGAGAATATGGCTTGGGACAAGGAATGAAGAGGAGAAAAACTAATTGAGTTCTATAACAAGTTTCAGCTAGTAATAGCGAATACCCTGTTCAAGAATCACAAGAGGAGGAGGTATACTTGGAAAAGGCCGGGATATACGGGAAGATTTCAATTAGATTACATCATGGTCAGACAGAGATTCCGAAATCAGATACTGGATTGTAAGGCGTACCCAGGAGCAGATATAGACTCAGATCACAATATAGTAGTGATGAATAGTAGGCTGAAGTTCAAGACATTAGTCAGGATGAATCAATACGCAAAGAAGTGGGATACGGAAGTACTAAGGAACGGCGAGATACGTTTGAAGTTCTCTAACGCTATAGATACAGCAATAAGGAATAGCGCAGTAGGCAGTACAGTTGAAGAGGAATGGACATCTCTAGAAAGGGCCATCACAAAAGTTGGGAAGGAAAACATAGGTACAAAGAAGGTAGCTGCGAAGAAACCATGGGTAGCAGAAGAAATACTTCAGTTGATTGATGAAAGGAGGAAGTACAAACATGTTCCGCGAAAATCAGGAATACAGAAATACAAGTCGCTGAGGAATGAAATAAATAGGAAGTGCAGGGAAGCTAAGACGAAATGGCTGCAGGAAAAATGTGAAGACATCGAAAAAGATATAATTGTCGGAAGGACAGACTCAGCATACAGGAAAGTCAAAACAACCTTTGGTGACATTAAAAGCAACGGTGGTAACATTAAGAGTGCAACGGGAATTCCACTGTTAAATGCAGAGGAGAGAGCAGATAGGTGGAAAGAATGCATTGAAAGCCTCTATGAGGGAGAAGATTTGTCTGATGTGATAGAAGAAGAAACGGGAGTCGATTTAGAAGAGATAGGGGATCCAGTATTAGAATCGAAATTTAAAAGAGCATTGGAGGACTTACGGTCAAATAAGGCAGAAGGGATAGATAACATTCCATCAGAATTTCTAAAATCATTGGGGGAAGTGGCAGGTTGGTGTGTAGAATATATGAGTCTGGCGATATACCATCTGACTTTCGGAAAAGCATCATCCACACAATTCCGAAGACGGCAAGAGCTGACAAGTGCGATAATTATCGCACAATCAGCTTAACAGCTCATGCATCGAAGCTGCTTACAAGAATAATATACAGAAGAATGGAAAAGAAAATTGAGAATGCGCTAGGTGACGATCAGTTTGGCTTTAGGAAAAGTAAAGGGACGAGAGAGGTAATTCTGACGTTACGGCTAATAATGGAAGCAAGGCTAAAGAAAAATCGACACTTTCATAGGATTTGTCGACCTGGAAAAAGCATTCGACAATATAAAATGGTGCAAGCTGTTCGAGATTCTGAAAAAGGTAGGGGTAAGCTATAGGGAGAGTCGGGTCGTATACAATATGTACAACAACCAAGAGGTAATAATAAGAGTGGACAATCAAGAACGAAGTGCTCGTATTAAGAAGGGTGTAAGACAAGGCTGTAGCCTTTCGCCCCTACTCTTCAATCTGTACATCGAGGAAGCAATGATGGAAATAAAGGAAAGGTTCAGGAGTGGAATTAAAATACAAGGTGAAAGGATATCAATGATACGATTCGCTGATGACATTGCTATCCTAGGTGAAAGTGAAGAAGAATTAAATGATCTGCTGAACGGAATGGTCTAATGAGTACACAGTATGGTTTGAGAGTAAATCGGAGAAAGACGAAGGTAATGAAAAGTAGTAGAAATGAGAACAGCGAGAAACTTAACATCAGGATTGATGGTCACGAAGTCATTGAAGTTAAGGAATTCTGCTACCTAGGCAGTAAAATAACCAATGACGGACGGAGCAAAGAGGACATCAAAAGCAGACTCGCTATGGCAAAAAAGGCATTTCTGGCCAAGAGAAGTCTACTAATATCAAATACCGGCCTTAATTTGAGGAAGAAATTTCTGAGGATGTACGTCTGGAGTACAGCATTGTATGGTAGTGAAACATGGACTGTGGGAAAACCGGAACAGAAGAGAATCGAAGCATTTGAGATGTGGTGCTATAGACGAATGTTGAAAATTAGGTGGACTCATAAGGTAAGGAATGAGGAGGTTCTACGCAGAATCGGAGAGGAAAGGAATATCTGGAAAACACTGATGAGCAGAAGGGACAGGATGATAGGACATCTGCTAAGACATGAGGGAATGACTTCCATGGTACTAGAGGGAGCTGTAGAGGGCAAAAACTGTAGAGGAAGACAGAGATTGGAATACGTCAAGCAAATAATTGAGGACGTAGGTTGCAAGTGCTACTCTGAGATGAAGAGGTTAGCACAGGAAAGGAATTCGTGGCGGGCCGCATGAGACCAGTCAGTAGACTGATGACCAAAAAAAAAATCGTTTTTTGTCTGTACATGTACGTCTCATTCACCTATTTCTGTCCCATTTAGATAATATCTTTGTGGTGAGTAGGTTTTTTTCCTTAGAGTACATATCACTTCATCAAAAAAGTAACTTTGGAAGCGTATGCTACAATTTAATGATGATAGTGGGAGGATGCTTAAATGTCCGCAGCTCCTGGTCGTGCGGTAGCGTTCTCGCTTCCCACGCCCGGGTTCCCGGGTTCGATTCCCGGCGGGGTCAGGGATTTTCTCTGCCTCGTGATCACTGGGTGTTGTGTGATGTCCTTAGGTTAGTTAGGTTTAAGTACACTCCTGGAAATTGAAATAAGAACACCGTGAATTCATTGTCCCAGGAAGGGGAAACTTTATTGACACATTCCTGGGGTCAGATACATCACATGATCACACTGACAGAACCACAGGCACATAGACACAGGCAACAGAGCATGCACACTGTCGGCACTAGTACAGTGTATATCCACCTTTCGCAGCAATGCAGGCTGCTATTCTCCCATGGAGACGATCGTAGAGATGCTGAATGTAGTCCTGTGGAACGGCTTGCCATGCCATTTCCACCTGGCGCCTCAGTTGGACCAGCGTTCGTGCTGGACGTGCAGACCGCGTGAGACGACGCTTCATCCAGTCCCAAACATGCTCAATGGGGGACAGATCCGGAGATCTTGCTGGCCAGGGTAGTTGACTTATACCTTCTAGAGCACGTTGGGTGGCACGGGATACATGCGGACGTGCATTGTCCTGTTGGAACAGCAAGTTCCCTTGCCGGTCTAGGAATGGTAGAACGATGGGTTCGATGACGGTTTGGATGTACCGTGCACTATTCAGTGTCCCCTCGACGATCACCAGTGGTGTACGGCCAGTGTAGGAGATCGCTCCCCAAACCATGATGCCAGGTATTGGCCCTGTGTGCCTCGGTCGTATGCAGTCCTGATTGTGGCGCTCACCTGCACGGCGCCAAACACGCATACGACCATCATTGGCACCAAGGCAGAAGCGACTCTCATCGCTGAAGACGACACGTCTCCATTCATCCCTCCATTCACGCCTGTCGCGACACCACTGGAGGCGGGCTGCACGATGTTGGGGCGTGAGCGGAAGACGGCCTAACGGTGTGTGGGACCGTAGCCCAGCTTCATGGAGACGGTTGCGAATGGTCCTCGCCGATACCCCAGGAGCAACAGTGTCCCTAATTTGCTGGGAAGTGGCGGTGCGGTCCCCTACGGCACTGCGTAGGATCCTACGGTCTTGGCGTGCATCCGTGCGTCGCTGCGGTCCGGTCCCAGGTCGACGGGCACGTGCACCTTCCGCCGACCACTGGCGACAACATCGATGTACTGTGGAGACCTCACGCCCCACGTGTTGAGCAATTCGGCGGTACGTCCACCCGGCCTCCCGCATGCCCACTATACGCCCTCGCTCAAAGCCCGTCAACTGCACATACGGTTCACGTCCACGCTGTCGCGGCATGCTACCAGTGTTAAAGACTGCGATGGACCTCCGTATGCCACGGCAAACTGGCTGACACTGACGGCGGCGGTGCACAAATGCTGCGCAGCTAGCGCCATTCGACGGCCAACACCGCGGTTCCTGGTGTGTCCGCTGTGCCGTGCGTGTGATCATTGCTTGTACAGCCCTCTCGCAGTGTCCGGAGCAAGTATGGTGGGTCGGACACACCGGTGTCAATGTGTTCTCTTTTCCATTTCCAGGAGTGTAGTTCTAAGTTCTAGGGGACTGATGACCATAGATGTTAAGTCCCATAGTGCTCAGACCATTTGAACCATTTGATGCTTAAATTAAAATTGTGGGCTATCACAACATCAGGCTTGAAGGAAGTGGAAGGGACTCGTGACAGGAGGTATATAAGAATACAAATGTGAGACAAGGGTAATGGACGATGATGGATAAGAATAAGCACAAGTTACGAGTTAAGAACTGAGGATATCTTTCTTATTTGAACTGTGAGTGAAATCTCTTTTGTATTTCATGGATTAAGATTAGTAAAAACGTGATATTTCCCCAAAAACTCGGTTTATATTAGGATTCAGGCATAAATTGCTGGGAAGCGGGTGCTAGTGGATGATGGAATCGAGGAAGAGTTGGTGAATGTTTTTATTATGTGAAAAGATATAGTATCAGTGTGAAGTCGCGGTTTCGTCGATTAGGGGTAGTCAGCGGATTAATGGTTGACGAACTATCGACGAATGCATGTTTCTTGATCACACGTATTCAACACGAGTGTGAGGCTTTTGCTAAGTAAGAATCTCCAACAGTTAAAAAAACTATATTCTGTAATTCTCCATCTCTCTGTTAGTTTCACTTACAGACAAGTGCAAATTAAGACACATTAAAACGACAACCTCTCTTTGAGACTATAATTATATTACCCATTATAAAACGAGGCAGTTAAAAAGTTAAAAGTACTTACATCGCTAAGGCGCTTCCTCACAAGACCGTAAAATTTTAATGATGGTGATTATCGGACTGTCCGGCTGGTTAATCGCTTGCATTTCCTCTGAGTCTGTTTAGTCAATCGTTAACTTAGCTTTTTCCACCTCTGTCAAATATTTGTAATTTGAGCACTAGAGGTTTTAGTGTTTATATCTTTTAAAGTAGCCGATATTGTTTTCAGTTAAGTACATCAGGATAGTGGCAGAATTATCCCAATGGAGATCAAGCACCGGAGAAGTGAATTCACTGATGAGGCAAAACATTTTGATCAACTCCTTGATAGCGTGTTGTTCCAGTTTTGGAACAAGCGATTATGCGTAACATGGATTCAGCAAGTCTTTTGTAGCTTTCTGGGGATAAGTGGCACCAAATGTCACACAATTCTCATAAATAACAGACCGGTAGTTTGTGGTTTCTCCCAGATATTTTTCGTGGGACTAAGATCTGGTGCATTTGATACTCAAGACATCCATATCAATATCATATTCCTCAAAAAATTCATTCACCTCTGTCCTTATTACAAGGGTAGTTTTCATGCTGGAAGATGTCACCGCCATCGGAGAAGTCATTAAGCATGAAGTGACCCAAGTGGTCTGCAACAACGACCACGTTGTCCATAGCTCCTAAGCTACCTTTATTACCACAGATCCCATGGAAGCCCAAAGGAATACGCTCTGTAACACAGCACTGCCCCTCCCCCCCCCCCCACCCACCTTCACTGACCTTGTAAGAAGGCTGTTTATGTTTTCTTATTGGCAATGTTACGTAGCGCTGTGTATGGAAATCACTGGCTGTGCTGTGTGCAGTCTGTGGCTAGTTTGCATTGTTGTCCGCCATTGTAGTGTTGGGCAGCTGGATGTGAACAGCGTGTACCGTTGCGCAGTTGGAGGTGAGCCGCCAGCAGTGGTGGATGTGGGGAGAGAAATGGTGGAGTTTTGAAATTTGTAAGACTAGATGTCATGAACTGCTATGTATATTAAGATTTTTCAACACTATTAAGGTAAATACATTGTTTGTTCTCCATTAAAATCTTTCATTTGCTAACCATGCCTATCAGTAGTTAGTGCCTTCCGTTGTTTGAATCTTTTATTTAGCTGGCAGTAGTGGCGCTTGCTGTATTGCAGTAGTTCGAGTAACCAAGATTTTTGTGAGGTAAGTGATTTGTGAAACGTATAGGTTAATGTTAGTCAGGGTCATTCTTTTGTAGGGATTTTTGAAAGTCAGATTGCGCTAAAAAATATTGTGTGTCAGTTTAAGCACAGTCATGTACAATTTTTCTATGGAGACGTTTCATATGTCGACCCTTAGCCGAGTATACCTCACTGGAATCTTCTGATTTTGTTCTTGTAGTTTGTGTAATTAGTGTAGCTATTGTTTATTGCTAGCGCGTAATCATAGAGAGAATTTCCTTTGTAGTTGTAGTTTTCATTCTTGTACAGTAAAACAGTTGTGGCATGCATGTAGATTTGCACCAAGTATTTCGCAGCTGCGCTTGCTATTAACGAGATATTAGTTTCAATGCTATGTTAATGTGTTCCCCTATTTTTGCTCTTCAAATTGTGCTTTTTTGTGTTGGCGTGTGAAATATTGTGACAATAATGGCGTGTGAAAAACGTAATACCAGGCTCCAAAGTAAACTGAGAAATGACAGTGAAGACGAAAGCAGTGTGTTAGCGCCACCGTGTAATGAATTAACTAATGTTCAAAGTAGTAATTTGCTAATTGTACGTAGGGAAATGGAGCGGACTGCAAATAATGGTGTAGGCAGTGAAACAATTAGTGAACAGGGAAGCATTGTCGATCGTTCGGCCGGCAACAGCTTGCCTCAGGAATCCGAAATGACAGGACACAATCATGCAAATACTGTAGATTCAGGTTTTGCGCCCTGCTGTTTTCTCAAGACACATTTTCTGCTTTTCAAAATGCGAATATTGGCGGTTCAAATGCATTGCCGAATAGCACTGAGAAACATGTTTCAGACACCAGTGCATTGTTATTACAATTAATGCAACAAATGTGACAAAAGCTTCAAAAGTTAGACACAATGGAACAAAATCTTCAAAAGTTAGACACAATGGAACAACACCAGACACAAACACAGCAACATTTAGACACAATGGAAGAAAATCAGTGACAAACACAGCAAAAGCTTCAAAAATTAGACACCACACTTGAACAAACACGTGAAGATTTAACTACTAAGTTACATAACATTGAATCGAAATGTCAAAAAGTCTGTAATGACGTAAAAACACAAATTTGTGAGCATTTTCAACCTATTTTTTCGCGGCATGAAAATGCATTACAGAATCACAAAGCAGCCATAAAAGAACTGCAAACCATTGTTCATGAAAATCTTGAGACCTTGTGGGCTAAAACTGACTCAGTTGCATTTACCGATTTGGTTACGCACTTGCAAAAACTCAGGAAAACTTAAAGAACACAGTAGATACGATTTCAATACAAATGGACACTCTGAAACTTGGTTCAGAAAAATACACTGAGGAAATAAGTACACTATTGGAGAGAGTAGCCGAACTTTCGGATCAGTTCACTAACTTATCTACAAAGGTAGATGATGATCTGAATGACACAAGACCTGTAGCTATCACTGACACAAAAGAGTATGAACAAATTAAGAAATTCAAACAAAATCAGAATCAAATTAATACGCAAAACAAAAGAGAAATCCGGGAAGTACAAGGTCAGTTGGCACAAGTAATACAAAAATTACATATTTCAGAGGACACTCGCGCTCCAACACGGGAAGAGGAACTTAGAAATACGGAAAAGCAACAAAATAATAACACAGGGCATTTCGGAAATTATGAAAGAAATTGCCAAGGTGCACCGAATTTTGAGATGGAACCGCCGACACGACGTAACGATGACCGATATGCTACTCGCCGACACGATGATTTTGACTATAAGCTGTTCATTACTACACGTAAATTCAAAACATTTAAGAATTCTGACAACGACATTCATCCACAAGCATGGCTTCATCAATTCTCTCATTGTTTTCCTCCCAACTAGTCATTGGAGCACAGGTTAGAATTTATGTGTGGCTACTTAGAGAATGAACCAGCTGAAAGAATGCGATCGGTCATTCACGATTGTCACAGTGAAGGAGAATTTTGTCATACCTTCCTCTCAGCATATTGGTCTCAAGCTACACATGACCGAGTGAAACATAGCATCATAATGATGAAACATTTCCAACAATCTGAATTTTCCAGTCTTGTGAAATATTTTGAAGACATGTTGCACAAGAATCAGTACCTGTCAAACCCAAATAGTCCCTCAGAACTCATCCGCATTTGCTTAATCAAACTACCTGAACATTTACGACATATGATTTTGGTAGGACGTTGCAAAGATGACATTGAAGCTTTTCAGGGACTGTTACAAGAATTGGAAATTGGCGCTGACAATTGCGGAACGCGAAAACAGGAACACAACAATTACAGGTCACATCCGTCACAATTCCGTGATGAAAGAAATAATAATTGGACACGACAAGGCTATTCTCACAACACAAATCGTGACCAAAACAGACACCACCCATATGACAACCGTTGGGAGAGTAGTAATAATTACAGAGACAATCAGAGAAACAGACAATATCGGAACCAAAATAAATATTATCAATGGAGACATAATAACTTTAGACGCAACGGTCCAGAGCGCAGCTACGATTCAGGGAGAAATTCTCCACCACATGACCGACAAGAAAGAAACTATGGAATCTACAGACGATATGATCGTAACGACAGACCTGAATTGCATCAGAACTGGCGGAATTCAAACAGGGCGGGGTCCTCTCGACAAGGTGAATTTGTAGAATTTAGGTCTCCAAATCCCAATAACGACACGCGCCAACAAAGAGACAATAGGCAATGACTCATACCGCTGGCAGCCACAAAACGTACTTCTGAAACTGACGACGCAGCTGCCGTACCTAGTAATTATGCAAAAATGGAAGACATTAGGAACATCTTACTTCAGGAACACGATGTATAACATAACAACATTGCATATCCTGTGATTAACATTAGCTAAACACATCTTACTCCAGGAACACGACGTACAACGTAACAACATTGCATATCCTGTGATTCACATTACAGTAAATGACGTAAAATTTACCGCAATACTTGACTCTGGCAGTCCCATTTCAGTAATTAGTGAAACAGCCTCTAGCAAATGCAACAGATCGAATGATTGCCCCACACTTCCGTTACGTAAGATTAAACTACAAGGTACAATCTTTGTAAAAAGTGTAGATGTACGTCAACAAACCAACTTAGAATTCTATTGTCAAAGCCACAGCTTCTCTATGAACTTTCTTATTGTTCCATTATTGTCAACGGAAATTATATTGGGAGTAGACTTTTTGAATGAATACAAAGCAATCTTAAACTTTCACGATGCTGAAATAAGTTTACAGAAAGAAGGTAAGACAATAGCATTGAAATTTGAAGATTGACTCTCAAACCATCACGAAGAAATTAATCGGCTTTACCTCCTGTTAGACAACAGTCCGGAATTTTCGATGGAACTTGACACTAACAATCACTCTGCAAGTACTGACAGGGATGATATCGACGGCGCATTTGATACTCATGAGTTAATTCAGAATAAAATTCAAACAATTGAGAATTGTAATGACACTGATAGGCAGGACCTTTTTGAGATTTTACAAGCACATTCCACAGTTTTTACTCACAAAACAGGAACAATAAAGGGATTTCAATACCAATTTCGTGTTCGTGAGCATACTAAATTTTGTGTTAGACAATACGTAATTCCGGCGCATTAAAGGGACCGTGTTAGAACAGAAATACAATCTATGCCTGACGAGGGTATTATTGAGCTTGCAGTAAGCTCATACAACAATCCATTGCATGTTGTTGAGAAGAAAAATGGATCGATCAGGATTGTCTTAGATTCCAGACAAATCAATACTATCATTATTCCTGAAACAAACGTTGGAAGAACTTCTTCAAAATCTTAATGGTGTAAAAGTGTTGTCTTCTATTGATCTCAGATCCAGCTTTTATCAGATCGAACTTCATCCAGAGTGTAGAAAATACACAGCTTTCCTTTGTTTCGGCGTTTGTTATCAGTTTAGGAAACTTCCTTTTGTTTTGAACGTTTCTTCGGCAGCATTCATTCGTGGGCTAAATTCCATATTACCTATGTTCTTAAAATGTCACATCAACCTATATGTGGACGATATTCTGATACCAGAAGCCTCATGGGAACAAAACAATCGCATCCTAAACAGCGTGTTACATATTTTTGCAGAATCTGGAATTACAGTTAACTTGGAAAAGTCTGAATTCGGTAGGACAAAGGTGAAGTTTTTGGGACATATTATTTCTTCTGAAGGCATTCAGCCGGATCCTGAAAAGTTAGAAGCAATCAGAGCCATTCCACTTCCATTCACAAAAAAAACAAGTCCGCAGTTTTCTAGGTCTCGTAAATTTTTACCGTCGTTTTCTGAATATGCAAATTCTAGTTACACCAGAACTTTGTTCTCTCACTGGCAAAAAATACTAATTGGAACTGGGACGATCAAGCACAGTTGGAATTCAATTCATTGAAAGAAGCGTTACTTCACGCGCCAATACTAGCTCATCCAGATCTGTCACAAGATTTCTGCCTTAGCACGGATTCTTCTAAAGTCGGTCTTGGTGCCCATTTATTTCAAGAAGCCATAGAAAATGACACTACTGTTCAGAAAACCATTGATTTTGCTAGCATAGTGCTAACAAAATCTGAAAATAATTATTCCGTTACTGAATTAGAAGCTTTAGCTATCATTTGGGCATTTAACAAATTCCGTTTCTTTCTTTCTGGTAAGCACGTAAAAGTATACAGTGGTCATTTATTATGTCTTCAAAATTAAATCATGACAGGTTAAAACGTTGGGCATTGTTTCTGCAAGAATTCCACTTCACAATAGTCTACATTCCCGGCAAGGAGAACTGTTGTGGACGCACTGTCACGCGCACCGGCTGGGCTTGAGAAAAGTAACACAGAAGGCAACCTCGAGAAAAATTTCAGTATTCTTTACATTCAGAAAGTCGCCTTGAAAACTTCTTCTCCACATCTTTAAAGGACATTGCTCGCGAACAAGATAAAGATCTGATTTGGATAGACATCAAATGCAAATGGCATGAAAAGACACACACACAGATTCGGCATTATTATCTGGTTAGAAACAACATACTGTTCAAACGCTGCACTGTTGATGACAAGCTATGGGTACTTTGCATTCCTGACGATTTTGTTAATAAGCGCATTTGGTACTTTCATTTCAGCTATGCACATTTTGGCCCACGAAAATGTTATCATATTCTTCGGACGATTTGTTATTTTAACAATATGGAAAAGAGAATTCGAAGAGTCTTGTCTATTTGTAAACTTTGTCAAAAGGCGAAACCATCTACTATCTCACATCGTGCTCCGTTGTTTCCTATCATTCCTTCTAAATTAAAAGAATTTGCTGCTGTTGATCTCTTGGGACCCCTTGTCAGAACATCGAATGGATTTTCGTACGTTCTAGTCGCTGTTGAACTTACTTCAAAATTTGTTTCTTTCACTCCGTTACGTAAAGCCACTGGACGGTCTGAATCCAACGCCTTTGTTAAAAATTTCTTACGTGAAGTTGGCCACGTTGCTAAAGTCATTTCAGATAACGGACCGCAATTCAGATCTGCTGTTTGGTCACGTATGCTTCGGAATCATAAAATCAAACCTGTTTTTATTGCATTGTACTCACCACATTGTAATCCCTCCGAACGGATTATGAAAGAAATCAATAAGCTTTGCAGACTTTATTGTCACAGAAAGCATCAGCATTGGGACAGATATTTACACTTATTTCAAAACGTGCTGAATGAAATCACTCATGACTCCACTGCTTTACCACCTACTCTTGTACTGAAGAGTGAAGAACCACCGAACAGAATCAGAGAGCTTGTACCTTTCCCGAATACACGTAAACTTCGAAACAAAGACATAATTGATTTGGCTATTAAAAATATAAAATCTGCACCAGACAAAAGGAGAAAACTACACGTAAAGCAAATGCAAAGAAATTATATATTGGTCAGAAAGTTCTCATCAAAGCTCATTCATTGTCACATAAGAAGAAACACTTGACTCACAAATTCTTTCTAGTTTACAATGGACCTTACAGAATCCGACGTATACCACATGATAATTGCGTTGAAGCTGAAACTCTGCGTACTAGGAAGAGTAAAGGTTTACACCACATTTCACATGTCAAACCGTTTATTGAAAGATAATCTGCTTTTTAACTTTTCTTTGCCATATAACTTTTCACTTTACATTACTAGTATGCTTTGTCAGACTTAGAATCTGTTAACATGCAACAATGTTTGAAGTTAAATATCCAGTCAAGAACCAAGAGAACTTATTTAAACAGAAATTAAGAATGCATTGTTATTGTGAACAGACGACACAGTGTTATTGTGTGTGTACATTCTTGCTTGTTAGTTGCACGATTATGTAACGACTACAAGGCTCACATACTTAGAACATTTACCAGTACTGCTAATGAGATTTTAATGCAACATTTTGGTTTATGTGAAAATACATTCTGGATTTAAAGTACTTTCTGTGAGATACCAGATGACACAGTGATTAGTTTATGTGACAGCTACACGACTTTATCACGACGCTACTAATAAGTGACAATTTACAATGTTGCTTTTGCGGTGTTTCTGATTCATATCTGCATAGTTTTTCTGAATTATTCTGGAAAGTAAAACATGTTTTAGTAGTAACTTTTGTGGTATAGCTACAATGAGACAGCCTTTTCTGTAGCACAACAATACGTTACAGCACAGTACTTTCTTCATCACGGCAATAAGCGTAATAACTAAGATATCTATACGCAAAGCATTTCACTTTTGTTTATCCTGAGGTAAGTACATTGGCTTCTGCAGAACTTAGCTTTCGGAGGACGATAACTACGACACTTCCACAGAGATTATCTTACAACAAGACGCACAGTTTAGCGCTACAGTACACGTAGTTGAGTGATTAATTTTGTATTTAAATCATTTATTTTTAAAGATATTTGAAGTACAATGATACAAAGGTTTTCCGTGATACATTTCATTCCATTGCTGTAATCTGTAACGCCTGAGGGCATAATTACGTTAATCCTCAGGGGGGTACACGCTTACTTTGTGTACCATGTGTTTGGCAAGCACAAGGAGCCCTAGCTAATATGGTATTTGCTTATACAACTTTACACATCGGTATCATATTTCTCTAACACACAAATTATACAGCTATCTGATCATTTAACTGAGAGATAAACATTTTTTTTTACTACATCAGTGACACATGTTTACGCAATTACACAGTTGGATAACTTATGAAATTGTATTTTGTCTGTACTTTGTGAACTGTTCATATTTTTTCGGTACCATTGTGATACTATGAGAGCTTTGAATGATCTATTTGATGTGGGATCATGATTTTTAAAGTACGTTTGAGTTAGATGATATTATTGAAATGAGCAGAGAATATTTTATAGGGTTTGAAATTGTTGGAGGAAGCTACGACGTTTTTGAGATTTGACTGAGATGTTATGACGTTATTTTTACAACGACGATGTGTATTATGCTGTTGAGGTATGTTTATGATCAATAAGATGATGCTACTGTATATGAGGAATTTGATTATGCTACATATTTATTATGATGAAATATTAGAGAAGTGTCGACGAATACGTATATAAATATTGAGTAGTGGTTAGGGACTCTGATTTGTGGAAAAGGATGTTGGAAACCAACAATCGTATTTAAGAGTTATGAAATGTGTATAAATGCGCGAATGTATCACAATGCCAACGAAAAAATTTTTGAACACTGTTATATTCATAGGATTTAGTTTCTACACATTTGCAACGCAAATTCTCGACCTGTGAAATTTTTTGTATGAGACTGTCATTGTAATGCAAACTGGTGTCGTAAATATTTCAGTAAGAAAGTTAAGTGACCACCTTCATGTAATGAGTCGTGGGCACCCAACTGCGCGACAGTCGCCTGGAAAAATGCCATTAGTGTGTGCCTTTCAGAGGCACAGGTGGAGAAAAACGAGGCCATTATCCTCGCTATTGACATTTCTTTGTAGAAAGCATCGCAAATATGACACGCCCAAACTTGAAAACGTATGATTACACTGTGTAGCTCTTAATTTATGATATTTACTGAAATGCCTAAGGAAATGACGAGAAATATTTTTATGTCTATACACCTGATTATGATTACTGTCTTTCTAGTTGAGAGATTTTTTACTACCTTATGAAATGCCATATGGCTAATGAATGATGTTCCATGCCTTCTTTTGTACATATTTGCTCATTTTCTTTAATATCTAGTTTCTAGCTGCACTGTAGCATTGGTTATTATAAAATTTAATAGATGTACTAATATCACTATTTTCTGTCTACAGACCCAGTAAAGAATACGTTTATGATGTACATTCTTAGAAAAGAGAGCACAAATAGACATTTCCCTTCACAGGAATTGCATAAATAATTTTTTTAATGACTTGACAACTTCCTTGCGGAGTAAGTTTTTGTGATGCATCTCTCTAGTGTTAAGATGTGACATAGGTATTAAAAATGTCCATTTTTACTGTAAAATTTTTTCTGCGTGAGCTTTGTCATGTTTAGATATAAGTTATTGCATTTGCTGCTGCTGTTTGCCAGGCATAGTGCTACTAAATTTCACTTTACATTACTGTGTCAAGCCAGTTTTACTACTGATTTAATTTTCTTGTTTGCTGCTCATTGCCTTGTATTAGCTGTAATATTGCTGCTTGCTTTGCCAATTTGCATTTTTTTGTCATTGCTGTTTGTGTTATTTGTTTTGTGCTGCTGCATTGCCTCGTCCCTTAGTTTAGCATCTGAGCTCAGTAGATTTAAGTTAGCTTAAGATACGGTAGGCCATATAAGAGAACAAGTTGTGATGAATTGGAAGAAATGCATTGAGAAGCTATAAGAAAATGGTTTGGCCAAAAACGTATTTTGAAAGAGGATATGAACCAAAAAAGTAGGGTTTAGGGACAACAGGTTTAGGTAGGATTTTCTTGGAAATAAATGATGAGCTAAGATAATGGAAAATAAATAATGAGGTAAGGAATGTGTGAACATATAAATACAGAAAGCATGCTTGGATAGAATTTTTTGGGTGGAAACAAATGTTGAAATAAGAGGAAAGATATATGGAATGAAGTTTTGGGGTGGACTGCAGTACCAAATGTGACACTGAAAACAAACCCTCTCCTGTATTTTTGTGTTATTACACTATGTGAATTTGTGTTTTTCCTGTCTTAATGTGTTATGTTGTAGAATTTTTCTGATAATATGTTATTTTCTTTGTAAAGATGTTTAGACATTATTTATTCTGTTCTGTTTTAATGCTCATGTGTGAATTGATGTTTCGAAAGTTATTCTGATCTTTTATTTGTGTACTCATGTCATAATTCCTGTAACACTGATGTATATGTTATTTCGATTCTTTCGTAAATCTTGTACTACAAATGTTATCTGTATTGTTATGTTCTTTAATGATGTATTTTGTACCTTTGTAATTGTATTCTTATGTTATAAAATTGTAATTGACACCAGTTCATCATATTATTAACTTGTAAGTTCCATTTCACAGCACACGTTTCTGTTGGTCATAGTATATGGACAATATGTGAGAAGTAGGGACTGTTAGTGTTTGCACATGTGTTAATAATTCAGCAAGGGACTGGATAACAGCATTGCTGGTTCTAAGGACAATTCCAAAAACTTTGTGAGTGCACAAGTGGTGGTTATGGACTTGCTATATTATCTGCAAGACTCTTCAGTGGTGATTGTGCACCTCCACAGTCACAACAGATGGCTGCTGGCCATCTCTACAGGGACTACAGTGGGTCTTCATCTTTTATGACCTACCAATACCATTATTTCTACAAGGACTGCAGTGGGTCTACACATTTGCTGACTCACCAGTACCATTATTTCTACAAGGACTGCAGTGGGTCTGCACCTCTGGTGGCCCACCAATACCACAATCTCTACCAGGACTACAATGTGTCTACTCTGTGATGACCTACCTACCAATATTCTTCAAAACGTCGAATGACTCTGCTGTGGGTTTCCTCTGTTGTGGCCCATTACCTGTCTTCATGTCAAGAGTCAGCACTGTCTTTCCATTGGAAGGACAACACTACTTCTTCAAGACTGCATGGAAATCCACTACTTCCGTGTGCATATTCTTTTACTGCTCAGACTTTGAGAAAAACACTGCTATTTTACTGTGATGAACGACCAGGACTGTCTTTATAGACTGTGAGAAAATTTTAGCTTTTGACCAACATTGTATCAATAAGTGTGTGCATTTGATCTCATTGTTATTCTAATTACGAAAAATTTTAGCAAATATGTGTTGGCCAGTGCCCAAAACAATTTGTAAAATTTTTGTGGGGAGCACGGGGGCTATGTAAGTAGGCTGTTTATGTTTTCTTATTGGCAACGTTACGTAGCGCTCTGTATGAAAATCACTGGCTGTGCTGTGTGCAGTCTGTGGCTAGTTTGCATTGTTGTTTGCCATTGTAGTGTTGGGCAGCTGGATGTGAACAGCGCGTACCGTTGCGCAGTTGGAGGTGAGCCGCCAGCAGTGGTGGATGTGGGGAGAGAAATGGCGGAGTTTTGAAATTTGTAAGACTGGATGTCATGAACTGCTATGTGTATTATGATTTTTCAACACTATTAAGGTAAATACATTGTTTGTTCTCAATTAAAATCTTTCATTTGCTAACTATGCCTATCAGTAGTTAGTGCCTTCCGTAGTTTGAATCTTTTATTTAGCTGGCAGTAGTGGCGCTCGCTGTATTGCAGTAGTTCGAGTAACCAAGATTTTTGTGAGGTAAGTGATTTGTGAAACGTATAGGTTAATGTTAGCGAGGGCCATTCCTTTGTAGGGATTTTTGAAAGACAGATTGCGTTGCGCTAAAAAATATTGTGTGTCAGTTTAAGCACAGTCATGTACAATTTTTCTAAGGGGACGTTTCAACCAGTGTCCTGACGCGGTGCGTGTTATGAGAAGCCGTTCACCTGGCTGGTGTGATATCTAGATATGACTGCAGACAAGATGTACAAGGAGAATTATCCAACCAGGCGACACGTTTCCAATCTCGATGACCCCACGTTCACTGCAGTCGTAACTGATGATGTCGTTGCGTCAACGTGGAAAATATTAGCTGTCGCCTGCTGTGCAGGATTATGCTCAACAAGGTGCGCTGACCCCTGTGCTACTAAACGCTTGTCCTTGCACTGGCTCTAATCGTCGTCGTCAGATGTGTCACAGAGTGCCACATATCCTGGTTTACAGAGAAAGCAAGCCTCCGACCATCATGTTCAGTGACGATGTGGAGCATTCAACACACTGTCGCCTCCTCATTAATCCGCTGGCCTTCATTCAGTTTCCATGGATGCTCACCGCAGCAGCACATGAGCGAAGGACCAGCTTCACCGTTTCGGAGAATGACGCACCAAGGAACGTGGCTATAATAACTTGCCCCTTGTCAAAGTCGTTTATGTCAGTGGATATGCCCATTTGTGGCTCGAAGAGTCTCTTCGGTGATTTCACATTCGTCTCTTCTCCGCTTGCGTAATTTTCTTATAGCGCCACGTGCGCTCAACGCCAACTGTAGGCATCCAATCCCGCAGTTGGCAGTGGTCAAAATGTTTTTGCTGTCAGCATATCGAGAGCTATGCATCTGGAACAATGTGTGAAGCTATAACACAGCTGTGGGAAACCTAGATTCAGGAGGTACAAAGTCCTCAATCTACTGGCTTTCCAATATTGCTTGTATCGCTAAACACTGAAATAGAAGTAGGAGGTGGAACGAAGTGGTGTGTGATTAGTCACGTACATAAAATACAGTTCTAACTTAAATACTGCTTATTAATGAAGAATGCTAATTTAGTCATCACATATACAAGAATATATCTTGACTAATAGTACATGACATAACTAGCCTCAGAAATTCTTAAAGTAGCGAGAAAGTACTTTTACGTTTTAACCAGACTATGTCTCACATTGAGTTGTCAAGTCGTCGAAGTACACACTCCACAAAAGATTCAGGGAATCCAAGTAATTATGGCTCCAGTTATGCATGCATCCATGGATCTGCTTCTTCTTTATATATGGAGTGCATAGGGGCCTCAAGATGGTATTAATGTCAAAACATGTCGTGTAGCTACAATAAGAATTTCTGTAAACGTGCGGCCGTTTGATGATTTTCCTTCGGTAAATATCTGAAGAGTCCTGCATCCAAGATGGATCAACACAGACTAAACGGTTTTGGCCTATGTAAAATCAGTAAGCAATTCTAAATTCTCTATTCATTCACACAGTGAACATACTCGGACCGAAACGGAAAACAACAGAGAGAATGCTGAAATACTGAATTCGGTCTTCCAAAATTGTTTCATGGCAAAAAATCGTAACACGGTCTCTCTTCTCAATCATTGTACAAATGTTGAAATGGCAGATATTGAGACAACCGATCGTGGAATATTGAAACAACTATAATCGCTTCCATTCTTCTCGTTAATAGAAAAAGTGAAATAGGAAGACTGAATAAGGAATGAAGAAGTATTAAGAAGAGTTGGAGAAGAAAGGAACATGCTGAAAGTCATCAGAAAGAGAAAACGGAACTGTATTCGACATTGTTTGAGAAGGGATTGTTTATTGAACGAAAGAGCAGAAGGAATGGTGGAGGGAAAAGGGGGAAGAGGAAAAAGAAGATATCAAATGCTGAGTAATATCAAAGGAGATAAATATTTAGAAATGAAAAAACTGTCTGTGGACAGACAAAAGTGGAAGAGGCTTAACCCACGACAAGAGCTGCCGTAATGCAGAATACCATACTACTACTATAATGGCTTAGTAGTGCAAAGGCACCACGACCAGATGCAACACCTGTAAAATCCTAAAAAAGCCATGTAAAAGAACTTGATTCCCTTGTAGCAGCAGTTTACAGTAGATCGAACAACGAAAGGTACCTAGTGATTGGAAAATAGCGTAGGTCATTTTCCTTCTCAAGAACTGATGTAGGACAACTGTATATAACTATAGGCGTATGTTTCTGACGCTAATCCTTTGCAGAAGTATGGGACGTGTTTTATGCTCAAAAACTATGACGATTTTGGAGAACGAAAATCTCCTCTATAAAAATTAACATAAACGTAAAATATTGCGGATACATGAGAAAAGAATTCGCTACTACACAAGTGCATTATTGGTTGCGGGAAACAGTATCTACAGTGAATTATGTAGGCTTCACTACCCATGGTGACCTTAAGTGGAAGGACCACAGAAAAGTTGGAAAAGGAAATGCTAGGCGTAGATTCGTAGGAACACTGTTAAGATAACGTAACTCATCCACGACAGAAACAGCTTACACGGTGCTTGGTTGACCGATTCTTGAGTATTGCTCATCAGTATGAAATTCTTACCAGATTTAGTCACAGGATCGTTCATTGGGCGCGATGTTATGACAGAGATGCTCAACAAACTCCATGGGGAGACGTTACTGGAGAGGCGTTGTGCATCACGGAGAGGTTTGCTGTTGAAATGTAGAGAGAAAATTTTCTGGGAAGAGTCGGACAACATGTTACTTCCTCCAACATACGTACCTCGAACTGACCAGGATGAGTGGACTCGAGAAATTAGAGCTAATACAGAGGCTTAACGAGAATCACTCTTCCCACGCGAAATCCGCTAGTTGAACTATGTTGGGGTGATCCGTTAGTGGGACTAGAGATACCCTCCAATCACACATCGTAATGTGGCTTGCGGAATATGATCTAGGTGGTGATGGTTTCCTTTCTTATTTTTGTAGTTATTGTTCGCTTTCCATTTAACAGAAGATCATGAGCTAATTGTTTGATCTTTCGTTAGAAAGTGAGTTCGTTTGGGAAGGTTCATTGCTGAGGCGTCTTGGAAACATCCATTCTTTCTGGCTGCTCCTGGTCGAGTCCAATTCTATTATCACTTTCCTCCACTGGTCCTTCTGAATATTGAGGCTACAGGTAAAGACGCTTTGCAGTCTGAAAAGTTTGACTAAAAAGGTCTTCTTCGTAAGAGTTTGTGCATTCGTTTCCGGTGTTATACGTGTAAGATGCTGGCTCCTGCAGCCTCTGGTAAAAGAGAGCCGAGAGAGGTATTTCCCTACGTCGGAGAGGTATTCGTATTCTTCAGGGATGGTGGTGAAGTTCTCATCCAGCACAGCAAAGAACTTATCACAGTCTGCGTATCTAAAGTTGTAATCACCGTCTGAAGGCTACCTCCTGTGGCTTTAAATGCGAGTGCACCTGACAAATGATCGGTCAGTGCTGTGTGCTTGGTATTGTTGTACATATTGAGTTTGTTCCTGCTACAAGGTGCAGCTGGTCCCAAACAGCAGCTCTACGTTATATCCACGTTGTCATCTTCCGCTGTAAAAGGAGGCTGAAGCTTTCTGTCATAGCACTAACCCATATTCTTGTTTACTCAGCCCAAGACAACAATACTTTTGTTATTTTTCAGATAGCCCCGTGCTTGATTGTTGCTACTAAAATAGACTGTCACAGCCTTTTCCTTTTGTGGAAGTTATTGGGAGGACAGAGGCACAACTCTCCATTTGGTGGTTTACACACGTAGGTGACTATCAGATTACTAAGCTCCACAGATATGGTCTCGACGTTGTTCTCGTCCGTGTGATGAAAGCTGATTACCTGGAGATACGGCCTCATGAAGGTGGCACTTCCATTTTCAGAGTGCTGCCTGTCACTTTTTGTCGTTTTGTGGATTGTCTGTGTGTGTTTCTTGGATGCATAATATGTTGTTTTTGCACAAATTGTGCCATCGTTTGTCTATGGCAGAGATATGTCTCCAGTTTTGATGGAAATGACGGTTAATGTCGTCTCTGAAAACAGCCTACTGTGCAGGTACCTTCTGTGTCCCTTTGGTTCGCTGCACTTTCTGAAAAGTATTGTTGGCGTCGGCGATAAACTTTTTATTATTATAGTATAGTCCGCTCAAGATAAGGTGGCCGATATCCAGCGACCAGTTTTCGTCCATAACGCTGGGCGAGTTCATTCTTTTGTTTGGAATGGGAGGCCGACAGCGTTTGTCACTTTTCGGCTGGTCGGCGATGAGTCATTCGAGAACCACGCCTAGCAATATTTCTCAAACGATTTTACAGAAACTGTTCGGTAAAAAATTTCATTTTTGCGTCATTTGTAGCTTTACATGTCAGTTTCCTGATGATGTGCCCCTCATTTCGTTACTGGTCATAGTTATTGCGATATTTGCATTTGAGTAAGACACTGCCTAAAATTTGAAGACGTTTGAAGTAAAAACTAGGGGTCGCTATGATTTTGTGTCTGGTACATATTCCGTAATATGTTGCTCCGTGCTAAATTTAGTTACACATACGGAACTTTTCTTTAGACTTGGCTAGAGTATCAATCTGTCACTAATCTCGAGAAAATTGGCGTGATGTAGCACACTGATTGGCGAACGCGCATTCCAGCGATAAAGCCGGAGTTAAATATCCACAACATTCTTAACATTTCATAAACTATTTGAGATATCGAAATGAGATTTTGTCAAATCATAGCAAGTACAGAGGAGAGTATTTTTCCATATTGTTGTTATGCAAAGCTTAGTTATCTACCGTGTTATTCCACTAACTACAGACTTTTTCGGTGAAAGAATGTAATTTTCGAAGGGTGATCGATAGCTGGTGAAAGGAGAGATGCTGTAGATTTTGGAACAAGACAACTGAAGACATTACACGTTTATTTTTGTACCAAGAATGTTCTTTTTCATAAGCTATTTTGTATCAACCATGAACCATGAACCATGAACCTTGCCGTTGGTGGAGAGGCTTGCGTGCCTCAGCGATACAGATGGCCGTACCCTAGGTGCAACCACAACGGAGGGGTATCTATTGAGAGGCCAGACAAACGTGTGGTTCCTGAAGAGGGGCAGCAGCCTTTTCAGTAGTTGCAGGGGCACCAGTCTGGATGATTGAATGATCTAGGCTTGCAACACTAACCAAAACGAACTTGCTGTGCTGGTACTGCAAACGGCTGAAAGCAAGGGGAAACTACAGCCGTAATTTTTCCCGAGGGCATGCAGCTTTACTGTATGGTTACATGATGATGGCGTCCTCTTGGGTACAATATTCCGGAGGTAAAAGACTTTTGGTCAAGTGAACCCAGGGTTATCAATACAGCATCAAATAGGGGTAATGCAGGAGTAGGTTTAATAATGAATAAAAAAATAGGAGTGCCGGTAAGCTACTACCAACAGCATAGTGAACGCATTATTGTGGCCAAGATTGACACGAAGCCCATGACTACTACAGTAGTACAAGTTTATATGCCAACTAGCTCTGCAGATGATGAAGAAATTGATGAAATGTATGATGAGATAAAAGAAATTATTCAGGTAGTGAAGGGAGAGGAAAAAATTTAATAGTCATGGGTGACTGGAATTCGAGAGTAGGAAAAGAGAGAGAAGGAAACATAGTGGGTGAATATGGATTGGGGGAGAGAAATGAAAGAGGAAGCCGCCTGGTGGAATTTTGCACAGAGCATAACTTTATCATAGCTAACACTTGGTTCAAGAATCATGAAAGAAGGTTGTATACATGTAAGAATACTGGAGATAGTAGAAGGTATCACATAGATTATATAATTGTAAAACAGAGATTTAGTAACCAGGTTTTAAATTGTAAGACATTTCCAGGGGCAGATGTGGACTCTGACAACAATCTATTGGTTATGAACTGTAGATTAAAACTGAAGAAACTGCAAAAAGGTGGGAATTTAAGGAGATGGGACCTAGATAAACTGAAAGAGCTTAAGGGAACAATTGACAGGAATGGGAGAAAGAAATACAGTAGAAGAAGAACAGGTAGCTGTGAGGGATGCAGTAGTGAAGACAGCAGAGAATCAAGTAGGTAAAAAGACGAGGGATAGTAGAAATCCTTGGATAACAGAAGAAATATTGAACTTAATTGATGAAAGGAGATAATATAAAAACGCAGTATATGAAGCAGGCAAAAAGGAATACAAACGTCTCAAAAATGAGATCGACAGGAAGTGCAAAATGGCTAAGCAGGGATGGCTAGGGCACAAATGTAAGGATGTAGAGGCTTATCTTACTAGGGGTAAGATAGATACTGCCTACAGGAAAATTAGAGACCTTTGGAGAAAAGAGAGCCACTTGTATGAATATCAAGAGCTCAGATGGAAACCCAGTTCTAAGCAAAGAAGGGAAAGCAGAAAGGTGGAAGGAGTATATAGAGGGTCTATACAACGGCGATGTACTTGATGACAATATTATGGGAATGGAAGAGGATGTAGATGAAGATGAAATGGGAGATACGATACTACGTGCAGAGATTGACAGAGCACTGAAAGTCCTGAGTCGAAACAAGACCCCAGGAGTAGACAACATTCCATTAGAACTACTGACGGCCTTGGGAGTGCCAGTCCTGACAAAACTCTACCATCTGGTGAGCAAGATGTATGAGACGGGCGAAATACCCTCAGACTTCAAGAAGAATATAATAATTCCAATCCCAAAGAAAGGAGGTGTTGACAGATGTGAAAATTACCGAACTATCAGTTTAATAAGCCACAGCTGCAAAATACTAACGCGTATTCTTTACAGACGAATGGAAGAACTGGTAGAAGCCGATCTTGGCGAAGATCAGTTTGGATTCTGCAGAAATGTTGGAACACGTGAGGCAATACTGACCCTACGACTTACCTTAGAAGCTAGATTAAGGAAAAGCAAACCCACATTTCTAGCATTTGTAGACTTAGAGAAAGCTTTTGACAATGTTGACTGGAATACTCTCTTTCAAATTCTAAAGGTGGCAGGGGTAAAATACAGGGAGCGAAAGGCTATTTACAACTTGTACGGAAACCAGATGGCAGCTATAAGAGTCGAGGGGCATGAAAGGGAAGCAGTGGTTGGGAAGGGAGTGAGACAGGGTTGTAGCGTGTCCCCGATGTTATTCAATCTGTATATTGCGCAAACAGTAAAGGAAAGAAAAGAAAAATTCGGAGTAGGTAATAAAGTCCACGGAGAAGAAATAAAAACGTTGAGGTTCGCCGATGACATTGTAATTCTGTCAGAGACAGTAAAGGACTTGGAAGAGCTGGTGAACGGAATGGACTGTGTCTTGAAAGGAGAATATAAGATGAACATCAACAAAAGCAATACGAGGATAATGGAATGTAGTCGAATTAAATCGGGTGATGCTGAGGGAACTAGATTAGGAAATGAGACACTTAAAGTAGTAAGGGAGTTTTGCTATTTGGGGAGCAAAATAACTGATGATGGTCGAAACAGAGAGGATATAAAATGTAGACTGGCATTGGCATGGAAAGCGTTTCTGAAGGAGAGAAATGTGTTAACATTGAGTATAGATTTAAGTGTCAGGAAGTCGTTTCTGAAAGTATTTGTATGAAGCGTATGGAAGTGAAACATGGGTGATAAATAATTTGGACAAGAAGAGAATAGAAGCTTTCGAAATGTGGTGCTACAGAAGAATGCTGAAGATTAGATGGGTAGATCACATAACTAATGAGCAGGTATTGAATAGAATTGGGGAGAAGAGGAGGTTGTGGCACAACTTGACATGAAGAAGGGACCGGTTGGTAGGACATGTTCTGAGGCATCAAGGGATCACCAATTTAGCATTGTTGGGCAGCGTGGAGGGTGAAAATCGTAGAGGGAGACCAAGAGATGAATACACTAAGCAGATTCAGAAGGATGTAGGTTGCAGTAAGTACGGGGAGATGAAGAAGCTTGCACTGGATAGAGTAGCATGGAGAGTTGCATCAGACCAGTCTCAGGACTGAAGAGAGCAACAACAACAACAACAACAACAACAACATTGATCTTACTTTTCCTCAGTTCCTCACCTAATAGACTTAACAAACTACCGTTTCAGATTTCTCTCTCTGTTGTATTTGCACAACGCGTTAGTAAGGTGACACGTTGTTTTGGCAAAAGATACTAATTCTAATATGGCAACAACTTAAATGTGTAGGTTTTACTCAAAGTTCGTCACACATGGTGCTTCCTTGAAAGTTACAAATGCTTAACAAGCAAATTAAAAATAAATTGCTGCTTTTGTTTCATTTTCAGCGACATTTTGTTTTGGCAAAAGAAGCTAATTTTAACATGGCAACAATACAAATGTGTAGGTTTGACTCAATATTCGTCAATCATGACGCTTCTTTTGAAAGTTAGAAATGCTAAGACGCCAGGCGAAAATAAATTGCTGCTTTTGTTTCATTTTCAGCGACACTTTGTTTTTGGCAAAAGCGACTTATTTTAACACGCCAACAATATAGATGTGTAGGTTTGACTCAATATTCGTGAAACATAAGGCTTCTTTGAAAGTTATAAATGCTTAAGAAGGCAGGCGAAAATGAAGCGCTGCTTTTGTTGCATTTTCAGCGGAATTCCTTTTAGCTACTTACCAAAGTGGAGGTGACACACCTTTCTGAATGGTCTCCATACAGATGTTGGCGTGGAGGGCTCCACTTAATATTCACAAAAAATCTGAGCGTAATCTTCAGATTCGAATGGCATTTACCCTATAGAGCCTGCCTGTGACGCCGACCTTAACAGTTCTTCCCACACAAGCCATGCCGATTGTACATCTACCCGCCACGTTATTATGAGCGCGTTCAATGTGCCGAATTCATATAGTGAACAGCAATCATTATGTGTAAAGATACTATATCTTTATTATTTCCGCTATACTTCTGAGTGTCGGACGACGAATCGATCACAGTCGAAAGTCCGAGTGATCCGCGACTGCACTGGAAGTGGAGCCAATGTTGCTTACTTTGCGCAGAGCCTTTGTTTCACAAATTTTCTGGTGCGGAGACGAGGCCTCTGACGTCGTACGCTAACAGAATCCTGTAGTCTTGTTTACTTGCCGTACAGTCGCTTGCATTCGTGTTGTGAAGTCTTCGCTCTATCGCTAACTTAAAGTTCCATGTTAAGCTTGCCAATGCTTTTGGACTCTCTGATCGCCAATGAGAATTTCACTAGGTCTTTCTTCACAGGCGCCACACAACGTGGTATAGCGCACTCGTCCCAGCATCGTAGTGGACCTTAACACCTTGGTACAGAGGTATAACGATACGCTTACAAGTTCATTAGACACAGCGTCAGGGTTACGGTAAGTCTAATTTGGAGGCAAACGCTAGAAGAGAGAGACGTTTTAATCTCGGGTAGGCTTCTTGTTGAAATTCATAGACCACATGGTCCAGCATTACAATCCAGCCTCCAAGCTATATCTCCCAAAATGATCATAATGGTAAAAAGCTACATACATCTCGTGTAAATGTTGGTTTAAAGATAGTTGTTTTTCTCTCACACCATTCATTATTAGAAGATTCAAATAAAATGAAAGCATAGCAAACGAGCGAGGTGTAGCATGGGTTAGCACTCAGGACTCGCATTGAGGGCGACGGTTCAAACCTGCATCCGGGCCGGCCTTTGTGGCCGAGCGGTTCTAGGTGCTTCAGTCTGGAACCGCGCGACCGCTACTGTCGCAGGTTCGAATCCTGCCTCGGGCATAGATGTGTGTGATGTCCTTAGGCTGTCGAGATTTAAGTTGTTCTAAGTCTAGGTGACTGATGACCTCAGATGTTGAGTCCCATAGTGCTCAGAGCCATTTGAACCATTTGAACCCGCGTCCGGCCATCGTGGTTTAGGTTTTCCGTGATTTCCCTAAATCGATTCAGGCAAATGCCGGGATGGTTCCTTTGAAAGGACAGGGCCAACGTCCTCCTCCATTCTTCCCTATGCCGAAGGGGCCGATAATCTTGCTGTTTGATACCCTCCCCCGAATCTACCAAAGCATAGCACAATATTACTCTGATGTATTCTGTCGTACTGTACATTACAAGATAAGAATTTTATATTACAAGTCGTTTACATGTCCTATTTTGAACATGAAATAAATACCGAGAACCTAGTTTACTATGCACACATCACTTTCAAGTACGAGAGGGAAGTTCTGTATTTCATCTCCTTATAATGTATTCAGAAACTATTGTCTTTCTAATACAGAATGTTAACGAAGTTCGTCAGGTATTGGCCATGACAAATGTACGCATTGATGCACAGTGGTTGTTAACAGCATGTCAGTTGGTACTTTCATTTCTGATTAACAGCGTGATTCTTGAGCATACTAATTAGCACTATACACTGTCAAATCTAAACTGAGATGACCAAATTGAGGGATACCTCCCAATATCGTGTTGCACCTCCTTTTGCCTGCGTAGTGCAGCAACTGGACGTGGCATGTATTCAAGAAGTTGTTGGTAGTCCCCTGCAGAAATATTGACCCATTCCGCTCTATAGCCGACCATAATTGCGCAATTTCTGCCGGTGCAGGGTTTTCTGCAGTAACTGATCTCTCCACAAAGTCCCATACATGTTTGATGTGATTCATGTCGGACAATCTGGGTGGTCAAATATTTCGCTCACCATTGTCCACAGTGTTCTTCGAACCAATCAGGAAAAATTGTGGCAGTTGTGTTCTGGTAACATGGCGCGTTGCCATCCGTAAAAATTCCATCATAGTTTCGGAACGTTAAGGCCATAAAAGGCTAGAAATGTTCTCCGACTAACCGAACATAACCATTTACAGCCAGTGAATCGGTTCAGTTGGACGAGAGAACCGACTCCATCCTGTATAAACACAGCCCGCACTATTATGGAGCCAGCTTGCACAATGCTTTGTTGACAACGTGGATCCATGTCTTCGTTGGATCTCCTCAACACTCGAGCACGATCTTCATATCTTAACAACTGAAATCGGAACGCATCTGACCAGTCCACGATTTTCCAGTCATCTAGGGTCCAACAGATTTGGTCACAAGCCCAGCAGAGGTGCTGCAGGCGATGTGATGTTAGCAAACGCACTCACAACGGTCGTCTGCTGTCGATGCCCATCATCGCCAAATTTCACCACACTGTCCTAACGGACACGTCCCACATTGACTTCTGCGGTTATTTCACAATGTGTTGCTTGTTTGTTAACACTGACAGCTCTACGCAAACGCCACCGCTCTAAGTCGCGGAATATTAAACTCCTTAATGATTACAGAGATGGAACGTCCCATGCGTCTAGCTCCAACTACCAGTCGGCGTTCAAAGTCTGTTAATTCCCGTCGTGCGGCCATGATCACGTCGGAAACCTTTTCACATGAATCACCTGGGTACAAATGACGGCTCCACCAGGGCACTGTCGTTTTATACATTGTTTTCGCGATACTGTCGCCATCTGTACATGTGCGTATTGCTATTCTATGACTAGTCACCTCAGTGTTCAACTGTGACATTATTTTAGTGAATGAGAGAAGCGTCGGAAGAACACCTATTTCTAACTGCAGAAAGAGAAACAGAAAGTAGAAAAAGCATATGTGCATAATGTAAAGATTTGTTTACAAAGCCGTTTATTCTATGCGAGCTTTATTAGTATATCAACCATTTAGTTACGCACATTAGTTTAAATATTAGTAATTATTTATCCGTGATCATGGAACAAGGATCTGACTTAACCAACAGTTGCCGAGAAAAATAAGCGAACAACTGCAAACATTATTTTCAACAAGAAACCAATATCGCACAAGAGTCGGCCTGATTAAAAACCAACCTTTTGCAAACGTCAGTTGAAACATGTTTTTAAATAATAGGCATGTGTGGCCAAGGATTTTCAAGACAGCAGGGATAAAAAGTGGCAGCACTGTAAAATACATTTAAAAAATTACACTGAAATTTGAAAGCACGCAACTGAAAGGTCTTACACCCAACATCTAAGGCGCTCTTTCATCTTCCTGAGCTCAGGATGTTGCTCCTTATTTCACTATTTTTTTTTCTTTCCGAGTCGTCAGTCCTCTGACTGGTTTGATGCGGCCCGCCACGAATTCCTCTCCTGTGCCAACTTCTTCATATCAGAATAGCACTTGCAACGTACGTCCTCAACTATTTGCTGGATATATTCCAATCTATGTCTTCCTGTACAGTTTCTGGCCTCTGCTGTTCCCTCTGGTGCCATTGAAGTCATTCCCTCATGTCTTAAAAGTTGTCCTATCATGCTGTCCTTTCTCCTTATCACTGTTTTCCACATATTCCTTTCCTCTCCGATTCTGCGCAGAACCTCCTTATTCTTTACCTTATCATTCCACGTAATTTTCATCATTCGTCTGCAGCACCACATCTCAAATGCTTAGATTCTCTTCCATTCCGATTTTCCCACAGTCCATGTTTCACCAACATACAATGCTGTTCTCCAAACGTACATTCTCAGAAATTTCTTTCTCAAATTAAGGCCGATATTTGATATTAGTAGACTACTCTTGCCCCGGAATGCCCTCTTTGATACTGCTAATCTGCTTTTGATATCCACCTTGCTGCATCTTTCTTTATTTTACTGCCTAGGTTGCAGAATTCCTTAACTTCATCCACTTTGTGACGAGCAATCCTGATGTTAATTTTCTGTTTGTTCTCATTTCTGATATTTCTCATTACTTTCGTCTTTCTTCAATTTATTCTAAATTCAGGTATTTCACAAATACGTGATAGGAAAGAATAAATTATTTAAAGGATGATGATGATATTTGGTTTGTGGGTCGCTCAACTACGCGGTTATCACCTCCCGTACAAAATCCCAATCTTCACATAGTCCAATCTCACCACTCGAGCGAATTATGAAATGATGAGGACAACTTAAACACCCAGTCCTCGGGCAGAGGGAAACCCCAACCCTGTAGGGAATCGAGCCCGTCTCCCCGTGATCCAGAGCCAGCAGCGCTAACCGCGAGACCACGAACTGAGATCTACTTAAAGGAGATGGAGGAAAATAGTATCCGTTGTGGCCACAGCCATATATCCGATATGCAGAATCTGAGGAATGAATGGTTATTTGAACGACTACTGCCACATACGTCTTAGGATCTAGAATGTCACCATTACTAACTTGTTGAGAAGTACGTATACATCACTGTCATGTTAGACCATTAAGAATTATAAGAAAATACGCTTCGACGTGTGTAAACTACTTTTTATGAGATTCCTCCAAGTTTTTACAGGAAATATCTAACCTCATTGCAAAATGACACGTGAAAAGACACAGTGTTACTCGCCTACAGTACTACTTCATGCCCCGAAAAAACGTACAGCAGAGAACCTCATCTCGTGTCTGCTACAACTTTTCCCCGGGCAAAAATGCCGTACCAAGTCTAGCGTGCAGTATAGGGCCATATATGGGAGCAGAAACAGCAGGCGCTACGACGGCACAGGGATTCCGGGAATACAATACGTTACCCCCTCCCCCACATATGCGCCCAGCAGCTGTGAATCCTGGGCTGCAGTCGTCCGCCATGCAAAGAGGCCAATGCAAAAGAAGAGCGTGCTTTGAATGTAAAGGTGAGGAAACAATAAACTCCACGATTTTCTTATAAGTTTTTGCAGCACGCTGACGTATTTTTCGTCTGGTTCCTGTCACCAGTATAGAGGGATAAAAAAGCAAACTAAGTTTGTGCAAGTGTGATTTCCAATACGCGATCTTCGTTTCTTCTGTCATAGTTCCGAATTTCTACAGAGTCGGCACGGTAATTTATGGATCCGGCGTGGTTAGATTAGGGAGTGCAGGTAGACCTTCCTGTTGCCACCCTCTCAACCCACCCCGAGAAGGAACGCTGTGTACCCCAGCTGTCCATGCGTAAGTGTGCGGAAGTTTTTCTAAATGTTTACGAGTCGCGCGGCGGGTCTTGAATACCAGACCAGTATTCACCTAGTGGGGTGTGGGGAACGGCCTACTAATCACATCCAGCCTGGCCGGCACATCGAGCCTCTTCGTTAATCTGACGGATGGACTCGAATCACGGCCCGCCCACCTCCCCTTCTCGGAAGCGGCGCTTTAACACGTACGGTTGCCCAGTAGTCGATTTCTATTATCCGAAAAAAGGATCTGTTTCGATTTCAAACATAAAGTCGGTGCGTGTATTTCAATAAATAACAAACAATAGCAAGAACTTGTAATGGTTCTTTATTTACGTGACCATTACGGCACTCCAATCCCAGTTCTCGATACCAGTAATATCGTACTACTTTTCTGCGAAGAAACGGACATATTTTGTGACAGTACTCACATTTGGTTTTATTAATGTATAGGTACTCCGATGTATCGATATATTACAGTGAGATGGTTCTTGTGTGTATTCATTTCTGTGAGACTGTCATAATTTTTGACTTGCTTGTAACCGTGCACAGAGCAGTCTTTGTTTCACTTTGCAGAAGTTAAGTTGTTACTTCGCTTTGTAAAACAACAGTCAAGTCTTGTGTTTGGTTAAAGTGGAAATTAAATATATGAAGATTGATACAAAATTGTTTTCTTGATGATGTGACAATTAAGAAGAAGTATATGTGAATTTACAGGAAGTTTAATAAAAATGTGTATCGTGAACACCAGCTCAAAAATTATTTCTACCATACCATTGTTCTCATCAGGAATTTCCTGAAAAACGCATTTGTTAGGCCTTCAAATATTGCTATAATACAGATCTGGACCTTCTAGCAGTCAAAGTGGAATCACCCTAGAATCAACAAGAAGAGCCATAACAATTTCGACGAAATTTACGTGAGAATCCATTCAAGATAAGAGCCAAAATTAATGACTTTTTTACAGTGACTTCATTATTTCCACTCTGACGACACCATCCACAGTCAATAACTTTGTTGTTGCCCGATAAAGCGAACATATGCTGCGTGAGCAACATTATTAATCTGATTTCTAACCTACTGTGCAAGTGGTGGTATTGTTAGAAACTGATATAAGGAGTATCGCTGTTCCACAATATTTATTTTTTGGTTCGTTGTGAACTGGCTTTGGGCTTTTTAGGCAATCCTCAGGACACTTAGACTAAGCAGATAGTACATACAATATCAGTGATAGTTTGTAATGGTACAGATATAGATTTTCCAAAGATACGTGACCTTCTGCGGTTATACGGAGTGTCCCTCCCACGAAATATAAGACGCGTTTTCTCCGGTATTCGGTACATATTTATATTTTCGTGTTTGCAATGTACAGCTGGAGTGAGTCCGAACGAATGCTGCTCAGCGGTGTTTTATACGACGCGCAGTGTCGACTGAAACTGTCGGTTTGTTTCCTGTTACAAACGAAATAATTTTTGAATACTGTAGATTAATTACATCTCTCATTTAGTTAAGATCGCAGTGTACAAACAACTATTGCTAGGTTCAATGGATTCAATTGTCTTTCAGATTAGGATACAAATATGTGGTGTCTAAATGAAGAGAATACGTATGAGACTTATATTGCAGTTCGTATATTACAGTGTTAATATCCTTAAGGAAATGTCAACTTGCAGTCGTATTTACAATATACGTGCCGCTATGTCAACCGTCTTGTAAATATAGCTGTAAGTTGACATTTCCTGAAGAGTGTTAGCACTATAATGACGTGGTGTCTTACCTGTTCTCTTCATTTAGATATCACCTGTCTGTATCCTGATCTCAAGGTGGCTGTTTAACCGTCTGAAACTAGCAATCAATGTTATATACAGGGTGTTACAAAAAGGTAGGACCAAACTTTCAGGAAACATTTCTCACAGACAAAGAAAGAAAATATGTTATGTGGACATGTATCCGGAAACGCTTACTTTCCATGTTAGAGCTCAGTTTATTACTTCTCTTCAAATCACATTAATCATGGAATGGAAACACAGCAACAGAACGTACCAGCGTGACTTCAAACACTTTGTTACAGGAAATGTTCAAAATGTCCTCCGTTAGCGAGGATACATGCATCCACCCTCCGTCGCATGGAATCCCTGATGCGCTGATGCAGCCCTGGAGAATGGCGTATTGTATCACAGCCGTCCACAATACGAGCACGAAGAGTCTCTACATTTGCTACCGGCGTTGCGTAGACAAGAGCTTTCAAATGCCCTCATAAATGAAAGTGAAGAGGGTTGAGGCCAGGAAAGCGTGGAGGCCATGGAATTGGTCCGCCTCTACCAATCCATCGATCACCGAATCTGTTGTTGAGAAGCGTACGAACACTTCGACTGAAATGTACAGGAGCTCCATCGTGCATGAACCACATGTTGTGTCGTACTTGTAAAGTCACATGTTCTAGCAGCACGGGTAGAGTATCCCGAATGGAATCATGATAACGTGCTCCATTGAGCATAGGTAGAAAGAACATGGGGCCCAATCAAGACATCACCAACAATGCTTGCCCAAACGTTCACAGAAAATCTGTGTTGATGACGGATTCTCGTCAGCCCACACATGTTGATTCTGAAAATTTACAATTTGATGACGTTGGAATGAAGCCTCGTCCGTAAAGAGAACATTTGCACTGAAATGAGGATTGACACATTGTTGGGTGAACCATTCGCAGAAGTGTACCCGTGGAGGCCAATAAGCTGCTGATAGTGCCTGCACACGCTGTACATGGTACGGAAACAACTGGTTCTCCCGTAGCACTCTCCATACAGTGACGTGGCCAACGTTACCTTGTACAGTAGCAACTTCTCTGACGCTGACATTAGGGTTATCGTCAACTGCACGAAGAATTGCCTCGTCCATTGCAGGTGTCCTCGTCGTTCTAGGTCTTCCCCAGTCGCGAGTCGTAGGTTGGAATGTTCCGTGCTCCCTAAGACGCCGATCAATTGCTTCGAACGTCTTCCTGTCGGGACACCTTCGTTCTGGAAATCTGTCTCGATACAAACGTACCGCGCCACGGCTATTGCCCCGTGCTAACCCATACATCAAATGGGCATCTGCGAACTCCGCATTTGTAAACATTGCACTGACTGCAAAACCACGTTCGTGATGAGCACTAACCTGTTGATGCTACGTACTGATGTGCTTGATGCTAGTACTGTAGAGCAATGAGTCGCATGTCAACACAAGCACCGAAGTCAACAGTACCTTCCTTCAATTGGGCCAACTGGCGGTGAATCGAGGAAGTACAGTACATACTGACGAAACTAAAATGAGCTCTAACATGGAAATTAAGCGTTTCCGGACACATGTTCACATAACATCTTTTCTTTATTTGTGTGTGAGGGATGTTTCCTGGAAGTTTGGCCGTACCTTTTTGTAACACCCTGTATATTGCGATCTTGGGGAAATAAGAGTTTTAAAAATTTACAACATTCGAGTTTACAGATTGCTGTCTCCATTCCGTATGAGGTAGCTAGAAAATAATTTTTCAAGCGATATATTTTTACCAGAACATTAAATTATGATGAATAACCAGTACTCCAACAGCGGCTGAGAAGCGTTGTTGTATGGCGGTAGTAGTCAGAGCGGGCCCGAATGGTACTGGGGCACTGGTTATTGATCGTGGTTTACTGTTCCTGGTAATACATATCGCTAAAAGAAGTCGCCGCTCTAGTGAATGAGCACGTAAAATCCTGGTTTAAGAAACTTTTTTTTTTTTACCTAGTAAGAAACGGGCGCTTCCCTTTGATACTGGGCGTCGCATGAAGGACGTCATGGGCAGCGTTTGTTTGGCCTGACTCCAGCTACGCATTACAAACACGAAGTTGCAAATGTCTGTTGAAACACCACAGAGCATGCTGCTGACGACTCTTAGAAGGGACACTGTGTCTATCTATTGGGAGGAAACAAGTATAATGGAATATGCAAATAAAACGTGGAACAAAGAAACTGTATTGAGCCGTGCTCACTCTGAACTATGCGTTTCCTTGAATTTGGTTGTCTATCTGCGTTTGGTTCACGCCGTTGCTGCGGTTATGCCGTGGTTCTTCCTCCTTCTACGTGTCGCAGCAGCATTGTGTACCGATATTTGCACCATCTTTGCTCTTCTGCATATAGTTTCTGGCTAGGGTGTGTGCGGGCAGTCGGTCAGTTGGTGTGGACCAGGGAGGATATCTCCATGTGATGCAGTCGGCTGGGTCGGCTGGCGGTCCCTGCACAGCGTCTGTGGAGCTGTTCGATCGCTACAAGCTTTGTGGCTGACCGATCCAGGACGTTAAAGTTGAGTGGTGTCTTAAGTACCCAAGCCACGGCCGTTCATGTTGTGTCGTTCGTTTCGGTGGTTCGCTGTTGTGGAGCCTTTCCAGTGGGCAACACCGAGTGTTTGTAGTGGTGAAATCGAGCCGCCGTGCGGTGGAATTAATTATATTGGTTCACTACAATTCAAGTGCACCAGCGGAATTTTCTGCCTTGTGGCCGTTAGTGTTCTGGTTATCTGTCCTGGCCACTGACGTAAATTCAGGCAGTGTCCTTTCCTCACCTGTTGTTGCTGTCCAACACGGTGTGTAGTTTTGGCAGCTTAATACATGTTTCATTGTTGATAATCACGTCTGTAACAGTTTGGTCCTTCATGAACCGATTGGTGGCAGCAAGTCGTTTAGTCAGTCAGTCCATGACTGTCTCTTGGTTGAGTTACCGACGGCTCAAGTGCAGTTGGGCCCACCACCTGTCTCATCTAAGTGAACGTTAATGCTTCGAGGACAACTCCCCCCCCCCCCCCCGTTGTCTATACTGTCCTTTTCATGGGTGTTCAATGGTCTGTTGGTAATCTATTATGGGCAATGCAATTTAGTTATTGCCATTGCGTTGCTTCCTCATTTAGTGAGCTTTCGGCCACTTACAACTTAAAGGTTAAGCTATTTTTGAATTTTTGGAAAATCAACTGTGGGCCTTTAGCGGCCTAAAGCCTTATTCTCAAAATTTCCCCTGAAGCACAAACATTGTGGCCTTCTGCCTTAAGAGATTATGGTAATATATTTTAAAATTTTGAAAATTAATAGTGGTCTTCAGCCGTTTGTATTGCACCATGTATATGTTTGTTCTATCCACTTTTCACTTTTGCCTTGAGGCTTTCAGCCTAGTTCTGTTATATATATATATATATATATATATATATATATATATATATATATATATAATTTGCAATTTTAACTGCGTGTATTCTGTCGCATGAAATTTATTTTGTTGATTTTTAAGATTTCTTGTTTGCAGTCCTTCAGTTGTGAAACAATTGGACATTGAAACTGGTAGTTGTACAGGTATGGCTGTGTGCCGTTTTGGTTTAAATGTGTTATTAAATTACAATAAATTAAGATTTTGAAGTAAAACTGACCGCCACCTTATTTGGAGCTTTCGACAATCCTGATCACCTGTTCCGCCCAGCGGGTTTAGCGGGCGTTTCATGTACACTCCTGGAAATTGAAATAAGAACTCCGTGAATTCATTGTCCCAGGGAGGGGAAACTTTATTGACACATTCCTGGGGTCAGATACATCACATGATCACACTGACAGAACCACAGGCACATAGACACAGGCAACAGAGCATGCACAATGTCGGCACTAGTACAGTGTATATCCACCTTTCGCAGCAATGCAGGCTGCTATTCTCCCATGGAGACGATCGTAGAGATGCTGGATGTAGTCCTGTGGAACGGCTTGCCATGCCATTTCCTCCTGGCGCCTCAGTTGGACCAGCGTTCGTGCTGGACGTGCAGACTGCGTGAGACGACGCTTCATCCAGTCCCAAACATGCTCAATGGGGGACAGATCCGGAGATCTTGCTGGCCAGGGTAGTTGACTTACACCTTCTAGAGCACGTTGGGTGGCACGGGTTACATGCGGATGTGCATTGTCCTGTTGGAACAGCAAGTTCCCTTGCCGGTCTAGGAATGGTAGAACGATGGGTTCGATGACGGTTTGGATGTACCGTGCACTATTCAGTGTCCCCTCGACGATCACCAGTGGTGTACGGCCAGTGTAGGAGATCGCTCCCCACACCATGATGCCGGGTGTTGGCCCTGTGTGCCTCGGTCGTATGCAGTCCTGATTGTGGCGCTCACCTGCACGGCGCCAAACACGCATACGACCATCATTGGCACCAAGGCAGAAGCGACTCTCATCGCTGAAGACGACACGTCTCCATTCGTCCCTCCATTCACGCCTGTCGC
The DNA here is from genome assembly GCF_023864275.1 of Schistocerca cancellata. Classification (NCBI taxonomy): domain Eukaryota; kingdom Metazoa; phylum Arthropoda; class Insecta; order Orthoptera; family Acrididae; genus Schistocerca; species Schistocerca cancellata. The sequence goes on from NC_064627.1 coordinate 155,078,572, forward strand.
GACACCACTGGAGGCGGGCTGCACGATGTTGGGGCGTGAGCGGAAGACGACCTAACGGTGTGCGGGACCGTAGCCCAGCTTCATGGAGACGGTTGCGAATGGTCCTCGCCGATACCCCAGGAGCAACAGTGTCCCTAATTTGCTGGGAAGTGGCGGTGCGGTCCCCTACGGCACTGCGTAGGATCCTACGGTCTTGGCGTGCATCCGTGCGTCGCTGCGGTCCGGTCCCAGGTCGACGGGCACGTGCACCTTCCGCCGACCACTGGCGACAACATCGATGTACTGTGGAGACCTCACGCCCCACGTGTTGAGCAATTCGGCGGTACGTCCACCCGGCCTCCCGCATGCCCACTATACGCCCTCGCTCAAAGTCCGTCAACTGCACATATGGTTCACGTCCACGCTGTCGCGGCATGCTACCAGTGTTAAAGACTGCGATGGAGCTCCGTATGCCACGGCAAACTGGCTGACACTGACGGCGGCGGTGCACAAATGCTGCGCAGCTAGCGCCATTCGACGGCCAACACCGCGGTTCCTGGTGTATCCACTGTGCCGTGCGTGTGATCATTGCTTGTGCAGCCCTCTCGCAGTGTCCGGAGCAAGTATGGTGGGTCTGACACACCGGTGTCAATGTGTTCTTTTTTCCATTTCCAGGAGTGTATATTATTTTACACCAGAGAATAAGAATGTATGAGCCAAAGCAGCGCAAAAAAGTGCAATGGCACATGCTACTATATTATATGAAAAAATAAATGGATGATGTGATAAACAGGGAAAAAGGGGTACAAGAGTGGAAGGAATTAATAACTATACCACTTACAAGAAGCATGTTGTCTTAAGGTGAGAAAAAAGGTATACTGGCATGAATAATGGAGCAGTGTATCGTTAAGAATTAATTCGGGATTCTCTGATTGGTGTCTGTTAATAGCCAGAATAGTTTTCTGCTTTCATTTTCTGTCTGGAGGACAATAAATTTATTATCATAAAAGTGATTTTCATTGATATCATGTTCAGGAAAGGTGGACTCTTTCTTCATCTGTTTCCTACACATATCGTTTTCTTTCGGTCTTGTAGATTTGCAGTTTCCTCTGTACTGAGTTTCTTCTTTAATCTGCTACTAACTTCGTTCAATTTTGGTGTCACTAGAATTCCAGTATTTCTTTTTTCACCCTCAATCTTTCCTTCAGTAGCTCTTCCATTAAGATACTTTCTTCGAAGCGTATGCCCCAGCCACAATTTGCTCCTCATTCTTTATCATTTCCAATGATTTTCTTTCATTCCCTGTTTATAGTCTTCGTTCGTCATTCTCTCACGTTTAACATTTTTCCCCACAACGGCATTTCGCCGGCCGCGGTGGCCGTGCGGTTCTAGGCAATTCAGTCCGAAACCGCGTGACTGCTACGGTCGCAGGTTCGAATCCTGCTTCGGGCATGGATGTGTGTGATGTCCTTAGGTTAGTTAGGTTTAACTAGTTCTAAGTTCCTGGGGACTGATGACCTAAGATGTTGAGTCCCATAGTGCTCAGAGCCATTTGAACCATTTTTGAACGGCATTTCAAAACTATCCAAATATCTGTATTTCTTGTTTTCGACCGTCCATGATTAGCTGTCATGTAATTCGTGACAGAGCACAGTGGTAAAGCGGGACTGAGGAGGCCATTGTGTAGTGGTAATTGGAAAGGGGAATTCGGTTGGGACGTTGGAGAGTTATAAGAAGGATAGTATACAGGAGAGCTGCTGCCGTACGTGTGATATTAATTCACAGATTACGAGGATGATTATATAATTTATCCCTCCGAGAAGCAACTCTATGCCTTCTTGTACGAGAGATTCGTGTTCTGGAATTTTTCTGATGCTGAATTTCCTGTTTCCAGTGTCAAGCAAGTCTTGCCAATATTCAGTACAATAAAAAGTTATTTTTATAAGAGAAATGTAAGTAAATGGAGTTTATTAATGCCTTCAACAATGCCAGAACCGTGTCCATTGTATTGAGACTGGCTCCTAGCCTCAGCCCTCCTTCGCCGGACGCGTAAAATCAGCCCTTATAATTTATCACAATCAGGTTCAGGGTAACAGGAAAAGTTCTATTGAGTGGCTGAATTTTTCAATTCCACTATAAGTCTCACAAAACTCCTCCAGCAAAATTTACGGTTGCGTAGCCTCTTTCCAGTCTTTAGTCTATTACTGAGCTGCTGCAGGAAAAAACTGAATGCCGTCACTATTCAACGTAACTGGAAAAAAAGCTGTTAATAACATCCGCTCAGCACACCGGCGGGAATTTCGGAGATACGGCCAAGGGAGGCGGACAGCTGCGCTACGATTAAAGGATCGTGTTTTTGTTAAGACTGTATGGAAACACAGCAAGGGAGACAAGAATATCTCAGACAAGTTGCCGCCGCGTTAGGTCCGTGTAAAATTTATGAGATTCTCAGTCTAGCTAAAAACTGGAAAGACACTATGGGTCGATTTGAGACAAGTTAAAACTGGGATTAAGTAGAGGGTCCATCACTTTTTAGCCTTAAATGTGACACCCCACCATTCTATATAAGACAAGGAAGGTTCACAAGAGCGACTCGTTACCTCGCTCTATTGACTCTCGGCATATATTTTCCGATCGATATAGGGAATTTCTCTGGCCTAGAGGAACGCAGCTGGGCGAGCGTTTTTGAAAGGTGGGTCGCCGTGAGGGAGCTAGGACGGGGGCGTTAAAGGAACTTGGGCCCTTTTTTTCGTTTTGGCGGCGCGGCGTGAACGAGGAAGGAAGGGGCGCATGGCGGCAGTATATATGGAAAGTTAGAGTACTTGCTGCGGGAACGGAAGGGATCTGTACTTCAGGGATGACGGATCCTTAGGTAATTTATTTTTATCATTTTTCTGCTATCTTGTATTCTAACGTTGGGCACTTATTAATATTTAACCCGATAAGTCTCTGCTGAGGCTGTCGAAATACTGTTTAACTTGAAGTTAAAGAATTTTTTTCAAAAAATGTATTGTCAGTTAGGGCTGTGCTACATTCCACTGTAAAACTATAACCATTCATTATTTCTAATCTCCTCGATTTTGTTAATGTCTTGGGTTTAAGACCTTAATCTGTAAGCACAAGGCAGTCATCAATAAAACCTGATATTACTGTCAAATAAAAGATTATTCCTGCCACCTAGCACTTCCCAGAAAAATACCCTCCCTCCCCCTCTCAATATGAGTTCGTTGAACACATCGTTGTTTAGTTCCTGATGTTGGTACGGCTTGGTTCTCGGATTGGTTCACTCTCCAGACTTATCATTCTGCCGTGTTTTCTTCGTTGTCTGTCCATCGCTGTTGTCTCGTTACGTGATTTTCGACGGCTGACCGTCAACGCCGCGGCCGGTCGGCCAGTACCTGCTGGTCGTGTCCGGTTATGGTTACAAAACGACAATTCCTTTGTTTTCCTGTCTGCAGTTCGTGGTCTAGTGGCTTGCATTGCTACATCTGGACCACGGGGTCCCAGGTTCGACTACCGGCCGGGTCGGGGATTTTCTCCGCTTGGGGACTGGGTGCTTATGTTGTCCTCATCATCCCATCATCATTCGGGAAGGACGAGACTGGAACACGAAAGATTCGGAACTTGTACTGGCGCTGATGACCTCCATGTTCACGCCCCACAAACCAACATCATCATCATCATTTTTTCATTATGTTATCATGAACACTCCATTTCTCGTAATCAATAACGATGCAGAATAGAAATTGTCGGTGTTGTTCACGAGAAACTTGATGACGAGCAAGAAGAGATGCACATGGCCAGACGCTGATTTTTGTGATTTCAGCTTAGAGCATGCGGTGCCGATAGACCCGTTTTTTGAACCTTCTTCATTGCGTGCAAATGTCGTCCGATGATGGGATGATCACAGTTCCCCGCAGTTGCCAGCTTTTGAGTAAACTGGCGTAGATCATTGTGGAATAACGTGTTTAAACGACCTGACGGTCTCCATTTGACCCCGAAGTTCCCCCTGAACGTGGACAGTCACTGACGTCAAGACAATCCACCTTAAAAACAGAATACCATTTTCTTACCATGCTATGTCCAGTGGCATTATCGACATACACGGTTCAAACGTTTCTGCGTGCCTCCGTTCCTCTCATCCCTCTGTTGATCTCAGACAGAAGAATATGTTCCGATTTCTGCACGTGGCACTCCAATTTCTAGCGTCCACAACTCCACTTTCTATCTCGAAATGGCAAAATGACAACATGAAAACTCAATTAGTCACAGCGAACTACAAATAAAAAGTGCCAGTCGATAAATAAACTGGAAAAATGAAACAATAACGACCAGAATACCAACGTGTGAAACCAAAACGCTACGAACTTACGCTCCAGCCTAATATATCTAATGACAAAGATGTTCATGCTGTGTATTTCAGCTGTTTCATTTTGACGTTATTGGCCTTCTATTTTCTTTTTTATTTATATTTATTTTTTCTGTTATTTGCTGCCGGCCGGAGTGACCGTGCGGTTCTAGGCGCTACAGTCTGGAACCGAGCGACCGCTTCGGTCGCAGGTTCGAATCCTGCCTCGGGCATGGATGTGTGTTATGTCCTTAGGTTAGTTAGGTTTAATTAGTTCTAGGCGACTGATGACCTCAGACGTTAAGTCGCATAGTGCTCAAAGCCATTTGAACCATTTGTTATTTGCTATGTATATCCGGTTTTCAGACAATGTGGTGATGGGCTCCATCCGAAAAGCGTCAGATAAAATCATGGATTTATCAGATGCTGCGTTCTTATTTAGTTAACAATAAAGTAACCGTGCAGTATTCCTATTGAATTGAGCCAGCATTGGAATCTGTCTTCAGACCAGACACAGATCGCCCCCTATCCTAATTTATAGAGAAGGCAAGCCTCCTGTATCCACGTTCAGTTACAAAGGGCAATGTCCAACAAATTGTCGCCTATTCGTTAATTCGCCGTTCCGCAGATATTTTCCATAGGTACTCGCGACAGTAGCAAGCTAATAGCCAATCAGTTTCGCCGTTACCTAGAAGTACGTACCGAGGCACCGTGCCATAGGAATCTGCCTTTCGTTACAGTCGCTTATATCAGTGGATTGGACCATATGTGGCTCGAAGAGGCTGCACAATGATTGCAGATACCTCGCTTTTCCACTTATTCCTTTACAGCGCCACGTGCTCCCAAAACCAGCAGGAGACAACCTGTCTCGTGGTGGGCAGTGGGCAGTGTCATAATGTTTTGGCTTATCAGTATATCTATGATTATGCGTCTGGAGCGGTGTAATGTGAAACTGACGTAGTTGTAGAAAATCCAGATTCAGGAGATACAAAATCTTCAATATACCGTCTCCAGTATTTTTCATATCTTTGAGAGTAACTTTAGTTGAGGTACTGGAGTTAAAACAAAGGGTTGTGTGCTACACCCCGGGTTATTAAACGTACCTCCTCCTCTTACGATGCGGTGACTCCAACTGTTTTGCTCTATATTTCCGTTTCAGTATCTTCTTTGAGACTAGACAGTGACTAAGTCACGCTCATGAAATACAATTGTAACTCAAATACAATGCATTAATGAAGAATAATATATCAGTTATCACCTATATAAGAATATATCCAGACTAATGCTGTGTGATACAATTAGAAAGTCGTAAAATATAGGCATGCCACATTTGTAATATCCAGAATGTGGCTCACATGGAAGATACGCATTTGGCCGCTGTTTGCTATTTATTTCTCATGTCAGAAGCGTTCATACAGCAGACAGCTATATAATACGTTAGTTTTTTTTTAATCAGTCTTCTGCCTGATTTGATGCGGCCCGCCACGAATTCCTCTCCTCTGCCAAACACTTCATCTCACAATAGCACTTGCACCTTACTTACATGTGTCGTAATAATAAAACAGAAATACACAGTAACTTATGTATATGTGTAACTATAATTGGAAGCAGCTATTTGATGTGTATCAGATTTTCATTGACCAATATCGGACGGAATAGTGCTGCCGTTACGGAGCAGAATAGTTTCGTTGTACATTCTTAAATTTTTTAGATATCTACATCGCGAGTTTAAAGCCAAGGAGGCTAGTTTGCTACCGATTTGCCAGTCAGAATGTGAACGAGACGTGCCGCCTATGTATTTGAATGCAGAGCATCAAAGCAGTATGAAGCGACACTCACTGTCGTCGGCGCCAGAGCGCCACTGCTACAGTAAAACGTATCTGAAAGACCTGAGATCGGTAGCCCAGAATAATTACTGAGTTACCATAGTGAGGCAAGGAGCGCTGACCAGTAAAAGAGGGTAAATTCGGTCTTTCACCTACAGGCACTGCGTCATACGCGCAGGCTGGGGTCTTTAAATAACAAGGCTTTCGAAGCCCGGACTCGCATCCAGTCATGCCGCCATTCTGTCCATGCTCCTGGAACCAAAAAGAGTCACAATTGACTTCCAGTGAAACCTTAACAAGCTAATCGATGATGGGCCGCATGCTATCTGTGTGGTGACTTCATCACCGAGTCGCAGTCAACCTGATGCAAACAACTGCCATGGTGTGTAGTTTCAACCTACTGGTACATCGTGGATGAGGAGAACAATATTGAGGGTCAATCACAGGTGATATGCCAGTCGTTGTCTCCGCACCATCCACGTGTCTTATGTTTGCACAGCCCCCCGGCTGATTCGTGAGCGTGTGCTGCAGTCTTGGCCGATCCGTGGTGAATGACTCGGGCTAGTCTTCCTGAACAACCGACTTCCTGCACCCCACAGTCAGCTGCCCTCACCTAAGTGCAGAATGGGCCGTCTACGAGAGTGCTGAGATGTAAGGGCTGCACACGATCGCCGAAAAATTCGGGGCAAGTGGCTTCTGCCAGCCTCCACTACACCGCCAGCGCAACACACGGTCGCAACTTGCTGATCTGCGGCTCCAGTGTCAAGACATGATGACGAAACATTTCACCACTTCTTCGCAGCTCCAGCTTACCCCTGGCCATCATCTGAGGCACTGAGTAACTTTGTAACTCTGTAAACTTATCCTGGAAAGTAACTTATTACAAATACCGCTGGACCACTCTCCCACACGCTGTGCCCGCTGTCCTGCACACAAAGTGACAACAGGTACCAGGGTCGCAACAGTGTGATGACTGAAGCTTTGGCTAGAACTTCAGTTGTGCGTGAAGCTGGGCACAGACTGCATTGCAACAGGCGGTCTGTAATCTTTTGAACATCACATTCACACAGTGTTGTCGCACCGGTGTAGCTTCATCTGCATAGGTGGGACCTGCACCTTGTGACACCACTTCGAAGTCGGTTGATTGCCTCCCAAGTTGCCCAGTCTTCTGTCAAGTTGGGGGACATTATCTCGTCTGTTATTAACCAGCGGTTGGTGCACTCGCTCCTGGTGCGCCACTCTTGGTTGCTTAAGTGGTTCTTAACTGCCTTGGCTGTTCTCAGGAAGCACTTTCTTGACTTTACGTTTAGCTGGCTGGTGTACGTACAGGGAGGGGGGGGGGGGGCGATCAGGTGTGATTAGGCGCGTTATGGGGCCCTTAGGGACATGCCTGCCAAGAAGGTGAAGAAAGCCAGTATGCTCTCCGTCTGCGTACTGCGTGGAGTAATTCCAGACATGGAACGGATCTATCCAGTTGCTATGAAGAGCACAGTTTGCACCCAAACGCTGGTGATGCCTCACTTCGGTACCAATGACGTATGTTGCTTTGTATCTCTCTGGTTTCGAGGGGCTATCAACAGTATTAAAGGCTGCTAGTCTTGTTTGATCACCATTTGCAGCCTTGTCGACAGTGCCGACTACCAACCTCCGGAGGATATGAACCAGAAGATCATACTGTTCTGCGACCGTGTAGAATGCAGATTCCTCGACTTGCACCGTAGGGCGGTGGCGTTTTGGGTTCCGCTAAATAGGTAAGTCCATTACATGCAGGAGACGGTTCCACGGGTAGTAGGGGCTGTGGAGTGGACTGGGCGGTTTCTTCGGTTAGAGGGTCTCTGGTAAACAGGGTGCAGGTCGAACACAGGTAGAACGCAGATCTAGGAACCACCGGTATACCAGCTGTAAACTGTCATAGCTGTGTTGTGAAAGTACCAGAGGTCCAAGTGCTTAAAGAAAGCATTGATGCTTAAATCGTTATGGGCGATAAAAGCTGGCTAAAGCGAGAGGTAAGTTCAGCCAAAATTTTTCCAAAGGACATAACATTGTTCAGAAACGATTGGCTAAACACAGTTGGCGGTGGGATGTTTGTTACTTTCAGATGTAGTTTATCTTGTAGCGACCCAACTCAGATGATACAGTTGCTGAAAGGGTCAAAGAAAACCTGAGTCTGATTTGCTGCATGTCTGCAAAATTAAAATTTTAGAACCACCGGCTAGGGATAACCTCACACAAGTGTCAGTGCTCGCATTGTGGATGGTTTCGAAACCATATCTAATATCCCAGCGATACATCAGTGCATCCGAGATCCAGTTCCACGGCGGGTTGATGCATGTGTCAGTGCCCACGGAGGGTTTATTCAACATCTCCTGTGAGAAGGAATTGCGTGTGTTATAATGGGGCGTTCTGTTCGTGTTTGTTTCCCATGTAACATGGGAGTTGTAACATGGAAACAAAGCGTTCCAGACCCATGTATGCATTACATAATTTCACCGTCTCTGTGTGTCGAATGTGTCCTGCAAATTGTGACGTACATAACTGCTATACCCTGTATGTTTTCGGAATAACTGGCTCTTCTTCCTGTTTTCTCGACAGTGTCAGCTTCGGATGTCTAAAGTGTGCCAATACTGTTCGCACTAACCAGACAGGCTTCATACATAAAATAGCAAGCAGGTCCTGAATAATTACTACAATTCCTTGCTACCTCAGTGAGATAGCCGTAATGGTGACCAAGCAAACTTCATCACAGCCGTTTGTTACCGTTTATACAGTGAGACCCGCATTGCGCCAAACCTGTTAATAACATACAAAAATGATGTTATCAGCATGAAATAGTAAAGTATTACAAAATGTAGGAAACAAATTTAGTGATTATTACTGTTCATATGCACTTAATTAACACACACATCTTAACCGTATCAGGCCACCAATAGGAGTAAAGGTGAACAGGAAAGCAACAGGTCAAGGATGTCAGACAAAAGACGAATATTAATTGAACAAAGATTGTCCCATCCCTCACCCTATTCTTCCGAAATTTAGCTGATACCATTTTTACGATTTTACGTTTTGAACCCATAAGTTCCCTCCGTATTATAGATAACAGTTGTACAGTCATACTAATTTATATGTTCTAAACATAAAATCAAATCATTTAAGCAAGAAAGTAAAGAATAAATGTTATTGTGTCTTCATAACGGTAATGTTTATATTCGGCGCTTCTTCGTGGCGCCACTCGTCGTAGTAGTGTGCGCTTGTTCTGATTATCTTTGTGGACACTATTATCTCCCTACACGATGTATAAGGGTACATTTACAATTTCATTACAGGGAAATCATCTGGGCTTATGTAATCCACATATGGTGACAAACATCACAAGAAAGAGACGTTTTAATCTCGTGTAGGCCTGCTATGTTAATTCAAAGACCACACGGTCCAATGAAGATCTAACATTACATTCCAGCCTCCTGTATCACCTGAAGTGATCATTATGGTAAAAACGGGTGTACTTCCAGTGCATACTTCGGTTTAGACAGTTGTTTTTCTCTAATTCACTATTGTAAGTAGAAGAGTCACACAAAACGAAAGCATAGCACAATTTCTCTGAAGCAATCTCTCGTGCCGCACATTGAAAAGTATGAATTTTATAGAGAGTAAGATCCTCTGGTGGGCTACAAAAAATGGCACACGTTCTTCAGTTCACAGAATCATCTCGAAGCCCGTGAGTAAGTCGTTTACAAGCTCTGTGCTTAACACGAAGACATGAATCCCTAGTACCAAGCTCTTTTCTGTTCTCACAGCAGTGGAACAAGTATAAAAGAGAAGATACGCACTTAATCTGCTTATAATGTATTTGGAACAAACAGCATTTTTTACCGAGAGTGTTGATGGAATTTGTCAGATATTGCAAATGACTGCTGCACAATGGATGTCGTCAGCATGTCAGTCGATACTTTCATGGCTGATTCAGAGCCAGATCGTTAAGGACACTAACGAGCACTATCCATCGTTAAATCGATAACTATGGTATTGCTCTTAGTACATCTACCAATTTGCACGTTACGCAGGTCAGTGCAAATATTAGCGATTACTTATCCATGGCCATGGAACCAGGATATGACTTACTTTAGAGTTGTCGGAAAAGATAAACGAAAAACTTCAAATAATATTTTCTACGAGAAAACGGTATCGTACAGAAAGTGACCTGATTAAAAACTAACGTATTTCAAAGCCAGTTGAAATACACTTTTTATATAATAGGTACTGTACGGTCAATGATTTTCGAGACAGTATAAATAAAAACTGTCAATACTGTAAAGTATGTTAAAAACACTTGATCTGAAATTCCGAAGTGATCCTACATCCAACATCTGAGATCGAAACTTTTATGTCCCTCACTTGTTATGTTGCTCTGTATTTAAAGGTAACTTTTAATGTCACTCATTTGTTATGTTGCTCTGTATATCACAGGGACGTGGTGGGAAACCAAATACTTAAAGGAAATGCAGCAATATTAAGTTGACTCCCTATTTCACAGATACGTAACAGCAAAAATAAACTACTTAAAGGGAAGGCAGCAAATTGATTTTAGTTCTGATTGCAGTGGATCATGTGTTCAATAAGCAGAATCTGGGCAGTGACTGATTACCATGTTTGAACGACTACAGCCACATACGTGTTGGAAACTAGTATGCGCCATAAGTAACGTGTTGGGAAATAGCCTATATATACACATTATTATAGACCATAAATCATTGAAAAGTTAGATATTTAGGGTCTATAGGAAATTATGTTACGGCCTGTGTAAATCGTACGTTTTTTATTGTGCTTTCTACAAGTTCTAAATGGGAATATCTAACCTCATTACTAAACGACATAAGAAAAAACGAAGTGTTATTGACCTATGCAACTAGTTCACGTCTCGAAACAACCGTCGGAAAAGAACCTTATCTCGTAGCTGCTGCTACTTTTCCTGCTACTTTTCCCTAGAGAAAATGGCGTAGCACGTCAAGCGTACACTATGGCGCCATTCATGCATGCAGAAAAAGCAGGCGGTACGCCGGGCGCAGGGATTCCAGCAGTACGAAACATTCTCCCGCCTGCATGTGCTCCTAGTAGCTGTAAATCGCAGTTCACTGTCGTCCGCCAAGCAAAGCGAGCACTGCAAAAGAAGAGCGTGCTCTGGCTTCACAGAGGGAAAACAGTAAACACCACGCTTTTCTTGTAGATTTTTGCATGATGTTGACATTCTTTCCTGTTCGTTCCTTCCATCAGTAGAGCGAGACAGGCAAGCAATGTGTACGTTTGTACAAGTGTGAGTCAAATCAGTCGATCTTATTTTTCTTGTGCCTTTGCCCCGCATCTCCGCAGGATCAACGTATTTATTAATTAATCTAGAGTGCTTAATTAGCCGGCCGCGGTGGTCTAGCGGTTCTGGCGCTGCAGTCCGGAACCGCGGGACTGCTACGGTCGCGGGTTCGAATCCTGCCTCGGGCATGGGTGTGTGTGATGTCCTTAGGTTAGTTAGGTTTAAGTAGTTCTAAGTTCTAGGGGACTGGTGACCTAAGATGTTGAGTCCCATAGTGCTCAGAGCCATTTGAACCGTTTTGAGTGCTTAATTTAAGGGTTACCGAATACTCTTATTTTCGCCATCCCGTCACCCCATTCCGAGGCAGAATGTTGTGTATCTCAGCTGTCTGTGTACAGTGGTGTTCATTTGAAAGTGTGCGAAAGTTTTTCTAAGTGTTTGCAAATTGTGAAGCGGGATTCGGAGGGTACCAGCCCAGTATTCACCTAGTGGGGTGTGGGAAACCGCCTAAAACACATTCAGGATGGCCGCACACCAACCCTCGTCGTTAATCCGTCGGGTAGAATCGTCCCAGGACCGGTGCATCTCTCCGTCCCGAAAGCAGCGCTTTAATAGGCACGGATATCGGCAGAAGAAGGGATCGGCTTCGAATTCAGACATACGTTTGGTGTGCTTGTTTCAAGAAATAATAATAATAAGAACTGATATAAGCAGTATTGATGTTGCTCAATGCCGGCCGTTGTGGCCGAGCGGTTCTAGGCGCTTCAGTCGGAACCACGCGGCTGCTACGGTCGCAGGTTCGAATCATACCTCGGGCATGGATGTGTGTGATGTTCTTAGGTTAGTTAGGTTTAAGTAGTTCAAAGTCTAGGGGTTTGATGACCTCAGATGTTAAGTCCCATAGTGTTTAGAGCCATTTGAATCATTTTGTTCCTCAATATTTAATTTACGGCTCGTTGTGAAAGGGATTTCGGTGATTTGGCCATCCTCAGGCATCTTAAGACGAAGTAGATAGGCCACAATATCAGCGATTCCTTATAGCTGTACGAAGATAGCTTTTCCAAAGATATGTGACCTTCTGCGACTATACAGGGTGTCCCTCGAAAGAGTCTTCAGGCGCAGTTTTTCCTATGTATCGTCAGGTATTTGCAGTTACGTTTTTCCAATGTCTAACTGCCATCAGCTCAAGCAAATACTGCTCATCAGGTCTTCCATGCGACGCCCAGTGTCGACGGTTTATTTCCCATTAATAACATTTTTTATGTGGAAATACATGTGTCCATTCGATAGGGCGGTGCCAAATTAGTCTAGTGCGATATTCGTTTTGTCGATATGTTTTAACATGAACTTTGTAATTTGATGAGTAACCAGTACCCCAGCAGTGACCGACCAGCGCTGCTGCATGGCTGTAGCAACCACAGTGGGCCAGGGCGTTGGTGTCGCCGTTGTAGTACTAGTCATCCTTCGTGTTTTATTGGCCCTGTTATCGTTTATCGATAAAACGAATATAGCACTGGACCAGTTAAGAACCGGTCTATCAAAAGGGCAAGTAAAATACCGCTTTTGAAGTCGTTGTGTTTCTAATGGGATATAAACAGATGCTTTTCGTCGATACTGGGTGTCACTTGAAAGCCAAAATGACCAGTACCTGCTTCGGCTAAATCCAGCTAAACATTGGAAAAATGAATTTGCAAGAGTCTGCCGAAATACGAGAGAAAATGCGCTTGACGACTCTTGGGACGGACTACACGAAGAGCACAATATTGGAAATTTGAAAATTTGTGGAAGTTCCTATGTGACCAAACTGCTAAGGTCATCGGTCCACATGCGTACATACTACTTAATCTGACTTAGGCTAAGGAAAACACACACACACATTCCCGAAGGAGGACTCGAACCCGCGACGGGGGTAGCCGCACGATCCGTGGCAAGGCGCCATAGACCGCACGGTTACACAATAATGAAACAGGCAAAGAAGGTATGGCCAAATAACGTTACATTATTTCATACCCAAGTGTAAGAATGTACAGGCCAAAGCAGCAGACAAATAAATGCTGGAACAGACAACTATGTTATATGACTATAATAACTGATTAATGTGATCAACAGGCAGAAACTAAATAAATGAATACCAAAAGCGAAGGACAGAGGAGAGGAAGAAGTCAATAGTTATAATACAAAACGCACATTTCCTTATGGCGGGGAAAATGAGCATTGGCTGTTGCTGCATAGGAAGGACGAATAATGGAATCGTGTTTGACCATTACGTATGAAGTCAGGACTCAGCGGTTGGTGTTTATTGATAGCCAGAATTTCAAAGAAAGTTAATTTTCTGCTTTTATTTGTTATGTGGAGAATATCGCTCTTAATATCGTACGAATGACATTCATTCAGGTCATATTCAGCAGTTGTGTAATCCGCCTTTGTCAGTCTACAACACACTTCATGTTGATTCAGTTTCGTAGATTTTCCACATTCCTCCGCTCTGGGTTTCTTCCTTAATCTGCAGCTGACTTCGTTCATTTTTAATGTCCTCTTCCTTTATTCTCTGCTCAATGGTTGCTCCACGCACGCAGTTTCCTCGCAGTATATTTCTCAACCACGATACAGTCCACATTTTTATCATTTCCAGTAGTTCATTATGCCCTACTGTTAGAGGTGTTTCTTTATTCGTCAGTCATTTTAAGTTTAATAATTTTCTTATCTCTTTCTTTTCGACTGTTCGTGATTCACTGCCATGTTAATATGTGACGTAAAATTGTGGTATGAAGAGGCGATTTTTTGACGGCAGTTGTAGGAGGTGAACGGGGCGGGGGAGAGGAGAGGGAACAAGGACAATTTTTCATAGAGATATTGTCGTGCGCGTGAAATTTTTTCACTCGCACCGAGGATGATCATATAATTTATCATTCACAGAAGCCTTGCGGAATACTTTGCGTAACTGTGGGAGAGATTTCTGTCCTGTAATTTCGCTGATACTAGATTTACTGCTTGCAGTGTCTTCCAAGGAATAAGAGATCGCCTAACTCCTGCCGTTCTGAACACAATACAAAGTTATATTTATAAGAGAAACACAAGTAAAAGGAATCTATGAATGTCTTCAAAACGACAACATAGTTGATTGTCTCCTACTGGACTGTGTTCATTGAGCACATACTGGAAGAAAATGTAATGTTGAGACAGGCTCATCTTATGGAAGAATTGGACACGTATTGGAGAGGCAGCGTCATTGGAGACAAAAAATTGAAATGGCTCCAAGCACTATGGGACTTAACATCTAAGGTCATCAGTCCCCTGGACTTAGAACTACTTAAACCTAACTAACCTAAGGACATCACACAGATTCATACCCGAGGCGGGATTCGAACCTGCGACCGTAGCTGTCGCGCGGTTCCAGACTGTAGCGCCTAGAAGAACTCGGCCACACCGGCCGGCCATTGGAGACAGACAGAATGATTACATAATTGGATCTTTTATAACGAGAGGCTACAGCCCTGAAAAGATGCACATCGGGAATGAGTACAGAATCGCAATAATGTTGACTGGTTAGCGTTCCATTTGCAAAAATTTGGATGTCAGTAGGCCCAAGTGACATTATGCCTTCCCACATCATAGTGCACGAACAACCAAAACGATCAATTTCGACAATGTTTCCAAGTGGATTTGGTATTTCCACCTCTCGCCATATGAGTCCAGAATCACTGTTCAGAAGCAATCTGCTGTAATCTGAGAAGAGCACGCCTCGCTGGTCCAGTCTAGAAACAATCGCAAAGGGTACGGCCGATATAGAGGTATCAACGGGACACAACACGAAGAGACCACGCCATTTCCTGCATTCCTGCAGCCCTGTTATTAAATGTGGTTGCAATTGCACCACATTTGTGACGATAACCACTCCTTGCCTGTTGGACAATGTTGCGATCATCCGGTGCTGTAGTCGACAGACGTCATTTGGGAAGCAGTGACTGTGTTTCGGAACGTTCCCCATGCACGTAAAACAATCCCATGAGCAATTTCAAACTCTTGGGCTACACTCATCACACGTCGTCCTTGTCCACTTCTCCCACGACTCTTCCCCGTGTGAAGTCATGCAAACGTTTCTCCGGGCCATGTCGTAATGCAGAACGTGACCACAAGGCATCTTAGCTGCTCACTGAATGAAAGCACACTACATTTTCCGACTCCTTGAACTGCCTCGTGTTGCTGGGACAGCTCAACTTGGCGCTATTTTCACGCTGATCTCAAGCCATCTGACGTGCAACTTTCTGTACACGACTGGGAGATCTCTGGCAGCATGCTCCCACACTTACATTCATTTCCACCGAGTAGTTGATAATGTCATGTTACTTTACCATGCTCATCCTTAAGGTTTGAAGAGAAATGTATATTTTATTTTCTATGTATTTTTTCTTCTTTGTTTTCCTCTCTACTCAACGACCGATTCATATTGTGGTCTACACACTGTTCTGTCTGTATTATTTTCATCGATGCTATTCCTCTTACATGACTGTCATTGTATTCTAATACTTTTTAAGTAGCATTTTACCGCCTATATAGGGCCGTACAGTATTAGAGAAGTATTTTATTCAATGTTCCTATTTTTCTAATAATTTGTTTAGCCACCTTACACTTTATTAACAGCTACTTTCTTCTTTGTTAGCAAACCAGCTAAATTAATCTGATTTAATAATTTAAAATAAAAGGAATATTAGTTATTCAGAGTCGAATCACAGCAGAGCGAAGGCTGTTGAGAAACATCCTAAAGGATTAAAATTCTCTCAGACTGAGACCTCTGCTGGGGTTTAGTGACTGGGCTGTGGGCATGCTAAATCTTTCTATCTGCCAGAATTTCCTTCAGTATTTACATTCTGCACATTGGTGATAATAAATAACAGGAAGAAATAGCCACCGTTGGCGCCATTGCTTCGCGTCTGGTCCTAGCTTTTTTTCTAGGTATTAGTGGCACTAAAGTTTAAAGCACTTATGAACCATGGGAGACGGCGCAAATTATGGAAGTTCATGTATGGAGTTAAATATCTTTATTGATCTGAAAAATATAATGTATTGCTTACACAATTATAACAAACTTTCATCTCCTTCCCAGCATACTCCTCTCCTACCGAATCACAATTGTGACCGTACCTTCCATTGTTCAGAGCAATTCTGTACGTAATCATTTGTCACCATTTTCAGCAACAGTATCATTTTTGTTTCTTCTTCCTGTGCCACGGACTAGGAATTTGTCCCCTTCAATGAATTTTTGACCTGTGGGAAACAGATAGAAGCAAACATATAGAAACAGTGTGCAGCTAGATTTTTCGTGGTAGTGGAACGTGACCTCGAGAATTGTTCTGTTGCAGAATCTATGAGTTTTTCTTGTATCCGATCGTTTTTTGTCACTTTCCCTGAGATTGATTACGTCGTGCTTTTTGTATTTCTGATAAACAGTTGGACTTTGAGGCACCTACATT
The DNA here is from genome assembly GCF_023864275.1 of Schistocerca cancellata. Classification (NCBI taxonomy): domain Eukaryota; kingdom Metazoa; phylum Arthropoda; class Insecta; order Orthoptera; family Acrididae; genus Schistocerca; species Schistocerca cancellata. The sequence goes on from NC_064627.1 coordinate 155,095,498, forward strand.
CCGTCTTGATAACTTTCTTGATATTGCGTTGTTTTGACTTGCTTAGTCGCGCTTTATTCGTTCTTGACGACACTAGCGCTTTCAGTGGGTTAATTGACGACCTGCTTCCAGGAAAAGTCAACATTCCATTACTGTGATGACACTGATGAATATGTACTTTTTTCTGCAGTTCTTTCTTGACGTCACTGAAAATATTCCCCCGATTTTTTTTTTAAGGAAGGTTTTCTGAACAATTTTTACTGAAACGTTTGACAGGCATATTGCAGCAAAAAAAATTGGCCTTACTATCTCTTCGTTCATATTGACCATTAAATATTACCTCTTTGCATTCAGTCATTTGAAGAATTACAATAACAGTAGACTACATTGTGCATTGTATCGCTGCAGCAGCATTTCAGATTATCGCCGAAATTTGGATTAATGTAGCATTATTGTTGCCACTGATATGACTCCTACGTTCTTGACATTGTTATAGTGCTGTGTGAAATAACTATAGCGAAGTCGGCGTAAGAAGATCCCTAACAGCTAGCAGCACTGTTGCCAGCTTTCAGCTACGTAGCAGTAACAGCAGCAGGCGAAAACAGTGCGGCGTTGCCGTACAGACGTTTGCCAAGTCGCTTTACATGATTGGTTGAGAAATGTGCGCGAAGTTGCTCGGCACAACCTACCGCCATTGTCGAGAATGTTCTTGCACCGTCTCGACTCTAGTTATTCTGATACTCGAGTAAGGGCGAAGGCACACAAGGGCATACACATTCACTGCCTAAGATGTGGTTACTCACAAGGGGCCAAATTAATAAGGGAGGTTCTCAGTTAATGCACACCGCAGACCATAGCGGCGAACCAGCTAGTGCTTTGTAATATGAGCAAGCACTGGCACAATTAGATGCTGCCAATGAGCTCAGTACAAAGCTAGGGAGATTGCACAAACGCGTATTTGCCTAGATAAACTTCACAGCCTTTGGTGGAACGACGAAATTACAGAGCAGCATTCATAATCCTCGTAGTATGTAGTTTCTCAGCTTGCAGCGTAACAGCGATTTCTCATTTTTTTTTTATCAAAACTGTTTAAAATTTGTGTTCCTTATCGATCAGTAATCGATAGACGATAGGAAGTGACATTCTGTCCCTTAAGTAAGCAAAGTATACTTCAGTACATTGCAAATAAAATGACCGAGAAACGCAAATACTGGCACGAAGACATGAAAATATTGTCACATTTCCTCACTTATCCACAACATCTAAAGAAATGAGTGCATGCTGTACTCCAGTACCTTCGAAATATGCAGTCATTGCCAGCGATCGTATTACAAAACATGGCTACATGTTTCGAGCAAGAGATGATTCACAGCTGATGAATGATACAGCAAGTGTACCGAGTGTATTCAGATTTGTTACCCGTTTTCAAACAAAAATCTGTCAGAGAAGACACCTTGTTCAGAACACCCGCGGTATTTCTCAGGTAAAAACCATCTGCTTAACCAGCAACAAGGATACCGTTGCTGTTCATGTAGCTTTATGTATTTGTGGTAGCTCATAAATATTGTTGTTTCTCTTAATTTGGTTTTAGGAAATGAATCAGATCCAGTCAATGAATGGTTTGCGTGAAAGCCAAATCAGTCACACCAAATGGGATGTGAGTGTACAGAGTGAAGTATCTCACAGAACTGTGGTCTGTAGGAAAGAAGGGAGATTAGTGCAGATAAAACTTGAGCGGTGTGAAAAGACGCGCAAACTATGGTAGCACTGATTCCACTGTACAAGAATAGAAGCTTTCTAAACTTCACTCTCGAAAATGTGTTTGAGCATCATTTCAGGAGTTCTAGTTTAGATTTATTTCTTCCTAAATTGAAAAACAGTGGTGTTACAAAGCTTTCCAGACAATATAATGAATTAAATAAACAATTTGCTAATCACTTATCATTTTGCTAAAACTTTCCGTAGAGGACCCATTCGATGTTTCTTTTGAGGCACCCGAGTGCTCTTCGTGGTTGGGTATCGTCTGTAAACTGTGAAGCTGACTATCTAAAACAAATATTCGACTATTTAAAACAAAATACCACGACAAACAGTGACCTTATGAGTGACATTTATTTTTCATAGTATTTCAAATAGTTTGTATGGAACACTAACAAAGAAAGTGTATTCAGGCTACGTTGTTTTCAATATCATAGTGAATGTAGTTCCTGAACAACTGGCTGGTGAAGCCTTAGTATCTCAAACAGTATTATACACTGAAAAGTTAAAATACCGAGTTCCTTGTTTCCCATAAAATAAACCGTCATCACATACAATGAATGAATTCTTAAAGTGTGTATATGAAAACTCTTTCCTGTTTGTGTCCCGTGTAAATTCAATGACTAAAAAATCTTGGTTCCTCAGTGAATCGTGATAAATTTTCCCCTCGTTTCAAGCATCCTCCTAACGAATGTAACACGCATTCAATCTTCTATCCATGCCATGTACTGAAACTAGTTCACAACGTTTAAGCTCAGACGAGAATTATTATGTCTAAAGCTTAGTATGTGAAGTAGGACCTCACTTTTAAATGGTAGTGTCAGGAGGAATGTCTATTAATTATGTCAATTCACTTTTTGCTTCATTTGTGAATTTCAGTCATAATAAATGAAATTTCTTCTTCACAGATCAAAAAATAAGCTCCAGTATTCTTGATGCCACTCAATTTTTAGAGTGTTATCCGCATTTTCACGATGTCTCTGCTACTGCTGCTTTCATCAGAAATATTGATAAACTTTTTGATGTGTGCAGCTATGCTAATGTGAATACTACGTGATTCGAATAACGGTTTAGCACTGAAAATGAAAATTAACAGACAGAATTTCCTACTAATGCAGGAAACATAAAACGATTGATGGTATTCGCACAGTAGTACATTGGTGCATAAGTTGGTAGACTTTTTTTTCGCTTGTTGGTATTCCTTTTGCTACAGGTTTATCGCCGGCCGGTGTGGCCGAGCGGTTCTAGGCGCTCCAGTCTGGAACCGCGCGACCGCTACGGTCGCCGGTTCGAATCCTGCCTCGGGCATGGATGTGTGTGATGTCCTTAGGTTAGTTAGGTTTAAGTAGTTCTAAGTTCTAGGGGACTGATGACCTCAGAAGTTAAGTCCCATAGTGCTCAGAGCCATTTCAACCAAAATCACAAAAATAAACTTGCAAGTCATAAAATGACTCGTGGACAACACCGACCACTCCTATCCTGTATCGTTACTGTTGACGAGGAATGGTGTCTTTATGCTAGGAAAAGAAAGAAATGGTTTAACCCAAACAAAGCAGTAACTTCCCGTACAAGGACGCGTCCACAAAAGATGATGTTATGCATCTGGTGGAACAGCGATGGAGCCATGTACTACGAATTGCTTCCCCGAGGTGTTGCCATCACTGCTGACGTCTTGTAGATGTAATCCAAGGACTACAATCAGAAAGATTTCGTGACGTGGTTTATTTATTTTATTTATCATATGGCAAAACATATATAAAGATTACAAAACAGCCACATGTCAACTTTTAAGCAAAGCTCGCCAGCTTAAAGTAATACAAACGGCAACAGCTATATATGGAGATCAAGGTCTTTTATGTTATTTCTAACGTCACTCGTCGCTGCGGGAAATCTTCGAAAGGATTCTTGTAGGCACGTGCTGGACATGCCGTACATCGTCCATGGCCCGTTCGAATGCAGTTAAAGGTAGTCCAAATTGCCCGATGCTGCTCGAACGTAGGGGATTTGTCCTGAACGCAAGGCAGCTTTAGGCGTTGTGGGAAACAATTCTGTTGCTAGCAGCGTTTCGATTCATCGATAGGATTGAATTCAGTTTCCATGGGAATCCTGGCTGTGATGAGAGTGCGATGTCTTGATCGTAGTCTTTTGCGCTCCGCAAGAAGTACGAAATGCATATTAGAAGGTCGGTGTTATTAGCAATCTTGTGATATTCACGCAGTAGCGCACTATTCCGTCTGCCATCAGAAGGTGGAAAGTGGTTCAAGATAGACAGCCAGTATATGGGAGTAGATCGTATTGACCCACTAACAATGGGCACGGCCTCGTCAAGTTGTTTGTCTATCATTCTTACGTGTGGACCATTAAGTCAGAGAGGACTGTCTGTGTCCGTGATATACCATATATCACACGTGTGCTCTGGGTGGTGCTAAAGAACAGCCACTTCAAGGCAAATATCTAAAGCCAAGAAGCAGAGGCAGCCAGATAATCTGAAAGATCTCTTGGCTAAAATGAATTTGTCACAAGCCATGGGAGTGAACTGATGCTATTCCACGATAACGCCCGTTTGCATTCTGTTTGACTGACAAAGAAACTATACAGAATTTGGGTTTGGAAGTAATGCTGCACCCCATTTACTCACCTTATCTTACTTCCTCACATTATCACCTTTTCCACTCCCTGCCGAACAACCTTCAGTGACCATTCCGGCTGAAAATACGCTCCGCAAATGGATCGACGAGTTCTTCGTTTTAAAACCACGTGATTTCTGCTGTCGTGTTACCCCAGCGTTGGCAGACTGTTGTAGAAAGTGAAGAAGAATTTCCGATTAAAGTTTCCGTTCTGGAAAGACGCTACGAACTTACGAACCAACCTAATATATCTACGAAAATTTTGCATACAACCGTCTCTTGACATAAAAATTCTCTCACGATCAACTACAACGTTTTTATTTGTCTTACAGCAGTTACAGTTTTGGCTGGAACAGCAGCAAGCATCAGTACAGTCTGAATCTGCCATAAGACCAATGTCACTGCAAGTCATAAGAGTAATGTAGATGAGAAAGTGACCTCTTTTATTCTGTTTGTTTTTTGCCGTAGCGTATATCCTGTCTAATAAGGGGTTCACATTTTCGGTAGCTGCAAAATTTTATTTAATAATATGTAAATGTGTGTCCGGACACTCTCTCTGACGTCATAGTTTTAAGTAACCTATGGGAGGGGAGTCGTGGGAGCCAATTGTCTGTGAATCGTCTAAGTTTCAAGCTGTTCCATGTCGTATTTCATCTGTTTGTACGTCGCATTCTCTGTTGCGGACTTTAAAGACCAGTCCGCCATTCGCCTACATGAGCGTGGTAAGCAGCCTAAAAGCACACTGAGAATGACCGGTTTGCCAGACCATGGTCGTTAATCCGCTAATTGGATCCGGGTCTAACCGATCACCATGTCTTGCTAGCCCACTGCGCGTTATGCTATGCGAGCAGTTCAGATAGTGAGATTTTTCTGTGTTTGCGAATTCTTTTGCCTTAAGAGCCAATGAGATAAGAACAGTTGCGATAGTGAAGATATTACCTACAGGCTCCTGATTCATCAGCCCTATGGATGAAACGCCGCGGTTCAGTGTCTTTTCCTGTTTTTTCTTTTTTTTTTATTGAAATAACGTATTGCTGTAACACATTCCATTTTCTGCCTCTTTGGTTATTATTTATTCCTTTATTATTAAAAACAACAGTGAGTGACGCCGTGAAACGAGGTGATGGAGGTAAGCGTTTTAATTTTCGTTTGTGTCTCCTTGGCATCCAGTCGGATCATACCTCCTTCGAGAGCAACTATTAATGCTGGAGCTAAAATGTGGTTTCCTTACTGTTCCAAGTTTTTCTTTCTGTTTCCATTGCGACGTTGTTGCACAAAATATCTAGTAATGTGCCGAAATTCGTTGTTCACCACGCAATAAACTGCAGCGTGTCAATAAAACTTTAGAATCCCGACGTATCTTCTGATGACAGAAAAGTACTTCTCTCTAAAATATGTGAGCAGTCAGTGGACTGAGAAATAAATATTTCATTTCTCATCATATCAATACAGCCAAACAAAACTAATCTTTCCAAGGTTAGTGTGGAGAAGATTTCTATTCTTCCAACGGCAATTGCACACAGAGTCGAATATTGTAGTTTTCATTAGACTCACTTTAAACATTCACTGATGCTGGAATTCCTTTGTGGAAGTAACAGAACCCTAAACTGGGACAGTTTTTGGAGAATTATGCGGCCCAATCTGTAACTACTGAATAAAGTTTGTGAAAATGCCACTTAAGTGAATGTTACAAAAGTAGTGGAAATGTATATACATGAAGTTTAAAATAAAACGATGTGGACTGAAATCGACGAGACATCTAATTCTACGGATCGTTTTACTGTCATTGTCATTGTTGGATCTTAGATCCTTCAGAAGATGAACCAATAAAAGCAATCCTGTTCAAATTACTTACGGGAGCAGCCAGGTGACATCTTAGACAACCGCCGATTTTCGGCAGGTACGCCCACTGTCACTTCCAAGGCACACATGCCAAACTCAGGTATTACAAAAACTTTTCTGCTTACAACACAGTGTCTGAAAAAAGCAATTCAACTGTAGAACAGTTATTTACCAATTCATTACAATTACTGTATACTAAGGAATTACTATAAGGTTGTTGTTGTTGTTGTGGTCTTCAGTCCTGAGAATGGTTTGATGCAGCTCTCCATGCTACTCTGTCCTGTGCAAGCTTCTTCATCTCCCAGTACCTACTGCAACCTACATCCTTCTGAATCTGCTTTGTGTATTCATCTCTTGGTCCCCCCTACGATTTTTACCCTCCACGCAGCCTTCCAATACTAAATTGGTGATCCCTTGATGCCTCAGAACATGTCCTACCAACCGATCCCTTCTTCTGGTCAAGTTGTGCCACAAATTTCTCTTTTCCCCAATCCTATTCAATACTTCCTCATTAGTTATGTGATATACCCATCTAATCTTCAGCATTCTTCTGTAGCATCACATTTCGAAAGCTTCTATTCTCTTCTTGTCCAAACTATTTATCGTCCATGTTTGACTTCCATACATGGCTACACTCCATACAAATACTTTCAGAAATGACTTCCTGACACTTAAATCTATACTCGATGTTAACAAATTTCTCTTCTTCAGAAACGCTTTCCTTGCCATTGCCAGTCTACATTTTATATCGTCTCTACTTCGACCATCATCAGTTATTTTGCTCCCCAAATAGCAAAACTCCTTTACTACTTTAAGTGTCTCATTTCCTAATCTAATTCCCTCAGCATCACCCCACTTAATTCGACTACATTCCATTATCCTCTTTTGCTTTTGTTGATGTTCATCTTACATCCTACTTTCAAGACACTGTCCATTCCATTCAACTGCTCATCCAAGTCCTTTTCTGTCTCTGACAGAATTACAATGTCATCGGCGAACCTCAAAGTTTTTATTTCTTCTCCATGGATTTTAATACCTACTCCGAATTTTTCTTTTGTTTCCTTTGCTGCTTGCTGAATATTGAAAAGATTGAATAACATCGGGGAAAGGCTACAGCCCTGTCTTACTCCCTTCCCAACCACTGCTTCCCTTTCATGTCCCTCGACTCTTATAACTGCCATCTGGTTTCTGTACAAATTGTAAATAGCCTTTCGCTCCCTGTATTTTACCCCTACCACCTTTAGAATTTGAAAGAGAGTATTCCAGTCAACATTGTCAAAAGCTTTCTCTAAGTCTACAAATGCTAGAAACGTAGGTTTACCTTTCCTTAATCTTTCTTCTAAGATAAGTCGTAAGGTCAGTATTGCCTCACGTGTTGCAGTATTTCTACGGAATCCAAACTGATCTTCCCCGAGGTCGGCTTCTACTAGTTTTTCCATTCGTCTGTAAAGAATTTGTGTTAGTATTTTACAGCTGTGGCTTATTAAACTGATTGTTCGGTAATTGTCACATCTGTCAACACCTGCTTTCTTTGGGATTTGAATTATTATATTCTTCTTGAAGTCTGAGGGTATTTCGCCTGTTTCATACATCTTGCTCACCAAATGGTAGAGTTTTGTCAGGACTGGCTCTCCCAAGGCCGTCAGTAGTTCCAATGGAATGTTGTGTACTCCAGGGCCCTTGTTTCGACTCAGGTCTTTCAGTGCTCTGTCAAACTCTTTACGCAGTATTGTATCTCCCAATTCATCTTCATCTCTTCCATTTCCATAATATTGTCCTCAAGTACATCGCCCTTGTATAGACCCTCTATATACTCCTTCCACCTTTGTGCTTTCCCTTCTTTGCTTGGAACTGGGTTTCCATCTGAGCTCTTTATGTTCATACGTGTGGTTCTCTTATCTCCAAAGGTCTCTTTAATTTTCCTGTAGGCAGTATCTATCTTACTATAAGGTAATGTATCACTTTTCATCCCAGACGATTCACCAGGCATGAAAAAGGCTGGATCAACTGGAAAAGTGCTATTTCCAAACTTTCAACACAAACCTTGTAATATTACTGGAGGGAGTACTAATGTTTTGGTATTGGAAAACCCACCCCAAAGTACTGCCCTTTCGACAGGATTTTTGGATGAAGGTGGTATGTGACTAATGGGAAATAGGTCGGACATTAGTTCGTACCCTGCGTAAGTATTCAAAGGGTGAAGAGTAATTATAGTAGGAATCAAACCAATGCTCAGTAGTGAAAAGTATAACTGTGTGATTATTAAAACTGAATTCAAGCGCAAGCCCGAATGGACAAAAGTAATAGCAACGTAATTTTTAGTAATGATTTCCAGGTGTAAAAGAGTTGCTAAATTCTACCGCATTTTAATAAACAAATGCCTCTAATCAGATATAAAGACATTGGCAGACTCTTTCAGTAAAGAAACTCACAAATCTACATATTGTCTGACAATATTGCTGCAACTAAGTGTCTCAAACTAATGTACACTATTCATTACATTATGGAATGATAATATTAGTTGCAGTACTAACCTAACTAGGGTAAGTACAAAAGTACTTTTGAATTAGTAATAATGCAATTACTTCATCTACCATGAACATAAGCTATGGTCAGTACATATTGCTAATCTTTGTATTTCGCAGTTACATGTTTGCACATGAGATCCCAGAATTTGATCTAACATTTCAGTTTAGCTTATAAACCTCAAAAATAAATACATGAATTTCCAGTGAACCTTTACTGGTAATTTACTGCTACATGACATGTACATGATATACATGTCTTAAGCTACTTTGTCTTGCAACTTTCTCTTTAACCAACACATTCAAGATTAAATACTAGCTGCATACACACATCAATGTAAGTAGACAAACTGTACTACATACAGATCTGTTGGGCATGTATAATGGGAGTACTCGCTTTACAGTTACGACCAATAACCTACCTTGTAATCACTGTTTCGACTTAGAACTCCTATATCATTTGAAACATTAATATTACTTGTTAGTATCATATTTTCAGTATGTATGCACCTACTACTAAGTAATTAACACTTGGATCACTTTAAATAATGTCAATTTGCAAATCAATAAAATGGCTTTAATTACTATGAAACTTCCTTTTAAATATTTTATGTTACATATTTCATCACTTTCATTTTGAATCAATGCTTGGATTTTTCATGGAATCGGAGTAGAAGCTCAACAAGGTTGGTATCCCAGGACAAACAAAGTAAATAACGTGTTGCTGTACCTTAACAGTTACGTTGCAGAAACATCAGGAGACACCAGTCCATGTCTGAAAGTGCAAAACTAAAATATTACTTCGTCTGAAGTTGTATGTGCTGATGATATTCTTAGAGATGATACAGTGTGGTATGGCTCACTCATGGCCCTTGATGTAAGGTGCTCTATACTTTTCTTGTTGGCATCATAATCGTAAATCTCTTCTTACTGCTGCTAATAGCTAATCCCATTTGCGGCATATTACTCTATTTGTGTAATAGTTTAGCCTCACTGATGTTCACGCTGCAAAAGTCTAGCCACTGAATGGTGCCGACAGAACACTTGGCACACTAACTTCATGTGTGTCGAGTTTTTCGTTTCGCATGCTAATGTTTCTGGTGTGAAAGGGGTTACCTCAGTCTGTTCTTCCTATTTAGAACAGTATAGTCCCTGTGTATGAGGCAGATACGTTAACCAGTATTTGTCATCTACGTTACACAAAAGGATATAGATTTTAAAATGATTTTAACAGAAAAAACAGAGTAGAAGCCTAACAAGGCTATTATTCCAGGACAAATAAAGTAAATAATGTGCTGCTACACCTTAACAGTTACGTTGCAGAAACATCACGAAACACCAGTCAATGTCTGAAAGCACAAAACTAAAATATTACTTCGTCTGAGGGTATGTGCAGATGATATTCTTAGATATGATACACTGTGAAATTTTTTTATGCTTAGAAAAATTTTGACACTCTTCTTTAATTCAGTGAAGTTAATGGTTACAGATATCACACAATCGATATATTGTATAGATGTTACACAAGCCCCATGTTTCAGTAATATTTCCCATCAAGGATACCATAAGTGAAACATGTCATAACACACAAGGAGGTATGTGTAATTACTTACACTTGTTTCTAAATACACTTTATTCTTACATGGCTTTTACAACACTGGAATATCATTTCAATAAACTTTTAAAACAATACCATAGTTTGCATTTACCGGATACATTAATAGACCAGTGATTTTATACCGTTGCAATTATTTAGTGCTACAGTAGATAAGAAAACAATACATAATTTACAAGAAACACACAGTGAAAAATAAATGTAATATTAAGTTGTCCATTACATGCAATACTGTCTACAAAATACTTTCATTATATAGCAACATTTTTGGTTGTAAATTTATGCACTGCATATAATTTACAATATTCAAATTACTCAAGTTTACAATTATTTAAAATTAAGAAACACTAATGAAACTTTTTTTCAGACTGTGTGAAAAACTACATTAAATTACTTATTTTCACCATAAGTATACTTTTTCTGCTAATTATTAATTTACACATTCTATAAAAGTATTATTATCTATACTATTGACAGTAAATAGAATCTCAAGCAGTCCATACGAAAACTGTTACAAACCATACTCAGCCGGCCGCGGTGGTCTAGCGGTTCTGGCGCTGCAGTCCGGAACCGCGGGACTGCTAGGGTCGCAGGTTCGAATCCTGCCTCGGGCATGGGTGTGTGTGATGTCCTTAGGTTAGTTAGGTTAAGTAGTTCTAAGTTCTAGGGGACTTATGACCTAAGATGTTGAGTCCCATAGTGCTCAGAGCCATTTGAGCCACAAACCATACTCATTCAGCAGAATAATTTGCTGCTATCTAGCGATCTTGTGAGTCCATCATTCACATTCTGCTCAGTTTATTATTTGGTGTAGTCGTTGGGTTAATCTCTTCCTTGTTCTCATAGTTTCATTACAATTTCCAAAACCATAATCTGTTGATATGTGTATATTAATTTTTCAGAATCTGAAACATACAAACAAATTTTAGCACATATGTCATGGAAACTTAGTCATAACTGTAAGAAAGTTAAGATCACAAAAACATCGGTTACATGAGTAGATATTTCATAGAGCACATCGAAAATACCTAATTGTTCCTTGAATTTTTGTACAGCTCATAGCACATGTTATTGTGGGATGGTGACTTGATGGTACCATTAGGCCTTCATGGCCTGTTCAGATGGAGTTTAATTCATTTTAGTGTATACTAGATTGAAAATATTATAGATCTTCTATTAGATTTTTACTTTAATTCTGAATAATATCTCTTCTGGTGTAAATCCTGTAGACTTATATTTCAATACTTTCATACTAACCCCAAAATCTGAGATAAGCCGGTTCCTGGCCAAATAATGGAGGTGGCAATACGTCCTACACAGCCTATGTACCTCACACATATAATGTTTAACTAACCATTATTTTCAATATATGTTTCAATCCATAATGACTTGAATATCTGACCAATTTCACTTTCCATTTCAACAAAGACTACTTCCAGTACTCCTGTAAAATAGCCTATTCTGACAAATTCTATTTAGAAACCAATAGTTACACTTTGCCTAGCCAGCCAATAAATTGCTAAAATCATTTCAGTTCAGAGACTTAAAAAATGTTGTTTTAAACTCGTGCCGAATAATTCTGAAACCGAATAAAAGTTGAGTTTAGTTCGGTTTTTGCGTGGTAACAAAGCAGAAAATAAATATTCTGGCACTGAAACTGTGTTAGACATAGCGTATGCATTTACACACATTGTAATTTTTTAATGCTCACTTTAGTTTTAGGTTACACGTTAAGCTACTTACTGTTCATCTAATTCTTCATCCAAGGTGGTATTATAACACACCTTGAGGGTATGTACGACTGCCTCAGGATGGTGAACATTGACCTCTGGCCTTGACCTTACATCTTGATCCTTGATTGTTCTCAGAGGAACTCAGCCCCATTACTCATGTAGTTGTTCTGGTATGAGAGAAATTTTGGACATGCGGATGTGTAACATGTTGCACAGATATTTTAAGTTAAACAAATTAATTAATAAAAAGTAAAATGTAATCTGTCCATTTTCTAATTCGATTGCCTCCTTCCTCTCTTACGTCACTCACTGACTATTGGGACACATAGAGCTACAAAACTGTGGGGATGCCTGTTGCTATGTTTCTGTCATTCCATTGAGTCCCAGACGTTTTTCATGGTATTAAGATCTGGCGCTATAGCGGACCATTAGTAGTGCTATAAGGGATCTGTCTGTGTATCAGGCAAGTAACGTATCCGTTTAGTCGTCTGAACGTGACTATTGCCAACTTGAAAGACGACTGTATCCACAACATAAACATCGTAAATACACTGATGGAAAAAATCGCATCACCAAATAATAATTAATGCAGAGTAATGAAATCTCAAAAGTACGTTTTTCTAGATAGGATACGTAGCTGACTGACATTGCAAGATAAGTGGTTAATACACGGAAGAGCGAGAGAAACTGGTACACCTGCCTAACATTGTGTCAGGTCCCCGCTTGCACGTAGAAGTTTCGCAACACGACGTGGATGGACTCGACTAGGGTCTGAAATAGTTCTTGACGCTTCTGTAGAACTGGCAGAACTGGGCCCAGACCAGTTTTTTTTTCCTTTATTGAATTTCAATTCCCCCCGAAGGGGGCGGGCTGGCAGCAGCTTAGGACGCCGCTCTGCAGCCTACAGATTTTCTGACAAAGAACAGGAGCATAAATAATAATAAAAAACAGGCGATAAAATCGGGGACTTAGTGAGTAACAAGGTGAAAAGAAAACGGGGAAATTAAAACAAGCAACAGAGGGATGATGAAGCGAATAAAAAGACATACGGAGCAGACAGGGAAAACAATAGACAATTAAAAAAACACGGCGACAGTCTGGATTCCGTTCGCAAAGTATATAAAATTCACACCCAGCGACAGCATGGTTTCTGTTCGCAACAGAACACTGAATAGTCACTAGAACACAGCACGAAAAAGTCAGCAAAGGTGACACCACAGTCGAGAGCAGGTGGGGGGATACTGGACAGGAGATGGGAAAACAAAATGGGGGGAAAGGAGAGTAAAAGCGAAGGGGGGGGGAACCGGGAAAGGAGCTGATGGAGGATGAGGACCCACAAGAGGGGTGGGGGGCAGACGCGACAGGTAGGGGGGGTAGGCAGAGGAGGGGAATACAAAAGGACTGGGGGGAGAAGGGAGGTAGGGAGAGGTGTAGTGGGGAGGAAACAGGACGGAAGGGGGGGGAAGAGGGAGCCCAGGGAAAGGACAGAGGAAAGGAGGGGGAGGGAGGATCAGAGTTGATAGGAAGGATAAATGGAGGGAGAGAGGGCATCATCCGGGAGGGGGAGTTGACAGAAGCCACCTTGGGAAAGGAGATGGAGGGTGTAGAGATGGAGGGTAGGGGGGACACAACGGTGAAGAGGTGGCAGGGGGCGAGGATGGGAGAGGAGAGGAGCAACCAGGGGGTGAGGGGGTTCAAGACGGCGGGAGATGTAGAGGATGCGGATATGTTCGAGGAAGAGCAGCAGATGAGGGACCCAGACCAGTCGGGAGCAGCGCTTATATTCTCTTCGCCTAAAGGGCGCTGCCGTCTTGTTGTCGTCCTAGAGAGGGGTCGGTCCGCTTGCAATTGGCTGACGTCTTCTTCACAGCCCTCTCTGCCCTAACGTTCCCGACTGGCGTGCGGCGCTTGACTTAACGCCGGAACGACATGCCATTATACTGAGTGAGAAAGTCATGTAGGGTGTTGTAACTTTTATCATTAGTTTCCTTTGATCTTACACAGATGTAAAGGCCAAGGATGGTCCATCTCTCGTCCTTCCTGTTAGAATTTGAAGCAAAGGAAAAAAAGAAAGAAGATATAAAAATTTATGCACACTTATAGACCTTTTGTGCCTTTTCAACCCAAACTTTGTTGCCAGAAACTCTTATGGTCATTCGCAGAATATTTTGTACATTTTACTCTGACGCCGACGAAACCATGACTGGCAGAATGTGACGGGCGTTCCGTCTGTCATGTGATGCATAGCGAAGGCCTGAAGTGAGATACCTGTAATGTTTGCAGATTCCTTTGAGTGACCGTGGCGCTAATTATCGTAAATTATTTTTTACGTTTACTTATCCTTGATGATAGATCGAATTTGAATCTAGTAATAGTGGAGTGAAATATCAAATATGGCCACGAAATAAATGAGCCAGGTGGATGACAATTTGTTAACTCACACTTCTGTTTGCTGCTTCACTGTTGTTCATTTAAATATTAAACAAACTGTTGTGAAAGTCTTTTGGAAGTCTTACATCTAACCAAAAGGAACAATCGCCCTTTTTACATTGCCTACATAGATTTTCATAATTTGATGACAAATGTATCTGATATGACTTTAGAGAGATAAACATTCAAGAGAGTTCTAAATCGTTAGCAAAATACGTGGAGACGAATAAATATAAACGCAACTGTACATCACAAGACTAAACCGATCAATTTATGCTACTGGAGCAGGAATGGTACGGAAGCCCCCCCCCCCCCCTCCAGCAATGGTACAAATCAGTTGGTTGGAGATATATTTCCTCCAGTAGTTCATTTACACTGACATTAGAACAACGTATTTTACTTGTAGTTTCTTTCTCAAATAATTTAAACTCTTTTCCTAACATACTTCCAAGCAGTGGCAAAAGTTTCTTTCATTTTTCACTGTATAACTAATTATTGCTCTTATTAAAACCTGATTAAAATGAAATAAATAATAATAATAATGGAAAATGTGCGAAATGTCTACAGCGCACTAATAAATAGTTTAACCTGGGAAACCTATTTCATTCTATGTCAACTAACATGACAATCAATGACATGTGTCCTGTTGAAATAAATTACTTGAAGATTATTCTGAAACCATACAATACGTCGGAAGAACATCATTGCCTTTGTCTGGGATACCATTAAATGATAAATTTTTTGTCATGCTTCTCAAGAAATCATTGTTCACGTTTCGTGGATTCACGTACACAACCTCATGTAGGATGATTCCGTGGGAACTTATCAACAGTGTCTGACATTTCACAATGGATTGTTTAGTTTTCAGCTCATGGGAGTACAATGCCAAAGTCAATTCGCAAAGTGTAGCATCATTTGTGTAACTCTATACTGTGAACTATCTGCATTGCTGTATAAAATTATTCCCATTGTAAGATTGCTTCCTAGTGCTGCAGTAACCACGGACGCGGACACGGAAAATAGACACATTATGAAAATAATGGTGCTCGTTCAATGCACTTTTCAATTGTCTTATATGGAACAGTTCTTATCCATTAGCAAATAGTTGCTAGACCGTATAGTGAAATTAGTAGATGTATTAGGGTTCCAGCTGTGGTACAAATAAATTATTTTCTCGTGAGGATTAGTTTATTGGGAAATATTGCGTCTATATTCGGTTTAACTTTTCTCTCTTTTCATAAAACAAATATCGTACTTTTTATAGTCACTAAAACAGGATTACGATGATTAATTGGCACAAACTGCCAGCGAGAGTTTTTACTCCAGTGTCCCTCTCGAATGATTTTACTACTTACCTAAACATGCTGGCTGTGTAAATAAAGCCGCCTCTGATATGAAACTGTGTGTATTTTCGTCTCTTAGGTCAGTAGACTCGCTCTTTTCGAATTAGAATGAAATCATCGCTTTGTACTGGAATGAATGTCTTAAGTCAGATACGCCATGAAGCTCATACCAAAAAATTTCTAATCAGTAAGTTATTTTGATATGTTGTTTTCAGAGTTTTTTTCTCGTTTTGCTGAACACGGTATAAATGGAAGAAGTGACGCTTTACAAACAAACGGGCTTTTCGACTCTGCGGTAGGAGTTGTCTGTCGCTTCCCGGCTGAGACAAGATTGTACTAATTGCTGAAGTTAATAATTGTTCCCTGACGTAAACAGACTGGAATGGATCCGCAGTATCTCGAATTAACAGGGTGGTGCTAATTGCCTTAGCTGTTAGCCCCAGTGAGAGATTGAATCTATTCTATCCAGTGGGCGTATAATCCGTAGCCTAAGGCGGGCTGTTAACAGTGGTAATGACACTACATGCAATTGACAGCTTGACGTGACATGGCCCGATTTGTGCTAGCCCAATCTGTGCTATATAGGGGTACTTTAATGTATTAAAAAGGACAATCTGCACCTTCTTCAAGAGTTTACAGGTATCACATAGCACTAAAGACTTAGTCATTTACTGAAAATAATTATTTCACTGAATTTTGGTGTTGTACTTATAGATGTTTCGATACCAGCAAAGTATCGATACTTGCTCAGATAACTAGTACTCGACTCTTCTTGCGATACTACTGATATGAGTACTCTAAAATCATTGATATCTACTTATATCGATACTTTTCAATTTTTTGTGAAAATCAAGTTAACTGATTCTATATGATATTTTATCGATTTCTCATTTCATGTGGTCTAATAGAACGTATTACATATTTTTATTTCGTTGTTAATAATAACACTCTAACAAAAAATTCACCTTTCGGATGGGTATCCAAAACGAGCATTTACTTTACTTATTTAAGAGGCAAGCTATTTTCAAAAAGTTCTCTTAACTGCAACCGCAGCAAGCTGAAGTAATCCATGTTTCTGAAATAAACCTTTTTCAGCTGAAAGAACTTTACAGGAATGTTAATACAGCTTCAAGCGGTTTATTTCAGAAAAAAAGTTATTTCCAGCCTAAGTCACAGCTGTACCAGTTTTCGAAAATAAACACTCACTAGACACGGATGTCGCAACGACGAAAAGATATTGTTCAGCATATTTGTACAGATACAGGAAAATTATTTTCGTGCTTTTCCATTCTGCAAATGGACTGCTCTTTAATTATATTAAAGGGTTTTACATATAAAGAGATACTTCGCCACTTTGAAAGGTTTCTCTCTTCTTTTTGCGGTAGTGCACAAGTTGTTTATGATGTCTTCGAAAGTTACATGCCTGTGTTGCAGCACCTACTGCAGTACTATAGGTAGAAACAAACTACCACGCAGTCACTACTCGAATGTGCGCGTAAAATCAGTTCGATACAACTACTCTTCTTTCGATGTCGAATAAGCAGCGAAAGTATGATTCGATTCTAAAAGCACTGTACCGAAACAAAAGTGTCGCATTCTTACTTGCCTCGACAGTCCCTAGTTGTATTCCGTTTAAGAAGTGAGAAGGAAATCAACGGAATTTGGAACTAAGGAATATCACTTCTCCACTGTTGGTAAATTTGTGATATATTTCAATATCTGACGCTTAGTAATGTAAGCATAACTTAAGAGTAATTAAGACTTCGCACGCTGTCGACCACGAAAATGCGTTTGATTGCTTATAATGAGACAGACTGTTTGAAATCCCCAAAAAATTAAGTAGGTTTGCATTAAAGGAGCAACTTGTTTAAGAGCCTAAAAAAAATAGAGTTGGTAAACATTTTAGGGAATGATGGTTAATATAAAATGTATGCAATAGATAACAAAGAACAATGAGAGCAGAAGACTAAGAGAGAGAGAGAGAGAGAGAGAGGCGTTATTGAAGAGGGCTGAGGCAGGGATGTAATTTCCTCTCTTACTCTTCAGGCAGTATTACTAAGCAGCAGATCATCGAAATAAAAGTTGTGTTCGAAAGTGGGATTAAAGTTCACTATGACAATTGAAAGCCTCCTCTCATTCTTGAACTGAGTACATGACAAGTGACTTCAGCAAAATATTTTGAAAATATATTCTTTTCAATACAGAATTTTGTCCCCAGTCCCTAGAAATAGCTCATACTGCTACCTCACCACTATCTATTTTGTAAACATATTCAGGACAAGGCGGTGCTTAAATTGCACAACGGCTGAAATAAGCGGGATATGAAACAAAATTACAGTTTGGTGAATGATCGTTTATTTAATTGTCTTGATTGCAAAGTTTCTTGAATGTAATTTTTGATTTCGGCTATACGGCATCCATCTTCAGAAACCACAATAGAAGTAAAAGGAACAAAACTTTATGTTCAGTACAACAAGAGATCAAAAGCAAAGGAGAGACGATATAATATACATGCTACACTTCTCACTCAGCTGCACTGCCACAAGTCATAAACAGGTAAAGATAATATAAATCAAAATTTCCATGCATACTTCAATCAAGAGCTAGCAGGGGATTTTTATGAGTTAGTAGAGTATGTGTTTGCCTCACGATACGCAGATCAGCTTAGGGTAGACGATTGTGAAGATTTTTTCCCTTTATTGTTGTCACTCCCGTCACCGCATATGGGTAGTGGAAGGGCTGACAACAGTACATTTCTCCATCTTCACATAAGTGAATTAAAAAAGGTTTTACAGTGAGAAATAGAAACAAAAATTTCGATTTTCCTGTTTGAAATTAAAAATCTAAGACAGAGCTAAAAAACGGAAATATATACATTTTAAAAACACATCGCTGAAAGGTGAAATTCTTCTCATAAAAACACTGAAGCACTGCACTTTCATGTAAAAACTAAAGACCTGCATAAGGGTGACAGGTATTGCCAGAGAGAGATTATGTTCCCTAGGGTTGAGGGGTGTTGGTAGAACGATAGGGGTCTGTTAGAAAGATAAAACTATGGAGATGAGAGGTAGGAGCTGAGATGGATAGTGGGAAATACAGTCGGTCAAAAAGACAAAGGGTGAGGAGTAGTGTGTTGTGTGGGTAGGGCAGTGGTTTCAAGAGGAATGGGATGGGGATGAAGGAGAGGAAAAGGAGAGAGAGGCCCTTATGTGGAATGGGATAGGTGCGGAAAACTTAAAGTTGACAGGAGGGATAAATGTCAGGGTGGATCTCACTGTCTAAGAGAGGGAGTGTAGGTGTAGGGATAGAGGAAGGTGTGGCAGCATACCAGGTTGGTGATCAGAGAGAGGAGACAATGGGGTGATTGGAATCTAGTTTGTGGACAGTATAGGAAATGCGGTATTCGATGGGGGTGAGGAGGGGCGGCAAATTGACGAGATGTAAAGGATAAAGGTGGTCGTAAATGGAGGCGGAAATTGAGATGGAGTTCATGGCATTCAAGGATTTGAAGGTACTTGCAGAACTGTGGCGTGGTTCAGATCCATGCAACATTTGAATAGCAGAGGATGGGTGGGATCAGGATTTTGTAGGTGTGAAGAATAGTGGCAGGGTGTAATCACCAAGTTAGACCTGTCAGTAATTCTGATAGCTCTAGTCTATTGTGGGCTTTCTTTAAGAAGGTTAGTACGTGAGGTTTCCATGTTAGTTGCCAGTCGAGGATTATTCCGTGACATTTTAGTGTGTTGGTAAGCTGGACAGGACGGTTGTAAATGGTAAGACAGAAGTAATGTAGCTGGAAGGTGCAGGTGGCTCGTGCTATAATTATTGCCTGGGTTTTGGAATGGTTCATTCTGAGGAGCCATTGTTTACATTGGTAGGTAAACTCGTTGAAGTGAATTTGGAGGGATTTGGGATTTCTGGTATGTAGGTTAGAGGGTGAGGAAATTGGTGTAATTGGCATACTGAAGGAGGTGGGCTGATGGGGGTGGGTTTCTGAAGTCTTTCACTGTGCTATCTCTCCATATTTTTATCACCGTTTTGAAACATTTCATGAATACGCCATTTTATTATTTATATTTCTCCCATTCATGTCACCTTTTCAAATAATTTTAAATTAATAGTTGTTGTTGTGGTCTTCAGTCCTGAGACTGGTTTGATGCGGCTGTCCATGCTACTCTACCCTGTGCAAGCTTCTTCATCTCCCAGTACGTACTGCAGCCTACATCCTTCTGAATCTGCTTAGTGTATACATCTTTTGGTCTCCCTCTACGATTTTTACCCTCCACTCCGCCCTCCAGTACTAAATTGGTGATCCCTTGATGCCTCAGAACATGTCCTACTAACCGATCCCTTCTTCTAGTTAAGTTGTGCCACAAACTCCTATTCTCCCCAATTCTATTCAATACCTCCTCATTAGTTATGTGATCTACCCATCTATCTTCAGCATTCATCTGTAGCATCACATTTCGAAAGCTTCTATTCTCTTCTTGTCCAAATTATTTATCGCCCATGTTTCACTTCCATACACGGCTACACTCCATACAAATACTTCCAGAAACGACTTCCTGACACTTAAATCTATACTCGATGTTAACAAATTTCTCTTCTTCAGAAACGCATTCCATGCCATTGCCAGTCTCCATTTTATATCGTCTCTACTTCGACCATCATCAGTTATTTTTCTCCCCAAATAACAAAACTCCTTTACTGCTTTAAGTGTCTCATTTTCCAATCTGATTCCCTCAACATCATCCGACTACATTCCATTACCCTTGTTTTGCTTTTGTTGATGTTCATCTTATATCCTACTTTCAAGACACTGTTCATTCCGTTTAACTGGTCTTCCAAGTCCTTTCCTGTCTCTGACAGAATTACAATGTCATCGGCGAACCTTAAAGTTTTTATTTATTCTTCATGGATTTTAATAACTACTCCCAATTTTTCTTTTGTTTCTTTTACTGCTTGCTCAATATACAGATTGAACAACATCGGGGAGAGGCTACAACCCTGTTGCACTACTTTCCCAACCACTGCTCCCCCTTTCATGTCCCTCGACTTTTATAACTGCCATCTTGTTTCTGTACAAATTGTAAATAGCCTTTCGCTCCCTGTATTTTACACCTGCCACCTTCAGAATTTGAAAGAGTGTATTTCAGTCAACATTGTTAAAAGCTTTTATCTAAGTCTACAACTGCTAGAAACGTAGGTTTGCCTTTTCTTAATCTAGCTTCTAAAATATGTCGTAGGGTCAGTATTGCCTCGCGTGTTCCCATATTTCTATGGAATCCAAACTGATCTTCCCCGAGGTCGGCTTCTACCTGTTTTTCCATTCGTCTGTAAAGAATTCGCGTTAGTATTTTGCAGCTGTGACTTATTAAACTGATAGTTCGGTAATTGTCACATCTGTCAACGCCTGCTTTCTTTGGGATTTGAATTATTATATTCTTCTTGACGTCTGAGGGTATTTCGCCTGTCTCATACATTTTACTCACAAGATCGTAGAGTTTTGTCAGGACTGGCTCTCCTAAGGCCGTCAGTAGTTCAAATGGAATTTTGTCTACTCCCGGGGCCTTGTTTCGACTTAGGTCTTTCAGTGCTCTGTCAAACTCTTCACGCAGAATTGTATCTCCCATTTCATCTTCATCTCTTCCATTTCCATAATATTGTCCTCAAGTACATCGCCCTTGTATAGACCCTCTATATACTCCTTCCACCTTTGTGCTTTCCCTTCTTTGCTTGGAACTGGGTTTCCATCTGAGCTCTTTATGTTCATACGTGTGGTTCTCTTATCTCCAAAGGTCTCTTTAATTTTCCTGTAGGCAGTATCTATCTTACCCCTCGTGAGATAAGTCTCTACATCCTTAATTTTGTCCTCTAGCCTTGCCTGCTTAGCCATTTTGCACCTCCTGTCGATCTCATTTTTGAGACGTTTGTATTCCTTTTTGCCTGCTTCAATTACTGCATTTTTATATTTTCTCCTTTCGCCAATTAAATTCAATATTTCTTCTGTCACCCAAGGATTTCTACTAGCCCTCGTCTTTTTACCTACTTTGCTGCCTTCACTACTTCATCCCTCAAAGCTACCCATTCTTCTTCTACTGTATTTCTTTCCCCCATTCTTCTCAATTGTTCCTTTATGCTCTCCCTGAAGCTCTCTACAACCTCTCGTTAAGTCAGTTTATCCAGGTCCAATCTCCTTAGATTCCCACCTTTGTGCAGTTTCTTCAGATTTAATCTGCAGTTCATAATCAATAGATTGTGCTTAGAGTCCAAATCTGCCCTTGGATAAGCCTTACAATTTAAAACCTGGTTACTAAATCTCTGTCTCACCATTACATAATATAGCTGGAACCTGTCAGTATCTCCAGGCTTCTTCCATGTATACAACCTTCTTGAACCAAGTGTTAGCTATGATTAAGTTGTGCTCTGTGCAAAATTCCACCAGGCGGCTTCCTCTTTCATTTCTTAACCCCAATCCATATTCGCCTACTACGTTCCCTTCTCTTCCTTTTGCTATTATCGAATTCCAGTCACCCATGACTATTAAATTTTCGTCTCCCTTCACTATCTCAATAATTTCTTTTATCGCATCATAAATTTCTTCAATTTCTTCGTCATCTGCAGAGCTAGGAGGCATATAGACTTGTACTACTGTCGTAGGCGTGGGCTTCATGTCTATATTGGCCACAATAATGCGTTCACTATGCTGTTTGTAGTAGTTTACCCGAATTCCTATTGCTTTATTCATTATTAAACCTACTCCTGCATTACCCCTATTTGATTTTGTATTTATAGCCCTGTATTCACCTGGCCAAAAGTCTTGTTCCCCCTACCACCGAACTTCACTAATTCCCACTATATCCAACTTTAACATATCCATTTCGCTTTTTAAATTTTCTAATCTATCTGGCCGATTAAAGGATCTGATATTCCACGCTCCGATCCGTAGAACGCCAGTTTTCTTTCTCCTGATAACGACGTCCTCCTGAGTAGTCCCCGCCCGGAGATCCGAATGGGGGACTATTTTACTCCCGTAATATTTTACCCAAGAGGACGCCATCATCATTTATCCATGCAGTAAAGCTGCATGCCCTCGTGAAAAAATTACGGCCCTCGATTCCCCTTGCTTTCAGCCGTTCGCTGTACCAGCACAGCAAGGCCGCTTTGGTTAGTGTTACAAGGCCAGATCAGTCAATCATCCAGACTGTTGCCCCTGCAACTACTGAAAAGGCTGCTGCCCCTCTTCAGGAACCATACGTTTGTCTGGCCTCTCAACAGATACCCCTCCGTTGTGGTTGCACCTACGGTACGGCTATCTGTATCACTGAGGCACTCAAACCTCCCCACCAACGGCAAGTTCTATGGTTCATGGGGGGGCAAATTAATAGTACATATGTCTTTTTATCGTTTTAGTATATAAGTTGGCGTTAAGTTCTAGCCTCTGAAAAGTGGGTTATTTGTACTGATGCCAGCCCATCCCCTCCCCCGCCCACGTAGGGCTAGGGGGGATAAAATAACAATAATTTATTAAATGGACATCTGTCTGTGCTACTCATCAAAAACCACCAAAACTAGCAGTACGTTGAGCAGATGGTCTGACATACGACACACTGGTGCAAGCGGAAGTCTATGCCATTGCATATCAGCAGGAAATAACAAGTCCACCTCCACCTGTACGAGATGATGAAGTCCTGAGCTAAGCGGAGTAGGTCCACACATATGATGTTCCAGAAAGCATCAACGCAATTCCAGCCACTGTTTGCCATTCCAGTGGAAATTAAACAAATCATCCGTAAAATAGTTAACAACTTGCTGCAACATGGCCTCATTACCAATGACGACTTCAGAGATTTTCCCAGGAAGCCTCTGGTCCTAATCACAAGAATTGTCAACAGTTGTCTCCACCACAGATACTTCTGCGGCGTGCAACACAACGTGGATGGTCCCATTACCAAGTCCCTGGAAGGATATCTCGCTTCCCAACAATTAACGCTCAATCAATCGTCTACTTAAGCTGGGAAAGCCTTTCGACTGGGTATTACTCAAAAGACTAGAAGATACTGTGGGTACTGGACAACGTCGTCCAATCATAACAGTTCAGAATTTCTCTCTGTGCCAACCTCTTCATTTCAGAGTAGCACTTGCAACCTATGTCCTCAATTATTTGGTGGATATATTCCAGTCTCCGTCTTCCTCTACAGTTTTTGCCCTTTACAGCTCCCTCTAGTACCATGGAAGCCATGCCCTGATGTCTTAACAGATGTCTTATTATCCGCCGGCCCCTGGTGGCCGAGCGGTTCTAGGCGCTTCAGACTGGAACCGCGCGACCGCTACGGTCGCAGGTTCGAATCCTGCCTCGGGCATGGACGTGTGTGATATCCTTAGGTTAGTTAGATTTAATTAGTTCTAAATTCTAGGTGACTGATGACCTGAGATGTTAAGTCCCATAGTGCTCAGAGCCATTTGAACGATCTTATCATCGTGTATCTTCTCCTTGTCAGTGCTTTCAACATATTCCTTTTCTCACCAATTCTGCGCCGCACCTCCTCATTCCTTACCTTATCAGTCTACATAAGTTTCAACAATCGCCTGTAGCACCACATCTCAATGCTTCGGTTTTCTTTTGTTTCAGTTTTCCCACAGTCCATGTTTCACTACCATCCAATGTTGTGCTCCAAATGTACGTTCTCAGAAATTTCTTCCTCAAATTAAGGCCTACGTTTGATACTAGTAGACTTCTCTTGGCCAGGACTGCCCTTTTTGAAAGTGCTAGTCTGCTTATGATGTCCTCCTTGCTCTGTGCCGTCAATGCTTATTTTGCTGCCTAGGTGGCAGAATTCCTTAACTCATCTACTTCGTGACCAACAATCATGATGTTAAGTTCTCGCTGCTCTCATTTCTGCTACTTCTCATTACTTTCGTCTTTCTTCGATATTCTCTCAATCCATATTCTGTACCCATTAGACCATTCCATTCAACAGATCACGTAATTCTTCTTAATTTTTACTCAGGATAGCAATGTAATCGGCGAATGGCAATATCCTTAGACCTTGAATTTTAAACCCACTCCTCATTTAATCTTTTATTTCCATCATTGCTTGTTCTATGTACAGATTGAACAGTAGGGGGAAAGACTACATCCCTGTCTTACACCCTTTTTAATCCGAGCGCTTCGTTCTTCGTCGCCCACCCTTATTATTTCTTCTTGGATCTTTTACATATTGTATATTACCCGTCTCTCCATATAGCTTACTCCCTCTTTTCTCAGAACTGCGAACATCTAGCACCATTTTACACTTCCGAAGGCTTATTCTACGTCGACAACTCCTATGAACGTCTCTTGAGGTTTCTTTACTCTTGCTTCCATTATCAACCATAGCGTCACAATTTGCTCTCGAGTGCCTTTACCTTTTCTAAACGGAAACTGATCGTCATCTAGCGCATCCTCAGTTTTCTTTTCCATTCTTCTGTGTATTATTATTGTCAGCGACTTGGATGCATGAGCTGTTATGCTCATAATTCACGCACTTGTCAGCTGTAGCAGTCCGGAATTGTGTGGATGATAATTTTCCTAAAATTATATGGTATCTCAGAAGACTCATACATTCTACACACCAAGGTGAATAGTCGTTTTGTTGCTACTTCCCCCAATGATTTCAGAAATTCTGATGGAATGTTATTTATCCATTCTGCTTTACTTAAATCCTCCAAAGCTCTCTTAAATTCTGATTCTACTACTGGATCCCCTATCTCTTCCAACATGGTTCCTGTTTCTTCTTCTATCACAGACAAATCTTCCCTCTCATAAAGGCCTTCAATGTACTCTTTCCACCTATCCGCTCTCTCCTCTTCATTTAACAGTGGTATATCTGTCGCACTCTTAAAGTTACCACCCTTGCTTTTAACGTCACAGAATGTTGTTTCGTCTTTCCTGTGTGTTAGGTCAATCCTTCCAGCTTAAGTGATTGCCATTATTAGAGATGTCCATTCCCGTTCAACTGTACTGCCTACTGAGCTATTCGTCATTGTTGTATGTATAGCTTTAGGGAACTACTCGTCATCACTTAGTACTTCGAGTTCTTTGCATATTGATTCTTCCTGACTAGTCTCTTGAACTTCAGCCTATTCTTCATCACTACCACATTGTGGTCTGAGTCTACCTCTGCTCCTGGTTGCGTCTTACATTCAAGTGTCTGATTTTGCAATCTGTGCCTGACCATGATGTTATCTGACTGAAATCTTCGCTCGTCCCCTAGTGTGTTCCAAATATATCTCCTCCTCTTGTGATTCTTGAACAGAGTATTAGCTATTACTAGCTTAAACTTAATACAGATCCCAATTAGTCTTTCCCCTCTCTCATTCCTTGTCCAAAGCCCATATTGTAACATTTTCTTCTACTCTTTCCCCTTAAACTGCATTCCAAACTTAATCTACCTCTTCATTTTAAGCTTGCGACGTCGGCATGTATACCTGAGCTATCGTTGTCCGTGTTGGTTTGCTGTCGATTCTGGCAAGAACAAGCCTATCACTGAACTGTTCATTGTAACACATTCTTTGTCCTACCTTTCAATTCATAAAGAATCCTACTCCCGTTATGCCGTTTTCTGCTGCTGTTGATATTACCCTACACGCATCTGACCAGAAATCCTTGTTTTCTTTCTATTTCACTTCACTGACCTCAACTATATCCAGACTGAGCCTTTGCATTTCCCTTATCGGTTTCTGTAGTTTCCCAACCACAGTCAGGTTTCTGACATTCCACTCACCGACTCGTAGAACGTTATCCTTTCGTTTATAATTCTTTTCTTTTATCATAGTTACCTTCCCCTTACAGTCCCCTCCCAATGATCCGAATGGGGGAACTATTCCGGAATCTTTTGCCAATGGAGAGATCATCATGACACTTTTTCATTTACAGGCCACAAGTCCTACGAATACTCATTGTGTTTGTGATGCAGTGGTTTCCATTGTCTTCTACATCCCCATGCCGTTGATCATTGTTGATTCTTTCGCCTATAGGCGCAGTTTCCCACACCAAGAGCAGAAGAGTGCACCGAACCTCTGTCCGCTCCTCAGCCCTCTTTGACAAGGCCGTTGGCAGAATGAGTTTGACTTCTTATGCCGGACGTCTTAGGCTACCAATGCTGATTATGAATCAAAATTTAAGCGGTGGCGTATTTTGAACCCAGGACCGAATTTTTTTTTTTTTTGGGTGGACTGATAAGGTAAGGAATGAGGAGGTACTACACAGAATCGGAGAGGAAAGGAATATTTGGAAAACACTGATAAGGAGAAGGGACAGGATGATAGGGCATCTGCTAAGACATGAGGGAATGACTTCCATGGTACTAGAGTGAGCTGTAGAGGGCAAAAACTGTAGAGGAAGACAGAGATTGGAATACGTAAAGCAAATAATTGAGGACGTCTAAGTCCCTCTAAGTGGTACTCTGAGATGAAGAGGTTAGCACAGGAAAGGAATTCGTGGCGGGCCGCATCAAACCAGTCAGTAGACTGATGACCAAAAAAAAAAAAAAAAAAAAAAAAAAAGACCACGGCCACCTCTAGTTTATTGAAGTCATACAAGACAGCTTTAACTAACGATATTCGACAATTGGAGTGTTATTGGACCTCGAGAAATCATAGGATAAAATAAGGCGATAGAACATAATTTTTGAAGCTGCATCACCATAAACGACTGCTACATAAAACGTCTTGATAATTTTCTTCAAGGCCATTGGTACGTGAGAGAGTGCAATTCAACCGCCGGAGCCTTGAGTTTATCTCACAGGAATTACTCAAACTACATTTGCAACTGGCTAGTAATTTCACTTCTTTTTCCTGGGATTGGATTGATGGTGTCACCTGGGTTGCAGCTGATTCCGCCCATAAGAAGGCAACGGGACGTCAAACAGCTAAGTTCTCACGTCTCCTTGACAAACCGTCTCTTCAGCTTCCGGGCAAGAGTGTCATCAATTTGATTGGCATGGTGTTGAGTGATGATGCGGTCTCGGTTTTGCAGAAAGGTCTCAACTTCGCTCCCACCCCAAAGTTCACTCCGGTCGCAGAAATTGTTAATGCTGTTGAACAGGTTGCAGCTCGACTTCCGCCTGAATCACCTGAGGAAATACGTCGTGAAACCTGTCGTGCGTTGACGAAATCCAAGCCGATGAAGTTAAATATCACTAGTAAAGAGAGGGCAGCCATTCGTGATCTGAGGGAGCGCTCTGAAATTGTTGTCTTACCGGCTGACAAAGGCAATGCTACAATTGTTGTCTCCCATAAGGACTACACTGATAAGATGCAGAGCCTGCTAAATGACGATTCCTACCGGAAGATCAGCGTAGACCCTACAAAGAAGGTGGACAACAAGACGAGGTCGCTTCTCAAGGACGCAGATTTACCGGAGGGTGACGCTAAGAAATTGTTACCCCAAGGTCCGGTACCGCCTAGACTATATGGACTCCCGAAGCTTCACAAAGAGGGGGTACCATTACGCCCCATTGTCAGCAACATCAGGGCACCTACATATTTGTTGGCCAAATACCTGACGGGAATATTAAGTCCTTATGTGGGTAAATGCCCTCATCACATCCGTAATTCCGTGGATTTTGTTAAACGTCTTGATAGCTTCACGTTGGGTGAGTTTTGACGTCGTTTCCTTGTTCACGAGGGTACCCCTGCGAGAGTCACTATAATTGATTAGTCAGAAGTTTGACGAGAAGACCACTGAACTTTTTAGACATGTCTTGACTTCCACGTATTTTCTTTTTAATGGAGAATACTACGAACAAACGGAGGGAGTCGCCATGGGTAGCCCACTCCCACCAGTGGTAGCGAATTTGTACATGGAGAACTTCGAGGAGGAAGCCCTGTCGTCAT
Source organism: Schistocerca cancellata (assembly GCF_023864275.1). Classification (NCBI taxonomy): domain Eukaryota; kingdom Metazoa; phylum Arthropoda; class Insecta; order Orthoptera; family Acrididae; genus Schistocerca; species Schistocerca cancellata. Next base: position 155,124,229 of record NC_064627.1, read on the forward strand.
CCGAATGGAAACCTACTTGCTTTTTCCGTTACGTGGACGACACGTTCGTCATCTGGCCACATGGTATGGATAAACTCCTTGACTTCCTTACACATCTAAACTCCATACACCCCAACATCAAATTCACTATGAAACGGAGGGTAAACTACCTTTCCTTGACGTCTTGGTCAAGAGAAGGCCTGACTGCTTCCTAGGTCATGGGGTGTATCGGAAGACAACGCACACTGATCTGTATTTGCACGCAGACAGCTGCCACCACCCTTCACAGAGGAATGGGGTACTTAAAACTCTAGTACATAGGGCGCGCACTATCTCTGACGCAGAGAGTCTACCCAAGGAATTAGAACATCTGAGAACTGTATTTCCAAAAAATGGGTACTCAGAGTGGCAGATTCAACGTGCTCTCCGCCCAACCATTACAGCACAACCTGTGGAGATGGATGAAATCACGAGGGAGGAGGTAGGCACTGCGTTTATCCCATATATAGGCGCACTCTCGGGGAAAATCGCCCGCATTTTGAAGAAACACCGGGTCGGAACTGTGTTTTGTCCTCCGAATAAAACTCGTGCACTGGTGGGGAGCGCAAAAGATGACCTCGGTTTGAGGAAGGCCGGCATGTACCAGATTCCGTGTCAATGTGGCAAGTCGTATATTGGTCAGACGACGCGTACCGTCGAGGATCGATGCCGTGAACACCAGAGGCACACTCGACTGATGTATCCGAGCAAGTCGGCGGTCGCTGAACATTGTTTGTCGGAAAATCACGCTATGGAGTATGAACGCACGAGGATTCTGGTACAGACGTCGAGATACTGGGACAGCGTTGTTAGAGAGGCCATCGAAATTCGCACCAATGACGATCTCATAAACCGTGACTATGGCTATAATCTTAGCAAGGTTTGGGAACCAGCGATTGGGTTAATCAAGACAGAGCCATCACACCGACGTCATCTCAGACGCCGTCGCAATCTGTTCCACCGCGCGACCGTGGCGCGGGGCGCGGATGGAGGAGTGAGCGCGCCGCGGGCGGAGGGTATTTAAATCGGCTGCCGCCGCGACCGAACCCAGTTCCCCCTGAGCAGCCATAGTGTACGGATTTCCGTGCCGGCACGTTCACAGGAGCTCAGTCCGTCAATTCACCTGATGATGGCGACATGTATGATCGCCGAAATATTGTGCCCTTTGGACACTGTAGACCGGCAGTACACCCGTGGATATTTTGATTATCAAATACGCCGGGAGAAACTCAAGAATTGATTCATATTATATTACATGATCGTGACCCGTTGCAGTGCAGCAGAACGAGAGGTAGGCTATAGTTTGTTGACAAATGGATCAAATGGTTCAAATGGCTCTGAGCAGTATGGTCATCAGTTCCCTAGAACTTAGAACTCCTTAAACCTAACTAACCTAAGAACATCACACACATCCATGCTCGACGTAGGATGCGAACCTGCGACCATAGCGGTCGGGCGGTTCCAGATTAAAGCGCCTATAACCGCTCGGCCACATCGGCCGGCGGTTTGTTTATATTTTCTGACATGTCCTTTTAATCTCATATTGCAGTAGATCATAATGGTTTTCCTTTTACTTCTATTGTAAATGCTGGCTATTGTATAGCCGAAACCGGCAATTCTGTCAAAAACATAAAACTATGCAGTTACGACAGTTAAACAAAAGAATTTGAGTGATGAATGAATATTTGCACAATATGAAGATCACAATTACTTCTCAAAGTTTCTAAAAATGTTTTGTGAATGTGTATATGATGTTCCTTATAGGCAAACCACGTGAAATGAGCATGTGAACTTCATACTAAAAGCCACTCAATAACATGACACATAACAGTCACGTCGGAACATAATGGGTTATTACCACGCTGTCTCGAAGTCTCGGCAGCACTACTTGCCTTGAGAGCTGTGAGGGCACGCGAAGGGTTCTAAATACTTGTGCTTATGGTCGTTTTGCTTTGCTGTGACTAATTTTGGCTTTACTGTGACTAATAATTCTACTGATGGCACATTTCGCAGTAAAGTTTGTGATCCAGTCAAATATAGGCACTAGAATGAACATAACAGCACGTATGCAGAAGAAGTATAGCAATAATTTCATAAATTTTTGTGGAGGAAAATAAATCATATATGTTGCACCGAGATTCCTGATTATTAATACTTACTACAAAAGCAGTAAGAAATAACAGCTTTGCAACTGTTCCACGATAAGCCATGTCGTATGTAAGTCCACGATGTATGAAAATCAGAACAACACAGAACTTCGAACACGCCAGACTAGTTTGAGGAACATTAAATCAGTGGAAATATGATGAAGTTTGCACGCAAACCTCACCGAAGATAAAGCTGTATACCGAGGCCGTATCACGAGCAAAGGATACGATCTAAGTATTTGAACAACGGAAGATAAATATGAAGACGTGTGAAAGTACATTTACAGACATGAAAACATTGCTAGCAATATATTGCGCCAGTCTGCGATTGCACGCCCCAACTTCACCGTAATTCTCGTGGCCTATAACGTGAGAAGTGTCAATAGAAAACAACTTCAACTCAAATACACAGCGTCCATATCCAAGTTCCAACACCAGACGTCCATCACGGTGGATGTAGGAACAGAGCAGAATAACCAAGAACACGCAAAAGTGCTCTTGTTTACCGTTGAACAGGGCACACTAACACACGACGGGCACACGCAGGCCGAATTTTATGCCTCACAATTATTGGCTAGCACACATATATCTTCACTTTATCAGTTAAAGACCTTATTACGTTAAGCAACCGATAACCAGCGTGCAGAGTGCCTTTCCATCAGATTCGCGAATCAGAATGCGCGCAAGAATGAATGGCTTGAAAGTTGACGTTTTAACGAACAACATTCAAAGTACACTGATGCTGAGACGCGATGTTGTTATTACTATCCACTTTAAAGAATCACAAGGCCTGCTGTATGGTACGAACGATTTATCAAGCACAGAATATGAATTTACAGTGTACCAAAAATCTGGAGAAATCAATTAGGAACAAACTTATGGTCAAAATCTGTTCTTTATAGACCATTATCATTTACCAGCTGTCGAGGTCCAGTCAGAAAAGGTGCACAAGAAAACGATTGTAATCACCGAATGGAAGACTGGAAGCAAAAGGATGATATTTCCTATCTACTCATGCACCCCGCAAGTGAAGGCAATAATAATTTAGATGATGTTACACTACAAGAGTGTCCGAGCTCGTGATTGTTGTGATTTGTTCTTCCCTCCAATCTTTTTTGGTGTTAATAAAAGACCCAGTTGATGCAGAGAATGACACGAAATTATAATGTAATCTTAATTAACTACTTCGATCCACACAATTCGCTAGTGGCTACAAGAATGCCTCTAATAGATAGTCGATGAATAAATTCTAGAAAGATATATTTATAATAGTAGGATGGTCGGAGGTGGATTTGAACTGTCGTACTCTCAAATGCGAGTCCAGTCTGCTAACAACCGCATTCGATGCTGATGGAGTAAAAATAAACTGTATGAAGGTGTGGACGTGCTCGCCAAGGATATATGCATAATTATGTGGATCCATTGTGCTTTTCAGAATGATGAGACAACCAAGGGAATGCCGCGAAACCATGTTTCAGGCATTAATGCACCCTTCTCGCACTGGCTCATGCACTCATTCCGCATGAGTGCATGAGCCAGTGGCCGGCTATGGTGGCCCATATGAAGCAACGTTTGTTGGTTAGCGCCATTTTGCCATACGTGGTACACTTTAACCATGACAGCACGCGAACAGTTTACAAACTTAACTGTTTTCGAAATGTTTCCGTTCTTGGCACGAATGTCAATGATAATGGCTGTTTGGATATGAGACAAATCACTCCATTTCTCCCATTATGACAACCACTGCATTGGTGCCCAGGTCCTCCTGACACGCTTTGTACAGGATGATTTCGCTGCTCCTGAAGACGAGTTTTATGCAACCCACAACGCCTTCAAATACCACACACGATATTTTCATGTTCTCTCACTCGCTACACGCAAATTAATAGTCCTACATAAAAAATTAACATGAGCGTTTTGTAGGAAATTTAATGTAAAATTTTTATGGGTTTTGTTTTCGTTAGAAGCCAAAGTACTCGCGTTATTGAAAAGAAAGTACTGAAGTGACCTTCAGATTCGTTTTTCTAGAATAACCCAGAAAGCATGGCTCCCAGAGAAAACAAATCCCAGAAAAAAATTTAACTACATTAAATTTCCTACAAGAAGGTCCTGTTAATTTTTTTGCTGTAGGACTAATGGTTCACTTGTACCAAGTGGAAGAAGATGAAAAATCTAATGCATCATTGTGTGGGTTGCATAAAAAAGTAGCAGTAGGGGCAGCAGAATCACACTGTATAACCCCCACTGCTAGTTCTGCCACATGCCGCCAAAGAGTGGTTGTTGCAGGTTGACAATGATTGTGCGGAGTGGTCACATTAATGTGATTTGACTGTGTATATGTGAAAGAAATTAAACTTGACGTTCATCAAGCACAACTGGTGCTTCTGAAACATGGTACTAGTGTTACAATAAATAGTATTAGAGAGAAAGTCACAGAAGAGGTTGTTAATGATGTCTTTCAAATAATTCGTAAGTGGTTCTCTGGAAATGGACGTTCCCTAAATTTTGTGAAGATACACTGTAGGCAGTTCATTACAACAACGGGTCAGTAAACAGTTTAGAATGCTACAAATTTCTGGATGTACATGGTGATGAAAAATTGAACTGTAGGGAGCATATTAATGATCTGCATAAACAATATTCAACTACTATGCTGTACTTCATATCATTGCTAGTCATGGAAACAAACGAATCAACCTACTAGCATATGTTGCATATATCGACTAAATAATGTCTTATGGAATAATTTTCTGGGGAAACTCATCACTCAGAAAGAATATACTGATCGCACAAAAAAGGTCGTGAAAGAAAAAAAATGTTGTGTTCATCCACAGTCGTCATGTAGGCATCTCTACAAAATATTGGACCTTTTAACTGCTACGTCGCTAAAAATGTATTCACTAATGACATTCAGTACAAACAATACATCACAATTTGACAAGAATAGTAAAGAGAAATGAATAGTTTGAATTAGATTTAGTGGGATTTAGTGGAGTGCAGTAGCAGGGTAGACAGGGATTCCGATCGTTTCAGGACAGATTTATTAAAAAAAAAATCAAATATGTATACTATAGGAGTAGGTCTAATAATGAATTAGAGAAAAGCAGTGATAATGGAATACTACTAACAGAATAGTGAATGCATTAGCATAGTCTAAACACACACAAAGCCAGTGAATAGCACAGTAAAGTAAGTTCATTAACATCGTAGTTTATGAATACATTGAAAGAATGTATGATGACAGAAAAGAAATTATTGAGGTACAGGGTGACGAAAATTTGCTATGGGACGTTAAATAATAGGACACAAAACAGAAGGAGACCATAGTACAGAAAATTACTAGGTAGAAAGTAAACAAAGGGGCGCTACCTGGTACAGTTTACCATAGACCACAATTTAATTCTTGCTAAGAAATAGTCAAAAAATCGTGGAAAAATGATACATGCGGGGAAGTGACCTAGAGACACCGAACGACTGAACTTTCGAAACCAGATGTTAATCTGCAAAGTATTTGTGGGTGCAGATATGAAATATTACCGCATTTTATTGATTATGACTGGCACATTAAAACTGAAAATGTTGCACACGGTTAAGAAACCTGCGAGATGAGATCTGGATACATAGTAAGATTCACTGTTTTATGGCAGTTTCAAAGGCAGCAGTGGGAAAGTAGTGACTGAAACTGAGGAAAGAAACAAAACAGAAGATTAATGGTTGACCTGACACATAAAGTGTGATGGCAGGAGAGGGACAACTATATAAATGGACAAGGGACAGCAGAAATCCTTAGTTAACCCATCAGATAAAGAGTTAATTTTACAAAGGGGAATGTATAACAACATGCTATATGGAACACAGACATCTAAAAATAAAATTAACAGATCATGCATGACCATGTGAAAGATAGTTGGCAGATTTTGAAAAGTAATGAAAACGAACCTTTAGAGAAATGAGGAACAACTATCTGAATGCTCAGATCTCAGATGCAAAGCATAGCAATTAGCAAAGGTTCAGCACAGTAATCAAACAGCCTATTGGTTGCAAATAACTGGTTCCTTGGCCAAGGTTTCGACACCTCTAAGGATACCTCCATCACAAAGAAATTTTAGAAAATCGTGAAATTACATTACGAGTAAGCAGTGGTTTAAGTTTCGCGCAGATATGCTCAAGTCAAAAATTAAACTTAAACACGTTCTAGCCTTTGGTATGCATTCCTTGCTAGGAACAACATCGGAATATGTTTAATTTCAATTTTTGACTTGAACATATATGCTGGAAACTTGGACCACTGCTTTCTCGCAATGCAGTTTTACGGTTTCTTTAAATTTCGTTCTGATGAAGACATCCTTAAAGGTGTCGAAACCTAGCTCAGTGTAACAAAGACGTTTTTTCAAACGGTTGGCTGTGTGGTTCCTACAATGATACATATACCGTTGCTGAGAGACAGCCATGTTTAAAACTGTAATCAGCAAAGAACAGAAACAGAAAGGTAGAAAGAATATGTAGAAGGGCTATACAAAGGAAATAAACGGAATAGCATATGAAGTAGAGCGAAGAGAAAGTTGATCAACATGAGAAGGTGATTACTGCGAGAAGAATCTAACATTAGTACTGAAACACCTTTTTTGAATCATGGCTCCTGTAGGAGATGACATTCCCTCAAAATTATTGAGATGCTTGATACGTGCTATGGCAAAATTATGCTACCTTTTCTGCAAAATATAACAGGCAGCTGAGGTGCCCTCAGAGAGGAGGAAGCAAGTAATAATTCCAATTCCAAAGTAGACAGGCGATAACAATTTTGAATATTACCAAACAATCAACGTAATAAATCACGTTTGCAAATCACTTTCACGAATTTGTTACAGAAGAATGGAAATACTGGTAGATGTCCACCTCTGGGAATATCAGGTTGGATTACGGAAAAACGTAACAAAACGTGGGACAGAATTTACCCTACGAGTTATCTTAGATACTACACAGTAGAGGTTCAAACATTTGAATACAATCTTTGAAAATTTAGAAAAAGTTTTGGACAATGTTGATGGGAATACACTTTGAAATTTTGAAGGTAGCAGAGATAAAATACAGCTTGTTCAGAAACCAGACCAGTAATTGGAACCGAAAAGCATGATAAGGAAGAAGTAACTGAGAAGCATGCAGTAAATCAAAGCAGAAATTTTGAAAGGAGATTCATGTTTAGATCTAAGATGGCAAAGCTTTGAAATTTGAAAATGGTATTTTAATTCTGTTACAGATGGCATATTACAGTTCTGATGAGAAGAATGGATAGTGTTTTAAAATGAGGTAATGAAATTATCGTTAAAAGTAAATGTTTATGGAAATTTCCTATTTCCTCCCATTTTTTCGATTTGCGCTGATAGTAATACGTTTTTGTGGGTGCAGAGGGGAGGTTGAAATATATACTTTGTTAGCAACTTCAAAGGGTCCACCATAAACGGAATTAACATTGCTCTTTCTGGTGTCGTGCACAGTGCAAGTTACAAATATAATGCCAGATGATGAAAGAGAGGACTTAATTATTCTCATTAGGTCCGCTTCTCCATTGCAGGATTTTTGAAACGGAATACGTTCACCAGGTGCTACATTTCCCTTCGCAAGGAATGAAGCACCTACCTCGCAAAAAAAGCAAATAAACATTTCTTTTACACTCACTCGTGTCATTCGTATACATTTCGGTTATTCCTATGTCAGTACTGACTGCCCCGAAATTGTTTACCATTTCATGTATGAGGATCTAACTACCAAAATTTAACGAAAGATTAAGAGTGCACAGTTGTAGATAAATTAAATTTTTTCGATACCAGATCGAGCCTAAGGTATGAGCTTCATAAACTGATCCAGTATGATTCAACGTATACCGCATGCTTTGTCAAGTAAGAACGATTATTTGCATGCGGATGCTTTGTCACGTAAGAACGATTGTTCGCATACGATATCTGCACAGCAAAGTCTTGCCATACAAGAATGACCTTTAGAGGTACAGATATGCAATGTTCATACAAATGTATGAGCCACGTATCATGATAAATCAAAGGATTTTCATTTTGTGAAATTAAAATATTTTCACCGACCTGACTGTGCTTTCTTGGGAAAATACTGTGATCATTACACAGTGGTAGCAGCTACTGTGCTTCTGTCCCCAGCGTTGACACACGCAAGCCACAACGGCGGCAGCAAGGTCAGTGATTCGAAGGAACAGAATACACGAAATATTGAGGGTGTCATTAATAATGATTTTGGTGGTAGTGGAATGAAGTCGATTTAAAAACAGATAAAGGTCTTCCTCAAAGACGTGCCCAATTACGTGAGTTGTATTCACGTTCAGACGAACCACCTCCCGCCTCCCTTCTGCCGCCTAGTGCTCTGAGGCTGTTGCGTGGTATATTCAAGGATAGAATGTAACCTGTTATCCTGTCTATGCATCTTGATCAACCATGTGAAATAAAAATGAAGGTCACGCCTCACCTCCCCCATGTTCTCTCCAGGCGAATAGGAACACATTTCAATCACTCCCCGCCACTTTTATTATTAACCGACTTGTACAGGCTTCATCATTTGAGCTCTGTACTACGTGTAGGATCATCATGAGGCCCCAAAAGCACCAGCAGCAGCAGAGATGAGACACAGCCTCCAGCCAGAATAAAAAGAAGAAAAAAATCTGTCACATACAAAAGTATTTGACCATCCGTTTGTATTATTATTAATATTATTATTATTACGAGTTGCATTCACGTTCTAAGGCCTCCGATTTTTTTCTAATTAACTACTCACCCGAAATCGATGAAACTGGCGTCACTCCTCGACGTAATCGCCCTGCAGACGTACACATTTTTCACAACGCTGACGCCATGATTCCATGGCAGCGGCGAAGGCTTCTTTAGGAGTCTCTTTTGACCACTGGAAAATCGCTGAGGCAATAGCAGCACGGCCGGTGAATGTGCGTCCACGGAGGAGGAGCATGAGGAATCACTTCAAAGTTGTTATCACGAAGAAACTGTTGCGTAACGTTAGCTCGATGTGCGGGTGCGTTGTCTTGGTGAAACAGTACATGCGCAGCCCTTCCCGGGCGTTTTTGTTGCAGTGCAGGAAGGAATTTGCTCTTCAAAACATTTTCGTAGGATGCTCCTGTTACCGTAGTGCCCTTTGGAACGCAATGGGTAAGGATTACGCCCTCGCTGTCCCAGAACATGGACACCATCATTGCCGGCCGAAGTGGCCGCGCGATTCTGGCGCTGCAGTCTGGAACCGCGAGACCGCTACGGTCGCAGGTTCGAATCCTGCCTCGGGCGTGGATGTGTGTGATGTCCTTAGGTTAGTTAGGTTTAACTAGTTCTAAGTTCTAGGGGACTAATGACCTCAGCAGTTGAGTCCCATAGTGCTCAGAGCCATTTGACACCATCATTTTTTCAGCACTGGCGGTTACCTGAAATTTTTTTGGTGGCGGTGAATCTGTGTGCTTCCATTGAGCTGACTGGCGCTTTGTTTCTGGACTGAAAAATGGCATCCACGTCTCATCCATTGTCACAACCGACGAAAAGAAAGTCCCATTCATGCTGTCGTTGTGGGTCAACATTGCTTGGCAACATGCTACACGGGCAACCATGTGGTCGTCCGTCAGCATTCGTGGCACCCACCTGGATGACACTTTTCGCATTTTCAGGTCGTCATGCAGGATTGTGTGCACAGAACCCACAGAAATGCCAACTCTGGAGGCGATCTGTTCAACAGTCATTCGGCGATCCCCCAAAATAATTCTCTCCACTTTCTCGATCATGTCGTCAGACCGGCTTGTGCGAGCCCGAGGTTGTTTCGGTATGTTGTCACACGATTTTCTGCCTTCATTAAACTGTCGCACCCACGAACGCACTTTCGACACATCCATAACTCCATCACCACATGTCTCCTTCAACTGTCGATGAATTTCAATTGGTTTCACACCACGCAAATTCAGAAAACGAATGATTGCACGCTGTTCAAGTAAGGAAAACGTCGCCATTTTAAGTATTTAAAACAGTTCTCATTCTCGCCGCTGGCGGTAAAATTCCATCTGTCGTACGGTGCTGCCATCTCTGGGACGTATTGACAATGAACGCAGCCTCATTTTAAAACAATGCGCATGTTTCTATCTCTTTCCAGTCCTGAGAAAAAAAATCGGAGGCCTTAGAACTTGAATGCACCTCGTATTATTATTATTATTATTATTATTATTCTTCAAAGACAATGTTCTTTTATAGTAATGGCTTTTTTCCAGCACTGCATCGGACCCCTGATATGGTCATAGCTGAAACGCTATTTTCTGCATCAGCAGCTCACCGTCGGCTGTCCTGATTTATCGTATCTACCAAACGACTGTCCTGCACTACGACAGAAGCAGAAACAGCCGATGGAGCTTCCTTAACACATTCAGCTGCGGTTAAGTAATTCTGTTTGCCAATAGATATAACGTGATTGCCAGCTGATCAAAAGGGCAAAAGTGTAGGCCTAGCTCCAGATAGTGACTTTGACATAATAACTGTAGCTGAAAACGTTCCGTGTGCTGGTGCTAGGATGCAGTGTATGTGGTATGAGTGGATCTATGTAAGTAACAAGATGGAGTATACTGAGAGAAAGACCGAATACAGCCTGTCGGTTTGTCCTGTCCAAGTCAATATGTACGGAAGGGAATTGTCCATAGTTGACACGCAATGAGAGGCAAAGCCAGAAATAATTCCTGAAGAAGTGTTAATTTACAATAAACATTCAAGTGTTGTGAATTCGTGTCGCTGGTGAATGTATGTCACAGCTACATTATATGACATACAAAGTAAAATGAGCCAGTGCAAACAACATACGAGTTTCTGTGTTCATCCAGTGCTAAAGTATGCACATCCGTAGAAGAAGCACTTATAGACGAATTACGCTTGCGTTTTGTTACTTATACTGGGTGAAGCGAAATTCGCACGCTCGGTTTTCGCAGCGCGACTCCTTACATTCCAGCGATAAAACAACGTATCTCATAAAATTTCGTCCGGCGAGTACATTCAGCAGTAAAAGGACGTTAAAGAGTGGGAATCTGGCAACAGTGTAACCATATGTATGGTAACTACCACTTTCGGCAGATGTTACTTGCGCTGTACAGTCGGTGCAGTGGATATTGTTTTGGGTTAGCATGCAGGGGGTCAATTGGTCGATCCTGGTTTGAGGCATATGTTTTTAATTTGGTAAATGTAGTCGAGGTGGTACGGTACCTGGCATCTTAATCGTCAACAACGACTGCAGCGGGACCTCTAGAAAACATATGCACTTACATACTACAATCGTAGAAATGGAAGATTGGTCAGCTTTGAAAGCAGTCCTTTCCACGTCTTGAGCGTGAATTTATTCGCACCACTTCATGTACTAGATCCGAAACCTGTTTTCTTTGTATCCTTCTCCAATGGTGCCATAAACTAGTACCAAATATTATTCTTGCCTCGTTCAGGTCCATTACATTTCGTTAGGGCCTTACGTGATCAGTAGGACTAGCAACGTGTTTTGCGAATACTGTGAATGGTTCCAATGATAACAGGAAGCCAACGACGAATTCTTGAACACTATAATATGGCCAAATGAAGTAGCATTCACTGTTGAGTGTGTCTTCAATACGCTCAATGCCTATCATTGGTGTGAGTCTAACCTGTACGTCAACTGCGACTGTGGATATCAAGTTCGTTTTGGTATCAATGTCTGGGCTGGAATATTGGTTGACAGGAGTTTGGGCCCCTACATATTGCCTGAGCAGCTGACTACACGAAGGTTTCATGCATTCCACTCAAACTATCTGCCTGATGCGCTGGAAGCTGTTCCACTACATGTTTGGCATATGATATGGTTCCGACATGTTGGTACACATCCACACCCTGGAATTAATGTGCGACAGTATTTGGACAGAACATTTCCAGGGAAATGGCTCGGACGTGGAGGTCCAGTTGTATGGTCACCGCGTCCACCTGACCTAAATCTCCCGGTTGTCTTCCTGTGGGGATACCTGAAGGAGCAAATGTACTCTACTCCACCGACGAATGAGTTGGTAGCGCGCGTTCATGCTGCTCATTTTACTGTGGATGCAGAATTTCTGCGAAGGCTCCAGAGCTGTACGATCCGGCGGGTTGCGCAATGTTTGAACGTGCAGAGAGGTCGCTTTGAGCATCTTTTGTTCTGAGCACAAAGTATTCTGTTGTGAAGGTCATGCAGTCATTAATTTGGTCATTATTACTGTCACTGGTTGCTTATGTGCGACATCCGAGCGCTGACATTAAATGTATTATAAATGATAAGCAGGTGTTGTGTTATTGTACTGCATCTTGAAACTGATATTGTTTTTGTAGTTATTCTGACCTATGACAGGCCATTTGTTTTATTTGTCTAACCACGTCTTTGTTACATTCAGTGTTACAAAATGTTGTAAATTTAGGATACATTTGACCTAAGAAAGGGTGTATATTACTGTATGAAATGTCAGAATGTAATTATCAAATAAAAAATATGCACCCCAAACCAGGTTCGAACCCTCGACCTCCTGTGTGCTAACCCAAAACTCTATCTACTGCACCGTCTGTACAGCCCAAGTGACATGTCCTGATAGAGGTCGTTACAATACATATGGTTACAGTGCTGCCAGATTGCCGTTCTTTAACGTCCGTTTACTGCCGGATGTACTCCCCAAACCAAATTTCGTGAGAGACATTTTTTTTTAACGCTGGCATGTAAGGAGTCGCGCTGCGAAGCCCGAGTGCGCGATTTTTGCTTCACCCTGTGTAGGGATGACTGCCGTACAAGCTGAAGTGAAGGCGTATATGAAACAATTATTTGCATAATTTTGCAGAATAGAAGCAATGAATGTAATCCGGTAATGCACATATAATAATGATAAACAACATACTTTCCTAAAAATTGTTTCTATTTTCCATCACCTCATCATTTACATCTTCTTTTAAAAATATTTAGCCACAGCTCAGTGGTGTGTGTGTGTGTGTGTGTGTGTGTGTGTGTGTGTGTGTGTGTGTATGTGTGAGTGAGTGAGAGAGAGAGAGAGAGAGAGAGAGAGAGAGAGAGAAGGAGAGAGAAGGGCGGGGCTGGACAGAGAGCTGTTCACTGCAAGCCTGCTGAAGTAAGTCCTCTTGGGTGCCAGTAGTGGACAAGCTGCACGCACACATGGCGGCACATGTGAGTATGTTTATCAGATTCACAGCGGCGGAAGCAGTAGACCACGATAACACAGACTGACTGTTACCTACAGGTACATGAAGCAGGCAGCGGAGATTTCCTACTATTACAAGTGCTAGTGAAGAACTGTTGGAAACCGTAATGAAATCATTTAATCTGCATCTTTTATTGCTTATTCAGTCGTAAGCTATGAGCGATGTATGTAATGAACTGTCCAGTGATATTGTCACTAACCATATTTCTCATGTTATTATCAAGACAGGTCCACATATTGGTTCACAGATGTATTGTCAGATGTTGTTATCTATGATAGTTCTCTATGAGGGAAAAGGAAAGCCAAAAAAATAGTAAAATTTTATGATCCTATCATTACAAACAAAATTATTAAGAGAGGAATTGTCACTGTCATTTGATACGACGCTCTCAAATTTGACTAGCGCGACATTAATTTGATTGTTATATATTATGAGTGACATTAGAAAATACAAAGACAAGGCAGTAGCTCCAACATAGCGAAGGGCTAATCTTTACATGTGAGTATTCCTATTCGATCCATCTTTTACAGCACTCAAATACAAGCGTTTTTGTTTAGATCCTTAGCACTTCTTAGTATAGCAACGATCCATGTTAATGTTTAGACACATAGTACAGTTCTCTACGAAGAAAAATGAAAGGCGAAATGAATAACAAAATTTGATGGTCTTATCATTATGAACACCATGATTAAAAGCGGAATTTTACTTAGTCATTCGACACAACGGCCCCATATTACTCTTGTTCGATATTCATTTAAATGGCAGTTTTAACAGAACCTTAATAGAACACGCAGACTAGCTAATACCCGCAAAATAGCAAAGCGCTAATCTACCGGGTGAAATTTATACTGACTTTTTGATCACTCGGTATACATACCAGCTTTCTAATTCGATCCATCTTGTACAGCACCACAAGACACGCATTCCTTTTATGGATGTCTATCATACTATGTGGGCGAGGGACTTCAACTCATGATGCATATGAGAAAATGTATTGCCACAGCTGTAACTTGTGAACATCTTTATTGTCTCACACAACTACACTCCTGGAAATTGAAATAAGAACACCGTGAATTCATTGTCCCAGGAAGGGGAAACTTTATTGACACATTCCTGGGGTCAGATACATCACATGATCACACTGACAGAACCACAGGCACATAGACACAGGCAACAGAGCATGCACAATGTCGGCACTAGTACAGTGTATATCCACCTTTCGCAGCAATGCAGGCTGCTATTCTCCCATGGAGACGATCGTAGAGATGCTGGATGAAGTCCTGTGGAACGGCTTGCCATGCCATTTCCACCTGGCGCCTCAGTTGGACCAGCGTTCGTGCTGGACGTGCAGACCGCGTGAGACGACGCTTCATCCAGTCCCAAACATGCTCAATGGGGGACAGATCCGGAGATCTTGCTGGCCAGGGTAGTTGACTTACACCTTCTAGAGCACGTTGGGTGGCACGGGATACATGCGGACGTGCATTGTCCTGTTGGAACAGCAAGTTCCCTTGCCGGTCTAGGAATGGTAGAACGATGGGTTCGATGACGGTTTGGATGTACCGTGCACTATTCAGTGTCCCCTCGACGATCACCAGTGGTGTACGGCCAGTGTAGGAGATCGCTCCCCACACCATGATGCCGGGTGTTGGCCCTGTGTGCCTCGGTCGTATGCAGTCCTGATTGTGGCGCTCACCTGCACGGCGCCAAACACGCATACGACCATCATTGGCACCAAGGCAGAAGCAAGGTCCGAGCAGGCACACGGGGGGAGGGGTTTATTAGTTATTGGGAGCTCCAACGTTAGGCGGGTGATGGAGCCCCTTAGGGAAATAGCGAGAAGGTCGGGGAAGAAGGCCAGTGTTCACTATGTCTGCTTGCCGGGGGGTCTCATCCGAGATGTGGAGGAGGCCCTACCGGCGGCGATAGAGAGCACTGGGTGCACCCGACTGCAAATTGTTGCTCATGTCGGCACCAATGACTCCTGCCGTCTGGGTTCAGAGGTCATCCTCAGTTCGTACAGGCGGTTGGCGGAATTGGTGAAGGCGGAAAGCCTCGCTCGCGGGGTGGAATCAGAGCTAACTATTTGTAGTATCGTTCCCAGAACCGATCGCGGTCCTCTGGTTTGGAGCCGATGGAAGGCTTAAACCAGAGGCTCAGACGATTCTGCGGAGATCTGGGGTGCAAATTTCTCGACCTCCGCTATCGGGTGGAGAAATGTAGGGTCCCCCTGAATAGGTTAGGCGTGCACTACACGCCGGAAGCGACTACAAGGGTAGCGGAGTACGTGTGGAGTGCACATGGGGGTTTTTTAGGTTAGAAAATCCCCTCCCTAGGCCCGACAAGACGCCTCCTGAGACGCGGCAAGATAAGAGTAGGCAAAATGCAACAGGGAATAACAATATTAATGTGCTAATAGTAAACTGCAGGAGCGTCTATAGAAAGGTCCCAGAACTGCTCTCATTAATAAACGATCACAACGCCCATATAGTACTAGGGACAGAAAGTTGGCTGAAACCAGACGTAAACAGTAACGAAATCCTAAACTCAGATTGGAATGTATACCGCAGAGACAGGCTGAACAGTGAAGGGGGAGGCGTGTTTATAGCGGTAAGAAGTGCAATAGTATCGAAGGAAATTGACGGAGATCCGAAATGTGAAATGATTTGGGTGAAGGTCGCGGTTAAAGCAGGCTCAGACATGGTAATTGGATGTCTCTATAGGCCCCCTGGCTCAGCAGCTGTTGTGGCTGAGCACCTGAAGGATAATTTGGAAAATATTTCCAGTAGATTTCCCCACCATGTTATAGTTCTGGGTGGAGATTTTAATTTGCCGGATATAGACTGGGAGACTCAGACGTTCATAGCGGGTGGCAGGGACAAAGAATCCAGTGAAATTTTTTTTATGTGCTTTATCTGAAAACTACCTTGAGCAGTTAAACAGAGAACCGACTCGTGGCGATAACATATTAGACCTTCTGGTGACAAACAGACCCGAACTATTTGAAAAAGTTAACGCAGAACAGGGAATCAGTGATCATAAAGCGGTTACGGCATCGATGATTTCAGCCGTAAATAGGAATATTAAAAAGGGTAGGAAGATTTTTCTGTTTAGAAAAAGTGACAAAAAGCAGATTTCAGAGTACCTGTTGGCTCAACACAAAAGTTTTGTCTCAAGTACTGATAGTGTTGAGGATCAGTGGACAAAGTTCAAAACCATCGTACAATATGCGTTAGATGAGTATGTGCCAAGCAAGATCGTAAGAGATGGAAAAGAGCCACCGTGGTTCAACAACCGAGTTAGAAAACTGCTGCGGAAGCAAAGGGAACTTCGCAGCAAACATAAACATAGCCAAAGCCTTGCAGACAAACAAAAATTACGCGAAGCGAAATGTAGTGTGAAGAGAGCTACGCGAGAGGCGTTCAATGAATTCGAAAGTAAAATTCTATGTACTGACTTGGCAGAAAATCCTAAGAAATTTTGGTCTTATGTCAAAGCGGTAGGTGGATCAAAACAAAATGTCCAGACACTCTGTGACCAAAATGGTACTGAAACAGAGGATGACAGACCAAAGGCCGAGATACTAAATGTCTTTTTCCAAAGTTGTTTCACAGAGGAAGATTGCACTGTAGTTCCTTCTCTATATTGTCGCACAGATGACAAAATGGTAGATATCGAAATAGACGACAGAGGGATAAAGAAACAATTAAAATCGCTCAAAAGAGGAAAGGCCTCTGGACCTGATGGGATACCAGTTCAATTTTACACAGAGTACGCGAAGGAACTTGCCCCCCTTCTTGCAGCGGTGTACCGTAGGTCTCTAGAAGAGCGTAGCGTTCCAAAGGATTGGAAAAGGGCACAGGTCATCCCCGTTTTCAAGAAGGGACGTCGAACAGATGTGCAGAACTATAGACCTATATCTCTAACGTCGATCAGTTGTAGAATTTTGGAACACGTATTGTGTTCGAGTATAATGACTTTTCTGGAGACTAGAAATCTACTCTGTAGGAATCAGCATGGGTTTAGAAAAAGACGGTCATGTGAAACCCAGCTCGCGCTATTCGTCCACGAGACTCAGAGGGCCATAGACACGGGTTCACAGGTAGATGCCGTGTTTCTTGACTTCCGCAAGGCGTTCGATACAGTTCCACACAGACGTTTATTGAACAAAGTAAGAGCATATGGACTATCAGACCAATTGTGTGATTGGATTGAGGAGTTCCTAGATAACAGGACGCAGCATGTTATTCTCAATGGAGAGAAGTCTTCCGAAGTAAGAGTAATTTCAGGTGTGCCGCAGGGGAGTGTCATAGGACCGTTGCTATTCACAATATACATAAATGACCTGGTGGATGACATCGGAAGTTCACTGAGGCTTTTTGCAGATGATGCTGTGGTGTATCGAGAGGTTGTAACAATGGAAAATTGTACTGAAATGCAGGAGGATCTGCAGCGAATTGACGCATGGTGCAGGGAATGGCAACTGAATCTCAATGTAGACAAGTGTAATGTGCTGCGAATACACAGAAAGATAGATCCTTTATCATTTAGCTACAAAATAGCAGGTCAGCAACTGGAAGCAGTTAATACCATAAATTATCTGGGAGTACGCATTAGGAGTGATTTAAAATGGAATGATCATATAATGTTGATTGTCGGTAAAGCAGATGCCAGACTGAGATTCATTGGAAGAATCCTAAGGAAATGCAATCCGATAACAAAGGAAGTAGGTTACAGTACGCTTGTTCGCCCACTGCTTGAATACTGCTCAGCAGTGTGGGATCCGTACCAGATGGGGTTGATACAAGACATAGAGAAGATCCAACGGAGAGCAGCGCGCTTCGAGACAGGATCATTTAGTAATCGCGAAAGCGTTACGGAGATGATAGATAAACTCCAGTGGAAGACTCTGCAGGAGAGACGCTCAGTAGCTCGGTACGGGCTTTTGTCAAAGTTTCGAGAACATACCTTCACCGAAGAGTCAAGCAGTATATTGCTCCCTCCTACGTATATCTCGCGAAGAGACCATGAGGATAAAATCAGAGAGATTAGAGCCCACACAGAGGCATACCGACAATCCTTCTTTCCACGAACAATACGAGACTGGAATAGAAGGGAGAACCGATAGAGGTACTGAAGGTACCCTCCGCCACACACCGTCAGGTGGCTTGCGGAGTATGGATGTATATGTAGATGTAGATGTAGAAGCGACTCTCATCGCTGAAGACGACACGTCTCCATTCGTCCCTCCATTCACGCCTGTCGCGACACCACTGGAGGCGGGCTGCACGATGTTGGGGCGTGAGCGGAAGACGGCCTAACGGTGTGCGGGACCGTAGCCCAGCTTCATGGAGACGGTTGCGAATGGTCCTCGCCGATACCCCAGGAGCAACAGTGTCCCTAATTTGCTGGGAAGTGGCGGTGCGGTCCCCTACGGCACTGCGTAGGATCCTACGGTCTTGGCGTGCATCCGTGCGTCGCTGCGGTCCGGTCCCAGGTCGACGGGCACGTGCACCTTCCGCCGACCACTGGCGACAACATCGATGTACTGTGGAGACCTCACGCCCCACGTGTTGAGCAATTCGGCGGTACGTCCACCCGGCCTCCCGCATGCCCACTATCCGCCCTCGCTCAAAGTCCGTCAACTGCACATACGGTTCACGTCCACGCTGTCGCGGCATGCTACCAGTGTTAAAGACTGCGATGGAGCTCCGTATGCCACGGCAAACTGGCTGACACTGACGGCGGCGGTGCACAAATGCTGCGCAGCTAGCGCCATTCGACGGCCAACACCACGGTTCCTGGTGTGTCCGCTGTGCCGTGCGTGTGATCATTGCTTGTACAGCCCTCTCGCAGTGTCCGGAGCAAGTATGGTGGGTCTGACACACCGGTGTCAATGTGTTCTTTTTTCTATTTCCAGGAGTGTAGTTTCGGCTGCACATTGCCGTCATCCTCAGACCCCGCCACTGCCGAAAGAATCTTAGATTTCCTTGGCGCATTTATTGTGGAGACCTTCTTACCAGTACACGTTGACTAGATTTCCTCAGAAGTCTCTACTCGACACCACATTGTCTCCAATGCACGTAATCCCACTGCTAATAATCAGGTCGCAACAGTTCGTGTTGACGACTGGGCTCACAAGCCTTCTTATGTCTGCTGTGGTAGCTGTACGATCGGCCACTGATTCCCTGGCTCTCCTCAGGAATCTTTACTCGACAACACTGTTTCCATTAGAGACTCGTGAGGGGAGCTAGCCCACGTGTACTCCTCAATAGCTGCGCAAAAGGAAACTAACACTCTTTTGGCAATGGTGGGGACTGTGTATGGTGGTAACGTCCCGTCGAAACTAGTCGTGTGAGACAACAAAGACGTTCACAAGTTACAGGTATGGTGATACTTTTTATCGTACACGTATTCCTCGTTTATATTCATAACGTTTCTTAGCATAACACGGTACCACGTTTCACGCCAGTTTCTAGACACGTATTAGTCGAGTAGACGAAATAAATGTTTTGATTGTGTTCCAGACAAAGACGATATTTAAAAAAGGAAAAAAATCGTGACCGACAAGACCGAGATATCTGTGCAGGTTTTGCGAGTATATGCTAATGCAGTCGCCGGGCTGGTTTCGCCTTTCCACAGGAAAAGATGGTTCTATGGACTTAATGGAAAAAATTAGTACAACCTTTTAGAAGTTTTCAATTGATTTAAGATTTATTGTTGCAAGTTGCATACGGAGGGCATGAAGAGACTACATTGACAGATTAATGTCACAATCGGTTCTTAGCTACCAGATGTAGACTCATGCTGAAATACCCGTATTAGTATGTGGTGTAGCCTCCAAGTGCAGCAATACAGGCATTGACTCTGGCATCCAGTCGATCCTATAGAGGGTGAGCACTGTCTTGGGATGCATTACGCCAAGCCTGCTTGACCTGTTCACGTAGTTCTGTAAGTGTTGTTGGTTGATGAGTGGTACGAGTAACTTCTCGTCCCATCATATCCCACATATGTTCGATTGGAGATGAATCCAGAGATCGTGCTGGCAGGGAAGTTGCTACACGTCTTGCACAGCACATTGAGTTTAACGAGAAGTGTATCGGCGAGCATTGTCGTGTTGGAACAACACACCATATTTCCGTGGCGAGGACGGCAAAAAACGGGTCGAACGACATTCTCCCAGTGTATAGTGCTGGTTAGCGTTCCCTTCAGAAGCAATGAAGTTGAACAAGGGTTGTAGCTTATCGCACGCCAGAACGTAAGGTCCGAAGTGGGGCCAGTGCATCTTCGACGAATTCAAACTATAAGTTAGTGCTCACCAGGTCTACGTCCACTGCGCAAATGACCATCTTACTGTGCAGGCAGAATCTACTCTCATCGCTGAAGACCACGGCGCGACATTCCATCTTCCACTAGATCATCTGATGACACCAGTCAAGCCGCGCACGTCGATGCTGTAACGTGAGTGGGAGATGGGCTAGAAATTAGTGTGCCCGTAGTCCCACTCCTAATAATCAGTTCGCAACTGCGTATTGACACGCCTGGGCTCACAAGCCTTCTTACCTCTGCTGTGCTATCTGTACGATCTGCCACTTCTGCCCTTATAATATGACGATCCTGGCGGGCCTCTGTGATGCGTTAACGTCCAGAACCTCATCTACACGTTTGGTAACGTGCGCCTGATCACTCATACCGTCATCGTTGCACAACTGACTCCTCACGTCTGACTTGTGTGGGATTCTTCGAAAGGACCATCCTGCCACTCGGATGGCCTCTATCTAACCCCTTTTAGGCTCGCTCAGTTGGCTGTAGCAAACACGAGTGCGTCCCCGTGGCATCGTTGCCTGCTTGCTTCACACGTTTGCACCACACTGAGCCTTCTAGCAGTGAGAATTTCCTCTTAGAAGGTAGATACAAATGGCTCTCTGGAAGCTACGCCAGTGCGCTGTTGTCGGACCATGCTGAAACCACTATCAGTATGTCTGATACCCCCAAGTGGAATATGCCCTCATTTGATCAAAATCAACGTTGTCTTTTCCAGTTCTCACGACGCTCCGCTGGGAAATTTTAAGAAAAGTGCGTTTGAGGCAGGCTTCACGATAATTCTACCCAGCCATCATATATCTCGCTTAGAGGCCGTACGAGTAAGATAACGGAAATACTGTAGGTGAGGCGAAAAGTAGATTTGATAATTCGAGATCTGCATCAATTAACAATATTACACGTAGAACAGATATCTTTAGTACTAGACCATTTTTTCGCTTTTCCCATACGTAATTGTGGAATACAACGACATTTATATTCGATTTAGGGTAGAGTGGCACATATCTCTTCCCTCTTCAGCCGTAGCCTCGAGGTAATTTTTCTAATAAGGATCTACCTAAGTCTACTCGATAAATCACCACATTTCGTTAAGATCTATGGAATAACAAAATGACAATTTCGAGGCAACGTAATTATCCACTTTAAGGGTAACCAAACAAATGTTTCATAATATCATCAATAGAAAATCTGTACCCACTGCCTTGTTGAACGATTCTCAAATCGTGATGTAACAATTTAAGAAATTGAAATGCTATCATCAGTAAGATGTCTGCATACGAAAATCTTGTTTTCTGTATATCTGAAGGACAATAGTTTTTTCGAGGGCGAGAATGTAGACGGAAATTTGTTTATAGTTCCCCGGCGCAGTGATCAAAGGAAGCATTGTTGTAGTTCCGTTGTGTTTAGTGTAGTCTCTACGTGGTATCAGATTTCGACAGGAGTATATCCAATCCCTCACATGGCCATTGGATAAACTCATCCCCTTTAGTTGGCTGCTAGTGCACTGTGTAGCCTATATGTGTTTTTCAGGAAATTAAAGCCATTCTAAATATAACAGCTATCACAAACGAGCCTAGTGTGTATACAGTGATGGTACTGGCCAAAATCAGATTTTTAACACCGCATGCCACCTTATGGCGTGTCGCCGAGGTATTCATTAACGGCTGATCTTGCTCCATTCACATTAAAACATCGGCTGTCAGTGAACATTCATAAATTTGTTGTGGTTATTTCGTGAGACAACTGTTGAAGAGGGTAATATACTTTTGCAACAGAAAGCCTCTGAATTATACATATAGCCTGTAACGCAGTGGCCGCCACCCACAGAAGAAGTTTAGAGGTGTGTAATGTATTAAACTATCGATTATATCACGGCTGCACCGACTTACTATACCCTTGTGCACTGAAGTGGTATATACTGCAAAACCCAAATCTATCTGCTACATTTTCGATGATTGTGATACCACTATGGGACTATTGACTAACTGCCGAAGTGCTCTGATTGCTTGTTGGGAAGGATATTCCCACATAATTCACCCTATTCAAAATGCAGTTTCAGATAGTTCACCATTCACCCACACATTTTACCGTCATTGGATTGTACAGGGTGTCCCAAAATAATGTACACACTCTTTGAAACAGAATATCTCTTTCATTAAAGGAGACAGAAATACAGTTTTTATGGGTAATAATTTAGAAGGCGGTGAAAAACATAAGAATGTTTTCTTCTTTTTCAGGGTTGTCTGCAAACATGGCGTTATCGTTTGAACAATGGAAATGGGTGCTAATGTGTTACTGGAAAACAGAGAATGTGAGTCCGGTACGTCAACGTTGAAGAGTTGAATTTGGAACACCACCACCGACATGACTAACAGTTCCAAGAATCATAGATAAGTTTGAAGTCGAAAGACGGTGCACGATATGAAGAAGGAACGTAGCGGACGAAAGAGAAGTTCAACAGACAATGAGAGTGTAGATGCAGAAATCCAGGCATGCACACGATCCCCGAAGAAATCTGTGAGGCAATGCTCTCGTGAGACTGGGATCTGCAGAAGCAGTGTTCATAGAATTTTGCAGTCTCTGAACTTTAAGCCATACATTCCAAGATTTCTCCACACTCTTACCGAGGATGATCCTCATAGGCTAAGCGAATTTTGTGAGTGGTTCATTAACAGATGTGAAGAAGAGCAACGTTTCCAATATCGGATTCTTTGGTCAGATGAATCGACGTTTAAGGTTTATGGAACAATTAACCGCAATAATTGCGTGTACTGGGCCAGGGAGGATCCACACGTAACCGCGCAATGGCATGTTAATCTACCAGGAGTAACAGTGTGGTGTAGTCTGTCATCTAGAGGATTAATCGGGCCGTATTTCTTTGACAACACTGCCAAGGGCGACTCGTACTTGAAAATGTTGGAAATGATAACTCTTGGTTTAAGCGTTGTCTTAGGAAATGATGATTATTACTTTGAACAGGATGTGGCACCACCTCTCCTTCACATGGGTGTGAGGGCATCTCTCAATCGTACATTTCGGATAGGACGAAAGAGTGTGAAGCATCCCACTCGATCTTCAGATTTAACTCCTCTAGACTTCTTTCTCTGGAGTACTCTCAAGAACACAGATTACGCTGCGAAACCTAACACACTCGCTGATCTTAGAGAGCAAATTGATCAAGCCTTTGAAGCTATTCCGTTGGAATCAATACAGTTGGCATGTCGCTCAGTCGTTGTTGACGGTGTATTGCGATGACTGGGCACCAGTTTGAATATTTACCAACTTAAGTCGGACCATGAGGCACCACTAACATTTTATTTCACACTATCAACAGAACAGGCTCTGCTAACGGTATACTACTCCTTCCATATCGCTGCAACTGGTTCTACACAACGCTTGTGACTACTTTAAAGGACAGTAACTGGTGCAAACATGTAACACTTTTGTATCGGTTGTGAAAAAATAGTTGCCTCTATTTAAGTTCCAGCCCTTGTAGTTTGCTATTTTACCAAAACAAATGCTCGTTTCCTAGGTTAAAACAAGCTTGCAATGAACGAAAAGATTGACAGTGTATCGATGTATTAGCTCAAATAGCCCGAATTTTCCCGTTGTGTCATAGCACGAGATGTATGTGGAGGAAGTAATATGGTCGCTGTTTAGAAAATCCGCTTCTGGCTATCTTCATACTTGACGTATCCGGCACGGCTAAATTAGCAACTAACAACCTCTTCACCAGCGGTATTCCATCAGAACTGAAATCATCCACACTAATGAGAATTAGTCCCTCACTGTCTATTTTCTGTATGTCCATAGTACGTCTATATACACTCCTGGAAATTGAAATAAGAACATCGTGAATTCATTGTCCCAGGAAGGGGAAACTTTATTGACACATTCCTGGGGTCAGATACATCACATGATCACACTGACAGAACCACAGGCACATAGACACAGGCAACAGAGCATGCACAATGTCGGCACTAGTACAGTGTATATCCACCTTTCGCAGCAATGCAGGCTGCTATTCTCCCATGGAGACGATCGTAGAGATGCTGGATGTAGTCCTGTGGAACGGCTTGCCATGCCATTTCCACCTGGCGCCTCAATTGGACCAGCGTTCGTGCTGGACGTGCAGACCGCGTGAGACGACGCTTCATCCAGTCCCAAACATGCTCAATGGGGGACATATCCGGAGATCTTGCTAGCCAGGGTAGTTGACTTACACCTTCTAGAGCACGTTGGGTGGCACGGGATACATGCGGACGTGCATTGTCCTGTTGGAACAGCAAGTTCCCTTGCCGGTCTAGGAATGGTAGAACGATGGGATCGATGACGGTTTGGATGTACCGTGCACTATTCAGTGTCCCCTCGACGATCACCAGTGGTGTACGGCCAGTGTAGGAGATCGCTCCCCACACCATGATGCCGGGTGTTGGCCCTGTGTGCCTTGGTCGTATGCAGTCCTGATTGTGGCGCTCACCTGCACGGCGCCAAACACGCATACGACCATCATTGGCACCAAGGCAGAAGCGACTCTCATCGCTGAAGACGACACGTCTCCATTCGTCCCTCCATTCACGCCTGTCGCGACACCACTGGAGGCGGGCTGCACGATGTTGGGGCGTGAGCGGAAGAAGGCCTAACGGTGTGCGGGACCGTAGCCCAGCTTCATGGAGACGGTTGCGAATGGTCCTCGCCGATACCCCAGGAGCAACAGTGTCCCTAATTTGCTGGGAAGTGGCGGTGCGGTCCCCTACGGCACTGCGTAGGATCCTACGGTCTTGGCGTGCATCCGTGCGTCGCTGCGGTCCGGTCCCAGGTCGACGGGCACGTGCACCATCCGCCGACCACTGGCGACAACATCGATGTACTGTGGAGACCTCACGCCCCACGTGTTGAGCAATTCGGCGGTACGTCCACCCGGCCTCCCGCATGCCCACTATACGCCCTCGCTCAAAGTCCGTCAACTGCACATACGGTTCATGTCCACGCTGTCGCGGCATGCTACCAGTGTTAAAGACTGCGATGGAGCTCCGTATGCCACGGCAAACTGGCTGACACTGACGGCGGCGGTGCACAAATGCTGCGCAGCTAGCCCCATTCGACGGCCAACACCGCGGTTCCTGGTGTGTCCGCTGTGCCGTGCGTGTGATCATTGCTTGTACAGCCCTCTCGCGGTGTCCGGAGCAAGTATGGTGGGTCTGACACACCGGTGTCAATGTGTTCTTTTTTCCATTTCCAGGAGTGTATAAAACACCGAAATGGATCGAATAAATAATTCTCCTACACTGGCACTAATGCACTAACACACACACACAAACACACACACACACACACACACACACACACACACGCACACACACCATGTCAGCAGACAGTTGCGTGCCAATATAGTTGCGTGCCCATACCTACCTAAGATAATTCCATGGTGCCTTGCTGTAAAAAATCAGATAAATCGAACCATAATGGTTTTTCTTGCAGTTTAACTGTATCATCTTCCATGACGGACTAACATTAGACATACATTTGGCTGTATTCTGTAGAAAATAGTAGTATTACGTATCCTTTTACTTGAAATCTTTAAAAGGGAATTATTTACGTCTGCTCTACACAATAGTTCATTAAGACAGTATTCATCCCAATACAGGAATTCAGTGTGTGATATGTCATTTTAACAAGGTCGTCGAAAAAAAACCTTTACCCAGATTTAATATAGCACTTAAGTTGTCCTTTTTGGAGTCTATGTCACGAAATATAGCCTACAGTACAGCTGTCAGACACGTAATTTATATATAGCTGCGTTCCTTACAGCGGACAGACCCCTTTCTTTCAGTATAGTACTGCTGTTTGTGGTACTTCCTCCAGTCATTAACAAATATACGACTCAAATTACTGTCTTCTACGGCTTATAAACCCCATCCTCATGCTGAAATAGAATTTGATATTAAAGAAGAGCCAGTACTCCATCAGAGCTACGGAGTTGGGTGTGTAATTTAGATTTCCATATAATGTACGTGCACATACGACAAAACTATAGGAGAGAATAATTTATGACCTTTCTTAAGTCATCATTATCTGGAAAGAGTTTATTTATACATGCGTCAGTAGCAAAAGTGTATTTCTTTGCTCACAAAATTCGCTGTGCTAATTCATAAACATAAAACCAATAGAATGCCATTTGGCACTCACTGGCTATTGCGAGGCATTGCCAGATGGCTCTGACTGCAGTGGCGGCAGGCGTCAACTGCCACGTAACCAATTATGGTCTGTATTTACAGGGACCGCACCTATAGCAGTCCCCAACGAACTACAAACGTGTATTGCAATGTAAACTATGCAGAACATCCATGACACCTATTTATATTCTCTGTGCCTCATGTCTGAAGACTCATGCAAACTTCTATCCACATAAATCAACTCAGGAAAGGGTTAAAATGGTGATAATTGCTTTTATATAAAGCAGATGCTGATCAATAGTATTATTTGCTAACCCTAAGTTATGCGGACAAAATGTCTTTGGTCCTTGACTGGTTGGCTGTTGGTACGGGGCAAGGAATCAATCATTGAGGCCATCGAACCCTTCGGATTAGGGAAGTATGGGGAAGGAAGTGGGACATGCCCTTTGAAAGGAATCGTAACGACATTTGTCTCTAGCTATTTAGGGAATTCACGAAAAGCTAAATCACGGGTCTGAACTGTCGTCCTCCCGAATGCGTGTCTAGTGTGCTAACCACTGCGCCACCTCACTCGGTCAGAGATCATCAGAACGTAGTAGTGTAGTGGGATGATAAGCTATTTTTTGTGTAAACCAATTTGAACACATTACCATCAGTTGTACTGTTCTTTTGGAGGCAACCTATTTTTGCCTTATAATCTCTTTACATTGAGATATAAGTTTATAACACTTATGAATGCGGTCTTTCCCTCACATGTTAGTAGTAGCATGAGAGAGAGGTGACTACAATGTTGTTATCAGCACCATGGTTCATCATTTACTCATCAACTGTATTTTCTATATCTTTCCATATTCTTTCGCATTTCCCATTTTTTCCATATTTTCCTTATTTGTTCCTAACCATTAGTAATTTTCCTAATTTTTCCAATTTATTCGTATTATTACTATTTGTTTAAACTTTCCATACTCCTTCCATATTCTTTGTGTAAAATTACAAGAATATTTATGCTCTCATTGTTTCTCCATGTTTCTTTAGCATCCAACAATGATTCGGATTCCCTCACGAGGCCAGAGACCTCTTGTTCGAATTCCAAAGTGTCTGCAAGACCTCTTATTTCCCTTCTTCCAAAAGTCACCCAACCCATCAAGACACAATGCTAATCAAAGCCAATCTTTATATACACTAACATACATATAAATTATAAACACCATTACCAACTCTGAAGTAGTCTTCCTCTTGCAGACAGAACTCATTATATGATGTTAGGTACTCGACAGCTCCATTTCGTAAAAAACCACACCAGATTCTTGCTTTATATCCGCATCCATAAACTGAAAATATGATGCAATTGTCCTGAATTCTCCATTATAACATGCGTTTAGTATCAGCCTACTTCAGTTGTATTGCATATACACTGCGCAACAAAATTAAACGATTAGTTTTGCGGGTTACAGTAATTGTCTCCCATTGAGGAGTAGTAGTTTGACATTTGGTTCAAAGTACTTAGCAAGTGTGCGAGCGGGCAGTACCTTGCTAAAATGAAAGCCCAAGATGGCTTGTCATGAAGGGCAACAAAACGGGGCGTAGAATATCGTCGACTTACCGCTATGCTGTAAGGGTACCGCCATAGATGTGGGAGTGTTCATTGCAGCTGACTAAAATATTGCCTCTTTTGAGGTAGAATTTGATTGTGGCAATGAGATTATCTAGTCGCTTCTAAAAAGGTTTAGGTGAAATCAAGCTAATTTTTTTGGGTTTTTACCGGATACCTGATTCCGTTGTGACTGTTTTACTCATTCAAAGGAAGTCTATGGTCAGTAGCATGGAAGTACCCAAATCATGGAATTTTAGTCCGAGGCGACTTTAACATACCGAGTATACACTGGGACTATGGATTTGTTGCTGGAGGTATAGACAGTCTTGCGAAGTAATTTTGAAGACTTCGAAAACTGTGTTGAGCAGGTAGTTAGACAGCCCACACGCAGTGGAAATATTTTAGAGCTTGTAGCTGCAAACAGGTTTGACCTTATCGACGGCTTCTGTCTAGAGGCAGGGATTAGTGACCATGATGTTATCAGAGCAATTATGGTTACTAATGTTAATAAATGAATCAAGAAGGCTAGGAGACTATTTCTCCCAGAAAAAGCATAAAAGCAGTTGTTAGAAAACCACTAGACAATGAATTGACATCATTTAATTTAATTTTCATGGACAAAGAGGAATTATGGGCAAAGACTGAACGAATTCCTCAGTAAGAGAAGTTAGGATGGAAAACAATCACCGTGCTTAACAACGGGAAGTCTGGAGAAACAAAGGCTGTTACTATCTGAGTTCAAAAGAAAACGCGGAAATAACGACAGGCAAAAGTTAGTAGAGATTCGTATGTCTGTAAAAATAATCGATACAGGGAGCATACAATAACTGCAAAAGATCTTGACGAGAAACCTAGAAAATTCTGGTAATGTATAAAATCTCAAAGTGGGTCTAAGAATTGTATCCAGTCACTCGATAACCAGTCTGGCGTAGCAGTAGAAGGTAACAAAAGGAAAGAGGAAGTTTTAAATTTTAGCTACAAGAAATTATTCACGAAGGAGAAAGTATACACATACGGTCTTTTGAACAACGCGACGACTCCGTTACGGACCGTACAGTAATAAGCATCCCTGGCTTAGTGAGTCACGTAAAGAGTTGAAAGCAAATAAATCAAGGAATGAGAATGAGATTTTCACTCGGCAGCGGAGTGTAAGCTGATATGAAACTTCCTGGCAGATTAAAACTGTGTGCCCGACCGAGACTCGAACTCAGGACCTTTGCCTTTCGCGGGCAAGCGCTCTACCATCTGAGATACCGAAGCACGACTCACGCCCGGTACTCACAGCTTTACTTCTGCCAGTACCTCGTCTCCTCGGCAAAGGTCCCGAGTTCGGGTCTCGGTCGGGCACACAGTTTTAATCTGCCAGGAAGTATCATATCAGCGCACACTCCGCTGCAGAGTGAAAATCTCATTCTAGAAACATCCCCCAGGCTGTGGCTAAGCCATGTCTCCGCAATGTCCTTTCTTTCAGGAGTGCTAGTTCTGCAAGGTTCGCAGGAGAGCTTCTGTAAAGTTTGGTAGGTAGGAGACGAGGTCCTGGCAGAAGTAAAGCTGTGAGAACCGGGCGTGAGTCGTGCTTCGGTAGCTCAGATGGTAGAGCGGTTGCCCGCGAAAGGCAAAGGTCCCGAGTTCGAGTCTCGGTCGGGCACGCAGTTTTAATCTGCCAGGAAGTTTCAAATCAAGGAATACTCTACGGAAATGGTACCTTACAGATCTTACATTTATCGTGAATCTCTCGCCGAGCACCAAGTCCCAAGCGATTGGAAAAATGTGCAGGTGACTCATATTTATAAGAAGCGTAAACGAACGGCCGTGCAGAATTACAGGCGATTATCATTTACATAGATTTGCTGCAGAATTCTTGATTATATTCTGAGTTCGAATATAATAAATTTTCTGGAGACGGAAAACTTCTCTCCACCAATCAGCTCCGTTTTAGAAAGTATCGTTCGTGCGAAACTCAGGTTGACCTTTTCTCAAGTGATATCCTGTGAACCATGGATGAAGGACAACAGGCAGTTCCCATATTCTTACATTTCCGAAAAGCATTTAACAGTGTGCCGCGCTGCATACTGTTAACTAAGGTACTAGCATACGGCATACTTTTCCAAATATGTGAGTGTTTCGAAGACTTCTCAACTAACAGTGTTTTCTGACGTTTAAGTAACTATCTTTGTAATCCTTCCGAGGCCACAACGAGTTCTAGAAACCTTGCCTTTTATTTAACGTGAGTGGGGTTAAGCTACCGACTGTGTTTGTTATAATTTTCTCCTTGTGCAGTGCGATTTTCTTTTTAAAGGCTTCCCAGTTACTTCAGAAATAAGTTGTTTCACAAAATGCAGTGTCATACTGTGGAGAGTGTGCAGTCAAGTCCACTTGAAATTCGAGGTCCGCAATCATTCTGAATGGTCTAATTTTCGTTCCTACACTCATTGTTTCCTTGTAAATTCAATAATAGCTGCTTTTAAATCGAATAATTGTTTCAGGCAGTCCTTTCATCTTAATCAACGTACTTTGAAATAATATATACTGTCTCTACACTCTTCGTTCATTTCCTTCGAAAACTTTTGCAAATGACACTGATGTAATGCATGCGACTTCAGAATTTTTTTACTATTCGTGGCATCATTTCCATAGTGAGCTCAGCGTCTGAAAATTTAGCGCAAAGTGCTGATTGATATACAGAACAGTGAATCCTTTCTAGCAATCGTAATGTTTTACATTTTCCTTGTCAAGTACACGGTACTTCAATGTCGTTTCGTAGCAAATTTGCAGTACACTTCGACTAAGCGACTGCGCGATAGATACTGAGAATTCTGCTCTCTCTCTCTTCTGTCATTTCATTCACTTGTAAATCTGCTCCCTAAACTGCTTCTTTTTGTGCAAACAGCCACATAACCTGTAAACGCCCTTTGGGAGCAAATAGAGGAGGAGACACATCACTGACTCCAGTATTCAACTGATCTGAAGAGAGATATGGCAACCAAAAAATTTCACACGGCAGCACTAGATCAAATATCGCGCTGTAAAGGATTTTTGTCTGCAGGGCGACAAGCACGACTGATAACTAATTGGCCATTAGCAAGAGCAACACATAGCGTGGGTTCTCCTTCTCTGAGAAGCACTGGATGGTACTTACTGTTGGAAAGATATGGTTACGCGGGCGGCGGCGGCTCGCGACACGTGCCGGTTAATTGATACTCCCTGAATTAGGCGTGATTACTGCAGCTATATCTGTCGCTCCTGCAGGGTGCTCTGGTACACACGAGCGAGACAGCAGCAGAGGCTCTGCAGAGTAACGCGTGGCCTCTAGTTCCTCATGGGCTCGGTATGTAGCAGTAGTTTATGTGCTGATTCAACACTAAAGAATTATTTACGTGCATCATTAGAGTGGGCATTTGGAGACAATCCGGACCCTCGCTACAAATAGCAGTGGAAGTGGCATTGTTTCTGACGTGTGGGCAACCACTTCTCTCTCCCTCTCTCTCTCTCTCTCTCTCTCTCTCTCTCTCCCTCGCACACACACACACACACACACACACACACACTCAATCCACTCCTCTGTGCTTTGGTTACACATCTTTATAGGAAACCAGAATGACAGTATTATATATATATATATATATATATATATATATATATATATATATATATTATGTGGACATGTGTCCGGAAACGCTTACTTTCCATGTTAGAGCTTATTTTATTACTTCTCTTCAAATCACATTAATCATGGAATGGAAACACACAGCAACAGAACGTACCAGCGTGACTTCAAACACTTTGTTACAGGAAATGTTCAAAATGTCCTCCGTTAGCGAGGATACATGCATCCACCCTCCGTCGCATGGAATCCTTGATGCGCTGATGCAGCCCTGGAGAATGGCGTATTGTGTCACAGCCGTCCACAATACGAGCACGAAGAGTCTCTACATCTGGTACCGGGGTTGCTTAGACAACAGCTTTCAAATTCCCCCATAAATGAAAGTCAATAGGGGGTTGAGTTCAGGAAAGCGTGGAGGCCATGGAATTGGTCCGCCTCTACCAATCCATCGGTCACCGAATCTGTTGTTGAGAAGCGTACGAACACTTCGACTGAAATGTGCAGGAGATCCATCGTGCATAAACCACATGTTGTGCCGAACTTGTAAAGGCACATGTTCTAGTAGCACAGGTATATTATCCCGTATGAAATCATGATAACGTGCTCCATTGAGCGTAGGTGGAAGAACATGGGGCCCAATCAAGACATCACCAACAATGCCTGCCCAAACGTTCACATAAAATCTGTGTTGATGACGTGATTGCACAATTGCGAGCGGATTCTCGTCAGCCCACACATGTTGATTGTGAAAATTTACAATTTGATCACGTTGGAGTAAAGCCTCATCCGTAAAGAGAACATTTGCACTGAAATGAGGATTTGCACATTGTTGGATGAACCATTCGCAGAAGTGTACCCGTGTAGGCCAATCAGCAGTTGTTAGTGCCTGCACACGCTGTACATGGTACGGAAACAACCGGTCATCCCGTAGCACTCTCCATACAGTGACGGGGTCAACGTTACCTTGTACAGCAGCAACTTCTCTGACGCTGACATTAGAGTTATCGTCAACTGCACGAAGAATTGCCTCGTCCATTGCAGGTGTCCTCGTCGCTCTAGGTCTACCCCAGTCGCGAGTCATAGGCTGGAATGTTCCGTGCTCCCTAAGACGCCGATCAATTGCTTCGAACGTCTTCCTGTCGGGACACCTTCGTTCTGGAAATCTGTCTCGATAGAAACGTACCGCGCCACGGCTATTGCCCCATGCTAATCCATACATCAAATGGGCATCTGCCAACTCCGCATTTGTAAACATTGCACTGACTGCAAAACCACATTCGTGATGATCTCTAACCTGTTGATGCTACGTACTGATGTTCTTGATGCAAGTACTGTACAGCAATGAGTCGCATGTCAACACAAGCGCCGAAGTCAACATTACCTTCCTTCAATTGGGCCAATTGGCGGTGAATCGAGGAAGTACAGTACATACTAACGAAAGTAAAATAAGCTCTAACATGGAAATTAAGCGTTTCCGGACACATGTCCACATAACATCTTTTCTTTATTTGTGTGTGAGGAATGTTTCCTGAAAGTTTGGCCGTACCTTTTTGTAACACCCTATATTATTATTATTATCGTTAATTCCCCATTAAGGAGAGCGTTAAAACACAATCAATATTCACAATGACAATATGGTACATAAGCTGGTACATTTCAAATTCATGGCACTTTTTCTGTTTCTTTCTTTTCTCTTCCCAAAAACCTCTCATAAATTCACTGTGTTTCTTCTTCCTCTCTTCTGTCCACTTCTTTCCTGATTTCTTGTCTTTTGGTGTTTCTTCGAATTTCTGTTTGTTGATTTTTTCTCTGTATTTTCCTCTGTTTGATATTTCTTCTGTGGAGATGTTTAAATTTTTGAGGTCTTCCATGGTTTCCTTTACGCAGTTAGTTTTAACCTTATTCGTCACCACTATGTTAAAAACCTTCTTGGTCAGCCTATTTTCATTCATCCTATGAATGTGCCCATAGAATTTTGCCCTTATTTTTTCTGATATTGTCTGTAATTGTCTCTGCCTGTTTGTACAATTCCTTTGTTGGCCTCTTTATTCAGATCTCCTGTCTCTGAACTGGCCCGTAGATCTTTCTCAGAATTTTCCTCTCTTGCTTTTTCATTTCCTTGATTTTAGTTCTTCCTCTGATTACTGTTGTTTCTGAGGCATACAAAGCCTCAGGTAAGACTACTGTTTTGTAATGTCTTAATTTGGCATTGACGGAAATATTTCTTTTATTGTAATGGTTCCATGTAAGTCTGTATGCTTTTTGTAGTTTTGTAACCCTTTCTTCATTGGCTGTTGAATTCAGTCCTGTTTTCTGTATAATCTCTCCCAGGTATTTGTAACTTTCTACTTGTGTTATCTTTCCGTACTTTGTTATCAATGGGCTTCTGTCTGTAGATTTTGTGTCGACGTACTGGGTTTTTTCATATGATATTTGTAGTCCTGTTCTGGGTGCTATTTCATGCAATATCTCTAGGGCTTCTCTGGCTTCTTTTCTGTCATTTGTAATGATGGCTATATCGTCGACAAAGGCCAGACATTTTATGTTGACGGTTCTATTTTTCTCTCTCCCCATCTTTACCCCATTGACTCCTTTGTCCCATGTCGTGACTATTTTCTCTAAAACAGCGTTAAATAAAATGGGTGACAGGCCATCTCCCTGTCTCACTCCTGTCTTGATTTCGAAAGATTCTGAGATCTCGCCCATGAACTTCACTTTTGACTTTGTTAATGTTTCCTGAATTAGTTTTCTGGTCTTATTGTCTACCTTCATTTCTTCTAGTGTATTAAAAAGTGTTTCTCTGTCTATGGTATCGTAAGCCTTCTTGAAATCAACAAATGTTACTCTGGTGTTTCTGGACTTTCTCGTTGTTAATAATGTTCTCAGACACCAGATCTGCTCACTGCATGATCTTCCCTTCCTGAACCCTCCTTGGTATTCTCCGATCTGTGGATCTATCTGAGGTTCTAGGCGATTTAACAGAGCTTTTGATAGAATTTTGTATGCCACCGGCAGTAACGAAATTCCTTTGTAGTTATGAGGGTCTGTTTTGTCTCCTTTCTTGTGGAGGGGGTGTATTAGGGCTGACTTCCATTCTTCTGGTATCTTTACTGTTTCCCAGATGTTTTTGATTATACTATGAATTTTGGGTGTAATGTTTTCATGGTCTTATTTCCAGATTTCTGCAGTCAGTCCATCTTCACCTGGTGCTCTGTTATTTTTCAATGATTTTATTATTTTCACGATTTCGTCATATGTGGGAGGTTCGGAGTCCCGGTTGGGTTCTGGTTTTGTAAACTGTAATCTCTGTTTTGGTTTATCACAGTTAAGTAACGTGTCAAAGTATCTGGCTACTATTTCACAGTTTTTCTTCGGATTTGTCTCCAGTGTTCCATCTTGTCTTTTGAAGCATAAGCTTGGTGGCTGATATCCTGTCATATTTTCTCGGAATACTCTGTAAAAATTTCGTGTGTTGTTTCTGGTGAAGTCTTCTTCCATCTCCTTCAACCTGCTGTTTTCGTAACCTCTTTTTTCTCTTCGGATTATTTTTGAAGTGTTTTTCTGTATCCTGTTGAAGTCCCCCCATTTTTCTAGTGTTTTATGTCTGTAAAATTTTTTCCAGGCTTGTATTGTCTTCTATGGCCCTGTCGCATGTCATGTTCCACCATCAGTATTTCCTTTTTCTCGGTGGCTGCCCCAATTTTATCAGTTCTTTTATTTTTTCTGACAGTTCTGTCCAGTTGTTGCTATTGATTTTCGTAATTTCTTCTATTATTTCTTTCTTGTTTATTTGTAGGTACTCTGGATCTGTTCTGAAAGGTCAGTTGGTTCTCTTGATTTGTCTATTGGGTATAAATTTTACTTTAATTTGGAGAAGGTGATGATCAGATTCGAAAACTCCTTTCCTTGTTCTTACGGTTATTATTTCTCTGGTGTTTTTTGTGGATATTGCCACGTGGTCTATCTGAAATTCTCCTAGAGCATGGTTGGGGGATTTCCAAGTTACAAGTTTTCTGTGTGGTTTCTGGAATTGCGTTGACATGATTTTCAGATCAAAATTTCGGCAGAGGTTTATCAAGTTCTCTCCATTTTTGTTTGTTCTGATGTGGGCCGTGTGTTTCCCTGTTGGGTCTCGGAATTTTCTTTCCTTCCCTAACTGGGCATTGATGTCTCCTAGTAACACTTTTATGTGATTCTTGGGGATTTTGGTGGTAGTTTCTTCCAGATCTTCCCAGAATTCCTCTATCATCTGGGTTCTTCTTGTTATAATTGTTTGTGGGGGCATGTCCATTGATTAATGTATAGGCTTTGTTTTCAGACCTTATCGTGAGTGTCGACATTTTTTCTGATTTTGAGGTGAAATCTATTACGGAGTCCAGTATCGATTTATGTACTACAAAACCAGTTCCGAAGAGTTTGATATTTCTTCCTGGGATGGTTATGGCTGGTTTCCCCTTATATATTCTGTAATTTTCAGAATAAAAGTGGTCTTCATCTGCAAATCGTGTTTCCTGTTTTGCCATAACTTTGATGTTGTATTTATCCATGGCGTTTGTAAATTGTTTCAGTTTACCTGGCCTCAGTAGTGTGTTGGTGTTGAGTGTTCCCATGTAAAATACTTTCTTCATCTTGAGGGTTTTTGAGAGGCTCCGATTCTTCTCTTCACGACATGCCTGATCCCCTGGAATCCGATGATCAGGTCTATTAGCCAGTCTTACCGACTGGGGCCCAGGGTAGTGGATTCTTTCCCGTTGTTATGTCATGATTATTGGTTTGTGTTGAGGTATTGGTGGTGAAATCACGAAGGATCCCACATAATTTCGACAGGAGTTTTGAGTTCCAGAAGATTAACTTACAGCCGAACTCACAGAGCCAACAGACGCTGACCAGAGTACCATTGGCTGCCACGCAGACGTGTCTGCTTCGCATGTAACCTTATGCAGGGGCCCTCACAGGGTGCTACCATCCGGAGCCAGATGGACCCAGGTTTTTTTAGGAGGTTTTACTCCTCCCCCTCCTCCTTCCTCATCACTTGCGAGATGAGGCCCCGGGCTTGGGACCGGCAGTGGCGGAGTTGTAACACCCTATATATATATATATATATATATATATATATATATATATATATATATATATTGTCAGTCATCACAATTTCATTCAGTTGTTTTCTACATTCCTTAAATACGCCCTGTATTGTAATCAACTTTCTAGAGGCAACAAAATACATGGATATACCGTTTTTAACTCTGATTTTAAGAGCTTTACATTTATGGGGGCAACAGTAGCATACTTTGGCACTCGATAATCACAGGAATGTATACATTGTTCTAACTCACTCACATTTACACTAGCTTACAAAGTCATAGGATGCAGGTCTGACATTCGGATGCCAGTGACAGTCTGTCTGTCGTGATCGCTAATGCATTGTACTTGACAGGCAAATTCACTTCCAAAGCCTCGCTCTCACTGAATAGCTGTCACTGAGAGAACGACTCAGGCTATACACTGGGTAGTCACCATTTAGCACTCAGATAGTGAGAAATTTATTGAGAATAGTGAGATATTTATATTGGCTCTTTCCATGAGCTCTGTGGTGGCGGGATGGCAATAACATCTTGCGTCCTGGTTTTCCCTCCGTGTCAGCTTTCCTAGTGGTTTCAGACTTTCACAGTTTCACCATTGAGAAGCTCTTTTCAGCTAGTTCAGCACCTTAATACTGATAGCTGCACTGCATCACCTACATACTACTTCGTCACTTGTACGCTCGGTCGTTCCCTGGTGCTTCAACAGCTTCCATGTCTGCTGCAGCTCAGAATTTCCCCCTAGGTGGCACTCTGCTGCCCAGAAATGTAAACAGTTCGGCTTCCGGGTGTTGCGAAGGTAGGACATGGACGAATCTGGGGTGTGCGTGGAGGATATTACCCTGGGGCGCAAGGGACGTAACAAGGTATCTATACGACCGTACACATATTATTCCAGGGAACTTGGTACCCTTCGTGCAGCGGACTACTGTAGATCGCTGGAGGAACGAAGCGCTCCAAGTGTAGGAGAAAAGAGAAACTCATTCTCAGATTCCCAGAAGGGTCCTCGAACAAACGCATCGAAAGATGGGTCTGCATTATTTTAGAGCACGCTTAATGCTGAAGTATAGTACTTTCTGGTGACCGGAAATCTGTAGAAATCAATATGAACCCTGCATATAATGATCGCGTGAAAACCAGCTCACTCTTGTCGTACACGAGACACACAAGACAGTAGATATTGACGACTGGGTTGATGCCGTGTTCTTTGCTTTACTGAAGGTGTTCACTACCGGCTCCACTGGACCCCTCGTGGTAAATATACAAGCGTACGGAACTCCAGACCAGCCGTGTGACTGGACTGAAGAATTTCTGGCAAAGAGAACATAGTGTGACAATCTTATGACAGAAATCTTCAACTTCACGAATGGAACCATCCTGATCCACTAAATAACAGAGAGTATGTGCATGGAAGGATTTAAAGTGGAAGACACCACGCAAAACTAATAGATGTCAAACTGTGACCGAATAAGACTACCCACGAAGGAGGTGGTTTATAAAACGCTGTTGACCAATAGCTGGGTGTCGGTTCTCAATCTGAGACCATTACCGGGTAATGCTGACAGTGGAACAAAGGAAATCCAAAGAAGAGCAGCTCGTTTCGTCACGCCTTCCTTTAGCAAGCGTGAAAGCGTCGCGGAGATGGTCCAGTGGCAGACGCTGCTAGAGAGGCATTGTACACCACGGTGTTATTCACTCTTGAAATTTTCGGAAGAGTATGATTCAGTACAAGACAATGGGGATCAGTCAACCATTACAGTGAAATAACTGCCATCCTTGCGCTTATTATAATGGTCTATCGTTTCTCAGTCAATCTTACCAATCTAACTAACGCAAAACTGTTTTTTTATATATAAATAAGAATACGATATATTTTTTGTTGTCCTACACGTTCCCACTGCCCCATAGAGAACAGAAATTTTATTTCTTATGGTGCAAGTAAACTGCAAGAGAAGACCGTAGGTATGCCATTTTATCCTAAACACTTCACCGTTTAATTGTATTTGGTTCTGTTGCTAAAATGAAAGCCTTTATGAAATATTATTTCGTTTTTACAATGTATAGCTGGTGCCATTCAAAACAAATGCTGCTCATCACGTCTTTAAAGTGATGTCCAGTGTCGACGAAAAGCGTCAGATTGTCTCCTGTTAAAACAAACAAACAAAAATTTAAGTGGTATTTTTCGTGCCTTTTCGATAGGGCGGTCCCAAAATACTCTATTGCAATATTCGGTTTAGCGATATTTATTAACAGGGACAGTGAAACCCGAAGACTAACCGATATTCCAGCAGAGACTGACGAGTGAGTGTGCCCAACTGTTGCCACACACATTTTGAGTCAATATGGTATGTTGAATAACCAATATCTAAATATGCGTGCCATGCAATTTACAGCTGCTATGGGCATGAAAAACAGGAGCTACGAGTTGTTAAATACAGGCTTTGAGTAAACATAAACACTAACGGCTAAATGCGAAGTAATTGTTGTCTTTGCCATGATTTACCTTTGGAAGCTAACACCACTGGAGTTATAATGAGCCGCACCATACTTCTGATAGGAAGGAAAAGGAAAACGTCCACTGGTTGTACCAATGTACAGCACATTTTTCAGGAATCAGTTGCTTGTGAAATTCAACATCTGCTGGAACTGTACCATTGTATAGACCATCATCTGTATTTGCCGTCCAAGAACCAATCAAAAGAAGAATTTCGTATGTGCTATATGCATCCGGCCGTAACGACTGTTCCAGGGACACTTTCAAATCCCTTTTTACTATGTTTAGTGATTTGCTAGCATATGCTGTCACTTTGGGTTATTCTTGTGTAATGCTTGCTGGCAATTTGGCACTGGATTCCGCGACAAGAACGTATATGTGTGGATGAAGGGTGCTCTCCATTACAATAACAGGCATTGCCACCTATGAATCGATAGCTGCTGCAGCTGAACCCACAACACCATGGATTGTCTTTGCTTTATTAAGTGCACAAGTAGTTCTACCTTCCTCTACAGTTTTTGCCGTCTATGGCTCCCTCTAGTACCATGGAAGCCATTCCCTGACGTCTTAAGATGTCCTATCACCCTGTCCCTTCTCCTTTCCTCTCCGATTCTGCGCAGAACCTTCTCATTTCTTACATTAACAGTCCAACTAATTTTCAACATTCGTCTGTAGCACCACATCTCAAATGCTTCGATTCTCTCCTGTTCCAGTTTTTCCACAATCCATGTTTCATTACCATACAATACCGTGCTCCAGACGTATATTCTCAGAAATTTAGTCCTCAAACTAAGACCTATGTTTGATTCTAGTAGACTTCTCTTGGCCAGAAATGCCCTTTGTGCCAGTGATAGTCTGCTTTTGATGTCCTCCTTCCTCCGTCCGTCAATGGCTATTTTGCTGTCCAGGTAGCATAATTCCTTAATTTCATCTACTTCGTGACCATCCATCCCGATGCTAAGTTTCTCGCTGTTCTCATTTCTACTACTTCTCATTACCTTCGTCTTTCTTGCATTTACTCTCAGTCCACATTCCATATTAATTACGCTGATTCAGCAGATCACGTAATTCACTTTCACCTAGGACAGCAATGTCATCAACGAATCGTATCATTGATATCCTTTCACCTTCAATTTTAATTCCACTCCTGAAGATTTCTTTTTTATTTCCATCACTGCTTCTTCGATGCACGGAGTGAACAGTAGGGGAGAAGGACTACATCCTTGACTTACAACCTCTTTAATCCGAGCACTTCGTTCTTGGTCTTTTACTTTTACTGTTCACTCTTGATTGTTGTACATATTGCATATTACCCTTCTTTCCCTATAGCTTCCACCTATCTTTCTAAGAATTTCGAACATCTCTTTACATTGTCGAACTCTTTTTCCAGGTCGACAAACCAAAGAACGTGTATTGATCTTTCTTTAGTCTTGCTTCCATTATCGACCGCAACGTCAGAATTGACTCTCTGGTGCCTTTACCTTTTTTAAAGCCAAATTTATCATCTGGCATATCCTCGATTTTCTTTTAAATTCTTCTGTATATTATTCTTGTCAGCGACATGGATGAATGAGCTGATTGTGGGATAATTCTCGCACTTCTCAGCTCTAGCACTCTTCGGTACCGTGAGGATGATATATTCCCGAAAGTGAGATGGTATATTGCCAGACTCATACTCGCTCATTCTACACACCAACGTGAATAGTGGTTTTGTTGCCACTTCTCCCAATGATTTTATTTATTCCTGTGGAATGTTGTCTATCCCATAGCCTTATTTGATCTTATGCCTTCCAAAGCTCTTTTAAATTGTGATTCTAATGTTACTTCCGTAACAAATCCATCAGCTTTCCTTTCTTTATCAGCGACATCACCAACAAATATGCTGCTAACTTCATCCATGAGCATGCTATAAATAATATAGTTTTTTTCTTTTGAACCTATTGAGCCGTGTTTTGGGCGCTTAGAATGTTAAAGTGTCGTTTAGATCAATTTGATTAATCTGTGCTTTAAAAATGTCGACCATTTCGTAGCTCACGGTTGTGTATAATTTCATGTTGTTTTTTTCACTGCAGTGTACTGATTACGTATCTCATTGTTTGCTCTTTCTTGTAGCAGCTTCCTATTTCTACAATATCGTTTCAGGGTCTTTTCGAAGTTTTGCAAAACTGTCTTGTTTTTTATTCGTCATTTTGTGCCATTACGGTAGCGAATTTGGTTCTAAGGGACATTTCTGGGACTGCTCTATAAAGGCCACCATTGTGTCGGGTAATTTTCTCATGGCTGATGCGTCCAGATCTTGTAAGCCTCAATCACATAAGCTTCACGAGATCTTGTTCTATACTTCTTTGGTGGCGATGGAGAATAAAGGGAACCAGTGCTCTCGGCACTGCCACGTAATACCGAAATGCTCTTTCAAGTCAACGCTTTTTCAAGCTGTATCGCTGGATCAACACCAAAACCACTTTCAGCATCATCTTCAGCGGCGTTTTTGCTAAAGCGTATAGAATTCTTACGGTAGATGAAGATCTACCGTAAGAATTCTATACTCTTTACCAAAAAATTCTTCATAAAATAGATGTTTTCTAATCTCTTTGAAAACTATGCGACCTTCCTTAGCTGGCCTTTTCTCAAAAATGTAGAAGTGATCTACTAATAGGTGACCGACGCTGGTGTTCATTGTGTAACAGCCTATGCTTAAATGTCGAATTTAGCTCTAATAGTTTACTAGCAGACCGATGCCACATCTGCTCCCTTCCTTGTGTTACATACTGCCCTTCCACTCCTACCATAGCGCGTAAAAATGCACCAAAGGTCTTTTGTAATGTTCTGAGATATAAATAAATTGGTCTCGAGAAAAACTCAGCGACAAAATGGGTACCTCTCGTTGCGAGTGGCAGCAGTCAGCCATGGCTAATGCGGTGCTGTTGCTGCCGGAATACTGGTTATAATTCGTGTGTAACGTCCTTGTTAATACATATCGATAAAACTAATATCGTACTAGCTTACTTTGATGTGCGAAAAATTCTGCTTTAAAAATGTTTTTCATTTTAAGGGGAAACGATATTGGGTGCCGCGTTAAAGGCGTGACTCCAGCAACACACTGCAAAAACTAAATTGCAAATACTCACATAAAAAAAGTTTTTCACCACCCCGCTTCCCAAAACTCCTGAAGATAAACGTTGACTGTAGATATTGTATCACAATCACA
Source organism: Schistocerca cancellata (assembly GCF_023864275.1). Taxonomy (NCBI): domain Eukaryota; kingdom Metazoa; phylum Arthropoda; class Insecta; order Orthoptera; family Acrididae; genus Schistocerca; species Schistocerca cancellata. Next base: position 155,167,117 of record NC_064627.1, read on the forward strand.
GTCCCTCTGACTGTTCAGAGATGTCACTAAACCTGACCAATGATGTAAGCAACCATGCGTCAGCAGCACCTATTAGACGGGTGGGGGAGGGGGGGAAGGCGATGATCACTTGCAGTCATTCCACCAGGAAGAAGGTACAAGGCTCGTGTTGTCCGTAGTTCAACCGTGCCTAGACGGTCAATACCGAGGGAGGTTCGATCGCGTCCGCATTCTTACTTTGTGCCAGGAAGGGCTCTCAGCAAGGGAAGTGTCCAGGCGTCTCGGAGCGAACCACAGCGATGATGTTCGGACATGGAGGAGATATAGAGAGACAGGAAATGGCGATGACTTGCCTCGCTCAGGCCGCCCAAGGGTTACCACTGCAGTGGATGACCGCTACCTACGAATTATGGCTCGGAGGAACACTGACAGCAACGCCACCATGTTGAATAATATTTTTCATGCAGCCACAAGACGTCGAGTTACAACTCAAGCTGTGTGCAATAGGATGCATGAAGCGCTACTTCACTCCCGACGTCCATAATGAGGTCCACCTTTGCAACTGCGACACCACGCAGCGCATGCAGCGCTGTACAGATGGGTCCGACAACACGCCAAATGGACTGCTCAGGTTTGGCATCATATTCTCTTTACCGATGAATGTTGCATATGGCTTCAACCAGACAATCCTCGGAGGCGTGTTTGGGGACAATCCGATCAGGCTGAACGTCTAAGACACACTGTCCAGTGAGTGCTGGAAGGTGAAGGTTCCCTGCTGTTTTGGGGTGGCATTATGTGAGGCCGACGTACGCCGCTGGTGGTCATGGAAGGCGCCGTAACGGCTGTACGATATGTGAATGCTATCCTTGGACCGATAGTACAACCTTATCGGCAACATATTAGCGAGGCATTCGTCTTCATGGATGACAATTCTTGCCCCCATAGTGCACATCTTGTGAATGATTTCCTTCAGGATAACGATATCTCTCGACTAGAGTGACCAGAATATTCTCCATACATGAACCCTATCGAACAGGCCTAGGATAGATTGAAAAGGAATGTTTATGGAAGACGTGACCTACTAATCACTCTGAGGGTTCTACGCCGAATCGCCATTGAGGAGTGAGACAATCTGGACCAACAGTGCCTTGATGAACTTTTGGACGGTATGCCACGACAAACACTGGCCTACATCAGTGCAAGTGGTCTCCTACTGGGCATTAGAGGTACAGCAGTCTATACCACCACCTCTGAAGGTCTCGCTGTATGGTGGTACAACATGCAATGTGTGGTTTTCATGAACAATAAAAAGGGCGAAAATGATGTTTACATTGATCTGTATTCAAATTTTCTGTACAGGTTCCGGAAGTTCTTTGCATGTGTGTATTTACCGAAACACCAAGGAAATTTCGCTGGACGACTGTTAGAAGAGTCGTCAGAGATGAAAACAATCACTTCCGTCAAATAACACAAATGTCACAGAAGCACCGTTTCACCGCAGCTTGAAGCGTTTGACCCTAGATTTCCCATGGGCCAACGTTCACGGTTGTTTTGACTGCTTCGTTTGCAACACTTTCACAAGTATTCCACATTTTGAGTGATTGCAGTATCAAACAAAAGCTAGGAAATAGCGTCCAATAAACATGGATCTACGATGCTTTCCTTAAGACCTATGAGCTCTTATTCAGTAGAAAAGATTTACACTGACGTTACAAAGTTATGGGATACCTCCCAGTATCGTGTGAAACCTCCGTTTGCCAGGTGCAGTCCATCAACTCGACGTGGCATGGTCGCAACAAGTTGTTGGATGTGATAATTAAGGCCTGTTATAAGACACTGCTATTTGACGTGTTCTTAAGTTATGTACTTAATATGCCAAGAGATTATTTTATCAATAATTTCTAGTTGTTATTAAATTGTATTCTTTTTAATTTGTTGATTCTGTCTCAATATGTTACGATCCTTTTAGCCCAAATGGTATTTTCCCTTGGGAGGCTTAATAAAAATGTTGATACGAATGATGTTGAATCCATATTTTTCCCGATCCTTCCACATTCAGGCAACCTTACGTCAGTAGTGCGTACGACAAAGTAGTGAGGTACTATATCATGTGATTTAGGGCGAACTCTATTTTTGGAAACTAGAAGACAAACACCAAAAACCGGCCAGTGTGGCCGAGCGGTTCTACGCGCTACAGTCTGGAACCGTGCGACCGCTACGGTTGCAGGTTAGAACCCTGCCTCGGGCATGGATGTGTGTGATGTCCTTAGGTTAGTTAGGTTTAAATAGTTCTAAGTTCTAGGGGACTGATGACCTCAGCAGTTAAGTCTCATAGCGCTCAGAGCCATTTGAACCAAACACCAAAAATAGTTTAGGCTCCTTAAAATTAACACGACTAAGTATTACGCTAGCACATATCTGATTCTCGCTTTCAGAATATGTGTAAAACCATTCAGCGTATTATCATTGATTAAAACTGCTTACCAGACAGTCACCAATTTCTAACTATTAGAAATATGTATCAGCCTAACCTTTAGAAACAGTAGTTCTTCTTCATCATCGATGGTTTACAGATCTTGACAGGTGATGTGTACGCACTAAGGAGGGAAACACGAGTACACAGTTACCACACGAACCCTTCATTAATTAAGATTCAACTTAACTTTCCTTAATCACCCTAGTCTGCAGAAGTGCGTGGTTCTGTTTGATACTTTGGCGCCTGACATGTTTCAAATACACACATCAAAAAAAGGTTTGCATCACCATTGTTATCAGAGTTCCTGAACCCGTACAGAAAACTGGAATACAGATAAACATAAACATTATTTTCGCCCTTTATACTGTTCGTGAAAACCACACATTGCATGTTGTACCGCCATACAACGCGACCTTCAGAGGAGGTGGTTCAGATTGCTGTACACACCTCCGATACCAAGTAGCACGTCATCTTGCATTGATGCATGCCTGTATTCGTCGTAGCATACTATCCACAAATTCATCAATGCACTGTTGGTCCAAATTGTCCCACTCCTCAATGGTGATTCGACGTAGATCGCTCAGAGTGGTTGGTGAGTCAAGTCGTCCAAAAACAGGCCTTTTCAATCTATCCCAGGCATGTTCGATAGGGTTCATGTTTGGAGAACATTCTGACCACTCTAGTCGAGCGATGTCGTTATCCTGAAGTAAGTCATTCACAAGATGTGCACGGTGGCGGCATGAATTTGAATTGTCGACCATGAAGACGAATGCCTCGCCAGTATTTTGCCGATAAGGTTGCACTATCGGTCGGAGGATGGCATTCTTGTATCGTACAGCCGTTACGGCGCCTTCCATGACCACCAGTGGCGTACGTCAGCCCCACATAATGGCCCCCGAAAACATCGGGGAAAGTTCCCATAGCTGCACTCGCTGGACATTGTGTTCGAACAACGTCGCTTTGGATCACTCCGAGAAGCCTGGACACATCCCTTTTCGAGATTCATTCCTGGGTCAAAGTGACAATACTGACGCGATCGATCCGCGGTAGCCGTCCACTGTGACCGAGCGGTGCTAGAAGATTCTGTCTGGAACCGCGCTGCTAATACGGTCGCAGGTTCGAATTCTGCCTCGGTCATGGATATGTGTGATGTCATTAGGTTACATAAAAATGTTTAAGTAGTTCTAAGTCTGGGGGACTGATGACCTTAGGTGTTAAGTCCCACAGTGCTTATAGCCATTTGAACCGCGGTATTGACCGTCTAGACATGGTTCAACGACATGGTTGAGCTACAGACAACACGAGCCGTGTACCTTCTTCCTGATGGTGAAGAGACTGGAATTGATCCGCTGTCGGACCCCCTCCGTCTAATAGGTGTTGCTCATACATAGTTGTTTACTTCTTTTGCCGGGGTTAGTGACATCTCTGAACATTCAAAGGGCCTGTGTCTGTGATACAATATTCTCAGTCAACGTCTGTCTTCAGGAGTTCTGGGAACCGGGTTGATGCAAAACTGTTTTTGATGTCTGTATATAGTGACCATACGATAACTGTGGTGCGATGTAACGGTGGTCTCATAACTCAACCCCACAACAGCGTATGAGTAGATATATTGTTCAGATTCGGTAATCATGAATACTTTGAATACAGTACTATAACATACAGTAATACTGTACGGTGCACAAAAAGAACTTATACCACACATCAGCCCAACAACAGTACTCCGAAGCCGTCTCAACGACGGTAACTGTTTTGTAACAATCGGTTTACGCTGTAGTAGGGGATTTACTCTACCATAGTGAGGCTTATTCACGCTACACAGTAACTAAGTGCATGCTGCTGCCGTTCTTACTACAAGGCTGTGTGGCGGTGTCGCCTTAGACCCGTTCGGATTGGCCCCGCCTTAGACACCCCACTACCTTTACAGCATCTTTGCGGTTGGCGACCTCTTGCTTTGAGGTCCGATATTCGGTGACACCTTATGTGTAGTATTAGTGGTAGTGTTAGTCGTTGAATTTCTTTTTTTTTTCTTACAAAATGACTAGATTATTCTGGTTGTGTTTTGTAGTATTTTGAAATTTCTGCATCTTGGAACAACAAAAAACCTCTTAAACTACGAAAACAACGCGGTGGGTATTTCCTAGTAATATGCCGTTCTTCTTAATCTTCCAATACGGTAAGAGTCAAGAGAGTTGTGTGTCCGAGGAATATCTCTCGATAATACTGATGCCGGCGACCGGCGTTTTTAAAAATATTAGTGATGATTTTATAGTCATGGAGCAGGCGACCAAACAATGGCTTCGAACAATCGTTTGGCTCTTGGCCCAGCCAGTGATTTTTTCCTCTCTCTTCCACTTGAGCCATCAGGGACAGAAACAAGCAGAGAAATGGTCGAATACGCTAACGTTATCAAACCTGCACGTGTTTCGCTTCTAATAATACAGAGACACGCGCTTGACGTGCGAAAAGCTAGGTCTGCAAGCTCGTTCAACATTTTAAAAGCTATTGCTTGACTCTTGTACATCCGTTCTTCAGCACCACTTTTTGTCCCTGTCTACAAGTGAATATCGTAATGTGTATGTAGACTGGCTTTTTTAGTACAAACAGAAATTATTTTAGGAGACGACGGTGTAGACTAACTCGAAAAAAAACACTCCACGTAACTTGAGTATAGTTTTTATTAGTTACAGAGATCTAGCTGATGACTGAGAATTTATATCGCGTTTTTGTACCTCAGTTGTTATAGTTTTATTTACATTGAAATGAATACCCTTAGCTGCATACAGGCGTTGATATATGTCAACGGGGACAATTGAAAACGTTTGCCCCGACCGGGACTCGAACCCGGGATCTCTTGCTTACATGGAAGACCCTCTGTTCATCTGAGCCACCGGGGACACAGAGGATAGTGCGACTGCAGGGACTTATCTCTAGCACGCCTCCCGTGAGACCCACATTCGCAACGTATTGTCTCGTTCTACACTCCTGAAAATGGAAAAAAGAACACATTGACACCGGTGTGTCAGACCCACCATACTTGCTCCGGACACTGCGAGAGGGCTGTACAAGCAATGATCACACGCACGGCACAGCGGACACACCAGGAACCGCGGTGTTGGCCGTCGAATGGCGCTAACTGCGCAGCATTTGTGCACCGCCGCCGTCAGCGTCAGCCAGTTTGCCGTGGCATACGGAGCTCCATCGCAGTCTTTAACACTGGTAGCATGCCGCGACAGCGTGGACGTGAACCGTATGTGCAGTTGACGGACTTTGAGCGGGGGCGTATAGTGGGCATGCGGGAGGCCGGGTGGACGTACCGCCGAATTGCTCAACACGTGGGGCGCGAGGTCTCCACAGTACATCGATGTTGTCGCCAGTGGTCGGCGGAAGGTGCACGTGCCCGTCGACCTGGGACCGGACCGCAGCGACGCACGGATGCACGCCAAGACCGTAGGATCCTACGCAGTGCCGTAGGGGACCGCACCGCCACTTCCCAGTAAATTAGGGACACTGTTGCTCCTGGGGTATCGGCGAGGACCATTCGCAACCGTCTCCATGAAGCTGGGCTACGGTCCCGCACACCGTTAGGCCGTCTTCCGCTCACGCCCCAACATCGTGCAGCCCGCCTCCAGTGGTGTCGCGACAGGCGTGAATGGAGGGACGAATGGAGACGTGTCGTCTTCAGCGATGAGAGTCGCTTCTGCCTTGGTGCCAATGATGGTCGTATGTGTGCTTGGCGCCGTGCAGGTGAGCGCCACAGTCAGGACTGCATACGACCGAGGCACACAGGGCCAACACCCGGCATCATGGTGTGGGGAGCGATCTCCTACACTGGCCGTACACCACTGGTGATCGTCGAGGGGACACTGAATAGTGCACGGTACATCCAAACCGTCATCGAACCCATCGTTCTACTATTCCTAGACCGGCAAGGGAACTTGCTGTTCCAACAGGACAATGCACGTCCGCATGTATCCCGTGCCACCCAACGTGCTCTAGAAGGTGTAAGTCAACTACCCTGGCCAGCAAGATCTCCGGATCTGTCCCCCATTGAGCATGTTTGGGACTGGATGAAGCGTCGTCTCACGCGGTCTGCACGTCCAGCACGAACGCTGGTCCAACTGAGGCGCCAGGTGGAAATGGCATGGCAAGCCGTTCCACAGGACTACATCCAGCATCTCTACGATCGTCTCCATGGGAGAATAGCAGCCTGCATTGCTGCGAAAGGTGGATATACACTGTACTAGTACCGACATTGTGCATGCTCTGTTGCCTGTGTCTATGTGCCTGTGGTTCTGTCAGTGTGATCATGTGATGTATCTGACCCCAGGAATGTGTCAATGAAGTTTCCCCTTCCTGGGACAATGAATTCACGGTGTTCTTATTTCAATTTCCAGGAGTGTATATTCATAGTGCCCCTGCCCATTATACTCATTACTCGCGGCTCTACTGCCGATTCCCGTAAGAGTTCTGGCACTATTTGTGCATCCGCACAGAAGATGGTCAAATGGCCGGTGAGCCTTAACTATATGTACATGAAGATGGTACCTGTTCTTTCGGACATGTCCGTAAGAACAGATACCATCTTCATATGTGTACAGTTTTAATTATCGATTATCTTACTAAATTAAAAGTTCTGAAACTATGCTTGAGTTTACGTGACTGAATTACTCAGTGGTGGTTATGGTTCAAATGGCTCTGAGCAGTATGGGACTTAACTTCTATGGTCATAAGTCCCCTAGAACTTAGAACTACTTAAACCTAACTAACACATCACACAACACCCAGTCATCACAAGTGGTGGTTATGATTGTGGCCTGTTGACCAATTGTACTACATCGTTTAAGTATTCTGTAGGTATTTACAAGTGCGGGTTTTTTAATGGAACAGCTGCTGTTGGTGTTCGTAGATATAGTAAACGGTTTTCTAACCAGCGTTTACTCGTGTTTTCGTTAAACTGCATGGTAATGACGAATTGTTTACCAGTCCTGTTTCATCTGAACCTTAAAGTAAAAATAGGATAGGTGAAGTAGAAGACATTATTCAGTTGCCAGAACATAGTGGTTCAAAATGACAGAAAGGATATCAGTGTTCCCAGTACCATAATATGGTGATCATTGCGTATGTACGACTGCTATTGACATTATTTACAGCGGGCCAACACTTTCGACAAGCAACTGAAGGTACACCATTGGTGTTTCGTCTCTGACTTTTTATAGTGCATTTATAGTGCTTAACGTAACGGTATCAATGACACTACTAACACAGATTTCTGACCCAACGTAAACCCGCATGTCTTTGTGGAGACATATTTTCAAGAACGTTCCTCTGTGTAAATCTGCAGTGTGGTACGATGGACCATTATTCGAACGTGTCTATTGTGTTATCGTCTTACAGGGTACCTTTATGTGGGCTTTCATGGAAACTAGCTTCCACCATTACTGGAAGCGGTTCTTTTGGCGTCATAAACGGATATCTTCCTTTAGCACGACAGCTCTCCTGGCTCTTTCCAGTAGTCAGGTGATACATCACAGAAACCTTATATCTCCCGCTAACTGGATCAGCAGACGAGTCGACATTTCCTGCCCACCAATGCCCTCATAACATACCTCTTTACATATTAACCAGTGGGGATGGTTCGAAGGTGACGTCTACTAATAAAAAGTAAACTCAGGAGATTTATTGACCGTTTGGATTATGAATGGTGCTTCCCTCGTAAATGAAATCCAAGACAAACTCAGAACAGCTACATGTAGTATTATCAAGTGAATTCTACGTACAGGGAAATAAAAGTTGGCATTTATGAAAAATTTTGCTGTTAATCATATGCCATCGTTTACTGCCGTCTGTGAGTGTTTGGTGGACTACATTCTAACAGCAGTACGTCTGCAAAAAGGAAAAAGAGAGGAGGATGTTATTTGGAAGTAAAATGTAAGTTTGGCACGAATGTGTTGTTGTAATACAGCTGGTTGACAGACTGAAGCGCATGTAACTCCCTGTGATGATTTAGCCGTAAACGACATTATACAACATTACAGAGATTTTGTTGTTGCTGAAGATGGCCTATCGACGTATTTCTAACCAAATAAAACTATTTTTCTGCATTCCTGAATGATAGTGGGCAGCACCTAGATGACGTTTTGATCTCAGTGGATAGATTGGCGTGCACAGAATAGGGATTAATGACACTTAAAGCTAAGCCTAATGTGATGTATAATGGTAAAACGAGAACAAAAACTTAGGCATCGAATGCTGCTGAGACAAATTTATGTTATGGAATGCTAGAGGTTAACTGGAATTTTATTTACTCTATCATATAGAATAAAAATCATAGAGTATCCGAGCTGTGTTTATTATATTTTTCTCTCAGTAAAACTTCAAAGGCAAAACGATGTGCATAACACATAACTTACTAAACATTACACTTTACGCAAACGCAGAGGCTTGTTTGCAGTGGTGTTATAAGCTACGTATACCTGCGTGTGGAGTATAATTATTTTAAAAGCCGTTCCGTAGTATATTCAATGTCATCTGAACTGCTGAATCAGTAAATTATTCACCGGTAACAAGGTTATCTGCTCGTCTCGAGCTTTTAATGTGCAAATTCCATTATCTTTTAGTGCATGGCATATGGAGGGGCATGGCATATGGAGGGGCATGGGGTCACCACACCTCTCCTCGCCGTTGTCATATTTCGGACCGGAGCCGCTATGTCTAAATCAAGCAGCTACTAAAGTTGCCTCACAAGAGTCAAGTGCATGCTGCTTGCCAACAGCGCTTGTAGACTGGACGGTCACCCATGTAAGTGTTAGCCAAGCCCGATAGCGCTTAACTTCGGTGATATAACGGAACCGGTGTTACCACTGTGGCAAGGCTGTTGGCTAAGATTAAATATGTCGCATTAACTGTCTACCTCCTATTAAACTGATAGAAATTTTAAATGAAATAACTGATCTAATATATGTTTCTTTTTTATATTTTGCACAAAACAGACCAGTTACAAATCCATTTTTTTCTTATCCTTTAACACAAACACAAAAATCATATTTATCTTTCTCCTGCTGTACAAATTTAGTTTTGTATTTTCATATGTACACTACAGACTCAGTCAACCACTTTTACGTGCTAGTAACCCCAAGCTGAGGTATTCCCATTGTCTGGAGATATAGTACGTCTATCATCTTATGCTGATAATTCTAGGTGTTTAATTGTGAAAACTACAACAGTGGGAACTACATGGCACTTGGATTGAAAAATGCAAAGCTCGTCTGAAAGTGGTTGAGTGGAATGAGAAAGGCATTGTACAGCAAAAAGATTATGGAGCGCATATGAGCATTGTAACAAGTAAACTTTCTTTTACGGTAGGGGAATAGGCTACTGCTTAATCAACTACTGCACTCGTAGCAACGAATTCACGCAACAATACTCACTTTTTCAGCTAGTATGAAACACTTATCATCGTGTGTAGCTGAAAGGAAGAATTTTTTTCAAACTTACGAATAACGATGTATTGTTAAAAATACGAAAAATGTACGAAAAATAAGAGACATGAAGCTAGCGACATCCTGGGAAGGTAGATACGGAGCAGATGCATGCATTGCAAACATTAATTTTCAATGGACCGTTACTTTTAACACACTGTAGCGTTTGATAAGCCAATAACAGTAGGAATGGCTATTTTAGATATTCGGAGAGAACCATGGGGTAGACGTTCATTATGGATATGTTATGGATACTGAGTATCTGGGGTGTATGGATATACAGGGTGATTATAATTAAAGTTAAACGTTGAAACCTCTGCAGAAGTAACACCACTTTTCAGAATGACGTCAAACTGCAACTGAATATTATCGGAGAAGGGGGAAAACGATGGCAGAAGAAAAATAAATAGTTTAAAAATGTAGCAATAAATGGCGCTGTACGCATCACAGTTTAATAGTGGTCTACTACAAATGACAAATGAATCATACAACAACGCCTAAGGTGTACATTTGAAGTTAGACAAACTGTATTGCTCAGTGTGCATGGTTGTACAGGGTGATAGTTTTGTAAGGCCTTCCACCACCTCAAGGTTATATCATATTGCATGGGAAAATCCGGTTTTTCATTGTCCTGAGGCCAAAAACCTCATAGAGAGCATCAATCACATCGATTTTTAATTGACCTGAGGGCAAATATCGCTTAAAAGCATCAATCAAAATCAAATCTAATTATTAATTTCCGTGTTACTTAGATATGCTGTCCAACGTTTTTTGCAACAAGTTGAAATCGAGAAACAGCATGTTCCACAACTGATCGAAATGTTCCCGAGGCCACGCTCAGAATGTGTTGCGGAATACGTATGCACCTAAGTTTGTAGTCGGAACACTGAACACAACGTATTTCAGATAGCCACACAACCAGAAGTCACACACATTAAGATCAGCTGATCGGGACGGCCAGGCTGCAGAAAAATGGACGCTGATAATTCCAGGATTTCCGAAATGGCGCTTCAGCAGCTGCTTAACTGGATTTGCAATATGCGGAGGTGCACCATCTCGCAAAAAAATTATCCCATCCACACATCCACGCTGTCGGAGAGCTGGAATGTCGTGATTGCGATAAAGACACTCATAGCTCTTACCAGTGACAGTACAGGTAACAGGACCAGAAGCAACTGTCTCTTCGAAAAAATATGGCCCTGTGATGAATGATGCAGTAAACTCACACCACACAGTGACTATTTCAGGATGAAGTGGTACTGATTGATTTGCGTGTGGACTTTTCGTTGCCCATATTCTGTGTATTGACATATCATTGCAGATAGAAGTGGGCTTCGTCTGTCCACAAAATCCTCCATGGCCAATCATTGTCCACTTTCATGTGAGACACGAAGCAACTCGTGCACATGGGTAATGGCTCAAATGGCTCAGAGCACTATGGGACTTAACTTCTGAGGTCATCAGTCCCCTAGAACTTACAACTACTTAAACCTAACTAACCTAAGGACATCACACATGTCCATGCCCGAGGCAGGATTCGAACCTGCGACCGTAGCGGTCGCGCGGTTCCAGACTGTAGCGCCTACAACCGCTCGGCCACTCTGGCTGCACATGGGTAATTTTGAATGGATAGCAAAGAAGGAGCTTTCGTAGAATTTTACGCACCGTGCTCCCGGGTATGCCCAATGTCGGACAATTCTCAGTTTACTACACGTTTGCTCACCACTACCGATTCCTCCTGCATTTCTGTGGCCACTGCTTCCATTGACGTCGATTCAATTCGTTTCCTCCCTCGATCAAGTTGCACACCATAACGACCCGTCTTTTCGAATTTCCGAATCATTTTCTCCAGACTCAAGGCAGACATCGAACCAACGCCTGTTTTCAAACCCTTCAGTGTCCGGAACTTCTGCAGAGCGACTCGTGCACAGTCATCATTCTTGTAATAAATCCTTACAAGCAGAGTGCGATCCTGCATTGAGAAAGTAATGGTGAACGTCGCAGACACGAAAGGAGGAAAAGCAGTGTACCCGGTGTGTTTGTACCAACTTCAGTGGGTCGTGCGCATGATATCTATTGATCAATTTTGACGCTATTTCTTTCTTCTGCCGTACGTTTTCCCCCTTCTCCGATAATATTCCGTTGCAATCTGACGTCATTCTGACCAGTGGTGTATTTTTCTACACCGTTTTGAAAGTATAACATTAATTACAATCACGCTGTATACTATGGATAAGCCAGGAAAAAACTACAGTATTCTCAATGGCTGCTTTAAATAGCACTGGGCATAGCCTTGTGCAGGGGTTGGAAAGCTAGTGATTCATTTGTCAAGGTCACGGACGATCGGACGGCGTCCAGGAGTCCTGTGGTGCACTATCTCTTTTGGTCCTACGGACAGTAACTGTCCTGAGGTTAGAGATGAACAATGTTAGCAACAATCATTCTATGGAACAAGGACACCCCGTCGACAAGTACTGCAGCCATCTGAACAGAGTTATATTGAGGACGAGTGGGAACTTGATAGACGTATCGACGGGTGCTGCGCAAGTTCTACATCTACCTCGTTACTCTGCAATTCAAACCTAAGTGCGTGGCAGAGGGTTCATCGAACCATTTTCATAATACTTCTCTACCATTCCACTCTCGAATGGCGCGTGGGAAAAAGGAACACCTAAATCTTTCCGTTCAAACTCTGATTTCTCTTATTTTATTATGATGATTACTTCTCCCTATGTAGGTGGGTGTCAAGAAAATATTTTCGCATTCGAAGAGGAAGTTGGTGATTGAAATTTCGTAAATAGATCTCGCCGCAAAGAAAACCGCCTTTGTTTCAGTAATTGCCATCCCAACTCGCTAATCATATCAGTGACACTCTCACGCCTATTGGACGATAACACGAAACTAGCTGCCCTTCTTTGCACTTTTTCGATGTCCTCCTTCACTCCTACCTGGTAAGCATCCCACACCGCGCAACAATATTCCAGCCGAGGTCGGCTGTCTGCCAGCAAAGTGCAGTCTTTGTTTCGCCTTCCCCACAATATTATCTATGTGGTATTTCCAGGTTAAATTGTTCGTAATTGTAATTCCTAGGTATTTAGTCGAATTGATATCCCTTATATTTGTGTAGTTTATCGTATACCCAAAATTTATCGTATTTCTTTTAGTACCAATGTGGATGACCTCGCACTTTTCTTTGTTTAGTGCCAATTGCCATTTTTCGCACCATACAGAAATTCTCTCTAGATCATTTTGCAATTGGAATTGATCGTCTGATGATTTTACTAGAAGGTAAATGACAGTGTCATCTGCAAACAATCTAAAGGTGCTACCCATATTATCACCCAGATCATTTATGTAAATCAGGAACAGCAGAGCGCCTATGAACCTACCTTGCGGAGCGTCAGATACCACTTCTGTTCTACCCGATGATTTACAGTCTATCACAGCGAACTGTGACCTCAGTCACACAACTGAGACGATACTTCATATGCACGGAGTTCGGTTAGTAGTCGCTTGTGAGGAACGGTATCAAAAGCCTTCTGGAAATCTAGGTGTATGGAATAGATCTGAGATGCCTTGTCGACAGGACTCATTACTTCATGGGAATAAAGAGCTAGCTGTGTTGCACAAGAACGGTATTTTCTGAATTCGTGTTGGTTATGTATACATAAGTCATTTTCTTCATGGTGATTCATAATGTTCGAGTACAGTATATGCTCCAAAATCCTACTGCAAATTGTGGTCAGTGATATGGGTCTGTAATTCAATGGGTTACTCTTATTTCCTTTCTTGAATATTGGTGGGACCTGTGCTACTTTCCAGTCTTTAGCAACAGACTTTTCATCAAGAGAGCGATTGTATATGATTGCTAAGAAACGCGGTATTGTTTCTGCATACTCCGTGAGGAACCTGATTGTTATACCATCTGGACCGGAGGACTTGCCTTTCTTAAGTGATTTGAGTTGTTTCGGAACACCTAAGACATCTACTTTTACGTGCACAGTTTATCAGTGGTGTGGCGCTGCTGTCAATAGTGCCCTGCGAAACATTCTCACAACTGCAGATCAGGTTTTGGACGTCCACGTAGTACAGACGCACTTCAACATCGTTGCATTGTGCAGACAGTGATGGCTGACAGAACATCATCCAGGGACAATATCAAAGCACGTGTGCTTGGTGTGCAATCAGGGACCATTGCGAACCGAATGACTGCAGCAGTATGAACATCACTGTGCCTTTTGCCATCCTACCGCTGGAACTACTATATCACCAAGTGTGGCTACTGTGGCGTTGTGAAAGAGTCCAGAGGAGACTGGAATGACGCTCTGTAGTATTCAGTGATGAGAGTAGATTCCGTCTCTAAGTGTTCGGCGTTGACCTAGTGAGCTGTCTGTTCCATAGTGCATTCACCCGCCACACATAGGTTCCCATCCCTGAGTTTATGAAGTGGGGGCCATCAATTACAACTTATGGTCACATACGGTGTTTCTGCGGAGTAGAGAGACAGCTACGTTGCGCAGGGTGTTACGTCCAGACTACTGTCATTTCACAGACAGGGAAGTAACGTGCTTCTTCTGCAGGACAATTTGCATCCACGTACTGCTGCTGACACGCAAAGTACTCTTCGTGGATTTTAACAATTGCACTGACGAACAAGAACGCGAGGTATCTCACCAATTGAACACGGTGGGTCACAATGCAGTGGGAACGTACTCATTCCCCAGGGCCTGCAAGGACAGTTGCCGAATTGCAAGAAAAGGCACAAGATGATGGGACAGACACTCACAGGATCCAATTCGGCATAATTATGATAGTTGGAATGCGAGAATACATGACTGCTTTGAAGTCAGACACGGTGGTGAGGGGGGGGGGGGGGCGGATTGACACACTGTGAACTGATGTGTATGTTGGGGCACGCTTTATTGTGATGTGGGTGTTTTATTTAGTCTCAGAGTGTTATCATAGACTGTTCTTGTTTGTCCTGGCACTCGTCTAATATAGGGTGCCTAGGAAACCTGCTTTTTCGGATCGCTAGACAACAATTCAAGCAAATCGTATTAATGAATTTTTATGATAGTAAATTAAATGACAAAACTTCACTTCCAAACACAGAAGTGTCAAAAGCAATGGGAGACAGACTAATAAGAAGTGTCTTCAGTGGATACAACTCCTAAAACAAGTGAAACAATACAGTTTGTAAGTCATTGGTGTTAATGTGTTAGGATGGGCGAGGAAGAGAGAGCACTAGGCACCCGTTGAGGTCATGCAGTTAAACATTTTATGATACACATGATGGTTTATATCAGAAAAAAGTGGTTGAAGGCAGGCCCAGAGAAGCCGCCGAAAGTGAATGGGCTGCTGCCCAAGAGAGCAGGAGAAGAGAGTGTCTAACTGCAATGGGAGCTGCCAGCAGAAGAGAACGGACAGTGTGTCGGCTCCCGTTGGCTGGCCGTGGCTCCACGCCCACGTGACAACCTCGAAACCTCCCTATTGGACAGCCAAATTGTAGACGCGCGGTTCGGTAGCGTTACCCCGTCAGCAACACGTGAGTCTAACTGCTGATGGTTCAACACGTGAGTTTTGAAGTGGTTCTGTCCGGTATATTGCAACGAGACGTACTAGCTGGAACTAGCCGCCAGGCAGAAGGCGCTGGCGGACATGAACTGAAATATAAAAAAATTAAATTTTTATAACATTACATCCATTACTGTACACACTTCTCCCCTCTGCTGGAGTGAAGGATGGGGAGGCAAATTGACAGTTACTATGGGGCTCCTGAGAAGGACAACCTTACATAATTTTTGACGACACATTTTTGATTTTTTTTAAATTTGAATTTTTGCTTAGTAAAAGTATTGAAATAATGACAATATTTTTTTATTAATATCTTCGACAACAAAATTCGGACGATGGCGGATGGTGCAGCGGTGTTGTGAGGCGCTGCGGTGGCGATCAGCTGTTGGCACTGGCAGTTCCGCCGGAGCTTATAAGTGGGGGGTTCTGGTAGGGGCGAAGCACAGATGACAAAGGGGGAAGGGGATTAACACTTTTGCATTACTTCACACGCATGCGGTGATTAACTATGTTGCTTATACCTAAAAGAGGGTCATGCCTTTTCTTTTTGGAGGTACTTTATTTATTTGTTATTCTTTTTCTATTCACATGGTACTCAGATCAAGGCAATTTTCTACTGGACTACTACAGTATGGGGCAACAAGAAACATTCCTGTTCCCATTACAAAAACTTATGCCTGATATTCCCCAGAAGGCTGCTGTTCAGGGACAGCAGGGAGGGGCAACCGAAGTCGCACAAAACGTCCCTTTCTAAAAGTTACCAATAGCAATAAACCAATAAGGATAATTATAAGAGGTGTACATACAGAACTGAGAATGACTATGCAACTGAGGTACTGGTGGTTGTGCCAATCCGTGATATGGACGGTGGCTTGGTCTAGCATGATCTGCCCTGACTCTTTGTTTACCAGGTCGGTTAAAGATTGGATCAGCTGAGAATGAGAGTGATTGGGGAGAGAGGGCCAATTGTCAGGTAGCGGTAGTACCATCGGTTGCTCTAGTAAATACTGCATGAGAGGGGGGAGTCACACGTTATGGGCGTAAGATAAGTGTGAAAACATTTCCTCGGTGGGGTTAGTGATATCGCAGTGAGAGCTGTTAAATAATAAACCGCTACCGTTGAGTAGCACACCGTAGGCCTGGGTTGCTCGAAGGTACTCTGTCAGCAGATGTCTCTACATTCTCCCCTTGCTTCTGGTGGAGGGTGGACAACTTGTCCCTTTGATATCTGGCGCCACGCCTGTCCAAATACCTCTCTTTCAACCCAGCCCCTAACGTGGCAAAAGGGGTGGTGTCCCTAAAGGTGTGAACTGATTCGGTATATTTACGGGCATCGCCTGACAATTTAAGGCAGAGTACATTTAATAGGAAATCGTTTGGCACAACTAGCACTCCTGAAAGAAAGGATATTGCGGAAACATTGCTTAGCCACAACCTGGAGGATGTGTCCAGAATGAGATTTTCGCTCTGCAGTAGAGTGTGCGCTGATATGAAACTTTCTGGCAGATTAAAACTGTGTGCCGGACCGAGCCTCGAACTCGGGACCTTTGCCTTTCCCGGGAAAGTGGTCTATCATCTGAGCTATCCAAGCACGACTCACGGCCTGTCCTCACAGCTTGACTTCTGACAGTATTTCGTCTCCTACCTTCCAAACTTTACAGAAGCTCTCCTGCGAACCTTGCAGAGCTAGCGCTCCCGAAAGAAAGAATCCGAGTCTCGGTCCGGCACACAGTTTTAATCTTTCAGGAAGTTTCATATCAGGGCACACTCCGCTGCAGAGTGAAAATCTTATTCCAGTCATCCCACTGTTGAATCCAATATTGGAAGCATTTCTGAAATACTTCTTATTTACGGACGTCCAGCCTCTGTGCTGTCGCCCTCTCAATGTCAGGGATGGTGCAAAACGTTTTCCTTTAAGAAATGTTTTCATTTTTGAATGTAGCCAGAAATCGCACGATGCTACATCTGGTGAATAAGGTGGATGTGGCAGAGAGGGTCATTTTTTCCTACTAAAAATAGCGAATCAAGACCGAGGAGCGGCACGGTGTCTTGTCGTGATGGCAAAAGGTAGCCACTGGCCCATTCTGCTGGGCTATTTTTTTTAAATCATTTTGCAAAATTTGCAACACGTCGTAGTAAAATTCGACGTTTACAGGTGCCCCCTTGGAACGAACTCTGATCAAAGTACGACGTCAATTTCGAAAAAAGAAATTAACATGACTCTGATATTCGATTTTCACTGACATGCCTTTTGAGGGTGAGGAGATTGTCTGGATTTCCATTGGGGACTCCGAACTTTGGAGTCAGAGTCATACCCATAGACCCATGTTTCATCTACAGTAACAATTTTGGATAAGAAATCCGGATCTGAATGAAGACGATCTTCCGACTGCGTGAAAACTGGAACACAATCTTCCACCCATTGATCACTCAAAAGTCTGAAAAGTAACTTTGTACTCAAGTGTCTCATTTGTAAATTATAGGTTAAAATAATTTTCACGGACACATACAAGATACTACGTTCTTCAATAAGATCTCGAATAGTATCTGAACGATGAGGTTTTTCCACTTTTTGCACTTTTCTTCTGTCTTTGAGGTTAATGCACATCCAGAAAGTTGCTCGTTTTCTACCGACTAATTTCGGCTTTAAATCGCTCATATCACCTGTAAACAGTCTTCAGAGTTACAACATTATACCCATATATCAATTTCAAGATTCGTTGTGTTTCTTTGAGCCTTTTTTGCAACTTTAAACATTACTTTACATTGACGCGTTGTTCGAAATCCATGATGCGAGACAAACACGGTAAACACAGCCTCACTCTTGCGTCTCTGGACACTGATCAACAGGTCAGAACAGGTCCCAACTTGAATCTGCCTGTCTCAACAGATCAGGCTATTGGAAAAAACACAGCTCATGGGTGTAGCACCAGCAGTTGCTGGTTAAAAAATTAATTCGCCGAATTTTTTGATCGCTTCTTGTATTACTTTGAGCTAAAATGTACACTCTCGAGACTGAATGTGGGCCTTTAACACGCAGAGCAAAGGATGTGAAACAATCTTCTGTTAAGAAGTTAACTATTGATGATTTTCCGCAATGCATGATGATTTCTGCAGTTAATACAACAGTACATTATATTCATAAACCCGTAATTACTGGGTATTACGACAGCACAAACTCGAATATTGAAAGCTGAATACACAAAAACCAATTATAGAGTATTATCACCAATTTCAACACACTTTGTGAATGGCTCACACATTATTTATGATCTTATAGCGTTACTTAGACGCTGAACTGTCTGCAGTAGCCATATTCTTCACCAAGAGATTGCAAAATATACTGTAGTATTCTCGAAGCTCATCTTCTTCATCAACTGAGAAATAAAGATGTCACACTATTAGAATGCGCAAAATCTCTCAATAACACACGCACAGAGCACAGCAGCCTCAGTGACTTACTTATCCTAATGCCAATTTACCTTTTCGCTTAGTGCACACTTTTGCAATCTCCATGTATTTCATATACCGTCAATTCGATAAAAATGCGTCTTTCTCAGACAGGTCAGAATAAGCTGTGGCTTTTTTCAACAAGAGAAATCACTTTGTAAGTGAATTCAGACTTTGTTTACTTTTATTTATTACTTGACGACTTCCTCGAGACCTACTCTTTCTATTTGTATAACAGGTCGTCATTTTAAATTTTTTGAATATTTTACCTGTTTCGACTGATCACAGAGTTAGGAAATAATAATATTAATAGGGATAATAATGATAGTAACAAAATTATGATGATGATGATAACATTGATGACAATAATAATAATAATAATAATAATAATAATAAAGAATATGTTAGGAAAAAGGGTGTGCAAAGTAACAGTGCCGAAACTAACAGGAAAGATATGTGAGACAAAAAACAAACGTATTTCGTAAATCAATCATGTGTCGGAAATTCACCTTACGTGAGCTTTGGGCACGCATAGGTAATACATGAGTGAAGAGATAAAAGTCATTGTGTCTCACGTTGTTACACCAAATGTTAATTTGAGATAGTAGTATGTTGTGACGTCATGTGGTTTTAGCATTATATGATCCCCAACAAACTTTGCAGAACTAGTCCAAGAAGTAATTTTGGTAATCAGTTGATTCGCCAAAGAGGACCTGTACATTGACCTGTACAACCCCTGGCCCTCACCCCATTAGCCTTTTCTTTCTGGTGATATATGAAAGCTGAGGAGTATTATATCGCTGTTGACTCCGAGAGCCACTGCTCAGTACGACGTCAAATTTGAACGAAATATCGTCGAAGAAGAGGGAAACATCATGGAAACACCAAAATTACGGAATTTTTTGCCGCTACATGGCGCTGTAAGTATCATTAAGTGAACGAGCTCTGCTACAAATGACAGATGGTTTGTAATACAAGAGACCACTACACAACACCGCTCATTGTGGCAGTCAATTCAGATGTAAATTAATGCCGCGGTAAAACATATATTAGAAAACACCTTCTTGGAGATGAGACAATCCTCAAAGTTTGTAAGTTAAACTTCATTGCAATAAGTAACACCTCATAAGTCTTATGACACCCATTAAATGACATGATGAGTTTTTCTTCGTGATCTGAACTTGAACTCACTGTTAACCAAACAAAGCTTGCGTGGCTGATCGAGACTCGACAAGCCATAAAGGGACGCGAGACATCGCAGTTTTTACCAGAATAAGTTTACAAGGCTGAATGTCTGAACTTCGCTGGTTCAAATGGTTCTGAGCACTATAGGACTTAACTGCTGAGGTCATCAGTCCCCTAGAACTTAGAACTACTTAAACCTAACTAACCTAAGAACACCACTCACATCCATGCCCGAGGCAGGATTGGAACCTGCGACCGTAGCGGTCGTGCGGTTCCAGACTGTAGCGTCTAGAACCGTTCGGCCACTCTGGCCGGCTCGAACTTGGAAATAAATGACGATACGTTTACCACTGCACCAGGAAGCTCATGAAGCTCCTGAGAAATAATCACGAAAGGTACCCAATAAAGTGCAACGCACAAGTGTCAAACGCCGTGATTTAAAGAAGTTTTCTTAATGGATGGGGAGTAGAACCCAGTACCTAATATATGAATTGTTAACTAAGCACAGCCAGATGTCAGAATTTAAATATGTTCACCAATAGCGTGCTACTGAAACTTGACACGACGATACACATAATTTTTGCCTGGCAGGGATCCGAACACGGCACCTTCCGCTATTGTCTTATAGATGCAAACAGACATGGAAAATTTACTGTTTCTTCACCAGCAGCGAGATGTGCACATGTTCGGCCAGAGGATATGTGACGAGTAGTTCTATGCTGCCTGGGAATCCAACCCCGCGCTTATTGTCATTGTTGACCGTTCGCTAGGAGGTGTCAACTATGATTTTCCCTTTCACTGGTAGCTAGGATCATAGAGACATGTAGGAGATCGGCATCGTGAGAAAAACGACGAAATGATAGGACAGTATCATCTTCTAAGGCTCAAATCCAGATAAAAATTGGTATCTAAGCTCGACTCCCAGTCCTGTGCCAATGTTTTCAAAATCTCTGGGTCACTTAAAATAAGAAATGAAAGTACTATGACATTATATGACGATTGGTTCGTGAATTAAAATAACATTACTAGAGTAAAAAAGCTTACTACAGATAGAGTTTCTGCAAGCAGCACCTGATTGTGGCATCATGTTTATCTCATTATAGGATACGCAGCACACGGTATAAAAAGAGTTGACTTTCACTAGATCTGTTGTCGTGAATAATCTGTTCGTGGTCTAGTAGTTGTAAGTAGGCTGTTTATGTTTTCTTATTGGCAACGTTATGTAGCGCTCTGTATGAAAATTACTGGCGGTGCTGTGTGCAGTCTGTGGCTGGTTTGCATTGTTGTCAGCCATTGTAGTGTTGGGCTGTCGGCTGTTAACAGCGCGTAGCGTTGCGCAGTTGGAGGTGAGCCGCCAGCAGTGGTGGATGTGGGGAGAGAGATGGCGGAGTTTTGAAATTTGTAACACTGGATGTCATAAACTACTATATATATTATGACTGTTAAGGTAAATACATTGTTTGTTCTCTATTAACATCTTTCAACTGCTAACTATGCCTATCAGTAGTTAGTGCCTTCTGTAGTTTTAATCTTTTATTTAGCTGGCAGTAGTGGCGCTCGCTGTATTGCAGTAGCTTGAGTAACGAAGATTTTTGTGAGGTAAGTGATTTGTGAAAGGTACAGGTTAATGTTAGTCAGGGCCATTCCTTTGTAGGGATTTCTGAAAGTCAGACTGCGTTGCGCTAAAAAATATTGTGTGTCAGTTTAAGCACAGTCATGTATAATTTTTCTAAGGGGACGTTTTATACGTTGTCTAGTAGTCAACGTTTTGCCGTGCGAACGCAAAGCTATGATATCAAACCCACCATTTCCCATTCTTCTTTAAGCCGTATTAAGTCTGTCTGCTAAGAGCATCACTCTGACAGGAGGTTAGTTTCGTTCATTTTTTAACCAGCCAGTATTAGAACAATTTGCCCAAGTGATTGCGACGCATCGGGCAAGTGATGCCATGCAAAGAACGTAGGCGAGTTTCATGATTCCGAATCAGTACTGAAGATGTCCATCTGCTACTGACTGAAACAGAGTTGGATTGGTTTTGTCGGTCAGAGGCGAAAGCGCAGTACTGTAAGTCGCGATACCTCTGGCCGAACATGTGCACGTCTCACTAATGATGAAGAAACAATAAATATTCCATGTCTATTCGCAACTTTGGGGCAATAGGGGAAGGTGCTGTGTTTACAGTCCCTACCAGGCAAAAATTATTTGTATCGTCGCTCAAGGTTCCAGTATCACATTATTGGTGAACATATTTAAATTCTGACATCTGATTGTGCTTAGTAAATAATTCATTTAGGTAGGTCTAGGTTCTACTTCCCATCCATCAACATAACTTGTGAAATTCATGGCGTTTCACACTTGTATGTTGCACTTAATTACATACTTTTCGTGATTGTTCTCAGGGGCAATGTAAGGTTCATGGGGTTCCCAGTGCAGTGCTATATATAGTCATTCATTTCCAGATTCGAACATTCGGCCTTGTAAACTGATTCTGGTAAAGATTTCGATGTTTTTACTTCCCTTTATGCCTAGTCGAGTCTCTATCAGCCACGCAAGCTTTGTTTGGTTAATAGTGGGTTCAAGTTCAGATCACAAAGGAAAACACGTCATGTTATTTAATGAGTGTAATAAGACTTCGGGAGTCATATATTAATAAAGTTTAAATTACAAGCGTTAAGGAGAGTGTTATCTCTAATTATGTTTTTCTGATATTTGTTGTATGACGGTATTGGTTTACATCTTGACTGACTGCCATAGTCAAAAGACTGTACTGCAGATGGTTTAGAGGATCTACAACACATCTGTACTATGTTGGTTACATATAGTCCGGTGCGGCCTACACATTGGATACCATGGTTGGCCTGCTTTTTGTGCTGTTAAGTGTACATGACAGCACAAGTTTGGCATTCTACAGCTGTGCCATTGTTAATTAGCTAAGCCCATCTACCACAGAAAGCCCACACTATACCAGATGCGGAAAACCGGTTTTTAATTGTCCTGAGGCAAAAAACCGTCTAGAAAACAACAATGATATCGCATTTTATTTGTTCCTGAGGCCACGAAACCACGTTAAAAGCAATAACGACATTTGTTTTTAACTGTTCTCAGCACAAAAAAACACATTAAAACCTAAAGTTAAATCGTTTGTTAAATGCCCTGAGACCAAAACTCGCATAAAAAACAAAAATGCAATCTGTTTTTAACTGTAGTAAGAATGGGGCAAGTCTTTTAAGATACGCTGTCCACAGTTTTCTGCCACAATTTGAAACAGAGAAACACCATGTTCAACAACAGATCGGATTGTGTCAGGGCTCGCATTCATAATTCGTTGCACAATGCGTGCCTTCAAATTCGGCTACATTTGTAATCGGAGAAATGAACACAGCATCTTGAGATAACTCCACAGCCAGAAGTTACACAGATAAAGATAAGGCGATCTGGACAGCCAGGCTGTCGGGAAATGACGGGCGATAATAATAGCATTTGCAAAATTACTCTGCAGCAGCTTCTTAATTGGCTGTGCAATGTGCGGAGGAGCACCACCTTGCATAAAGCTGATCCTATCCAGACTTCCAAACTTTTGAAGGGTTGGAATCCAGTTGGCGTGCGAAGGACTCCCATAGCATTTACCAGCGACACTACCCACAGTACCCCACCCCCTCCCTTCGAAAAGATATATCCCTACGATAAACGATGCCGTAGAGATGTACCACGTCGGCCCACGGTAGCTGAATGGTCAGCGCGACAGAATGTAATTGCTAAGGGCCCGGGCTCGATTCCCAACTGGGTCGGAGATTTTCTCCGCTCAGGGACTGGGTGTTGTGTTGTCCTCATCATCATCATTTCACCCCCACTGACACGCAAGTCGCCGCAGTGCCGTCAAATGGAAAGATTTGCACCCGGCGAACGGTCTACCCGACGGGAGGCCCTAGTCACACGACATTTACGTGTATTTTACATGCACCACTCAGCTACCTTTGCAAAATTACGCGGCACCAGTTGATGTGCGAACGAATTTTCCGTTGCTCATATTCTGCAATTCTGCGTGTTGACGTGTCCTTAGAAATGGGCTTCGTCTGTCCTCAAAATTTTCTGTGGCTGTTCAATGCCCATTTTAATGCAAGCAAGAAGTTCTAAAACAAACTTTAGCCATAGGATGTCAGCATGAAGCAATTTCTCAGTAAGGGTAGTTTCGTACCGCTCGTAACGCAGGATGTTTTGTAGACATTTACGCGCGATTTTCAAAGGCGTGGCCAAAGTTCGGGCAATTCAATGTGCACTGCATATTTGCACACCACCGCTTGACCCCTCCTACAGTGCTGTGGCCGCATCTGCTGTTGACGGCGGATCAGTTGTTATCCACCCTATGCCACATTGTACTTCTAAAGAACATGTCTTTTCGAATTTCGTTATCATTTTCTCAAGACCAGTGTCACACATCGGATGAACGGCTTTTTTCATTCTGTTCAGTGTACGGAACTTCTGCACAACTACTGACACATAGTCACCGTTCTTATGGAAGAGTTTTATCAGCAGCGCGCGATCGT
The DNA here is from genome assembly GCF_023864275.1 of Schistocerca cancellata. Taxonomy (NCBI): domain Eukaryota; kingdom Metazoa; phylum Arthropoda; class Insecta; order Orthoptera; family Acrididae; genus Schistocerca; species Schistocerca cancellata. Next base: position 155,191,806 of record NC_064627.1, read on the forward strand.
TCATGGAGACAGACCTTTTGGGTACCTCGGACGCAAACTGGGAAACAGCCGTGTGCTGCGGGTCTTTTGTTTTGCATATTTCCATCTCGTGGTAAAATATTCGTAATCGTCATTCTTTACATAACGTTTCCCCGTTTTTCAATAATATTCCTTTGAAATTTGGCGTCATTCTGAGTTCTGAGCAGTGGTTCTTTTTTTTTTTTACAGCATTCTGCAACCCTGTATACAATTCATAGACGTATTGCGTATCAGCACCATTATCAGTTGAGAGACTATATGGATTTATATTGACTAAAGGAATGAAATGAGAGTTTACTAAGGAGAATGAATACTGGGCAGACGACAATAGTAGGAGACATTTAACACTATGACCGCCGAGTGGTCAATTTGACCACTTTTTATATTTTAACATGTTATTATTCGGTCAATTTCTAATCTATGCTGTTGTGAGTTAATGACTTTTCCTTAATGTTTATGTAGATCATATAAATAGTATAATATTTATTTTATCTTCATAATTTTTCTTTGGATGACCACTTATACTTAAAACCACCGAGTGGTCACTTTGACCACATTACATGTATATTTGAAAACAGATTATTTAAAGATTGTTGTGCGTCACTCCCCGGATTTATTCTTAGCACTCGTCAACAATGTACTAAATATGTTGGTTACTGAAGTTTATTCACATTGTTTGAATTTAAAAGCTCAACAACGCAATATGTCATTTATTGTTTGCTATTGGGTTTTGCATAAACAATACTGATTATTTGAGTACTGGTCTCAGAGCAGTAGTCAGGGCTCAGATGTCACAGCGATACAAACCACGGCCACGGCCACTTTGAGATGAAGAAATTGTCACACTTTTGTATGAATCGGATGCTGAAAATGATCCTGAAGTTCAGGACCTTGTGGAAGATTCTACAGATGAAGATTACCAACCTGTCGCTAATGTGGAGAGTGACAGCTCCGAGACTTGAGATGACGGTAATTGACATTTACTTATATTATTACTGTTATTATTGTTATTATTATTATTGTTACTATATGAATAATGATCACTATTATAATAGAGCTGACACTTCTACTGCTACTTCTGTTACTGCTATTTTATTGTGTGGTATGTTATCTTTGTAATGAGTTGTACCTTTCTAATTGTCTCTTTCCTCATACAGTTGCTGAGCCAGGACCAAGCAGTAATATAAACAATGCTAGAGCAGGATCTACCCCGGGTAAAAAAAGAACTGCACCTCCTGTAAGTGGACCAATACAGAATCGACGTACAAGGGGAGAAGGAAGTGAGGGTTCACTTCCAGAACCTGGCTCAAAACTCCTGGGGAAGTACGGGATCACGCAGTGGACTGTAGCAGACTTCGGTCTTACTATTCCTGGTAGGATAAGTCAACAGAATATATTGAAAGAAACACGGGGACCTACGCCACACGCAAAGCGGCACGTCTCAAATGTTAATGTTTCGAGTGCCTGGCGCCTTTTAGTTGATCAGTCAGTGTTGAAACACATAAAGAAATGTGCAGAAGCAGAGGCACAACGTCTTCGTGGAAATGATTCCTGGAGTTTGCATTTAGAAGAATTAGATACATTTGTTGCTTTATTATATGTTCGTGGTGCACTAGGTGCCAGATGTATTGAAGTAGATGAGTTGTCGAAAAAGTGGGGAGCCCCATTTTTCACTGACACAATGAGCAGAAACAGGTTTCGAGAAATTTTGAAATATCAGCGTTTTGATGAAAACAATACACTGTAGAAACGTTTGAAAAGTGATAAATTTGCACTTATATCAACTACTTGGAACCATTTTATAGAAAACTGTCAATTGAATTACATACCTGGATCAAATGTCACTGTGGACGAACAACTTTTCCCTAGCAGAACATGGTGTCCGTATTTGAAATATATGCCGAATAAGCCTGATAAATTCGGAATCAAATTCTGGCTTCTAGCGGATATAGAAACAAAATATCTTTGTAATGGGTTCCCTTATGTAGGAAAGAACGAACAGAGGGCACCTAATGGGAAACTTGCGGGACAAGTAGTAGTGAAGCTGGTAGCTCCACATCGCAATAAGGGGCGAAATGTGACTACTGATAATTTTTTTTTCACTACGGTCACACTTGGGGAGAGACTGCAAAAAGAGAAAACTAGTCTTCTCGGCACTATCAACCGTGCAAGAAAAGAAATTCCGAACACTATAAAAAAATGATAACTCCTCTTTATACGTCTGTTCTCTGGAAGAGGGAAGGTGGTACTCTGACTGTTTACCGAGGGAAAAAGAACAAAAATGTTCTTCTGTATAGCACCATGCACACAGGTGTTGAAATACCAAATAATTCGAAACACCTTTCCGAAACAGTGAGCTTCTACAATAGCACAAAATTTTCTGTAGATTTTCTTGGAGCAGATGACGAGGAAATATTCTGTCCGCTCTGGTACTAATCGATGGCTTGTATACGTATTTCACAATATCCTTGATTTAGCAGCCATCAACGCATGGATCATTTTCAAGCTAGTGACAGGGATCAATATAAATATGAGAAATTTCATCCTAAATCTAGCAGAAGAATTACGTAGAGCCTATATGGAAACCAGAAATCAGGAAAGGATGCCAAGGGATGGAAAAGAAAAGGAAGAAAAGGACGATGGTGATGAATAAAGAGAAGAAGCGGAAATTCCTGCGAAAGCAAGGATACTCTGCCAAACGAGGAAATGCAGAAACAAGACAAATGAAGTGTGCAGAAAATGGAAGAGATATGTTTGTGGGCCGTGTACATATAAAGTAATAATGACAGTAGATTGTGATGCTTGTAAGTAGCATTAGGTACTATACATGGTCATATTTTATGATTGGTCTTTCTCTTAACGTATTCATGGGTACTTAGTTTCTCCAGTAATATTAATTTCTATTAATTTTAAAGCTACTGCAATACAATTAGTAATGTTGCAGATAAATATTGTGAACTATGTTCTTTAATATTAGTAATATTATGTTTCCATTGTTGTTGTAAAATACAATGATACTGTTATTAAAAGTAATTAAAGTGATACATTGTTATCAAGGTCATTAATATTTACATTAAACAGCACAGCATGTACTTACAAAGAAAGTGGTCACTTTGACCACATCGGCAGTTCTACGTATATTACTAGTTCCGGTGGTTCTAGTGTTAACTCTAGGCTCTAAAGACAAGGTCTGTGGACAGAGAGAGACAGAATGAATACTATCTGCTTATAAAATAATATTAGTGTATTTGTGTATAAAAGCAAATACGCTCTGGAACGGCATCATAGCTCGCTTCCGTTTTATCTCTGCCGCAGCAATCACATTTTAGTTTTGTTATTATTTCTTTTTTATGTTGGACAACAGTCTCGGAAAACATGGGGGCTGTTTAAGGCACTTTATAAGTTACGCACCTGCCTTCGATGCTCGTCTCCTCATACTCATCGCCAAGAGTGAGACGGAAACTGCATCGACGTGGGACTGATGTGATAGAGGAGTTCTGGCTAGTGAGTCACTGTGTTCTTGGCTGCACCCCCCCCCCCCCCACACACACACGCACGCACACACACAAACACACACACATCCTGTAAGGTAGTACTGGCGTTCACAGCTTTCACAACACTTGTTGCGCTCGCTTGTAATTGAAGTACCTGAGCAAATTTTTCTTTTTCATGCTGGAAGTACTGATAGCAACATCGTTTATTATTACCCACCATTCGTTATTTATTATAATTTCGTATAGCGGTTCGTTAGTCTCTGTTGTGCCCCTAATTCCATTACAGGCAACACATCTAAGGGTAATGTGGTCAGGTAAGCCCTGACAGACGTCATTCTCTTTCCTGTTAAATCCGTACAGGTAAATGTGGCATGGGCCTTGCCCCATTAGGTAATGCAACATGCCCTGACGGGAGTTTACATGGCCAAGTACTAGGTGTTCTCGATCGCACATAGCTTCAATATATTTTTGCAGTCACTGTAGACTATAACGGTACTATTTTTACACGAAGTGGTTTTCCGCTCTATAGGCCCATCCAGCCCCCCATATTTCTTCATTCTTTTTACGTTATCTGCAGCATAGTGTTTTTCATATCTGCACAATCTTTACAAATCAGTGTTATCCAAAATTGACAAGTGTCCCCTATTGATATAACACAATTTTAACTACCTTGCCGTTTTGAAACCGTGCTTTATTCTGAATTTTCAAACGTACAGACTTTTCTCTCCGCTTTGCTGTAGAATATCGGGACTGGGAAAACGACACACGACAAAAGGTCGCTCTTACTCTCCTGATCAGCTTCTCTCCGAGTGGGCTCCATCGCCATCTACCGCCCACCGCACTCCCAGGACAGTTTATAGCCAGCGGAAAACGACGTGGACGGGTAAGAACCTGACAGAAGACGTCACAGGCACTTCTCGTGGAATTAAAGTCCTCTCGTTTTCCGGCTTACGTCACACCAGTTGCCAAGTGCCACATTTCAGCTCACTAACGTTTATTGCTCTCAGCCTTCACTTACGGAAACAGTCACATTGTCCAACAACTTTTTACTTTCCTGACAACAACAAAGATTATCCTAAAGTCTTATTACTATTGGAACCATTCCCTATTTGGAGAGGAATATACCAGTAAACATTCGCATAGTCCCACCGTCTTCCAGAACAAGAAATTCCCAAATAAACAAGTCAGTATTACAGAAGTGCATCAGTACTTCTTCGTTCAGGAATATGCAATTCATTACCAACAAGGCAAGATCTCTAACATTCTAGTTTCAAACGTGTACGACCAGTAATGTGGTGGTGCTGTTGTGGTGTTGTTGAATAATTCACTGAGCAAGAGTCTACCAGCGGACGTGAACTTACAAAAAATTACGCTTGTCGCTACTATTCCGTGTAGGGCGATCCTCAGAAACTCATTTTCTTTAAATGCACTGCTGCTCTCGTTTATTACGTCTCAAGTGATCCGCACACATTTCTTTTCAGTGTTCTGACTCATTTGTTGCAGCCTGCCTCGAAAACCTCGCCTGTACCAACTTGTTCCTCACATAGAAGCACTTGCAACATACATCCACAGTTACTTGTAGGATGTATTCGAGCCTCTGGCTTCAACTGCAGTTTTTCGCCTCCATCTCTTAACACGAGTCTTTTTGTCCTGTCCATGTTTGCTGTTGGTTTTTTTCCCCATACGCTTCTTTTTTCTCCGATTCTGAGGAGAACCTCTTCATTCCTACACTTATCAGTCCTTCTAACTTACAACATTCCTCTCTAGCACCACACCTCAAACGCTTCGGTTTCTTCTATTACGTCTTTCCCACAGTCCACGATTCACTACCACCAAATGCTGTGCTCCATATGTTTACTCTCCGAAATTGATTCTGCAAATTAAGACCTATGTTTGAGACTAATAGACTTTTTATGGCCAGAAATGCTCTTTTGGCCTGTATTAGTCTGCTTTTAATGTCCTCCTTGTTTCGTCCGACATGGGATATTTTTCTTCCAAGTTAAAGGAATTACTTAAAGCCATTTCCTTCCTGATCAGCAGTTTAGATGTTAAATTTCCAATTGTTCTGATTTCTATTACTTCGCATTCATCGTCTCAATTACTGTGTGATATTTAAAACAGTACCAAGTTATTATTCATTGAAGATCTACAGTACTAGTAACGTTCTTCACCTGTTTAATTACGCTTGTAACAGATTAAGTCTCATATCAGGATCAACGGATTTACGTAATCCGATCTATCGATATGGACATGTCAGGCACTTCATTATTATTATTCTTATTATTAGTTTTGAACCTCCCAGAGAGGAAGATGCTAAGTAAAGATGGTTAATTTTCCATTCTTCTTGTTCTTTTTATTTGCCCACCAATTTTTCATTGTTTGCGAGAATTTAGCTCTTCTTTCTTCGCGCCAATTTTTTCCGGTTCTTCGGCTTTTGTCTCTGGTTTAACCTCCAATTTTTCTACTTTTATTCTAAAATTGTTCCTTACGTCTATTTCTTCTTTGGTGATTTTGGCTAATTCCAAGCGTTTTTTTACATTCTCCTCCATTAGCGAGGGAATCTACGTATTTTATTATTCTTTTTGTTCGTCTTTATTCAGGAAGCCTCATTATTTGGCAATAGAATTTGAGGTGTCTTTTCCCTCATGTCTGTCTCTATGTTAGAATATTCTTGAATTTTGGATGTTTTCTGTAGTCTATATCCATTCTCGGTCTATCATAATCCCAAAATTTTCGTAATTATTTTTCTTTCATCTTTCTTTAGCTTTTCTATATCAGTTTTCCTTTTTATTATCAAGATTTCACTGGCATATATCATTGATGGTATAATTACGGTTTCGTAATGTCTAATTTTGGCAGTTAAAGATAAGCTTTTTTTTTATCAGTACGGTTTTGCACTAATCCTAAACCTTTACGAGCTTTTTGTAATCTTTCTTGTGGTGCATATTTCTCAGAGATAATTTCTCCTAGATACTTAAAGTGTGATCCTCAGTTAATTTCTCCGTATTTGGTTTGTAATTTGAAAATTTCTGAATTTGTTGTTGGAAACATTGTCTTTTCAAATGATATCTGCAGGCCCACTTTCTCTGCGCACTCTTTTAGAGTTTCTATCTGTTTTATAGCCATCTCAGAAAAATCTGCCATTACTGTGAGATCGTCCGCAAAGGATAAGTAGGGAATTCGTTGGTGTTTTTTCTTTTGGTTCTTAATGAAATCGGTTTACAGCAATTTTATTTTCCCATTCTTCCATGATTCTATGTAGAACTACATTGAACAACAAAGGCCATAACCCATCAGCTTGTGTAAGCCCAGTTTTATCTCGAATGGTTTTGAAAGTTTGCCCATAAATTTTCCTTCGGATGTTGTATTTGTTAATGTCTGCTGAATCATATTCTGTATTTTTCGATCCATTCCTTTTTCTTCAAGAATCCTAAATAGTGTGGGTCTGCGGATTGAATCACAGGCCTTTCTGAAGTCGACAAAGACATATGCTGTAGGCTTGCCTCGCATCTTCCTTATTCTTGTTATTAATTTTAGGTTTAAAATTTGCTCTGGGCACGATGCGTTTCGCCTGAAACCAGCTTGGAAATCTGAGATTTAGGGTTCTAGCAGTTGTTGTGCTCTTTCAAGAATACAAGCTGATATTATCTTATATGTGACAGAGAGAAGAGAAATTCCTCTGTTATTACTCACATCATGTTTGTCTCCTTTGTTATGTAGTGGGTGTTTTAAGGTACACTTCCAATCTTCTGGGATTTCTTCGGTCACACATATATTTTGAATAATTCTTAATGGCTTCTTTCTTGAATTAGGCTCTAGACTTTTGAGAAATTCGGCTACAATTCCATCCTCCTCAGAGGCTTTGTTATTTCTGAGTTTCTTTACATATTTCATAATTTCTTCTTCTGTTTGCGGTGTAGAAACTTTTTGTTGCGGGGCTTTGGTGTTGGATATTGGGAGGATTTCTGTTGGTTCTGAAGAGTTTAGAAGTTTTTCAAAATATTCGGCCAGTACTTCACGATTTCTTTCATCGCTTAGTTCTCAACTCCCATCTGGTTTTCGGAAGCAAACATTTTGAGGGTTATATCTTTTAATTTGGTTTGCGAAGGTGTGTGTATTATGTGTATTATAATTTATTATTATTATTATTCTTATTCTTATTATTATTATTATTACCATTATTAATCCCTAAATCCGCTGGTGAAATTTTTGTCATCCAACAAAATGCAAACTAAGACGCATTATGTCTGAAGTAAGTAGTCATCGCAAGCAAATTTATTTCTATACAATCATTCATCACATCTCTTAGCAGTGATTACTATGATGGTACCATAGTAAAATAGTAGCGAGTTGTCAGCACTGGATATAGGTGCAATAACGGAGCGCAATGTTGTTTGTCGCCCTGACTGTGGTAAAATGCAGAACGTTGCCATAGTGCACTGCAGGAAGTACAACTGAACTACGAATATCAGTGACAAGCAGAACTGCACTTGTAACTACGTCCTTTTGCAGTTTTGAACTATGAAGGTTTTCTTTCGCGTAAGAGGACCATTGGAATTTAATCTCTTAGGTTTCCTAGCGCTATTTATTAAGGATCTGTCAAAAGACCCATAATCAACAATACTGATGCACCCATAAACGAAGATGGCAAAATATCTGGCGCTCTCTCTGAGGGGAAGTGAGATCACCACGTTCACAACTAAGCTCACTTTGTGCACCACCCTGTTCAGTTTCGGCTCTGGAATACGGATATTACAGCTAATTTTGATATGGTCTCCCTCTTACACTGTCTCAGCCCTTGGCAATAACTGCGAAAAAGTTAGACGATTGTTTCGCTGAACCGTTTAGGCACACTCTCACTTCAGCACGTTTCCCGTTCGATGGGAACTTTATGAGAAAACTAATAGTTAGAGCCGGTCATGACGAACTTATGTATGGAATAGTTTGAGTCAAAAGCACTTTAACCCACCAAGGTCAGGTCAACGTGTTTATATCAACAAATGGACGGTACGTTTGTGTTGTGGCCACAAGCGACGGAAGACATCGTAGAGTTCTTGGAACGCTTTACTCTATACATACTGATGTGAAATGTTCAAAGAAACTTGTAAAAGATTGCCAGAGCTTGCTTTCCTTTACCAGTTTGTTTGGCTATCAAGAATCAGTAACCAAACTAACCATTACAACAGATTGGATTGCAGACTAGTATTTGGTCTATGTAGCACCAGCGGATTGTGCAACCAATCCAGTGTTGATGGACTACAATATCAAAATAAATTTTATTCAGGATACACGTCTCCCTGACACAAAGATCATTACAAGGACGCCTGTTGTCACCAAGTTTTATCTCCGTAGCGCGACTGTTGGGCTTTTACTACCGTCTGCGAAGAAGCGTTCTGAGCAATAAATCAGGGCTGAAAAATGTCTCTGTCATTTGCAACTTGATAATAACCGAACGGCGCGAGAGTTATACCAGTTCATTGACTAGAGCTACGTGGATAGAGATACCAAAATTTTTTCACTATACTCACTACATACTCGTTTTGATAAATCACTCAGTGATATCAATGGTGGCAATGATGAGAGGGCGAAAACAATATTTTCGATGTATAGGAGACGGAAAGATTAAAATATTGATTATTATTTGCAAAAAGGTCGACGTTGTTTAAAACAGGAAGTCGTTGTTATGTGACTTTGTTGTATGAGAGGTCTGTCCATGTATACGTTTTGCCAAGAAATCTCTTTATTTCTAATAACAAAACATTCAACAACTTTATTGCTTTAAAATTCAAGAAATTTATATAGCTCTTATCCTCAATTAAATCAGTATTGACATACTGTATATACGAGGGTTGTTTTTTAAGTAAGGGCCGTTTTTATTTTAAAGAAAAGATACAAATACTTTTGTAAAAAAACTTTTATTTTCTGATTCTACACACTTTTACCTATTTTTCTACATAGTTGCCTTGTTTATTTAAGCACTTGTCATACCGTACAACTAAGTTTTTAATTCCCTCTTCAAAGAATTCGGCCGCCTGCTCCGACAGCCAAGAGTTCACGGCCGCTTTCACTTCATCGTCGTCATTGAAGCGCTGCCCGCCAAGATGGTGTTTCAGGTACCGGAAAAGGTGAAAATCGCTAGGAGCAAGGTCGGGGCTGTATGGTGCATGGTCCAAAACTTCTCAGCCAAAAGAATCAATCAAATCCCGAGTCTTTTGAGAGGTGTGAGGTCTAGCGTTATCGTGCAGGAGCAAAACTCCTTTTGTCAGCATGCCGCGCCTTTCGTTTTGAATTGCTCTGCGGGGCTTCTTTAGAGTTGCACAGTAGGCATCTGAGTTGATTGTCGTTCCTCGTGGCATAAAGTCCATTAGCAAAACTCCGCGCCGGTCCCAGAACACAGTTGCCATAATCTTGCGCTTTGACAGCGTCTGTTTGGCTTTGACCTTGACGGGTGAGGTTGTGTGTCGCCATTCCATCGATTGTCGCTTGCTTTCGGGAGTGAAATGGGATACCCATGTTTCATCTCCAGTGACAATTTGACTCAACATGTCATCCCCTTCTTCCTCGTAACGAATCAAAAAGTCCAATGAAGTGGCAAATCTCTTCCCTTTGTGGTCCTCTGTGAGGAGTCTGGGTACCCACCAAGAACACAGTTTCTTAAAGTTTAGATTTTCAGACACAATTTTGTACAAAATCGATCTTGAAACTTGTGGAAATTCCAAAGAAAGAGTGGAAATTGTGAATCTTCTGTCCTCACGAATCTTTGTTTCGACTGCAGCCACCAAATCATCAGTGATCACAGAGGGCTGGCCTGAGCGTTCTTCGTCATGGACGTTTTGACGGCCATTTTTAAACTCTCTAACCCATTGACGCACTTTACCTTCACTCATTGCATTCAAGCCATAAACTTCTGTTAACTGACGATGAATTTCTGCAGCTGATAGGCTTCTCGCGGTCAAAAAACGTACCACTGACCGTATCTCACACGCGGCGCACGATTCAATAATCGTAAACATTATAAAGTAGCACAGCGATGCGTACACGTCAGCTACAGAGCTGCAACTTGCATCAGTGTGAACGGGAAGGATGCCGGCAAGTGGCGCGGTGGCTTGTTGCGGCGTCCGCGCGAACTACGGGACTATACGCGCGAACGGCCCTTACTTAAAAAACAACCCTCGTATTACACTGAGGTGAGATAAGTCATCGGCCGAATGGCGGTAATATCGAGTAGACAAGGTATGAAAGGGCAGTGCATTGGCGGAACTGCCATTTGTAGTCAATTGATTCACGTGAAAAGATTTACGATGTGATTATGACCGCACGACGGGAAGCAACAGACTTTCAACGTGGAATGGTAGTTGGAGCTAGACACATGGGATATTCAGTTTCGGAAATCGTTAAAAAATTCAGTATTCCGAGATCCACGGTGTCAAGAGTGTACCGAGAACACCAAGTTCCAGGCATTACCTCTCAACCAGGAGCAACACAGTGGCCGACGACCTTCGCTTAGTGCTGAGAGCAGCGGCGTTCGCGTAGAGCTATCAGTTTTATAAGGCAAGCAACACTGAGTGAAATAATTGCAGAAATCAGTGTGAGACGTACGACGAACGTATCCGTTAGGACAGTGAGGCGAAATTTGGCGATAATGGATTATGACAGTAGACGACCGACGCCAGAGCCTATGCAAACAGCACGGCATCGCCTGCAGCGCCTCTCCTGGTCTCGTGACCGTACCGGTTGGACTCTAGACGACCGGGAAACCGTGGCCTGGGCGGACGAGTCAGGATTTCAGTTGGTAAGAGCTGACGGCAGAGTTCGAGTGTGGCGCAGAACCCATGAAGCCATGGGGCCAGGTTGTCAACAAAGCCGGTGGTGACTCAGTGGTGGTTTGGGCTATGTGTACATGGAATGGACTTTGTCCTATGGTCCAACTGCTATTTGGAGACCGTTTGCAGCCATTGATAGACTTCATGTTACCCGACCAACGATGGAATTTTTATGGATGGCAATGGGCCATTGCACTGGGCCATAGCTGTTCGTGATTGGTTTGAAGAAGATTCTGGATAATTCGTGCGAGTGATTTGGTCACCCAGACCGCCCGACATGAATCCCATCGAACTTTTATGGAACGTAATCGAGAAGTTAGTTTGTGCGCAAAACCCTGCACCGTCAGAACTTTCACTATTATGAAAGGCTATAGAGGCAGAAAGTCATTTCTGAAAGTATTTGTATGGAAGTGGAACATGGACGGTAAATAGTTTGGACAAGAAGAGAACAGAAGCTTTCGAAATGTGGTGCTACAGAAGAATGCTGAAGATTAGATGGGTAGACCACATAACTAATGAGGAAGTATTGAATAGGATTGGGGAGAAGAGAAGTTTGTGGCACAACTTGACCAGAAGAAGGGATCGGTTGGTAGGACATGTTCTGAGGCATCAAGGGATCACCAATTTAGTATTGGAGGGCAGCGTGGAGGGTAAAAATAGTAGGGGGAGACGAAGAGATGAATACACTAAGCAGATTCAGAAGGATGTAGGTTGCAGCAAATACTGGGAGATGAAGAAGCTTCCACAGGATAGAGTAGCATGGAGAGCTGCATCAAACCAGTCTCAGGACTGAAGACCACAACAACAACAACATAGAGGCAGCATAGCTCAGCATTTCGGTAGGGAATTTGCAACGACTTGAGTCCATTTCTGGTCGATTTTCTGCACTACACCATGCAAAAGAAGGTCTGGCATCATACTAGTAGGTTGTCCATTACTTCTGCCACCTTGGTGTAAAATACATTAAATTTCTAAACTGAAAACGGTATTGCATTATCCATAAGGTTATAATTTTTTGAAGTTTTTATTAACAAGTAAAAAAAGGCGATTACGCTAAGACGTTTTGATGTAAATGGCTTTGAAGCTGCCAAATAAGTCGGAAAGCTGAGGAGATGAGAGTAGCTGACGTATATTTCATACTTCGTGCTGTAATGACTAGGTGGCGATGTGCACAGCCAAGGCGCAAGCATAGCCGCAGCAATGTACCTGACCGAGAATATTACGTTATGATGCAGTGCGCTGTGCAGTTGAAATGGCTAGTCAAAGCAATTTGGTAAAGCGGTGCTCTATTTTACTCCTCACCTGTACCTCGGAGAGCGATTACTTGTTCACCAAAAGCAAAGTAGGAGCACAATGTTTGATATGTGCAAAATATTAGACGTAACAAAGTACAGTTTAGAAGGCCACTACAAAAAAAACGGCACCGCAACGTGTATGGAAGAGTAGAGCGTGAAATACTACTTAATCTTCTTAATAATCTACGCGACGAAGGAACTGAAGTAGAGGTCTGTTTTATAATAACTTAATGGCTCTGCCTAATAGACCAAATTTTCCTTTGAAATGAGAAATCCGTTAATTTCTTAAACAGGTATGTGGTGCCTGCTCTTCCGATACAGCTGTTCGTGCTAGTTACGGAACACATTTGCTGATCGCCCGTTCTTCCCGACCATTTTATAACAGCGACTTTGTGAAACAGAGTGTGCAAGTCGTAGCAAACAAACTGTTTCCACAATCATCATGCTCTTTTGCAGATCTGAGTTTTCAGCGGCACACTATAATGACTTGACGTATCGAATATTTGTCAGGTGATATCGTGTAAGAATTAATGGATGTCATTTCGAACGTCATGTTGTTTTCTATTGCATAGATGAGAGTATCGACTTATCGGACACGGCCCAGTTGGCAATATTTATTAGAGGTGTTGATACAAACTTATTAGTAAGACAGGAACTCCTTGATCTACGTCCTCTCAAAGACACCACGACCGGTGATGACATATTTCAGTGCTTGGAAGATGTACGAGTATTTATCAGGTTTGGGTGTACCAAGGGAAAAGCACTTTGCAGTTGTCACGGATGGCGCACCCTGCATGATGGGATGTAGAGCGGGGCTTACAGGGCGTCTGAGAAGCAAACTACTACATCACGAAATGAGGTTCATACCTGTGCGTTGTTTGATATATCAACAAAACCTGTGCGCAGAAAACGTCACAATGGTAAATGTAGTGACCGTAGTAGCGAGAACAGTTAAATTGATTAAGAGTCATGGACTGAACCACATACAACTTAAAGTGATACTGAAGGATACTGAGTGTGAATTTGAAGATATTGCGTACTCTTGTGAAGCTAGTTGGCTCAATAGAGGTATATGTTGAATCTCTTTTTTGATTTGTTGGACTAAATAGTTTCATTCATGGAAATGAACGGGCGCCCCGTGCATGAACGGACGCCCCGTGAATGAATTCCCAGACCCTAAATGGATTAATGAGTTAGCATTTCTCATCAACATCACACCACACATGAAATAACTTCAGTTGCAAGTAAGTTCAATTTGATAGTGAATTGAAGGTTAAGTATTAATCAGGAACAAGCCTATCACACTTTTATGAACGTTTCTCGCAAGTAGACTTCCCAAACATGCACAAAACGGCTGCCCAACTGCTATCAATGTTTGGCTCAACGTATCTGTTTGACAAATTCTTCTCTTTAATGAAGATAAACAAATATCCACGAAGAACCACTCTAATTGATGCACATCTTACTGCACTTCTGCGAATTGCAAGTGCGAGAACGACCGCACTAAATATACACTGAAGATCCTAGTAAACTGACACACCTGCCTAATATGCTATAGGGCAGCCGCAAGCACGCAGAAGTGCCGTAAAACGACGTGGCACGGACTCTACTAATGTCTGAAGTAGTGCTGAAGGGAAATGACATCATGAATCCTGCAAGGCTGTTCATAAATCCGTCAGAGTACGAGAGGGGGGAGATCTCTTCTGAACAGCACGTTGCAAGGCTTCCCAGTTATGCTTAACGATGTTCATGCCTGGGGAGTCAGAAGAATGCATCTGGAGCCACTCTGTATCAATTCTGGACGTGTGGGGTGTCGCATTGACCTATTGGAATTGCCCAATTTTTTCGGGATGCACAATGGGCATGAATGGATGCAGGTGACCAGACATGATGCATACGTACGTGTCACCGGTCAGACGTGTCTAGAGGTATCAGGGGTACCATATCAATCCAACTTCACACGCTCCACACCATTACAGAATCTCCATCAGCTTTGACAGTCCTCTGCTGACATACAGGATCCATGGATTCATGAGGCTGTCACAATACCCATACAGGTCCATCCGCTCGGTACAAGTTGAAACGAGTCTCGTCTGACCAGGCAACGAGTTACCAGTCATCAAAAGCCCAATACCGCTGTTATCGGGTCCACGCGAGGCGTACAGCTTTGTGTCGTCCAGTCATCAAGGGTACACGAGTGGGTTTTTGGCTTCGAAAGCCCATATCTATGATGTTTCATACATGGTTCGCAAGCTGACACTTGTTGATGGCCCACCATTGAAATCTGCAGCAATTTGCGGAAGGTTGCCCTCCTACACGTCTCTTCCGTCGTCATTTAACCCGTTCTTGCAGGATCTTTTTCGGGCAGTAACGATGTCGGAGATTTGATGTTTTACCGGATTCCTGATATTAATGGAACACTCGTGAAATGGGCCTACGGGAAAATCCCCACCTCATCGCTATCTTGGAGATACTGTGTTCCATTGCAGGTGCGCCGACTATAATACCACGTTCAAACTCATTTAAATCTTGATAACCTGCCATTGTAGCAACAGTAACTGATCTGATAACCTCGGTAGACACTTGCTGTCTTACATAGGTGTTGCCGATCGCAGCGCCGTGTTATGCCTCTTTACACATCTCTGTATTTGATAGCATGACTATAGCAGTTTCTTTGGCTCTTCAGTGTAACTCGTCTTCTTCAGCGAAAAGCGTGTAACTCTGGCTCCGTAGCTATTGCATAGAGGAAGTCAACAAATGGCAAATCTGACATTTGATCAAGTAGATTCTCATTAATCTTTATTCGTGTATCCGTACTTTCCACCCATACATTGATGATTCCGTCGAATTTCATATCAAATCCCATTCTGTCTATATTTCCAGGTCAAATTGTGGTCTGTAAATACGTTTTTGGGAAATCTAGAAGTGCGGGTGCCATTCGTCCTGTAGGATACGAGGAGGCCAAATCTGCTGCAGTAGCTTGATTGAGTCTCCGTTCTGTGTCATAACAAACCCCTCATCCGTCCGAAAACTTCCCATTAGATACTAGCGCTCTATTATCAGTTCTCGAACCTAGTAATGCGTCGTTGTTAATTTGTGTCGTGTATCAGTTCCGTTCGTGGCCCTGATGCGATATCATTTCCTATGATTCATTGTCTAGCTAGTAATTTTTGGCTTAATCCCTCTTGTCGCGACATCGTTACCTTGTGTCGGCGTGCCGGCCTTACGTAACTGTCGCATTGCCAGTAGATAATATTCTCGCGTTAGGTATTGCCGTGTAACCTTTTTCTTTGTGAGTTCTCTTACTATTTGAGTAACATTGAATTAGCTTTTGTGACGCTGCGCTCCCCAGGGGCTGCAAGATTTTATCGGCAAATCATAAATGAGGGTAATCGGAGATTAACAAGCCTTTGAGGCTGGTAATGATGCTAATTAATTTCGTCCATAATCTGCTTATTGATATTACGTGTGCAGCAAGAGAAAACTAGAGATGCCAGATAGACCACAGATAGAGGTATTTTCTACAATTTTTGTGATAGTAATTGCAGATAATTAAGAAGATGCCGATTTCCGCCAGTAATAGCTCTTCCTCACTGGGACCGGACTTCTTCCGCTGTCAAGACGCGTTTGTTTCGCTGGAACAGTTAGTCACGGTGCAAGTGCCATGGTGAGGGAGAAGAACTCACAGGGGACCCCTTGAGTGCGAGATTGGAGGATCAGTCTTGACAAAAGGTCATTTGAAAGCGTTGTGTTAACAGTTATGACAGAAAAAATATTAGCTGCTAATGGGTCAACTTGTGCATCAGGAGAATAACATAAAGTGAGTGTCCGGTGGTGCAGAGCACAACCTTGCGTGGGATGTGTGTATTACGCATCACATAATGGATATAGTCGATATTCAACTCGCGCCATGAAACATGGCGCGCCACAGTGATGAAAGAGGTTCGCACCATCAAGATTCAAGGCGAACTCCTCAGTAGTTACAAACCATACAGGACGTTCAGCTAGATATCTACTCCTCAATAATGTTTTTTTATATATACTGTAGAATCATATTGGTGTAACGGAGTGATGAGAACTGGTGGAATGTGAAGGCATGCAACCATATGCGAATGTCTGCTTATCGGCTACCCGTTGAGGCGTGGCTGCAGATAGTGCAATAATACGTTTATTGGCACAGAACAAAACAAACATCAAGAAACTAAATGCGTCACACACTTTTCAGGACCACAGTTTGCTCTAAAGGAATATGATTTTTATTCGCAGACCATGACTCAAGCAACAGCAAATTATTTTTACCAACTATTGGTCAAAAGCAGTGCTCATACTATAGTAGTAGTCCTCATACGCCCATTTTCCCGCTCTCGCTTGCTGTGACATCAGTATTCCATATTGCTCGTAGTGTCGCCGAGACGAAGAGCAGCGAGTGGAGTGCTTGGGGAAGGCGGATCTAATTGGCTTTCCTCCACTTCCTGTTACTAATTGCTGCATTCTATGAGTTACTATTTGTTCAAGCAGCGGTATTTTTCCTGCCTGGTGGCCGCTAACGCCCCAGTGACCTGCCCTGTAGGTTAGTGTATGTAACGGCAGTGTATTTCCATTATAATTATCCGGGCTGTTATGCCGTGGTCGGTTGATGAATGCTGTGGTGATTCCCAACGTTTCGTCTCCGACTGCGGGAGACATCTTCAAGGGGGTCCGTAGCTTGATGGAAGATCCAGTCAGTAGCGAGCCAGTGTGTGTGTGTGTGTGTGTGTGTGTGTGTGTGTGTTGGATCTTCCATCAAGCTACGGACTCCCTTGAAGATGTCTCCCGCAGTCGGAGACGAAACGTTGGGAATCACCACAGCATTCATCAACCGACCACGGCATAACAGCCCGGATAATTATAATGGACATGATATTTCCGGCCGTGAAAGTTTACATTTTAGTAACGGCAGTGTATGTTTCCTCGCCTTAGCGCTGCTGTCCAGTAAGGCGTGTAGCTTTGACAGTTTCCTAGAGTCGTAGATCGGTTGGTGTTTCCTCTACTCTGGTAGTAGTGGTTCCTTTCTCCATTCGGACGCTCTAAACACAGCATTCTGAGGACGTAGTGCTGACCGCCGGTTCCGGCTTTGACGTGGTGTTCCATCGTTGCATTGGTTATCGGACGTTCGGTAGCTCCAGCAGATTGTCATTAGTTATTCGTTAGACTGCCACTAGTCTGAGTTACCATCTTGTGAAGTGAATGCAACTCGTGGCTGCCTTTCGCAGTGCTCGTGAAAGTGTTTTTGCCCTGACCCACTCAGAGGACGATTCCTGGAGCACCGTCTGTGACTAGCCCTTGTGTGTTATTATTGTGTTATTATTTTATTATTGTATTACCAAGTTATCATCATTTGTCTCAGACGTTTGGTGATCAGTTGCCTGTCTTTTAAATTAACTTTTGCTGTTGCCTTGCTGTTTGACAGTATGTTTGTTATTTTTTTTAATAATTGCTATTCTCGGCGTTAAAGGCTTTCAGCCGTGACTGTCGCTACTTGTCTTAAAATTCTAATGGGGCAATTGTATGTTAGCAGTTAACCTTTAAGACCTTGGTGTTTTGTTTTCAATATATTAATAACTCTAAGTTTCAAGTTAAACAATTCTTAATTTATTGCCATTAAGGCCTTCAGACGTGAAACAATTCTTAATTTATTGCCATAAAGGCCTTCAGCCGTGAGTATCGTTACTTTACTTAAAATTTTAATTTGGCAGTTGTATTTTTGCAAAGAGCTTTAAGACCTTGCTCGCTTGTCTTTTATATTTTAATAACTGTAATTGTAAGTTGCAGCATGTTTAGTCAGTTCTTAATTTATTGCCATTAAGGCCTTCAGCCGTGAAACAATTCTTAAATTATTGTCATTATCTTAATTTGTTGTTAATTTTGAATAAAGTGTGTATGATTAAAAGAAAAGCCAACCAGTAGTAACTGATTACGACCCCGTCCACAATCTTAACCGAATCCTGCCTTCCTTGACCACCAGGTCTCAACAGGAGATCTAGTATTAGAACCCAACTATAAAAGAGTTTTGGAGGACTTAACATCAAATAAGGCGAAAAGATAGATAACATTGTACCAGAATTTCTAAAATCATTGGGGGGAGTGCCAAAAGAATTACATTTCACTTTGCTGTGTAGTATGTATGAGTCTGCCGACATACCATACGACTTTCGGAAGAACATCATCCAGACAATTCCGATGACTGGAAGAGCCGCAAGAGCGAAAATTATCGCACTCTCAGATTAACAGCTCATGCATTCAGTTTGCTGACAAGAATGATATACAGAATATGGAAATGAAAATTGAGGACGTGTTGGATGACGAGCACTCTGAGTTTAGGAAATGTAAAGGCACTAGAAAAGCAGATCTGACGTTGCAATTAATAATGCAAGCGAGACTAAAGAATAATCAGGACACATTCATAGGATGTATCGACCTGGAAAAAGCTTTCGAGAATGTCAAATAGTGCACGATGTTCCAAATTTTGAGAAAGATACTGGTAAACTATAGGAAAAGAAAGGTAATACACAATACAGGGCTATTACAAATGGTTGAAGGGATTTCATAAATTCACTGTAGCTCCATTCATTGACATATGGTCACGACACACTACAGATACGTAGAAAAACTCATAAAGGTTTGTTCGGCTGAAGCCGCACTTCAGGTTTCTGCCGTCAGAGCGTTCGAGAGCGTAGTGAGACAAAATGGCGACAGGAGCTGAGAAAGCGTATGTCATGCTTGAAATGCACTAACATCAGTCAGTCATAACAGTGCAACGACACTTCATGACGAAGTTCAACCAAGATCCACCTACTGCTAAGTCCATTCGGCAATGGTATGCGCAGTTTAAAGCTTCTGGATGCCTCTGTAAGGGGAAATCAACGGGTCGGTCTGCAGTGAGCGAAGAAACGGTTGAACGCGTGCGGGCAAGTTTCACGTGTAGCCCGCGGAAAATTGGCTCATGCCACAACTGGAGACCGACAGCGCCGACTTCATCTTTCAACAGGATGGTGCTCCACCGCACTTCCATCATGATGTTCGGCATTTCTTAAACAGGAGATTGGAAAACCGATGGATCGGTCGTGGTGGAGATCATGATCAGCAGTTCATGTCATGGCCTCTACGCTCTCCCGACTTAATCCCATGCGATATCTTTCTGTGGGGTTATGTGAAAGATTCAGTGTTTAAACCTCCTCTACCAAGAAACGTGCCAGAACTGCGAGCTCGCATCAACGATGCTTTCGAACTCATTGATGGGGACATGCTGCGCCGAGTGTGGGAGGAACTTGATTATCGGCTTGATGTCTGCCGAATCACTAAAGGGGCACATATCTAACATTAGTGAATACCTAAAAAAACTTTTTGAGTTTTTGTATGTGTGTGCAAAGCATTTTGAAAATATCTCAAATAATAAAGTTATTGTAGAGCTGTGAAATCGCTTCAATCATTTGTAATAACCCTGTATTTACAAGAGCCAAAAGGGAAGAGTAAAAGTGGAAGACCAAGAACGAGGTCCTCGTATTAAAAAAGGGTGTAAGACAGGAATGTAGTCTTTCGCTCCTACTGTTCAATCCATACATCGAAGAAGCAATGATGGAAGTAAAAGAGAGTTTCAGGAGTGTAATTAAAATTCAAGGTAAAAAGATATCAATGATGACCTTGCTATTCTCAGTGAAAATGAAGACGAATTAAAGGACCAGCACTCTCATGTTCACAGAATATGGATTGAAAGTATATCGAAGAAAGGACTAGTCGAATTGAGAACAGCAAGAAGAATCAAAATATCCTTTGGTAAAATTAAAAGCAAGGATTAGTGATCCCGAAGTAGACCAAGTTAGGAATTCTGCTATCTAGCCAGTAAAACGACATGTGACAGACGGAGGAACGAGGACACAAAAAGCAGGCTAGCACTGGTGAAAAGGGCATTCCTGGCCGAGAGAAGTCTACTAGTATCAAACATAGGCCGTAATTTGAGGGAGAAAGTTCTGAGATTATACGTTTGAATCACAGCATTGTATGGTAGTGAAACATGGACTGTTGGAAAACCGGAGAAGAAGACAATCGATCTATTTGAGATGTGGTGCTAGAGGCGAAAGTTGGAAATTATGTAACGTCGAGAATTAGGAGGTTCTCTGCGGAATCTACGATGAAAGGAATATCCGGAAAACACTGATAAGAAGAAGGGACATGAGGGAATAACTTTTATGGTACTAGAGGGAGCTGCAGAGAATAAAATCTGTAGAAGAAGACAGTGATTAGAATTCGTGAGGAACATAACTGAGGACTTTGGCTGCCAGTGCTACTCTGAGATGAAGGAGTTGGCAAAGGACAGGAATTCGTGCCGGTCCGCATTAAAACAGTCATAAGTCTGGGGTCTCAAAAGAACGACGCAGACCAGGAAGCAAGCAAAAGCAAGTTATTTTGACCAGCTGATGGCCAAAAGCAGTGCTCGTGCCGTAGTTGTTGTTCTCTTACATCCATTTTCCCACCCTTTCTTGCTTGCTGTAAATATTTCCTACTACCCTTGCAAGGTCACGCCCATGAGAGAGATTCGTAGGGGGCAGAGGACCTTCAATTTCTTGCAGCACATCAAATAAGTTTCCAAGGCAATTTACCATTCAGATTAACAGTCGTCATAATTGCATACGAATGCGTTAAGGCGTATGTTAACTGATCTTGATACAACTCTCTCAGTACCTCTGATTTCCAGAGTTCGTTTCATGTGAATTTCCTCTTCGTATCCCAAAGGGTCGGAGTTGAAAACAAATTCCTTATTGAATGATGGCATAAGTTTGTTTACCTCATTCACAAAATCTTCTGATCGATCCTGTAGTGTACTGCGCATCGGCAAACTGACGCTTTGTTCGAAATTTGTTACCTTACATCTACCAATTCTGAGCATGTGCAGATACTACCAGGAACCACTGGACAAATTCAGGCTCTGGATGTTTTCTTTCTCCCTGCCTATAAAACGTATTATTGCACTATCTGCAGCTATGCAGTTTCACTATAAGCTCCACGACAAACTCTTTCGGATTTGGTTGCATGCCGCCGCAGTACATCACTCCTCAACACCCCCTTGCACCAATATAATTCTCCACGTGTTCTTTATGAATGGAGAGCTAGTTGAACGTCCTGCACGGTTTGTAATACCTAAGGCGTTCGTCTTCGACTTTAATGGTGTGAACCTTTGCCAAACTGTGTCGTGCCATTTTTCATTCGGTTAATGGTTTACTTTGAACATTTCTTGAATGTCGACGATGTGCGTTTTGAAATGTGATACATACAGCCCATAGGAAGTTGATCTCTGCATCTCCCGGACACACCTTTTCTGTCGCCCTCCTGATGCACATGATGAGTCATTAGCTGCTAATACTTTTCCTGTGACAATTGTTAACACTACACCTTGAAATGAAACTTAAAGACTGAACATGCGACTTCGCACTCAAGCGGTTCCTGGTCATTCTCTTTTGTTGGAGTCCAGCCTCCGTACACGAGCCATCTGCTTTGCTTCTTCGGTCCTGGTGATGATATTTTTCACGTAGTCGTCCTGAATATCGCCCGGTTGTCGTTTTGACTTCTCTACCATATAGCCAAAAGAACGGTGTAAAGCCTGTAGTGTCTTTGTTTGCTGAATTGTACACTCCTGGAAATGGAAAAAAGAACACATTGACACCGGTGTGTCAGACCCACCATACTTGCTCCGGACACTGCGAGAGGGCTGTACAAGTAATGATCACACGCACGGCACAGCGGACACACCAGGAACCGCGGTGTTGGCCGTCGAATGGCGCTAGCTGCGCAGCATTTGTGCACCGCCGCCGTCAGTGTCAGCCAATTTGCCGTGGCATACGGAGCTCCATCGCAGTCTTTAACACTGGTAGCATGCCGCGACAGCGTGGACGTGAACCGTATGTGCAGTTGACGGACTTTGAGCGAGGGCGTTTAGTGGGCATGCGGGAGGCCGGGTGGACGTACCGCCTAATTGCTCAACACGTGGGGCGTGAGGTCTCCACAGTACATCGATGTTGTCGCCAGTGGTCGGCGGAAGGTGCACGTACCCGTCGACCTGGGACCGGACCGCAGCGACGCACGGATGCACGCCAAGACCGTAGGATCCTACGCAGTGCCGTAGGGGACCGCACCGCCACTTCCCAGCAAATTAGGGACAGTGTTGCTCCTGGGGTATCGGCGAGGACCATTCGCTACCGTCTCCATGAAGCTGGGCTACGGTCCCGCACACCGTTAGGCCGTCTTCCGCTCACGCCCCAACATCGTGCAGCCCGCCTCCAGTGGTGTCGCGACAGGCGTGAATCGAGGGACGAATGGAGACGTGTCGTCTTCAGCGATGAGAGTCGCTTCTGCCTTGGTGCCAATGATGGTCGTATGCGTGTTTGGCGCCGTGCAGGTGAGCGCCACAATCAGGACTGCATACGACCGAGGCACACAGGGCCAACACCCGGCATCATGGTGTGGGGAGCGATCTCCTACACTGGCTGTACACCACTGGTGATCGTCGAGGGGATACTGAATAGTGCACGGTACATCCAAACCGTCATCGAACCCATCGTTCTACCATTCCTAGACCGGCAAGGGAACTTGCTGTTCCAACAGGACAATGCACGTCCTCATGTATCCCGTGCCACTCAACGTGCTCTAGAAGGTGTAAGTCAACTACCTTGGCCAGCAAGATCTCCGGATCTGTCCCCCATTGAGCATGTTTGGGACTGGATGAAGCGTCGTCTCACGCGGTCTGCACGTCCAGCACGAACGCTGGTCCAACTGAGGCGCCAGGTGGAAATAGCATGGCAAGCCGTTCCACAGGACTACATCCAGCATCTCTACAATCGTCTCCATGGGAGAATAGCAGCCTGCATTGCTGCGAAAGGTGGATATACACTGTACTAGTGCCGACATTGTGCATGCTCTGTTGCCTGTGTCTACGTGCCTGTGGTTCTGTCAGTGTGATCATGTGATGTATCTGACCCCAGGAATGTGTCAATAAAGTTTCCTTTTCCTGGGACAATGAATTCACGGTGTTCTTATTTCAATTTCCAGGAGTGTATATGAATGCTCGACATCAACGTACATAGTGAACGTATCTGCCAACGTCTGTAGATATTAAGCAGCTGATATCCTACGGCTGAAGTCGCAAAATGTTCTTTTCTATTAGTCTCGATTGCAAAACTTTTTCGCAGTGGATCATCATTAGACGTGCTCCATGCTTCAGGAATATGACTTCTACAAGGACCTTCGGAATTTCTGAAACTACGGCGTTTTGGCACTTCTGTGGTCACAGAGTAGCTGGTGAAGTAGTCAAAGCAGGCTACTGACCATCGATTCCCGTTTGTTGATATCGAGAACCTCTCCAATATACCGCTTGCATCTGGGTGGAATAGCGCTGCTGCAGATTGGATTGGTAGCACATGCACGGAGAGTAGCTGCGGCACGTGTTTCCGTCTAAGGTACTTCTTACAGTGCCTCACATTGTGTCCATCGGATTGGTAGAGATCTGGTCAATGACACCTGCGTCTGGTTCGGAGTCTTCACGAATCTCCGGTGACCAGATGTCGGTCATCGTAGAAGTACTTGAGGATGCCTGGTTGCAGATGTGCTGGGATGACGAGCAACCACTTCCTCACCATCGGATCACAATTTCTGTTTTACAGTGTTCCGTTTATTAATGATAATCCTTACACTTTCAGACTTCTTTGGGTTTCAGCAATGATGGATCTCTCCTCTATTAAGGAGCGATGTCTCTTAATACAACTATGACTGTTGTTTAGTTCACGCTCTTGTTTTCTGCCAGATGATTCCTTGAAAGGCGTTGGTTTGCTTTTATACCATTGTGACGGCGTACACCTGATCCCTTTGTGCTCTTCTCGTCAGCCGATGGATCTATCAGGTTATTCAGTCAGCGTAGAAAGTTGTGATCCGTCACAACGCTCGATGTTTCGCTAAACAAGTACGGGCAGAACTTTTTGATGGTCCAAACAATTATACGACACCTTCTCGCTAGTAGAGTCATTGCTCTAAGACTCGGAGAGCACTCTAGAAGCGTAAGTTACATCACATTTTCAGTGTTTTCCTAAGTTTGCACTGGAACTGTCCCTCTAATAGAGCCGCTAACGTTAATGGGAAATTCTCTCTCGGCATTTTTGTCATCCAATGCTAGACCTGGAAAAGATGTTAGCGCTCCCTTAAAGATTCAAAAAATCTTTCTAGCATTGTGGTACAGAGGTCTTTTATGAATTGCCTTCAGTACAAGCACATATCGAGAGAGCATCTCACGTGATGAATGTGCCGAGGAGTGGGAAACTCTTTGGCAGTTCTTATTTTCTCTGGATCGGAATGGACACCGCCACCATTTACTAGGCGCCCCAAGATTTTTATTTCTTCAGTGACGAAGAGGCACTTTTTTGGGTTCACGGTGTGGTCTGCAGTCTCACTACACTTCAGCACTGTTGTCAGGCGATTTAGATGTTCTTTAAAAGGCTTTGAAATGACGATAATCTCATTCATATGGCAAAGACCAGTCGTCCACTTATGTTGTCGCAGCAACTACGAAACATGGAGCGATACATAATCCAAATGGCACAACATATCACTCATAGAGGCCGTCATGTTATGAAGGCTGTCTTTTTCAAATTTGCCTCGTCAACCTCGATTTGCCAGTAGCCTGTCTCCATGTAAGTACTTGACAAATACGTTGCTCCTTTCAAGCGTTCTGTGCTGTCATTAACACCCTATATGGACAGATATCTTCTTTCGTAATTTTGTTCAGTCGTCTTCAGTCGTCACAGAAACGTCATCTGCTGTCCTTCTTCGTCACAAAGACTTCAAGTGGGAACCAAAGAATCTCTGAAGGTTCAATTATGTTTTCTTGGAGCATCTTTTCCACTTCCTACATGATTATCCGTCGTTCAGCCTGCAACATTCTGTACGAGCGCTGGCTAGTTGGTGAATCATCCCCTGTGTTGATACCGCTCCAGATACGGAAGCATCAGAAAACTGATGTATAACGACTACCACTCGTCATCGTTGCCTAGTTGGAGCCAAGGTGATGCAGATAACAGTTCAAGCACAAGACAATTCAATCAAGCAATGGCACGTCCTAACCACTCTAAAGTCCAAATCCGAAAGCAAGGTATTCAATTTCACATTTCTCTTGGCTGCTACGGTCACCAGATCTTGAAATTATTGACCCTTTTTCATCTGCTTTCGAGAGAAACATATGTTATTCCTATCCACCTCCATTGTCGTTTCCTGAATTGGCACGATCTTGCCGGAACAATGGTGTAAGACCGTCTTCAAAATCAAACAGTACACGTGTTTATCCCCTCTACGATATCTGGAAGCCGTTTTGAATGCCATCGTATTATCACGTAGAAACGAGAGCATGTTTTTTAAGAACAACAGAGATTCAGAACATAAATGGTCTCTTCAACAGAAAGTGCTGCCATTTATATAAACTTCGAATGTATCAGACAGCTGGTATGTACACAAACATCGGATATTTCAGAACATACGAAGATGATAAACGTAAGATATTTCAAGAACTTTCCGGAAATGGTAGACACTAAATAACAAATAATGGCCCGTCCCCGGGTTTGAATTGCCGGCCAGCAGCACAGCATCTAGCGCCGCTAATCACTACGGTACACTAAACGCTCCTCAACCATAGGGGAAGTGTACGTATGAGTTAGGTTAACGGGACCCTAAATTACGCTACGGCTATTTACTCATATACTTGGGAAGGACAAAAATATTGAAACGTCAACTCGTTACCACGCGTAATACGTTGGTGTTCAAAACAACTTTCAGACGTCACAGAGGGGATAAACACGGGTCCTGTTTGATTTTGAAGACGATCTTACACCATTGTTCATGCAAAATCGTGCCACTTCAGGAAAGGACAATGGAGGTGGACAGCAATAACATAGGCTTCTCTCGAAAGCGGATCAAAAACAGACAATAATATTGAGATCTGGTGACCGTAGTGGCCAAGAGAAATCTGACAGTATACATTCGTACATGTAAAACCGCTCCTGCGAGCAGTATCAATAGGGGCCTCTCATTCTAGAACACAGCACCACCACAGGAGAGTAATATTGAACCATGAGATGGATCTGATCAGCCGAAAAAGGCATAAGATACTTGGCAGTAATGAGGTCCTACAGTTACCCCTGGGCCCATGGAATACCATAATATTGCTGCCCAAATCATCGCCGAAGCTCCTCCATTTTTCACTCTTGGTAACCAATCTCGGGCAAAAGTTGGAAACAGTGTAAAGCAAGATTCATCCGACTAAATGACTTTCTTCCATTGATCCATAGTCCGGGTATCATGGCTTCGGCAGCACGTGTTACTGTTGCGGCCATTTGGATCACAAGTGAGTGGTTTTTCAGTTTCATCTCGGCCTAAAATATCCGGCTTATAGAGCTCCCTTCGCGTTGTTTTGTAGGTGACAGGGCTCACGACTGCGACATTCAGTTCTACAGTGACTATTGCTGCTGTCGTGTTCTTATTCAAGATTATATCATCTTTAACGGTCGTTTGTCACTATTACTCAGTACATATCTGCGTCCGTAGTTTTTGTCCAGTCCTTCTACGTTACCGCAGCCATGCAATAAGTGGTACGATCGACATTTCTACTTTTCCAGTGGAGACTCTGAATCGACGCAAATTCTCTAAACCATTCCTTTTACTTTGTAGTATAAATAACTAAACAGTAGCGGATGGGCAAGGATGATGCTATCTAATAAATATTTGGCACTGACAGGCAAGGAACATATCAGTTATTATGGAATTATGTTCCAACTTTTTGTTGTCCTTGTGAAGTAATGCTAACAGAGTCGAAGGAATTTTAGACACGAAAAGTTGGGACGTAATAGGAAATAGCAATAGGAAAGGGTAAGAAATGCGATGAGGTAAGTTGCATGGGAATCTATAGAATAAAATTCCCTTCACTCTCGCTAAATACTGTTCGGTAAATTTCGTGAATGGTAATGGAAATAGTATATGCATAAATGCAAATACTCCATTATATATTCTGCTAAGGGATTTCCAGACTGTTATAGCGATTGAGATATTTGGAGAGGTTTAATCATATGTTCATACGCGAATGGAATCGGACAGGGAGTAGATAAAATGCTGTAAAGAAACTTAAAACACGTTATAAATATTAATGTGCAGATTATTTGGGTAACAATGGGTGTAAAAAGCAATTCCTGCTGCACGGTCCAGAAAACAACTTATACTAAGGCAAGAGAACGTTCGCAGGAGATAGCTTGTTGGACGGTAACTGTGGAGTAAATATGCCCATTCTGTGCTGGGTGCCCTTACTGGTGATATAACCCACACTTTACCAAATAATCGGATTATTTCCCAAGGTGTTCCATTTTCAGGAATACCTACAAGTCTTTCTGTGTTTTATCACGTTTATTGTGTTCTAGTATTTCGATAAACGACTGTTTCTCTTTGCTTTGATACATCCGTAATTGCTTCAATGTCTCCATAATAAAAGTACTCCTGAAAGTAAACTACCAATTTGCATTTTATAATTTTTCAGATACCACATTTTCATATCTTCAGTCATATATAGGTAAATAATACTTTTAAAATGTAGATGTGGTCACTATTGCTGTGTCAGCTGACCCAGAAAAACATATGTAGTGGAAACTACAACTCCTGAAGGCTTGTTAGAGTGCACAAAGGGGATTACACGCCTGAATAAACAGTTGCCTGCTAGTGAAATTGAATCCGCCGCTTCGGTTTACATAACGGATTGTCACCATGGAGACGCAACGACTCGACGTACGGAGTCAGAGACAACAATACTAAGGTAAACTGTTGCTATGTACATATAAAGTGCTCGAGATCGCTGCCAAGCTCCTGTGTCTAACGGTACACACTGTCGTTGAGTTAAGCTCTCCAGTTGAGATGTTTCCTGGAATTCACAGAACCCAGTGCCGTGGAGATACTGAACCTCCTTCACTATCTCTTTTTTACTCTGAAGAACAGAGAATCATGTAGTGAGTTAATGTTTTTTTGTAAGTTAATTTAAAATAGCGACTGCCAGTAGCTAAAAATTTTTAAAAAAATGTTCATGTGCGACATTATCAGCTACAGCAAACTACGTCCATTTTCCGTTGGCTGTTACTCCTTTTATTACGTGGGAAATGTCCTCAGCAACATGTAGTCTGCTCCTTCATTTGGCGAGGGTATCACACCTTTGGTGCCAGTTTATTTGATACCTTTCATATATTAAAAATGCTAATATGCAGACTAATGAAAACAAATGTGAATGAGATGTGCCCACTTCACGTGCTCTAGTAGCATATGACTGATCCCTACTTCTGCCATACAAATATATGTGGAATGCACGAAATGCCTAAAAGCAAACAAGTTATGCACTCGAATGTACTAAACCAACTCCTGACAGTACGTCTCACAACATTCACTGTGTCGTCAGTGCGCTTCAGAAACAATGTTTCAACCCTCAGGCAATGACATTGTATTGACTATTGATGTCACATAGATGTATCAAACTTTGCGATAACCAAATATTTCAAACAGAGCTTTTCAAGCAAAATATACATGTGGACAGTTATATTAGTCACATGCCGAACGACTACATTAGGTATAAGATCAAACTTACCAGCTATAGGTTATTAAATCCAAATTATGTGCATTTTTCTCTTAACTGGTGTGTATTTATGACTAAATAGATAGTAATATCGTTACACTTGTGGGACTAGAATGCTTAATTCATGTTTCCCTCATCCTTTTCTGTTGTGTAATGCATATATGATTATAAGCCATTGAATAAACGAGTAGCTTATCAAATTGTAGGATTAATTGACCGTGGCTCTTTGATGCATCATCATACACCTATCACATAATGCATACTAGATAAATGGTACATAGAAATTCAAATGGATCATCAGTATGGTTCATTATTTTGGTGAGGGTTGTTCAGCATCAAACAGAGCTGCTTATATGATCCTATTGAATATAAAACTGTAGTCTCGAGTGAGAAAACATGCTTCACGGATCGTAGAAAGGAAATCTGTTTTAATGAGTTGCCCGCTTTTCGCGTCCCACATTGCTTTAGTCATACAGCAGTTTATTTTCTGACCTACTTAAAAAGACTTTCTTCGTTGAATTCTTCCAGTTACAATTGAAGATTATCAGCATTAGAGGTGACAAGCGCAATTTAATCAGTAAAGCAAAGGTGACTGTTATACGATCCTTCAGCTGGCAATTTCTCCTTCATATTCCCTGTTTAAGAATATAAAATTCCGTAAACAGTTTCAGTAATGCGAAATCTCCTTAACCTGCTCCATTTTCAATTCTGTATATCTTACCATCCTTGTGATGCTTGATAGATTCTGTAGCATTGTTGTATACATTATTCAGTATACAAAAATTAGATGAAACAATGATATCATTCTCAAAATAATTTTAAATTTTTACGAAATCGAACAAAGCTGAAAGACATGAATGGTAATAACATGGGTTGCGTCTTATGTAACCTCCTACTAGCTTTCTACCTAAAAAAAAAGTATTATCTACATCTACATAGATTCTCCGCAAGACGCCGTAAGGTGCTTTGCGGAGGGTACCCTGTGCCATTAGTTGTCATTTTCCCTCCAGTTACACTCGCAAATAAAGCGATGGAAAAACGACTGTGTATGCCTCCGTATGAGCCCTAATTTCTCGTATCTTATTTTAGCGGTCCTTTCGCGGGATATCGGCGGGAGCAGAATCGTTCAGCAGGCAGCTTCAAATGGCGGTTCTCTAAATTTTCTCAATAGTGTTTTCCTAAAAGAACGCCGTGTTCCCTCCAGAGATTCCCATCTGAGTTCCCGAAGCATCTCCGTAACACTTAAGTTTTGTTCGAACTACCGGTAACAGATCTAGCAGCCCTCCTCTGAATTACTTCTACGTTAACTATAAGGTTCAATGTTTACCGCAAAGGTGGTCAAATTTTTATCAGATTAAGCATGTTGCTCTTAACACGTCACAAATCGCTTAAGCTTTCTTGAAGTTCTAAGCCGCTTTGGGCGGGGAAACACTCCTTAATTCATGCAGTTGTGCTGTTTGTATAAAGCCGTTTTGTGAGACAACGTGTCGTGAGAACATCTGCGAAATTTCATTGCATTATACCAAGCAGTTATTAATTTATGGTCGAATAACACGTTTGAAATCGACAGCATCAGGGGCGTCTAGCTCTGTAAAAATCGCTTTAGCCCCTAAACTGTATACATGTTTACCAGTTTATTTGTTCCAAGGAAGCTCTTCATAGTGGATGCCCCTCAGAAATGTTTAGAATGAGTAGGGATAGCTAACTACATATAGATTAGAACTGGCATTCGTAATGGAATCTGTGGCTGAGGTAAACTGATGTATTCACCCCCACCCCTCTCCCTCCCCTGCTCCCCCTCTTTTCGTCCAAAGACAAGAAAATAAATATGGTAAGACAAGACAAAGATTACAGCAAGAAACACTTTTTAGCGGTTCAAATGGAACTACCTGTGACCAACCTGTAGTGCAGTTGGAACCTAAATGTTTAGCGTGATGAGGCTAACTAGCTCTAAATTGAGGTTCAGCACTTTCTTCTGCCGACAGCTCCAGTTGTTAATCTTATATCAGTTTTACAGTTCATAACGCTTATGGTTACCCACTAAGCCTTCATCCCCTCACCCAAAGTTTAGACTGAGTTCCGTCAAAACATTTTGCCGCTAGCTGTAGTACTATTGCTACCCATAGGTCTCACTGTCGAAACTGGATGTCTTGTAGGCTGTGCATGTTTCTGAATTCGTATATTGAGGATGTTGAATAAATAACAAGTAAAACTGAACATTTTTTGTTTTGCTGATAACACTGTTAGCTATTCGCTTAAAATGAAGCTCGAACAATAATTTTATGAAACAACATAACGAATGCTTTTAAAGTGCATTTTTATGTAGGAAACTAAGAAAAAGAGAATAACGTAGAAAATATTCATGCCTATGCAGGAGAGAGAACTTACATCTTAATGTCAATATTATTGCAGTGTAAGAAAAAAATCACCATAAAAGACTGGAGGAAAAATTCGTATTTAGCTGTAGATTGCTTACCGGTCACAAATCTCTGGAGACATTATTAAGATCTGAAACTACAGAAGAATAGTACAGTCTACACTAGGGTATTTGTTCTGGGTCTGAGCGAACATTTAGAGGGAAAATAAATACGATAAGACAATTTGAAATTTCTCTATATAAAGGAATGAATACGGTTCGCACTGCCATAGACTTCATTTTATATTCGTGTATGTGATATCACGCGGCATTGAGCTAATGAAGGCGTTTTCTTTCTGGATAAGATATACCTCAGTCTCAAGAAAGCACTGGAAAAGTCGATGAAATCAAACTAAAAAGTTATCAGCAACTGATGCCAGCAGCAGTGATATCTCTAAAGAACCAAACGTCGACCATCAAATAGTTCAGAATCATGTAAATAAGACTGTACAGTAATACACTGATTCGATATGATCCCACAGTGGATATAAATTACATATGAAAAAATTATCTAAATGGCTCAAATGGCTCTGAGCACGATGGGACTTTACTGCTGAGGTCATTAGTCCCCTAGAACTTAGAACTAGTTAAACCTAACTAACCTGAGGACATCACAAACATCCATGCCCGAGGCAGGATTCGAACCTGCGACCGTAGCGGTCTTGCGGTTCCAGACTGCAGCGCCTTTAACCGCACGGCCACTTCGGCCGGCCGATTATCTAAATAATAAAGAATTTGAACACGTGTTTAAAATCCTCATAACGGAGGACAAAATTTTGACCAAGTACGCCAGTGATGTGTGAAAAATACTGGAGCCACTTTAAAACTGCACAGAGAGCATGCGCATCCGTAACAGTAGAAAGATTCCCGCCCGCGAAGCGCAACTTGTGAGCCAGACTTTCAACTATCACATCGTTTTTTCAGTATTATGATGATTTGTGTTTTGAGAGATGTATTCTGAACGGAGAAAGGGACTTCGATCAGGTCTCATGTAGTGACCAGTCTTACGTCAACACTGAAAGTATGTCTGGAAAACACCTAACGAAAATCACAGGTTGAAGTTTATAGGTGTAGTGTACTGGATCGATGCACAGTGTGAAGGTAGGTTTCCTGTTTCTGCGAAGGCCGGACAAGAACTGAGGACAACCCAACGAGTGGGCGATCGCTACCTCCAGCACACTGTCCGCTGTCATTGATGACAACATTTTTCAAGACGATAATCGAAAAACATGCGAAGGAACTACGAATAAAACAAACTTATCTGTCTCTTTGTTGTTCGGAATCATAGCCTGAAAATTAAAGAAAACTAATGTCGCTACAAAACTGGTTCCTCACAGTCCGAATTGAGAGAAAAATAGTGAGAGCCACACAACAATTGCTTCAACGCTACAATACAGAATTAGATCTGTTTTTAAGTAGGATTGTTACCGTACATGAAGCATAGATGCCAGGTTTTGAGCGAGAATTGAAATCTAGTTCCTCCAGTGGAGACACGCTGTATCGCCACGAGCAAAGCACTGTTGTCGTCAACAGCACAAAGTCAAATTGATGATGATTATGGCTTACGACAACAATGGTGTAACAGTAAGAGACAGAGTGCCCTAAGGAGCCACATTGACAGGGAGATACTACATGCACTTTCTAGGGAACGCTTTTCGGCCAAATAGTCGTCAAAGGAGGTCCGACGCTTCTGCTGCTTCTATAACGCACGTCCGCATACCATTGAACAAGTACGCAGAGCTCAGAAAATATTGAGGCTGAGAAATCCTTCTACATCCTCTCTCAGATGCTGACGTGAGGCCAAAGCTCAAAAATACCACTCCGAGTGAAAGGATTTCCATTGAGGAGGCTTCTGATGTAGTGATCCGACATCAACGAAAATTGCGTCCTAACGGAAGTACAAGATTTTCCGAAACGCTAGGCTGCTGCATCTGTGAAGAATGGAGATTATACCGGATTCCATTAAAGTCATGTAACTAAATAAAAACTAAACCGAACCGCAATTTCACAGTGTGCAGAGGTTTTGAACTGACTCTCGTAGATGGAAGTAAAGAGAAGCAGTGTTGACGAAAGCAAAGTAGTTTTTCACACAAGAAATATTTCGCTACTGTTTGTGAAGAGGTGTTTGAAAATGTATTTGCACAGAAAACATACAAAATATCTGGAACTTTTGGTCCGTGAAGCATGACCCTAACAATGATACTTCTCAAAAGCTGAAAGCTGTGGTTTCGCGGAATGCGCACAGACCGTACACAGTGCTACATCAGAAAAAAACTGGGCCCGACGTAGAATTATTAAGCTACATTTTACTTCAAAAACGTGGGCGTCTCAGCAACGAGTCTTGGTGACACAAACGCTGAAGTTATTTGTCGGCCTCTTCTCATGTACCGCAAAACGTGATGTATAGAAAAGCCGCCAGACTCAACAGTAAATTTCCCGCGCCGGAAGCGAAAATACTGCGTAGCATACAGAAACACAGGCAACGGTCTTGCCACAGTGCACGCACCGGTTCCCGTGAGATCACCGAAGTTAAACGCTGTGGGGCGTGGCTGGCATTTGGATGGGTGACCATCCGGCCGCCATGCGCTGTTGCCATTTTTCGGTGTGCACTCAGCCTCGTGATGCCAATTGAGGTGCTACTCGACCGAATAGTAGCGGCTCCGGTCAAGGAAAACCATCATAAGACCGGGAGAGCGGTGTGCTGACCACACGCCCTCCTATCCGCATCCTCAACAGAGGATGACACGGCGGTCGGATTGTCCCGATGGGCCACTTGTGGCCTGAAGACGGAGTGCTATACTGAAACGCAGGCGTTTTGCCTGTCAGGGAGAACTAGGAAGCAAAGCTCTGACGGGCATAACTCTGACCCATAGCCATGCCTCGTAGAAAGAAAATTAACATTCTCACTCAAATAATATCTGCTACCGCCGTACTATTCAAATGGTTCAAATGGCTCTGAGCACTATGGGACTTAACTTCTGTGGTTATCAGTCCCCTACAACTTAGAACTACGTAAACCTAACTAACCTAAGGACATCACACAGATCCATGCCTGAGGCAGGATTCGAACCTGCGACCGTAGCGGCCGCGCGGTTCCAGACTGTAGCGCCCTAGAACCGCTCAGCCACTACGGCCGGCCGCCGTACTATCAGATTTGCTGACGGTCTATGCAGTATCGTGTGAATGAAATATAACGAAGCTCTGACTCAAGGGAACTACACATTTTCCACTTACGGATATGATGAAAGGGGCGTAAGAAGTAAGCATTGCATAACAGAATATTACATTCTCAGGTAGGCAACGAATTTCTGTACATCACAAGTGAAAACCTGTGAAAGACAGGATGGAGAAACAATGTGAAATAGAAAGATAAGCTATGTAGGGTAATTCCACCATAGCCTCAGGAATTACATCTAGTATTGTCCTTGGAAATCTCATGATGGAATTGATCGACAGTTGTAATGATACAATGCTGCACGTAAGCGCGATTGTTTGTAAATTAGTAGATTATACTTTCTCCTACCATAAACTCGGTTCAGTTTTAACAAGTTTGATATTCGTACACCTCGAGAACACAACTGAATCAGTAACACCACCTATGGAAGTACTAACGCTTCAGGACGTCAAAGTAGTCAATTTTCAACCTTATTTTATTGCCAACTAGTTTCAGCGTTTTCATACACCACCTTCAGGCCCCTGACCGACGTTTAGGAACCATCTACCTCACTTGTGATCAAAACAGGGGACAGCAATACTGGTATTTGTAGATACACTACTGGCCATTAAAACTGCTACACGACGAAGATGACGTGCTACAGACGCGAAATTTAACCGACAGTAAGAAGATGCTGTGATTGTGCAAATGATTAGCTTTTCACAGCATTCACACAAGTTTGGCGTCGGTGGCAACGAATACAAAGTGCTGACATGAGGGAAGTTACCAACCGATTTCTCATACACAAATAGCAGTTGACCGGCGTTGTCTGGGAAACGTTGTTGTGATGCCTCGTGTAAGGAGGAGAAATGCGTACCATCACGTTTTCGACTTTGATAAAGGTTGGATTGTAGCCTATCGCGATTGCGGTTTATCCTATCGCGACATTGCTGCTATCGTTGGTCGAGATCCAATGACTGTTAGTAGAATATGGAATCTGTTGTTCAGGAGGGTAATACGGGACGCCGTGCTGGATCCCAGCAGCCTCGTTTCATTAGCAGTCGATATGACAGGTAACTTATCCGCATGGATGTAACGGATCGTGCAGCCACGTCTCGATTTCTAAGTCAACAGATAGGGAGGTTTGCAAGACAACAACCATCTGCAAGAACCGTTCGACGACGTTTGCAGTAACATGGACTATCAGCTCGGAGATCATGGCTGCGATTACCCTTGACGCTGCATCACAGACGGGAGCACCTGCGATGGTGTACTCAACTATGAACCTGGGTGCACGAATGGCAAAACGTCATTTTTTCGGATAAATTCAGGTTCTCTTTACAGCATCAATATGGTCTCATCCGTGTTTGGCGACATCGCAGTGAACGCACTTTGGAAGCGTGGATTCGTCATCGCCATACTGGCGTATCACCCGGCTTGATGGTATTGGGTGCCATGGGATACACGTTTCGGTCACCTCTTGTTCGTGGACGTTACATTTCAGATGTGTTACGACCCATGGCTCTATCCTTTATTCGATCCCTGCGAAATCTTACATTTCAGCAGGATAATGCACGACTGCATGTTGCAGGTCCTGTACGGGCCTTTCTGGATACAGAAAATGTTCGACTACTGCCCTGGCC
This sequence comes from Schistocerca cancellata, assembly GCF_023864275.1. Classification (NCBI taxonomy): domain Eukaryota; kingdom Metazoa; phylum Arthropoda; class Insecta; order Orthoptera; family Acrididae; genus Schistocerca; species Schistocerca cancellata. Next base: position 155,228,318 of record NC_064627.1, read on the forward strand.
AACACATTCTCCAGATCTCCCACAAACTGAAAGCGTCTGGTCACTGGTGGCCGAGCAACTGGCTCGTCACAATACGCCAGTCACTACTCTTGATGAACTGTGGTATCGTGTTGAAGATGCATGGGCAGCTGTACTGTACACGCTCTGTTTGATTCAATGCCCAGGCGTATGAAGCCCGTTATTACGGCCAGCGGTGGTTGTTCTAGGCACTGATTTCTCGGGATCTATGTACCCAAATTGCGTGAAAATGTAATCACATGTCAGTTCAATATATTTGTTCAATGAATACCCGTTTATCATCTGCATTTCTTCTTGGTGTATCAATTTTAATGGCCAGTAGTGTATTTAGCCGGTCGCTGTGGTCGAGTGGTTCTAGGCGCTTCAGTCCTGAACCGCGCTGCTGCTACGGTCGCAGGTTCGAATCCTACCTCGGACATGGATGTGTGTGATGTCCTTAGGTTATTTAGGTTTACGTAGTTCTAAGTCGAGGGGACTGATGACCTCAGATGTTAAGTACCATCGTGCTTAGAGCCATTGGAACCATTTTGAGTAGATAATAATTGCAGTGACCACTTCAACCGTCACCTGCAGACTCAGTGCTCCTGCTGTCATACTAAATCGCATCCCAGACCATAACCAGCGTGTCTAGCACATACATAGGTTGGTTGCATGCCCTCAACTTGTCTGCTTCTAAGCAACACGCGACCATCAGTGGCACAGAGGCAGAACCAGCTTTTATCAAAAAGCACAACAGACCTCCACTCTGTCCTCCAGTGAGCTCTCGCTTGACCCCACTGAAGCCGCAAACGGCTATGGTCTGGGGTCATTGGAGTGTACGCTACAGGGCGTTTGGCTCGGAGCTCTGCTTGAAGTAACCGATTGGTAACATTTCATTGTGTTACTGTGGTGCCAACTGCTGCTCAGATTGCTGTTGCGGATGCACTACGATGCGCCACAGCCACAGTGTGGATGCCATGGTCCTCCCAGTCGGTAGGGCCACTTGCCCGTTAGGTGCCTGTCTTCCTGCGGTCACACATTCTCGTTGCCACCGCTGCCAAGAGTCATGTGCAGTGGCTACATATCATGTTTTCCTGCGTTATCGCAGAAGGAACGTCCTGTCTCTCCTAGCCCTACTATACGAGTCATTCAGACTCACTGCAGTGTTGATAATGGCGACTTTATGGCCTTAAATGCTTTCTTGACTAACATCAACTCACTACGTCCAGCCTCAAAGCTAACTAACGTCTCGACCGTTACAGCGTGTATATGAAGATTATCTGATTTTGATCGTCTTAGTGGCGCTTCTAGTGCCACTCATACGCAACTGGCGTGAAATTTGAACAGACATCATCTTTCAGATGTTAAAACACGACTACCACCTTCCTTTAATGTCGCACTGTTACTTCTTGGTGTTGTGCCTTTTTTCCGTCGGTGTTCATGGTCTTGCCACTCTGTCACAGTAAATGGCTGAACCCAAAGGTAAACTTCAGCCATAGTTTATAAAAGACATCATATTTACGCCAGTGACTCTAACACTTTCTTTATTTCGCGATTGCAATGTCGGCCTTAGGCCATTATGAAGTGCAGACTTTTGTGGCTTTACGCCATGTCAACTTAAAATGAGCTGACACATTTACATGTCGTTGTCATTACTATTAAATACATTCGTGACGCTGTTACATATTGCGAGCACACACCTCCATATGTCATAAAACAACATAGTCTGTAGACACTCATGTCCGTTAGCCCTACACTAGTCACTTTCGTTTGGTGCATAAAGGAAGATATTAGTTAGATTACATCATTGTCAGACAGAGATTCCGAAATCAGATAGAGGATTGTACGGCGTGCCACCAGCCGATATAAACTCAAACCACAATGTAGTACCGATGGAAAGTAGGCTAAAGATTAAGAGATTACTCACGAAGAATCAGAACGCAAAGAGGTACTAAGAAATAAAGAGACACACTTGAAGCTCTGTGAGACTATAGATAGTGCAATAAGGAATAGCTCAGTATGTAGTACGAGGAATGGACATCTCTGAAAAGGGCAAACACAGAAGTTGGAAAGAAAAACGTAGATACAAAGAAGGTAAGTGTGTATATACCACAGGTGACACAGGAAATGCTTCAGCTGATCGATGAAAGAAGAATATGCAAAAGTGTTCAGGGAAATTCATGAATACAGAAACACAACTCGCTGAGGAATGAAATAATAGGAAGTGTAGGGAAGGTAAGACGAAATGGATACATGAAATACGTGACAAAATCGAAGAAGAAATGACTGTCGGAACGACTGGCACAGCATCCAGGAAAGTCAATACAACCTTCGATGAAATTAAAAGGAACGGTGGTAACATTAAGTGTGCAAGGGAATTACACTTTTAAATGCAGAAGAGAGAGTGGATAGGTGCAAAGACTATGAGGAGAAAGATTATTCTGATGTGACAGAAGAAGAAGCAAGAGTCGATTTAAAAGAGATAGGAGATCATGTAATAGCTTCAAAATTTAAAAGAACTTTTTAAGACCTAACACCATATAAGGCAGAAGGAATAGATAACATTCCATCAGAATACCTAAAATCATTGGGGGAAGTGGCAACAGAATTACTACTCCTGTTAGTGTGTAGACTATATGAGTCTGACGATCTTCCATCTGACTTTCGGAAAAACATCGTCTACACAATTCCGAAGATTGCAAGTGCAGAAGAGTGTGAGAATTATTGCACAGGGTAACACCTCATGCATCCAATTCCCTGACAACAATAATAAACAGAATAAGGAAAAAGTAAATTGGGGATGTGTTAGATGACAACCATTCTGGCCTTAGGTAAGGAAAAGGCACCAGAGAGGCAGTTCTGACGTTGTCGTTGGTAATGGAAGAAAGACTAAAAAAAATCAAGGCATGTTCATTGTATTTGTCGACATGGAAATAACCTTGGCCAGTGTAAAACGGTGCAAGCTGTTCGAAAATCTGAGAAAATAGAGGAAGCTATCGGCAGAGAGGGGTAATATACAACATGTGTAAGACCAAAAGGAATAATAAGAGTGGGAGATTAAAAAGGGGATAAGACAGGAATGTAGTCTTTCGCCCACACTGTTGAATCTATACGTCGAAGTAGTAATGATGGAAATAAAAGTTAGGTCTGGGAGTAGAATTAAAAGTCAAAGGAAAGGGTATCAATGATACGATTCGCTGATGACATTGCTATCCCCAGTGTAAGTGAGGAAGAATTACATGATCTGCTGAAGCCGGCCGAAGTGGCCGTGCAGTTCTAGGCGCTTCAGTCTGGAACCGCAAGACCGCTACAGTCGCAAGTTCGAATCCTGCCTCGGGCACGGATGTGTGTGATGTTCTTAGTTAGGTTTAACTAGTTCTAAGTTCTAGGGGACTAATGACCTCAGAAGTTAAGTCCCATAGTGCTCAGAGCCATTTGAACCATTTTTATCTGCTGAACGGAGTGAACAGTCTAATGAGTCAGAATATGGACTGAGAGTATCTCGAAGACATACGAAGGTAATGAGCAGTAGCAGAAATATGAACTGCGGGAAACTTAACATCAAGTGTGATGGTCACTAAATAGATGAAGTTAAGGAATTCGCCTACATACGCAGCAAAATAACCAATGGTGGACGGAGCAAGAAGTACATCAAAAGCAACTAGCACTGGCGAAAAGGGCATTCCTGGCCAAGAGAATTCTACTAATCACAAACATTTGTCTTAATCTGAGGAAGAAATTTCTGAGAATGTACGTTTAGAGCACAGAACTGTGTCGTAGTCACACAGGGACTGTGGTGAAACCGAATCAGAAGAAAATCGAAGCAACTGAAATTTGGTACTACAGAGGAATGCTGAATATTGGGTTGTCTGATAAGATAGGTAATGAGGAGGTTCTGCACAGAATCAGAGAGGAAAGGAATTTATGGAAACCAATGACAAGAAGAAGAGTCAGGACGATATGGAATCTTTTAAGACTTCAGAAACTTTCATGGTACTACAAGGAGCTATAGAGGATAATAACTATAGAGGAAGATATCCAGCAAATCATTGAGAACGTAGGCTGCAAGTGCTACACTGAGATGAAGAGGTTGACAGGTGTGAAATTCGTGGCGGCTTCAAATCAGTCAGACGACTGTCGTCATAACCAACTCCAACAGTTACACTGTCTTGCAGAAGGAAGTGTTGCTGTGCGTCTTGTCATCTTTAGCGTTTGATGGTTGTCTCACATCTGGATAAATTATATGTGGATTGCTATTAATATATATTGCATGCAGCAGTGTATGCAACATTTGAAAAATAAAAAATAGTACTGCCTTGGACTCTATTGCCATTTCATGTCCAAAACGAACAAGGATATGATCCTATACGCAAGGCGCAGAGCGACATCACTCGTTGCGAACTTGTATGAGAGCAGCACATGTATATTACAAGCTACGACCACTGATACGTCTGCCTGTACTTTGAATACAGCCATTAATTCGCTCTTAAGGGAGAACAGTGACTAACAAGTTTGGCGCCGTAAAGAAATTCTGGAACTGATACTCTCTGAATATGTTATGATACTTCAGTTGGAGGTCTATGGTTTCCAAGAAGAAAATGATGATAGTTTTACCTCTTATTAAATGTTAGAGTTGCTGAAATCAATGAAGTTTTGTTAAGTGCTTTTTGACACGTAAAGAAAATTTACTGAATGATGGAGCAGTTTGATTCTGCGGACTAATATTTGTTTCCTACACAGTTTATACCTTTGCTATGTGATCCTTCACATAGATTTTACAGGCTGCCTCAAGTGTATAAAAATATCATGCTTGCTTACAACCGTAAAACCTGCTAAAAGCATTATGATATAAATGCAATATGTCAGACTGATGCACCTCCTCCTATTAAACTGCGCTGTGATGGTTTTGAAAAGGAATCTAAATTATGTTCTTTCACAAGTTTGTTTTTTTCTTCAACAATAATAATATATGTAGGCACTGAAGCTCTGCTGATAGATTGGATTACGGTAATGTTAGGAGTTTAAGTCGAACAGACCAGACAGTGAGCCACAGTTCCTTAGTCTTGTCATTAAGTTTTATTTCATGCGTGAATGAGTCAGCGGGGCCGCTGCATATTACGGCCGTTATGAAGGTGGACGGCTAATCAGCCCACGGCTCTCGACATAAGTGTGCCTGTATCTCAACAACAGAACAATGACCTATTACGACTTCGACAAGTATCAACTGAACTGAGGTTGCAGTGGTAGGTCGCGAACAGTAGTGGCTCTGACTCTCAGTAAGTAGGAATATTTTTAGGTAGAATAGGACATGGGTAGAAGTAAGTACAAAAGGAAATATATTTTCTTTTATTGCTTTATACATGCATACTTCTTTACAGTCATTAAGTAGCACAAAATTTCGCTAACGGTGTCTTCTACAAGACTTAACTTCTAGCTGTCTAGCGTTAAGTGGAATAGGCGCCATCTGTGAACTGCATCACTTCAGACTTTATAGTATCTACACTTTTACACTTTGACACTTGGTGAATACGCACCACTCCAGTTGCTTCATATTTACACCACTGTCACGCATATATTCCACAAATTAATGGTATGCCCTTTACATTTCTACATACCGACGCCAACGTCTAAGTCTCTCTGTTACTGTCATTAAGGCACAATGGAGATCAACCAGTTTTACAATGCTGGAATATTTTAGGTATATGTTCGTGACCGATGAGGTTATTTCAACCATTACGTTTCCTTACATATCAACTACGGACATCTTACGTCCTAATTTTTGAAAGTCAATAGGAGTGTGTGATGGATCATATTTTGTCGTCATTATCTTCTCTATGTATATGTAATGGTTCAAATGGCTCTGAGCACTATGGGACTTAACATCTATGGTCATCAGTCCCCTAGAACTACTTAAACCCAACTAACCTAAGGACCACCCAGTCATCACGAGGCAGAGGAAATCCGTGACCCCGCCGGGAATCGAACCCGGGAACCCGGGCGCGGGAAGCGAGAACGCTACCGCACGACCACGAGCTGCGGACTGTACACATAATGCTACAAGATAATCCCTACTCACACCATGAATACACCACTTTAGTACCGACACGTTGTGCGTTTTCTACTTCTATAAATACTTATAATTCATTATCAGGGTCTGGCCTATATTCACATGTTTACATTGAGGTGACAAAAGTCACTGGATACCTCCTAATATCGTGTCCGACCTCCTTTCGCGCGCCGTAGTGCATCTCGTCGTGGCATGGACTGAACAAGCCGTTGGAAAACTCCTACAGAAATATAGAGCCACGCCGTCCATCACTGCGAAAGTGACGACGGTACAGGATTTTGTGCACGAACTGGCCTCTCGATAGCATCTCATAAATGTCTGATGGGATTCATGTCTGGTAATCTGGGTAGCCAAATCATTGGCTCGAATTATCCAGAATGTTCTTCAAACAAATCGTGAACAGTTGTGACTCAGTGACATGGCGCATTGTCATCCATAATAATTCCGTTGTGTTTTGGGGAAATAAAGTGCACGAAGGCCTGGAAATAGTCTCGATATAGCCGAACATATTTCCAATCAATGATCTGTTCAGTTGGAGGACTCAGTCCATTCCAAGTAAACACAGCCAACACCACTGAGGAATCACCACCAGTAGGGATCATCCAGCGGCCGCAGACAGGATAAGAAGAATAAGACCAGCTGTGTTTACCGATCAGCTATTAATAGTAATATTAATAATTTATGAATATATTTATTTATACTTAGATTTTGTTATTTTTCACAGCAGCAGCGCACCGGGCTTCTGATTCCATAATTGCAAAACTGCTGGACCAAGACACTCCATTATTCAACATACTTTTGTCTGCGTCACCATAGCAGCTTTCCGGTTTATCGGACCAACTGTTCGAGTACTCTCTCACAACCACAACCGGGGCACCCACCCCTGGAACGCCCTCAAATCACACAGTCTTATCTACGACCCACAAGAGTATTGCTGTTTGCGAACGCAAACAATCTCAGTGCTAGTGGTTCTACAATAAAGTGACCAAGTCAGAGGATAGTGATATGCTCGTATAAATATGGCTGTAGTATCGCGTGTACAAGGTATAAAAGGGCAAAGCATTGGTGGATCTATCATTTGTACTCAGGTTATTCGTGTGATAAGGTACGACGTGATTCGGCAGCACGATGGGATTTAACACGCTTTGAACGCGGGATGCTAGTTGGAGCTAGGTGCAGGGGCCGTTGCATTTAGGAAATCTTTAGCGAATCGGGGAACGCACTATTCTGACATTCGTAGTGTCAAGACTGTGCCAATATTACCAGATTTCAGAAACTACTTCTCACCACAGACAACGCAGTGGCCGACAGCCTTCAGTTAACAAACGAGAACAGTGGCATTTGCGAAGAGTTGTCACAGAGCATTAAATGACCGCAGAAATCAATGTGGGGCGTATGATGAGCATTGTGTTAGGACAGTGCGTCCAAACTCTGCGTTAATGGGCTATGGCAGCAGACGACCGACGAGAATGCCTTTTGCTAACAGCACGACATCCCCTGCAACGCCTCTCCTGGGCTCCTGATGACCATATCGGCTGGACCATAGAAGCCCTTAAAACCATGGCCTGGTCAGATGAGTCCAAATTTCAGTTTGTGAGAGCTGATAGTAGGGATCGAATGTGGCGCAGACCCCACGAATCCATGAAGCCAAGTTGTCAACAATGCACTGTCCTCAAGTTGGTTGGTGGCTCCATAAGGGCGTGGGCTGTGTTTACATGGAATGGACTAGTTCGTCTGAATGTTCTGCTACCTGGAGACAGTTTTGAGCTATTGATGGACGTCATGTTCCCAGACAGCAACGGAATTTTTATGGATGACAATGCGCCATGCCATCGGGCCACATTTGTTCGCAAATGGTTTGAAATAGATTCTCAGCTCGGACGAATGATTTGGTGACCCAGACCACCCGACATGAATTGCATCGAACATTTATCGGACATAATCGAGCTGTCAGATTGTGGATAAAATTCTGCACCGACAACACGTCATGTGTAGAGACAGCAAGGCTCAGTACTTTTGCAGAGGGCTTCCAACGGCTTGTTGAGTAGATGCTATGTCGAGTTCTCCACTACACCGTGAGAAAGGTGGTTCGACATGATATTAGGAGGTTTCTCAAGAATTTTGTCACCTCAGTGACCTCACTGTACTGTAATATGCGATTTGTCCATCTCGAGGAACTACTTTATTCAGTATACTGAGGCACAGGCAGCTGCAAATGATTACGTTAAAACAGCACCATTCACTTTGTGTAAGCTGATTCAAAGTTTGGCGTCCAATGCATGAGTGCTGTTGGCTAAATAAATCAAAATATCGTATGCCTTTACTTGTGGCTGTTCTATGTTATTAAGTCTAATTTTCCTTGTTTAAAGACGTTTAAGAGCCTTGTGTTTAACGGTGTTGCTATTTGTTTTCCCTTGGTTATTCGAAGAAATGTGACTTTTAAATGTTTCTGCACTCTCATAATTTATTACGGCCATTCTTGTTCAACGAAGTGTAAAAGCTTAATATTTGTCTGTAATAGTAACTGTCCTTCCATGGGTTATTAGAACTGCATGTTGAGAAAGAAAATTGAACCTGGAATTTCTTGATTTGTCTGATTGACAGTTTGTCTCGGCCCTTGTTTCTTAAAGGATACTCCCGTATCAATTCCCTTAGAATGTTGTGTGTTCGACATTGGATGGTCTGAGCCGTCTTGCTTAAGAAGTTTAATTTACTTAGCTGTTGGTCAGTAACCGTGGCTTGCTTGATATAGCGTACCTTACATTTCCTTTTTAATATTTAATCTAACCCTTTTTAATGGTTACTCACGGCTGTTCTCACGTAGTGAGAATAAGCATATTCATATACTGATGCTACCAGTTAGTCACAGCTGGTCTCTCAATAAGGTCAGAAACGGCGGCTTACTTAACACTCTGTCATATTTCCTTTTATATATTTAAGTTAACTTTTTGAGTAGTCAGTCACAGCTGCCCTTCCGCATTAAAAATTTTCATATTTATACTCTGATACCGCCAGTTAGTCACGGTTATTTTCTCAGTGAAATTGCTCTTAGTTTCTGGTGAAATTATTGACCTGTTTAACATTTTGGGTTACAGCCGCTTTCTGAAGGAAGGTGGTGTTATGATCCGTTCTGACCCATTTTCCCCAATAGGCTGAATAAAATTTTGGTGTTTTACAACTAACTAAATTTGTTCAACTGGATTTGAGTCGGTCGTTGCTATCTTGCCTAGTAATAGTAACTTAAAATTTTTCTTGTTAATTTCACTGCTGGTCGGTCGGAGCCGTTTGGGATAAAGAAAATTTTTATCAAAAGTAATTTTAAATGTGTATGTGGAGACATACATGTCCTCTGGAAATAGTGGACAGAATCCTTTCAGTAAAGAAGTAATTTGTCTGAATTTGATTGAGACAAGAAAGTAAATGTAAGTTCTTATTTAAATGAAACTGTTTGTATTTCTTAATACAAGAGTTTTAATTGTAACTATTTGCTGAAATTAATGGTGTCTTTTTTTTAAGGAAATGTTTTTAATTGTGTTCTTCTCTTCCAGTATTGCTCAAGTACCGATGTATGAACTGTTTGCTTTCATGCTATCATACATTTTGGGAAGAACTCAGTGGCTTTCCACGCAGAGAGGACGGTGTCCAAGCAGACCAGTCGAAGGTTAAGTACCACCCATCCCTACCGAGTCCTGGGTGCATTTCGAGTTCTCAGCACAGGAGCGAGACAAAGTGTGCCTCGCAACACTCCGTCTTCCTTTACTTTCCTCTCGCTTCCTCTTTCCTTCTATCTCCTGATTGCCACTCCACCATGTATTTCACCGATGTAGGAGGTGGGCAACGTCGATGTACAAAGGCAGACTGCGTCAATAGGGATGGGGCATGGCATGGCCAGAGCCAGTCCGAAACCCGTTCGAGAAAGATGCAGAGTACACAACAGGATTATATGTTTTGAGCGTTATACTGATGCTGAATAGGAATATCCGCTAAAACCGGAGTGAAGTATTTGGCAGACATGACATCTGTGTGGAAAGCGAGTACATTCTCCCTGTTTTCGGGAACGGTGAGGGCGAATGACTGACACCTTGAAACTGTTTTTTTTTTAATACACTATGGCAACCATGACAGAACAGTCCCTGGCCCTCCAAGCTAAGGGTTTGTAACATTTACATAGATTAGAAGTAGGTTTATGTTATGTAACTGTGTATCTGTAATTAATAAATGTGTATTCTTTAATGATTCAGGTCATTGATTTGTGACAGGAAATTTAAAGTGGTGTAATGTATGTATGGAAAAACCTAATGTTGTTTAAAATAATGAAATTTTATGATATGTGTAAATTTAGAAGAAAAACTTTCTATATTGGAAACTGGTTCATGATTAGGGCACTTGTATTGTAAAATGTAAAAGATGTAGGGAAGTCCCTCCGCAACGGAAGTGGCCCGGCGGGATGTAAACCGTGGTTTTGGCGGTCGAACTGGGCGGCTACTTGGAGGGAACGGTACGCAGTCATTGGCTAGCCGTTGTACGGTACACATCGATGCTGTCAAGGGAGGCAACTGGAAGCCGGTTTGCAAGGTATTTTACCTCGGATGTGGATTTGGCTGTTGCTTGGTGCTCTTGGCAATAATAAATGGCTCTATCACGTTAAAAATCCGTCACCAAGAAGAAATTTTATAGAGCAATCAAACATCAATTCGCTGCAGATCCTCCTGCATTTCAGTACAATTTTCCATTGTTACAACCTCGCCATATATCACAGCATCATCCGCAAAAAGCCTCAGTGAACTTCCGATGTCATCCACAAGGTCATTTATGTATATTGTGAATAGCAACGGTCCTACGACACTCCCCTGCGGCTCACCTGAAATCACTCGTACTTCGGAAGACTTCTCCCCATTGAGAATGACATATTGCGTTCTGTTTTCTAGGAACTCTTCAATCAAATCACATAATTGGTCTGATAGTCCATATGCCCTCACTTTGCTCATTAAACGAGTGTGGGGAACTGTATCGAACGCCTTGCGGAAGTCAAGAAACACGGCATCTACCTGGGAATCCATGTCTATGGCCCTCTGAGTCTCGTGGACGAATAGTGCGAGCTGGGTTTCACACGATCGTCTTTTTCGAAACCCATGCTGATTCCTACAGAGTAGATTTCTAGTTTCCAGAAAAGTCATTATACACGAACATAATACGTGTTCCAAAATTCTACAACTGATCGACGTTAGAGATATAGGTCTATAGTTCTGCACATCTGTTCGACGTCCCTTCTTGAAAACGGGGATGACTTGTGCCCTTTTCCAATCCTTTGGAACGCTACGCTCTTCTAGAGACCTACGGTACACCGCTGCAAGAAGGGGGGCTAGTTCCTACGCGTACTCTGTGTAAAATCGAGCTGGTATCCCATCAGGTCCAGCGGCCTTTCCTCTTTTGAGCGTTTGTAATTGTTTCTCTATCCCTCTGTCGTCTATTTCGATATCTACCATTTTGTCATCTGTGCGACAATCTAGAGAAGGAACTACAGCGCAGTCTTCCTCTGTGAAACAGCTTTGGAAAAAGACATTTAGTATTTCGGCCTTTAGTCTGTCATCCTCTGTTTCAGTACCATTTTGGTCACAGAGTGTCTGGACGTTTTGTTTTGATTCACCTGCCCCTTTGACATAAGACCAAAATTTCTTACGATTTTCTGCCAAGTCAGTACACAGAACTTTACTTTCGAATTCATTGAACGCCTCTCGCATGGCCCTCCTCACATTACATTTCGCTTCGCGTAATTTTTGTTTGTCTTCAAGGCATTGGCTATGTTTATGTTTGCTGTGAAGTTCCCTTTGCTTCCGCAGCAGTTTTCTACGTCGGTTGTTGTACCACGGTAGCTCGTTCCCATCTTGCTTGGAACATACTCATCTAACGCATATTGTACGATGGTTTTGAACTTTGTCCACTGATCTTCAACACTATCTGTACTTAAAACAAAACTTTTGTTTTGAGCCGCCAGGTACTCTGAAATCTGATTTTTGTTACTTTTGCTAAACAAAAAAATCTTCCTACCTTTTTTAATATTTCTATTTACGGCGGAAATCATCGATGCAGTAACCGCTTTATGATCGCTGATTCCCTGTTCTGCGTTAACTGTTTCAAATAGTTCGGGTCTATTTGTCACCAGAAGGTCTAATATGTTATCGCCACGAGTCGGTTCTCTGTTTAACTGCTGAAGGTAGTTTTCAGATAAAGCACTTTAAAAAATTTCACTGGATTCTTTGTCCCTGCCACCCATTATGAACGTTTGAGTCTCCCATTCTATATCCGGCAAATTAAAATCTCCACCTAGAACTATAACGTGGTGGGGAAATCTGCTCGATATATTTTCCAAATTATCCTTCAGGTGCTCAGCCACAACAGCTGCTGAGCCAGGGGACCTATAGAGACATCCAATTACCATGTCTGAGCCTGCTTTAACCGTGACCTTTACCTAAATTATTTCACATTTCGGATCTCCGTCAATTTCCTTCGATACTATTGCACTTCTTATCACTATAAACACGCCATCCCTTTCACTGTCCAGCCTGTCTCTGCGGTATACATTCCAATCTGAGTTTAGAATTTCATTACTGTTTACATGTTGATTCAGCCAACTTTCTGTCCCTAGTACTATGTGGGCATTGTGACCGTTCATTAATGAGAGCAGTTCTGGGACCTTTCTATAGACGCTCCTGCAGTTTACTATTAGCACATTAATATTGTTATTCCCTGTTGCATTTGGCCTACTCCTACTTTGCCGCGTCTCAGGAGGCGTCTTGTCGGGCTTAGGGAGGGAGTTCCCTAAACTAAAAAACTCACGTGTGTACTCCACACGTACTCCGCTACCCTTGTAGCTGCTTCCTGCGTGTAGTGCACGCCTGACCTATTCAGGGGGACCCTACATTTCTCCACCCGATAGCGGAGGTCGAGAAATTTGCACCCCAAATCTCCGCAGAATCGTCTGAGCCTCTGGTTTAATCCTTCTACTCGGCTCCAAACCAGAGGAGTGAGATCGGTTCTGGGAACGATACTACAAATAGTTAGCTCAGATTCCACCCCGCGAGCGAGGATTTCCGCCTTCACCAACTCCGCCAACCGCCTGTACGAACTGAGGATGACCTCTGAAGCCAGACGCCAGGAGTCATTGGTGCCGACGTGAGCAACAATTAGCAGTCGGGTGCACCCATTGCTCTCTGTCGCCGCCGGCAGGGCCTCCTCCACATCTCGGATGAGACCTCCCGGCAAGCAGACAGAGTGAACACTGGCCTTCTTCCCCGACCTTCCCGCTATTTCCCTAAGGGGCTCCATCACCCGCTAACGTTGGAGCTTCCAATAACTAATAAACCCCTCCCCCCCCCCCCACCCGTGTGTCTGCTCGGACCTTGCTGGAGGAGCAGCCACATGTCCACTGACAGGCAGAGCGGGTGATGCCACACGGCCAGCTTCCACATTGACCCTCCGCCTCGTGCGCCGCGAACGCCGCTGAACCCGCCACTCCCCTTGGGGAGAGGGTGGCCCAACCGCGCCCGGTACCCGCGAAGATGTCTTGACAGCAGGGACAGTGGGTGAAGCATATAACACCTGGGGTGTACCTTGCGACGCACCAGACTCCCCACTGCTGCTACACTCCGAGGCAGCAGCCTGAAGACGGCTGACCGCGGTCATCAGCACGTTCAGCTGTTCGAGAACAGTAGCCAGCTCCTCCTGCGTCCATAGACAGCAGTCACACATCCTGTCCATCCTAAGAAATCAATTTACTGTAGAGAGTTAATCAACTTTTAATATACTGCTAATTCACTAAGGGCGGCTGATAGTTTACTAAACTGTGGTTACTAGACACTTCTTGTAGAAAACAATGAAAATAGCACTACCTGTCTCTGGACTGTATTCAAAACAAACACTAGCACTACTGGCACTATGGCTGACTAAAGGGACTCTCTCTGACTGTATTCAAAACAAACATGAAATCTATGGAACACTATTACTAGCACTCGACAATTAAAGCTTCCTAAAAGCAAATACACACGGAAGAAGAAGTGACAAGTAAGAAAAATACAGTTAATACTTAAATTAACGTAGCTCGCTGCACAGCAGAAGTGACGCAGACGGCAGTTACGACGACACTGGCTGGCGAACGACCGATTCTTCATTCGTATATGAATTTTACTACTTTCATTAACCCCAAAGTTAAAGCCTGTTTAGCTTTTGTATTGGCAACGGCTTTGCCGCATTGGATACACCGGTTCCCGTGAGATCACCGCAGTGAAGCGCTGACGGGCGCTGTCGGGCGTGGTCGGCACTTGGATGGGTGACCATCCAGGCCGCCATGCGCTGTTGCCACTTTTCGGGGTGCGCTGAGCCTCGTGATGCCAGTAGAGGAGCTACTCGGCCGAATAGTAGCAGCTTCGGTCAAGAATACCATAACGACCGGGAGAGCGGTGTGCTGACCACACGCTCCTCCTATCCGCATCCTCCACTGAGGATGACACGGCGGTCGGATGGTCCCGGTGGGCCACTTGTGGCCTGTAGACTGAGTGTTTCTTTTAGTCTTTACATTAATTGCACTATATTCAAAATTACAGTCTGATAGCTTCATTCATTATTCAAACACGCAGTCAAAATTTCCCAAATCCTGTCAGAGTGTAACATTAGCTTGTGTCACGGCAGGTTACTGTTATACGTGGCTTTTCCATGACAGGATGGCTCAAATGGTTCAAATGACACTGAGCATCAGTCCCCTAGAACTTAGAACTACTTAAAGCTAAATAAACTAAGGACATCACATACATCCATGCCCGAGGCAGGATTCGAACCTGTGACCGTAACAGTCGCGCGGTTCCGGACTGAAGCGCCTAGAACCGCTCGGCCACCGCCGCCGGCCTCTATGACAGGACTTAGGTTAGGTTGTTAGAAAAGAGTGGTGTATAACGAAGCTAATGTTATAGGTTGGCCCTCGTTATAACAATCTGCACCAGAAAAGTTTAATCAGGTTAAAAAAATCAACAAATCAGCCACCAATGTAATTTAGCTACAAGACAAACGCGGCAAGGAAAACGGATAAACGATTTGAGCGTAGTTACCTGGAAAGTCCAAAGCCTCAACCGTTCAGAGCCCCCTTCGATAGCAGCATCAGAGATAACAAGCTATAACACGTTATAAGATAGGTGTAGCGGCATCACAGGAAACAAGACGGACAGGCGAAGGGGTATGCGTAGCAGATACGAACGCTATAATCTTCTATACATGAAATGAATTCGCAATTGCGAATATGGACAATCGTCAGCCGCAAAATGGAATTACAGCAATGAAAATTTGTGCTGGACTGAGACTGGAACCGGGATTTCACGCTTACTGCGATCGGTCGCCTTACAGTTAGGGTATTTGTGCTCGATTCACCGCCAGACCGGAACATCCATATGCCGGCAACCACATGTATACGACCTGCTCTCATACACCCATTATGTATATTCGCATACAGCTGATACATTTTAATTAAAAGTCAAAAGTCACTTACTCGGTGTCTGCGGATAATTACAATATGCAGTGCCTGCGTTGTTCAGAAGTACGATCCAACGTTTTTTTCCGGACATGCATGCATTCAGTTATACAGCTAATGGTTGCCTACATTAGAAACTGCCAATAAATTTCATGTGTTTCATAACGACCATAGTCGCTACAGTGCCTGACGTTCAGGCATGCACGCTTCTTCCAAGGAACGTTGCATCGTAATTCTGAAGAACATAGGCACTGCAATGTCGTATTTATCCGCAGACAGCGGGCAAGCGCTTTTCAATTAAGGTGTCTCCCCTGTACGGGAATATACACAGTCGATATACGAATGCCGAGTGTAGATGAATGGTTGACGGCGTAGGGAACTTTGGGTCTGGCTATGAATCGTGCTCGGACAACCTAATGGTACGTGACCTCTCACGATAAGCCTTTAATTCGGCTTTGAGTCCAGGTCGGACACGAATGTTCACTGTCCTCTTTCCATTATACAGCAGATGATTGATCATATTCATTGCATCGTACTTCTGAACAACATAGGCACTGCAATATCGTATAATCTTCTATACACGATAATCTTCAAGACAATCTGAGACGGTTTTGCCATCAGTGATAATACAGCAAACCAAGTAAAGCAGTTCAAAACAGTGGTTCAAATGGCCCTGAGCACTATGGGATTTAACATCTGAGGTCATCAGTCCCCTAGAACTTAGAACTACTTAAACCTAACTAACCTAAGGACATCACACACATCCATGCCCGAGGTAGGATTCGAACGTGTGACCGTAGCGGTCGCGCGTTTCCTCAAAACAGTGAACAACCGTTTGTCATACATTACACTCAATCAGGAAAGCAATGACGCAATCTTAGTCAATGTTCATGTCCCTACTGAAGGCAAGACAATGATGAAAAAGAAGAGTTTTATGCAGAGCTAGATCGTGTTCAGGAAAAAGTCCTGGAAAGGAACGTACATGTAATACTAGGTTGTTTTAATGCAAATGTAGGCACTACCATAAGAAATTACAGCTTGCTCGAAGAAATTATCAATGAATGCTTAAAAATGATAAAATTTTCCTCTACGAAGAACATGGTTATCAGCTCAACAGCATTCCCACGCAAGAAAATTCATCCAGGAACATCGTGCCCACCCGACAGAAAAGCTAAGTTAGAAAGATCATGTAATGATAGACAGGCAGCACAGGAGAATAGTGAAAGATGTCGTAGACCGACTAGGAGGGGAGTATAGGAAAGATAATTTCTAAGGTACAAATGAAACTAGTCCTAGAAAGTTCAGGTTTCGTAAGAAAAAAAAGAATGGAATGCCTGGGTTTGGCGTGGCAAAAAGTGAAGGAAAACGTACTCTGAGGCAGAAATATATAAAATTTTCGATTTACTAAGGAATGCAAATGATGTAGATGATGTACAGAAAATACGGTACACTGTCAAAACGACCGCGACAGCCCCTGCGAATAAAGTGCTGGACAGAAAGAATAAAACAGGGAAGAAGAAGGGATGCGGAAATGTAGTAGAGAAGGAAGAAAGCATGTTAGTTATGGCTACAGCATACAGATAACGAAACACAGGAGGAAAAACATCTGAAAGTGCTCTGAGAGACATCGATAGAACTGGGAACTGGATAACGAAAATACCTAATACAAATTCTTGAAAATGTGGAATGGTGAGCCGAAACCCTGGCAGGAGGACATTCTTCCAGCATGTGAACACAGCAAGAAAACCGTTCAACGCGAGAATGCAAACATGTACTATGGTTGCTGAATCAGTCTTAGAGCGATGGAAAGAATATTTCAGTGAGCTACTGAACTGCCCTGACCCAAAGTTACGTTTCAATGAAAACCAGGAAGAAACAAATGAGACAACGATTGATACCGCGGTGGAAGACATAGCAAAAGCCATACGGAAGATGAAAAGCAATAAACCACCAGCAGATGGTGCAGTCTATGCGGAAATGTTGAACAATGGAGGAAGGAGACTACAGTCCGAGATGTGCGAACTCCTTCATCTCATTTGGAAGGCTTAGGCTCATCTGACAGACAGTAGACATTTGTCGAATATACAAGACATGAAGCAAGATGGACTGCTCTAACTGCCGGGGAATCATTTTAATGAAAGTGGCATGCAAGGCCCTTTCTACAATCATTTAAGAAAACCCGTAACCATTCGCAGAACACGTTGTGGAGAAGAAGAGACTGTATTCCGTCCAAACCTTTCAGTCACTGATAGTGGGTGTGCTCTTAGGTTAATTCAATAGAAATATTGGGAAAGAGAAAGAAATGAGCTAGTATTGTTAATACTTTTTAAAAGTACTGTGACCGCTCAATGTCATTTAATACGATCACGACGACACCCCTCGATCGACGTTAGCACTCGTGGTGTTACTCGCCTTCATACATGGCAGTGGACGTTTGAAAATTCGTGACGCTAGCTCAATGGTTGTCAATTGATTTAAATGTTATTCCCGGCTGACTCTTAATTCAATTACTGCCACGGGAATGAGGAGAAAGCACACATCCTGGTGATACCAGCATTATGCGTATTTAGATGTTCGATTAATCTGAATGGTTTGCAGATGTTCCAGCGATTCTAATCGAACTCTATGCTGATGTACCGACAAGGACCATTTTCACAGATAAACATGCAAGTACGTAATGGATGTTCAGTTTCTCAAAATATTTCGTCGCACTCTCACATTATACATTCGCTGTAAGAACAATTTCATGCATTTACATTTTTGGTGTCCCGCAATATTGGTTGGCTAAATATTATGACGATACGTTGTATACAACTTCCACAGATATTGTTTATCATGTCGTCAAGACTACGTAATAAAGCCAAGGTCGTGGATGAAATTGAAATGTAGTTTGTTTATTAACACATTTCTTTCACTAACTAAACATGAAATATGAATCGGTATTGGAGGTGATGATCCTATCCTTCTTTTCTGTATTAAAATGGTCGATATTGTGTTCTGAATAACGCGTGTCATATAATGTCCAAATATCAACACGACCCAGGCTATCAGTTCGGCACTCAAAATGTCTACTCTTCGCTCTCGAAATGTTTGATGTGATTTTCTTTCACACGCAGGGTTCAATTTAACGGTGTATGCACTGTTTTTAGTATTTTAGATCCCCGTTAATTAATATCTGGTAGTTAATAAGCGAACTATTTTTATGCTGGCGCGTTGTTTGTATCAGTTACCCCCCGCAACCGTCGAAGAATATGATTCTATTAACGTTCCGCGCACATGCGTTTCACAATTTTATAAAATGCTGACTTACGTAAACTATAGCTTTCCGTTGCATACAACTTTCGTGGGTTCCACAACCATAATAGTTTTCCAAGAGTATTTTTCCCAGCTAACACAAAGTTCGAATTATGTTGTCGGAATAATTTTCACTTCACCCGACAATAAACGTCTCTGATCACTTCGTCACACATAATGTATTTTAAACGTGCTTGAAGTGTCTTTAAATAATCTCCTTAACGAATTTCGCAGTCGCGTACCAATTTTTCATCGACTAGCCCGATCGCGATAACTGAAGGTAGAGAGCTCAATAACGTGTTACATGTTCTTTTATATGTATTAAAAACAAACGCGCCTCTATATCTTTCTGTCCCGCTTGGTCTTTGCTACTTTGGTTTTTATTACTTTTCATTATATTGCTTCTTAGTAATACTGTGCAGTTATTAAAGTTTCGTATTACTTTCCCCTTTTTAATTCTTCCAAAATAAAGTCCATTTATCCCCGATTTTAATTAATATGATGCTAATTGACACGCCTGCCCGCAAAGTACCGTTATAGTACGTATGACAGTATTCATCAATATATACTCTACAAATTCCTGAAAGAGTTCCGAATCTCAAATAAGTTCATTGAAACCATGAGATAATCCAGGTGGGATAAAAAGAAGTGGAGGAGTATACCCTACCTTTTCCATTAAGCACTGGATTAAGACAGAGAGATGCACTGTCATGTGCACTGCTTAATCTAACCATTAAGGAAGTCGTAAGAGTACAAGGGGCGTTCAGTAAATAATGCAACTCATTTTGTTTTTGAAAGAACGTTTTATTGTCGATTGCAGTACACCACATTATTTCCCACTATTTTGGCCGCAAAAACCACATTTTTTAAAATAATCGGCCTACTGGGAGGACCTGTGTGCCCGCATGGTACCACTGTACTGGTAGGATTAGCGTAATGAGTAGCGTCTTTGAACAATAATGAGTTTCAGTTGGGGCGGTGGTCCGCGTCATAATTCTCCCAAATTTTTAAAAAGGGATCCGTACCAGATCGGGTTGACGGAGGAGATAGGGAAGATCCAAAGAAGAGCGGCGCGTTTCGTCACAGGGTTATTTGGTAACCTTGATAGCGTTACGGAGATGTTTAACAAACTCAAGTGGCAGTCTCTGCAAGAGAGGCGCTCTGCATCGCGGTGTAGCTTGCTCGCCAGGTTTCGAGAGGGTGCGTTTCTGGATGAGGTATCGAATATATTGCTTCCCCCTACTTATACCTCCCGAGGAGATCACGAATGTAAAATTAGAGAGATTAGAGCGCGCACGGAGGCTTTCAGACAGTCGTTCTTCCCGCGAACCATACGCGACTGGAACAGGAAAGGGAGGTAATGACAGTGGCACGTAAAGTGCCCTCCGCCACACACCGTTGGGTGGCTTGCGGAGTATAAATGTAGATGTAGATGTAGATCAACATCGGAGCCAACGTTTTGCTGCATCAATACCCGCCCTGTCTTCCCCATACTGCTTCCCGCAATCTTCATTGGGCCAAAAAGATGAAAATTGGAACGTGCGAGATCCGGGATTTATGGTGGATGACGAGAAACTTCCCAGTGAGTATTTGTGACCTCCTAATGGTAGCGTAGACTTGTGTAAGACCTTTCGTTGTCATGAAGAAGGAGAAGTTCTTTTTGCATTTTTGTGGCGACGAACGCGCTTAAGTCGTTTTTCAGTTTCCTGAGGATAGTACAATACGCTTCAGAGCTGAGCGGTGCAACTTGAGGGAGGACGTCAAACAGAATAACTCCCTCAGAGTTCCAAAAGGCCGTCGCCATGGTTTTACCGGGTGAGGGTGTGGCTTTGAACTTTTTCTTCATAGGAGAGTTGGTGTAGCGCCACTTCGTGCATTGCCGTTTTGTTTCCGGTTCGAGATGACGAAACCATTTTTGATCACCTGTGACGATGGTAGACAAAAAATTGTCACGATCTACCTCGTTACACAGAGGCAACTCCGGACAGATGGTCATCCTTTGCTCTTTATGGCCTGCTGTTAGGCGACAAGAAACCCAGCGGGCACAACCTGATGAGTACGAGTGGACGAGCGTGTCAACAATACCAACATAGATGTCCAGTTGTGCTGCGAGATGCGTGTTTGTTATCCGTCGATCACCTCGAATGAGTGTCCGCACGTTCCAACATTGCAATAGTGAAAATTCTGCGCGGACGCCGGCACGTGAGAGATCGGACAGGTTTCGTGCGACGTTGTTGAGATGATGACGCCTCACCCAACGACTCACCGTGCCTTTGTTCACTCCAGGTCTCCGGAGACATTCCACAAGCGCCTACGAACATCTGGGCTGCTTCAGTTTTCCACCAAAAGAACCTCAGCGTAGCTTTCTGGTTGCAACCCACCTCCATTACAGAAGCCAATTTGACGGCTACATATAGCGAAGCCGCCTCCCGAAACTTTATGAAACCATAGGAGCTAATGCGGGACATTCCATGATTTTTTCCACCGAAATTGGCCAAGGAAAAAATATGTTTGAATTTTCTCATTTTGAAAGTACTGAGGGGCAGTCTGTTTTAATTGTTAAAAACCATTCAATAGCCAAGATCACATAAAATATTTATTTATGTAAGACAACCTATTTCAACAGGCTTTGCTGTTATCTTCAGGGCTTAAAAACGTTTTTGATGTAAAACGTATTCATTTTAAATGAACCCCACCCACGGGATGTCAAGTGGATAAAAATCAGAACATTTATCCACGAGGCGTCTTATGAGTGAAGTTCAGCGTAAAAGGAAGATTTTTAAGACCTGAAGATAATGGCAAAGTCTCTTGAAACCGGCTGTCTTAAATAAACAAAAATTTTATTCATCTCTCCTGTTGAATGATTTTCACGGAAAAAGATGTGTTGCCTTACTTACCGAACGCCCTTCGTATAAGACTGCAATGGGCTACGAAGGGAAGGTGGCAAGTTTTAGATAATTTCTTAAACAGACGAGATAGCGTTAGTGAGCGAGAGTGAAACATATCTTGGGGACATGCATAAAATGTTCACCACAGTAGCAAGTAAAGCAGAACTACTTACCAGCAAATAAAAAACAGAACATATGTAAATAATGGAACAAAATGTGCACAAGATCATACAATTGGTGGAGACAAATTCATGTCTCTTGATCAGTTCAACTACTAGGGAAGCTGGTGCAGTTGTTGAAATCAAATATCCATACATGTAAAAGTACTAATTTCTGCTGGCTTCAGACTCCTTTATGCCGTCATAGCAAAATGGGCGAAAATTATTGTGGCACTGTACGCCCCACTGTCTTCCGTGGTTCAGAAAGCTGGACACTAACTAAAAGGGAGACCAAACAAAGGCGATGAGAAGCATATGGGGGCCGGTGAGAGAGGGAGATGCATGGAGAACAAGGAAAAATAATCAAATTCATGAGATCATGAAACAGTCCACAGTTTTACATTATCAAAAGAGCATACGACTTCAATCGGCGGGTCACGCAATCCGTTAAGCCAGATACCCGATTCTTAAGCAAGCTTTCATTGCAGACATTGCAACAAGGAGATGTCTAAGTAGGCAAAGGCAAGACCATGTAAAGAAGGATGTCGAAGATAGGAACATAGACTGTGGGAGGAAACTTCAACACACAGAATGCAGTGGAGACTTTTGATGCAGTAGGGAAGGTCTAAAGGTACGGCCATCGCTGTTTAAGTAACGAAAAATACCGATAACCTAAATAGCCTCTAGATTAACGTAGGTAGAGTGAAAACTACTTAGGTGTTCTTTCATTCTTTCGTAGGAACGATATGGTTTATCTAGTGAAAGCTAGATATCAACATTCTTCGTAGAAGTACAGTTCATGAAATCAAGACTGCAGAATTATATTGAGCTACAAATGCTGTCTAATGTAATTAAGAGCAAAACTTAAATATGTTCTGTCATCTGCACAACAAGAAGTTACATTTGGGAAATACGTTATTATTTTTTGTTTGTTAGTTTCCGGAAATATTTATCTTTGAAATCAAAACTTTGAACACAAACAACAACAAAAATGTTACACTGTCGGTTAAAGGAACCATTATTTCAATGTGATCAAAAGACTATGATACGATAAAGATGACACCTGATATAGACCATTCCGTATTTTTGAATGCATTCGTCTACCTGTAAGTTGCTGATAACGTTGCGTTGTCCAGTTATCTACAACTTCTTTCTCTTGGTGCCTTCAACATCTGTTGGCAAATGACAATGTTTTTTAATCGTGTTTTTAGGATACGTATAATTCCTCAGAACTCAGTGGCGTGGAAAATGTGATAAGTTACATAATTGGTTCTTTATTAAAGCTTCTACAACGTTCTTTAATGGTGTTTCGAAAATCGTTCTGGAACTAGCCAAGTATCCGACGTTGCCAGCCGTCATTCCAATCTTCTATTAGTCCGTCTCCCCCTTCCCCGTCTGTCGATCCCTCTCACCCTTCACCCCTTCTGCTTCTTCTGCTATTTGCTTTCTCTGTCCATCTCCTCTGCTGTCTCTCTGTTCAACTTGCTGCACTTCCGTTTATCTGTCCATATCCATCTCTCCCTCTCTCTGTTCATCTTCGCCTTCCCCCAGTCTCTGACTCGCTCTTCCTCCCCTGGCCTCTTTCTTTTCTCTGTCCATCCCCTCATCTGCCCTATCTGTGCCCTATCTGTGCCCATTTCCCCTTGCCATCTCTCTGTCCGTCTCTTCCTTCCCTGTCGCTGTCAGTGACTTTGCCGTCATATAAAATATGTTTCATATATATTTTACATATTTCACACGTAATTATAAACTTATTTCACCTGTATCTCTAGCGAATTACGCCCTACATTTTAATTTTCACGCAACTTTATGTTCATCACGTCGTAGTTCCTGTCAAATATGTGGCGTACGATGATACAATTTGGCAGTTACATCCAGCAGTACAGGGTGATTACAATTAAAGTTAAATACGCTATAGAAATAACACCACTGGTCAGAATGACGTAAAATTGCAACGGAATATTATTGGAGTAGGGGGAAAACTTATGGCAGAAGATGGGTTCCATACCATTTACAAGAGGGCAGTTTGCTAACCGAGACATCAACTTGATTTCACTGTAAAGCTCCTCAAACCCCTGTAGCACGGCTCTGGCCGTGAGACACGGACAATTATACCACTGAAAGATGACATCGTCGTAGCTGAAGACATCGTTCATGAAGGGATGCGGTGGTTCGCACCTGCCAGCGTGTTTCCGGTTACTACCACAGGTCCCATTCAAGTGATCGTCTCCAGTAGCATAATATTGCTCCCACCAGCCTGCGTCCGTGGCCCGCTGCACATTTCGAGCCGCCGTTCACCTCGATGACGCCGTTTGTGGAGACGACCAGCGACCTAGTGTGGAAAAAATGTGATTCACTCGAAGAGCTGACACGTTCCCTTGATGGACGGTCGAATCCTGATGGTCCCATTCCAAAGACAATCGCGACTGACGATGCTGTACGATGAACGGTGTGCTTCGAAACACGTGTACACGCACCGGCATCGAGCTCTTCCTGCAGAGATGCCACAGATCACCATCTGTCCTATTTTACAAACCGTACAAGCCTCCTAACTCCACATTCTGTGAAGACTCCTAGACGTCGAACCACTTGGAGCCTAGTGGTAGCTTGACTGTCCTTCTACCTCTTTACGTAGAAGCTTACAAAGTAGCACGGGAACATTCGACCAGTTTCGCCGTTTTCGAGATACCCGTTCACAGGCTCTCCGTAATAATAATCTGCCCTTTGGCGAAGCCGCTTATCCAAATTAATTTCCCCACGTGCAGCCAATATCATCGCCAGGGTGGGCCCCGGTCCGTGTCTGTTCCGTATACATAATTTTGCTACCGCGTCACGTGCCTGCAACGCCACAAGACGGCATACAACGTCGCGGTGGGCTGAGCAGTGTACGTAGGTCGTAATACTGACTTAAAACTGAGACTGCCACCAGCTAACCTCAGTATATAAAACATCTGCAAATTAGACAGTTACATACGTTATTCTCGACTAAAAATCTTGAATTCTTGGTGCTCCACAGCTTTAAGGTATGTATTAAAGGACATCTTCAAAACACCACGAGCTGCACTTCAAATGTTGGCTTTTACCACCACTGTGTATTTCTGCACTTTGTAAGTTATATGTAAAGGAAATTTACCTGATGCCACTCAAGACTCTCCCGAACTATCCCCTTCTATACCTGCACTAGAGGGTGCAGCATATGAAGTAGTATGCCTCTGAATTGGGGCGTAGAATGTCAGAAGTTTGAACGTGGTAGGAAAACTAACAAATCTGCAAAGGGAAATTCTATGGTTCAGTTTAGACATAGTGGTCATTAAAGTTAAATGGAAAGAAATCATCAGGGATTTCTGGTCAGATGAGCATAGGGTAATATCAACACAAAAGAAAATGGTATAACGGGAGTTTGATTTGTTATGAGTAGGAAGATAGGGCAGAATGTGAGTAACTCCGATCAGTTCAGTTATCGGCATTGTCTTATCAGAATCGACAGCAAACCAAAACCGACAACGATAGTTCAGCTATACGGGCCGACGTTTCAAGTCGGAGATGAAGAGACAGAAAAATGTATGCGGATATTGAAAGGGTAATTCAATATGTAAATGGAGATGAAAATTCAATAGTTATGGGGGCTGGAACGCAGTTGTAGAGGAAGTAGCGAAACGAAGGGTTGCCATACAGTTTGGCCTTGGTACTATGAATGAAAGGCGACGAAGAGTAATTGAGTTCTGCAACAAATTTCAGCTAGTAATAGCAAATACTCTATTCAAGAATTATAAGAGAGAGGAGGTATACTTGGAAAAGACAGCGAGATACAGGTAGATTTCAGTTAGATTACATCATATTTAGACAGAGATCAGACATTGGACTGTAAGGAGTACACAGGAGGAGATACAGATCCAGATACAATTTTGTGGTAATGAAGAGTTATCTGAAGTTCAAGAGATTAGTCAGGAAAAATCTTTGCTCAAAGAAATGCGATACAGAAGTACTGTGGAATGAGAAGATACGCTTGAAGTTTTCTGCGACTGTAGATACTGCGTAAAGGAATAGCTCAGTAGACAGTTCGCTAGAAGAGGAGTGGACATCTCTGAAAACGGCAGTCACAAAATTTAGTGAGAAAAACATAGATACAAAGAAGGTAACTGATAAGAAGCTGTGGGTAACACACGAAATACTTCAGGTGATTGGTGAAAGGAGGAAGTACACAAATGTTCAGGGAAATTCAGTAGTACAGAAATACAAGCCACTTATAAAAGAAATGAGCAGGAAGTGGAGGGAAGCTAAGGCGAAATGGTTGCATGGTGTGAAGTCATCGAAAATGAAATGATTGTTGGAAGGACTGACTCATCATATATAAAAGTCAAAAGAACCTTTGGTGAAACTGAAAGCACCTGTGGTAACATTAAGAGTGCAATGGGAATTCTATTGTTTAACGCAGAGGAGAGAGCAGGTATGTGGAAGGAGATCATTCAAGGCGTCTATACGGGGGAAGACGTGATAGAAGAGGAAACTGTAGTCGAGATAGGTGATCCTGTATTAGGATCAGAATTTAAAAAAGCATTGGAAGCCTTACGATCGTATAAGGCAGAAGGGATAGGCAACATTCCATCAGAATTTCTAAAATCATTGGTGGAATTGGCAACAAAACGACTATTCACGTTGGTGTGTGTAATGTATGAGACTGGTGACATACCATCTAGCTTTCGGAGAAACATCAACCAGAAAATTCCAAAGACTGCAAGAGCTGGTAAGCGCGAGAATTATCTCACAATCAGCTTAACAGCTCATGAATCCAAGTTGTTGACCAGAATAATATACACAAGCATGGAAAATAAAACTGAAGATATTTTAGATGACAATCTGTCGGCTTTACGAAAGAAAAAGACGCCAGAGAGGCTGTTTGACGTTGCGGTTGATAATGGAAGCAACACTGAAGTAACATTAAGACACATTAATAGAATTTGACATGCTGGGAAAAACGTTCGACAACGTGCAATAATCCAAATATTTCAAATTCTCAGAAAATAGGGATAAGCTATACGGTAATAATGGCAATATACAATATGTGAGCTGTGCCGGTTCTCATCGATCAATCGATCGCTAGATCGCGATAGCAGGGCACGAACTTTGGTGGCTCTCCATGCGAGGAGCTTTGACCGGCACGAAGGTTGCCAGAATTTTCGGGCCGAATTGGAAGGAGCACTTGGAGGGTGCGAGGCCGGCTTACCTCCGCTGTCCGGAGCCGATAGTAAACAGCTTTTACGGAGCACAGACCTCATCCCGCGAAGACAGTGTTTGGGTTGGCTATGGTGGCGATGGGACTATGGAAATTTGCCTGTGCTGAGAGTGTGGAGATTTTGAGCGCTACTAAGCTACCGGTTCCTCAAATATTTTGGTGAGACTCTTTCTGTGTCTTCTTTGCCTTGTTCGTTAAAGTTGTTTTGTATAACTTACGCATGTTGGAGATATCTATCTCTCTCTCTCTCTCTCTCTCTCTCTCTCTCTCTCTCTCTATATATATATATATATATATATATATATATATATATATATATATATATATATATGCTTTGCGTATATGTTCAATACATGTGCCGACGACATTTTGAGGACAAAGTGTAAACGCATTAAAAATCTCCACATGGCTTGTCATTTATGGAACAGAATGCTTCCAGCTGAATTGTCAAATGAATGAGACAAGAAAGTACAACATCCAATAGAGAGAAAACAACGACGCCTTTCGACGGCCACAAAAGATTTGATTCACATTGGAATTTTAAAATAGACTGATGTCATCTTCACGTTTCCTAATACTTAACTCTCCAACGTAATAATTAAACAGTACTGTGAATACTACAATGTTTCACTCCTTCACAATCGTGACCGAGTTCTCAGTCAGAAACGAAAAAGATGAAGCAAGCTAAGCCTTTAGAAGACAGCAGCGATAATTCAGGCAAAATCTTTGTAATTACTGTGACGTTCGCACTGAAATAATTACTCAAGAAAGTCTGAATAAATTTCGCTCATTTTTCGTATTTCTTCTTGTTACTAGGTTCTCGCATAGGCTTTACACTGAAATCTTAAGCTTTTTATGTCTCCTGATGCGCGTGCGCAATGTAATCACTCTGAGAATTAATCAGATAGTATTCTGAACTCAAAATTACCAATATTCGTAGACTGCAAACAGTATTTCACATCGACAGCCCTTACCATTACACAATGATTCATCGCGCGTGCAGCTGTAATCAGTTTCCCACTACCCACTGTCGATGCAAGGACACACTGCGCCATGTTCTTACATCGGCTACATTGCTGAAACACTAACGGCCGATAGAGGGATAGCCAGCTAGACAAGGGAATAGGAGAATAAGTAAATGACAGATGGCAAATGCATATATAAATTACCACAAGTGAGAACGTAATACCCTCATAACTGGAGTAGATGTGTCAGAAAACACTTAGGTAGTATTAATCGTTTCTATTATTGGTTGCACGTTAATTGTTTCAGGTAACTGACGAATTAATTTTACGGCAAAGTGAAACTCTCTGGGCGCAGACAGGTTGCGTGCTGAGAAGAAGCAGAAGGTTAATAGTCAGGATACACCGCCACGTTTTGCATGCAACATTCGAAAAGTCACCTTCTGCTATAAATTGATCTTTGTATTTATAACGATACGACCTGCAGTATGGTACATAATGGAGACTATTTCAAGCCCCGTCACTGCAATAATATGCTCTGCTAAATACTTTTTTCTGATAAATAAATTGTTATGGTAACAAGTGCTCGCTGCTAATAAAACTTTTTTAATTGCTTTCGACTGTAGTGGAACGTACGTCACTCCCTAGGTTAGCGCACCTAAGGAAGAGACTATAGCCGGCCCGAGTGGTCGAGCGGTTCTAGGCGCTACAGTCTGGAACCGCGAGACCGCTACAGTCGTAGTTTCGAATCCTGCCTCGGGCATGGATGTGTGTGATGTCCTTAGGCTACATAGGTTTAAGTAGTTTTAGGTTCTAGGGGACTGATGACCTCAGAAGTTAAGTTCCATAGTGCTCAGAGCCATTTGAAGAGATTATAAAGTAAGCAGAATCAAACAATGACAGCACATTTCGGCGGTATACAGCGTTAGATGCAACTTAATGGCGATACATTTAACATACAAAAGTTTTCAAAACGCGTAAGAAGCAAATTCATGAACCTGATGCAAAACTTTAGGTAAACAGGTAGATAATCTCTACAGCGACAAAAGAGTTACACGTACCTTGTCATACTTTTATGGCAGCGAGGTGAGTAGCCGTTACAAAGTTTGGATGGGAATGAATCCTGTCCTTGAAAAACAGAAGGGCTGATGTTCGCCTCCTAAATGCTTGCCTCTCACGCCCTATAGGATACAATTCTGAAGAAACTGCTCCCTAGTCGATATAGTTGATATTATGTATTGTATATGATTTGCTAACGGTGTTTTTTCGTTTTTTATGCCACATCTCCCGTACTTCGAAATTGATGATTGCGACCCCATTTTCAAGATTTAGCTCACCACTAATAAAGTGAAATACACAATTAGTTTATAGTTATTGTTTTCGTTATGAAAAACTTCATTTTGAAGACATTTTTATTAGTCCAGTGTGGAAGTTACTATCTATTGACGATCTGTTTAACTAACATGGACGTCAGTTGTTCCTGTTGTTTAGATTCTTTACCCAAGAGTGGTCTACCACATGATTTCCGTCACACAGGTAGATGCAAAAAATTTTAAACACGCTGTCTACTGACAGTCTAATTTTACTGTTATGCACAAAAGTGGTTGGAATTGTTTACTTTCTTCAAACAAGCCTTTTGTACTGTGCAAAAAAACTGAAGTACATCAACGTTCATTACAGGCAAGTACTGTTTATTTTTATAACTTAATTTATTTACCTTTCAATTCATCATTGCTTTACAGCGATTGAAAGTTGTGTTACATTTATCCTAACCTCAAAACCATTAATCTGCATCAAGATTATTAAACATTGTTATTGTAATTACGATAGCTTTATTACCATCATATTAAACGCGACAGAAATCAGTGGACAAAGTGTCTTGCAATTCTAGTCAATGGCGACTGTACGTCAAAAAAATGATTGTAAAACGGTTGATGAATACACCACTTCCGCTTTGTTACGTGGAGAGGCAATTGTTTGCCTCAGTTCAGATTCTGTCCCAATTTAAGAAATAAACAACGTTCAGTTGTAAGCCGCAAATTATTTGAGTTCCCCAAAGCCGTACGATTTATCACCTCTCAGCCGTGACTTCCTGCGATGCTCTTGGCAGGATAGTTTCTCTGCCGAAACTACGCGCTTTGCGGCGTCCTGGTTGGCTAGCGCCCTCTAATTAGGATGCGAGGAGACAATGACGGAGAATCGGTTGGCGGCAGTGACGGAGGGAAGACAGCGCGTGAAGCATCGCGACTAGTCAGTCGGCGCTTGGTGTAGACTGCACGCAGGATAAATTGGCAGGTAGATGCACAGACGGCTGAGTAAGCGTGGCGAGAGTGGTAGTGGTGGGGGTAGCGGCTGGGCAGTGGGCGAGAACTGGAGGGGAAGTACTCAGCGCTGGAGGCAAAGTGCCGCGCTACAGCGAAACCTACGCCCGACTATCTGGCGTAATGCGGACGAATGGCACACCGGATAATAAAAATAATAAGCTTTTTTTAAGTACTACATCCAATTTTATGAACATTATTTTATTATTTCTATTATTATGTTATTAACATTATGAATCTTGCTACGAAATACATGTTAGTCAAACAGTAGTTATGTAATGTTTGCGATGTAGGTTATGGACTGATTTGTGGTGCATGCAGGAGGTATGGTGTTTCTGTTGAACCTGCAAATGGAAAGAGTTTTCATTAGTGGTCACTCTACTGAATTCGTCTGGATAGTGCTTAAACAATCAGTGAGAACAATGCTAAACCACGAAGGAAATGTCACAATTCACATGCTTCACAGTTAATATGATAATACATGCAGCGGACGACGTCACTGACTACCATGTTCAGACTGTAAAACAAAGAGAATGCACAACGTCTGTTTTTTGTCTACTGACCTGTTATTTATTCACCGTCCTCAGACTGGAAAGGTTGGAAATCATCATAATCATTGCTAGTGTCATCAGTATTGCTGGCACGTATCTCAAATAAGCATTTCTTCCAGTTCGTCTGTCAATTTTTCCTGATTTGCTTATGTTTCTTCCACATCTTCCACATGTCTGCAATCTGCCTCCCATTCGTGTACAGTAACGTAGGAAAATTTTTCTTCGGCTAGCTTCCACACATCCTCCAGCTTCAACGTAACATTCTTTGTAGCCACACAGTTTTTTACCAAAGCCCATACCATTTCTATAGGATCTAGTTCAGGAGGATAAGGAGGTAAACGGAGAACAGAATGGCCATAAATTGCCAGAAGTTTATTTACAGTGTAAATCAATGTCGGTTTGTTGCTTTCTATTAAGGCCAGCCGTTCGATCTTTGTGCTTCCCTGGTGTGATTGAATGTTTCGGGAATTTAGCCAATATGCCATGTCAGCTTTCCTGCTATGCATTGTTGTTGGTTTTTCATGCAGAACGTTGTGATAAATAACATCGTCAAGCACAACAACGGATTTTTGCGGCTCATTCGATATTAGTTTGTTTTCCATCTATCTGAAAACAAATATAGTCGTTCAGTCTAATTATGACACTACTTTACATGTGTACCACAATCACATAGTAAAAGATAAAACAAATACTTTGAAAAATTTTCAGCACTCATCTCTTCATGATAATCTCCTGTTTTAGTGCCGGATTTTAAAATTGAAAGTGCATTTGGCACAAAACCTGATTTGCCTCCTGTGGTCAGAAAATGACATAAACGCGTTAATAACACCGACGTTATTTCTGTCGGTGTTTTGAAGAATATGTTCAAATTTCAAAGGAATGCTCACTATCTCTTGATCTACAGTTTTGTAGACCAGAAGAAAGCGAATATTTCCTCTGACGTTTAGACACATTAATACGTTACAGTCTACAGAACTACTTGTCCTTATCAGCTTTGTTTGTTACCTGCTTGTACTATAATGAGACGTTGTCCTCTTGAAAGTGGTGCCTTTACTCCCTTACTTGAGCCATCTGTCCACTCTTTGGGCGTAGTATGCGAACTGTGAATATAGGTTTCACTGACATATATGATAGGTCTGTCCTCTTCATGGTACTATATTATTTTCTTTAAATATTCAACACGTTTACTGCGTATTTCTACACGTTCCACAAACACCTTCCTGTTATCTGTTGTTTTGCGCCCCGATAGATATTAAGCGCGTTATTTACACAAAAATTGACGCATATAAATAATACATTGACATTAAAAAAGTAACGTACCTGAAGCCTAAAGAGCCGGCCGGTGTGGCCGAGCGGCTCTAGGCGCTTCAGTCTGGGTCCACGCGACCGCTACGATCGCAGGTTCGAATCCTGCCTCGAGCATGGATGTGTGTGATGTCCTTAGGTTAGTTGGGTTTAATTAGTTCTAAGTTCTATGGGAGTGATGACCTCAGATGTTAAGTCCCATAGCACTCAGAGCCATTTGAACCATTTTGAAGGCTAAAGTTTCAAGTAGATGCTGTAATGAAGAAATACTCCCCTTTCTCTTACTACGGGATAAAGTGCCTTTATTGCGAGACGCTGTTTGTCACGTGGAAATTATGTATCAGTCTCCGCACAACTTCTTCATCAAAATCAACTAAATGTAAAATATTTTTCTCTTTATTCGTCTTTTTTCCGGAAGTAGAGAAACCCTTGGACATGCCGGCAACTAATTTTTCTCCCTCTTTCTTTATTCTCGGTAATGTTCGATGTGACATACCAGTAGCAGCCTGCACTCTTTCTAGAACACTTTTTACTGGGATTTGTCTCCCCTCTTTTGCCTCGTCTGACATAAATGTAATTACATTGAAATTAATCTCTCTTGCCTGGCTATGCAGAACTCTTCCTGCCCCTATAGTGATTGCAGACTGTGATGCCATGCCGTGTATACCGCTGCGCTCACTCGACGTGCACTAGCCGACAGGCGGAAGTACAATGAGACTGGTAATGCAAGTCCATGTAACTGCGCTGTGCCCTAGTTCTGTTGCATTACAAATAAGGCCGATATTCAGCGATTCCTTTTTTTTAATTATTGTTAATACATTAAGTGGTCAATTTTATGAATAAAAGTTCATTCTCTGTATAAAACTTCAGCCGCAATTTTAAATTGGAATTGACAACTTCCTTCTTGTTGGCAACTACTGTAATTTTTGCGCCGTCAGACGGTGCTTTGGTATTTAAGGGTGTGTGCGGATTGCCTGGTCATTAACAATTTGAACTAGTAGTGGTTTATAAATTGATCAAGTGAAGTTTCACGTCATTGGAGACTGTGTAATGAACTACTGCTTCAACAGTAAATGCTGTTGTCACACTATAACGTTTAAAATCTCCTCCTGCATTTACCGCTACCCTGTGTTTGGCTGTTGGTTTTAGTATTTTAGTAAACTGTGTACTAATATTGGGTTTGTTTGTTCTAGAAGCCGTTATCGGCGTGCGCAGGCCTTCCTGCCTGTTGTTGTCACTTGAGCTCTCGAGCACGGAATTCAGACGAACGGCCGATGTGAACCCAAAAGTCGAGAATGTGCTGATGGCTGTGTAGACCTTTCAGGCTATAATATTATATTGCCCAATGTTTTCCGTAATAGTTAATTCACGTATTTATGAGATCTTGCTATTTCAGTGTTTTTTGAAAACTTTTTTTCATATTGAAACGTCCCCTTTGAATAATTTATGCAAGACTGTGCTTAAACTGACACACAATATTTTTAGCGCAACGCAATCTGACTTTCAAAAATCCCTGCAAAAGGATGGCCTTGACTAACTATGAAACGTCCCCTTAGAACAATTGTACACGACTGTGCTTAAACTGACACAATATTTTTAGCGCAACGCAATCTGACTTTCAAAAATCCCTGCAAAAGAATGGCCCTGACTAGCATTAATCTATACCTTTCACAAATCACTTACCTCACCAAAAATCTCCGTTACTCGAACTACTGCAATACAGCGAGCGCCACTACTGCCAGCTAAATAAAAGATTCAAACTACGGAAGGCACTAACTACTGATAAACATAGTTAGCAAATGAAAGATTTTGATAGAGAACAAACAATGTATTTACCTGAATAGTGTTGAAAAAGCATAATATACATAGCAGTTCATAATATCCATTCTGTACTCAAAAATCCGCCATCTCATTTCCCACATCCACCACTGCTGGCGCCTCATCTCCAACTGCGCAACGCTACGCGCTGTTCACATCCAGCTGCCGCTGCCCAACACTACAATGGCAGACAACAACGCAAACTGGCCACAGACTACACACAGCACAGCCAGTGATTTTGAAACAGAGCACTACGTAACGTTGCCAATAAGAAAACATAAACAGCCTACTTACATAAAGAAAACATAAACAGCCTACTTAGTTAAGCATCTGAGCTCAGTAGATTTAAGTTAGCTTAAGAGGGGGTAGACTATATAAGAAACTAACTATGATGGATTGGAAGAAATGCATTGAGAAGCTATAAGAAAATGGTTTGGCCAAAACAGTATTTTGAAAGAGGATATGAACAAATAAAGTAGGGTTTAGGGACAACATGTTTAGGTAGGATTTTCTTGGAAATAAACGATGAAGTAAGATAATGGAAAATAAATAATGAGGTAAGAAATATGTTAACATATAAATACAGAAAGCATGCTTGAATAGGATTTTTTTGGTGGAAACAAATGTTGAAATAAGACGAAAGATCTATGGAATGAAGTTTTGGGTTAGACTGCAGTACCAAATGTTACACTGAAAACAAACCCTGTCCTTTCCTTTTGTGTTATCCCACTATGTGTTTGTGTACCCTTGTGTATTTGTTTTCTTCCTGTCTCTGTGTAGTTTCATAGAATTTTTTCTTCTTCTAATACTAAGCTACATTCACTAAGATGAGGAATACTGTTATCCTCAAATATAATTGGCATTAATACTATGTTATTTACCTTTGTAAATATGCTTAGACATTATTTATTCTGTTTTGTTTTAATGCTTATGTATAAAGTTGATGTTTCAAAAGTTATTCTGATCTTTTATGTATTTACTTATCTCATAATTCCTGTAACACTGATGTATATGTTTATTTCTATTATTTTGTAAAGCTTGTATTACTACAAATGTTATCTGTATTATTATGTTTTTAATGGTGTATTTTGTACCTTTGTAATTGTATTCTCATGTTATAATATTGTAATTGACACCAGTTAATCAAATTAAGTAACTTGTAAGCATTCATTTCACAGCACACGTTTCTGTTGGTCACAGTAATGCACAAAATGTTAGAAGTTGTGACTGTTAGTGTTTGCACGTGTGTTAATAATTCAGCAAGGGACTGGATAACAGCATTGCTGGTTCTAAGGACAATTCAAAAAACTTTGTGAGTGCACAAGTGGTGGTTATGGACTTGCTATCTTCTCTGCAAGACTCTTCGATGGTGATTGTGCACCTGCATAGTCGCAACAGATGGCTGCTGGTCGTCTCTACAAGGACTACAGTGGGTCTGCACCTGTGATGACTCAACAATATCGTAATCTCTACGAGGACTACAATGGGTACGCTCTGTGATGACCTACCTACCAATATTCTTCAAAACTTCGACTGATTCTGCTGTGGGTTTGCTCTGTTGTGGCCCATTACCTGCCTGCATGTCAAGAGTCAGCACTCTTTCCGTTGGAAGGACAACACTACTTCTTCAAGACTGCATGGAAATCCACTACTTCTGTGTGCAATTTCTTTTACTAATGAGACTATGTCAAAAAACTGTAATTACTACTGTGATGAATGATCAGGACAATATTTATTGGACTGTGAGAAAATTTTAGCTTTTGACCAACATTGTAATAAGTGTGTGCATTTGATTTCTTTGTTATTGTAATTACGATTATGAAAAATTTTAACAAATATGTATTGCCCAGTGCCCAAAACAATTTGTAAAAATTTTTGTGAGGAGCATGGGGACTATGTACGTAGGCTGTTTATGTTTTCTTATTGGCAACGTTACGTAGCGCTCTATATGAAAATCACTGGCTGTGCTGTGTGCAGTCTGTGGCTAGTTTGCATTGTTGTCTGCCATTGTAGTGTTGCGCAGCGGCAGCTGGATATGAACAGCGCGTAGCGTTGCGCAGTTGGAGGTGAGCCGCCAGCAGTGGTGGATGTGGGGAGAGAGATGGCGGAGTTTTGAAGTTTGTAATATCATATATTATGACTATTAAGGTAAATACATTGTTTGTTCTCTATTAAAATCTTTCATTTGGTAACTATCCCTATCAGTAGTTAGTGCCTTCCGTAGTTTGAATCTTCTATTTAGCTGGCAGTAGTGGAGCTCGCTGTACTGCAGTAGTTCGAGTAATGAAGATTTTTGTGAGGTAAGTGATTTCTGAAAGGTATAGTTTAATGTTACTCAGGGCCATTCTTTTGCAGGGATCTTTGATAGTCAGATTGCGTTGCGCTAAAAATATTGTGTGTCAGTTTAAGCACAGTCATGTATCGCCATATGAAACGTCCCCTTTCAATAATTTATACAAGACTGTGCTTAAACTGACACACAATATTTTAGCGCAACGCAATCTGACTTTCAAAAATCCCTGCAAAAGAATGGCCCTGACTGACATTAATCTATACCTTTCACAAATCACTTACCTCACCAAAAATCTCCGTTACTCGAACTACTGCAATACAGCGAGCGCCACTACTGCCAGCTAAATAAAAGATTCAAACTACGTAAGGCACTAACTACTGATAGGCATAGTTAGCAAATGAAAGATTTTAATAGAGAACAAACAATGTATTTACTTTAATAGTATTGAAAAAGCATGATATACATAGCAGTTCATAATATCCATTCTGTACTCAAAAATCCGCTATCTCATTTCCCACATCCACCACTGCTGGTGGCTCACCTCCAACTGCGCAACGCTACGCGCTGTTCACATCCAGCTGCCGCTGCCCAACACTACAATGGCAGACAACAATGCAAACTAGCCACAGACTGCACACAGCACAGCCAGCGATTTTCATACAGAACGCTATGTAACGTTGCCAATAAGAAAACATAAGCAGCCTACTTACAATATTGAGTAATGAACTCAGATCTATAGATACGTTAAGGTTATATTTGTGTAAAGTAATTTTGTATTAATCTAAAGTTTGGGCCATAATGCTGAGTTTCTTTCATTTTTTAATTAATCTGACTGCTTTAATACAAGTGAATAATCGATATAGATCACCGAAATTTGAAAATCCTAATCAATCATTGTGTTGTTACCAGAGCCCTGTTTTAGTTAACGTGGTGAAAATACATTTTTGTATCCTCAAATGGGGTCAGAATTCCACTGCAGCAGGCCATGTACCCCGCTTACCAATCCTAAACCTTACCAACCTCACTAATTTTAAAGATGAATTGTATTATTATGTTAATATGAAATCTGAATGCTGACCTCACAGTAATTACTGTTGTGAAATTAGTAGTAACTCACTTAAGCGAGTTCGTCACTGCTGCTTTTGCCCCGCATTAACCCCACACCTTCAGATCCATCCAAGCGTTTCCAAATGATAAGGCAAGATAGCATTTAGAGGTACTATTATTCAAAACAAAATATCTTTTATTAATAAATTATTGCATTTACTTATTTCTCCAATACTATGTTACCTGTTGTTTACTGAACACGATACGGTGCGAATTACTTGCACAGGTCATCTAGTCTTACTTGACGAGAAATCCTTTCACAGTGAAAGTTCGATGCGCACACGCAGTT
This sequence comes from Schistocerca cancellata, assembly GCF_023864275.1. Classification (NCBI taxonomy): domain Eukaryota; kingdom Metazoa; phylum Arthropoda; class Insecta; order Orthoptera; family Acrididae; genus Schistocerca; species Schistocerca cancellata. The sequence goes on from NC_064627.1 coordinate 155,266,115, forward strand.
TCTGTCAGAAACATGCTCTTCAGAACGTGGTCGAGACAGTTCTACTTCAGCCGACCTCACTATTAAACAGCTGCCTTCCCGAGATCATCCTGAGGGAGAGGAGGGTTCCCGCAACTCAGTGAAAATACCAGCTGGCTGCAAGCATGCTGAGTCAGCATAGCGGTGGATACCTTGCACAGGTATTAGCGATGTCCTGTCGTACTCCGCTAGCATATTGAGCAAGGGGAAAACGACTGTCTTTGTGGCTTTGTGCGCGCCCTAAACTCTCTCATTGTATTCTCGTGGTTCCAGCGCAGATATGCAGTACTGTGGTGGCAGCAGTGTGACGCACAGACTTCATCTAATGGAAGTCTTGAATATGCCCAACAGAGTAATGCGAGAACACGTGATGTTTCCTTTACGGATTCGTGTTTAAGTTTCCAGACCATTTACTTCCCGCTTTGTGGCGCCTCTCCTGTTTTAATTATTCTTCCGGGTAGTACTGAAAGCCACATTCTTGCCTTCCCGAATCTGGATGGCTTAAAGTTACTACACAGCATGTGCCCTTATCTTGTCATATTCAATAGCCGATAAGCCCTGAGAAGTCTCCTTCTGTCAGGGCTCATGCGTTTTGAGTAAGAGATCGCCCTCACACACCTACTGAACGTTCAGCACGCATTGAACTTAAGTAAAAACCAAGAAATAACCACAAAAAGTAAGATGATTTTTTATGTTTGCGTAAATGTTAATGTTCCTGAAGTACTTATCGGAGATGACTCCAAGCCGGCCATTGTGGCCGAGCGGTTCTAGGCGCTTCAATCTGGAACCGCGCTACCACTACGGTCGCAGGTTCGAATCCTGCCTCGGTCATGGATGTGTGTGATGTCCTTAGGTTAGTTAGGTTTAAGTGGTTCTAAGTTCTAGGGGACTGATGACCTCAGATGTTAAGTACCACAGTGCTCAGAGCCATTTTTTTTTGAGCTGATTCAAAATTTGTTATTAGTCTTTTCACAAATCTAGTAAACTAATTTTTCATTTAAATGTAATTTCTGCGGAGAGAAATGTTACTGTAAGTGATGAGAATATTTATTTTTGTAACACGGAGTAAATGGTCACACTTGTCACACCCATCTGTTTGTCAAGAGGAAGCTTTACAGTTCATTGATGACATGATTTGAAACTGTGAAGTTATGTTTGTGTTGTTAAATGTAGTTTTGCAGTTTCTCGGAAACTGCGAATGCTTGTGTCATATACCAGCAGTAAGCATGATGGACCGGCAACCCAGCGGACGGCGGCGCATTGCTTGATGCATACATCTCAGGCGTCCCCTCTCAGGTTTTCGGCCGCCAACGAGTGTCCTATCGCAACCGATAGATGGCGGGGCAAGTTCCTCTGCTCCTCCTCCCTTGTGTTCTACTTCCCTCCACCGAGTTACGTGCGCGCAAGCAGATCCACAAGTTTAACTCCGCGCATCAGCTGTTTACAGCGGCACATCTTCGCTCATCGCTCCTCTCCGCCGACGCACTGGACTATCTCATGTGCCGGCAATACCGGCGCTGCAAACAGAACCCGGCTGGAGCCACCGCTGCGAGACTTCGGACTTCTTCACAACACTGTTGCAGAAAAGACGAAAAAAAAAGCTTACCAAATTCAAACGAACGCAAGATCTCCAAGATTGGCGACATTTTACACAAGCTCGAAATTTAGCGCGAACATCAATGCGAGATGCTTATAATAGTTTCGACAACGAAACTTTGTCTCGAAACCTGGCAGAAAATCCATAGACTTTCTACTCATATGTAAAGTACGCTTGAGTCAAGACGCAATCAACTCCTTCTCTGCGCTATAGCCATGGAAATACTATCAACGACAGAGGTGCGAGAGCAGTTACTAAACAACGCCTTTCTAAATTCCTTCACGAGAGACGACAAAGTAAGTATTCCGGAATTCGAATGAAGAACAGCTGCCAACAGGAGTAACTTGGATGTGGATATCCTCGGAGTAGTGAAGCTGCTTAAATCTCTTAGTAATAGCAAGTTTTCTAGGCGCTACAGTCTGTTGCCGAGCGACCGCTACGGTCGCAGGTTCGAATGCTGCCTCGATCATGGATGTGTGTGATGTCCTTAGGTTAGTTAGGTTTAATTAGTTCTAAGTTCTAGGCGACTGATGACCTCAGAAGTTAAGTCGCATAGTTCTCAGAGCCATTTGAACCATTTTTGAACGGGTTGAACATTTAGCTATATTTCGATACAATCACCATTTCTGTCGATGCATTTTGTAGACGCTGCGGCAGTTTTTGTATGCCCATGTCGTACCAACGCGCCGCCATGCTGTTCAGAAAGCTATGAACCTCGTCGTCGGAGCTGAATCGCTTTCCGGCCAAATGTTTTTTTAACCTAGGGAACAGGTGATAGTCACTGGGTGCCAAGTCAGGACTATAGGGTGGGAGGGTGATAATGTTCCACTGAATCTGTTGCAGGAGGGGAGAGAATGTGTACGCCCTTACTCAACATTCCTCTTCTCCGGTTCTGAATTGCCCGTTTGAGTTTTTCAGAGTCTCACAGTACCTGTCAGCGTTAAATGTGGTCCCAGCGACTCAGCTCCGACGACGAGGTGAAAAAAGAGGTTCATAACTTTCTGAACAGCATGGCGGCGAACTGGTATGACATGGGCATACAAAAACTGCCACAGCGTCTACAAAAATGCATCGACAGAAATGGTGATTATGTCGAAAAATAGCTAAATGTTCCAGCTGTTAACTGATTTAAACCATTGTAGAAATAAACAGATCTATGTACTTATAAAAATAGGAGACCTTACTTTTGGGATTACCCTCGTACTAGATTGCGAATGTAATGAGATGACTGTGAACTACATCCATTCGACGACATACACAGTAGTGTACGAGACAGCGTCCTATTCCGATGCGAAGAATTTATCTACATATTTCCCGCACATCGATCATAGCGCAGAAATAGTGATAACCACTGGCCATCTTTCTCTGTGTGGATCGACGCCACAGAGTATTTTCGAATTTGTTGGATAAAGTCGGAGATTGACATATACCTCCCATATCGTCCTTGACCAATACTTCCTGCAATGCTAACCTTACCCACGGCACCTATCCAAAAGCATAAAATCTCCCCAGATGTGTGCGTGTCGAGGAGGTTTGCACCTCTTATCGGTGTGTACTAGACATGAGGGTATTGCTTTGCTATAACAGACGGTTAAGAATAAACGTATGGTTTACACGTGATGGAGGTCCAGACTGTGCAATCAATTCTGAAGCATTATTCCACTGTCCGGAGTCAGTATCAGGAAGGTACCGGCATGAGAGAAATGATCATAGCGTATAAACGCACACTCCGATTATTACACGATTCTCCACCTAAAAATGCTATATTGTTAAAGCCATACGGTTTCCGAAGTATTAGTCTTGTAGAACGCAACGCTCTTAATACTCTAATGGAGGATGTATTTGTCCCACATCAGACACACAAACACCCCACAAGTATATTACCCCATTCACAATCGTGACAAATTTTCAAATGATAAAGCTAGTTCCTTCTACACTATTCTGATATCCTAGGAAGGCATCGTCAGTGTCTATCCACAACTCGAGCTGCTTATAAACCAACTAGGAAGAAGTCTGGAGACTGTTATTCCATCTCGTCATTTTTGCGTCTTTTTAAGTGGGAAACGTACTTGTCCTCAATCACACTTCCCATGTCAGTTATGCATATCATTAACAATAGTTGTAGTATCGGTTCTGATGGATGCAGGTATGTGTCACTAGGAAATAGACTGAAGAAAAACCGACTTGAAAATTTTAGATAGCTGATGCTTTGAGGTACCACACACACACACACACACTGCTGCAGGAAAATGCACACGGAGAAGCAGCTACTTCTTACGAGGTAGAAGCTATGGCATAATTTTTAAGCTTTTCTCGGTCTTGAGTGACTGGATACCCCCCCCCCCCCCCCAACACTCCTCAATTCCCTGCATTTAGTAGTACTTTCTTTCTAATTTAAATAATTTTGCTATATTTTTTCGCAGTTTTACATTTTTCGTCATATTTCCCTCAAGTTTATGTATTTACCATCAGCTGTACGAAGTTTTCGTCGATTTTTATGGGTTTTATGTTTCTTTCGTGTTTTTTAATATTTTACCGCAGTTATATGGTCTTATTGCAAGCATGCCCATGCGTTGTTTGATTTTATACGAGGATATTTGCGTGTCCTTCACATCTGCCTTCTAAAAACCATAAGAATTCCCCTCTTCCTGATGATCTAAATGCACGCATTTTGCATAGGAAGGAGATAAAAAGTATAATAACACTCACCTCATACCTTGATGAGACTCAGTGAGTGGTGCAGGTTGGAAACACTTAGTCTGAAAACAAATCTGTGAACTGATAAGACACATCAGCGAGCTTGTCTGCATGTAGCCACGCGTTTGATGGAAACTCATAGTCTGACACAGTTCTGCACGTACATCTGACTTCCCGACTTCCACTCTACCGTGTAGGGATCCGCAAGAGGGAACTGACAGTACAGAAGTGATCTCTGTTGCTGCTCTGATATTTTTTTCCCCGTAAGTATGAGCTCTTATCGCTTAACATATGAACTTTGCTACTCTTGCTTACATCGCCTAATTCTGATACATCCACACTACCGCGTCAGAACATTTGCAAACTGTAGGTTTCAGGCACTTTTTTATCCAAGTCATAAGTCATTCGGTAGTTGAAAGTGTGTCGACTGCACATAGCATCTTGGACCGTGAGAGTTTCCCTTCCTCGTAGCTACAGAGTGCTCACCACAGTCAGTGTAATTTGTAAACGAACAGATAGCAAGTTATGCATTCGAACCACAACCGCCCACCGCTGACAGCACTGCACACTTACGTATAGAGACTATGGTCATCTGAGCAATATGGGACTTACCTTCTGAGGTCATCAGTCCCCTAGAACTTAGAACTAATTAAACCTAAATAACCTAAGGGACATCACACACATCCATGCCCAAGGCAGGATTCGAACCTGCGAACGTAGCGGTCGCGCGGTTCCAGACTGTAGCGCCTAGAACCGCAGAGCCACTCAGGACGGCTACAGAAAAACCAAGTGTTACGTCGTAAAATCAAGCGCCGGCGCGCCATTCGGGAACGAGGGAGCAGAAGGGCTATGAAAGAAACGTCAGCCAACCTCCTCTCCAGGATGACAATGTGACAGCAGCGGCCTCTATGCGAAGAGTGCGCCCTGCTGGTCGCAGCCCAGTTGTACAGAAGCTTCAAGACAAGCGAACTGAATACAAGAGTAAATTCATTACTTTACTTGTATTAGGAATTGTATATACTGAAGAACCAGGCTTAATTTGCATGTCGCAATTTGCTTTCGACACTTCTTTGTTATTGTCAAAGTTGTCATTTATTTTCAGTAATAAAACTCATTAATACGACTTGCCTGAATGGATGTCTAGCGACCCACGAAAGCACGTTTCCTAGTCACCCCATCTTTGACGACGAGACAGGATTCGACACAAAGTGTATGGCGATGTACACTGATTGGACGTGTTACAATCGAAAAAACACTGTATTAAACTGAGATGTGGAATAATCTGGTCTACTGCCGGATGTTTGTGTCGCTCTCAAAATGGTTCAAATGGCTCTGAGCACTATGGGACTCAACTGCTGAGGTCATTAGTCCCCTAGAACTTAGAACTAGTTAAACCTAACTAACCTAAGGACATCACAAACATCCATGCCCGAGGCAGGATTCGAACCTGCGACCGTAGCGGTCTTGCGGTTCCAGACTGCAGCGCCTTTAACCGCACGACCACTTCGGCCGGCGTGTCGCTCTGGCACAATATTTCGGCCACGTAACTCGTTGCCTTCTTCAGGTGCTACCTGAGACTGCCGTATTGGAGGATCTTGTGCCAGAGCGACACAAACATCCGGCAGTAGACCCGATTATTCCACATGTCAAGATCTCGCTGGGAAAGCCTGAAGAGTTACAATGTATTAAACCACTTATGAAGAAACAACAAAACAACACAAGAACGCTATTGTGTGATTATCAGCCTGTTGAATATCGTCTTCCTCCAGTACAGACGGCAAAACTTTGAGCCGATCTGTGCGAACGACTTCGAGCACTGGCCTCAAGTTCCAAAAGAGCGATAAGTGTAATATGCTCGACGGCCGGCCAGGGTGGCCGAGCGGTTCTAGCCGCTACAGTCCGGAACCGCGTGACCGCTACGGTCGCAGTTTCGAATCCTGCCTCGGGCATGGATGTGTATGATGTCCTTAGGTTAGTTAGGTTTAAGTAGTTCTAAGTTCTAGCTGATTGATGACCTCAGAAGTTAAGTCACATAGTGCTCAGAGCCATTTGAACCATTTTTGAATACGCCCGATGACAACACGCTGACGGTAATTGTTTTTCAACATATCAGAAGGAAGAGACGTGGTAAAGTCTTATAGAAGGTTCTCTTACAAGGTGTGCTATAGCTGGTTAAAGTTTGGATGCAGATAGTTGTCTCAAAACGACACAGATTTTGCTCACAAAACTGTGAGGAGTCGATTGCATCTATTCTGATTCAACCATGACTGTTTTTATTACAATCGTCACGACTGCGTGTTTAAAAAATACGTGTAACCGCACATCCTGTGTTATTTCATATTTCATCACCTCTAACTGCAAAGTAGACACCACCTGAGTTATAGCCCGTTGTTGAATTTTCCGACATGTGAGTAAATTGCGTGAAACAGGTTGTAATTATCAAATTGCTTACAAAACTAGAACGCTACAATCTGCTGCTGTACCACAGAAACTTTCCAGAGACGTCTGTAGAGGTGAGTTATGCATCAAAATTGTCAAAGGTAAGCATTTCGATGTAACGGAACAGAGAGATGTGTGGTAAAATCTTATAGGAGATTCTGTTACAAGAGAGACTCTCATGATTTGTTTCATAAACGCCAGTATGATATAGCATTGCACTGGGGAAACGAGACATGCCATAATGTAGAAAACAGCTACGTTCTCTTGACTTACAGCTTCTTTCTGTCAAATGTAAAATGCGTTTCTTCCGACATGTGAGCTAATGGCATGAAAGATTGTATTCTATAATGTTACTTCAAGTGTCTGAAATGTTTTTAATACACATGCGCATGACAGTTATTTTACAGGCACGGATTTGAACGTAAGAGACACTCTCAGGTCGTGTAATTTGTCCATCAAGCTCAAAGAACTTGCTCAACATAGATGTTTTCTCCTCAGAGTTTAAATTCTCGCTTTTTCTTTACTCTGGGGACGGTTTTGAAATAACACGTACATTCTTCAGTGATCGGTAATTTTCGCACCAAAATAGTGGAATTTTTTCCTGATTTTACGATTCTCTGATGATCATCTGAATCGGCAGTGGTGTCGCAAAATAATGACATGTAGTTGAACATAGAAATTATACCAATTTTGCTCATAAAACTAGTAGAAAATGGACCCTGTTTTCGTGGAAAGAGGACATTTATTATCGTCGCGATTGTGTTGTTTCTTTAATAGAAGTTTTTTTATGTGAGACGTGTGGTTGTTAAATACAAATGTTACACTCCACTGCTCTGAGCGGCCTTGTGGCCAAGTTCTGAAAGAGGTCCGGCTGTCCCTTTAGACAAACAACCCGCAGTCAGCATTTTCCTAATTAACATGGTTTTGCTCTTAGGGATGCATGCATCACGCTCTGTTGTATGCATAGCTTTTGTCAGCTTTGAAAACGCTGACTGCCCAGCAATGTGCTCAAGGGGCAACATTGTACTGAAGACCCTGCAATGTGAGGCTGAAGTCGCTTCAGGCACAAGGCTTCCTCTTTCCCAAACAGCTGACTTTTGAAAAAGCTGTCTGGAGCGCACTCCGGAATTCAGTTGTTGTTTCAGAAGTGTCCAGGCTTTCTGAAAAATACATTTAACAGATCACCAGAAAGAATTGCATTGACGTTAAATACAATTGTTCTCCATCGCAGAACGACGGCCTGCTCGGGGCGCAGGGAGTGTGTCTACTGTGGATTGTCCTGGCCACAGCCGTGCTCTGACCAGGAGGAGGCCTGTAGGGGCTGTGTCGCTATGTTTTAGATGAACTAGTTGCACTTTTGGTGGCCGTCCTTTTTTTATTTCCAACAGTTTAGTTAACTATACCTGCTTTTGTGTTGTCGAAGGACCATCGCCTCAAAGAGTGCAATGTCTGAGAGGTTATGGGGAATGGCCTGGTGCGGGTCGCACAAGCCAGGCGCTCGGATGTATCAGTTGACTGTTTGAAAAAGTCTGTGTCCACCCCATAGGTGGATAGATGGATGGAGGGAGCTGGTAGTGATGAGGAGTGCGGGGGGGGGGGGGGGGGGGTGGAGGAGGGGGGGAAGAGGACCTCGATTTTCGGCAGTTTGTGAACGGCTATCGAGAAGAATGCACTGTCAACTATATTACAGAGTTTGGCGATGAAGATTTTCCCCAATACATGCATTGTGAGCTGTTGATTATGAGTTCTGGTTCTTTCATTACAATTTCGAAATCTAATTAGAACTGCGATGCATTTTTTTCCATCTGTTGTGGAAGCGTGTACTGGCTTCGATTGCCAGCCGGGGTGACCTAGCGGTTCTAGGCGCTACAAACCGCGCGACTGCTACGGCCGCCGGTTCGAATCCTGCCTCGGGCATGGATGTGTATGCTGTCCTTAGGTTAGTTAGGTTTAAGTAGTTCCAAGTTGTAGGGGACTGATGACCTCAGACGTTAAGTCCCATAGTGCTCAGAGCCATTTGAAACATTTTTTTCTGGCTTCGATTACCTTGGCGGCACGGTGGATTTTGAGCAAGCGTCTGTAGAGAAACTCTGATGTCAAACAACTATAGACATTGTTCTCAGCTGTATGTATACAGGTAATATACTTATTAAACTTCTCTCAGTCGAACAGCAGCATCTCATCAGCTTAACCGATCTCCCGCAAAAAAAAAAAAAAAAAAAAAAAAAAAAAAAAAAAAAAAAAAAAAAAAAAAAAAAAAAAGTACATTACACTCCAGCCTTTTTCCTGGGTAACACCAGACATACGGTATCGCCAGTTTTTGAGCTTTATTGCGATTTTAATCCGTCCTTGTGGAGCGCTATTTATATAATAGTGTAATTAGATCTAATCTTTATTATTAATTATATAATTAGAACCGATCTTTATCTCAGTTTCTCAACCAAAATAAAAAATTACACTACCATAACCTTCCCCTCCTGCATCTGGACTGTTCCCATGTGTTGGGGGGATGCACGTGGGCTTTCCATTCAGGAGGACCAAGGTTCTAGTCCATGAAAGGGTACCACCATTTTTAAGTTCCTGCCAATTCCTGGGTTGTGGGTGGGGTGGGACGTCACCACAGTCCTGGGACAAAGAACTTCCCGCAAAAATTCGAAATTTCTGCCAATAGATAGAGGAGGGTGTGGATGAGGGTGGAGAGGGAGAGGGGTTCAAATGGCTCTGAGCACTATGGGACTTAACATCGGAGGTCATCAGTCCCCTAGAACTTAGAACTACTTAAACCTAACTAACCTAAGGACATCACACACATCCATGCCCGAGGCAGTATTCGAACCTGCGACCGTAGCGGTCACGGATTATAGACTGCAGCGCCTAGAAACCGTCGGCCACACCGACCACCAGAGGCGGAAGGGACTGGCCCCCACATTCAGGCACAGAAATACACATGACGTCATCCTGGGGTGGGGGTGCGGGTGGGCGTGTTCGGGGAGAGGGATGGGAGTGATCTGGAGGGGAATTAATTGATCAATTTAATTAATTTGCATATCAATTTGATATAAAAATTGGAGTTGTAACCCTATTATCCTACGGCTCACATATACAGGGTGTTGATTGCTTCACGAGATCTGCTGATGAATTTCATTTGATTTGAAGACTCTTTGTCTATCACCCTTGATACTAACACAATATTTGAAGATGTAACTGACATGTGTTAACTTGTTCTTTCACTGATTTTAAAATTGCGATGATAACAGCAGCTGTATACTGAACGCTGTAACCTGTATGGGTGAGTATTTAAAATAATTCGTTCTTTAATTTTAATGTCTTTTTGACAGCTCTAAAAGAAAAATATTTTTATTTATTTTTAATTTGACTGTTCAGTCTCTTGTTAAAATTGTAGTTAACTGGAATATGTTTTTCTTAATGATTGTGATAAATTTCCTTCCTGAAGACACCTAGAGAAGAAAGGCCATAATTTTAGCAGAACTTTATCTACTGCAGCGTAGTACTTACTAATCACCTGCTCCATGTAGTTGCTGACATTGTTAAAGTACTTCACGTATCTGTTATGCTAAAGTACGATAAAGTTCAACTAAAGATACAGTTACAACTAGTGTCAGACCCAGCTGACATACAACTGAACATTTAAAATGACTTCTTTAACTTACATAAATATTCAAATCATCACTACAGAATTTCTTCCACATAACAATAAACAAATCAGGGCCAAAGCTACTTTTGAACATATCCTCAAACGAGTTCAACAGCAACATTATATCTATTACTGACCATCGGCAAACCAGACACAACTAAAAGGCGTTTCTCTTCCTGTATCCATCAGCACTGAGAACTCGGGGAATCAGTGTGTCTCACATAACACGAACCCTTCGAACTTCAAAGTGTTCCTTAAGTCATTCAATTTTAATCTAGTAATTAGAGAATTCAACAAGATGTAACGCTTTAGCGGTGGCAAGAGAGTATATCACTGTTAAGATTATATTCTGTCGCTATTCCAGTTATTCCACTTAACAATACGCCTACAAAAGGAAACAAAACAACTTAGTTCTTAACACAGTCTGTAATTACACAAAGGAATTTCTTCCTGCTGTCTTCCTTGCTTTAACAGTAACTGAACAAATATGTAACATGCCTAGTCTCACAAGTAAGTACAAAACTAACATATATATAAAGAAAATATTGTATAACTTTAGCTAAATAACAGGTGATTATTAATGTAACGTATCAGGGATCGAGAGGTACAGCGCATCCGTAATGAGTCGTCATGGGATCTCCTCTATATACCATCGCTTCCTCCTCTGGAGCATAGACAAACATTAAGTGTCCTACGTTTCCGTTAAACCATTCACTTCCCACTAGTAAATAAAATGCACCTACGTGGCGTTCAATGCGTGACATTGCACTGCATCTATTACTGACAAATATCGATCTCCCATCAGAGAGTAACCCCCTCCCCCCACAGTTGAAGCAAAACACGTCATCTCAATGCATTCTTCACATATTCTCACTGTCATAAAGACTGAACTCAGAACACACTCAAATATCTTTACTGATAATGATCGTTCCTCGATATACACAGAACCCAGTTTCTCGTCTGCATATCCTTTACAACTTACGTAATTGTTGTTCTTAGGTTTATGAGCATGGTACACTTTAGTGAATTCATCCGGACACACGAAGTCTCTCTTAAAAGCTAACTTAAGGTTGGCGAAAGTCGTAAAGCTATACAGGTATTTAGCACCCCACTTCTGCAACTTTCTCGTTAAATATCCAACAATGGATCTAATTCTTCTAATGTCGGACCAGCCTTTGGGGAAAACTGTATCAAATTACTTTAAAAACATAACAAGGCCTACAAAGTCCTCGATATAGTGTGAAGCTAGATTGAGTAATACTAATTCTGCATATTTTCCCTTTCTTTTTTAACCACCATAACTACAGTCAACGTTTTTTACTTACGTTACCCACTTCGTTAGGTACTCCTGATTGACAGACAATTCACATATAATACGTAAGTCATCTTTACGCTTAGGTTCTACTATAGACCTCCACGTTCCTTCTTTGTGCAGCTAACTTCATACTCCTTTATTACTTCTCGTAAGCATCTTGAATATTCTTCATCAAGAGTGCGGTTTCTGCTTAAAATCTCAAGTGCGACTGCTCTCACCTGACTGATGGAAAGTAATGTCGCCGAATTAGTGTGAGAACTCCTAAACATTTTTAAGTAAAATAAACTTCGTTAACATCGTACAGCTTTGTTCGTATCTACCTCTTTACCCGACTGGCCATTAAAATTGCTACACCAAGAGGAAATGCAAATGATAAACGGGTATACATTGGAGAAATATATTATACTAGAAATGAGATGTGATTACATTTTCACACAGTTTGGGCTCATTGATCCTGAGAAATCAGTACCCAGAACAACCACTTCTGACCGTAATAACGGCCTTGATACGCCTGCGCGTTGAGTCAGACAGAGCTTGGATGGCGTGTACAGGTACAGCTGCCCATGCAGCTTCAACCCGATGCCACAGTTCATCAAGAGTAGTGACTGGCGTATTGTGACGAGACAGTTGCTCGGTCACCATCGACCAGACGTTTTCAAACGGTGAGAGATCTGGAGAATGTGCTGCCCAGGGCAGCAGTCGAACATTTTCTGTATCCAGAAAGACCCGTACAGGACCTGCAACATGCGGCACTGCTGAAATGTAGGGTCGTAACACATCTGAAATGTAACGTCCACTGTTCAAAGTGCCGTCAATGCGAACAAGAGGTGACCGATACGTATAACCAATGGCACCCAGTACCATGACGCCGGGTGATACGCCAGTATGGTGATGACGAATTATTTTTTTTTTTTGTCATCAGTCTGCTGACTGGTTTGATGAAGACCGCCACGAATACCTTTCCTGTGCTAACCTCTTCATCTCAGAGTAGCACTTGCAACCTACGTCCTCAATTATTTGTTTGACGTATTCCAATCTCTGTCTTCCTCTACAGTTTTTGCCCTCTACAGCTCCTCTAGTACCATGGAAGTCATTCCCTCAAGTCTTAGCAGATGTCATATCATCCTGTCCCTTCTCCTTATCAGTGTTTTCCACATGTTCCATTCCTCTCCGATTCCGCGTAGAACCTCCTCATTCCTTACCTTATCAGTCCACCTAATTTTCAACATTCGTCTATAGCACCACATCTCAGATGCTTCGATTCTCTTCTGTTCCGGTTTTCCCACAGTCCATGTTTCACTACCATACAATGCTGTACACCAGACGTACATCCTCAGAAATTTCTTCCTCAAATTAAGGCCGGTATTTGATATTAGTAGACTTCTCTTGGCCAGAAATGCCTTTATTGCCATAGCGAGTCTGCTTTTGATGTCCTCCTTGCTCCGTCCGTCATTGGTTATTTTACTGCCTACGTAGCAGAATTCCTTAAATTCAATGACTTCCTGACCATCAATCCTGATGTTAAATTTCTCGCTGTTCTCATTTCTACTACTTCTCATTACCTTCGTCTTTCTCCGATTTACTCTCAAACCATACTGTGTGCTCATTAGACTGTTCATTCCGTTCAGCGGATCGTTTCATTCTTCTTCACTTTCACTCAGGATAGCAATGTCATCAGCGAATCATATCATTGATATCCTTTCACCTTGTATTTTAATTCCACTCCTGAACCTTTCTTTTATTTACATCATTGCTTCCCCGATGTACAGATTGAAGAGTAGGGGCGAAAGGCTACAGCCTTGTCTTACACCCTTCTTAATACGAGCACTTCGTTCTTGATCGTCCACTCTTATTATTCCCTCTTGGTTGTTGTACATGTTGTATATAACCCGTCTCTCCCTATAGCTTACCCCTACTTTTTTCAGAATCTCGAACAGCTTGCACCATTTTATATTGTCGAACGCTTTTTCCAGGTCGACAAATGCTATGAAAGTGTCTTGATTTTTCTGTAGCCTTGCTTCCATTATTAACCGTAACGTCAGAATTGCCTCTCTCGTCCCTTCAGTTTTCCTAAAGCCAAACTGATCGTCACCTAGCGCATTCTCAATTTTCTTTTCCATTCTTCTGTATATTATTCTTGTAAGCAGCTTCGATGCATAAGCTGTAAAGCTGATTGTGCGATAATTCTCGCACTTGTCAGCTCTTGCCGTCTTCGGAACTGTGTGGATGATGCTTTTCCGAAAGTAAGATGGTATATCGCCAGACTCATATATTCTACACACCAACGTGAATAGCCGTTTTGTTGCCAGTTCCCCCAATGATTTTAGAAATTCTGATGGAATTTTATCTATCCCTTCTGCCTTATTTGACTGTAAGTCATCCAAAGCTCTTTTAAATTCTGATTCTAATACTGGATCCCATATCTCTTCTAAATCGACTCCTGTTTCTTCTTCTATCACATCAGACAAATCTTCACCCTCATAGAGGCTTTCAATGTATTCTTTCCACCTATCTGCTCTCTCCTCTGCATTTAACAGTGGAATTCCCGTTGCACTCTTAATGTTACCACCGTTGCTTTTAATGTCACCAAAGGTTGTTTTGACTTTCCTGTATGCTGAGTCTGTCCTTCCGACAATCATATCTTTTTTGATGTCTTCACATTTTTCCTGCAGCCATTTCGTCTTAGTTTCCCTGCACTTCCTATTTATTTCATTCCTCAGCGACTTGTATTTCTGTATTCCTGATTTTCCCGGAACATGTTCGTACTTCCTCCTTTCATCAATCAACTGAAGTATTTCTTCTGTTACCCATGGTTTCTTCGCAGCTACCTTCTTTGTACCTAAGTTTTCCTTCCCAACTTCTGTGATGGCCCTTTTTAGAGATGTCCATTCCTCTTCAACTGTACTGCCTACTGCGCTATTCCTCATTGCTGTATCTATAGCGTTGGAGAACTTCAAACGTATCTCGTCATTCCTTAATACTTCCGTATCCCACTTCTTTGCGTATTGATTCTTCCTGACTAATGTCTTGAACTTCAGCCTACTCTTCATCACTACTATATTGTGATCTGAGTCTATATCTGCTCCTGCGTTCGCCTTACAATCCAGTATCTGATTTCGGAATCTCTGTCTGACCATGATGTAATCTAATTGAAATCTTCCCGTATCTCCCGGCCTTTTCCAAGTACACCTCCTCCTCTTGTGATTCTTGAACAGGGTATTCGCTATTACTGGCTGAAACTTGTTGCAGAACTCAATTAGTCTTTCTCCTCTTTCATTCCTTGTCCCAAGCCCATATTCTCCTATAACCTTTTCTTCTACTCCTTCCCCTATAACTGCATTCCAGTCGCCCATGACTATTAGATTTTCGTCCCCCTTTACATACTGCATTACCCTTTCAATATCCTCATACACTTTCTCTATCTGTTCATCCTCAGCTTGCGACGTCGGCATGTATACCTGAACTATCGTTGTCGGTGTTGGTCTGCTGTCGATTCTGATTAGAACAACCCGGTGACTGAACTGTTCACAGTAACACACCCTCTGCCCTACCTTCCTATTCATAACGAATCCTACACCTGTTATACCATTTTCTGCTGCTGTTGATATTACCCGATACTCATCTGACCAGAAAACCTTGCATTCCTTCCACTTCACTGCCCCCTACTGTATCTAGATTGAGCCTTTGCATTTCCCTTTTCAGATTTTCTAGTTTCCCTACCACGTCCAAGCTTCTGACATTCCACGCCCCGACTCATAGAACGTTATCCTTTCGTTGATTATTCAATCTTTTTCTCATGGTAACCTCCCCCTTGGCAGTCCCCTCCCGGAGATCCGAATGGGGGACTATTCCGCAATCTTTTGCCAATGGAGAGATCATCATGACACTTCTTCAAATACAGGCCACATTGGATACACGTTACGTGTCTTTAATGCAGTGGTTTCCATTGCCTTCAGCATCCTCAAGTCGTTTATCATTGCTGATTCTTCCGCCTTTAGGGGCAATTTCCCACCCCTAGGACAAGAGAGTGGCCTGAACCTCTATCCGCTCCTCCACCCTCTTTGACAAGGCCGTTGGCAGAGTGAGGCTGACTTCTTATGCCGGAAGTCTTCGGCCGCCAATGCTGATTATTTATCAAAATGTCGGCAGTGGCGGGGATCGAACCCGGGACCGAAGACGCTACCCCTAGACCACGGATAAGTGACGAATACACGCTTCTAATGTGCGTTCACCGCGATGTCGCCAAACATGGATGCGACCATCATGATGCTGTAAATAGAACCTGGATTCACCCGAAAAAATGACGTTTTACCATTCGTGCACACAGGCGCTCCTGTCTTTGATGCAGCGTCAAGGGTAACCGCAGCCATGGTCTCCGAGCTGATAGTCCATGCTGCTGCAAACGTCATAGAACTGTTCGTGCACATGGTTGTTGTCTTGCAAACGTCCCCAACTGTTGACTCAGGGATCGAGACGTGGCTGCACGATCCCTTAGAGCCATGCGGATAAGATGCTTGTCATCTCGACTGCTAGTGATACGACGGCGTTGGGATCCAGCACGGCGTTCCGTATTACCCTCCTGAAACCACCGATTCCATATTCTGCTAACAGTCATTGGATCTTGACCAACGCGAGCAGCAACGTCGCGATACGATAAACCGCAATCGTGATAGGCTACAATTCGTCCTTTGTCAAAGTCGGAAACGTGATGGTACGCATTTCCGTCCTTACACGAGGCATCAGAACAACGTTTCACCAGGCAGGCAACGCCGGTAAACTGTTGTTTGTGTATGAGAAATCGGTTGGAAACATTCCTCATGTCAGCACGTTGTAGGTGTCGCCACCGTCGCCAACCTTGTGTGAATGCATGAAAAGCTACTAATTTGCATATCGCAGCATCGTCTTCCTGTCGGTTCAATTTCGCGTCTGTAGCACGTCATCTTCGTGGTGTAGGAATTTTAATGGGCGGTAGTATATTTCTAAACATTGTGGCCCTGGCGAGAAAGTCACCTCTCGAAACAAGAGACCAGTTTGTTGATACCGTCACTTTAGAATATTTGACTCTGTTGACGGAACCACAAACACACCTCTGCTTGCACATTTCATCGTTGCAAAGTGAGGTCTTTGAAGGTGAGGCCAAGTTGGGACTTTGTGGAGAATGGTCGGTAACAGTGAAACCGAGGTGCCGGGTTGTTGAAAATGTCGCAGCGCTCTTGTGTGATCCTGCACTATCATGTTGAAGGAGAGGATGCTCCGTGAGCGGACAAACTCATCTAATTCAAAACTCAATTACAGCACGCAGTTCCTGACGCTCCGACATAGTTACGTTACACACCGCCGTGTAACAAGCTGTAATTGAGAGCGCTCTAGCGGCAGAGGGAGGCATGTTGCGTCAGTGAAGCGGCAAGTCGACCTATGAGTAGTAGCACTATTGAGAACACAATAAAAAACTCGGACACATCACCTTTCACCATGCCCTTATTAGGATCTAATTTAACAGTATTAGAATCTGACTTAGCTCTTAACTCTGAGACGCCTGTAACACCACAGCTCAGAATCTACCCACCTTTTTTGCTGATGTATTTATCTTTCTGTTTTGTTTAACATCTCATCGTTGAACTTCTGTAATTATTGTATGATTAATTCGATACTGTAATTAAGTGTAATAAGCACAATATGAGCAAATGTCTTTCTCATAAAATCTCTTTGATTGTCTTTAAAATTGAATAATTTTGTCTGAATAATTTTATGTAAAATTATCAATACGTCCAAATGATATGTTTTATTTAAAGTGAATTTTTGCTGTTATGTAAAAACTGATCCTCACTAATGGCTTTTAGTTCTTTATATGTATAAAAGGTATTGTGGTTCCCCTCCGGAAAGGAAGGTTTTAATGCGCGTAAAATGTGGTTGGCATGGATAGAATGGTGGACGGAGGAGTTAGTTGGGGATGATCTACCACCCAACAACAGCTCACGAAAAGGTTGTGAATTGTGCTGGTGCCGAGAGGGGATTTTTGTGCCGTTTTCCAATGTGCCAAAGCCTCGGATGGATGCAGTAACTAGCTGGAATTATGTTGGAATTGATATCTATCATGGCAACCAAGAAATGACAGAGTCCAGAAATTCTACCTGCAAATCCACCTACCAACATGCACTCGCCACTACATTGCGCAACCACTGTAATGGAACAGAAGAACTATAGTAATGTACAGTGAGGGATCAGCTCATTGGAAGTTATAGTGTGCTCAAATATAACGTAAATTATACTTGAACCTCATGCTAAAGTGCTTACCGAGTGTCCTTTATTGAAAGTATATTTCAGTTAATGTCGCAAAAGAGTGTGCTAAAATTAATATTGTTTGTTGAAAGCATCTTACAAATATCTCAATTTTGTGTTTCACTGCAGTAAAAGTTCAGAACTGCAACTGTTGAGTTTTGTTCATGCTTGCTAAGTGATTGTTTCACTAATGTAATGAAAGTGCGTTTATTTTGCTGTACTACAGTGGTCAAGATTAAGCGCCCCCCCCCCCCCCAATTGAAAGTAGTCCAAATGCACAAAGTTAATTATAGAAAGTTTCAATTGCTCTTGCTATTACTGTCAAGTTCTGTACAGTAGTGGGTTCCTCTTGTGTATTGAAAGTGCTTATTAATAGTGTAACAGGGCCCACAGTTTGTCTATTGTGCTCAAGATAAATAACGATTAATAGAAAGACCACTATCGATGAAAACAGTAACTTCTTTTATTCAAAGGTCAGTGAGGAAGTGTTTGTTAGTGAAATACACACAAATGTCATTCTAAGTAGAAAAGTATTTAGTAGAGAGAGACTTAATATATGCACAATACATAATTTTGAAGTGAACCATATTCACATTTCATGTCAGATAGGAAAGTATTTGAAAAGAGAGACTAAATCTATGCTTAATTGTATATTCCGAAAGTGCGCTTTAACAGTAATATTACTGAAACCATTCAGTATGATCAAGCCTTGAAGGCAAAAGTGTATATCATTATCTGTTGTACTTATGCAAATAGCCCTGTTCTCCTATAACTGGCAGCACTTTCTTTAGCGTCAACATCTGCTAGTGACCGAGTTCATTGCACTCTCGTGTGATAAAGTATAGGCTGTGTCTGTCCATTAAAGTTAATCATATCTATTTTCTTGAAGAAAGATGTTAATCATTCTCATACCTAACTAGGCTGGTGACCGGTTTCTTTATTCTTTGAACAGCGTGGATAGGTAAAATATTGGTTTGTTAATGTTTCAATATTTACATAATTCTGACTTTCACTTCCGATAAGCCACCTCCGTTAGGTACTTCAGGGTCAACATAAAATTCCTTTCAGAGGGTAACACGGCACTCTTGCTTTATACCATAATTGCTTTAACAGGATAGTTTCATTATACGATCTGCTTCCAGCTTTGAGGCTACAGTATAACAGTAGCAGACAGAAGTGTTATACGCCAGAGTCATCACTTTTCACCACGCCATTATTAGCATCTAATTAAACAGTATTAGAATCTAACTTAACTCTTAACTCTGAAACACCAGAATCTAATTTGTCACTTAATATTTTGACAGTAGTTTCAAAATTGTTGTCTATTACACTTCAGTATTATAGAAGTAATCTCCACATTCACGAAACCAGTTATATGATTCCTCCTCCTCCTGTGATTTTACAGATACCGTTTGACATAAATCCGTCCACAACATTTCCCACAAACTTGTCTTAAAGCTACTGGGCTTGAAACGCGGCTAGCTGTTTAGTTGACTTAGGGATGGATGGAGTGGTAAAACAGAGACCGAATACCATTCGTTTCACAATTAAATTTTAAACACACTTCACTATAATAATTAAATTCCTTGCCAATGTAAAATTAACAGAGCAAATAAATAATGTCAGCTGAAGTGAGGGAGAATAAGATTAAGCCCTGACGCCTCCAGGTAACCGGGAGGCTTCCCAGGTTCGGCTTGTCAAGGAATTCTGGCACTATTTCACTCTAAAACATACAGATAATAGAATCTTAAAATGCATACAATAACAATGGATCAAGCTAACACGTTACACACTGTAATTGGCCGGAATAGTGTCTTTCTTTATAAACAAATTTATCTTTGAATGTAATCAACGCCAAAGAAATTCAACATCTACATCTACAACAACACACATCCGTTCAAAACGGAGAGCAGGATACACACCTCATATCAATTACCAACAGGCTAAGAAGGAAAATTGAATACGCACAAAAATTAATAGCAAGGCTGTCAAAAATTTCGCAGTCGCGCATTGGCTCCAACAAGAATTAGAATGCTCCCTTCAGATTACGCTTAAATTTTGACTGCAAATTAAATACATATTTGAAATTTTTGTAAAATCCAAGTAATTTTATTGAACACAGAAGCGCGTACACGAGAAATAAAAGGCGCAGTTTGAATTAGTTTAAAACATGAGTCTAGGAAGCACAGGTGCCCAAGCAACGATTCGAATAAACACACTACTGGCCATTAAAATTGCTACACCACGAAGGTGACGTGCTACGGACGTGACATATAACCGACAGGAAGAAGATACTGTGATATGCAAATGATTAGCTTGTCAGAGCATTCACACAAGGTTGGCGCCGATGGCGACACCTACAACGTGCTGACATGAGGAAACTTTCCAACCGATTTCTCATACACAAACAGCAGTTGACCGGCGTTGCCTGGTGGAACGTTGTTGTGATGCCTCGTGCAAGGAGAAGAAATGCGTACTATCACGTTTCCGACTTTGATAAAGGTCGGATTGTAGCCTATCGCGATTGCGGTTTGTCGTATCGCGACGTTGCTGCTCGCGTTGGTCAAGATCCAATGGCTGTTAGCAGAATATGGAATCGGTGGATTCAGGAGGGTAATACGGAACGCCGTGCTGGATCCCAACAGCCTCGTATCACTAACAAACAGTAGAGATGACAGGTATCTTATCCGCGTGGCTGTGACGGATCGTGCAGCCACGTCTCGATCCCTAAGTCTACAGATGGGGATGTTTGCAAGACAACAACCATCTGCACGAATAGTTAGACGACGTTTGCAGCAGCATGGACTATCAGCTCGGAGACCACGGCTGCGGTTACCCTTGACTCTGCATCACAGACAGGAGAGCCTGTGATGGTGTACTCAACGACGAACGTGGGTGCACGAATGGTAAAATGTCATTTTTTCGGCTGAATCCAGGTTCTGTTTACAGCATCATGACGGTCGCATCACTGTTTGGCGACATCTCGGTGAACGCACGTTGGAAGCGTGTATTCGTCATCGCCATACTGGCGTATCACCTGAATTTCTTTTCATCTGCATTTCTTCTTGGTGTAGCAATTTTAATGGCCAGTAGAGTACGTTGAATGAAATAAGGATCAAGGTCTTTTAACGGCAGGGCTAAATCCAGACACAGCCATTAAACAAGAAATTTTATACTCGCATCCGATTCTTCGTATTAACAACAATTGAGGCCTATAGCACAGGGAGTTCCTGTACCAAGTAAGGTTGGCAGTCCCCGTCAGTACACAGAAAGGGAAGCAGAGTTTATACACCCAATTTTTACAAGTTACCCTGATTACATAGTCCATTCAGACCAAGCACAAGCTGGTAGTACATTACAGAATTCTTTTATGAACCACAAAATTTCAAGGGGAGCGGTTCTCAAAAAATTTAATAATTACAGAAACGAAAAATATAGTTCAAGAGATGCTGGGTTGCACCACATACAAATTAGCAATTTAAATCCATCTTGTCCGGCTCCGTAAAACCAAGTCCACAACAGTTAGTGCCACGAGCAGCAGAACACATAGCACCATCGGTTGAAGCCAGTGAAGAGATTAAAAAATCAGCCTCGTAGCAAACTGTCTTATACCAAGGCCACAACCTGCCACACGACAATGTTAATTACGGAGAAATTTGCAAAACGTACTGACTTGTTATAAGTATCCAGCTGCGGAACATAGGTTGACGTCGGCGTGAGAGCCGCGTTCCCCGAGTGGTAGGCCTCCTCCTCTGCTAGCCGCTGTCCACAAAACGCTGCTACGGCGATAAACGTTAGGCGGCTTATTCCGCGCAGCCATCCACACTCTGATCCATTCAAGTTGGCACGGTCAGCAGTTACATTCTTCGTTCACATGTTTTTCTTTCCGTCTTCTGTGATTGCCCTTCCTAGAAATGTCCATTCCGCTTCAGCTGAATTGTGTACTAAGTTATTCCTTATCACAATTTCTATAGCCACAGAGAACAGCGAATCTCTTCATTTGTTAGTACTTCTGTGTGACAGTTCTTTGTCATTGATTCTTACTGACTAAAGTCTTTAACATCAGCCTACACTCTATCAATACTAAATCGTGATTTGAGTCATTATCTGCTCCTAGGTATGCCTTAAAGTCCAGTATCTGATTTCGAAATCTCTGTCTGAACATGAAGCAACCAAACTCAAAACTTCCGATATCTCGTGGTCCTTACCAGATATACCTCCTCCTCTGGTGGTTCTGGAACAAAGCATTCGCTAATACTAACTGAAGTTCATTGCAGAGGTAAATTAATATTTCTCCCCTCTAATTGCTATTACAAAACCAATTTTGTTCCCCGACCTTTCTTTGACTCTTTCCCCTGCAACAGTATTTCAGTCCTCCATGACTATTGGATTTTCATCTCCCTTTAGGTTCTGAATTTTCCTTTCAATATCCTCATATATTTTCTGTACATCCTCCGCATGTGACATTGGTATGTATACATAAACTATCGTGGTTGGTGCTAGTTTGCTGTCGATTCTAATGAGAATGACTCTATCACTTTGTAAGAGGGCAACAACTATGCCCCTTGCATGAAGTCATTAAAGATCACCTAACTCACGTTGAGCGAACAGTAGGGCTGAACAAAAATGACTGACAAGGCACAATGCATCTTGTAGAGAGTATAGTATGGACCTATTGGAATAATTAATATCGGGTGACAGTTTTAAAGTAATTCACACCACATGAAAACATTGTGGAAACGCGTCGATTTACTGGAGGATAGTTTATCCCAGGGAAATATTCGAGTGACTGTGGCCAGCTGTGGAGCGGCAAAGGGCAGCGACAATAGGCAGCTTAGGGCAGCTCAAGCTCTGAGAAAGTGGCAACGGGACGCGGCCTCCAGCTGCCTTAAAATGAGTGACAGTGAGTGGGTGGTTGACCCCATGCTGGTGTACCGGGAAGCAGATGGAGAACTTGTACACCTGTTGATAAATGACCGTCGTCCCGTTTTCAGTGAAACATGCAAGAAAGCCATGCAAAGCTACGGCGGAGCGGTCAAAAGAGGTCAAAATATGCGTGTTCGTGACTATAGCAAATTCACGCTGAATTCACGGTCCGCAGAGTCTGAAGTGAATCAGGTGAAGAGCGACAGAATGAAATACGCCAGCCTCCGATGGAAACGTAGGACCAAGGAATTTGAAGTAATCTCCTGGGAGTCAGAATTCTGGAAAAATTGGTGTTTGTGCAGACGCTAACCTTGATGGGTGGCCTGGAAAGAGCTAAATAGCAGAATTTGAGAGGATGGGAAATTTTATGGGAATTTGTTCACTTCCCAGAGCAGGCATTGGTCGATGCTTGGAAGTGACGTATAATTAACGCGACTTCTGCTGCAATTGGGGTAAGTTATATTGCTGGAGTGGAAAGCGAGGCGAAGAGCGGACTGGGAGAAGTCTCCGTAGTGGTCTTCCATTCCCAGCTTGCCTAGAGTGCAGACATGGCGTTCTTTACTCAGGTTACCTAAGAGAGAGTGAGCATCTGTGCAGTTTAGGACTTAGCAAACGGAACGTTTGAGCTTGGAGATAGGAAGTTTTCGTTCAGCTTTGTACTGAGCAAGATAGTTAGAAGTGAATAGATGAGTGCAGCCTTGCAGCACCACGAGGTCGGCCGACGTCCGCATAACGACGCCGCGCCGCGACGCTGTATTCGGTGATATTGCGCCCGCTCCGCCACTGATTAATTTGTTGGATCACATCGGCAAAGTTTCCACGAGGGTTTCATGGGCTGTGTATTGTAGAATTCTTCTCGCACTTCGCATTATGCCTGGGTCAGTCGATAGGAATTACTTTGGATTTATCGCGCTTTACTCCACGCAAACGCAATTGATTACCACTGCCTGTTAGGAGAGCCATGTAATGTGATGATTGGAGGTCGTGAGTTAAAATAAATATGTGCTAATCGACTGCATCTGTTTTCAATCAAGTAGTTGAAATCCCAAGGCACTTTCTTAATTAATTTTATTTTCAGTATTCGCATC
Source organism: Schistocerca cancellata (assembly GCF_023864275.1). Classification (NCBI taxonomy): domain Eukaryota; kingdom Metazoa; phylum Arthropoda; class Insecta; order Orthoptera; family Acrididae; genus Schistocerca; species Schistocerca cancellata. Next base: position 155,290,129 of record NC_064627.1, read on the forward strand.
TCGTGTTCAATAGCTAAATATAACATCAATGTGCACCCATTTTTTATTAAAAGGGATCAATTCTGATTCAATTAATGTCAACACTGCCACCGCAGTTCAATCGTGAGTCACAGGGCCTTATTACTTTCTTTGCGTTACCCGATATTGCGGCAGTTTTGCACTCTCTGTTGATCTGTTAGTCAATTAGCTGGGATGAACACACGCCAAAACCAGATAAGTGATGGGTGGGGTGTTACAACTTCTAATGCACCAGAAGGGACGTCAGCTACGAAGCACGGGCACAGAATACGAGACATTCAAGTTGTGCAAAACTGTGACCCTTTCCCGGCTCTGCTCCTAGGCGAACCTCTATTCCGAATGTTAAAAGAGCGAGCCCCGTGCACGCCTGATCCAGGCTACGAGTGACGCTCCCTGGTCAAAGACAAACTTACTTGAGAGCGAAACGCGACCTACCGATTCGAGGCATCGCTCAGGATTCAGCATTAATCTCACTAAGACTAGTTTTTCGCTGCCGTTTTCCTCAATTTTGAATTTAATTAACGTTCTTGTAGAATACACCCCTGATCTAGTGGTATCGTCTTTGATTAGTAATCAAAATGTCCTCAATCCCCGTTTCGAATCAGAGTGCACTCTAAGTGTGATAGCGTGCGGAACCACTCCGCACGCCAGCCAGCGCTCCGCTCTCGGACTTATTTCCACGTCGCGATATTTCTGTGTGTAGAGTACCCTAATAATGTACATCATGGAGCACTCTTACCGCCGTGCGACGATCAGAGTGACATTTCAGGCCGAACATCCACGACCAAGAGCCTCTGAAGTTGAAAAGTTCATCCGAGATGCTCTGCATTTAAGCCCCTGGACGTGATCGGAATACAGTTTTCCATCACAGGAAGTGTTGTATACGTCGAGATGTAGCTATTCACTGAAGATGTCCGACATGCCACTGGACTAAAATTTAAACACTCTGATGTACATGTAGGTGTGATGACGTTGTACCATGCTGGATTCGTTCTCCAGATCTTGCGAGTGTTTGATCTCCCATTCGAAGTATCTCAAGCAGTGGTTACTGCCGCTTTTGAACCATATGGCAAGGTTTTGGGTCGGTTTGGTTGGTACTAAATGGCGTCCGGCAAATCAAAATTGAGCTGACAAAACTCGTTCCATCGTATCTGATGATTGGTGGTGGGGGAGCCATCGTCACGTACGATGGCCAGCCACGGACGTGGCCAGGATGTGGTCAGGAATGACACGTCTGTTACGAATTTTTACACTGAAGTTAGATAGAGACACTACTGGGTGAAGTGACCCTGCCATCGACGCTCAGGGCCCTACCCGTACCGCGACGGTAGCACAGAACCCTGCCACGCCACTCCAGGATACGCCTGACGTCTCGTCAAAGCCACCCAACGCAGCACAACGCGCCGACGGGGCCAGCATGGCGTCACCTTCAATGATCACACCAGGAGTATCCCATCTCAGAATCGTTACCGAACACCATTTACGAACCACGGACGTAGAACTCGATGTCGCGCCTACTTATGCCTTTATCCAGACGAATACGGCAGCGGACGATGGGAGACAACATTCTGATTCAGAGCAAAACATCAGGAAACAGCGGTCGGCCCAGCAGAGCGAGAAAAGCTGTCGAACAAGCTGTGACCACTTCCTCCTTCAGATAGCATTGTGAGATGACAGCTGGTTGTCTGACGGTGACCTCTCATATTGCGTCCAGTCACTTGGTACAGTCGCCACAGGCCCCCTCCTGTGACACTGCTTGTCTCAGTCTATAACATGTATTCAATGTTGTAACAGCCTGAGGATGACGCATTCCTCCCCCCCCCCCCCCAGATCTTTTGTCACAGCATTCGCTTCATTCGCTTCACCTGCCCTGAGAGTACACAACCACCACCTGTCTTCAACGTCAGCATCCTGGACCGATGATGTTGCAGAAGGAGCGGATCAGACGTCAACGTGTCCGAGCTGATGCATACCTGAGCTGACACCCTGTCAGTAATCATGGCCACTGTGGCACACACGACACGTCTACACCTTCCGGCTGCTTTCAGTCACGCATTACGCATCGATCGAAAGTGACCGCACCCGGGAATATCGTATCACCACAATGAATCTTGCCACAGTCTGAGCCCCTCACTAACTGACACCACCTACTCCACGGATGTCGATACTGTACTTCTACAGAAGATGTTCATCGCTGAATTCCCATTGCCCACTCGGTACACCACTCACGTTTCTCATGTCTTTGTCACTGCTGGCGGTGTCACCATCCTTCTATGGGATGGGCTCCCTGCAGAGGACGTCGAAGACCAGGATGTAGCCCTAACCCTATTTGGTGTGTGTATCATAAATATCTACGCATCATGTGACCCTAACCGCCATCATGGGTGACATACATTCACGCCGTCCCTGGTCATGGCACGATTTGTCCAACAAGGCTGCCCCCCTCTCGATGATTTCATATGCTTTCGCTTTGGAACTCCTGCTCCAGGGACTGCGCCAACGTTGGGAAAGTATGATATTGCTCTGGTACCGTTTCTGTTGCATGACCTAAGCAGACGACTTAGTCGTTTATCTGCGCAGTAAGGATAAAGTTTGAGCAAAGCCGACATGGGATGGCGAACTATGGCGAAGCATCGGCCAGCTCTCTCAACGTGTCCAAATCAAAATTTTTGCTCATTCGTCTATTGGAGATCGGCGTCATCCCCCTTAGCGTCGCGGCCATCGTTCGATGTCTTGACACTGAATTCACAGCCGATCTCCGTTGGTCACTGGCTACCAGTGGTAGGCGTTTGCTACAAACAGAGCAAAACTTGCAAATCACTGGCTACTAGCCCTCGATATTATCCAACGCTCGCAAAATGTTAACATATGTGAACATCTATCAGGCCTCCCTTTTCCCATATGTGGCTCAGGTACTACCGCTCCCAAATGTCCCGCCAGACGTCTCTTGATAGCCTTTTGCTCATACAACTCAGACGTTATTCCAAGTGGAACGCCTTTGCAGTCCCAAAGACCGTAGTGGGGTGGGACTAATATAAGTTCCGATCAGCGTCACAGCGCTGTACGTCAGCTCCCAACTATAACTCTGGCATCATTGCCTACAGAGCCTCACTGGACCCCAATTGCAAGAATTTGTGCCACTTTCTTTGTCTGCTGACCATCTTCCCTGATCTTCAGTTGTGTCTACCAGTCCTTGCCACCTACGCCTTTGTACCAGACGACAACAGCTTACAATGTGTTAGAACAGTGCCGTCCGCCCGAGCCCATCGAAGTCAAGTATCTCAGTCAGTGCTGTATATCAGAGTGAATGGCAAACACGTTAACAGACATCGACTGCATCGCATCCATCTAGCCGATTCGCTCCTCTGCACCCACTGTGAAATGGACGGCACAGACGATTAATGGTTCCACTGTGGTCCAGCATCCGATGTCTGGACGCTTGCGCAGCACATTTTGGCGTTTCTTACTAGCCAAACTCACGCTCATATTGACAGTGACATACTTTTATTCCCGGAGAGGACTTTTTACCCCACCACCAAAACTCACTCTGTGTATTGGATCTGTGGCCACACGGTCCGTCATCTTTTTAATCCTGGCAATAAGTCAGTTCTATGATATAGGAATTAGCAGGACTGTCAAAAAAACAAAAAAAGAAACAGGTAGCCCTTTTTTTTACTTAGGGCAGAATTGGTGGCGGAAATTTTCCTTCCATTTTTTTATTCATTTTCTACTCCGCAGGGAAGGATAGAAAAGAAAAAAGTTAAGTTAGTTTTTAAATAATGTCAAATAGTGGTAACGTGGTCGATATTTAGAGACACGTATCTTAGCCCTACTTTCTAACCTCGCAAGAGGCCTAAAAGTTTCGTCCCCTTTTCACGTCTTCTCTTACCGGGCTATAAGCTTCCAGATGTAGAAACATTAAGAAAATCTTAACCACACCATCTTGAAAAAAAAATCGGTCACTAATTAATTTTTGAATAAAAATCGTCAGTAATAGCGGCCAAAGACTTCCAGCATATAGAGTCACCCCCGTTCTGCCAACGGCATTGTCCAAGGGAGCGGAGGGGCGGACAGAAGATCAGAGCACTATGTTGCCTTGGGGTGGAAAAATGTACTCCTAAAGACGGAAAAATGAGCGATGATCAACGCCATATCATGAGAATGCAGACGGAAATGGAAACCACTGCGTTAAAGATACATAATGTGTATACACCTTACATGTGGCGTGTAATTAAAAAGTGTCATGATGGTGTTTCCATGGGCAAAAGATACAGGACTAGTCCCCCAATCGGATATCCGGGAGGGGACTCCAAAGAGGGAGGTGACCGTGAGAGAAAGATTGAATAACCAACGAAAGGATAACGATCTACGAATCGGGGCGTCTAATATCAGGAATTTGAACACAGAAGGGAAGCCAAGAAATCTGAAGATAGAAAAGGAAAGTCTCATTCTAGATATAGTGGGGGCCAGTGAATATAAATGGAAAGAGGAAGGGATTTCTGGTAGGATAAGTTTAGGGTAATATCGACAGCAACAGAAAATTCGTTATGAATAGGCAGATAGGCCAAAGAGTTAGTTACTGCGAATAGTTCAGTGATAGGGTTATTCTCATCAGAATCGACAGCAAGCTAACACAGGCAACCATAGCTCAGACATACATGCCGCCGTCGCTAGCAGACGATGAAGAGATAGACAAAGTGTATGAGGATACTAAATGGTTAATTTGTTTACGGTGCAATGTTGACTTGGTACTAGGAATACGAAAGGAGAAAGATTAATTGAGTTCTACAAAAAAATTAAACTAGTAATAGTGAATCCTCTGTTCAAGAATCACAGGATGAGGAGGTACACTTGGAAAGGGTCGGAACATATGGGAATATTTCAGTTAGATTATGTTATGCTCAGACATAGATTTCGAAATCAGATACTGGGTTGTAAAGTAGGAAAACACCCACACACATCCGAAAATTGCAAGGGCCGAAAAGAGCGAGAATTATAGCACAATTAGCGTAACAGTTCACACATCCAAGATTCTGACAAGTATAATATGTAGAAAAATGGGAAAAGGTAATTGAGGATATGTTAGATGACGATTAGTTTGGCCTTAGGAAACGTAAAAGCAACAGATAGGCAATTTTCTCGTTGCGATTGATAACGGAAGCAAGACTAAAAAAGGTTAAGACACGTTCATAGGATTTTTCGATCTGGATAAAGCGTCACACAATATCCAATGGTGTAAGAAGTTCCAAATTCTGAGAAAAATGAGGTAACCTCTAAGGACTGCAGGGAAAGGCAGCTAATATACAAGATACACAAGAGAAATTGCAGCTGAATCTCCTTATATGGTATACGTTATTCATTGTATTGTCGACAAATGTCATTATTTAAGCATGAAAAAGTTTGCCAAACCGACTCGCTTTTGATAGGTCAACATAGCCTCACAACAGTGAAACGGAATGTTTTCATAGCACAAAAGCTATAACACTAAAGCATCAAATATGGTAAGCCCTTACCTACCGACATGTAGTTTCCTGTTACTTTGTTATAACAGATCATACCTAAAACGACAGGTTTTCGAAAGATCCTCAGTATGCTGGTGATTTCAGACAGGTTATTTTCATACCACATTCTAAGTCTAGGGGACTGATGACCTCAGATGTTAAGTCCCATAGCATTCAGAGCCATTTTGATACCACATACTCTATAATGTTGTTGTTGTTGTTGTTGTTGTTGTCTTCAGTCCTGAGACTGGTTTGATGCAGCTCTCCATGCTACTCTATCCTGTGCAAGCTTCTTCATCTCCCAGTACTTGCTGCAATCTACATCCTTCTGAATCTGCTTAGTGTATTCATCTCTTGGTCTCCCTCTACGATTTTTACTCTCCACGCTGGCCTCCAATGCTAAATTTGTGATCCCCGGATGCCTCAGAACATGTCCTACCAACCGGTCCCTTCTTCTTGTCAAGTTGTGCCACAAACTCTTCTTCTCCCCAATTCTATTCAATACCTCCTCATTAGTTATGTGATCTACCCATCTAATCTTCAGCATTCTTCTGTAGCACCACATTTCAAAAGCTTCTATTCTCTTCTTGTCCAAACTATTTATCGTCCATGTGTCACTTCCGTACATGGCTACACTCCATACAAATACTTTCAGAAATAACTTCCTGACACTTAAATCTATACTCGATGTTAACAAATTTCTCTTCTTCAGAAACGCTTTCCTTGCCATTGCCAGTCTACATTTTATATCCTCTCTACTTCGACCATCATCAGTTGTTTTGCTTCCCAAATAGCAAAACTCCTTTACTACTTTAAGCGTCTCATTTCCTAATCTAATTCCCTCAGCATCACCCGACTTAATTTGACTACATTCCATTATCCTCGTTTTGCTTTTGTTGATGTTCATCTTATATCCTCCTTTCAAGACACTGTTGTAGTTTAACGACGTAAGTTTTTTATAAATGATTTTATTTTGACATATGACCATGTGTAGACTTCGTCACCTACGTCAGTTACAACACACTTCAAAATTATTTATATTCTTTTTAAATTGTCTCAGAATGGTTCTTGAACGAAACTGTAAAACATCATTTGAGTCGTATGCGCAGAATTAGGTCACTCAGTCCAATTGGTTTGCGCAAACTTTTTCAATTTAGATGTCGTTTGTTTCACCTCAGAAATTATATTAATGCACGTTATCTGATTTAATAAATATTAGAACCACATTGAATAAACTTTCGAGATTCAAACTCGCGATGAACGTTGTCAAAATTAATAATCTTGTCAAATATATTATTAATTCATTCACATAATTCTTCATAAATAAATTCTCGGAACACGTATTTAAACTCTTGTAGCATCCACTAGTTTATTATCTTCCTACATATAGACGTGAACCTGAGCCTTGACAAGACAGGACTGAACATTTACAACAAGATTAAACTTTTTATGACGTCATTGTTGTACAAATCATTACAAATTCCTATTTTTTCGATTTTTAAGAGCACGACGCAACAACTCGGTTTCAGGATCTTCTGTTGCTCTTTGGCTGTCGACCCGCGACGTATAGTGACCAGCAATTTTCTCTCTGGTTCCGGCAGCGAAGATGTTGTCTCCGTTCGTTGCGTCGCCCTCTACGTACATGAAACATAAAAAGTAAATACTAACTTTAGTCAATTCACAACCATTACAAAGATTACAAAAATACATCAATAAAAAACTAAAATAAACTTACATTCGACTGCAAACTGGGCTGACACTGGTGGATGGGTGACGCTTCAATTTCGCGTCCCACTACACTGTCCATTCCGTTCAACTGCTCTTCCAAGTCCTTTGCTGTCTCTGACAGAATTACAATGTCATCGGCGAACCTCAAGGTTTTTATTTCTTCTCCCTGATCTTTATTACCCACTCCTAATTTTTCTTTTGTTTCCTTTACTGCTTGCTCAATATACAGATTGAATAACATCGGGGACAGGCTACAACCCTGTCTCACTCCCTTCCCAACCTCTGCTTCCCTTTCATGCACCTCTACTCTTATAACTGTCATCTGGTTTCTGTACAAATTGTAAATAGCCTTTCGCTCCCTATATTTTACCCCTGCCACCTTCAGAATTTGAAAGAGAGTATTCCAGTCAACATTGTCAAAAGCTTTCTCTAAGTCTACAAATGCAAGAAATGTAGGTTTGCCTTTCCTTAATCTATTTTCTAAGATAAGTCGTAGGGTCAGTATTGCCTTACGTGTTCCAACATTTCTGCGGAATCCAAACTGATCTTCGTCGAGGTCGGCTTCTACCAGTTTTTCCATTCGTCTGTAAAAAATACGCGTTAGTATTTTGCAGCTGTGACTTACTAAACTGATTGTTCGGTAATTTTCACATCTGTCAACACCTGCTTTCTTTGGGATTGGAATTATTGTATTCGTCTTGAAGCCTGAGGGTATTTCGCCTGTCTCATACATCTTGCTCACCAGATGATAGAGTTTTGTCAGGACTGGCTCTCCCAAGGGTTTCAGTAGTTCCAATGGAATGTTGTCTACTCCCAGGGCCTTGTTTCGACTCAGGTCTTTCAGTGCTCTGTCAAACTCTTCACGCAGTATCGTATCTCCCATTTCATCTTCTTCTACATCCTCTTCCATTTCCATAATATTGTCCTCAAGTTCATCGCCCTTGTATAGACCTTCTTTATACTCCTTCCATCTTTCTGCTTTCCCTTCTTTGCTTAGAACTGGGTTTCCATCTGAGCTCTTGATATTCATACAAGTGGCTCTCTTTTCTCCAAAGGTCTCTTTAATTTTCCTGCAGGCAGTATCTATCTTACCCCTAGTGAGACAAGCCTCTACATCCTTACATTTGTCCTCTAGCCATCCCTGCTTAGCCATTTTGCACTTCCTGTCGATCTCATTTTTCAGACGCTTGTATTCCCTTTTGCCTGCTTCATTTACTGCGTTTTTATATTTTCTCCTTTCATCAATTAAATTCAATATTTCTTCTGTTACCCAAGGATTTCTACTAGCCCTCGTCTTTTTACCTACTTGATCCTCTGCTGCCTTCACTACTTCATCCCTCAGAGCTACCCATTCTCCTTCTACTGTATTTCTTTCCCCATTCCTGTCAATTGTTCCCTTATGCTCTCCCTGAAACTCTGTACAACCTCTGGTTTAGTCAGTTTATCCAGGTCCCATCTCCTTACATTCCCACCTTTTTGCAGTTTCTTCAGTTTTAATGTACAGTTCATAACCAATAGATTGTGGTCAGAGTCCACATCTGCCCCTGGAAATGTCTTACAATTTAAAACCTGGTTCCTAAATCTCTGCCTTACCATTATATAATCTATCTGAAACCTGTCAGTATCTCCAAGATTCTTCCACGTATACAACCTTCTTTTATGTTTCTTGAACCAAGTGTTAGTTATAATTAAGTTATGCTCTGTGCAAAATTCTACCAGATGGCTTAATCTTTCATTTCTCTCCCCCAATCCATATTCACCCATTATGTTTCCTTCTCTCCCGTTTCCTACTCTCGAATTCCAGTCACCCATGACTGTTAAATTTTCGTCTCCCTTGACTACCTGAATAATTTCTTTTATCTCATCATACATTTCATCAATTTCTTCATCATCTGCAGAGCTAGTTGGCATATAAACTTGTACTACTGTAGTAGGCATGGGCTTCGTGTCTATCTTGGCCACAATAATGCGTTCACTATGCTGTTGGTAATAGCTTACCCGCACTCCTATTTTTGTATTCATTATTAAACCTACACCTGCATTACCCCTATTTGATTTTGTATTTATAACCCTGTATTCACCTGACCAAAAGTCTTGTTCCTCCTGCCACCGAGCGTCACTAATTCCCACTATATATAACTTCCTACTATCCATTTCCCTTTTTAAATTTTCTAACCTACCTGCCCGATTAAGGGATCTGACATTCCACGCTCCGATCCATAGAACGCCAGTTTCCTTTCTCCTGATAACGACGTCCTCCTGAGTAGTCCCTGCCCGGAGATCCGAATGGGGGACTATTTTACCTCCGGAATATTTTACCCAAGAGGACGCCATCATCATTTAACCACACAGTAAAGCTGCATGCCCTCGGGAAAAATTACAGCTGTAGTTTCCCCTTGCTTTCAGCCGTTCGCAGTACCAGCACAGCAAGGCCGTTTTGGTTAGTGTTGCAGTCAATCATCCAGACTGTTGCCCCTGCAACTACTGAAAAGGCTGCTGCCCCTCTTCAGGAACCACACGTTTGTCTGGCCTCTCAACAGATACCCCTCCATTGTGGTTGCACCTACGGTACGGCCATCTGTATCGCTGAGGCACACAAGCCTACTCACCAACGGCAAGGTCCATGGTTCATGGGGGTATGTACTCTATAATAATAACAACAAATAAAAGGTACTAAATACAGAGCTCACGTCCGTACAATTGGCGCCTCCTACGTCTGCTTATGACATGAGGCGACGTCACATCTCATCGACCACGTATCTGTGCCAGAGGCAATAATATGAGATGCCAGATGTCTCAACTGACGCTTCGCAGTGAGTTGCAAATATGTAATTTGAAAGGTACCCTTTAAAAGCATTAAATTTTGTTGTGTGTAATGGAGAATTTGCATGCAATTAAACGTAAGCGCCGTAGACTGTCTTTCTCGTGGGCCTCGAGGTTCACGGTGTGACGTCATCAGCTCCTCGTTTACATGCCTTTTCACGTCCCATGAGAGGGCGGCTTAACAACGCATCTCTGAGTTTGTCGCATGCGACAAACCATAGCTTTTGTTAAGTTTATGAACGATGTACAGCATTTTTTTTCCAGAGAAGTAAAATTAACGAAGACACCCATGATTATTTCACACAGGACATTGTGTCTATAGCAGATTAAAGAGTATAGTTTTCATAACGAAAAACATCAGTTTGAGGGGCTGAACGGCGCTAATGACTTCTCTAACATCTTTCCATAGCATCACCTTAAACCGTTTAAATCAGGTGTGCCACCTCACACAGTCCGGATGACGACCAAGAGCTTATGCGGCGACAGGTGACTACTTCCCTCCCGTGTATTCTTTCCTGCGCAACGGCATACACAGCGCTTCCGACGGCTGTGAACACCCTAGATCGCTTTTCCACTATATATATATAGTGGAATATATATATATACACTCCTGGAAATGGAAAAAAGAACACATTGACACCGGTGTGTCAGACCCACCATACTTGCTCCGGACACTGCGAGAGGGCTGTACAAGCAATGATCACACGCACGGCACAGCGGACACACCAGGAACCGCGGTGTTGGCCGTCGAATGGCGCTAGCTGCGCAGCATTTGTGCACCGCCGCCGTCAGTGTCAGCCAGTTTGCCGTGGCATACGGAGCTCCATCGCAGTCTTTAACACTGGTAGCATGCCGCGACAGCGTGGACGTGAACCGTATGTGCAGTTGACGGACTTTGAACGAGGGCGTATAGTGGACATGCGGGAGGCCGGGTGGACGTACCGCCGAATTGCTCAACACGTGGGGCGTGAGGTCTCCACAGTACATCGATATTGTCGCCAGTGGTCGGCGGAAGGTGCACGTGCCCGTCGACCTGGGACCGGACCGCAGCGACGCACGGATGCACGCCAAGACCATAGGATCCTACGCAGTGCCGTAGGGGACCGCACCGCCACTTGCCAGCAAATTAGGGACACTGTTGCTCCTGGGGTATCGGCGAGGACCATTCGCAACCGTCTCCATGAAGCTGGGCTACAGTCCCGCACACTGTTAGGCCGTCTTTCGCTCACGCCCCAACATCGTGCAGCCCGCCTCCAGTGGTGTCGCGACAGGCGTGAATGGAGGGACGAATGGAGACGTGTCGTCTTCAGCGATGAGAGTCGCTTCTGCCTTGGTGCCAATGATGGTCGTATGCGTGTTTGGCGCCGTGCAGGTGAGCGCCACAATCAGGACTGCATACGACCGAGGCACACAGGGCCAGCACCCGGCATCATGGTCTGGGGAGCGATCTCCTACACTGGCCGTACACCACTGGTGATCGTCGAGGGGACACTGAATAGTGCACGGTACATCCAAACCGTCATCGAACCCATCGTTCTACCATTCCTAGACCGGCAAGGGAATTTGTTGTTCCAACAGGACAATGCACGTCCGCATGTATCCCGTGCCACCCAACGTGCTCTAGAAGGTGTAAGTCAACTACCCTGGCCAGCAAGATCTCCGGATCTGTCCCCCATTGAGCATGTTTGGGACTGGATGAAGCGTCGTCTCACGCGGTCTGCACATGCAGCACGAACGCTGGTCCAACTGAGGCGCCAGGTGGAAATGGCGTGGCAAGCCGTTCCACAGGACTACATCCAGCATCTCTACGATCGTCTCCATGGGAGAATAGCAGCCTGCATTGCTGCGAAAGGTGGATATACACTGTACTAGTGCCGACATTGTGCATGCTCTGTTGCCTGTGTCTATGTGCCTGTGGTTCTGTCAGTGTGATCATGTGATGTATCTGACCCCAGGAATGTGTCAATAAAGTTTCCCCTTCCTGGGACAATGAATTCACGGTGTTCTTATTTCAATTTCCAGGAGTGTATATATATTCTTTTTATTTTTATTTTTTTTTTGGTTACAAGGATCCCCTCTTTGTGGGTTAGCGGGAAATAGCCTCTCATATTTAAAATATCATCGGTCTGTATACATTACATCCAAATATTTAATTACAGAATCTTCTCAGCACTGTTTAGATGGATACTAGCGAAGGTGCACTGATCCACTGATCTCTACCCTACTCCTCTAATGAAAACATTTATCACAAAATAAGGAATGGAAGAAATAAGCTCACTTTAATTGGTGCACACGCGGAGATGGCCAGACGATTCTGTGCCAAGTGGGAGGGGGGGGGGGGGGGAGGGCAGGGATCAGTGTTGGGGCCACTCCTGTTCTTTATTTATATAAGTGATATGCCCTATAGTATAACGGGTAACTCTAAAACATTTATGTTTGCTGATGAACTAGCTTGGTAGTAAAGGATGTTGTGTGCAAAATTGACTCTGTTTCAAATAGTGCAGTTCATGGCTTCTAGAAAATAAGCTAACGCTATATCACAGTAAGACTCAGTTTTTAAAGTTTCTAACACACAATTCAACAGAGCCTGACGTTTTAGTTTCACATAATGGGCATATGATTAGTGAAACTGAACCGTTCAAATGTCTAGGTGTTCAGATAGATAGCAAACAGTCGTGGAAAGTCAACGTTCAGGATCTTGTTCGAAGATTTTTTTTTTCATCATCAGTCTACTGACTGGATTGAAGCAGCCCGCCACGAATTCCTTTCCTGTGCTAACCTCTTCATCTCAGAGTAGCACTTGCAACCTGCGTCCTCAATTATTTGTTTGACGTATTCCAATCTCTGTCTTCCTCTACAGTTTTTGCCCTCCACAGCTCACTCTAGTACCATGGAAGTCAGTCCCTCATGTCTTAGCAGATGTCCTATCATCCTGTCCCTCCTCCTTATCAGTGTTTTCCACATACTCCTTTCCTCTCCGACTCTGCGTAGGACCTCCTCATTCCTTACCTTATCAGTCCACCTAATTCTCAACATTCCTCTATAGCACCACATCTCAAATGCTTCGATTCTCTTCTGTTCCGGTTTTCCCACAGTCCATGTTTCACTACTATACAATGCTCAACTACAGACGTACATCCTCAGAAATTTCTTCCTCAAATTAAGGCTGGTATTTGATATTAGTAGACTTCTCTTGGCCAGAAATGCCTTTTTTGCCATAGCGAGTCTGCTTTTGACATCCTCCTTGCTCCGTCCGTCATTGGTTATTTTACTGCCTAGGTAGCAGAATTCCTTAACTTCATTGACTTCGTGACCATCAATCCTGATGTTTCTCGCTCTTCTCATTTCTACTACTTCTCATTACCATCGTCTTTCTCCGATTTACTCTCAAACCATACTGTGTACACATTAGACTGTTCATTCCGTTCAGCAGATCATTTAATCCTTCTTCACTTTCACTCAGGATAGCAATATCATTGATATCCTTTCACCTTGTATTTTAATCCCACTCCTGAACCTTTCTTTTATTTTCATCATTGCTTCCTCGATGTACAGATTGAAGAGTAGGGGCGATAGGCTACAGCCTTGTCTTACACCCTTCTTAATACGAGCACTTCGTTCTTGATCGTCCACTCTTCTTATTCCCTCTTGGTTGTTGTACATATTGTATATGACCCGCCTCTCCCTATAGCTTACCCCTACTTTTTTTCAGAATCTCGAACAGCTTGCACCATTTTATATTGTCGAACGCTTTTTCCACGTCGACAAATCCTATGAAAGTGTCTTGATTTTTCTTTAGCCTAGCTTCCATTATTAGCCGTAACGTCAGAATTGCCTCTCTCGTCCCTTTACTTTTCCTAAAGCCAAACTGATAGTCATCTAGCGCATTCTCAATTTTCTTTTCCATTCTTCTGTATATTATTCTTGTAAGCAGCTTCGATGCATGAGCTGTTAAGCTGATTGTGCGATAATTCTCGCACTTGTCAGCTCTTCGGAATTGTGTGGATGATGCTTTTCCGAAAGTCAGATGGTATATCGCCTCATATATTCTACACACCAACGTGAATAGTCGTTTTGTTGCCACTCCCCCCAATGATTTTAGAAATTCTGATGGAATGTTATCTATCCCTTCTGCCTTATTTGACAGTAGGTCCTCCAAAGCTCTTTTAAATCCCAATACTGGATCCCCTATCTCTTCTAAATCGGCTCCTGTTTCTTCTACTATCACATCAGACAAATCTTCACCCTCATAGAGGCTTTCAACGTATTCTTTCCACCTATCTGCTCTCTCCTCTGCATTTAACAGTGGAATTCCCATTGCACTCTTAATGTTATCACCGTTGCTTTTAATGTCACCAAAGGTTGTTTTGACTTTCCTGAATGCTGAGTCTGTCCTTCCGACAACCATATCTTTTTCGACGTCTTCACATTTTTCCTGCAGCCATTTCGTCTTAGCTTCCCTGCACTTTCTATTTATTTCATTCCTGAGCGACTTGTATTTCTGTATTCCTGATTTTCCCGAAATATGTTTGTACTTCCTCCTTTCATCAATCAACTGAGGTATTTCTTCTTTTACCCATGGTTTATTCGCAGCTGCCTTCTTTGTACCTATGTTTTCCTTCCCAACTTCTGTGATGGCCCTTTTTAGAGACGTCCATTCCTCTTCAACTGTACTGCCTACTGCGCTATTCCTTATTGCTGCATCTACAGCGTTAGAGAACTTCAAACGTATGTCGTTATTGCTTAGTACTTCCGTATCCCACTTCTTTGCTATTGATTCTTCCTGACTAATATCTTGAACTTCAGCCTACTCTTCATCACTACTATATTGTGATCTGAGTCTATATCTGATCCTGGGTACGCCTTACAATCCAGTATCTGATTTCCGAATCTCTATCTGACCATGATGTAATCTAATTGAAATCTTCCCGTATCTCCCGGCCTTTTCCAAGTATACCTCCTCCTCTTGTGATTCTTGAACAGGGTATTCGCTATTACTAGCTGAAACTTGTTACAAAACTCAATTAGTCTCTCTCATCTTTCATTCCTTGTCCCAAGCCCATATTCTCCTGTAACCTTCTCTTCCACTCCTTCCCCTACAACTGCATTCCAGTCGCCCATGACTATTAGATTTTCGTCCCCCTTTACATACTGCATTACCCTTTCAGTATCCTCATACACTTTCTCTATCTGTTCATCCTCAGCTTACGACGTCGGCATGTATACCTGAACTATCGTTGTCGGTGTTGGTCTGCTGTCGATTGTGATTAGAACAACCCGGTCACTGAACTGTTCACAGTAACACATCCTCTGGCCTACCTCCCTATTCATAACTAATCCTACACCTTTTATACCATTTTCTGCTGCTGTTGATATTACCCGATACTCATCTGACCAGAAATCCTTGTCTTCCTTCTACTTCACTTCACTGACCCCTACTATATCTAGATTGAGCCTTTGCATTTCCCTCTTCAGATTTTCTAATTTCCCTACCACGTTCAAGCTTCTGACATTCCATGCCCCGACTCGTAGAACCTTATCCTTTCGTTGATTATTCAATCTTTTTCTCATGGTAACCTCCCCCTTGGCAGTCCCCTCCCGGAGATCCGATCTTTCACTTCAGATACCGTTCGAATCGTTAAAAGAAAATCACATAAAAATCGAAGACTTAATGCTGTGATTTTTACCATTCGAACGGTATCTGAAGTGAGGAATCGTTCGACACGGAAATTTGTCTACTTTGCTTATTTTCATTCGGTTATGTCGTATGGTATTACATTTTGGGGCAACTCTTCCCATTCTAAAAGGATGGTTTTGGCTCAGAAATGGACGGTTCGGGCAATAAGTGGTGTAAGTCCACGAACCTCTTGTCGACCCCTATTCAAGAGTCTGGGTATTTTGGCATTGGCCTCTCAATATATATATTCCTATACTGTCATTTCTTGTTAACTGTATTAGCTTATTCCCAAGAATAAGCAGCTTTCACTCAGTTAATACTCGGCAGAAATCAAACCTGCATCTCTATCGGACATCCACTCTTGTGCAGAAGGTGTGCAGTATACGGCTGCATTCATTTTCAAGAAGCTACCACTCGAATTCAAATTTCGTAGCACTAATCCACGCGCTTTCAAATCGAAACTGAAGAGTTTCCTCATGGGTCACTCCTTCTATTCTGTCGAGGAGTTCCTTGAAAAACTAAGCTGATTCTTGTTGTAACTTATGGACTGACATTTTTCGGGTTCATAAGCTTTTTATTCTCATCTGTTATTACTTTTATGTTGTAATTTTATGTACTGACACGTTCCATGACCTTGGAGATTTGCTCCTCAATTTGGTCCTACGGAACTTGACTTGTAAATAAAATAAATAGATAAAAATAACATGGCTGCAAGCTGCCGATATTATCCAGTTCTTCCCGAATGTCGCGAAACCTCCCACACATCTGTGGGCGACATGACCACCATTAATGAAACTGAGTTCTGTTCTACGATCTGTGCTGAAAGCGGTTTGTGGACTTTGAATTATTTCCAACCGCTGTAGGATCGGACGTGTTGTCCATCAGCTTTGTTAAGCGAACAGGATTACAGTACACAGAAACAACGTTGAAATCGCTCCCTCAGCGACCAAAGAGCCCAGATGATCTATTCCAATGCAGCAGTGTTTGACTGAGCGCCGTTATGTCCATTAGGATATCTGTCACACGTAAACAATGTGCACAGAGCGCATATTCGATATTCTGTTTCAGTGCTGTTTCACTGCGAGCAGCTAACGTCGGTAGCTATGAATGTCCTCCATTTGCGAATACAGAATCCATACTTGTAATGTAGCTTTCACAAATATCTGTTAATAGTCGTAATACTGTTCGAAACAACTTTAAATACAGAAGAAGTCGCATGAAGAACTTTATCAAAGATGAGTATTAAAACAAACTGCTGAGTTATTAGGCTCCCATGGAACAGTAATGAACCTCTAACTACAAGCTCAATAGATCATATTTCTTGGACCTACTACAACTGAAGATTAGTATAATACATTGAATTTTTCGATTTACAGCCTCCGGATACAATATTCTCTGCAATATTCTCTGCCTATATCTCTTACCATAGATTCTCACTCAAATTTTTAACTAATGTAGTGTGGACGTGCATTCAGTGCAGGAAATTCATACCGTCAATACCCTAAAGTCATGATAATACTACTAATTATGCGGAGAGTATCTCTACATCTGTACCATCTAATTACCATAATCCAAAATAATCGTTTTCTACTGAACTACTGGGATAATGAAACGCACATAAAAAATGAGAACATAACCAGTTCTGGAATTCACGGAAAAAGCATTACTGCGTGTAGAAATTCTTTAAAGCTGTTCAGAAGCTACGATAACACAGTAAAAGCTGAGACAAAAGATGATATGATATTGCAAACCCCTCTGCCAGAATAAGTATCAGGCTTGTATTCTTTAATTTCAAAAATATTTACTTAAGGTTCAACTACTGAATCTTTACTTACTGTTCTACGTTCCTCAAGTATGACTGACTACACACCGCATTTTTTTCGGGAAGACACTACTTGGCAACAATTAAAATGACAAAAATTGGCAACAGAGAGTACGTTTTACAATGTATCAAGTTACTGCAAATGTTTACATCATTGAAAATAGGAATATAAAACGTAAGTAATAATAAAAGAATGGAATGTTCAAAAATGGTTCAAATGGCTCTGAGCACTATGCGACTTAACTTCTGAGGTCATCAGTCGCCTAGAACTTAGAGCTACTTAAACCTAACTAACATAAGGACGTCACACACATCCATGCCCGAGGCAGGATTCGAACCTGCGACCGTAGCGGTCGCTCGGCTCCAGACTGTAGCGCCGAGAACCGCACGGCCACTCCGGCCGGCAAGAATGGAAGGAAGTTCAAACAAAATTTCATACAAGGTGCACAATACAGTTTTGAGTTTACTGAGATAATTAGCTCCTCTATGTTGCGATGTGACAGTATAAGCGGCTAAGGCTGAAAGTAATACACAACATACTTGTTGAATTCTTTCCAGACTATTTTGTGGACGGATCTTCCAAGATCGGAAGATCTGTATAATTATTAGGTGTAGAAAAAGTGAAACATGCTGTAATAATGTTTTAATTCATCTCATAAAATAATGTTACGTAACAATTTTGTTTGTCTGTTATCAGATACATGTCTTCCTCTGGTAGACATTGATATCCCTACGTCATAACACTATCACGCATCAAGACAACAAAATAGCTCATCCCACTGAGAAAGAAGAGGTGGACAGCTTTATACGATAACAAACAATTTCTGCAGTTTCATCGTAAAGTCGTGGATAAACATATAAAATAATAAAAATCATCTAGGCGCGCAGTCCGGAACCGCGCGACTGCTACTGTCGCAGGTTAGAATCCTGCCTCGGCATGGATGTGTGTGATGTCCTTAGGTTAGTTCGGTTTAAGTAGTTCTAAGTTCTAGGGGACTGATGACCACAGCTGTTAAGTCCCACAGTGCTCAGAGCCATTTTTGAATAAAAATCAAGGCTTTCTCAACCTAGAAACAGCATTCGGCGAAGTAAAATGGTGCAAAATATTGTAAGTATACGAAAATGTGGTGAAAAGAACGCACATAAAAGAACGAAGATTGAAAAATGAGGATTGTGTGGCAAGAATGAAGTTCTCGGATTAGAAATTTTATGAAACGGTAATGCAGTCTTCCGCCCAAAGCGTTTAATCTATACAGGGAGCAATAGCAGAAATAAAATATAGGTTCAGGAGTGGGGTTAAATTCAGGGTGAAAATATATGAATAATTAGATGAAAAATACGACCACACCATAATACCACCGCCTAAGAATTTTACTGTTGGCACTACACGGTGGCAGATGACGTTCACCGGGCATTCGCCATACCCACACCCTGCTATCGGATCGCGACATTGTGTACCGTGATTTGTCACTCCACACGACGTTTTTCCACTGTTCAGTCGTCCAGCCTTTACGTTCCTTATACCAAGCGAGGCGTCTTTTGGCATTTACCAGCGTGGTGTGTAGCTTATGAGCAGCCGCTCGAGCATGGAATTAAAATTTTCTCACCTCCCTCCTAACTTTCATAGTACTTGCAGTGGATCCTGATGCAATTTTGAATTCCTGTGTGGTGGTTTGGAAAGATGTCTGCCTATTACACATTACGACCCTTTTCAACTGCCGGCGCTCTCTGTCAGTCAACAGACGAGGTCGGTCTGTACGCTTTTATACTGTTCGTGTCCCTTCACGTTTCCACTTCACTATCATATTGGAAACAGAGGACCTAGGGATGTTTAGGAGTGTGGAAATATCGCGTACAGACAAGTTACACAAGTAACATCCAATCACCTGACCACATTCGAAGTCCGTGAGTTCCTCGCAGCCCCCTATTCTGCTCTTTGACGATGTATAATGACTACTGAGGTCGCTAATATGGAGTAACTGGCAGTAGGCGGCAGCACAGTGCACCTAATATGAAAAACGTATGTTTTTGAGGGAGTCTGGAAACTTTTGACCACATAGTGTATGTAGTAATTGTCAAGTATGTATACTCTCGCATCGACCCTGCCAGTGCACAGTAATTTCTAAGAACCAGCTTTTATGCTGGCAGACGAAATTTAGTAAAGCAAAATTAAGAATTCCTGTCTAGACGAGATTGCAATGAGCGAACTGGATAATATTGCCAAGTATTTTCCTGATAAACTGAACAGAGTTGTATTCAAATAGAACTTTGAAGATGTCCTTCCAATGTTCCTAGAAGCTGTGCCGCTGAAAGTTCGTTAACTTACGTGGTTTTACATCAATCGGAGTGGTAACACTTTTAACGACATGAACAACTACATTTGACAACGGCAAGGGTACACTTGACAACGACAAGTTAGCCATTTCGGTTTTGTTTCAAGGCCAACACGGTCGCTAGGTATGATGCCAACGAACTTCTTGCGGCATGAGAAGAGCCCAACGTACGAGCCTCTGGTCGCTTTTCTAGTGAGCCCGCCTACTAACAAGAAAAACTACTAATCACCCCCCCTCATGTTTAGTGGTAAGATGGCTCGTCAAAAACTGAACATATGTCAAGCATGAAAACAGGACGAAGGTGACGTTGTTGCAGTTCGCTACATGTTGCACGACGGTAGCTTGGACCGTTCGCTGTTTATATTCTGCTTCTTTTATCATTGTTCAGTACACCTCGCTCCAGTTATACGGCTTGATCTGTGTTTAGTTTTTGACGGGCTATCCACTCCACCAGCTTACCAATAAATCTGATTGCGGTGAAGCGGGGAGTTTCCGTTGCATGATCATCGCAGCTGCTTAAGTAATACGCTGATCTTCAGGGACTGTTGAACTTGTACTTCAATCTGTGTTACGTCGCAGTGCTCGTACTTTCTGACGTAATCACTGAGGTCAATATTTTGAACACAGACTGAACACACTGCGATCAAGATGTACTTGCTTCGTCTATGGGTTGTTAATTGACGCTTTTCTAGTGCTTTACGTTTTCATTCCTATGGTTCATTAATGGTGGCTGATTCGCCCACTTACAAAGAAGCACTTATTTAATAGTGCGGCACTATAACAAAGGTGTCTCAACATCATAAAAGTAACGAATGACATTTAATAAGCGCCTGTTACAAAATGGTACGTATATTTGGCAAAATTTGCTTTGTGGCAAGTCCAATACCTGACACAACAATATCTTTCCTGTCTCTTGGCAGAATATGTTTGTCACTTTTTTTTGGTCTACAGTCTTCTGACTGGTTTGATGCGGCCGGCCACGAATTCCTCTCCTGTGCCAACATCTTCATCTCAGAGTAACACTTGCAGCCTACGTCCTTAATTATTTTCTTGATGTGTTCCATTCTCTGTCTTCCTTTATGCTATTTAACCTCTACAGCGCCCACTAGCGTCGTGGAAGCTCTTCCATGATGTCTTGACAGATGACCTACCATCCTGTCCCTTTTCATGCTCTGTGGTTTCGATACATTCCTTTCCATCGCCGATTCTGCGCAGAAACTCCTCATTCCCTACTTTAGCAGTCCACCTAATTTTCGACATTCTTCTGAAGCACCACATCTAAAATGCCTTGGTTTTCTTTCTTTCCAGTTCTGCCACTACTGTACAATGCTATCTTCCAATTACACGTTCTCAAAAATTGCTTCCTAAAATTAAGGTCTCTGTTATGGTCTATTAGACTCATCTTCGTCAGGAACGCCCTTTTTGCCAATACTAGTCTACTTTTTATGTTCTGCTTACTCCGTTCGTCATAGGTTATTTAGCTGCATAGGTAGCAGAATTCCTTCACTTCAACTAGTTCCTGATCAAACCTGATGTTAAGTTTCTCCCTGTTCTCATTTCTCATTTCTTTCGTCTTTGTTCAGTTTACTCTCAGTCAATATTATCTATTCATTAAACTTTTCATTTCACTCACCAGATCCTGCAATTATTCTTCACATTCACTGATATCATTTCACCTTGAGTTTTAACTCCATTCTTGGACATTTCTTTTGTTTCTGTCATTGCTTCTTCGATGTTTATATCGAACAGTAGGGGCGAAAACTATATCCCTTTTTTACATTCCTTTTAATTTGAACACTTCGTTCTTGGCCTTCCATTCCTACTGATCTGTCTTGGCTCTTGCACATATTGTATACTGCCCATTTTTCCCTATGCCTTACCCGTACGTTTCTCCGAATTTCGAAGTTCTTGCACCACATCACACTGTCGAACGCTTTTTCTAGGTCGACAGATCCTATGAATGAATCTTGACTTTTCTTTAGTCTTGCTTCCATTATCAACCGTAACGTCACAGCTGCGTCTCTGGTGCCTTTGCCCTTACCTTTCGTGATCTAACGGATCCTCTACTTTCATTTTCATTCTTCTGTATATTATTCTTTTCAGCCACTTGGATGCCTGAGCTGTTAAGCTAATTGTGCCATAATTCTCGCACTTGTCAGCTCTTTCAGTCTTCGGAATCGTGTGGGTGATGTTTTCCCGAAAGTCGGATGATATATCGCCAGATCACATAATATACACACCAACGTGAATAATCGTTTTGTTTCCACTTCCCCTCACGTTTCTAAAAATTGTGATAGAATGTTATATATTTCTTCTGCTTTTTAGATATTAAGCCTTCCATAGCTCTCTTAAATGCTGACTCTACTATCTCTTCTATATCGACTCCTGTTTCTTCCCCTGTCACGTCATCAAAGAAGTCTCCCCAATCATACAGGCTTTCAGTGTACTATTTCCATCTATCTGCCCTCTCCTCTGGAGTGGAATTCTCATTACGCTCTTAATGTTACCAACCTTGATTCTAATTACACCGAATATTGTTTTAACTTTCCTATATGTTGATTCAGACCTTTCAACTTTCATTTCATTTTCGATTTCTTCACATTTTCATGCAGGACATTTCGCCTTAGCTTCCCAGCATTTCCTGTTTATTTCTCTCCTGAGGGACTTTTTTTCTATGTTCCTGAATTCCCTGAACACTTTTGTACTTTCTTCTTTCATCAATGAAATGAAGTATTTCTTCAGTTACCCATGGTTTCTTTGCTGTTACCTTCTTTGTACTATGTTTTTCTTTTCAATTTCTGTGATTGTTCGTTGTTCCTCAGCTGAACTGCATACTGAGCCATTCCTTATCGCAGTAACTATAGCCTTGTAGAACTTCAAGGAAGTCTCTTCATTTCTTAGTTCTTCAGTATCCCACTTCTTTGTGTATTGATTGTCCCTAACTAATCTTTATCACTACTAAATTATGATATGAGTCTCTATCTGCTCCTTACAATCCAATATCTAATCTCGAAATCTTTGCTGGACAATTTTGTAATCTAACTGAAGTATTCCTGTATCTCCCATCCTTTTCTGAGTGACCTCCTCCTCTTGTGATTCTCGAACAGAGTATTCGCTCTTAATACCTGAGATTTATAGCAGAACTCAATTAGTCTTTTTCCTCTCTCATTCCTTGTACCAAGCCCATAATCTCTCGTAATGTTTTCTTCTACTCCTCGCCCTACCAATGCATCATAGTCTCCCATGACTACCAGACTTCCATCTCCTTTTACGTACTGTATTACACATTCAGTACCTTCATATACCTTTTTTATCTATTGATTTTCTGCTTGAGACGTAGGCATGTCTACCAGAACTATCGTTGTCGCTGTTGGTTTGCTGTCGATTCAGATGAGAATAAACCTATCACTGATCAGTTCACTGCATCTCATTCTCTGCCCCACCTTCCCGTTCATAACAAATCCTGCTCCCATTACACCGTTTTGTGCTGGGGCTGATATTAATCTATTCATTTGAGCAGTAATCCTTGTCTTGTTTCCATTTCACTTCACTAACCTCCACTATATCTAGATTGAGCCTTAGCACGTCCCCTTCCAGAATTAACAGTTTTCCTACCATGTTCAGACTTCTCACATTCCGCACAGTGTCTCATAGAACGTTATCCTTTCGTTAGTGATTCAATATTTTTCTCATGGTCACCTCAATTGGGCAGTACCCTCCCAGAGATCGTAAGGGGGACTATTCTGGAGTCTTATGCCAATGGTGAGATCATCATCACAATTTTTTCCAATTACAGGCCACATGTCCTGTGGATACACACTATGTGTCTGTAATGCAGTGGTTCTCATTGCTTTCTTTATCCTCATGCCGCTGGTCATTGTTGACTTTTCACGATAATGGAATAACATTATACAAACATTCTGTCACTGGTCGCATTTCTCCATAAACAGCGACTGCTAAATAGGAGGGTAGTCTTCAGCAAACTGTACTAACCACTGGCACTGAAGTGAACTGTGTGACTGTTGGTTCGTAAATATGCGATCATCCGCAGTGAGCCACGGTTTGAGACGGTCAGCGGAAGGTTTCCTATATCCATCAGTGCAGGGCAGAGGTGAAGTAATTCGGAGTTGAAAGCGTTTCCTGTTGACAGTCATATGACTCGCTGGATTAATGGCGTAGAAGGAGGAAGAGGTTCAAAGTTTGTCAGTGACATCTGGAGGCTACTTCACAGACCTGAAAGACGCCAGGCGAGTGACTGTGCCTGTGTGGTTGCGGCCACTCGCGGTACTTGTTGCGTACCTCTTGCTTGGTATGTGGGAGGCAGTGGGAGGGAGCTGGCTTCGTTATCGTCCCACTTCCATGCTCGCCAACGTGTGTGTTTGCTGGATGCATGTATGTTGTTCCCCCTGGCATTCGCCTGTGGCACTGTAGGAATCTCACGCAAAACCACGGTTAGGGGGTGGCTTGTCAAGCATTCACCTTTTGGACGTCCAGAGGCTGGTCTGAAGTGGGATGCGCGACATCCGCATCCATCCATTCCTTGCAGGCTAGATGCAGCTGGAGTCTGGTGCTGGAAGTGCTGGAGGAGTTGACTGCCAGCTGCAGTCTCAGATGGCTGGCTGGGTATCGGTCTTCTGATTCTGTAAAAGAAATCAGCCTAGGAGCTCTAAGTACACTCTTTGACATAAAACTTGACCGGCGGCCGGCCGCTTCAGAGGCTAAATCCGCGCCTATCGCGACATGGGACAAAGAAACTGGCCAACTCGCTAATTCTCTAAGTCCGGTTATCTGCACAATCTGGCAACACTGTAGACTGCGGCACTTCCTGGAGGAAAACTTGTCCCAAGATAGAGAGACTCCAGGCTGATTACGCCTGTGGTCTAGTGGTAGCGTGCGTTGTTTCTGTTCATAATGTCAGTGGATCGAGAGCAGCTGGCATAAAATATTTTTATAGCCTCTTCTGTCTGAATGCTGAAGACGTGAATGTAATGGTAGCGCAGATTCAATCTATTTCGCTCTGTGACACACCGATATCAAAATTTTATCTAATAACGATTTTGCGGCAGATTTCCTGCAGACTGTCCTCCTCCGGACGCCGTATGCGGCAAAGCTCCGGGATCCATTTGCTGGCTACTGGCAGCGGCCGTGGCGACAGCAGCGGCGCTGCACTCCCCCGTTCTTTATCGAAAGCGCCTGCTACCGCTCATCGCTTTTGATGATTTAAAACGCTTTATTATTAAATGTTGCTCCACAGAAAATTTCTACAATTTCCATTCACGCTCAAAAGCAACGGAGACAGACGCCCTGATTAGTAGTCGGGTAATCGGCAAGAGCTGAGTATGGCCCGAAATTAATTTTATAGACTGGGACGAAATTAAACCACCTCACTACATTCGATGAATTTATAAATGCTTCATACCTCGTTTCTTTTCCTTTCAAACTTAATTATTTGTGCAACTTTTGGTCAATGTTTGGATGTTTTTGTCAAGCCAGAGTGAGCGTCTGTGGTGTAAAGTGTATTACAGTTTTTGTTTCATTCCTTATGGTAAGTCTATGCGATAAACTGTGTGAATACCTTGCAATGCATGCTCTGTAGCAGTGCAGGCACACTGCACATTTGGAGTTCCATGTATGGGTTCATGAAGTATTTATTGTTGATCGGAAGTGATAGTTAAGGTCATCAGATTTAAACCAGAAAAATTTGTCGTTTTGAAGGTTTCAGAGAACGGAAAGGAATTGCTAACGCCGGTGTTAGAAAACGTCTACAGTTAAATGCTATTGCAAAAATTTAGAAGATGTGAACTATATTAATGAACATGTGCACTTCATAAACAACCTTCTGACATGTTAGACCTATATGACGAACAAAGCTCAAATTTATATCGTTGACAGTCGGTTTGAATCTTTTCAGGACCTATTTTACAGTGAAGCACCTTGGAATTTGCAAAGCAGAAATCCATGATATTAACTTAATTTACTAAGTCGAAATCGGACGAAGATTGATGTTTAAAGGCATTCTTCAGATTTCGCATAAGAAATGTTTACTAGCAGTTTGCAACTCCATTAATTAAAATGGAAAATAAAATGTTTTAGTCAGCGGCTTCTACCGTGATTCGAACTTATAGTACAAGCACTGCAACGCACAAGGGAACCTCTGAGCTAACGACACACTGGCGGCCAGGGGCGGACTATAGTCACTGCGATGTTGCCTGAGCCTCAAAACGCAACCTTAAACACAGAAACAGAGGAGGTGGAGATTACTGTTTTAACGTCCCGTCGACAACGATGTCATTAGAGACGGAGCACAAGCTCGGATTAGGGAAGGATGGGGAAGGAAATCGGCCGTGCCCTTCCTAAGGAACCATCCCGGCATTTGCCTGAAGCGATTTAGGGAAATCATTGAAAACCTAAATCAGGATGGCCGGGCGCGGGATTGCACCATCGTCCTCCCGAATGCACACACAAACAGGTGTTACTTATGTGAAGAACGCCGTTCTTGGAGTCCAGAAATTAAATATACTTTCTAATTGTGTCATCTTGCAGCGGATTATATCGTACGAGTCTTCGATGTGGAAAACGAATGTTAAGTGAATTTAGCGAGGTAACGCCGACCTACACCCGGAAGTAAATGCACTATCAGAGTGTTGACAAATACTTGCTACGACGCTGCCATTTCTCGGCTCTCTGACGAGGCAGCTCTTCAGCGAAATGCTTGCCGTGATTCTCCGATACGGTTCTTCAGAGTGGAGACGCGCGCGCACGTTTGGTTTTTATGCGGCGTTCTCCCCTGGTGGTTTCTGACGTCGCCTTGTGGGCTATGTATACATATGAGACATTCAATTATCATTAATCCAGAATGATACAAGTTTCAGCTTCCGGCGTGGAAGAAGGCTGTTGACGCCGACATTATATCATTTCAACGTAGGGAAAGCAAAACGGATCATTCAATGTTTCTCATTCAACATAAAGCATGTGAGATAAATTTCCGTAACGTTCATAATCATCTAAAAATACAAACGAAGTAAAAATACACCGGAATCTTATTCGAATTGAATATAATGTAAGATACCAAACGCTTTGCACCTCGATGTCGAATTTGTCCACTTGCAATCGTTTGCAGCATGCACATAGATTGTCATGATTACCACGAGAATGAAGAAATATGTTGGTAAGGATGGAAGCAAGAAGAGACGCAGTCAACAAATATTCTATTCCTCATGGCATTCATTTCATTTGACACGTAAGAAGAGGTAAAGCGGGAATTTACTTTCGTTAACACGAAAGATATGCCGCAAATATTGATAACGAGGAAGTCTGCGTCTTCATACGTTTCCTCCTTGAAATCTGTATGCTCTATTATATACTAAGTAGCCCGATCATTGTTTCAGTAATGTGACCCTCTTGTTTGACCCCGTAACGATGAACAGATTCCAAATGCATGTCTCTGCGTGAAAGTAGCTGTTCGAACCCTTCCTGGGTTGTTTTTTGTGTTTTATTGCTTGGAATTCCTGAAGCAGACCACTGTGCCTTCCCCCCTCGTGGGTTAGGTCTCAAAACTAAACCGCTTTGTATCCAATGGCATAATTTATTCATACAGCATCAGCATAAGACTCTTGCGAGTGAGAGAATGACAATAACAATCGTAACAAGAACAAGCAAATAATGAATGATGTTTATTCCAACGCAGAAAGAGAATGGCTTTAAATATAAAAATCTATATCTATATCCATATCTATTGATCTTTGAGTTGGCACAATGAAAATATATTCTTAGCATTTAGTTACTGAATTTAGTTCTGGATGTTTGCAGAGAAAAGGAAAAGTCGGTACTTCTCGCTAGTGTAATATAATGTGAACCAGCAACTACCCTTTCCTTAGAACACGACTCAAGCAGGTCCTCAAGTAGGCACTGCTGCACTCTGTTCCCTGACATTGCTCTGATGACGGTTAATGCAGATAGTTCCGATTATGAAATACAAAACGTATTGCAGGTTAGTTCCTAGGATAGTAACATTAAATTTGCGTTGTAGACGGCACATGAACGTGACGACTATCCATATTACTCATCAATATAAAAGGACAATATTTTGGGAATTTAACAGGATTACTCAAAATGAATTCTGAAATTGGGTGACTGACCGCACAGGTGCTAAACGTCGTCAAGAGTATACGATGTCCTAATCGCATTAGGAATATGAAGATCGTCTTCGACAGCTCGCAACTTTCACATAGCTAACCCCACCCTACTCCAGACAGCTCTCGGTGGAGTTGCACTACGTTGCCGATGTTATGGAAGGCCTTCAAACCGACAACAGACCACATATTGAAAAATACAAGCGAATTCTCTTGCAGCGTAAGCTTATTGTAACTAATCTAAAAATTATTGGAGAGGAACATTGTCCTATTCAAAAAAGTAAAATGTTACACACTGTTGACGTCAAACGGACATTATCTATGTCCTGTCTTGTGTCCTACTCATCTATAATATCAAGTGTACTATGAAAATGATTATATATAATGGATTATAAGGTAATGCATTGATACCAGATGGTGGGGGCCGGCCGATGTGGCCGTGCGGTTCTAGGCGCTTCAGTCTGGAACCACGTGACCGC
Organism: Schistocerca cancellata; assembly: GCF_023864275.1. Lineage (NCBI taxonomy): Eukaryota > Metazoa > Arthropoda > Insecta > Orthoptera > Acrididae > Schistocerca > Schistocerca cancellata. The sequence continues at coordinate 155,318,642 of NC_064627.1, forward strand.
TACGGTCGCAGGTTCGAATCCTGTCTCGGGCATGGATGTGTGTGATGTCCTTAGGTTAGTTAGGTTTAAGTAGTTCTAAGTTCTAGGGGACTGATGACCTTAGAAGTTAAGTCCCATGGTGCTCAGAGCCATTTGATCTATTTACCACAAAATGACATTAAAAATTTAAGTTATTCACGAGCAGCTAGTTGAGAATATGTATGAACATTAAATGACACGACGAACCGTCATGTTCTGCATATGGATTCAAACCCAGCTCATGCAGACTAAGCAAAGATTTCGTGACTGACGGAAACTAACAGTCATTCCTGATTAGGCATACAGAGAGTGATATACCTCGATTTTAGACAGTATCAGTTAGCAAATATCAACTTTAAATTGCATAACGCAAACATTTTTAACAGACGCGAATTCCTACCCAGCATCTATTGTCCCTGTTAACGAACTACGAGAGATGTTAAATATTGCTTCTTCACAAGTAACTTACTTGAAATGCCGTGAGGTAAAGCTGTGTGTTGGACACGGATTCGAACCCGGAACCTAATCGGATTGCTATCGAAGCACAGTCAAATGTGACATATCGGAATTTCGCGGCAGTAACTAGATGTTATAACTGAAATGACGAGACGAAACATTAATTTTTTCCTTCCCAGGACTCCAACCCGGCACCTATCGCTGTTATATTCTAGAGAAAACTAACGTTAAATATGGGTTTGTTGCACCAGCAGTGACATGTGAGCATGTTTGAACTGAAATAATATGACGAAGAGTTCAGCGCTCACTGGGAATAGAGCCCCACACATATCGTTGTTGACTACACACAAAGAGACGTCAGCTACCGAATTTTTCTCCACCAGCTGCTCAGAATAGCATCTTGAACTTACAGTCATCTCGCAAATAGTTCTGTGTCTCACTGGGAGTTAAAAACGTCAGATATCGTTAGTGTGACAGCGAATGAAAATACATTAAAAATCAAAATTATTATCCACCAGCAGACAGGTGTTCTCATGCTAGAGCTTGATAATACATAATTAAATCTTTAGTGCCGGGCCAGGATTCGATCCCATTCACGCATAATATGTGAAGGTGTTGAGGAATCTGCAGTTTTGAACAAACAACAAATTGTAGCCGAGCTGTATTGCCACGAAGGGATCAAATTCCGCGTTAAGGGCGGTCTGAGTTGCATTCCCAGTTCAGAACCAATTTTATCGACATACAGAAGCTCAAATAAAAGATGGAATAAGTGTCCTGTGACCATACATAGCGTTTGTGTCGTCACTTGAAATAAATAACTAGTATAAGAAAGGTTACTGGTGGTAGAGTTTCTACATGTCGCCACTCCAGACTTTATTGTGGTTCAACCTACCGTCTACTTGGTAAAGAAGGAATATCATCTTTAATGTGAATTTTCAGACCACGCAGCCATTATATCTCCTTCACTTGGTGTAGCCAGGAGAGAATGGAATCTGTCTCTCCCTATCTAAAATCATTTACAGAAGTGGGAATCGAACCCAGACCATAGGTATAACAACCTACCATCCGTCCAACAGACCACGAAATCCTCTTCCCTGCGAGTCATTTTTCTATCGTAACGCAGTTGCGCCACACTGGATGAGAATTCTGACACACAGGCTCCCTGTAGTAATGTGCAGCATGTTCAGTAAATTCATTTACTTGGTTGACCGAATCACCATGAACTAGCTGCCTCGGCTACCCAGTGCATACATTCGACTATTTTGTAATCACAGAAATAAAATCACGTTACTGCCACCTACACACAACTGCCAACATTGTAGGATGCAGAAGTTTAAATAAGAAGTGTTCCTTTTCACTTGAGCTATTCTATTGCGCTATCTGTTACTAGAAAACGTCGTTCAGTCCAAAAGAAAAGCTGTAACTGTTTGTCTCTCAGAAATCAAGACATGGCCATATGCATAATCTCACAGTGCTGTGGAATCCAAAAGTTCTGGAGGAATAGTTGCCGAGCTCTGGAGCTGTTGTAGTTCCGTGTCAGCTTGTAGCATAGATAAGATGTCGCGAGTTCGAATACATTCAGTGCTACATTTTTTAAAACGCAATTCTGCTCTCTGCTGAAGTTATCAATCTAATGGAACTTTGAACAAATTCCCTTCACTTCTCAACCCAAAGTAGTCGCATGTGGAAAAAGGACTAACTACTGTGACTTTTGTCCTATTCAGGTTTAATAGACAGCAGGCAGCAGATGCATCTCGAAGATGTGCAGGGAGAGCGCATCGTGCCATAATATGTCAGAAAAGTATTTTCTACATTAGCCGTCGTGTGGTAGTGATATTTTATTCTTCTTCAAACTTTGATTGACAGCTTTAACTCAGAACAAATTTTCTACATGCATGTAATCAATAAACTGCATGTGCATTGTCAGACTGTCATAGGTAACATCAGAGAATTCGCATATATCGTTGATGATTAATTTCTCTCTCATGTTTACTATTGTTTTAACAACACTAAAGGAAACCTTACGAAAATTGTGCACTGTATTATAAGAAATGAAATAAAACTAACGATGATAACCTTACGACGAAAGTATCTGTACACAAGCATGCCTCTATCGACACGAATTAGTAAAATACTACTCACTTAGATTTTGATAGGGTCTGTGTTTAATTGGTATGCTGTGTCATACTCAAGAGGTATGCAAATGTGGCATTTCATAAATATAGTTACGTATTCCTAGAAACCCAAAATTCGCTTGTCAGCAGCGGAAAGAGGCGTTACCTGTTGTGCAGCATTGTAAGTTTTTCAACATTGCACTATGAGCTGAAAGCATTTTCTTGCGATTTCCGTATTGATGTTTGATCTGACTGCTTGTAGCTCTTTCACAGAAGGGATAAAAACGTTTCAGTCAGTGAGACTGGAACTGCGAACCGTAACAGACGCTGTTTCACATGTCAGCACGTTACCACAGAGCTGGCGAGGGGGTATGGGTCTCAGTTTCCTATTACGACGGCAATAGTAACTAGAACTCGTAAACCGCTATTTAAAGGTCGAGATTAGTTGCGATTTCCACCTGCAACGACTTTCTTGGGCTGAAAACCGTAAATTTTCAATCTTTTGTTACCCTTCAAGCTATAATAACTCAGATTATTCAATGGAAATGACAGGTAAAATCAAGTGAACTTTGAGGCTTAATTCCGTGCACACCAGGAAGTAACTCGTCGATCACAGAGTTGCCAAACATACGTTGCCTTGTTGCCAAATCTCAGTTACAGTACCAGCAGGAAGAAGACGAACCGATGTGATCCTACAGCGGTCTGGGAAGTGACCATAGCTGGTGTCTCCAAGTCGCGGCTGCTACGGCCTGGAATACGTAATGCGTCTGATTCGCTTTCTGTAACTAGGTTTAGGGACTGGAGCGTAGTTACTAATAATACTCAGAACTGACTGCAAACTGAGCATCATAAATCAGTAACTCTCATTGTTGTTTTTATATTTCTTTCGTAAGTGCACTCAAAACTAAGAAAGTCATTCACAGGCGTTTTCCTGCCTCGCCGATAGTCGAGCAGAACATACAAATAAAAATAAAAAAGAATGTGTGTGTGTGCGTGTGTGTGTGTGTGTGTGTGTGTGTGTGTGTGTGAGAGAGAGAGAGAGAGAGAGAGAGAGAGAGAGAGAGAGAGAAATAAAAAGCAATGAGAGAGTGTGTAAAAAATTGTTGTAAAGAAATTGAATCATGGTATTTAAAGAAATCTTTCATTAAAATGACACGTTCCACATCATTACGAAATGTCGTATTCATGATCTATGGAACAAGAGTTAATCTAATGTAATGTAATCTAATCTAATCACATCATATTGATTATTAGCCATGAAGAGTCATGAACTACCGAAAGTTTTGCCAATACCAGTAACCAAATATAAACTTGAAAATAAAAGACGACAATTTTTGTAATAAACCGTGACTCCTATCAAGACCCTTTCATCCCTGTTATCTAACCACGAAAGATGTCTGATATACCTCCATTCTGAAGTAACAAAGTGTGCATGCATTTAAAGATGAAGTGCATGATGTGAAGTTCTGTGACGGAGATACGAACCCAACACGTAATCCGATTGTTAACTAAGAAAAATCAAATGTTACGTATCGGTTTTTCTTACGAGCCGCTAGGTGTCTGAATCTAAAATAAGGATACAAACTTTTGTGCCTAAGCGACAATCGAACTGCACACCTACCGCGCATCCACGAATATAGCTTAAGTATCAGTTGCTTACTCATGAACAGTAAGATGTGTGCGTGTTTGACCAGAAATAACGACACCTGTTGCGATTGTTGGCAACACATGAACAGACATTGAAATTGCGCGTTAATTTTCACTAGCAGGTGGATGTGCACTTGATAAAGCTAGAAATGAAATTATGAATATTTTTGTACTGGATCAGGTTTCAGACCCACATACTTACCTTTGGAAGAGAGCTAGAGAAGATTGCAGTCTTGGGAAAAGGAACGAAATGACTGAACTATACTGTTCCGAGAGATTCAGATCCTCGAAAGAGGAGATACGAATTCGAATCACAGTCCAGCACCAAATTTTTAAACGTCTCTAGTTCAATCAAGTACAAGTAAAATAAGAGCCCTGTCCCTTTAAATGGCTATCGGTTCATCAAATAAAATAAAATTTTCTAATGTAAGTAAGTTTACTGGCGACTGTATTTCTGTTTACCATGACTTCCGCTTTGTCATTTCCCAACGAAAACTGGCTCTGCTCAGTTGGTTATGAAGGAACGTGATGTTTAATGCGGATTCTGGATTATAACGTCTTTCTCTTGAGGTTACCAGAGGTAAAATAAATCTGTTTGTGCCTCTTAAAAGTAAATGCCTGAACCCACGCATTGCACCTGTGATAGCTCGTTCCACCAGACCATTGTGGCCACATTACCCAGCCCCAGGAGTGTGCTGTAACGGATGATGTGCTTAGCTTACAAAATTAGTCACGGTGGAAAAAATGCGAGTCTATTAAATGGTCAAGTAGAAGCAAGCTTCTGACGCAGAGATTATGCTATTCTCATGTCAGCAGGATGTAAAGACTCTTCTAGGCATCATAGGCTGGATGTGAAGCCATTTTGATTTTTCACAAATTCAGCAAATTTCTTAGTTCGAGAAAATCCACTGTGAAGTGTGAAGTTGCCGGATAATTCGATTATTACTGTTATTATTACTATCATTTTATTCGTACCGCTGATGGAACACGACCGTAGTCTTGAGGTAAAACGCGAGACCAGCTAATATGACGTCTGGCGACCGAAAGCACATATCGACAAAATTTTTATCGCCCCTTTCCTCTCGGTGCTGAAGCTATGAGTGTAATTCAAGCGAATCTACAATATCATATTAGCTGGTCTCGCGTTTAACCTCAAGACTACGGTCGTAGTCTAGAGTAATGTACTAAGACTGGAGTCAAGACTTCCTCTGGGAAGTGCCGCAGTCTACATGTTGCTAGATCGAGCATATTGCCAGACATAAATTCTGAGAGGAGCATGACTGTATTGTCCACCTTACGTGAACGACTCGGCGGTCAATTTTTTGGTCTGAGACTGTATCTACAACACATATTGCTCGCTTAAGACCCAGAAGAATTAAAAAAAAAAAGTAGTTTATGAGAGCAACGTTAACCATAGCGTTCGAAGTATTCATAGTATTGTATACGTGTGTGTAAACGCCTTCCAATGACCACTCAAGAAAGACAAGGATACACAGTCTAGCTTCAATATTATAAATACGCCTCAGTTTGTGGATGAACTCAGACTTAAGTTGATAATAATTTTGAAAATATAGCAGCACTGTACCCATTGGTGTTAAACTCGTTTTCAACCAATGATTCCCACAGCTACAGGGATACTACTTGTGATACCTCTTAGACAAAATACTTAAGCAGTGTTATCAGACGAAAAGATCAACCTGACACAAACTGTGGGAAGTTTGTTTTACAACCTTCGTACCTGGATATTCAGCTTTTTCCTATTTGAGATATCTGTGAACGTTGCTGCTTAAGACGATTTAAGCAGAAAATAAATTCCCTCAGCTTCGACAATGTTTAAAGAAATCGTCTTATCGGCACTAAATCGTGATTTGTGATTTGTTTACCGGCTGTACTCTTCCGTATTTTGCCGGTTGGAAGGCGAAAGCTTATTGACAAATTTCACACAGAAATTACTGTTACAGTGTACTTATGGAGCCAAATGAGTCAATTGCGTATTTTCCGGTGAGAAAGAGCACTGGCAAACAGTCTTCGCTACATTAGGTTATTTAAACTGGTGTCACTCTGAGCTAGAATTTATGGTCAGCGACTAAGTGTAAGGTCAACGTTTCGGATGCGAGTTTTGCGACTGTGAAATACTTTTATACATTATAGAAGCGAATATTAAATGTGCACTAATATTGCGAAAATTTTGTACTTGGACAGCTTAGAATGAAAATACTTCTGTTTATTGCAAAGGGAAACAATAGATTTTCTAAAACACTGTCTGTCATACACTACTTGAAACAGGTCATGTCGACCAAATCATGTGAAAGAACTAACAGCAACGTATATCGGAAGGCAGTAAGATCTCTTGCCTTTTGGTTTGTCAGTACTCGATAGCCACTTCTAGGCGAAAGTAAATGAAGAAAGGCAGTGCGTTTTTGTTACCAAGTAACGTCTTCGTCAATTACTTTAGTTTTAATGTAATCTACGAGTAATTGCTGGTGTTTGATATTAACATGAAAAGGATTCCGTAGACAGGGAAAGAACCTGTTCTTGGGAAACTACTTCTATAGTGACCAAAAGATACTAAATGATGTTCAAGCACTTGTGTTACAGCAGCAGTATGAATAAAATGATAGTAATAATAACAGTAATAATCGAATTATCCGGCAACTTCACACTTCACAGTGGATTTTCTCGAACTAAGAAATTTGCTGAATTTGTGAAAAATCAAAATGGCTTCACATCCAGCCTATGATGCCTAGAAGAGTCTTTACATCCTGCTGACATGAGAATAGCATAATCTCTGCGTCAGAAGCTTGCTTCTACTTGACCATTTAATAGACTCGCATTTTTTCCACCGTGACTAATTTTGTAAGCTAAGCACATCATCCGTTACAGCACACTCCTGGGGCTGGGTAATGTGGCCACAATGGTCTGGTGGAACGAGCTATCACAGGTGCAATGCGTGGGTTCAGGCATTTACTTTTAAGAGGCACAAACAGATTTATTTTACCTCTGGTAACCTCAAGAGAAAGACGTTATAATCCAGAATCCGCATTAAACATCACGTTCCTTCATAACCAACTGAGCAGAGCCAGTTTTCGTTGGGAAATGACAAAGCGGAAGTCATGGTAAACAGAAATACAGTCGCCAGTAAACTTACTTACATTAGAAAATTTTATTTTATTTGATGAACCGATAGCCATTTAAAGGGACAGGGCTCTTATTTTACTTGTACTTGATTGAACTAGAGACGTTTAAAAATTTGGTGCTGGACTGTGATTCGAATTCGTATCTCCTCTTTCGAGGATCTGAATCTCTCGGAACAGTATAGTTCAGTCATTTCGTTCCTTTTCCCAAGACTGCAATCTTCTCTAGCTCTCTTCCAAAGGTAAGTATGTGGGTCTGAAACCTGATCCAGTACAAAAATATTCATAATTTCATTTCTAGCTTTATCAAGTGCACACCCACCTGCTAGTGAAAATTAACGCGCAATTTCAATGTCTGTTCATGTGTTGCCAACAATCGCAACAGGTGTCGTTATTTCTGGTCAAACACGCACACATCTTACTGTTCATGAGTAAGCAACTGATACTTAAGCTATATTCGTGGATGCGCGGTAGGTGTGCAGTTCGATTGTCGCTTAGGCACAAAAGTTTGTATCCTTATTTTAGATTCAGACACCTAGCGGCTCGTAAGAAAAACCGATACGTAACATTTGATTTTTCTTAGTTAACAATCGGATTACGTGTTGGGTTCGTATCTCCGTCACAGAACTTCACATCATGCACTTCATCTTTAAATGCATGCACACTTTGTTACTTCAGAATGGAGGTATATCAGACATCTTTCGTGGTTAGATAACAGGGATGAAAGGGTCTTGATAGGAGTCACGGTTTATTACAAAAATTGTCGTCTTTTATTTTCAAGTTTATATTTGGTTACTGGTATTGGCAAAACTTTCGGTAGTTCATGACTCTTCATGGCTAATAATCAATATGATGTGATTAGATTAGATTACATTACATTAGATTAACTCTTGTTCCATAGATCATGAATACGACATTTCGTAATGATGTGGAACGTGTCATTTTAATGAAAGATTTCTTTAAATACCATGATTCAATTTCTTTACAACAATTTTTTACACACTCTCTCATTGCTTTTTATTTCTCTCTCTCTCTCTCTCTCTCTCTCTCTCTCTCTCTCTCTCTCTCACACACACACACACACACACACACACACACACACGCACACACACACATTCTTTTTTATTTTTATTTGTATGTTCTGCTCGACTATCGGCGAGGCAGGAAAACGCCTGTGAATGACTTTCTTAGTTTTGAGTGCACTTACGAAAGAAATATAAAAACAACAATGAGAGTTACTGATTTATGATGCTCAGTTTGCAGTCAGTTCTGAGTATTATTAGTAACTACGCTCCAGTCCCTAAACCTAGTTACAGAAAGCGAATCAGACGCATTACGTATTCCAGGCCGTAGCAGCCGCGACTTGGAGACACCAGCTATGGTCACTTCCCAGACCGCTGTAGGATCACATCGGTTCGTCTTCTTCCTGCTGGTACTGTAACTGAGATTTGGCAACAAGGCAACGTATGTTTGGCAACTCTGTGATCGACGAGTTACTTCCTGGTGTGCACGGAATTAAGCCTCAAAGTTCACTTGATTTTACCTGTCATTTCCATTGAATAATCTGAGTTATTATAGCTTGAAGGGTAACAAAAGATTGAAAATTTACGGTTTTCAGCCCAAGAAAGTCGTTGCAGGTGGAAATCGCAACTAATCTCGACCTTTAAATAGCGGTTTACGAGTTCTAGTTACTATTGCCGTCGTAATAGGAAACTGAGACCCATACCCCCTCGCCAGCTCTGTGGTAACGTGCTGACATGTGAAACAGCGTCTGTTACGGTTCGCAGTTCCAGTCTCACTGACTGAAACGTTTTTATCCCTTCTGTGAAAGAGCTACAAGCAGTCAGATCAAACATCAATACGGAAATCGCAAGAAAATGCTTTCAGCTCATAGTGCAATGTTGAAAAACTTACAATGCTGCACAACAGGTAACGCCTCTTTCCGCTGCTGACAAGCGAATTTTGGGTTTCTAGGAATACGTAACTATATTTATGAAATGCCACATTTGCATACCTCTTGAGTATGACACAGCATACCAATTAAACACAGACCCTATCAAAATCTAAGTGAGTAGTATTTTACTAATTCGTGTCGATAGAGGCATGCTTGTGTACAGATACTTTCGTCGTAAGGTTATCATCGTTAGTTTTATTTCATTTCTTATAATACAGTGCACAATTTTCGTAAGGTTTCCTTTAGTGTTGTTAAAACAATAGTAAACATGAGAGAGAAATTAATCATCAACGATATATGCGAATTCTCTGATGTTACCTATGACAGTCTGACAATGCACATGCAGTTTATTGATTACATGCATGTAGAAAATTTGTTCTGAGTTAAAGCTGTCAATCAAAGTTTGAAGAAGAATAAAATATCACTACCACACGACGGCTAATGTAGAAAATACTTTTCTGACATATTATGGCACGATGCGCTCTCCCTGCACATCTTCGAGATGCATCTGCTGCCTGCTGTCTATTAAACCTGAATAGGACAAAAGTCACAGTAGTTAGTCCTTTTTCCACATGCGACTACTTTGGGTTGAGAAGTGAAGGGAATTTGTTCAAAGTTCCATTAGATTGATAACTTCAGCAGAGAGCAGAATTGCGTTTTAAAAAATGTAGCACTGAATGTATTCGAACTCGCGACATCTTATCTATGCTACAAGCTGACACGGAACTACAACAGCTCCAGAGCTCGGCAACTATTCCTCCAGAACTTTTGGATTCCACAGCACTGTGAGATTATGCATATGGCCATGTCTTGATTTCTGAGAGACAAACAGTTACAGCTTTTCTTTTGGACTGAACGACGTTTTCTAGTAACAGATAGCGCAATAGAATAGCTCAAGTGAAAAGGAACACTTCTTATTTAAACTTCTGCATCCTACAATGTTGGCAGTTGTGTGTAGGTGGCAGTAACGTGATTTTATTTCTGTGATTACAAAATAGTCGAATGTATGCACTGGGTAGCCGAGGCAGCTAGTTCATGGTGATTCGGTCAACCAAGTAAATGAATTTACTGAACATGCTGCACATTACTACAGGGAGCCTGTGTGTCAGAATTCTCATCCAGTGTGGCGCAACTGCGTTACGATAGAAAAATGACTCGCAGGGAAGAGGATTTCGTGGTCTGTTGGACGGATGGTAGGTTGTTATACCTATGGTCTGGGTTCGATTCCCACTTCTGTAAATGATTTTAGATAGGGAGAGACAGATTCCATTCTCTCCTGGCTACACCAAGTGAAGGAGATATAATGGCTGCGTGGTCTGAAAATTCACATTAAAGATGATATTCCTTCTTTACCAAGTAGACGGTAGGTTGAACCACAATAAAGTCTGGAGTGGCGACATGTAGAAACTCTACCACCAGTAACCTTTCTTATACTAGTTATTTATTTCAAGTGACGACACAAACGCTATGTATGGTCACAGGACACTTATTCCATCTTTTATTTGAGCTTCTGTATGTCGATAAAATTGGTTCTGAACTGGGAATGCAACTCAGACCGCCCTTAACGCGGAATTTGATCCCTTCGTGGCAATACAGCTCGGCTACAATTTGTTGTTTGTTCAAAACTGCAGATTCCTCAACACCTTCACATATTATGCGTGAATGGGATCGAATCCTGGCCCGGCACTAAAGATTTAATTATGTATTATCAAGCTCTAGCATGAGAACACCTGTCTGCTGGTGGATAATAATTTTGATTTTTAATGTATTTTCATTCGCTGTCACACTAACGATATCTGACGTTTTTAACTCCCAGTGAGACACAGAACTATTTGCGAGATGACTGTAAGTTCAAGATGCTATTCTGAGCAGCTGGTGGAGAAAAATTCGGTAGCTGACGTCTCTTTGTGTGTAGTCAACAACGATATGTGTGGGGCTCTATTCCCAGTGAGCGCTGAACTCTTCGTCATATTATTTCAGTTCAAACATGCTCACATGTCACTGCTGGTGCAACAAACCCATATTTAACGTTAGTTTTCTCTAGAATATAACAGCGATAGGTGCCGGGTTGGAGTCCTGGGAAGGAAAAAATTAATGTTTCGTCTCGTCATTTCAGTTATAACATCTAGTTACTGCCGCGAAATTCCGATATGTCACATTTGACTGTGCTTCGATAGCAATCCGATTAGGTTCCGGGTTCGAATCCGTGTCCAACACACAGCTTTACCTCACGGCATTTCAAGTAAGTTACTTGTGAAGAAGCAATATTTAACATCTCTCGTAGTTCGTTAACAGGGACAATAGATGCTGGGTAGGAATTCGCGTCTGTTAAAAATGTTTGCGTTATGCAATTTAAAGTTGATATTTGCTAACTGATACTGTCTAAAATCGAGGTATATCACTCTCTGTATGCCTAATCAGGAATGACTGTTAGTTTCCGTCAGTCACGAAATCTTTGCTTAGTCTGCATGAGCTGGGTTTGAATCCATATGCAGAACATGACGGTTCGTCGTGTCATTTAATGTTCATACATATTCTCAACTAGCTGCTCGTGAATAACTTAAATTTTTAATGTCATTTTGTGGTAAATAGATCAAATGGCTCTGAGCACCATGGGACTTAACTTCTAAGGTCATCAGTCCCCTAGAACTTAGAACTACTTAAACCTAACTAACCTAAGGACATCACACACATCCATGCCCGAGACAGGATTCGAACCTGCGACCGTAGCGGTCACGTGGTTCCAGACTGAAGCGCCTAGAACCGCACGGCCACATCGGCCGGCCCCCACCATCTGGTATCAATGCATTACCTTATAATCCATTATATATAATCATTTTCATAGTACACTTGATATTATAGATGAGTAGGACACAAGACAGGACATAGATAATGTCCGTTTGACGTCAACAGTGTGTAACATTTTACTTTTTTGAATAGGACAATGTTCCTCTCCAATAATTTTTAGATTAGTTACAATAAGCTTACGCTGCAAGAGAATTCGCTTGTATTTTTCAATATGTGGTCTGTTGTCGGTTTGAAGGCCTTCCATAACATCGGCAACGTAGTGCAACTCCACCGAGAGCTGTCTGGAGTAGGGTGGGGTTAGCTATGTGAAAGTTGCGAGCTGTCGAAGACGATCTTCATATTCCTAATGCGATTAGGACATCGTATACTCTTGACGACGTTTAGCACCTGTGCGGTCAGTCACCCAATTTCAGAATTCATTTTGAGTAATCCTGTTAAATTCCCAAAATATTGTCCTTTTATATTGATGAGTAATATGGATAGTCGTCACGTTCATGTGCCGTCTACAACGCAAATTTAATGTTACTATCCTAGGAACTAACCTGCAATACGTTTTGTATTTCATAATCGGAACTATCTGCATTAACCGTCATCAGAGCAATGTCAGGGAACAGAGTGCAGCAGTGCCTACTTGAGGACCTGCTTGAGTCGTGTTCTAAGGAAAGGGTAGTTGCTGGTTCACATTATATTACACTAGCGAGAAGTACCGACTTTTCCTTTTCTCTGCAAACATCCAGAACTAAATTCAGTAACTAAATGCTAAGAATATATTTTCATTGTGCCAACTCAAAGATCAATAGATATGGATATAGATATAGATTTTTATATTTAAAGCCATTCTCTTTCTGCGTTGGAATAAACATCATTCATTATTTGCTTGTTCTTGTTACGATTGTTATTGTCATTCTCTCACTCGCAAGAGTCTTATGCTGATGCTGTATGAATAAATTATGCCATTGGATACAAAGCGGTTTAGTTTTGAGACCTAACCCACGAGGGGGGAAGGCACAGTGGTCTGCTTCAGGAATTCCAAGCAATAAAACACAAAAAACAACCCAGGAAGGGTTCGAACAGCTACTTTCACGCAGAGACATGCATTTGGAATCTGTTCATCGTTACGGGGTCAAACAAGAGGGTCACATTACTGAAACAATGATCGGGCTACTTAGTATATAATAGAGCATACAGATTTCAAGGAGGAAACGTATGAAGACGCAGACTTCCTCGTTATCAATATTTGCGGCATATCTTTCGTGTTAACGAAAGTAAATTCCCGCTTTACCTCTTCTTACGTGTCAAATGAAATGAATGCCATGAGGAATAGAATATTTGTTGACTGCGTCTCTTCTTGCTTCCATCCTTACCAACATATTTCTTCATTCTCGTGGTAATCATGACAATCTATGTGCATGCTGCAAACGATTGCAAGTGGACAAATTCGACATCGAGGTGCAAAGCGTTTGGTATCTTACATTATATTCAATTCGAATAAGATTCCGGTGTATTTTTACTTCGTTTGTATTTTTAGATGATTATGAACGTTACGGAAATTTATCTCACATGCTTTATGTTGAATGAGAAACATTGAATGATCCGTTTTGCTTTCCCTACGTTGAAATGATATAATGTCGGCGTCAACAGCCTTCTTCCACGCCGGAAGCTGAAACTTGTATCATTCTGGATTAATGATAATTGAATGTCTCATATGTATACATAGCCCACAAGGCGACGTCAGAAACCACCAGGGGAGAACGCCGCATAAAAACCAAACGTGCGCGCGCGTCTCCACTCTGAAGAACCGTATCGGAGAATCACGGCAAGCATTTCGCTGAAGAGCTGCCTCGTCAGAGAGCCGAGAAATGGCAGCGTCGTAGCAAGTATTTGTCAACACTCTGATAGTGCATTTACTTCCGGGTGTAGGTCGGCGTTACCTCGCTAAATTCACTTAACATTCGTTTTCCACATCGAAGACTCGTACGATATAATCCGCTGCAAGATGACACAATTAGAAAGTATATTTAATTTCTGGACTCCAAGAACGGCGTTCTTCACATAAGTAACACCTGTTTGTGTGTGCATTCGGGAGGACGATGGTGCAATCCCGCGCCCGGCCATCCTGATTTAGGTTTTCAATGATTTCCCTAAATCGCTTCAGGCAAATGCCGGGATGGTTCCTTAGGAAGGGCACGGCCGATTTCCTTCCCCATCCTTCCCTAATCCGAGCTTGTGCTCCGTCTCTAATGACATCGTTGTCGACGGGACGTTAAAACAGTAATCTCCACCTCCTCTGTTTCTGTGTTTAAGGTTGCGTTTTGAGGCTCAGGCAACATCGCAGTGACTATAGTCCGCCCCTGGCCGCCAGTGTGTCGTTAGCTCAGAGGTTCCCTTGTGCGTTGCAGTGCTTGTACTATAAGTTCGAATCACGGTAGAAGCCGCTGACTAAAACATTTTATTTTCCATTTTAATTAATGGAGTTGCAAACTGCTAGTAAACATTTCTTATGCGAAATCTGAAGAATGCCTTTAAACATCAATCTTCGTCCGATTTCGACTTAGTAAATTAAGTTAATATCATGGATTTCTGCTTTGCAAATTCCAAGGTGCTTCACTGTAAAATAGGTCCTGAAAAGATTCAAACCGACTGTCAACGATATAAATTTGAGCTTTGTTCGTCATATAGGTCTAACATGTCAGAAGGTTGTTTATGAAGTGCACATGTTCATTAATATAGTTCACATCTTCTAAATTTTTGCAATAGCATTTAACTGTAGACGTTTTCTAACACCGGCGTTAGCAATTCCTTTCCGTTCTCTGAAACCTTCAAAACGACAAATTTTTCTGGTTTAAATCTGATGACCTTAACTATCACTTCCGATCAACAATAAATACTTCATGAACCCATACATGGAACTCCAAATGTGCAGTGTGCCTGCACTGCTACAGAGCATGCATTGCAAGGTATTCACACAGTTTATCGCATAGACTTACCATAAGGAATGAAACAAAAACTGTAATACACTTTACACCACAGACGCTCACTCTGGCTTGACAAAAACATCCAAACATTGACCAAAAGTTGCACAAATAATTAAGTTTGAAAGGAAAAGAAACGAGGTATGAAGCATTTATAAATTCATCGAATGTAGTGAGGTGGTTTAATTTCGTCCCAGTCTATAAAATTAATTTCGGGCCATACTCAGCTCTTGCCGATTACCCGACTACTAATCAGGGCGTCTGTCTCCGTTGCTTTTGAGCGTGAATGGAAATTGTAGAAATTTTCTGTGGAGCAACATTTAATAATAAAGCGTTTTAAATCATCAAAAGCGATGAGCGGTAGCAGGCGCTTTCGATAAAGAACGGGGGAGTGCAGCGCCGCTGCTGTCGCCACGGCCGCTGCCAGTAGCCAGCAAATGGATCCCGGAGCTTTGCCACATACGGCGTCCGGAGGAGGACAGTCTGCAGGAAATCTGCCGCAAAATCGTTACTAGATAAAATTTTGATATCGGTGTGTCACAGAGCGAAATAGATTGAATCTGCGCTACCATTACATTCACGTCTTCAGCATTCAGACAGAAGAGGCTATAAAAATATTTTATGCCAGCTGCTCTCGATCCACTGACATTATGAACAGAAACAACGCACGCTACCACTAGACC
This sequence comes from Schistocerca cancellata, assembly GCF_023864275.1. NCBI lineage: Eukaryota > Metazoa > Arthropoda > Insecta > Orthoptera > Acrididae > Schistocerca > Schistocerca cancellata. Next base: position 155,334,428 of record NC_064627.1, read on the forward strand.
ACAGGCGTAATCAGCCTGGAGTCTCTCTATCTTGGGACAAGTTTTCCTCCAGGAAGTGCCGCAGTCTACAGTGTTGCCAGATTGTGCAGATAACCGGACTTAGAGAATTAGCGAGTTGGCCAGTTTCTTTGTCCCATGTCGCGATCGGCGCGGATTTAGCCTCTGAAGCGGCCGGCCGCCGGTCAAGTTTTATGTCAAAGAGTGTACATGGGTGTGAGCGCAGTGGAACCTGATCTGACTCTTAAGGTGCGTTGCGACTCCATCTGAAAATTTAATCTTGAACACAACATTGCTGACTTGCTCTGTGATCACGCCTTTTCCCAATCTTCTACACTGAAATGACTGCTGCATCATCCAGTTTAAAAATTTTTGTTTCGGCTGCTGTTGAGACTCAGCATGTGGATGCCCAAGTAGCTTTAAAATTTACGTTAATATTCGATGCAGTCTTTCATGTAGTTATTCCACTGGAGATTGTGCGTCAAATGCCGTGGCTCTGTAGTGAGATATTAAGGTCTATAAATCACTGTAGAGTTGAACCAGCTGAGTCATGTGCTAGTTGAAAGTTCCTTCGAGTGTTTCAGCAAGTCCATTGCCCACATGGTGTAGCGGTGCAAATACAAGATTTCACAAAAATGTTTAAATTATTGAGAAGAAAATTGTGTACTGTTTTCAGTGAAAATAGACTATTACAGTCCTTCAGTATAGAAGACGTTTAACAAAGCCTGAATGATCTTGGGCGAGATCGATGACATCTACATCACACATGGAAATTTGGAGAAAGCTTCGATGAGGACGACCCAATAGCTTTAGAAAATTGGTCTTGCAAAATCGTTAACCAGACGTGACCAGGATTCTGCTGCCTGTGGTCAAGGATAATAATGTCGAGGCGGAACTGACTGGTATTTCCGAAATAGACGGAATTTAGCCATCATTACAGTGACTTCCTCAATATCCATCCAATAGCAAGAACCCCCATGAACCATGGACCTTGCCGTTGATGGGGAGGCTTGAGTGCCTCAGCGATACAGATAGCCGTACTGTAGGTGCAACCAGAATGGAGGGGTATCTGTTGAGAGGCCAGACAAACGTGTGGTTCCTGAAGAGGGGCAGCAGCCGTTTCAGTAGTTGCAGGGGCAACAGTCAGGATGATTGACTGATCTGGCCTTGTAACACTAACCAAATTGGCCTTGCTGTGCTGCTACAGAAAACGGCTGAAAGCACGGGGAAAATTACAGCCGTAATTTTTCCTGAGGGCATGCAGCTTTACTGTATGGTTAAATGATGATGGGTAAAATATTCCGGAGGTAAAATAGTCCCCCATTCGGATCTCTGGGTGGAGATTACTCAGGAGGACGTCGTCATCAGGAGAAAGAAAACTGGCGTTCTACGGGTGGGAGCGTGGAATGTCAGATCCCTTAATCGGGCAGGAAGGTTATAAAATTTAGAAAGGGAAATGAATAGTTTAAAGTTAGATATAGCGGGAATTAATGAAGTTCGGTGGCAGGAGGAACACCACTTCTGGTCTGGTGAATACACGCTTATAAATACAAAATCAAATAGGGGTAATGCAGGAGTAGGTTTAATAATGAATAAAAAAATATAGGAATGCGGGTAAGCTACAATAAATAGCATAGTGAACCCCTATTGTGGCCAGGATAGATACGAAGCCCACGACTACCACACTAGTACCAGTTTATATGATAATTAGCTCCGCAGATGACGAAGAGACGGATGAAATGCATTATGAGATAAAAGAAATTATTCATATAGTAAAGAGAGACGAAAATTTAATAGTCATGGGTGACTGGAATTCGATAGTAGGAAAAGGAACAGATGGAACCATAGCAGGTGAATATGGAATGGTGGTAAGGAATGAAAGAGGAAGCGGCCTAGTAGAATTTTGCACAGAGCAAAACTTAACCATAGCTAACACTTGGTTCAAGAATCATGAAAGAAGGTTGTATACATGGAAGACGCCTGGATATTCTGCAAGGTTTCAGATACGTTATATTATGGTAAGACAGAGATTTAGGAACCAGGTTTTAACTTATAAGACATTTCCAGGGGCAGATATCGACTCTGCCCACATCCTATTGGTCATGAACTGCAGATTAAAACTGAAGAAACTGCAACAAGGTGCGGATTTAAGGAGATGGGACCTGGAAAAACTGACAGAACCAGAGATTGTTGGGAGTTTCAGAGAGAGCATTAGGGAACGATTGACAAGAACGGGGGAAAGAAATACAGTAGAAGAAGAATGGGTAGCTTTGAGAGATGAAATAGTGAAGGCAGCAGAGGATCAAGTAGGTAAAAAGACGAGGGCTAGTAGAAATCCTTGGGTAACAGAAGAAATATTGAATTTAATTGATGAAAGGAGAAAATATAAAAACGCAGTAAATGAAGCAGGCAAAAGGGAATACAAACGTCTCAAAAATGAGATCGACAGGAAGTGCTAAATGGCTAAGCAGGGATTGCTAGAGGACAAATGTAAGGATGTAGAGGCTTGTCTCACTAGGGGTAAGTTAGATACTGCCTGCAGGAAAATTAAAGAGACCTTTGGAGAAAAGAGAGCCACTTGTATGAATATCAAGAGCTCAGATGGAAACCCAGTTCTAAGCAAAGAAGGGAAAGCAGAAAGATGGAAGGTGTATAAAGAAGGTCTATACAAGGGCGATGTACTTGAGGACAATATTATGGAAATGGAAGAGGATGTAGAAGAAGATGAAATGGGAGATACGATACTGCGTGAAAAGTTTGACAGAGCACTGAAAGACCTAAGTCGAAACAAGGCACCGGGAGTAGACTACTACTGATAGCTTTGGGAGAGCCATCCCGGACAAAACTCTACCATCAGGTGAGCAAAATGTATGATACAGGCGAAATACCCTTAGACATCAAGAAGAATATAATAATTCCAACCCCAAGGGAAGCAGGTGTTGACAGATGTGAAAATTACCGACCGAACTATCATTTTAATAAGTCATGATTGCCAAATACTAACACGAATTCTTTACAGACGTATGTAAAAACTGGTAGAAGCCGACCTCGGGGAAGATCAATTTGGATTCCCTTGAAACGTTGGAACACGTGAGGTAACATTGACCATACGACTTATCTTAGAAAATAGTTTAAGGGAAGGCAAACCTGCGTTTCTAAGATTTGTAGACTTAGAGATAGCTTTTGACAATGTTGGTTAGAATACCCTCTTTCAAATTCTGAAGGTTGCATAGCTCAAATACAGGGAGCGAAAGGCTATTTACAATTATACAGGAATCAGTTGGCAGTTATAAGAGTCGAGGGGTATGAAGGGGAAGCAGTGATTGGGAAGGGAGTGAGACAGGTTTGTAGGCTATCCCCGATTTTGTTCAATCTGTATATTGAGCAAGCAGTAAAGGAAACAAAAGAAAAATTCGGAGTAGGAATTAAAATCCATGGAGAAGAAATAAAAACTTTGAGGTTCGCCGATGACATTGTAATTTTGTCTAAGACAGCAAAGGAGCTGGAAGAGCAGTTGAACAGAATGGACAGTGTCTTGAAAGGAGGACGTAAGATGAACATCAAGAGAAGCGAAACGAGGATAAAGGAATGTAGTCGAATTAACTCGAGTCATGCTGAGGGAATGAGACACTTAAAGTCGCAAATGAGTTTTTCTATTTGGGGAGCAAAATAACTGATAATGTTCGAAGTAGATAGGATAAAAAATGTAGACTGGCAATGGCAAGGAAAGCGTTTCTGAAGAAGAAAAATTTGTTAACATCGAGTATAGACTTAAATGTCAGGAAGTCATTTCTGAAAGTATTTGTATGGATTGTAGCCATGTATGGAAGTGAAACATGGACGATAAATAGTTGCAAGATGAGAAGAGAAGCTTTCGAAATGTGTTGCTACAGAAGAATGCTGAAGATTAGATGGGTAGATCACATAACTAATGAGGAGGTGTTGAATAGAATTGGGGAGAAGAGAAGCTTGTCGCACAACTTGACTAGAAGAAGGGATCGGTTGGTAGGACATGTTCTGAGACGTCGGGGGATCACCAATTTAGTATTGGAGGGCAGCGTGGAGGGTAAAAATCGTAGAGGGAGACCAAGAGATGAATACACTAAGAAGATTGAGAAGGATGTAGGTTGCAGTAGGTATTGGGAGATGAAGAATCTTGCACAGGATAGAATAGCATCGAGACTGAAGACCACAACAACAACAGCAGGGCTCTCTTGAAATGCGTTTGGTACTAAATATACACCAATGGCATTGACGTAGCAACTCTGGTATATTACATTTAAGTACCGCAGTAAGAACCACTCCTGTCGTGCCTTGCTCGGAATGTACATGAACCGTGAATTTACTTTCAAAATCTTTTCTTAAAGAATTTACTTTATTTACTAGCGATTCATCAAGAACATTAACACATCAGGTGAGCGTGGAAGTAACTGATGGAAAATGAAATTACTTTTACCAAATGTGAATTTTATTGATTAAAACTTTCTCAAAAACAGATTTAAAATTATAAGCAGAAAAGCACCCTCGTAATATCGAGTTACAATTTTATTTAGAGGCAGAAAGAACAATATTAACAGTATGAGCCTTCGGGCTGAGAAGCTTGCCTGCTCTCTTTCAACACGGCCGTAGTCATGACCGCTCACAACAACCTCTGAAAAAGTACACTGCTGCAAATCTGCAACACACCAGATTACTTTAAACAAAAAAACATTTTAACAACTCACACAAACAGGTAAACTACGCACCCCGTAAGAGGGATGGAAATGGTACAACATTCAAATTATTTGCCGCCGAAAGTACAATTTATTTTTTTTAGTTTCTTTTTAAAGGACTCTTACGGTGGGAGGGTGGCAACCTTATAACCTAAAATGACTATTTTAATAAAACTTATAAAATGCAGACTTACATAAAATGTACAACATGCTCTACTTTACACATATACCACCTCGCAAGATGACAGGCAAGATAAAAACATATTTCAAGAATTCGGCCATTAATCAATAAATTCGTTAACACCGAACAAGTAACTGATCAACATATCACTAATCACTTAACTTCTAATAACTGCGATTTCTGGCGGAGACCTGGCGCAGCACCCACCCCCAAAACGCTCTCCCGAACCGTCCGCTGCCAGCCGCTTCGACGGACGCAGGAAGGCGCGCCAATCTCCCGTCTCACGGCGTCGCAGCTCGCCCCGGCCAGACTGATGTCGTGGCTTGACTTCTGTTGCTCTCGTGTTGACCGCGAAGCCACTACGCCTCACTATACTGCGCGGCCACTGGACTCAATTGGCGACCTCACATGCGCCGACGCTCCAGACGGACAAGTCGTCTTGTGTCTCAGTGCGCGACCGACCAACCGATCGATCCAACCGCCAATGCCCATTACCTGAGCAAACTCGAGCAGACTGGCGGTCTAACGCATACTAGCACTACGGACGACAGACAGACACTAACCGCCTCACCAATGCGTACGAGAGACAGACCCAGACTAACTTGGCTGACCAGATGACCAGACTCGCCCAGAGTGACAGACTCAGACTGACTCTCCGCCGAGTTTTTTTTTCCTTTATTGATTTTCAATTCCCCCCGAAGGGGGCGGGCTGGCAGCAGCTTAGTACGCTGCTCGACAGCCTACAGACTTTTATTTTTAAAAAACGGAAGAGGAAAAGAAACAAGAAAAACAGGCGATAAAACGGTGACGTCAAGCGTAAAATGGCGGAAAAATGCGGAAAGTTAAAACAGAAAGCAAAAGGGGTTGGCAACGTTAATAAAAGACACAGGAATCAGACAGGTAACATAGCACACACACAATTAAAAAACACGGTGACAGTCTGGTTTCTGTTCGCAAGAGATAAAGGGCACACACAGCGACAGTATGATGGCCATTCGCAACACTTCCCAAAAAACACAACACGGAACACCCACTGTAAAACACTCACTGTAGAACACTCAATGTAGAACACTGCACGAAAGTGGCGGCACAAAGATGACACTCCCGAGCCAAAGGCAGATGGGGGGGGGGGGGGACCTGGAGGAGGAGGAAGAACAAGGAGGGAGGAAGGAAAAAAACGAAAAAGGGGGAGGGAAATCAAGGAGGGAGAGGACTAATAAAGGGGGAGCAGGTTCAAATGGCTCTGAGCACTACGGGACTCAACTTCTGATATCATTAGTCCCCTAGAACTTAGAACTAGTTAAACCTCACTAACCTAAGGACATCACACACATCCATGCGCGAGGCAGGATTCGAACCTGCGACCACAGCGGTCGCGCGGTCCAGACTGCAGCGCCTAGAACCGTACGGCCACTTCGGCCGGCAATGGGGGAGAAGGGCAGACGCGAGAGGGAATGAGAGGAGGCAGAGGAGGGAAATGTAAAAGGACTCGGGGGAGAGAAGGGGGCAAAGAGAGGGGAGGTGGGGAAGAAAGATGATGGAAGGGGGCGAGAGGGAGCCCGGGAAAAGGACAAAGGAAAGGAGGGGGAGTGAGGATCAGAGTTGATAGGAGGGATAAATGGAGGGAGAGAGGGCATCATCTGGGAGGGGGAGTTGATGGTAGCCACCTTGGGAAAGGAGATGTAGGGTGTAGAGATGGAGGGTAGGGGGGACACAACAGTGAAGACATGGCAGGGGGCAGGGATGGGAAAGGAGAGGAGCAACCAGGGGGTGAGGGGTTCAAGGCAGCGGGAGGTGTAGAGGATGCGGATATGTTCGAGGAATAGGAGCCGATGGGGGAAAGGAATGAGATCATAGAGGATCCGCGTGGGGGACGGGAGGCGTATACAGAAGGCGAGGCGGAATGCATGACACTCAAGGATCTGTAGGGACTTACAGAATTTGGGGGGGGGGAGGGGGGAGCAAATATCCAGGCAGGACTGGCATAACAGAGGATGGGATGTATTAAGGATTTGTAGGTGTGGAGGATGGTAGAGGGATGCAACCCCCATGTCTGGCCAGAGAGGAGTTTGAGGAGTCGGAGGCTGTTGTGGGCTTTGGATTGGATGGAGCGGAGATGAGGGATCCAGGTGAGGTGACGGTCAATGGTGAAGCCAAGGTAGGTGACGGTGGAGGTGAGGCGGACAGGACGGGCGCAGACAGTAAGGGAGAAATCCAGGAGCCGGAAGGAGCGAGTGGTACGACCTACAATGATTGCCTGGGTCTTGGAAGGATTGATTTTCAGGAGCCACTGGTTACACCATGCAGCAAAAAGGTCAAGGTGGTTCTGGAGAAGGCGTTGGGACCGTTGGAGGGTAGGAGCGAGGGCGAGGAATGCGGTGTCATCAGCATATTGCAAAAGGTGTACTGAAAGGGGGGGGGGTTGGGGCATATCTGCCGTGTACAGGAGGTAGAGGAGAAGGGAGAGGACAGCTGGGGCACACCTGCAGAGGGGTAGAAGGTGTGGGAATTGGCATTATGGATGGCAAGATAGGAGGGGCGGTGGGAGAGGAAGGAGGCCATCAGACGGATGTAGTTGACAGGAAGGGCGTAGGTCTCCGCCGAGCGCATCACGCCTCTTAAATGCACGTGAACAGGCAACCTTTCCGCTTTCCCACCAGAGGGAGAAACCAAAGCTGCGATTGCCACAGCGGTGCCACCGCCAGAAACGGAGGGAGACTGCTTCACACAACGCGCTGCGGCGCACTCTTCAAAACAGCAATTTTTTTACCACGGCTCAGTACAGAAATGACAGCTGTAACCGCATGCCTCATCTTTCAGTAGGACTTAATCTCTGGCTGACTGAGTAACTTCTTATCGCAGGTCACTCTCTTTGAATTTAGACAAAAATGATCTTTTGCTACACTTTTGGCGAATAAATTTAAGGTTAAATAAAAATTTTACATAATTTCTTGACTACTTATATCCGCCGAGGGACAAACAACAGCTGCTGAGATAAACATTTTGTCTTGTCTTATTAGCAGACATAAAATTAAATTTGCGTTCACGTGTTGCGCTGTGGACGTGAATAGAATTTCGGAGTTGTAATTCGACAGAAATAGCGGCCAGCGCTGCAAAGATTGAAATGTTAGTTTAGGAACAGGATTGTTCTTTCCAGTTGCAGCGACTAGACGGTTGCAGTCTCTGAAGAAAAATTTACATCCGTAAATGTAATCATAAAATTTTTCGACTGTAGGTAAAATTGCAAGAGCCTCAACCATGACATCAATGCTACAGAACGGCGCCTATGCCATAGTCCGAAGAATCTTCAGCAACTGTGAGCAGCAGAGGCATTTGGCCTCAAGCTAATATTATTTTAATTTGGTAAATGCGTGTCAGCGTTCGATGTTCAGTTCAGTTTGACGCCTTTACGGAACAACTTGTGCAGTGTTTCAGTGATGGAAGCTGCGTATGGAAGAAACTATCTAAAATAAATTATTTGTCGTAATATGAAACATAACTGCTTGATTTCCTTGGGAGCGGGACGGTTTTTTGATGGCGTCAATGTGTTTGGGATTCAGAATGATGCCATGTGCAGATGGAATATTTCCCAAGTATTGCACTTCACGATGAAAAAGGATGCACTTACGTTGGTTCCATTTCAATTTTGCCCCTTGCAGAATTTTGAAAACAGATTCCAAATTCTATAAGAGGTTCTTTCGAGTAGCGCCGGAGACAAATATGTTGTCAAGGTACGTCACACCGTTTGGAGCTTTCCAAATTACTGCAATTGTTCTAAATACTGCTGTAATGAACTCGGTTGCGCTGGTATTCTGAAGGGTATCGTTTTGTAGGCGGCTAGTGTGGCCGAGCGGTTCTAGGCGCTTCAGTCTGGAACCGCGCGACCACTACGATCGCAAGTTCGAGTCCTGCCTCGGGCGTGAATGTGTGTGATGTCCTTAGGTTAGTTAGGTTTACGTAGTTCTAAGTTCTACGGGACTGATGACCTTAGATGTTAAATCTCGTAGTGCTCAGAGCCATTTGAACCATTTTTGAACCCTTTTGTAACGGCAAAATCCAAACAGAGTGCTACAACCATAAATCCCTATAGGTCGTGGTCCAAAGAAATTCGCAAATATGCTTCTTTAAGATCGAACTTCGCAACGTACACACCTACGGCTAATTTTGACATCAATTCGTCCGGCTTGGGAACAGGATATTGTTGTAACCTGCCTACTTTTCGACTATGGGCTGCCTAGGAAACCTAATTTCTCGGATCGCTAGACAACAATTCAAGCAAATCGTATGAATGAGTTTTTATTACAGAAAAAAATGACATTTGAGCTGGTGCGCTTCTGGAGCCAGTTTCCATCAATCGTCATTTTGATCTTTGAGTCCACTTCGATGCGCGTACGATCTACTGGGGAGGTGTGTTGGGATCGGCAGGGAGTGAGAGTGACGTGGGACTGTGTACGTAGGCAGGACGGCGAGAGGACGAGTCGGACAAAGAAGGAGCGGGGCCAGCGGCTGCAGCGTGTTGAGTCGTGAGGGCAGATCCACCGCCCATGGTGATTTGGTTTTGCTAGAGGTCGGAAGGACCGGCTCCTTCGAGTCTGTTATAAGCTACGCCGGCCGATTGAATTGTAGTCGCCGAGTTGCTTCGGTTGGTTGCGTGCGGCTGAATTGGATATGCCAACGTACAAAAAATCCTTTGGAATTCTTTTAGTTGTTTATCACCTAACGCGTGTCGTGACTAACTATCTTGACGGCAGTTGAGGAAGTGTGGCTTGCCCAACCAGCCGACATCAAGCGTGGTTAAAGACGTAGCTAGAAGTGCAACGAATAGTAAGTCCGGCTCTGGCGTTTCAAGACACGCTGAGATACGCCCTCTATTCTATCTTAGTTCTTTTGGTAGTTTCGAGTGTAAATGTGCGCCGAGGTAATTCTTATCATCTTAACTTTAGGGCATGATTTTTAGCGAAATTATTAATCAAAGTTTAAGGGCTGTCACTGGCCAAGTAACTCACGGAGGCTAATTTGTTTCTATTTAGTTGTATTGAGCACCTGTTCTCTAGATAAGATTGTGTAGTTTATGTCTCAGAAGATTGTCTGCCATTGATGCGTGTTGCGTTACAGGTAATCGGCAGCGGTCGACGCGAGCATATTGCGAGCAGAGGACCACGGGGGCAGAGAGGTATTTAAGGCCCTGTTCTCTCCTTTATATCTTGGTTTATGTTGTCACTGTTGCATGATTCCATCTTTCCGGTGGAGAATTATAGCACCTGAAGTTCAATTGCAGTGCAAAGTCGAGTACACTTCCATGTTATTTCCTGTCTCGTGGATCTCTCGTATTGGTTTGGATCCTTGGTCTGCTCGGGTCTTTCGCTAATTCACACGCAATATTGAAGTAACGTCATTTTAGGGGTATGGTAATATGGTCATGTTCTAGTTGTAATTATTCTAAGAATATTGTTGATTAATCACATGAGTAAGTAAATTTGAAGATTGGTTTGCTCAAATTAAAGTATCTCCTTAATTGTTTTAGTCATTTGAATATGGATTAGTGTAGGAAAGTTGGCTAGTCAAATCTTAAAAGATCTGTGTTCTTATGCTTAATCTGTTCCTCAGCTGATTGGAAGTAATGTGAGTTCTGATGGGAATTGTATGGACGTTTGTACTACTTAAGTAAAGCTTTACCTGAATATATTTACCTAGTCATATTCAAATTTCAAGTTTTATGGGTCTTGTTCCGGTTAAAGAAATTTATTTGTTATTTGTCCAAGTTATCTGGCCTTGTAACGCAGTCTTCTGTATTATTTTGATCGTGATTTTATAATGCTTTTGATTGTAATAAAATATGTAGCAACTACAACGGATTACTATTGTGAATTTGGTGTGTCGCTACCATTAAACATTTCAACATTACTTAACTTTGGGCCGGCCGCGGTGGTCTCGCGGTTAAGGCGCTCAGTACGGAACCGCGCGACTGCTACGGTCGCAGGTTCGAATCCTGCCTCGGGCATGGGTGTGTGTGATGTCCTTAGGTTACTTAGGTTTAAGTAGTTCTAAGTTCTAGGGGACTGATGACCACAGATGTTAAGTCCCATAGTGCTCAGAGCCATCTGAACTTAACTTTGAGAAATACAGATGCTCCTATCAAGGTCGCTGGTCTTGACGCTTCCGTAGAACTCACAGAACTGGGCCGCGGTCAGGAGGCGCCGTGATTATATCCTCTTCGTGTAGAGGGACTGCCATCGCGTTGACGTCCTGGAGATGGGTCAGTCAGCGTGGAATTGGCTGACTAATGACGTCGTCTCACAGCCCTCTCTGCTCTAACGTTCCAGCCTGGAGTGCCAGTGCTTGACTTTACGCTGGAACCTACATCAACCGATAACATTCTGGCAGTTAACCGTATTCCTGAAATCTGTACAGATGCGAAGTGAACCGCTTGGTTTCTGTACAACTACAGCCAGCGTTGCCAAATGGTTACTGGTTATGGCCTCAATATCCTCATTCTGTTCAAGGTGGTTGCCCTGTTGCTTAACTTTATCTTTTCATCCAAACGGAATGTTGGGTGCTTTGTTAAATTTCGGCATCGCATTCGACTTCAGCATAATGTTTGCCTTGTTATCTTTGATACTGGTCGTTGGTTCGGGAAAGAGAGGTCATTTGACTTTTTCAACAGCTAACTGAATTTTCCTCGGAATGTGAATTGGAATCTGATTCGCTTCCTCCTAAACGGTAAAGCCCAAAATATTGAAGAGATCCAGTCAGAGTAAATCTGTTGCTTTACATGAATTTACAGTTACGAATGTAGACAGTTTCCTAAATGGTTTGTATGTCACATCTGTTAAAAATTATTGTCTTTTTTCTGGAATCACCTGACAGCAGTAACTGAAAAGCGTACTTTGAAAGTCTGTTAACTTTGGCAGTCCTAACATTCGGTACATTTGGAGGTTACCGATTGAAATTGATGACCAAATGTCAATTCCAAAACTGATTCGCTCTTTGTTAATTCGAAGAGTTACAACTAAGAACTTGTTATTGTCAGCTAAAAACGCACTAACGTGACTTTTCGTCCAAAAAGATTTTGAATTTGCACATGTGCATATACTTTTAAACGTTGCAATATGGCTGAGAGTCTGCTTGTCTTCTGTTTTAGTCAGTTGTGCTTCGTTTTGCACACTTCAGCCCTATTTCTGGTATTTTTACAGTAATTACAACGTGTGTTGCGATAGAAAGGATGGCTTCTTTTGTGATTAACACCAAATCGTGGACAAGACTGTAATTTACTAATTGCAAATCTCTTTCACCGACTATCTTAGTCTACATCTACATCTATGTCTACATCTGTACACTGGAAACCACTGTGAGGTGCATGGTAGATGATATGTCACATTGCTGCAATTATTAGGGTTTCTTCCACTTCCATTCACGTGTGGAGCGAGGGAAGGATGCCTCTGTGCATACAGTAATTTTTCTAATCATACCCCACGATACCTATGCCGGCGATACGTAAGTGGTTGTAGTATATTCATAGAGGAATCATTTCAAGCTGGTTCTTGAAACTTTTTGGGATAGTTTACGTTTACCTTCAAGAGTCTTTCAGTAAAGTTCCTTCGGTAACTCTGGTCACTCTCCCACGGATTAAACAAACCTGTCACTAATCATACTGCCCTTCTCTGTGTACGTTCAATGTCCCCTGATAGTCCTATCTGGTACGGGTCCCACACACTTGAGCAATATTCTAGAAACTGTTGCGCAAGTGATTTGTAAGCAATCTCCTTTCTAGACTGAGTGTACTTTCCCAGTATTCTACCAATAAACCGAAGTCTCTCACCTGCTTTAGTCACGACTCAAGTTTGTGTGATCATTCCTTGTCATATCATTATACAGTGTTACACCCAGGTAATTGTATGAGTTGGCCGATTTCAACAGTAACTCACTGATATTACAATCATAATATACAAAGTTTTTTTCGTTTTGTGTAGTGCAAAATTTTTCATTTCTGACATTTAAAGTAAGCTGCCAATCTTTGCATCATGTTCAAATCTTATCGAGATCTGACAGAATTTTCATGCAAATTCTTTCAGATAGTACTTCGTTATAGATAACTACATTATCTGCAGAAAGCCTCATTTTACTGTTAATTTTGCCTCCAATGTCATTAATGTACACCGGGAACAGCAAGTGTTCCAACACCCTTCCCTGGGGCATATCCGAATTTACGTCTACATCTGACGATGATTCTTCATCCAAGATAACATGCTACTTCCCCCTACCAAAAAGTCCTCAGTCCCATTATAAATTTCACTTGATACCCCATGGCCTTTGCAGTAAGCGAAGGTGTGGTACTCAGTCAAATGCTTTTCGGAAATCATGAAATACAGCGTCTACCTGATTACCTTGAACCAAAGCTTTCAGTATGTCATGTGATAAAAGTGCGATTTGGGTTTCACATGATCGCCGTTTTCGAAATCCATGCTGGCTGACATTGAGGATGTCATTATGTTCAGGATAACTCATTATGTCTGAGTTCAGACTATGTTCTAAGAGTCTACCCGAAATCTATGCAAAGGATTCTCGATGGTGGTGTTGTGGATCACTTCTGCTACCCTTCTTGTAGATGGGTATGTCCTGTGTCTTTTTCCAAGAACTGGGCACGGTGTTTTGTTGGAAGGATCTGCAATAGATTACAGTTAAAAGAGAGGCTAACTCAGCCGAATAATCAGTATGTAACTGTAAGTAGGCTGTTTAGGTTTTTATATTGGTAACGCCACGTAACGCTCTGTATGAAAATCACTGGCTGTGCTGTGTGCAGTCTATGGCTGGTTTGCATTGTTGTTGGCTATTGTAGTGTTGGGCAGTGGCTGTTAACAGCGCATAGCGTTGCGCAGTTGGAGGTGAGCCGCCAGCAGTGGTGGATGTGGAGAGAGACATGGCGGAGTTTTGAGAGCGGGTGATCTGGACATATTTCCATCGGAGACAGTAAATTTGTAAGACTGGATGTCATGAACTGCTATATATATTATGACTTTTGAACACTATTAGGGTAAATACATTGTTTGTTCTCTATCAAAATCTTTCATTTTCTAACTATGCCTATCAGTAGTTAGTGCATTCAGTAGTTAGAATCTTTTATTTAGCTGACAGTAGTGGGCTCGCTGTATTGCAGTAGTTCGAGTAACGAAGATTTTTGTGAGGTAAGTAATTGATGAAAGGTATAGATTATTGTTAGTCAGGGCCATTCTTTTGTAGGGATTTTTGAAAGTCAGATTGCGTTGCGCTAAAAATATTCTGTGTCAGTTTAGTGTTGATCAGAATAGGTAAAGAGTGAAATGTCTGAGTACGTTCAGTTCTGCTCAGCTGTCTGAAAATCAAATAATGTAAATAGGTTTATCCGCTCAGTCATGCATAAATTTTTCTAGCAGTCATTTATAATTTTTCCAAGGGGACGTTTCATATGGCGACCTTGCCAGGATACCTCACTGGAATCTTCTGACTTTGTCTTGTAGTTTGTGTAATTAGTGTAGCTATTGTTTATTGCTAGCGCATAATTATAGAGAGAATTTCCTTTGTAGTTGTAGTTTTTCATTGTTGTACACTAAAACACTTGTGGCATGCATGTAGAGCTGCACCAAGTATTTCGCAGCTGCACTGGCAATTAACGCGATATTATTTTCAGTGCTATGTTAATGTGATCTTTTGTTTTGCTCTTCAAATTGTGCTTTTCTGTGTTATTGTGTGAAATATTGTGACAATAATGGCGTGTGAAAAACGTAATACTAGGCCCCAAACTAATTAAGAAGTGATAGTGAAGACTAGTGTAGCTTATCAGCACCACCGTGTAATGAATTAATGGACATTCAAAGTAGTAATTTGGTAATTGTGCATATGGAAATGGAGCGGTCGGCAAATAATGGTGTAGCCATTGAAACAATTAGTGAACAGGGAAGCATTATCGATCGATCGGTCGCCAACAGCTCGCCTCAGGAATCTGAAATGACGGGACACAACCTTGCAAATACTGTAGAGTCAAAATTTGCGTCCTCACCGTTTTCTCAAATAAGTCAAGACACATTTTCTGCGTTTCAAAATGCGAATATTGCCGGTTCAAATGCACTGCCGAATAGCACTGAGGAACATGTTTCAGACACCAGTGCATTGTTATTTCAGTTAATGCAATAGATGGGAGAAAGGCTATAAAAGTTAGACACAACGCTTGAACCAAATCAGAAACAAATGGGACAAAATCTTCAAAAGTTAGACACAATGGAACAAAATCATAGACAAACACAGCAAAAGTTAGACACAATGAAACAAAATCTTCAAAAGTTAGACGCAATGCAACAAAATCAAAAACAGTCACAGCAAGAGCGTCCAAACTTAGACACCACACTTGAACAAACACGTGAAGGTTTAACTGCTGAGTTACTTAAAATCGAATCTAAATGTCAAAAAGTCTGTAATGATATAAAAACAAATTTGTGAGCATTTTCAACCTATTTATTCACGTCATGAAAATGCATTACAGAATCACGAAGCAGCCATAAAAGAACTGCAAACTATTGTTCATGAAAATCACGACACCTTGCTAGCTATAGTTGACTCAGTTGCATCTACCGATTCGGTTACACAACTTGCAAAAACTCAGGATAAGTTAAAGGACACAGTAATACGATTTCAACACAAATGGACACTCTGAAAATTGGTTCAGAAAAACACACGGAGGAAATCACTTCATTATCGGAGAAAGTAGCCGAGCTTTCGGATCAGTTCACTAACTTATCTACAAATGTAGATGATGGTCTGAATGACACACGACCCATTGCCTTCACTGACACAGAAGAGTATGAGCAAATTAGAAAACTCAAACAAAATCAGAATCAAATCAATACACAGTACAAAACGGAAATCCAGGAAGTACAAGATCAGTTGACACAGGTATTACAAGAATTACATATGTCAGAGGACACTCGCGCTCCAATACAGGAAGAGGGACATAGAAATATGGAACAGCCACAAAATAATAACACAGGGCATTTCGAAAATTATGAAAGAAATTGGCAAGGTGCACCGAACTTTGAGATGGAACCGCCGAAACGAAGTAACAGTGACTGATATGCGACTCACCGACATGTTGATTTTGACTATAAGCTGTTCATTACTAGACGTAAATTCAAAATATTTAAGAATTCTGGCAACGACATTCATCCACAAGCATGGCTCCATCAATTCTCTCATTGTTTTCCTCCCAACTGGTCATTGGAGCACAGGTTAGAATTTATGTGTGGCTATTTAGAGAATGAACCAGCTGTAAGAATGTGATCAGTCATTCACGATTGTCACAGTGAAGGAGAATTTTGTCATGCCTTCCTCTCAGCATATTGGTCTCAAGCTACACAAGGCCCAGTAAAACATACCATCATAATGATGAAACATACCGAACAATCTGAATTTTCCAGTCTTGTGAAATATTTTGAAGACATGTTGCACAAGAATCAGCACCTGTCAAACCTATACAGCCCCTCAGAACTCATCTGCATTTGCTTAATCAAATTGCCTCAACATTTACGACATATTATTTTGGCAGGACGATGCAAAGACGACATTGAAGCTTTTCAGGGACTGTTAAAAGAATTGGAAATTGACACTGACAATCGCGGAACGCGAACACAGTAGCACAACAATTACATGTCACATGCGTCACAATTCCACGATGACAGAAATAATAACTGAATACGACAAGGCTATTCTTAGAACGCTAATCGTGACCAGAACAGACACCACTTGTATGACAACCGTTGCAGAGTAGTAATAATTACAGGGAAAGATCACCTCTCCGTGGTAATGACTATCACAGAGACAATCAGAGAAACAGACAATATGGGAACCAAAATAATTATTATCAAGGGAGACAGAATAACTTCAGACGCAACGGTCCACCGTGCAGTTACGATTCCGAGAGAAATTGTCCACCACATGACCGACAAAAAATAAACTATGTAAACTACCGACAAAACGACAGACCTGAATTTCATCAGAACTGGTGGGATTCAAACAGTGCAGGGCCCTCTCGACAAGGTGAATTTGTAGAAGTTAGATCTCCAAATCCCCATAACGACACAAGTCAACAAAGAGACAATAGGCAATGACTCACACAGCTGGCAGCCACAAGATGTACTTATGAATCGGACGACGTAGCTGCCGTGACTAGTAATTACGTAAAAATGGAAAACATTAGGGACATCTTACCCCAGGAACACGACGTAAAACATAACAACATTGCATATCCTGTAATTCACATTACAGTAAATGACGTAAAATTTACGTCAGTACTTGACTCTGGCAGTCCCATTTCAGTAATTAGCGAAGCAGCCTTTCGCAAATGCAACAAATCGAACGATTGCCCCACACTTCCATTACATAAGATCAAATTACAAGGTGCAATTGTTGGAAAAAGTGTAGATGAACGCCAACAAACCAACTTAGAATTCTTTTGTCAAAGCCACAGCTTCTCTATGAACTTCTTAATCGTTACATCATTGTCAACAGAAATTATATTGGGAATAGACTTTTTGAATGAATACAAAACAATCTTAAACTTTCAAGGTGCTGAAATAAGTTTAGAGAAAGAAGGTAAGTCAATAGCTTTGAAATTTGAAGATTGGTTCTCAGACCATGACGAGGAAATTAATCGACTTTACCTCCTGTTAGACAACAGTTCGGAATTTTCGACGGATCTTGACACTAACAATCACTCTGCAAGTGTTGAGAGGGATGATATCGACAGCGTATTTGATACTAACGAGTTAATTCAAAATAAAATTCAAATAATTGAGAATTATAATAACACTGATAGGCAGAAACTTTTTGAGATTTTACAAGTACATTCCACAGTTTTTACTCACAAAACAGGAACAATCAAGGGATTTCAATACCAATTTCGTGTTCGTGGGCATACTAAATTTCGTGTTAGACCATACGTAATTCTGGCACATAACAGGGACCGTTTTAGAACAGAAATACAATCTATGCCTGACGAGGGCAATATTGAGCTTGCAGTAAGCTCATACAACAATCCATTACATGTTGTTGAGAAGAAAAATGGATCGATCAGGATTGTCTTAGATTCCAGACAAATCAATACTATCATCATTCCTGAAACAGACAGGCTGCAAACGTTGGAAGAACTTCTTCAAAATTTTAATGGTGTAAAAGTGTTGTCTTCTATTGATCACAGATCCAGCTTTTATAACATCTGACTTCATCCAGAATGTAGAAAATACACAGCTTTTCTTTGTTTCGGCGTTTGTTATCAATTTCGGAAACTTCCTTTTGGTTTGAACATTTCTTCGGTAGCATTCATTCACGGGCTAAATTCCATATTACCTGATTTCTTAAAACGTCACATCACCTTATATGTGAATGATATTCTAATAGCAAAAGCCTCATCGGGACAACATAATCGCATCCTCAACAGTTTGTTACGTATTTTTGCAGAATCTGGAGTTACCGTTAACTTGGAAAAGCCTGAAATCGGTAGGTCAAAGGTGAGGTTTTTGCGACATATTATATCTTCTGAAGGCATTCAGCCGGAAGGCATTCAAGGTCTCGTAAATTTTTAGCGTCGTTTTCTGAATATGCAAATTCTAGTTACACCAAAACTTTGTTCTCTCACTGGAAAAATACTATTTGGAATTGGGACGAACAAGCACAGATGGAATTCAATTCTTTGAAAGAAGTGCTACTTAACGCGCCAATACTAGCTCATCCAGATCTGTCACACGATTTCTGCCTTAGCACGGATTCTTCTAAGTCGGTATTTGTGCCCATTTATTTCAAGAAGCCATAGAAAATGACACTACTGTTCAGAAAACCATTGCTTTTGCTAGCAGAGTGCTAACAGAATCTGAAAAATTATTCCATTACTGAATTAGAAGCTTTAGCTATCGTTTGGGCATTTCACAGATTCCGTTTCTTTCTTTCTGGTAAGCACGTAAAAGTATACAGTGATCATCGTGCATTACAATTTCTTATGTCTTCACAATTAAATCATGACAGGTTAAAACGTTGGGCATTGTTTCTGCAAGAATTCCACTTTACAATATTCTACATTCGCGGCAAGCAGAACATTGTTGCGGACGCACTGTCACGCGCACTGTCTGGTTTTGAGAAAAGTAACACATGTAGCAGCCTCGAGAAAAATTTCAGTATTTTTTACATTCAGAAAGTCGCCTTTGAAAACTTCATAACCACATCTTTAAAGGACATTGCTCATGAACAAGATAAAGATCCTATTTGGAAAGACATCAAAAGCAAATGGCATGAAAAGACACACACACAAATTCGGCATTATTATCTGGTTAAAAACAACATACTCTTCAAACGCTACACTGTTGATGACAAGCTATGGGTACTTTACATTCCTCACGATTTAGTTAATAAGCTCTTTTGGTACATTCATTTCAGCTACGCACAGTTTGGTCCACGCAAATGTTATCGTATTCTTCAGACGACTTGTTATTTTAACAATATGGAAAAGAGAATTCGAAGAGTCTTGTCCCTTTGTGAACTTTGTCAAAAAGCTAAACCATCTACCGTCTCACATCGTGCTCCGTTGTTTCCTATCATTCCTTCTAAATTAAAAGAATTTGCTGCTGTTGATCTCTTGGGACCCCTTGTCAGAACATCGAATGGATCGCTGTTGAACTTACTTCAAAATTTGTTTCTTTAACACCGTTACGTAAAGCCACTGGACGGTCTGTATCCAATGCCTTTGTTAAGAATTTCTTACGTGAAATTGGACACGTGAGTAAAGTCATTTCAGATAACGGACCACAATTCAGGTTTGCTGTTTGGTCACGCATGCTTCGGAATCATAAAATCAAACCTGTTTTTATTTCATTGTACACACCACATTGTAACCCATCTGAAGGGATTATGAAAGAAATCAATAAGCTTTGCAGACTTTATTGTCACAGAAAACATCAGCATTGGAACAGATATTTACACTTATTTCAAAACGTGCTGAATGAAATGCCTCATGACTCCACTGCTTTACCACCTATCCTTGTACCGAAGAATGAAGAACCACCGAAGAAATTCAGAGAGCTTGTACCTTTTCCGAATACACGAAAACTTCGACACAAGGACAGAATTGATTTGGCTATTAAAAATATAAATCCTGCAGCAGACAAAAGGAGAAAACTACACGGTAAATCAAATGCAAAGAAATTATATATTGGTCAGAAAGTTCTCATTAAAGCTCATTCATTGTCACATAAGAAGAAACAGTTGAGTCACAAATTCTTTCTGATTTCCAATGGACTTTACAGAATCCGACGTATACCACATGATAATTGCGTTGAAGTTGAAACTCGGCGGGAGTAAAGGATTGCACCACATTTCACATGTAAAACCGTTTATTGAAAGATAATCTGCTTTTTAACTTAGTCTTTGCTATAAAATTTTTCACTTCATGTTACTAGTACCCTTTGACACACTTGGAAACTGTTAACATGCAACTGTGATTTAAAATTAACTATCCAGTCTAGAACCAAGGGAACATATTTAGACAGTAATTACTAATGTATTGTTATAGTGAACAGACGACACAGTGTTATTGTGTGTGTACATTCTTGCTTGTTATTTGCACGATTAGTAACGAATATAAGGCTTACATACTTAGAACATATACCCGTACTGCTAATGAGATTTTACTGCAACATTTTCGTTTACTTGAAAATACATTACGGATTTAAAGTGAATTCTGAGAGATACCAGATGACACAGTGGTTAGTTTATTTGACAGCTACACGACTATATCACGACGCTACTAATGTGTGACACAATTTACATTGTTGCTTTTGCGGTGTATGTGTTTTATATCTGCACAGTTTTTCTGAATTCTTCTGGAAAGGAAAACATGTTTTAGTAGTAATTTTTGTGGTATAGCTACAATGAGACAGCCTTTTCTGTAGCACAACAATACGTTATAGTATAGTACTTTCTTGATCATGGTAATGTAGGTAATAAGTACGACATCTATACGCATAGCATTTCACTCTTGTTTATTACGAGGTACATACACTGACTTCTACAGAACTTTGCTTACGGACGACGATAATTACGACACTTGGCACATTTTTTACCGTTAAGTAATCATAGAGATTGTTTTACAACAAGACGCACAGTTTAGCGCTACAGTACACGTATTTCAGTGATTGGTTTTGTGCTTAAAACATTTATATTTTAAAGATTTTTGAATTACAATCATACAAAGGTTTTCTGTGATACATTTCATTCCATTGCTGTAATCTGTAACACCTGAGGGTACAATTACATTAATCCTCAGGGGGGTACACGCTTACTTTGTGTACCATGTGTCTGGCAAGCACAAGGAGCCCTAGCTAATATGGTATTTGCTTATACAACTTTACACATCGGTACCATATTTCTCTAACACATAAATTACACAGCTATCTGATCATTTAACTGAGAGAGACAAACATTTATTTTACTACATCAGTGACAGATGTTTACGTAATTACACCGTTGGATAACTCCACACTTATGAAATTGTATTTTGTCTGTACTTTGTGAACTTTTCATATTTTTTCGGAACCATTGTGATAGTATGAGAGCTTTGAATGACGTATTTGGTATGGGATCATGATTTTTAAAGTACGTTTGAGGTAGATGACACTATTGAAATCAGAGAATTTTTTTTTTTTAGGTTTGGACATTATTGCAGAAAGCTACGAGGTTTTTGAGATTTGATTGAGTTGTTATGATGTTATTTTTACGACGACGATGTGTATTGTGCTGTTGAGGTATGTTTATGATCAATAAGCTGATGCTGTATGAGGAATTTGATTATGCTACATATTTATAATGATGAAATATTGAATAAGTGTCGACGAATAAGTATATGTGTTATAAGGTAAAGAATAATGAGTAGTGGTTAGGGCCTCTTATTTGTGAAAAAAGATGTTGGAAACCAAGAATTGTACTTTAAGAACTATGAAATGTGTTTACATGCGTGAATGTATCACAATGCCAGCGAAATTTTTTTGGACACTGTTACATTTATAGGATTTTGTTTCTAAACATTTGTAACGCAAATTCTCGACCTGTGAAATTTTGTTAATGAGACTGTCACTGTAGCGCAAACTGCTGTCGTAAATATTTCGGTAAGAAAGCTAAGTGACCTTGGGCGCCAAGCTGCTCCAGCCGCCTGGAGAAAAAGCCACTAGGTGGAGAAAAAAGAGGCCATTAACCTCGCTATTGACATTCCTTTCTAGAAAGCATCGCAAATACGACACGCTCATTACTTGGAAACATACAATTACTCGTACTTTGTGTTACTTACTGAAATGCTTATGAATAGATCGGAAATATTCTTACACCTGCACTCTTGATTATGATGAAGTGTCTTTCTATGAGAATTGAGAGATTTTCTACTAACTTATGAAGTGCCAAATGACTATTGAATGATATTTTTATGCTTTGCTTTACATAGTTGCTTATTTCATTTGATATCTGGTTTCGAGCTGTGTTGGAGCATTGGTTTTATAAAATAAAATTAAATGCATTTGGTAATGTGAACACTTTCTGTTAACAGATCTATTAAATAATAACTTTATGATCCACATTCTTCGAGAAAGGAGCACTTGGAGCACTTGTAAAGGAAAGAACAATAAGAAGGGACTAATAACAGTAACTGCATGCATAATTTTCTTTTCAACTACTTGGTAATTCTTTTGTAGAATTAGTTGTGGTGCACCACTTTAATTACATAGGCATTAAGATGTGAATAGACATTTCCCTTATCTGCACTGTTTAGTGTACTATTTTTTCTCCTTGAGCTTTGTCATGTTTAGATACAAGTTATTGTATTTGCTGCTGCTGTTTGCCAGGCATAGTGTTACTGAATTTCACTTTGTATTACTCTGTTAAGCCAGTTTTACTACTGATTTATTTTTCTCATTTGCTGCACATTGCCTTATATTAGTTGTAATGTTGCATTTGCTTTGCTAATTTAGATATACTGCTCCTTGCTTCACCAATTTGCATTTTTTTGTCATTGCTGTATGTGTTAATTGTTTTGTACTGCTGCATTGTCTCGTCCCTTAGTTTAGCATCTGAGCTCAGTAGATTTAAGTTGGCTTAAGAGGGGGTAGACTATATAAGAGAGTGAGTCGTGAGGAATTGGAAGAAATGCATTGACAAGGCATAAACAAAGGTGAAATAAGAGGAAACATCTATGAAATGAAGTTTTGGGTTGGACTGCAGTACCAAATGTCACACTGAAAACAAACCTTGTCCTCTCCTTTTGTGTCATTCAACTATGTGTCTGTGTACCTTGTGTTCTTCCTGTCTTTATGTGTTTATATGATAAGACTTATTATGTAGAATTTTTCTAATACTCAGCTACATTCACTATAATGAGGAATACTGTTATCCTCAAATACAATTTGCATTTATAATATGTTATTTACTTTTTAAAGATGTTGAGACATTATTTATTCTGTTTTGTTTTTATGCTCACGTGTGAAGTTGATGTTTCGAAAGTTATTCTGAGCTTTTATGTATTTACTTATGTCATAATTCCTGTAACACTGATGTGTAAGTTTATTTCTATTCGTTTGTAAAGCCTGTGTTACTACAAATGTTATCTGTACTGTTATGTTCCATAATTATGTATTTTGTACCTTTGTAATTGTATTCTAACGTAACTTTATAATTGTATAGACACCAGTTCTTCAAATTAAGTTACATTTCACTGCACACGTTTCTGTTGGTCATAGTATATCCACAATAGATGAGAAGTTGGGACTGTTCGTGTTTGCAAGTGTGTTGATAATTCAGCAAGGGACTGGTTAACAGCATTGCTGGTTCTAAGGAAAATTCCAAAAACTTTGTGAGTGCACAAGTGGTGGTTTATGGACTTGCTATATTGTCCACAAGACTCTTCGATGGTGATTGTGCACCTGCACAGTCGCAGCAGATGGCTGGTGGCCTTCTCTACAAGGACTGCAGTGGGTCTGCACTTTTGATGAACCACCAATACCATTATTTCTACAAGGACTGCAGTGGGTCTGCACCTCTGGTGGCCCACCTATACCATACTCTCTACCAAGACTATAGTGGGTCTACTCTGTGATGACCTACCTACCAATATTCTTCAAAACGTCGAATGACTCTGCTGTGGGTTTGCTCTGTTGTGACCCATTACCCGTCTGCATGTCAAGAGTCAGCAGTGTCTTGGTCCGTTGGAAGGACAACACTACTTCTACAAGACTGCAAGGAAATCCAGTACTTCCGTGTGCATTTTCATTTACTACTCAGACTTTGTGCATAAAATGGTAATTAATACTGTGATGAATGATCAGGAATGTCTTTATGGGACTGTGAGTATATTTTAGCTTTTGACCAACATTGTATCAATAAGTGTGTGCATTTGATATCTTTGTTATTGTAATTATGAAAAATTTTATCAAATCATTATTGCCCACTGCCCAAAACAATTTGTAAAATTTTTTGTGGGGAGCATGGGGGCTATGTAAGTAGGCTGTTTATGTTTTCTTATTGGCAACGTTACATAGCGTTCTGTATGAAAATCGCTGGCTGTGCTGTGTGCAGTCTGTGGCTAGTTTGCATTGTTGTCTGCCATTGTAGTGTTGGGCAGCGGCAGCTGGATGTCAACACCGCGTAGCGTTGCGCAGTTGGAGGTGAGCCGTCAGCAGTGGTGATTGTGGGGAGAGAGATGGCGGAGTTTTGAAATTTGTAAAACTGGATGTCATGAACTACTATATATATTATGATGTTAAGGTAAATACATTGTTTGTTCTCTATTAACATCTTTCAATTGCTAACTATGCCTATCAGTAGTTAGTGCCTTCTGTAGTTTGAATCTTTTATTTAGCTGGCAGCAGTGGCGCTCGCTGTATTGCAGTAGCTTGAGTAACGAAGATTTTTGTGAGGTACGTGATTTGTGAAAGGTATAGGTTAATGTTAGTCAGGGCCATTCCTTTGTAGGGATATCTGAAAGTCAGATTGCGTTGCGCTTATAAAATATTGTCAGTTTAAGCACAGTCATGAGTAATTGTTGAAAGGGGACGTTTCACCTTCCCTCCCTATAGCTTACCCCTAGTTTTTTTCAGAATCTCGAACAGCTTGCTCCATTTTATATTGTCGAACACTTTTTCCAGGTCAACAAATCCTATGGAACTGTCTTGATTTTTCCTTAGCCTTGCTTCCATTATTAGCCGTAACGTCATAATGGCCTCTCTCGTCCCTTTACTTTTCCTAAAGCCAAACTGATCGTCACCTAGCGCATTCTCAATTTTCTTTTCGATTTTTCTGTATATTATTCTTGTAAGCAGCTTCGATGCATGAGCTGTTAAGCTGATTGTGCGATAATTCCCGCACTTGTCAGCACTTGCCGTCTTCGGAATTGTGTGGATGATGTTTTTGCGGAAAGTCAGATGGTATATCGCCAGACTCATATATTCTACACATCAACGTGAATAGTCGTTTTGTTGCCAGTTCCCCCAATGATTTTAGAAATTCTGATGGAATGTTATCTATCCCTTCTGCCTTATTTGACCGTAAGTCCTCCAAAGCTCTTTTAAATTCCAATTCTAATACTGGATCCCCTATCTCTTCTAAATCGACTCCTGTTTCTTCTTCTATTACATCAGACAAATCTTCACCCTCATAGAGGCTTTCAATGTATTCTTTCCACATATCTGCTCTCTCCTCTGCATTTAACAGTGGAATTCCCGTTGCACTCTTAATGATTTCACCGTTGCTTTTAATGCCCCCGAAGGTTGTTTTGACTTTCCTGTATGCTGAGTCTGTCCTTCCGACAATCATATCTTTTTCGATGTCTCCACATTTTTCCTGTAGCCATTTCGTCTTAGCTTCCCTGCACTTCCTATTTATTTCATTCCTCAGCGACTTGTATTTCTGTATTCCAGATTTTCCCGGAACATGTTTGTACTTCCTCCTTTCATCAATCAACTGAAGTATTTCTTCTGTTACCCATGGTTTCTTCGGAGCTACCGTCTTTGTACCTATGTTTTCCTTCCCAACTTCTGTGATGGCCCTTTTTAGAGATATCCATTCCTCTTCAACTGCACTGCCTACTGCGCTATTCCTTATTGCTGTATCTATAGCGTTAGAGAACTTCAAACGTATCTCGTCATTTCTTTGTACTTCCGTATCCCACTTCTTTGCGTACTGATTCTTCTTGACTAATGTCTTGAACTTCAGCCTACTCTTCATCACTACTATATTGTGATCTGAGTCTATATCTGCTCCTGGGTACGCCTTACAATCTAGTATCTGATTTGGGAATCTCTCTCTGACCATGATGTAATCTAATTGATATCTTCCCGTATCTCCCGGCCTTTTCCAAGGATACCTCCTCCTCTTGTGATTCTTGAACAGGGTATTCGCTATTACTAGCTGAAACTCGTTACAGAACTCAGTCTTTCTCCTGTTTGATTCCTAGTCCCAAGCCCTTATTCTCCTGTAACCTTTTTTTTCTACTCCTTCCCCTACAACTGCATTCCAGTCGCCCATGACTATTAGATTTTCGTCCTCCTTTACATTCTGCATTACCCTTTCAATATCCTCATACACTTTCTCTATCTGTTCATCTTCAGCTTGCGACGTCGGCATGTATACCTGAACTATCGTTGTCGGTGTTGGTCTGCTGTCGATTCTGATTAGAACAACCCGGTCACTGAACTGTTCACAGTAACACACCCTCTGCCCTACCTACCTATTCATAACGAATCCTACACCTGTTATACCATTTTCTGCTGCTGTTGATATTACCCGATACTCATCTGACCAGAAATCCTTGTATTCCTTCCACTTCACTATTCCCTACTGTATCTAGACTGAGCCTTTGCATTTCCCTTTTCAGATTTTCTAGTTTCCCTACCACGTTCAAGCTTCTGATATTCCACGCCCCGCCTCGTAGAACATTATCCTTTCGTTGATTATTCAATCTTTATCTCATGGTAACCTCCCCCTTGGCAGTCCCCTCCCGGAGATCCGAATGGGGGACTATTCCGGAATCTTTTGCCAATGGCGAGATCATCATGACACATCCTCAATTACAGGCCACATGTCCTGTGGATACACGTTACGTGTCTTTAATGCAGTGGTTTCCATTGCCTTTTGCATCCTCATGTCGTTGATCGTTGCTGATGCTTCCTCCTTTAGGGGCAGTTTCCCACCCCTAAGGCTAGAGAGTGCCCTAACCTCTATCCGCTCCTCCGCCCTCTTTGACAAGGCCGTTGGCAGAATGAGGCTGACTTCTTATGCCGGAAGTCTTCGGCCGTCAATGCTGCTTATTTATCAAAATTTGGGCAGTGGCGGGGATCGAACCCGGGACCGAAGACGTTTTGATTATGATTCAAAGACGCTACGCCGAGACCACGGGGGTCCAGAGACCTCTAAATCTCTGGCGAAAGATGCTTGACCGTGTTCTATTTTTGCAGCATAGATCAAGGGTTGAATTAATGGTTCTCATTCAACAGACGTGAGCAGTTCATTTATTGGTATGATGACCTATTGTCTGCCTTTAAGAACAGTTTCACACACCTCCGCAATATACATTTTGTGAACAAAGCAGCTGAGTAAAAAACTGCGTTGTAAAATCCGAACATTGGACACATCTGCTAGTTTTTTAGATAAATTAGTAAAATAATTTCAGTAATCAGATAGTGATTGCTTTTGTTTACTAAGATTGCCTCCGAGTGGCGTCGTGCAGTAATGAGGTGCCTGGAACTGAATTAAGGACAGTACCTCAAATACCTTTCCCTCCATGCCAAATTAGTTTTCAGTGTTTCACTACATGTCGAATGCCATTTTCGTTCCTTTAAAATCGCTTGCCCGATTTCCTTCCATACGTTTCCTTATTCGAAGCTTGAACGTCAACTTCAAAACATCATCGTCGATGGAACACTAAACCCTAAACCTCCTTCCTTCCTAGTATTGCATCAAGTTAGTAAATTAAGAAAAGAAGCGATAATTTTGAAAATGGTTCACTGGTGCGTTATGCACTGTACTACCCAATTTTTGTTAGTCTAATTTTATGTACGAACTAATTATTTGGCTGACGCATTTTGTTATGCTAATTTACATTAATCGTTACTACTAATTATGGCCGGCCGCTGTGGCCGTGCGGTTCTAGGCTCTTCAGTCTGGAACCGCGTGACCGCTACGTTCGTCCCATAGTGCTCAGAGCCATTGCAACCATTTTACTAATTATGAGCATATATAATTTGAAATTAGCGTGATATTTGCAATTGCCAACAAATAATAGAATGAATGTTCCGGCTGAAGTTATATAACTAGAGTACAGTACATTACTTGTATTCCACAGAGTACGTTGCAATCCATATCTCTGCACTTCGGAAATCGTTCAAACATGTCATCTGAATATTTTATCATAAGGAAAGTGTAGTCTCCGATGAGGTGTTACAGAGTAATATCGTAGTTCTTGTGAACCAAGCGAGGTAGGCAACAAATACTCTGACAGATCTTCACCGCACAGCCACAACTAATCGCCTAGCGTCTCTCAGATCCATGAAGCACACAATACCACATCTCTTCCCGCTTTCGCCCCACTTCTTCCAGCGCTGCCGATAGAGTGGACAACAGTCAATAGGGAGCGCTGTCAACGGCAGACTGCTTCGCTTCTGCCTTCTACTGGCGGACAGGCGAATCCTTCCACCGACAGCGTCAAAATACGACGGACGGTGGACACAAAATTACGAACCAGCAGTCAGACAGTCCCCATCTGCGAGTTAAATTGGTTCAGTAGAGTACAGTACGCTGAATGCTACCTTACAACGTAGCAGTCGCTATTTGTGAACTACGGCGACTATGAGAGAGGCTGCTTAACTTGATTCAGCTATAGTGACAGTCCATCCACTGCGAAGAGACAGCAAAGCTAGACAGATATCGTTGTGTTAGGTACAGGTCATCAAGTGCAACTCATCAGACTGTGCAATCTCTTATTTCTTATTTGTTGTCAAATATTTTTTTACGTTTCTGTCCTATCAGTAAACACATCCCAGCCGACCTCCCGCAGATCACCATCAGGGGAACCGCCGTACCTTGGAGCACTACAGCTAAGTACCTGGGTGTGACGCTGGACAGAGGACTAACATGACGACAGCATGTTGACGGCATCGTCAGAAAGGTCAGGGGTAGAATGAAACAACTATACCCCTTCCTAAATCCGTCGACTGCGCTTCCACCTGAATTGGGTGTTGCGCTTTACATCACTCTTATACGCCCGATCTTCGACTACGCCGCTGTGGTTTGGGGCAATGCTGCAGCGACCCATTTCCGTCGACTACAACGGCTACAGAACCGGATACTGCGGATGGCACTTCACCTGCCTCGGGACTTCCCGTCAGCCGATCTCAATCGGTCTCAAAACATACCTACTGTCCGTGATAGGTACCGCCAGGCTGCACGGATCTTCGCTCACTACACAAATCCGCTCCTCCGAGCACTGGGTCACCGGGTGCAGCGACATAACGCAACCAGATGGCCCCACCTGCTTCGCGACCGATAAGTCGCAAATGCGTCAATAAGACGCCGTCCCAGCCAACTGCAAGGCCATCATTATGACGTCAAGACAACATACGAACAATCACCACCTTGGAGGAATAGCTCTCCCGCTTCGACTCCAACGAACAACAAGGGCCCATATGTCCCTGTCATGCAACAGCAGCAGGCTATCAGTAAATGCTTATTTGCAAGTGTACAAATCAGATATCGTTTAGGAATAGTAGCAGGGACACTGTATTCTGCTACCATTGGTATTTGGGCTAAAGCAACGGAGAAGTTTGGTTACTACATTCACAACAGTAATTATGATTCATTTTCCCGCAGATATCATTGCCTCCGTAAAAACACACTCATATGCGTAAATGTGTAAGTAGGCTGTTTAGGTTTTTGTATTGGTAACTATCGTGGTATAGGGGTATCGTATTTGATACTTAATCAAAACGACTTCGGTCCCGGGTTCGATCCACGCCACTGTCTAAATTTTGATAAATAATCGGCATTGGCGCCGAAGACTTCCAGCATAAGAAGTCAGCCTCTTTCGGCCAACGGCCTTGTCAAAGAGGGCGGAGGAGCGGATAGAGGTTCAGGGCACTCTCTTGTCCTAGGGGTGGGAAATTGTCCCTAAAGGCGAAAGAATCAGCAATGATCAACGACATGAGGATGCAGAAGGCAATGGAAACCACTGCCTTAAAGACACGTGACGTGTATCCACAGGACATGTGGCCTGTATTTGAAGAAGTGTCATGATGATCTCTCCATTGGCAAAAGATTCCGGAATAGTCCCCCATTCGGATCTCCGGGAGGGGACTGCCAACGGGGAGGTTACCATGAGAAAAAGATTGACTAATCAACGAAAGGATAACGTTCTACGAGTCGGGGCGTGGAATGTCAGAAGCTTGAACGTGGTAGGGAAACTAGAAAATCTGAAAAGGGAAATGCAAAGGCTCAATCTAGATAAAGTAGGGGTCAGTGAAGTGAAGTGGAAGGAAGACAAGGATTTCTGGTCATATAAGTATCGGGTAATATCAACAGCAGCAGAAAATGGTATAACAGGTGTAGGATTCGATATGAATAGGAAGGTAGGGCAGAGGGTGTGTTACTGTGAACAGTTCAGTGACCGGGTTGTTCTAATCAGAATCGACAGCAGACCAACACCGACAACGATAGTTCAGGTATACATGCCAACGTCGCAAGCTGAAGATGAACAGATAGAGAAAGTGTGCGAGGATATTGAAAGGGTAATGCAGTATGTAAAGGGGGACGAAAATCTATAAGTCATTGGTGACTGGAATGCAGTTGTAGGGGAAGGAGTAGAAGAAAAGGTTACAGGAGAATATGGGCTTGGGACAAGGAATGAAAGAGGAGAAAGACTAATTGAGTTCTGTAACAAGTATCAGCTAGTAATAGCGAATACCCTGTTCAAGAATCACAAGAGGAGGTGGTATAGTTGCAAAAGGCCGGGAGATACGGGAAGATTTCAATTAGATTACATCATGGTCAGACAGAGATTCCGAAATCAGATATTAGATTGTAAGGCGTACCCAGGAGCAGATATAGACTCAGATCACAATATAGTGGTGATGAAGAGTAGGCTGAAGTTCAACACATTAGTCAGGAAGAATCAATACGCAAAGAAGTGGGATACGGAAGTACTACGTAATGACGAGATACGTTTGAAGTTCTCTAACGCTATAGATACAGCAATAAGGAACAGCGCAGTAGGCAGTACGGTTGAAGAGGAATGGACATCTCTAAAAAGGGCCATCACAGAAGTTGGGAAGGAAACCATAGGTACAAAGAAGGTAGCTGCGAAGAAACCATGGGTAACAGAAGAAATACTTCAGTTGATTAATTAAAGGAGGAACTACAAACATGTTCCGGGAAAATCAGGAATACAGAAATAAAAGTCGCTGAGGAATGAAATAAATAGGAAGTGCAGGGAAGCTAAGACGAAATGGCTGCAGGAAAAATGTGAAGACTTCGAAAAAGATATGATTGTCGGAAGGACAGACTCAGCATACAGGAAAGTCAAAACAGCCTTTGGGGACATTAAAAGCAACTGTGGTAACATTAAGAGAGCAACGGGAATTCCACTGTTAAATGCAGAGGAGAGAGCAGATAGGTGGAAAGAATACAATGAAAGCCTCTATGAGGGTGAAGATTTGTCTGATGTGATGGATGAAGAAACAGGAGTCGATTTAGAAGGGATAGGGGATCCAGTATTAGAATCGGAATTTAAAAGAGCTTTGGAGGACTTACGGTCAAATAAGGCAGAAGGGATAGATAACATTGATCAGAATTTCTAAAATCATTGGGGGAAGTGGCAACAAAACGACTATTCACTTTGGTGTGTAGAATATATGAGGCTGGCGATATACCATCTGACTTTCGGAAAAGCATCATCCACACAATTCCGAAGACGGCAAGAGCTGACAAGTGCGATAATTGTCGCACAATGAGCTTAACAGCTCATGCATCGAAGCTGCTTACAAGAATAATATACAGAAGAATTGAAAAGAAAATCGAGAATGCGCTAGGTGACGATGAATTTGGCTTTAGGAAAAGTAAAGGGACGAGAGAGGCAATTCTGACGTTACGGCTAATAATGGAAGCAAGGCTAAAGAAAAATCAAGACACTTTCATAAGATTTGTCGATTTGGAAAAAGCGTTCGACAATATAAAATGGTGCAAGCTGTTCGAGATTCCGAAAAAAGTAGGGGTAAGCTATAGGGAGAGACGGGTCATATACTATATGTGCAAATGTGCAACAACCAAGAGTGGACGATCAAGAACGAGGTGCTCGTATTAAGAAGGGTGTAAGACAACGCTGTAGCCTTTCGCCCCTACTTTTCAATCTGTACATCGAGGAAGCAATGATGGAAATAAAAGAAAGGTTCAGGAGTGGAATTAAAATACAAGGTGAAAGGATATCAGCGATACGATTCGCTGATGACATTGCTATCCTGAGTGAAAGTGAAGACGAATTAAATAATCTGCTGAACGGAATGAACAGTCTAATGAGTACACAGTATGGATTGAGAGTAAAACGGAGAAAGACGAAGGTAATGAGAAGTAGTAGAAATGAGAACAGCGAGAAACTTAACATCAGGATTGATGGTCACGAAGTCAATGAAGTTAAGGAATTCTGCTACCTAGGCAGTAAAATAACCAATGACGGACGGAGCAAGGAGGACATCAAAAGCAGACTCGCTATAGCAAAAAAGGAATTTCTGGCCAAGAGACGTCTACTAATATCAAATACCGGCCTTAATTTGAGGAAGAAATTTCTCAGGATGTACGTCTGGAGTGCAGCATTGTATGGTAGTGAAACATGGACTGTGGGAATACCAGAACAGAAGAGAATCGAAGCATTTGAGATGTGGTGCTATAGACGAATGTTGAAAATTAGGTGGACTGATAAGGTAAGGAATGAGGAGGCTCTACACAGAATCGGAGAGGAAAGGAATATGTGGAAAACACTGATAAGGAGAACGGACAGGATGATAGGACATCTGCTAAGACATGAGGGAATGACTTCCATGGTACTAGAGGGAGCTGTAGAGGGCAAAAACTGTAGAGGAAGACAGAGATTGGAACACGTCAAGCTAATAATTGAGGACGTAGGTTGCAAGTGATACTCTGAGATGAAGAGGTTAGCAGAGGAAAGGAATTCGTGGCGGGCCGCATCAAACCAGTCAGTAGACTGATGACCAAAAAAAAAAAAGATCGAATACGAGTTTTTAAAATGAAATTGACACTTTGGGTGAGTCAGCTGGAAACAGGAAATCTAGCTCATTTTCCTAAATTATCATGATGTTCACAAAGACTATGAACGTTATTCACATAGTTTAGTTGCCCCTTAAGGAAGACTTTGATCAATACTTTCAAGATCTGACAGCGCTAGACAGTGATTTTGATCTGTTCTCCTCTCCATATTCAGCGAATATTGAAGAGATTCGTCCTGAGCTGCAACTAGAAATTATTGACCTGCAGTGTGACAGAGAATTCAGAGACAAATTTCAGAACAAGAAAAACATTTTGGATTCTACAGACACTTCCCTCAGGATAGATTTCCTCGTTTGCACAAACTGGCGGCTACAATAATATTAATGTTCGGTTCCACGTATGTTTGTGAACAACTGTTCTCTGCAATGTAATGTAACAAGACGCGCCTGAGAAACGAATTGTCTGATCGAAATGTAAACTGCTCGCTGCGCCCGCCTACAATGCACAAGAACAATTACTCCGATCATAGACGCAATTGTAAAGGGCAAAAAGTACAAGGTAACCGAGAGTTCCACACTTCAGTGACACCTTTTATTGTGTAACAGTTCACAAATTAAGACGAGTGTAGAGGCATACACTAAGCTAATAAAACTATGTGGCACGTGTACATTCTCCTTTATTTGTTTCATTTGTCGCAGTAATAATTCGTGAGTGATATCCTTGCAGGTGGCCGCGGATTTACATTGATTGGCGGCAGCTTTAGTGTGCCCCACGTGACTCTCCCCACTCTCCGCTCCGGTCCGGTAGTGGGGGTAGCGTGCTCGCGCTGCTCCGTGCTCGCGCCTTGCTGCTCACAGCTTGCTCCGCGAGCACGTATGTTGTGAAGCCCTGTTGTACACAGTCACACTACTCTCCTTGAAACTTTAAAGGCCGGCCACAGATGCTTTGATACATCTCACTACAGCCACAATAATCCTACCAGGCTCATGAGTCTCGTACACTGGGCCCCTCAAATAGCCCAAGAAATCCGCTGTTGCCATGTATGGCGACAGCGTTGGCCATGGAACAGGAAAACAGTGACCATCTCAGTGCTGTCAAAATTTTGCAACAATGTGTCTTCTAATACTGTTTTAAGAGCTCCGGCAGCCTATCATGTAAAACTATATAAGCTAACTACTCAGCAGGAACTTAAGAAGGAAATGTAGATTCATTTTGCATAAAAGTCTGGTCATTTTATTGAGACAGTCTTTGACAGTATTACTCTGTTCGTTCACTGCTAATTTGTGTTGAGAGGAGCGACACACCAGCGTGTGTGCTTCCGTCGTCCCATATACTGTATATTACTATTCCTATTGTTGAATATGATCTGTCTTGTAAACAAAAGCAATGAAACTGGTTGTGTGCACATTGCTGTGGAAAGTAATTTACAAGCTCCACTCGGCTATCTCCTGTGGATGTTACGGTTGCAGTTCGTGTTCATGCAACATTCTCAAAACAGTAACTTGTTCAGAGATCATGCATCGCACCCAACTATTCGTGGAAGGCTCTTCACTGATAGTGTATAACACATTTTCCTCTAGGTCTGATGTTCCGGCTTACCTCTTCCATTTTCCAACACGGAATGATCTGGTTTGTCGTACGTACCTAAAAACTGATCAACAAGTACTACATTCTAACACGGAATGATCTGGTTTGTCGTATGTACCTAAGAACTGGTGAACAAGTACTCTCATGTGGTTGCTTCGCTTGGAGAACAACTCAGTTGGAGGTTGTTGTACCACTCTTCCATTGCAT
This sequence comes from Schistocerca cancellata, assembly GCF_023864275.1. Classification (NCBI taxonomy): domain Eukaryota; kingdom Metazoa; phylum Arthropoda; class Insecta; order Orthoptera; family Acrididae; genus Schistocerca; species Schistocerca cancellata. The sequence continues at coordinate 155,369,426 of NC_064627.1, forward strand.
TCAAGGACACACTGTCCGCGACCGCTACGGTCGCAGGGTCGAATCCTGCCTCGGGCATGGATGTGTGTGATGTCCTTAGGTTAGTTAGGTTTAAGTAGTTCTAAGTTCTAGGGGACTGATGACCTCAGATGTTAAGTCGCATAGTGCTCAGAGGCATTTGAACCATTTTTGACACACTCTCGAAGTGCGTGCCAGCCAACTCATCATCAATAAACATATTCATACTGTTGTGTGTCACTGTTGATGCACAACTAACACTAACACTGCCGGAAAAACATACCGAAGGAAAAATGGTGCAGTACTACATTCAGGGTCGAGGGCGAAGAGTAAAGTGGCCATTATTGCCTTCAACAGCAAGTAACTTGAGTGAATGGAAATTGTTTGTTCCCCAACAAGAAGCACTTCGCATGCCGTCGATGTTTGCGCTGTTGTACAGGTTTTTTTGTGCAATATAGACAAAAAGATAAATACAAGCCCTGATAAAACAAAGGAAAACCTTTTATTCTCTGACGAGACACTGTAAGCGACGGGTGTTTCATATGAAAAATCTCACTAAATAAACCTCAACTACCTCCGGAGTTTTGTGGGTGGAGTTCAGGCCATCCAACATACCAGTTTCGTTCATCCTGCGTATCAGTTTTGACGAACGCTACACTGCTTGTAGAAATCTTTTACAAAGCATACATACCTTTCCATCACACGCAGTAATTGAAGAAAGAATGCAATAACAGGCCCATTGTGTTGATATCTGTCTCACGTTCGGTGTTTTCGGGGGGGCAGTTATTACTCCTAAGCAAAATTTTTTTTTTTTTTTTTTTTTTTTTTTTTTTTTTTTTTTTTTTTTTTTTTTTTGAGATATCAGTCCCCCGCCACGAATTCCTTCCCAGTGCCAACCTCTTCATCTCAGAGTAACACTTGCAACCTACGTCCTCAGCTATCACCTGGATGTATTCCAATCTATGTCTTCCTTTACAGTTTTTCTCTCTACAATTCCCCCTAGTACCATGGAAGTCATTCCCTGATGTCTTAACAGATGTCCTATCATCCTGTCCCTTCTCCTTGTCAGTGTTTTTGACATATTCCTTTCCTCTCCGATTCTGCGCAGGACCTCCTCATTCCCTGCTTCATCAGTCCACCTAATTTTCAACATTCGTCTGTAGCACCACATCTCAACTATTTCGATTATTCTCTGTTCCGGTTTCCCCACAGTCCATGTTTCACTACTATATAATGCCGTACACCAAACGTACATTGTCAGATATTTCTTCCTCAAATTAAGGCCTGCTTTAGATACCAGCAGACTTCTCTTGGCCGGGAAAACCCTTTTTGCCAGTGCTAATCTGCTTTTGATTTCCTCTCTGCTCTGTCCGTCATGGGTTATTTTACTGCTTGGATAGCAAAAACCTTACCTTAATCTACTTTGTGACCGTCAGTCCTGATGTTTATTTTCTCGCTCTCTCATTTCTGCTACTTCTCATTACTTTCGTCTTTCTTCTCTTAACTCTCAATCCATATTCTCTGATCAGTACACTGTTCATTCCAAGTACCAGGTCTTGTAATTCACCTTCATTCACTGTGGATAGCAATAACACCTCTGTCATTGGTTATTTTGCTACCCAGGTAGCCTTCCTTAACTTCATCTACTTCATGACCATCAAACCCGATGTTAAGTTTCTCACTGTTCTCATTTCTGGTACTTCTCATTATTTTCGTCTTTCATCGATTTACTGTCAGCCCATATTCTGCACTCATTTCTGCTCATTCCATTCAGCAGATCATGCAATTCTTCTTCTCTTTCGCTCAGGATAGCAATGTCTTCAGCGATATCATTGATACCTTCTCACCTTGAATTTTAATTCCACTGCTGTACCTTTCTTTTATTTCCATCATTGTAACTTCGATGTACAGACTGAACAGTAGAGGTGAAAAACTACATCCCTCTCTTATACCCTTTCTAATACGAGCTCCGAGCACTTCGCTCTTGGTCGTCCATTCTTATAACTGCCTCTTGGCTCTTGTACATATTGTACATTACCAGTCTCTCCCTATAGCTTACCCCTATTTCTTTCAGTATTTTGAACATCTTGCACCATTTTACATTGTCGAACGCTTTTTCCAGGACGAAAAACCTATGAACGTGTCTTGATTTTTCTTTTCTCTTGCTTCGATTGTCAACTACAATGTCAGAACTGCCTCTCGGGTACCTTTATCATTTCTAAAGCCAAATTGATCGTCATTTTTGGGATATGGACTTTAAACTGGACTCCTTAATACTTGTCATTACCAGATTTGATCAACGCGCTAGTGAAGACTACATAATAGCAATTTTGAGGTAGTGCCACCCAGGAGAGAGATGCGTTTGTAAGTGGAGCAGCAGCTTTTCTGAACTGGCTCAGTTCAGAATAAACCTACAAGTAGTAGCTGAAATGCCTTTCTTTGCTATAGGGTAAAACCCTTTTCGTCCACACTAAAGGAACACTTACCTACTTTACTAGCCAAGAGTGTTCTTCAGCAAATGTATTCGTCGTAGTATTGAGTAATGCTTTATTTGCTGATATGTGCAAAACTCTGTATCCTGTTGATTCATCAGTTTATCAGGTACCTTCAAACTGCAGACGAAAGCACAGTGGGTGCCCACCTGGTTAATCTGGCTGCAACGGTAGTACCTTGGGGGTGTGTCTTGCTAGGAAGTGTTCAATCCAGTCACACATATTTTCTGCTGTACAGCCAGCGTTTACTATGGAAGCGAAGACCCATGGCGTCGACACTCGCTATGGACAGCTTTGTGAATCTTGTGAAAAAACACAGCAAGCTGGTTTTCACAGAGAAGTCGTTCGCTCTCAGAAAGTTATGCTAACGTAAAATATGTCAGAAAAGACCGTCTAGATCACAATTCCTTTCACTATCGACTACAGCTTCCTATCTGCCCTGCAGCTCGTCTCCAGGTCTAAGTTGCAAGAGGTAAAAAGAGGCAGCAAAATAAAAACTACACAAGTGTAATATTATAAACATTACCACCATAGGTAGCACAAGTAACATCAAAAACTTCATAAAATCCACACACACCTGCCACGTCGAGGAGGTCTAAATGACATTAAAATAAGATCAAAATACAAAGGATGTAGTGGGGAAAAAGTATAGCTTTTGTCACCTCTTTCTCTTCTTCCAGCTTAGACCTGAAGATAATCTGCAGGGGAGATCGAAACTAGTAGTCGTTAATTAAGTAAATCGTGATCCAGGCAGTGTGTCTTCATTCATTATAACAGCTGAGATCACGGTTCTTAAGACGTGGCTTTAATTATGAAACTAGTACAAAAGTTTAACCACTGTTGTTCTGCTTACTAAAGTCAGTGAGACAGATCAGTAGTTGGAGCTCCTGTCCTGCTACGCTTCATAGATATTGATCGAACCATGCTCACAAAGATGCCCTTACACTTGCTCATAACTTGTTTGCCTCTACTGAATCTGGCAAGAAACTTTTTCTGCTTTTGAAATAACATCTTAAGTGAACGAAGGTTGGACATTTTCCAGCCTCCTTTAATAGGACAAACATTGCCGGACTTCAAGTGCTTGAATAATTATAATTGAAACCAACAGCTGTATTATAATCCAGCGTGGTTTATTCACTAGGCCTACAATACATCTGAGAGAATTCCATATGTCGTCGCGGTTCCACATAATAGTGTAAAGATTCTAATTTCTGCATTAACTGAGTGGAAACATTCGGATCCCTTCGTTCCCAACGTATTTGTTAACTTTCGTCCAGAGTATATAGTGTCACATAAACCTTAGTTTTTGTGAAATACTTTTACCGCAAGGTTACGGCAACGTTTTTTCTTACCTCCCGTGTGACATACCCTGTATGTTTCCAGTAAATTAAAATCTACCACAATTGTTGTGGAACGGTTACGGAATTCAGCGCAACGTGTTCCAAGTTTTGGGTGTTGAAACGATGCACTGCTTCATTAAATGTTCTCCCACTTGAATAACTCGTTTGGATGGTTCACAGAAACATTAAATTTCATATCTCTGAGACGTATCTTATCTAGCATTCCAACATGAAAAAGAGCACCGGGCGAAATATACTTTGGAAATGTATCCCGTGTTGGCGTCAACTGCAGTCATAACGCCCCGTACGTCCGTACTCGTGGACACTATCTTCTTGTGATCAAATCAGGTACAATTTTCCTTCCAGTCGAATGCAGGAAGAGTGTATTCTGAAAACTGAAGCTGTATTCCTCTGCCAGAATGCACTCCTCCAATTATCATGATGCTATCTAAAAGTTTCTAACCTCTACAATGACAGACAGTCGGGCATATGTTGAAGGATACACACACACACAAATACAAGGTCACGATTGGAGAAAATCTCCGCTATCTTAAGGATGCGAACCCGAGCCCAATGATCGATAGCCAGCGACACTAACCATAGGTTTCTGATTCTACGCGATGGATGTAAACATACAAAGAAACTTCTATGAACCAGTACCGGATACTGTGTTGATTGCTACTAAGAAAACAATAGAATCGAACCTTGTCAGCTCCCTTCCGCAAATGACTATTAAGAGTTTTATACAGCTTTTAGGCATCAGACTATTACCGATAGAGTGGCTTTCATCCTGTAATCGTAGGCGTAGGCGTACTTCTAACTAATAATGGTCTGTATGCCCTAAAAATTGTATTTATGGTCAAAATTTTAGAGGAAAATTGAGTAAGATGTGGAACGGGAAAAGATTGAATGATGAACTTCAGTTTATTCTTTAAACACAGGCTTAATTTTCCCCATGTGTCGTTGTCACACACACTTGATATAAAAATCATAATGATGTCTTTCACACCAATTTGGTAATTAGAGGTATGAGTTTAGCAGCTGGTGGGAGAATTACATCTTAAATAAACTGGTCGCGGTTGCAAAAGTGTTGTTGTAGTAGTTAAAAGGATGGTGAGCAGTCAGGTTGCCATCATTCCATACATGCGACTCATCAAAACCTCCACTTGTATACTTCAACAGCTAGGGGGGAATTCGACCCTAAATTAATTGCTCGTGGCCACAAAAGTACTGTTCCACTGATTCACAGCGTGCACACCATTCAGATTGTTATCGTTCCATACATGGCACTCATTAATATCTCCACTTAAAAATGCGTTACTTAACCTTCAGCGTTATACGCCCCTAACAATTGTTTATTTACCTTGAAATTGGTATTACTACATTAAGCGGATTGACTTTTAGTTGTAAACTTTTCATATCATAGCAGATAATATATAACCGAAATAGCGAAAGAGCTTTACTTTAAACTTTATCTAGAGAAACACGTGAAATAAATCACAGTCTCTATTCCTTCCATTACAAAGCCACTGATTTACGAACTAATTGATTTAATTAAAATACTCCCTAATTTATATTCCGTGTCCAGCGACATGTTCATCATAGCTTACTACCTAATCTGACGTCACCGGCTGCAAATGGACGCTGTGTGATGTCTGTTCCTCTCCTGGTGTACCTACTCGTCGCAGCCTGCCACAATGGCTGCCTTCTGAGCCGACGTATTTGGCGTTTCAAGAGGCACCGTATAGAAGATTTCAGTCGCATAGAGGGAAAGCGGAAAACATCATCCGTTAAGTCACAACGCGTACGAAAATGTGTAATGACTGATCACGACACACGGTAATCGTAGAGGATTGTGACGAAAACTAAGAGGTCTAAAGCAGCAGAAGTCAAAAGTGACGGGGATTCTTGATGATACGGGTGGCCATAGCATGGTATGCCAAGGGTGGAGTTATTTTTGGAGATGACAGGACCTCTGATCACACAGTTCGCATTGTCCATTTCGAGAAACTTTCGTTAGTGCAACCAAAACCTTGCCCATTCACTAACTTGATGTAAACAAAGGCAGCTGAAGAACTTGAAGTCGCACTAGCGAACCCTGATATCACCGATAAAATTCCATGGGAGCAGGGAATTTGAGGAGGAGCTGGAATCCGAAAACCCGTCTTTAAAGAATTCAAGGACACTTCTGAATAGGATTTGTCGTTGCAGTCTAGTTGATACACTGCCTTGCAGTAGTGTAGAATACACAAATCAGACATGCTCATTTATTAAGTACTAATTAAAAATAAATGTTGTGTGGCAGGACTTCCTGGCTGTCAAACCCCTCACGTTCGAAGTATTTACTTAATCCAATGTTACAATTCCTTCACCTCTCTCTCTGTTCACTCCCTCCTCCATCCTCTACCCATCTCCGCCTCCAATATCTGTCCACCTCGTCCTGCCCCCTCTGTTCATCACCACTGTCTCTGTCTCCCTCTCTATCAGCCCTCCTTATTTCTATCCATCTCCTCTTTCCACCTCTGTCCATCGCCTCCTCCCCTTCTTTCTATCCACCTTCTCTTCCCCCTCACCCTTTTCATCCCCCTATCTCTGTCCACCTCCTTCTCTGTCCTCAGCTTCTCTACTTACATCTCCTCCTCGCCCCTCATTCTATCCACCTCCTTAATTCCCCTCTCTCTATTCATCCCCCCTGTCTCTATCACCTCTTAACATCTATCTCTCTGTCATCTCCTCCTCCCACGTCTCTCTGTCGATTTCCTTCACCCCTCTCTCTTTCCACCTCCACCTCCTCCTCCTCTCTTTTTCGAGCTATTTCTCCCACTTTTTCTGTTCATTTCTGTACCCTCCCTCCCCCTTTCTACACCCCCCCGTCTTTCTTTTCACCTCCTCATCCCCCCTCTATCTGTTCACTTTATTCACTGGTCTTTTTTTTTAATACAGGTGTTAAAATTATTGAAATAAAACTGAATGAAATGTCCAATGGTCAGTTGCAGCTGCATTTTCTCAGATCACACAACTGGTTTCACAACAGTTTGAGTTTCATCTTCTGACGCAAATATAAATGCTATTTCATAGATTACAGAATGCTGCAGTGTAACAGTTGGTGTGGTCATGATTTCAGCGCTCCTCAGTTAATGAAAAAAACCACTGTCCAATGACAAAACAGACGATAGTCACTGATGAAAGTCGTGTTTGAGTTAAGTAACGAACTGTAAACACTCCGAGTAAAATATGCTTTTGTCGGCCTCCGCCATCATTTCATTCAGTTTTATTTTAATATATTTAACACTTGTATTAGAAAAACTGTATGAAGTGTCAGGCAATCATGTATAACTATTTTAGCTGTGGTTGCCCCCAGTTAAAATTATCTGTTCGAGTCGTCAACCCGTTACAACCATACTCTCATCCCGGAAAGCGGATGGTCCCCACAGTATTTCTTTCGAGGTACTGAGTAATATTGTTTACTAAGTTTGTTAGAAATTTGTCCTGAGTGTTAGATGTTGAATCTATGTGTATGTCATGTACATTGCAAACATACAGTGGTTGGACAAAAATTTGGAAACACGATAACAGCAACACATTACCATTCCTAAGACGACTTAGGAAACTCGTTGGTATTCACAGCTTCCAGTCGTCTCAGAATGGATAATTACACGTCCTTGTACCACTCTTCCTAGATAATACTGTCAAGTTCAGGTGACGATGACGGAGGTGGATAGCGATTGCGGTTTATCGTGTCGCGACATTGCTGCTCGCTTTGGTCGAGATCCAATGACTGATAGCATAATATGGAATCGGTGGGTTCAGGAGGGTAATACGGAACGCCGTGCTGGATCCCAACGGCCTCGTATCACTATCAGTCGAGATGACAGGCATCTTATCTGCATAGCTGTAACGGATCGTGCAGCCACGTCTCGATCCCTTAGTCGACAGATGGGGACGTTTGCAAGACAACAACCATCTGCACGAACAGTTCGACGACGTTTGAAGCAATATGGACTATCAGCTCGGAGACCATGGCTGCGGTTACCCTTGACGCTGCATCACAGACAGGAGCGCCTGCGATGGTGTACTCAACGACGAACCTGGGTGCACGAATGGCAAAACGTCATTTTTTCGGATGAATCCAGGTTCTGTTTACAGCATCATGATGGTTGCATCCGTGTTTGGCGACATCGCGGTGAACGCGCATTAGAAGTGTGTATTCGTCATCACCATGCTGGGGTATCACCTGGCGTGATGGTAGGGCGTGGCATTGTTGACACGTCTCGGTCACCTCTTGTTCGTATTGACGGCACTTTGGGCAGTGGACGTTACATTACAGATGTGTTACGACCCGTGGCCCTTCATTCGATCCCTGCATGATAATGCACGACCGCATGTTGCTGGTCCTGTTCGGTCCTTTCTGGATACAGAAAATGTTCGACTGCTGCCCTGGCCGGCACATTCTGCAGATGTCTCACCAATTGAAAACGACAGGTCAATGGTGGCAGAGCAACTGGCTCATCACAATGTGCCAGTCACTACTCTTGATGAACTGTGGTATCGTATTGAAGCTGCACGGGCAGCTGTACCTGTACACGCCATCCAAGCTCTGTTTCACCCAATACCCAGGCGTATCAAGGCCGTTATTACGGCCAGAGGTGGTTGTTCTGGGTACTGATTTCTCAGAATCTATGCACCCAAATTGCGTGAAAATGTTATCAGATGTCAGTTCTGGTATAATATATTTGTCCAATGAACACCCGTTTATCATCTGCATTTCTTCTTGGTGTAGCAAATTTAATGGCCAGAAGTGAAATAATACTGAGATCTGATGATTGTGGTGGCCAAGGAATATGCGGCAGTTCATCCCCGTGCACACAGATCCAATTCTTGACGATGAGAGTTGTGTGAAGAGACGTCCGTACGTCTTAGAATAGAGCATCATCATTGGGAACAAACAATGTACAAGTTGGACCTGGCCAGCCAAAAGGGTCATATAATCCTTGGCAGTAATGCGACATTGGACAGTAACCATGGTGCCCTTGATATGGATGCCCACGTCATCACCGAATCCCACCATGGTTCACTCTTCGGACGTAAACTCGGGCGGAAGTTGGAAACAGTGTGAAACAAGGCTCTTCCGATCATATGACCTTCCTCCATTGTTCCATATGCCTCGTATTATGTCTTTGGCATCACGGTTTCCCGTAACGGGCATTTGCATCACTGATTAGCAGCTCTGAAATTCCAGATATGGATGCCCACGTCATCACCGAATCCTACCATGGTTCACTCTTCGGACGTAAACTCGGACAGAAGTTGGAAACAGTGTAAAACAAGGCTCTTCCGATCATATGACCTTCCTCATTTGTTCCATATGCCACGTATTATGTCTTCGGCATCACGGTTTCCTGTTACGGGCGTTTGCATCACTGATGAGCAGCTCTGAAATTCCAGTTCGCTCTGCATTTCCCCGCCAATGAGGCTGTCTTCGCGTTGCTTCAGTGTGACAGGGTTTGCGAATGCGACATTCATTTCTGCAGGGACGTTTGCAGCTATCGTCGTATTATTTTTTCGTCACAACCCTCTTCAATGACCGTCTGTTAGGATCACTCACACACATTTTTGCCCGCATTGTGACTTAGCGGATCATGTTTTTCTGCTTTCCCTGTCGATGGAAATCTTCTTCTAAACGGAGCCTTTTGAAACACCAAACACTTCGCCCACCTTGGTTACGGAAGCTCCCACCATACGAGAACCAACAATTTATTCATATTCTCGTAGCTTCCACATAATGCACTCTCAACTACACAGAACACTTTCATGTTTGCAACGTATTGAGGACATTGTACAGGCCCCGTTCGTCGTGAAATACAACGGCTCAACCTGCAGGCTTCGCTAGCGTCTTCATTTATGCTCAAATATGCATTTCTTGTGGATTTTCCATATTTCTGTCAGCTTCCTGTGTATACATCTCATTCTCTGTTTCTGACTAAATTATTGGCTCACTGCAGTGCTCAATCTCACGACACACTAAAGAGCGCAAATAAGTGACAGATCGCACTTCATACTTTTAAAGGTATTCCAGGTCAACTAAATACGGGAAATAAGGTCGTTTTGAGCATTTTGACATCACCCCCTTCTCACCTACACTCCCACGCTTAGTGGTGACGGGGAATCTTACTCCCATAGTGCGTTTATACAAATAATAAGTTATGTACCTAGCAAATCTGATCGAAATGGATCCACGTATTCCTAATTTATGCTTCAATGTCGTTCCCTATTACTTCCCAGCCCTATGGCACGTAAGTGGTCCTTAACCTCCCAGTGCTGCTTTCAGGGTAGTAACCAAGCAGTAAACCCTCAATTGTTTAAAGACTCCAACTGACCTGTATAAAACAGCTTCAAACTTCTGATTACTTCACAAATGAGTTAACGTGTCAGATACTTGCCGTGAAACATGTAAGCGAGAAAAAGTTTAGAAAATGTCTGAAATTATGTTTCAAGTTCATTTCAAGACGTTAAGTGCCCTCATTATCAAACAATGGATAAGGATAGTCTGGGTAATTTGCCTCCGCTTTAAGAAAAAGCCAGTTTTTCATGCATCTCAATGTTTACTACGTCATACCTACTGAACCATGCATCATGCAATGCTATAATTTTGCACTGGTATATGTGGATACTGTATGCGTAAAGTGTTACGAATAACGTTAGTGGTAAAGAAGTAGTAAACTGTAACGTCGTGCATGATGTGATAGTTTTTTGCGCATCTTAATGTTCGTGACTTCACATCTCCTGAACTGTTTATCGTATAATGATATAATTTCGCGTATCCTGTCAGTGGAATATGTGCGTACGATTTGAGACATGTGTTGCGAATACACTGGGTAGTAAAAAAGTAAAAAATTAATACGTCATGGTTGAATAACATTATCATGCACCTCAATGTTTACGACATCATACCTCCTGAACAATGCGCCGTACAATGATATAATTTTGCACGCACGTTTAGCGGTATATGTGGATACTGCCTGCAACGTTGTACTGAAAAGAGTTACTAGTAAAGAAGTAATAAATTAAAACATCATGCCTGCATAACAGCTAAAGTACAGTAAGCCATTTTATGGGGGTTTCAATGAGGAAAAAATTCGTAAGCTTCTGAAATCATGTGTAAAGTGTATTGCTAGTCTTTAAACGTTCTCCTTTAACATACTTGCTGAATTTAGTCTTAGTATTTGAGCACGGTATATTACGCTCCATTTTCACTTCCATCCCGACTGCTGAGAGGCGTAAGTGGTTCTCAACCCCAACCCTCACCCCCCTCCAACCCACTACCTCTTTCCACACAGTCAGTGATACGTGCAGGAAGTCTGGTTGAAACACATACAGCAACACATAACCACAAATACATTTTTGTAGGACATGGAGATTCCTCCATTTCACCAAAAAACCATGCTATGGCCTTCGAGTCTCGGAACAGCTTCTGTATACTTCACAAACTAAAACGGTCAAGTAGTTTTTTTATTGCTCCTGGTGCACAGCCTTATCATAGGAGACAGATAGAACACATGGTGCTCTCTCACTAACAATAGTGTTTGTCCCGGGCAGTAACAGTTTGTTTATACATCTTCGAATCGGTCCCATTGTCAACCATCCATTGAACGTCTCGTACTTGACGGACGTGATGTCCGTCAGTGAAAATTTCTTTTAATATATTCGACTCTTCTCGTTCGGGGACTTTCATCGGTAACTAGGTCCGTCCTCACTTCACTTCTGCGGGCTTATTGTCTGCTTTCCTTTTCTACATTCACACTAATTGTGCGCTGTAGGCATAAAGTTCACTAAACGCCTAGTAACATATTCCGCAGGAATATGTAGAACACTTACTCTGGTATACACATATTTCATGGGGACACTTTGGTCCAGAAAAATGTAAGGGAAAATAGCAAAGTACTGCTACATCCGTAACCTTCATAGCAGAATTGACAGACTCTTGAAACACTGTGTCATTTGTCAAAAGTCAAAACCTTTTAATCTTTCGAATATACTGCCTTTGAATCCTATCATCTCAGGGAAACCTAGACAAATCTTAGGTATAGATTTAGCAGGACCACTCCCATGAGGTCGTGGAGGAGTATGGTACCTTGTAGCTGTCATCTATCTATTTACCAAACATTTGTGATTGCACGCCATGAGATCTGCAAACACTCAACCAATCATCAATCGTTTACAACGTGCCCACTTTCCTAGATTCAGAAGACCTGAATCAATTCTCTCAGACAATGGGTCTAACGTTGTTTGCAAAAGATGAAGACTTTTCCTTGCTAGTCATCAAATTGGGCAAATCCGTATCTCAAAATTTAGGCCCCAGTCGAACCCAACTAACTTAGTCTTCAAGGAGTTTAATCGTTTCATTCGTATGTATGTACCAAATCAGCAGACTCGCAGGGTTGACTTTGTGTCGCCTTTAGGGGAAATTGTGAATAATCTACCACACCTTTCTACTTGTTCCACTCCGAGTGAAATGATGTCTTCTGACCAAGAGAAAAATGACGACAGAATAAGATGAGCTCTAACAACATTGAGCACCCTGTCCAATTTACGCAAGAAGGCGTATGACAAACATATCAAAAACGTGTTAACTTGTAAAGTAGGCAAAAGGGTCTTGCTAAAAACGCACCTTAAACCATCGTTGTTCTCACGCAAAAATCGAAAATAGCAAGGTCTTTTTGAGGGACATTACGGGATCCTTCGTATACCGCACACAGGTTGTTATCTGATTTCTGATCCGGCAAATGGAAAAATAAAAGAATTGTACCATCACTCTGTTCTTAAAGAGTATCATGCTACAAAATGAGTCAAGAGAAAAGTTTATAATGGCAAAAGAGGGTTAGCCACTAGTAACTAAGTGAAAACTGATCTGATTTCGTTAAAAATGCTTAGAATAAACTACACGACAGTGAGCCTGTCTTGCTATAAAGCAAAGAATTTACAATACTTTTTTTTGAGCCATGATTTATGTACAGAAAAGCTGGTGAAATATTCTTGTTTGACAAAGAAAGTAATCAACTCCGAGAACTCTAGTTTTAAGATTTAGTTTTAAGCACATAATATTTGTGGGAGAAAAATGAAATATAAAGCGAAGGATGTGCCTAACAAGCCGGCTTCTGCGATATGAAAAGGGTAAAGAAATGAAAATAAAACGAAAAAGGAAATTTATTTTCGTCAAGGACAAGAGTCGCTGGACAATGAATGGTTCATTATGTCACTAAAAAGGAAAATAATTAACTAGTTTCTAAGCCAGTGATGTCTAGATTAAGTTCCAATGTACACAGAAATGTGGAACAAGTTCATCTCTGCATTAAACTAACGTAATGCTTACGAAAGATTTGGGTTACTTGTAAGTACCAACATGACAACGAAAGTGCTACCATTCAACTAGATAAACAGAGCAGCACTAATTGTAATTGCAATACGCAGGTCAGATACATTTAAAGCCATAAGTGAAATAAAATATAAAGCATAAGAGCGTAAGTGACAAGGAGAAAGCAATGATGACTTAAGGTCATATACAGAGGTCACTGCAGCGCAAGGTAAGCAGGCGTCGAAGCGAGAATAAAATGACAATGAAATCACCAATAAAACAAAGCTGGTAATTCTTAATTCCAGCGCGTGCGCAGACGTACGACGGAAAGAAAAATTAATTTCTAAGTCATAAGGAACAAGGAGTTGTTTGCTATACTTCTTCTTGTATGTACTATTACATTTATGTCTTTCTTCTGAATTAGTATAAATATCCTAACCCGCCTAAACCCGTCCCATAGACTTAACGTCACAGAGTCACAAAATCGATTGAAGGAAGGTTTGGCAAACGATTTTCAAAAGGAAACGTGTGTACGAAACCGGGAAAAGCTAATTTTGAAATGTCTTTACTTTTTCTTTTGAAGTCAATCCTAGACGCGAACCGCGATCGCGATAAGGAATTTGAATGTTTACTTGAATGGTGTTCTGTTCTCATGCGAGAGGGCGATCAAGTGTGACTGATTGATCCTCGCATATAGTAAAAATGAAATTTTTGTCGAAATGACAGTGATAACTTAAATGAATCTAATGAGTGGAAAGAATGTTTCAAATGAATCCAAAAAAATAATTGCTAACAAATCGGAGAAACTAATGTATTGTGACTGTGAATTGAAAGCGTAACTAGTCTCAGAAAAAGATGATGAATAATGTAAAGCGAAATGTTAAGGTGGTTACCAACAAAGCAACAGAAACTGAAATGGACGTGATAATCCGAGCTCTCAATTAGCAAGCTTCAATGTGAGACACATTATTTGATTATAAACTGCAAATAAAAAAATTGTGTACATAGTAGTGTATAAATGAAGGATTAAATTCCTGTGGAAGTCTGCCACAGACATGAAGCAATACGTCGTTGTCATAAATAAGTGATAATTTCATTCACTATGAAAATAATAAGTGTTAAACGTGCGGATATGCCGACGGACAGTGATACTCCGGTTGTGTAACCGAATGCGGTGAAGTGATTAAGTGCAGAGCATCGGAAACCAAGTGTGAGTGTTAGCTGCTTTACAAAGTGCGAGATCTAGCCTACCTTAAAATCTTCAAAATCGGCTATAAAAATGTGGAGGCAAGGATGGTTTCAATTGAGTCTCTGTCCCTGGTAATCGTCGTCCCTCCGCACCAGCTCAGCAAACCACAAAATACCACAACACCATCGACGCAACGTGTCCACTGAACCGTGCGCGGGAAAGCTGAAATACCGCGTGGAGGCTAGTGAGCGTCTGAAGTTGCGATTCAGCTCTAACAATCAGCCGGTGCCAACGCCCATCGACGCAATAAACGCGTTAAATTTAAAGTGATGTACCAGCACAGCACTCCCGCTGCAGTTCAACGAAACGGACTTTCCTTGAAAGCCGATCCCAAAATAAAACTCTTATATGGGTTCACAACATATCACATACTGAAATGCGAACAGCCAAACCCCACGCGAATAGTGACAAAGTCAGATTCCTATGAATCCCAAGTCCTAAAATTAGATTTAGGCTTAGTTCTTAGACTAATAAATATTTATATTTTTGTTACATGTAACGTGTGTACCTAACGCGCGAGCAAGCCCACCAGAACTGATGAGAAGTTTTCTTATCGGAGGACCCAAAGTGGCAATCCCACTTCTCAAGAGATAAGCTTCATCTGAAGAAGAATCAATTTTAACTTACCTGTCAAATACACAAATAATGAAAGGTAAAAACCATGGCAACTAGTGAGCAATGGAAGATGGACAAGTGTGAGAAATTCCATTTGCGAGAATTATATGTGTATAAAAAGATGAATGTCTGTTTGTTTTCTTTCAGGAGCAAAGACCCTATGAACTCCGGAGAATAACTTGAGGCCACAAATATGATCCTTATGAAGTATGTAAAAGGAATATAATGCGCATAATGTATAATCTCCAATGTAAAATTAATTTTTGAATTTTTTCTGTGTACCTTTACCTTAAGAATTGTCTTTTGTCCCAGGATGAGAGATCACAATATCTGTGTAATCTTGTCAAATGACAGAAATACTGTGTTTGATCCATGTAGATCCGTGAAGTACTCAATCCCATAATGTTAACGGCGATATGTGAATCTTGGAAATCTCCTTGATTTCCTAGATTCTCATGGAAGGCAATGTAACATTGTGTGATTGCACTACCATTTTAAGTCATTCACTATCCGAGCAGTCACTCGACAACAGCTACAGTTAACAAATAACGTTAAGAGAATGTAAAAAAACGAACGTCCTGTGTCCGCAGCTCGTGGTCGTGCGGTAGCGTTCTCGCTTCCCGCGCCCGGGTTCCCGGTTTCAATTCCCGGCGGGGTCAGGGATTTTCTCTGCCTCGTGATGACTGGGTGTTGTGTGATGTCCTTAGGTTAGTTAGGTTTCAGTAGTTCTAAGTTCTAGGGGACTGATGACCATAGATGTTAAGTCCCATAGTGCTCAGAGCCATTTGAACCATTTTTGAACGTCCTGTGACGTGACATGTTTATTGTGGAAGCGCCGTCAGAGATGCAGTGAGCTATTGACTTTGAAAGACACTACGCGAAAGGCGGACAAAAGAATACTTTTACTCATTCTTTTGATGCACGAGGTATCCTCGATGAACAGTTACTCACTCTTCTGTCTCTTATAATTTGTGTAGGGCACGCATGTCCTGCCATCGTATTGTTATTGTTCACAAATATTTTATTGTAATGTCAAAGTGCCATACTGCATAGCAGTAGATTTATGTGAGAAGCTATATTGTGCGACGAGTATCTGGAAATGTCAAAGGATTTATTTTCATTATGGTAAGAGAAGTGCCAGTGAAAACGGCATCCATGTTAAATCCTTCAGAGCATCGTAGGTTCGTTATCTATTGATTGCCATAAATTAAAAGTTAAATGGAACTAGTGTTTGGACTATTTATTTAGTATAGAACCTAGGTCTCACTACTTCATGAGCATATATATTTGATTTTCTTTTATGTTTCCGCAAAGTTTGATGGTTCTCAGTCACGCACTGTTTCGTCGAAATCGGACGGAAGTTCCACAAGGCGAAATATTTTCTCCGCACCTTATTCTACTGGTAAACGCAAGATAAACTTCGATCCCTTAGGAAATTCATGTTGAGCTATCCAAAAACAATTATATTTTCAATAGTCATTCATCCTCCTCTGCAAAGCAACTTCTGGCATATCAGACGATTCAACAAGAAACAGCCGCACACAGTCGGCGTAAAATTCCTGATCAGTAATGTTATTCAAAACCAATACAATAACTAGTTATGTCTATTGGCCTAAAATACAATATATATCATTATGTGCTTTTCTCTGCAAATATACACTCCTGGAAATTGAAATAAGAACACCGTGAATTCATTGTCCCAGGAAGGGGAAACTTTATTGACACATTCCTGGGGTCAGATACATCACATGATCACACTGACAGAACCACAGGCACATAGACACAGGCAACAGAGCATCCACAATGTCGGCACTAGTACAGTGTATATCCACCTGTCGCAGCAATGCAGGCTGCTATTCTCCCATGGAGACGATCGTAGAGATGCTGGATGTAGTCCTGTGGAACGGCTTGCCATGCCATTTCCACCTGGCGCCTCAGTTGGACCAGCGTTCGTGCTGGACGTGCAGACCGCGTGAGACGACGCTTCATCCAGTCCCAAACATGCTCAATGGGGGACAGATCCGGAGATCTTGCTGGCCAGGGTAGTTGACTTACACCTTCTAGAGCACGTTGGGTGGCACGGGATACATGCGGACGTGCATTGTCCTGTTGGAACAGCAAGTTCCCTTGCCGGTCTAGGAATGGTAGAACGATGGGTTCGATGACGGTTTGGATGTACCGTGCACTATTCAGTGTCCCCTCGACGATCACCAGTGGTGTACGGCCAGTGTAGGAGATCGCTCCCCACACCATGATGCCGGGTGTTGGCCCTGTGTGCCTCGGTCGTATGCAGTCCTGATTGTGGCGCTCACCTGCACGGCGCCAAACACGCATACGACCATCATTGGCACCAAGGCAGAAGCGACTCTCATCGCTGAAGACGACACGTCTCCATTCGTCCCTCCATTCACGCCTGTCGCGACACCACTGGAGGCGGGCTGCACGATGTTGGGGCGTGAGCGGAAGACGGCCTAACGGTGTGCGGGACCGTAGCCCAGCTTCATGGAGACGGTTGCGAATGGTCCTCGCCGATACCCCAGGAGCAACAGTGTCCCTAATTTGCTGGGAAGTGGCTGTGCGTTCCCCTATGGCACTGCGTAGGATCCTACGGTCTTGGCGTGCATCCGTGCGTCGCTGCGGTCCGGTCCCAGGTCGACGGGCACGTGCACCTTCCGCCGACCACTGGCGACAACATCGATGTACTGTGGAGACCTCACGCCCCACGTGTTGAGTAATTCGGCGGTACGGCCTCCCGCATGCCCACTATACGCCCTCGCTCAAAGTCCGTCAACTGCACATACGGTTCACGTCCACGCTGTCGCGGCATGCTACCAGTGTTAAAGACTGCGATGGAGCTCCGTATGCCACGGCAAACTGGCTGACACTGACGGCGGCGGTGCACAAATGCTGCGCAGCTAGCGCCATTCGACGGCCAACACCGCGGTTCCTGGTGTGTCCGCTGTGCCGTGCGTGTGATGATTGCTTGTACAGCCCTCTCGCAGTGTCCGGAGCAAGTATGGTGGGTCTGACACACCGGTGTCAATGTGTTCTTTTTTCCATTTCCAGGAGTGTATTTCCACCGTCGGTTATAGCTGTATGTTAATGCACAGAAGTAAACCTATTGTTATAGGCTTTGACGCATCATTATTATTCCAACACCTAACAACAATGTTTATCTCTCTGCTGAACCTCTCTGATCCGTTTCGCTTCATTCTGCACTGTTAAAGTACTTCTTTGTACTCCCTTTTACACAAATCACTGTCCAAATACCACCACACAACACGAATTTTATAGCTATCGTACCTTCCTGCCATCTATTAACTCCGAACTATCCTCAACCCCTTTTGCACAAAATCACAGACAATTACACATGATACAAACAGGACATAAAAGAGGTATTTATGAACAACTCATACCTGTGAGAAAAGAAATAGGCCAACAAACTTACAGGAACGAAAGAAACAGAGATAATGACTGCACCAGTTACAGTTATACGACTGCAGATTTCTAGCAGTGGGCAAACTGTACAATCGGTTCCTCTTAAACTGTTCCGATAATAGTGTTTCCCTTTGCTTATATTAATCGTGCAACCTCAATATGGGGCTACTATATAAGATTCATTCGTTTTCAACGCTCTTCATTTTCCATAGTATTTCACGTAGGAACACGATTGATGCATGACTAGCACCGTAAGAGATAATTTTGCATTCTACAAATGTTCTATGAGTGCTTCTCTGTATCACACGAAACACGTCCAAGCGGTAGTTAAGTACGTTCATTACCTTATGAACATCTTGTCAGTGGCCATCACAGCAGTTAGTTGTGAAAAGTATGACAACATACCAAGGTAAGAAGTACCCACCACGATCTTCTCACAGAACGAAAATATCCCAGACAGCTTCGTCTGGCTAGGTTTCTATTTCTTGAGGATTTTCAGCACCCCACCGTCTCACGCTGTCTCGATTAATCTTTCCATATATTTGAACCTACGATAAACCTTTTCTTGCTTTGTTGCCATTTTGTCAAGACAGTGCACTCTTAACGTCAAGTGGTTGGCTCAATGCCAGCTCGAAGAGTTTCTGCTTCTATTCATGCATCAGTCATATTTGTACACATAATACTTTAAAAAATGTGGAACTCTAATAACTGTTCTAGCGTTTCTTGTACCATAAGTATTTCTTACTGAGTTATCACTTTTCTGACTGGTTTGATGGCACCCGCCACGAATTCCCCTCGTGTACCAACTTCTCCACCTCGGAGAATCATTTGCAACCTATATCCTTAATTGTTTGCTGGCTGTGTTCCAATCTCTGTCTTGTCCTACAGTTTTTATCCACTGCATCTCCTTCCTAGTACCATGGAAGTTATTCCCTGATGTCTTAACTGACCTCCTACCATCTTCTTCCTTATTCTTATCAGTTTTTTCCATATATTCCTCTCGCCACCAATTCTGCGGAGAACTTCGTTCTTCCTTACCCTGCCAGCCCAACTACTTTTCAGTAGTTTTCGGTTGCACAACATCTCAAATGCTTCAACCATCTTCTTTTCTGTTTTTCTCACAGTCCATCTTTCACTACCATACAATGCTGTCCTCCAAACGTACGTTCTCAGAAATTTCTTCCGTAAATTAAAGCCTATGTTTCATACTAGTACATTTCTCTTGGCCAGGAATGCCATTTTTGCCAGTGGCAGTCTGCTTTTCATGTCCTCCTTACTCCGTTCGCCATGGGTTATTTTGCTACCTAGGTAGAATAATTCCTCAACTACATCTACTATGTGAACATCAATTATAATGTTTAGTTTCTCGCTGTTCTAATTTCTGCTGCTACTCATTACTTTCGTCTGTCCTTAATTTACTCTGAGTCTATATTTTGTACTCATGTGACTGTTTATTCCATTTACTGGTCTTTTAATCCTTCACTTTCACTGAGGAAAGCAGTGTCATCAATGAATCTAACCACTGATATCCCTTCAGCTTGTATTTTAATTCTGCTCTTGAACTTTCTTTTAATTCTATCTTTGGTTCTTTGACGTATAGACTGAACAGTACAGGCGAAGGCTACATCCTTGTCTTACACCCTTCTTAATCCGAGCACTTCGTTCTTTATCTTTCATTATTATTATTACCTCTTAGCTCTTGCACATAATGTATATTACCCGTCTCTCCCTATAGCTTACCCCTATTTTTCTCAGAATTTTGAACATCTTGCAGCATTTTACATTATGGGACGCTTTTCCATGTCGACAAATCCTATAAACATTTCTTGATTTCTCTTTAGTCTTGCTTCCGTAATCAACCACAACATCAGAATTGCCTCTCTGGGGCCTTTACCTTTTCTAATGCCAAACTGATCGTCATCTAACATATCCTCAGTTCCCTTTTCCATTATTCTGTATACAATTCTGGTCAGTAATTTCGGTACATGAGCTGTTAAGCTGCTTGTGCGATAATTCTCGCACTTGTCGGCTCTTGCAATCTTCGGGATTGTGTGATATCGTTCCTTAAGCTCTTCAATTCCATGAAAATTACACTACAGTTCTTGTGGGTCAAGTATAATTACAGTTTTCCTTTTCCAATTATTTCAGCAGATTAGCCATCACGTAATACTTGGAAATTTGATGCAGAAACTGACACGCGCATCTACAATCAATCCAGAGGCATCCAAACGCTCTCGATGTAAGGGATGACCCGAATCATTGAGTCTGTTTCCGCAGGGAGCAGTCACGTGGACGGTTTCAGGTCGATGCGAATCCCGGAGACGGTCGATCTGATGCAGCTATAGCTCTTATCGAGACGGCCCGCTTTCGCGGCTTAATGTTGGTGGCAATATCGATCCGGCGAGGCTGACTGATTACGGCGATTGGTTGGGCGGTCAGTGGCTACATGAGTTACCTGGAACTTTGACAACTGAGGGATTTTTTTGGCTTTCAGGGAAGAGAAAGGATAAGGGCTTTGAAACTTTTCTTCTCGTCCGTATTCTCAGAGCTACCCGTAGTGTCGGGCGACGGACCACCATCGGCTGCGGCCAGCGTCCATGCACTTTTTACAATGTGCGGTGCGTGAGACCAATCAGGCTCTGTCGACTTCCTCCGAAACGTTTGTTAGGAGAGCACAATTATTTCTGTGCACTGCCACACGTAGAATGTAATGCTAAACACGGATAGACAGCCCCGCTTTGATCTGCGAGACAACGTTAATGTAGTCACTTCGCCTCTGCCGCCAATCATTCTGCTATAGCAGCCCAAGCACTTTCCGAAGACTCTCAGATCTGACCACTGGATTTCAAATCGAACACCTTAAAACAGACACTGCACCTTGTCCAAACGGTATATGGAATCTCCTTCGTAAACAAAACTGGATACCAGTATAAAGTTGTAAGACGGCTGCTCTTTTCAGCAACAAGTAGAACCATCAAACCCGGAACTAGTGATACTATATGTTATTATAAACTAAATTCTGACTCAATAATGAAATAATGGAACGCTGCCGGACAACTGTAATTAAAACAAACTTAAAGGAGCTGCTCACGCAGCCTTTATAAAGGTGTAACGGCATTTAGAAAGATTATGTGTTTGTTTGCCAATGAATATGAAATGCGTAATGTTTGTGTTACGCAAATTTACTGTGTGGTGTGTTGTTCAGCAAATGGTGTGCTTCATCAGTTTCACCGTAATCCAAAAAATTTAAACAACTTAATCTGGAAAAATAACACGCAATGCCCATAATGAAATCAATCCCTCTGAATTTTTCCCAATGTCGTGAGTACCGAAATCTATGGCCCTGTACAATAAACTGACAAAATTCCCTGTGCAAATAAACAATGAAATAAATTTTCTTTAGCTCTAGACTCGCAACAGATGTAATCTTGATATTCTGTTCTCTCCTTAGCAGGTACAGAAAGAATCCAATTTTGGCAGGGCGAAGTGCAATGCCGGCCGTAAAATAGCCTCATACAAATAAGATCAGTAGATTTGCTGATAAATGAATAACCTTGCAAAAGTTCAGTGAAAATTAGGATAGCCACTAGGTGTAGCCACACGGTCTAGGGCGTCTTGTCACTGTCCCCGGTGCTCCCCCCGACGGATGTGGTTGCAGACTCAGTGCTTGTTCGATTTTGTTCACTATGCTCTTCAATTGTTTGCAACAACTCTACTCGCAATTTCTGAAATTGTTGCTTCGTTTGCGCTTTTATTTTGACTATGCGGTTATCGTATCTTTTCAGCGCTGCTTTTGTGATACGTTTGTGTAACACACTGTTTTCAACAATTTCACTCGCTGTACCTGCTGATTGTCTAGTAATTACGTTTATCTGTTTCTCTAGTTTCTTGACTTCTCCCTGGGTGTTGTTACGTAATGTTTTGATCTCGTCCTGAGTGTCATTATGCAATGTTTGTACGTCTGCTTGTACTTTGTCAATGTCTGTTCTCAATTTATTGTGACCTGTTATTAAGTTTCCTATCACTTCTCGAGATTCTTTTGCCTCGTCTTCAATACGACTTAGGTGTAACTGATTTTTTTTTTGTTTTGTTCTTTAATCTCACGCATTTGTCTCGTGGTTTCTGCATTCTGAATTTGAATTTGGTTCGCTATTTCTTTATTTTGCCTTGTCATGTTTTCCGTAATTTGTTGTAATAATTCTGCCAGATTGGTGGGTCCTATTACGTTTTCTTGCGACGTCCTACGCTCTGTGTTTTCGCCCAAGTGTTGATTTGCAACCGATTGCATGGAACTGTGATGTGACACGTTTCTGCTCGCATTCCTTGTACTCTGTGGTGAGGGAGCTCTGATTACTTGTACTATTGGTTCTACGTATTCAAGACGCAAGTTAGAATCCTCATCGACTCTCTACTTTCCTGCTCCTCTGTCGTATGCTGACCTACGTTTTCTATGCCTTGGCGTACATTATCCTCGTTATGGTGCGTTTTCTGTCCTATTTCTCGCGATACTGCATCGTCTGTTGTACTGTCCTCTATTCTCTGTCCAACTTCATGCTGGGTCTCTATCTCAATTCGGCCAATGTCTCGATCTGCCATTGCTAATCTTTCCGAATCCCTTATTTTCTGTTTTAAAAGCAATTCACGCGCCCTACTTCGCGTCAACGTGCCCTCATACGATCTCACGAGTTTCATAAACTTTTTGTTCACACAACTTGACACTTATTATACCCAAGACTAACAATCCATTCACTTACTTGATGGGTCAGAACCAACTTGTCAACGATGTATCCGCCACCTAAGCGCTTGCATTGGAGAGAAAAACTTAATTCTAACAATATTAAAATTCATAACTTAATTATGCTATTGTCGCTGATAGAATGTCTCACTTTCTATTGAATACTTTCTTACTGTCTATCGCTGCCCTACTGTTTTCAACTATTTATGCCTTTCAAAAAAATTTTATTACGAAAAATTTTTAACAGGATATTTTTCTGACCTAGTTGGGCATGTCGTCGACCTTCAATCATGGTATTTTACCATCCTGGCAGGGTCGCAATTCTCTACCATTCTGCATGGTTTCTGTTTGTTCTAAGTCATGTCTCCCTACCACTTTCGCACAACGACGCTCTGAGCGTGTTTTTTTAGGGAATTCACTAGTTTGAACCTGGGACCTGTTGCTGGTAAGGAGACGCCAGACCACACATGACATGTAGAGTTCAGAAGAGTTCAGTGAGATTAGCGATGATATAATCAAATACTTAATGATTTCAGTGTCAGCTCCACTGCACTCCCTGTAAAAGAATCTTAATATTAACTAAATTTAGTGGAAGGGGTTCAAGGCTTTCCTATTCTTAGTTAGCTGGTAAAATAACGTCGAAAAAGCAGTTAAGTTTACCATTGGAAATTTTATTCTACTCACAAAACATTGTTTATAAATTGCAGTATTGATAAAAGGAAATATTTTAATACATGATGATAAAAAACCAACTGCGTTCAACAAAAATGTGAACGAATATTCCCTGAATGGGTTTCCAAGTTCTAAAATGCATCGAAGGATGACCTATGCCATATAACATTTATAATCTAGATTTAAGTTAAGTATCATAAAAAAGAAAACTATCAAAATGGTCTACAGTGACCCTCAATTATCTTTAATTACTTATTTAACTTGTCATAAATTACAGTGGCTGATGTGGCTTCTCAATAATTATATAACAAAAAAATCATCGCATTTCAGTTTTTAACTTACGTAGCAAATGTGAATACCATGAGCTTTATTTGACGATCGACACTAGTATTATGCAAAAAGGGGATATAACAGATGACACTTCTGCAGTTCTGAGTGAAGCCTTATCCACTCAAAAATGCGGCATTGCATGCGTTCATTACCTTGTCGGTGTTTAGGCAGCGTCAGGGGGCGGCGGGCAGCGCAGCTCCTCACATCTTGCCATCTCGGAAGCAACTCTCCCCTAACTTCTCCTTACTACAATTTACCGAAGTTGGTTTAAAAAAAGCTATCTGGCTGTGTTTTCAACTGACCAGTCAGGGCCTCAACGTTAACCTTAAGCTCCGCTTACAAAAATTCTGTCTATCCAATGAGAAAAGTTAATGGTTTCGTGGTGGGGCAATGTTTTTAACGTTTGCAACGTAACAAAGACGCGAAAAAGTCTCACGCTAAAACTTGCAGCTGGTGTGGCCCTTTTAATGTTATCGTAAGATCTACACTGTTCTTCTGGAGGGCTCTATCTTTTAACATGTCCTGGGGTGTGGTTTTGGCGGTCAGCTACCGACGTGGGTGTCCATCCCTTATCGTAGGGCCTCCTAGGCTACACGATTCTGCTCTCGGCTTCTGTTCTCGTTTCTCCCCTCGGAACTGCGTCTGTTTCACGGTGGGAGGGTATGACATGCATTTAGGCGTTCTTGTGTTAGTCTGTGGTATTCCATTTGCTCACTCGTTGATGGTATTACTTTGGTTAATTTAATGTCAGGATTTATTTGGATGTATGTGACATACTGCCAGATTTGCTTATCATGTCAGGGTTTTCATGGAAGGTGTTGGATTTGCCTGACACCTTACAGAGTGTTACATGAGAAAAAGTGTGACAACGTTTGACAAAATAGATTCCAAAATTTAATGTCTCTGTATCAGGATTACAAAGCACACAAAATATTACGAATCGAATATACGTAATGAGTCTACACATTAAATCTGACTGAAAATACTTGATTCCTATATTCATGGGTCAGTATTGTAAAATTCAGCCAAATCGACATACCGCATTGGTGCATACTTAAATATACAAAATTTCGTTACCTTAAAAATTTGTTCTAGTTGCTTTCCCTTTGAGTTGCAGTATAAATTCATCACTCTTCTATAATTTCCAAGGAAAATGGTGGATTTTGCTAACGATCAGTATCACTCAATTCTTGATAGTCCTATAACTCAAAAATTAATAACACGCCCTTTACACTTCTATAGAAATAACTAGGATCTAACATTTAGAGGCTCTGTGTGAGCATAAATAATATCATACATCACTTCATTTTGTAAAAACTGTATTATGCTGAGCCCATACACCAATAAATAAATTCTCACAGCTAGCCACAAGCTTTAAGTCTTACACCCTACATATAACACAGTGCAACGGAAACAACTACTGTTCTCCGCGCGCTCCGACTTAAATCGATTCTGCCACTCAGGCAACATCTTTGGTTCAGTGGCGTCAAAGATGCAATCTCTTCTACATATGACAACCGTTTCAGGTCATTTTTCATGAATTATATTACAAAATCTAGCTCTATGTACAAGTAGACCCCTGACTACCTAACTTAATAAATGGCAGGCACAATATGAATAACTGCACCTCGAAGAACATGAAAAGCACTCGAAAGATCCAATAGAAACCACTGAAGTGGGATAGAGATCCACATACAGTCCAACCTGTGGAAAGGGGATCGACGCCCCTTAATGTGTTCACAGTATTTGGATATAAAAAGAAATAATTGGCGTCAATTAGACAAAGATTCGTTTGAACGAGGCTGCCATTCGAAAAGTTAGAATAGGCATCTATTGTAAGGTACTGCAAGCCACATTGAGGTAACAATCTATACAATTTAGTTTCTGCATTATCTACCAATACGCTTCATCTGTGGTGTATCATAATTAATGGCGTAAACGCATACAGTTCAAAGTACAGAATACTAGAAACAAAAAAGGCTCAGCAAACTTAGGCTCTAAGAAGTATACCTTAAGAGCTATGAGTACTTCTTCGTCTTCGATATCGCGAAATAAATCCCTTGTACTGGAAGCTTTCTTCTTCCATATTTTGAGCGGTGGTAGTATAGACAAAAGGAAGAAAAAATCCAGTAAATACGGGCTCTAAAACGCATACGCTAACAGCTATGAGTCTTGTTCGTCTTCGCTACCGTGAAACACATCTACTGAATACGCGCTCATAGGTCTTGAGGTATCCTCTTTAGAGCCCGAGATCAATGGACAATTTTTCTTGTTTTGGTCTATATTATCTCCTCCCGTCCGCCTCGGTAGCTGAGTGGTCAGCGCGACAGAATGTCAATCTTAACGGCCCGGGTTCGATTCCCGACCGGGTCGGAAATTTTCTCCGCTCAGTGACTGAGTGTTGTCGTAAACATCATCATTTCATCCCCATCGATGCGCAAGACGCCGAAGTGGCGCCAAATCGAAAGACTTGCGAACGGCGTACCCGACGGGAGGCCCTAGTCACACGACATCTCCTCCAAAAATATGAAAAGAAAGAGGTTGCATTAGCAGAGCTTTGTCTCACAATATCAAAGATGAAGTGCTCATTGCTCTTAAGGTATGGTTTTTAGAGCCCTTGTTTACAGAGACATTTGTGCTTCTTGTATCGTGTACTTTCAAGTCTATACATTTATGACATCAATTATGAGACACCCTGCACAATCAGCCACTGTGTGTCCCTTAGGCGACCGCCGTTAAGTCCTATTATGTAAAAGAACGGGGTATGTTCTGTTTTTAATCTCGAACTATCTGAGAACAGAAATACTTCGTTAACTTTTGAATTAATTATACACGGGTGGTACCTTGCAGTACATGAACACGAAACGGCCGTAGACAAAGCACATCACAGCATGTACGTCAATATTTAATAAATAGCTCAGGAAGTCAGAAATGAAAACAAAATTGTGCAGCTATATCGCATAATAATTTCCAAATTTAGTGAACGTATGCACAAACCACTTGGCATCCGAAAGACACGAGCATGTGACTCGGAAGAACCAAAAACATAAATATTTAAAAGTAACAGCAAGAAAATCAAAGAATGAACTAAACTGAAGGAAAGAGTGACAGAAGTGAGTACATTATGATTCGGATTCAATGGCGCCCCAAGCCTACTGAAATTAACAAAGACATGCAACTTTAGTAACACCTCGCGCAAAGGTACCAGCCTCATAGCAAGTCTAGCTCAGGAAGTTAATAAGAAGCAGCCATGAAATTCGACCACCTCACAAATGAATGAATAGGAATCCTTACTATGAGCAATCACACCTAACACTGCAGACTAGCTATCGCTGCACCGAAAATCAGTCAAAGCGTCGCGTCATACCCAACGTCCGCGAACAACCATATACTCGTATTATTGAACGTATTCACAATCATGGTCTCTCAAGCTCAAGTATTTCTTTTGCCTATCCCCTAATAATTTTTGCTCTCCCACCCTCTCATCACCGTCTCAGAGCACCGACCCAAAGGATATACTATGCGAGAATCAATATTTGTTACTGAAACATCTTTGAAAATTATCAGCAAAGATGTTATAGCGAGTTAGTGAAGGAAACCTATAGAAAAATAGGAAGTGGCCATTTAGCAAGCGATTTAGAACGTTAGAATGGAGGAGGACAAACACAGACTTACAGCGCAGGTTTCCACTTCTTTTTCAAATAGAATTTATAACCTGCTATGCGACCGCGCCGAAGCCTCCTCGTGTTTATCAGACACTACCCGCAGCTAGGTCATGTCTCCAAGGTCTACTACGAGACATCTGAGAAACTAACAAATGCTCGTTCGTTAAATCTCTTCCTTTCCCGCCCAAAGGAAGAAAACAAGGAAACAGAAAATATTTTTACTAATCGCTGAGGATCGTTCACTCCTGACGTCATACGCGCAATTTTTAAAATCTCAGCCCCAGCGAACAGAACTTCCAACGCCGCTCTTACCCCTTGCGAAGGCCTAGCCAGATTTCGCTAACTACAAAAATCGTTCCCCGGGTTTATTTTAACTTGACGATCTTTCATGGCATCAGCCTTCAGAGCAGGATGTAGGCATATCAGTAAGCTGTTTCCTGCTATCGCTAAGAGTATTTGCTGTTAGATGCTGATTCCTGCAAACCCTTTGAGAAGTTAATTTTCAAAGGGCGCTGGGGAAATCACTCGTCTTTGAAAACAGTAGAGACACCCCAGACCGCCAGCACGTAGCCGGATTAAAGGGAGGCTGACGCATTATCTCCAGGCTGGAGAACTGCCCACGTCCCCGGGAACTGGAAAACTGTCGGTAGCTTTCACAACAGCGACCGGCGTTAAGCCGACGGGCACGGCCCGGAAATTACATGTCGCAACTTCACGGGCCGAGCCATTTTTTACACAGGTGATGTGCAATGAAAAACATCATTATTTTACAACAGTGACAGGCGCTCTTTACTCTAATTACTGGAGAAAGTAGCTACAACAAGTTAGTGTTAGTAAGTGGTGTTTCCAGAAATTAACCTTCCTTTCAAACGAAGCAAGAGTCATTTCAGTAAGCGCAATCGTTCGAAACACTTTCCAAGTGAAGTACAGATGAATTTACCTGTTTTTGTTAAAAAAATTTTGTCATTCACCCATGTCTTTTTTTTTTTTTTTTTTTTTTTTTTTCAGCTCGTGCAATTTGCTACCACTCTCTTGAACAAGAACAGCGCATCGTATTATACAATCAGAGAGGACGTTTAAAAAGATTCATCCGATTTCGGGAGATCATATGAAAACAGAAACTACGGGTGGATTTTAACTTACGCATAGGACTGCGAGGTTTTTGTTTCCCAAAGAACGATCCGATTTTGCTACGTTATTCTTTTACATGCATGCAAATACAGTCTTGGACTACTTTTTTACAATAACGTTTAGGTTTAAAGTTTTCATTCATCTCCTACAAATGTTCAGTGTGCACTCCACTCGATGCACAAGAAGAATCCAGACTATAGTCAAACTCGTCTCCGATTTTTATGAGTATGTCTGCGGTTACAGTGTTCACTCATATTACAATATAGCCCAGGCAATTGTTCTTCTTCTTCAATATGCTTTTTCTTTTATTTGAGACATCAGTTATCTGACGGATTTGGTGGGACCCACCACGAATTCCTCTCCTGTGCCAACCTCTTCATCTCAGAGTAGCTTTGGCAACTAACGTCCACAATTATTTGTTGGATGTAATCCAACCTCTGTCTTCCTCCAAAAGTTTTACCCTCTGTAGATCCATCTAGTATCACGGAACTGATTTCTTGTATCTTAACACATCTCCTGTCAGCGCGTCCCTTCCTCTTCTCAGTATTTTCCATACGCACCTTTCTTCGCCGATTCTGCCCGAACTTCCTTACTTTAACAGTCCACCCAGTTTTCAACATCCTTTTGTAGCGGCACATCTGAAATACTTAGATTCAACAGTCCATGATTCACTACCATACAACCCTTTGCTTCAAACATACGTTCTGTGGAAAGTATTCCTTAAATTAAAGCCTTTGTTTAGCCATGAACTCCCCCGTTGTCTGTGCTAGCGTGCTTTTCATCTACTCCTTGCATCATCCATCATGAGTCAGTTTGCCGGCCGCGGTGGTCTTGCGGTTCTAGGCGCTGCAGTCCGGAACCGCGGGACTGCTACGGTCGCAGGTTCGAATCCTGCCTCGGGCATGGATGTGTGTGCTGTCCTTAGGTTCGTTAGGTTTAAGTAGTTCTAAGTTCTAGGGGACTGATGACCTAAGATGTTAAGTCCCATAGTGCTCAGAGCCATTTGAACCAAGTCATTTTGTTTCCAAGGCAGCAGAATTCCTTAACTTCGTCTGCTTCGTAGTCAGGAATTTTAATGTTAAGTTTCTTGCTATTTTCCTCTCTACTAATTCTCATACTTTCGTCTTTTTTCGATTTACTCTCAATGCATATTCTGTACTCATTAGACTGTTCACTCCATTGTACAGATCCCTCAACGTCTTTTTCACCTTCACTGACGATGGTAATGTCGTCAGTGGGTCTTATCGTTTCCTTTCACCCCAAATTTTAGTCCCACTCTTTAAACATTCTTGTATTGCTACTTCTCTATACTGATTGAACAATAGGGTCGAAAGGCAGCATCCCTGTCTTACACTCTTTTTAATCCGAGCATTTAGTTCTTGTCCTTCCAAGCTTACTGAGCCTTCTTGATTTTTTTCCGAGAAGTTCTGCCAAATAGGCGTTTGTGCACAGACTTGGTCTGTAGAACACATGTCGTTACTGGCAGAACTACACCAGCCGGAAGTGTCGAAACGGCATACTGTAGGTTATAAAATTTTGGTCCCTCCCCAACACACGCTATTAGTCACTGAAACATCGTCAAAACCTCTCCTTCAGGTCTAGCCAATTTCTTTTTTTAATTTTGTTTCTGAGTCATCAGTCTTCTGACTGGTTTCTTGTAGCCCACCACGAATTTCTCATCTGTGCCATTCTGTAAAAGTAGCAGTTGTGACATATGTCCTCAGTTATTTGCCGGATGTATTCTGATCTCTGTCTCCCTCTACAGTTTTTACCCTCCACAGTTCCCTGTAGTATTATGGAAGTAATTCCCTGTTTTCTTAACAGAAGCCCTATCATACTGTCCCTTCTTCTTGTCATTGTTTTTCATATGGTGCTTTCTTCAACAATTCTGTGCAGAACCTCCTCATTCCTTTCCTTTCCAGTTCTCCTAATTTTCAACATTCTTCTGTTACACCACATCTCAATCGCTTCGACTCTCTTCTGTTCCGGTTGTCCCACAGTCATGTCTCACCTCCATGTAATGCTCTGTTATAAACGTATTTTCTCAGAAATTTCTTCCTCACATTAAGACCTATGTTTGTTGCTAGTAAACTTTTTCTGTCTGGAATGTCCTTTTTGCCAGTGCTATCCTGCTCTTTACGTCCTCCTTGCTCTGTCAAATGTTCAAATGCGTGTGAAATCTTATGGGACTTAACTGCTAAGGTCATCAGTCCCTAAACTTACACACTACTTAACCTAAATTATCCTAAGGACAAACACACACACCTATGCCCGAGGGAGGACTCGAACCTCCGCCGGGACCAGTCGCACAGTCCATGACTGCAGCGCCAGAGACCTCTCGTATAATCCCGCGCCATTTCTCTGTCCGTCATGGGTTATTTTGCTGCGTAGGTATCAAAATTCCTTAACTTCAGCTACTTTGTGAATGACAATTCTGATGGTAAGTTTCTTGGTATTCTCATGTCTGCTATTTCTCATTGCTTTCGTCTTTCTTCGATTCAATCCACATCCTCTACTCATTAGACTGTTCATCCCATTCAGCGGCTCCTGTAATTCTTCTTCGCTTTCACTGAGGCTAGCACTGTCATTAGCGAATCTTATCATTGATATCCTTTCACCCTAAATTTTAATTCCACTCTTGATCTGTTATTTTATTCCGTCATTGCTTCTTCGATGTACAGATTAAATAGTACAGGCGAAAGACTGCATTGCTGTATTAGACATTTTTAATCCGAGCATTCGTTCTTAGCCCTCCAGTCTTACTGTCGGCTTTTGATTCGTGTAAGTACTGTGTATTACCCGTCGTTTCCTATAGTTTATTCCTGTTTTACTCATAATTTAGAACATACTGTATCATTTTAATTCTATTTTACTCATAATTTCGAACATACTGTATCATTTTACACTTTCGAAAAGCTTTTCCCATGTCGACAAAGCCGATGAATGTGTTTTGATTTTTTCTTCAGTTTTCCTTCCATTATCCAGTGCAACGTCTGAAATACTTCTCTGTTGTCTTTATATTTCGTGAAACCACACTGCTGCTCATCAAACAGATCCTTAATTTTCTTTTCTATTCATTCACTTTTTTTTATTCTTGTCAGCTACATGGATGCATGGCCTGTTAAGCTGACTGTGTGATAATTCTCGCACTTGTCGGCTCCTGTAATCTTAGGCATTGTGTGCATGACGTTTTCCCGAAAATCTGATGGTATATCGTCACTCTCATTAAGCCTACACACCAGTCTGAATAGGTGTTTGGTTGTAACTTTCCTCAGTGATTTTAGAAATCCGATAGATTTTTATCAAGCATCTCTGCCTTACTTGACCTCATATCGTACATAACTT
This sequence comes from Schistocerca cancellata, assembly GCF_023864275.1. NCBI lineage: Eukaryota > Metazoa > Arthropoda > Insecta > Orthoptera > Acrididae > Schistocerca > Schistocerca cancellata. Next base: position 155,401,787 of record NC_064627.1, read on the forward strand.
TTTTAATTTCTAATACTGGATCCCCTGTCTGTTCTATATTAACTCCTATTTCTTCTTATATCACGTTCTCGGAGAATTCCTCTCCATCAAATAGGTCTTCAAAATACTCTTTCTGCCCATCCGCTCTCTCTTCTGTGTCTAATAACAGTACGCATTAGCAGAATACTCTTAATATTGCCACATTTGATTTTCATTTCATCGAAAGCCGTTTTGACTTTTCTGTATGCTAAATCACTCCTTCCGATGATAATTACTTTTTTGATTTCCCTACATCTTTTTTCAGGTATTTCGGCGTGGTTTCCCTGTCCTTCTTATTTATTTCCTTTCTAAGTGACTTATGCCCCTCTATTCCTAACTTTCTCTGAACGGTTTTGTGCTTTCTTCTTACGTAGATCAACATAGGTATTTCTCCTCTTACCCAAGGTTTCCTTGTAGCGATCTTCCTTATACCTTTTCTGTCGAACTGTTTTCTGTCGAACACTTGTGAGGGCTCCTTTTAGAGATGTCCACTGCTCTTCAACTGTACTGCCTACCGCAGTATTTCTGATCGCAGAATCCACATCTTTAGCGAACTTCAAATGTGTCTCATCACACCTCAATACTTCAGTATCCCACTCCACTTTTCAGTGATTTATCCGAACGATTTGCTTAAACTTTAATTTACTCTTCATCATCACTACGTTTTTATCTGAGCCTATATATGCTCCTGGGTACGCCTTATCCAATATCTGATTTCGTAATCTCTGCCTGACCATGACGTAATCCAGTTGTAATCTTCCATATCTCCGGGTCGTTTACATGTGTACCTCCTCCTCTTGTGATTATTGAACTGAGTATTCGCTATTACTAGCTGAAACTTACTGCAGAACGCAATTAGTGTTTCCGCTCTCTCATTCCTACCGCCAAGTCTCTTATCCTCCCTTAACGCTTTCTTCTATTGCTTCGCCTAAAATTGAATTTCAGTCGCCCATGATGCTTAGATTTCCATCTCACTTTACACAATGAATCACCAGTTCCATATCCTCGTATAGTTTCTTCATATCTTCATCTTCGGCTTACGACGTCGCCATATATTGGGTGAAATATAGTTCTCGGCCGTTGGTTGGTCTCGAATTTATATCACTGAATTGTTCACAGTAGCTCATTTGTACCCTTTTTATCTATTCATAATTAAACCTAGATAACTAGATAATTAATAGATTTACATTACTGATGAAAGTGCCAGCAATGTAGGCCTCTTGCTACATAGTTCCTAGACGAGTCAGTAATAACTAACTGTAGTACACTACTGAAAGAAATAAAGTTATTCCGTCGAATACCAAATTAGCCCTTGTCCCGCTAAAGGACAAAAACGCACACTGAGTAGCTGACATATTGAGAGAAATCAAAAACAGTAAGCGGCGTTTCAAAATGTACTGCATCTAAATTCGCTGTGGAATAAAAGAAAACGAAAGTGGAGATAGTAAGCTTAGGCTGTGAAATCCAAAGCTTAAGAGGTGTGACACTTGTTCAGCAGATGAGAAATGTTCCACTGTAACAAAGTTGAACAAATGGTCATAGCTCTTAAAGAATGCACTTTAGAGCTCAGGTTTAGTGGAAATTTTCCCTTCTTTCTGGTGCATACCACTGTCTTCCAAATACGAAAAGCAAAGAGCATACAGTAGAAGAGATTTCTTTCACAGTATCGAAGATGAATAAGTGCTTATAGATCTTAAGGTTTGCATTTTGTAGCCCATGTTAAAACCCTGAATATTGACCATATCTCCTGAGACACACTGTTGACTAACAAGAAATAAACGCTAAATATTAACTGCAGCCCTCCAAATCAAGTGGCCGACATTACGGCAGTACGAGTATATCACGAGCAATACCAAGGAAACATTGAAGCTGTTTCGACAGAAAGTTTGTTAGTACGACTGAGCTTCAATCATACATAAACTGAAGAGCCAAAGAAACTGGTACACCTGCCTAATATCGTGCAGGGCCCCCGCGAGCATGCAGAAGTGACGCAAAATGACGTGGCATAGACTCAACTAACGTCTGAGGTAGTGCTGGAGGGACTGACACCATGAATTCTAGAGGGCTGTCGATAAATCCGTAAGTGAACGAGATGGTGGAGATCTCTTCTGAACAGCACGTTGCAAGCCATCGAAGATATGCTCAATAATGTTCATGTCTTGGGAGTCTGGTGGCCAGCGGGAGTGTTTAAACTCAGAAGAGTGTTCCTGGAGCCATTCTGTAGAAGTACTGGACTTATGGGGTGCCGCATTGTCCTGGAATTGTCCAAGTCCCTCGGAATGCTCAATGGACATGAATGAATGCAGTTGACCAGACAAGATGACTTCGTATTTGTCACCTGTCAGAATCGTATCTAGACGTGTCGGGCGTCCCATATGACTCCTACTGCACACGCCCCACACCATTACAGGGCTTCCACCAGCTTGAACAGTCCCCTGCTGACCTGCAGGGTCCATAGATTCATGAGCTTGTCTCCATACCCGTACACGTCGAGCCGCTCGATACAATTTTAAACGAGACTCGTCCGACCAGGAAACAGTCCAACGTCGGTGTTGACGGGCCCAGGCGAGGCGTAAGGCTTTGTATCGTCCAATCATCAAGGGTACAAGAGAGGGCCTTCGGATCCGATTATGTTTCAATTAATGGTTTGCACGCTGACATTTGTTGATGGCCCAAAAATGTAATCTGCACCAATGGGTTGCCCCTCCGTCATATTGAACGATTCTCTTCAGTCGTCGTTGGTCCCGTTCTTGCAGGACGTTTTTCCAGCCGCAGTGACATCGGATATTTGATATTGTACCGGATTCATGATATTCACGCACATTACAGACAGAAGAAATTTACTAGCGTCAAACATAGGTCTTAATGTGAGGAAGGAATTTCTGAGAAAATACGTTTGTATATGGTGGTGAGACATGACTGTGGGACAACCGGAACAAGAGAAAATCGAAGCGATTGAAATGTGGTGTAACAGAAGAATGTTGAAAATTAGGTGAACTGAAAAGGAAAGGGATGAGGAGGTTCTACACAGAATCGTTGAGGAAAGCACCATATAGAAAACAATGACAAGAAGAAGGGACAGGGTGATGGTCGTAAGGGAAAATCACCACTTCATCGCTACCTCGGAGAGCTGTGTCCCATCGCTCGTGCGTCGACTATAATACCACGTTAAAAGTCATTGCCATTGTAGCAGTAACAGATCTAGAAACGGCGCCAGACTCTTGTTGTCTTATATACTCACTATGGACCGCAGCGCCATTTTCTGCCTGCTTACGTATCTCTGTACTTGAATACGCACGCTATACCAGTTTCTTTGGCGCATCAGTGTACTTCCAACAGCATCTACCGCAATCATACTGAGGACTCATTGCTATGTGAATGTGAAATCGCGAAGAATGTGAACTACTTGTTATTTGGATGCAAAAATGGAAGACACCACCACACAAAAATGATTCAACATCTGGTGGCGTTACAATGTTCTCTTCCGCCATCTGTGTTGTCACTCCTGCCGACAAGAGACTATAGAGCGTTCAAGGAACTCTCTCACTTTCTATATATATAAATTTAAATATTTGATTAGACGTATGCAGTCAGATAAATCATTGTTAAAATGAGATAGAAGAATCTTGTATATATGAATATACCTGTTAATTTAGACGAGAAAATACAGTCAACTACAACTAACTCTTGTAATACCCATGCAACAAGTAGGCTTTTATTGGTAGTTACTTCCAACAGTAATGTAAATATATTAATTATCTAGTCGTGTACCTTCCATCATGATTTTACCTATCCCTCTAGTTTACTCTGTCTCTCACTACTCTCTCTCTCTCTCTCTCTCCCTTTCCCTCTTTTCTGATATATATAAAACATGAAACAACAACACTTAATTGCAGGGTTCCACTCACGCGCCGGCCGCGGTGGTCTAGCGGTTGTAGGCGCGCAGTCCGGAACCGCGCGACTGCTACGGTCGCAGGTTCGAATCCTGCTTCGGGCATGGGTGTGTGTGATGTCCTTAGGTTAGTTAGGTTTAAGTAGTTCTAAGTTCTAGAGGACTGATGACCACAGTAGTTAAGTCCCATAGTGCTCAGAGCCATTTGATCGTTAGAGACGCTAAATTTCGCTAGTCATTTCTGCAGACGAATTAAAGGAGCAGCTCATTATTTTTGCAGTTGGTATATTCAGTACAATTTCGTTAATGTCTTTATTTTCTTTGAAAATGTGAACCTGCCAACTTCTGGAAAAAAAATAAGCTCACAAGCGATTTTTGAAAGGTAAATTTGGAAATCAAAATATCATGTTACAGTGGCTCATTTAGTTAAATGCAATTATGCGGTGACAGAGATCCGTGTATCGAAACAGTGGAGGACTTTTTATTTTATCTGTGAAAATTGCCGCTATGTTTCAGCGTTCCACAGAGTCCATATTGTCGACCAGTTACACAAATCATATCGGTGAAATGCGGAGTTTTGTTAACATTACGCATCACAATCCTAAAAGCTTAGGGCCTGACTAATGACAATATACTTAAGAAAAGTAGTTATCCCTGTCAGAGGAAACACAGATACAGAAAGGCATAGCGTGCCATAGATTATTTTCCCAGGTAGTTTAATATCTTCGTCCCAATGTATTCGAAAATAGAATTTTTCAGTGGAGTATTCATCATCATTTGGAAACTACAATGAAAGTATTCCTGAAAATTTTAAAATGTGATATAAGTAAGTGTCAAGCAATTTTAAGAAAATGTTGCATTTTACTGACATAAAGAAACATTTGCAAATATTGTCAGCTCAGTAGTGACTTGAGACTTGTATCTGGGAATAAATTCTTTGGTCACCTATTTTCAGTAAAAGTCTGGCACCTATAAAGTGCACAGAAACGAAGTGAGAAGTTAAATTTAGTATTAGATGTGACTTCCCTGATGTTTCACAGCAAATAACTCAGACTGGCAACAGCCCGTTTCCGTGGTGATATTTAAAATCTCAAAATCGTGTTTCATTGCAGTTCTTTAATGATACACTCCTGGAAGTTGAAATAAGAACACCGTGAATTCATTGTCCCAGGAAGGGGAAATTTTATTGACACATTCCTGGGGTCAGATACATCACATGATCACACTGACAGAACCACAGGCACATATACACAGGCAACAGAGCATGCACAATGTCGGCACTAGTACAGTGTATATCCACCTTTCGCAGCAATGCAGGCTGCTATTCTCCCATGGAGACGATCGTAGAGATGCTGGATGTAGTCCTGTGCAACGGCTTGCCATGCCATTTCCACCTGGCGCCTCAGTTGGACCAGCGTTCGTGCTGGACGTGCATACAGCGTGAGACGACGCTTCATCCAGTCCCAAACATGCTCAGTGGGGGACAGGGTAGTTGACGTACACCTTCTAGAGCACGTTGGGTGGCACGGGATACATGCGGACGTGGATTGTCCTGTTGGAACAGCAAGTTCCCTTGCCGGTCTAGGAATGGTAGAACGATGGGTTCGATGACGGTTTGGATGTACCGTGCACTATTCAGTGTCCTCTCGACGATCACCAGTGGTGTACGGCCAGTGTAGGAGATCGCTCCCCACACCATGATGCCGGGTGTTGGCCCTGTGTGCCTCGGTCGTATGCAGTCCTGATTGTGGCGCTCACCTGCACGGCGCCAAACACGCATACGACCATCATTGGCACCAAGGCAGAAGCGACTCTCATCGCTGAAGACGACACGTCTCCATTCGTCCCTCCATTCACGCCTGTCGCGACACCACTGGAGGCGGGCTGCACGATGTTGGGGCGTGAGCGGAAGACGGCCTAACGGTGTGCGGGACCGTAGCCCAGCTTCATGGAGACCGTTGCGAATGGTCCTCGCCGATACCCCAGGAGCAACAGTGTCCCTAATTTGCTGGGAAGTGGCGGTGCGGTCCCCTACGGCACTGCGTAGGATCCTACGGTCTTGGCGTGCATCCGTGCGTCGCTGCGGTCCGGTCCCAGGTCGACGATCACGTGCACCTTCCGCCGACCACTGGCGACAACATCGATGTACTGTGGAGACCTCACGCCCCACGTGTTGAGCAATTCGGCGGTACGTCCACCCGGCCTCCCGCATGCCCACTATACGCCCTCGCTCAAAGTCCGTCAACTGCACATACGGTTCACGTCCACGCTGTCGCGGCATGCTACCAGTGTTAAAGACTGCGATGGAGCTCCGTATGCCACGGCAAACTGGCTGACACTGACGGCGGCGGTGCACAAATGCTGCACAGCTAGCGCCATTCGACGGCCAACACCGCGGTTCCTGGTGTGTCCGCTGTGCCGTGCGTGTGATCATTGCTTGTACAGCCCTCTCGCAGTGTCCGGAGCAAGTATGGTGGGTCTGACACACCGGTGTCAATGTGTTCTTTTTTCCATTTCCAGGAGTGTATTTGTAATTCGTTGCCAATATGGAGAATATGCTTTGGCGTTAAACATTTCAGTCTTTATCAACTGAACAGTTTCTGAAGGTAATTCCGTATTTGCGACGTGTTTAATGCGGACTCTGAACCACGTTGCAACATGGCGGCAGTTTTTGCATTTAAAAATAAAAAAAAGAAGACTCTCGCTCTCAGTAGTTTCGAATACGAGATCTCTGTTATCGTATGACTGCAATTCTGACAGAGTTACTATGACATTAATTTCCAAATTTACCAATCACAAACCACATTTTCAGCTCATTTTTGTCCCAAAAGTGGGCATTTTCACACAAAGATAAGACATCAATAGTTTCCGTTACTGCAGTGAGTATGTCAACTGAAAAAATAACAACATGCTCCTTTAATTCGTCTGCAAAAATGGCTACTGCAGCTTAGCGTCTCTAACGATCGCAAAAATCGGTAACGCAGCCTTTGTTGTCCTCGTTACAGCGTGTACACGTCATAATGACGTCACGCTGACATTACTGGTGTGCTTAAGACACAGCCGTTCCAACACTTGACCTGTGCCTGTCCACCCCTCAGAACTGCACTCAACCGCCTTCTACGCAAGCAAGCCAAGTTTTCTCCCCCTCCCCTCGGTGGTAGTTGCAGTGCCGACGCAGGGTTGCGTCCCAAGTTCACCGCACTAGCGCTGCAGTCGTAGCGGTACCGATTTCTTCGGGTTTCACCGATGACCGACATCGTCCGATGATGGGCGACCTTTTCAAATCAGTACGCCATTACGTGCCCGCTCACAATTTAGCCGACCTCATGGCCCAAACGTACAGATGTCGGACGACAGTCGTTAAAATTCAAATCAGTTCGTTTCTTTCGGTCGGAATGGCCGACACGATACGAGAGGCGAACTCTAGCTCTCAATCTGTGGACTGAAATCGGAGGTTTATTGGAAACCACAAACAGGCAAAATGTTTATCGTAAATTTTAAGTATAGATTATAACCCCAAAAAATAATTCGTTCAAGTGAAAAGGATGGCGTATCTTATGATTAAAGTCACTGTGGTGGACCTTTTTGGAATGTGGTGGGTGGACATTAGCTGTCTAAAAATTAATTACTGTTATTGGCGTTTTAATGCCAGTAGGCATGAAGTGGTTTTCAAATGTGGAGCACGACTGTTTTTCCACTTTAGAGTGCATTAGATGTCCAGATGTATCTTATTCCAGATTTCATGTTTGTCTTTCACACATATGCTAAATGACAAACGTCATTGACGGTTAACTGACATATGTCTGCATAACTTCAAAATAATTCAGCAAAACAGATATCTAGTGCTTGCTTAGAGGTGTTATTTGAGTTCTATTTTTAAAAATCCGATACTCACATTAAAGATGGAATTCTGACACAATTACCGGTAAAACTGTAAGTTACACTTGGATGTTTGGCATCTGGCGACTACATCTTTCCAATGATTAGGCCTGTATGGCGTTCTAAAAAGTTTAGTTTCGGTGTTTATGTGTGATATTTAGGATGTTGTTTGCGATGTCCCAAAAAGTTAAGATTTTCACTCTTCCACCCCAAATACTATGAAATTTTTAATTTATTCTCTATCGAATTTTGGAGCCACGCTTCTTTCAGGTGCCCTAAAAGGCACTGTAATGTATTTGATTTTCTTTATTAAGAGCTACACTGAATCTGAAATAGTACTGCCACCAAAAATATTGTTATGTCTTTCCTCAAATCTATTGGGGCATGTGTTCAGAGAGCAGTGAAGTTTCATCTAATAGACTCTGATTATCGGAATATACACAGTGCCAGTATGACATTAATATACACTACTTTTAGAATAAAATTAGCTTTTCATTAATTAAATAATACTGCTTACTCACACACAAACATTGTCCATTCATCATACAATAGAGACATATATTTTCAGCACGTAAATTAGCCATTACGTGTTCATAAACCCACTGGCAAAACATTTCTACACCGAAGTAGCCACTCTAGCATAATAAACCGTACTCTGAACAACGTGTTTTGGAGAGATCCTTAGTGCGGCGTATCGGTGAAACTACATAGTTTCGCAATGCATGGGCGTTTCGTACAACTTGTCTGGTGATTACAATAAGCGAAGAAAGTATACAGTACTCGAAACGTTCTTTTCGAGACACATATAGCTGATTCGGCATCTTTTTAACAGCAGACGCAGCATTGCACCGCTCGTCTCTAAGCACAGGGACGTCGTGGTATACATTCCACCCGTGGGGTTTAACTTACATTCTAACCCAACATAGCCTGCTCGACCCCGCCAAAAGCTGATGACTGGGATAGGACGCCCCGTGACCAAACCGTCGTCCGATCTTATCGGGCGACTCTAGCGACGGCTTCTGACGACCGGTGTGAACGCAGCCTAAGAGCCTACGTGGCGGGAATTAAAACACTGCGACGGACGGACAAATCAGCACAACATTTAAGTGCTTTATAGTATGTTAAAGCTGTCTGGAAGATCCTGTTACTCCTCCAGTTACATAATTTCATGGTGAGTAAAGTTACGTATATTTTTCAAACGAGTAGAAAATAAAATGAATTTTATCCATAGTGGATGCTGTCGAACTCCGTGACTGTTCCTTTAAAGGGTGTAGGAAAATATCCTCTACAAGTCACAATACATGGTTATTTATTTGTCACACGACAGGTTTCGGGCTCGCTCCCATCCTCAGGTATTTATACATTCATGTAGATGTTTATATTGCTGGAGATCACTGTATAAATCTGGGTTGTATCCATTTCTACGTGCAGTTTGTTTGATAATGTTAATTTCTTTTTGTTCATCATGGGGACTGAGTGGGATTTTATGTTTTCGATTTAGTGTGGTAGCGTATATTTTTCTACACCTTCTGAATAGAGAACTGTCCGTTCACGTTAATGTAACCACCTGTGAAAAGCCTCACTAACCACTTTTGCAGCACGAGACGTGCAGGAAGAGAATCTATTAAGGTCAGGACATGGAGCCATGCCAACTATACTGCCTTGGCCAGCTGTGCCTAGGTTTCTCGTTTGAGGATCCATGGTGGCAACAGTCCGATCTAAGGGGTCCCGCGGATTCTCGACTGTTCTTTAACAACGATTTAGCAATGAAATATGCCAAAAAAACCGTACTATTGAGGTGTTATTTTACTTTCGCTACCAGTTTCCGCAGTTCTTTATGCTATCTTCAGGCACCATATGCACCTCTCAAAAATAATCGATACTGGCATAATGGAGCAATATGTTTCTCAACGTCATCCTTCGAAAACTTGAGTGCAACAACTGCGTGAACGGAGCATCTCGACTGAGTGTAAATCAGGGGAGTCTGGTGGCCAGGGGAGTATAGTAAACTCATCCTGTTGCTCTTCAACCACGCACGTACACTGCGAGCTATGTGACAGGTTGCATTTTCCTGCTGGTAGTTCAAAAAATGGCTCTGAGCACTATGGGACTTAACATCTTAGGTCATCAGTCCTCTAGAACTTAGAACTACTTCAACCTAACTAACCTAAGGACATCACACACATCCATGCCCGAGGCAGAATACGAATCACCGCATTTGTGACCCATGATGCACCGCGGTTCCAGACTGAAGCGCCTAGAACCGCTCGGACACCGGCCGGCCCTGCTGGTAGATGCCATACTAAGGAAGAATAAACAGCATGTAGGATTTGACATGATCCGCAAGGATAGATGTGTACTTTACCCGTAGTGCCTTCCAGGATGAGGAGATCACCCAGAATATGCCACGAAAATATTTCCCAAACCAGCATAACACTTCCTATTCCATCATTCCGACCATTGTTACAAGGTGTATATTTTCAGACGTTTCAAGCCGTACATGGCAATGGCCATCTGTCCGATGACCCATAAAACTTGATTCTCCTGAAAAGCCCACATTTCGCCACTCGGTGGACGGTAGTTGCGGTGAAGTTCCAGCCTCTGTTCCAGGGGAATAGCAAAAAATGGTTCAAATGGCTCTAAGCGCTATGGGACTTAACATCTGAGGTCGTCAGTCCCCTAGACTTAGAACCTAACTAACCTAAGGACATCACACACATCCATGCCCGGAGCAGGATTCGAACCTGCGACCATAGCAGCAGCGCAGTTCCGGACTGAAGCGCCTAGAACCGCTCGGCCACAACGGCCGGCGAGGAATAGCAGTCAGCATGGGTGCATGAATGACATGTCAGCTGCGGAGGACTAGGTACAGCAACGTTCACTGATTAGTCATTGAGGAGATGGTGTTGGTAGCCCCTTGGCTCATCTGGGTGGTCAGTTGCTCAACAGTTGCTCGTCTTATCGCCCGTACGAATCACCGCATTTGTGACCCATGATGCACCGCAGTTGCCTCAGCGCCGGTTTTGGATAGCCCTAATTGGTTGTGCACGGTATTCTTTAAACTTGGAGCCACACGCATACAAACTTAGCCGTTTCGGAAGTGCTTCCACCACACTTGGCTCGAAACCCAATGATCATACGCACCCCTTAGGACGTCAGATAAATCGCTCCGCTTTCGCATTACGACGACGACAGCTCTGTTTTCCACGTCTCCCGACTTTCTTTGTATACTCTCCACTGCTAGTGCTACCACGCGCCGCCTGTGAGTTGCCGTCGAACGCAGGTGGTGGTCACGTTAATGTGATTGTAACTCTTGAACAGTTAGGCCACACTTAGTTGGTTGTGCGCCATGTTGTATCTTGTGACAGGATAGGGTCTTCCACTGGTACCATCGAAAATGTGACGTTTGGAAATGATCTGAGTTTTTAATGTATTTTTTATCAATCTCATGAAAGAAAATTTGTGTTACCTTCCAACGGCTTCTTCTATATCGAAACCTACTTAACTTGTAACTGGTTTTTGAAAATGCTTCTGCTTAATTTGATTTCACTCACTACAGTAATAGTGTATCAAATACACTGTTAAATACAGTATCGTCAAGATTTTCCTATCTGTAATACTTTTAAATTGCAATAGAATTTTGTTCCTACGTGTATATTGCAACATTCTTTATATAAATATATTTCGAAGCTCTTTACTTTTACCAACAAATTTAAGTAATTTCAGAAATAAATGTGCAGCACACTGTCAGTGAGTGCTAATGCTAACTTTTGTAAATGGAAGAAGTAAACGCTTTAAATGACTATTACGGTGCTGGCTAGAGGCAAAATTCTGAAACGTACAACAGTCCGTCGCACCATTTCGCTAGTCAGTAGGTTTCTGGAGTCTGTTACGTGGTTGGAACTGCAGCACTGTACTCAAAATTAATAATTTAGTCAGTTTCTAGTGCTGTGTCTCCAGTCTGTGGTACACAGCGTTATGCACCAGCGATTCCCACCATTCAGGTACTCCAGTGGTCGTGCGAGACAGAGTTCAAATCAATCTGTTTCGGCCTGGATGGCGTTCGCAATATGGGACCGATTTCTGCTTCCGGTACAATTGTCAAAGCGGCAGGTCCGTCCGCGGCTAGAGACATCAGCTGCCGTAGGGGCTATTTTCCTCTTGTTCTGTTTCGTCCATTTTCCCCACAGCAGGACCTTCAATGTAACAAAATAGTGACCCGTATTTGCGTTTCTATCCATAAATGAATGTGTGCCTATCACACCTGAGGCTATAATTTTATTTACTATTATGTAATCAATCAGAGATCTTTGGCGTCGTGCGAAGGCCCTGTGTATTTATACATGTTTTTCGTCTTAAAATGTATTGGTTACTTTCACTTCATTACAGGCGACAATCTCTCTCAATTTTATTCCATTGTTATTAATGGTATCTTCTCCATTGTGGCCCACCAACTGGTGGACGGGTCCTTTACCTATTCCTGCATTTAGGTTCCCCGCCAAGATGAAACGGTCATTGTTGTTGACACTCAAAGCCAGGATGATTATAATACTATATCTCGTAAGAAAACTGCATCCCATCCATATGTTTCTGGTAACAAATGGCAGTTTTTAAGGCACTGCTGACATAAACATTATAAAAGATGTTTGTATTCTTCAAATTTCTTACTTATGATTTTTTGAATGTATACCTTTTTTAATGTGGTATGCTATTAGTAAATCACTTCTGTAGGATCCTGATCCTGATTGTGCCATGGAATAGCCCATTAACTGGTCATACCCATTCTTATAGTTTCACAGGATTCTGAGTGCGACAGTTTCTAGTTACCTTTGCTCAGTGCAGTTGCTAGGTGCTTTGCCGCCCTAGGCAAGAATTGAAAAATGAAATGATCGTATGGCATTTATTGGCGGGGATATCCCCTTCCGGTTCAGCCACCGTACTGCAAGTCTTTTTGGTTGACAGAACTTCGGCGACTTGCGTTGTCAGTGATGATGGACACACAACACCCAGCCCCCTGCCGGGAATCGAACCCGGGCTCCCTTGCGTGGTAGACTGTAACGCTACCGCTGCGCTACGGAGGCGGACTAACTGAAAAATGATGCTTTTTTTTTTTTTTTACTATCTTCGATCTCCCCGATATCCCCCCCCCCCATCCCCACCATCACCACCAGCATCCAGCGGCATAACAATACAAATCTCTTATTACGCTTTTATTTATTAAACTAGGGTGTCCAGATGTCCTATTTTCTGGGGTCAGTCCTCAGTTTTCATGCTATGTTCCCCATTCCTTTAAAACTGACTGATGTTCTCAGTTTCTTATTTTTGTCCTCAGTTTTTTAAATTTCCCAAAGCAATTTCAGTAGTGAAAATTTACTGAAGATTTTAAACTCAACTGATTATACTTGTGGAATCCAATTTGGCATCAGTTACTTATTTTACTCAGTTGCAGTTAAATGGACTAGTAAAGGTTTGGAACTATCATGTTTATTTCAATTTCGTACTTAGCGCTGCCGCTTTCCTTTCAGGTAGGTAGAGGCAATGTGTTTACTTTTATCAAAATACGTAACTGTTCCATTAGCTCCTGAAAACAATACGGTCATTTAACTTTTCCTCTTTTTAATTTTGTCTTCGCATTTGCTTAGTTTCTCGCTCTTTTATTTGACATTAATTTTTTTCTCTCCTTTGCCGTCCTAGGCGGCCGCCTAGTCTTGGCTAATGCCCTGACTTCGCGGCAGCTGTTTCGAATATTGTGTTTGAAATTATTTGTTACTGGACGGTATTTCTTCCTAAAGGAATCTGTAGATTGAGGTAATACATTTAGCTTTTTATGTTTGCGTGTACTAGATACCTGCAATACAGTATTTACCCCGTTCTGACAATTCGTTACCTTTTTTTGTAAATATGTTAGTTTAAAGTATATATGACGATAAAGAATGCTGTCATCGTAAGTGCAAAAAAAAAGCTTTACGTAATCTAATTTAAAAAAATTATTGTTACTTCGTCTTTCTGAAAACGTTTGGATGGAATGAAATTTAGTTCCGAGATGTGTGATTAGTGTTATCTTCATCTTGGCTAGGAATGTCATACCTTTAATAAGAGTTGGCCTGCAATGCCGTAGTGATTCTCTTCAGTTAGCTACTCTTCACACAGATGTCATTCCTGATGTTCGAAATGAATGATAGTTTTGACATGAAAATTTGGCTGCATATTAATTTTTCAACGTAAGTAATTTTTCTGTTGTTACATTTGAAATAATCTTCTGACCTTGTAGGTCATCTACTTTCTGCATTTGACGTGGTTTTTTGTTTTGTATTTCGCACAGGACCATAAACATTGTTTACGACCGAAACCATTCGGAATAAAATATAAATAAAAACATCGTTTGTGTATCCTGCATTTAATAAGGAATGAATACGTAAATCCGCTTCATTGGCGGGACAATCCATCGCCTATATATACATTCAACATAATAAACCGTGGCGGAAACGCATGTCACCCAATTAACTTTTTTATGCAAGCGTACCATTGTTTGGACTCACAACAAGCATCATCCCGTCGTGATCAAGAGACAGTGTACTATTTGTTACCAGCTTATGTTACCACCTGTCAATTACAACTGTTATCTCATTACAATAACGTACGTTGTCTTTCTTAATCCTCTTCCACTTCAGCGGCGATCTTATGCATTACAGAATAAAGTGTTTTCTGTTTCATTCTTTCATTAATGCCATCGTGACTGCCAACTCAGTTTATTACCCTACATGTATTCATTTGCAACGTTTCTTCATTAACCTTATTACACAACTGTATCCTTCGTATATTTCTTTATTAAATAAGAAAAATGTAGTTACACAGTATTCTGTAGGATAAAGTATTGACACATTAACATTCTTTCCATCAGCTGTCGAAGGTTTATTGTTAATGCCAAACGATAAAGTGTTACTTATAATTGCCGTTGCTCGTTGTTTTCTTCAGTTACACATATTTGGGCTACACAAATTGTTTCACATTCTAAGTGAATCTTTTTTGCTGTCGATCAGTGTCGCTTTTTGCCATAATACCGCCAGGTATCAGTATTCTCATTTGATGTTTACCTAATGTCTCCCGTTTAAGAAATAACACATTACATCACGTCAGTGTGCTTTACTCTGTATTTAATTCGACTTTCCTTCCATAGTTACTGAAGAATGATAAATATGACATATGCAGTTCTGAATCAATGAAGGGGAAGATAGGTACTCCAAAAAGAAAGTTAAATAATATTGCCAGTAATCTGAATGCCTGGTGGTCGTTAGTCACCTAGCATTTCCAATGGTGCAATGCCCTCTCAGGTCAGTGTTCATATTTCACTTCCTACAACGCTACAACATCGCTTTTTCTTTTGTCACCTGCTGCTTTCAAAGGCAAGTGAGGAATACTGGGTGTATTTTTGTCAGCTACTGTTCTAATCTGAGTGAATTTAAATTTACACGCAACGCACAGGTATGTTTTTATAGCGCCCACGTAATCGGAAAGTTTACCTCCAACTGAAGCATGAGAGTCAGTGACAGTTATTTCTGTTTCTGTTGATACCACGCAGACTTTGTTTACAGTGACGGAACAGTTTGCGTCACTTCACAAATGCTACGTACTCTCTTTTTTTCCAGTCACACTGCAGTTTAACGTTGGATTTAATCCTCTGGGTAAATTTCGTGCCACTAGTTATCACAGTTTCGTCAATACCTTCGTTAAAATGCCTTACTTTTTGCGACTCCTCTCTAATTTTGTTAATGACACTTGCACTGTCCTAGCTAATGGATTCTACACTCCTGGAAATTGAAATAAGAACACCGTGAATTCATTGTCCCAGGAAGGGGAAACTTTATTGACACATTCCTGGGGTCAGATACATCATATGATCACACTGACAGAACCACAGGCACATAGACACAGGCAACAGAGCATGCACAATGTCGGCACTAGTACAGTGTATATCCACCTTTCGCAGCAATGCAGGCTGCTATTCTGCCATGGAGACGATCGTAGAGATGCTGGATGTAGTCCTGTGGAACGGCTTGCCATGCCATTTCCACCTGGCGCCTCAGTTGGACCAGCGTTCGTGCTGGACGTGCAGACCGCGTGAGACGACGCTTCATCCAGTCCCAAACATGCTCAATGGGGGACAGATCCGGAGATCTTGCTGGCCAGGGTAGTTGACGTACACCTTCTAGAGCACGTTGGGTGGCACGGGATACATGCGGACGGGCATTGTCCTGTTGGAACAGCAAGTTCCCTTGCCGGTCTAGGAATGGTAAAACGATGGGTTCGATGACGGTTTGGATGTACCGTGCACTATTCAGTGTCCCCTCGACGATCACCAGTGGTGTACGGCCAGTGTAGGAGATCGCTCCCCACACCATGATGCCGGGTGTTGGCCCTGTGTGCCTCGGTCGTATGCAGTCCTGATTGTGGCGCTCACCTGCACGGCGCCAAACACGCATACGACCATCATTGGCACCAAGGCAGAAGCGACTCTCATCGCTGAAGACGACACGTCTCCATTCGTCCCTCCATTCACGCCTGTCGCGACACCACTGGAGGCGGGCTGCACGATGTTGGGGCGTGAGCGGAAGACGGCCTAACAGTGTGCGGGACCGTAGCCCAGCTTCATGGAGACGGTTGCGAATGGTCCTCGCCGATACCCCAGGAGCAACAGTGTCCCTAATTTGCTGGGAAGTGGCGGTGCGGTCCCCTACGGCACTGCGTAGGATCCTACGGTCTTGGCGTGCATCTGTGCGTCGCTGCGGTCCGGTCCCAGGTCGACGGGCACGTGCACCTTCCGCCGACCACTGGCGACAACATCGATGTACTGTGGAGACCTCACGCCCCACGTGTTGAGCAATTCGGCGGTACGTCCACCCGGCCTCCCGCATGCCCACTATACGCCCTCGCTCAAAGTCCGTCAACTGCAAATACGGTTCACGTCCACGCTGTCGCGGCATGCTACCAGCGTTAAAGACTGTGATGGAGCTCCGTATACCACGGCAAACTGGCTGACACTGACGGCGGCGGTGCACAAATGCTGCGCAGCTAGCGCCATTCGACGGCCAACACCGCGGTTCCTGGTGTGTCCGCTGTGCCGTGCGTGTGATCATTGCTTGTACAGCCCTCTCGCAGTGTCCGGAGCAAGTATGGTGGGTCTGACACACCGGTGTCAATGTGTTCTTTTTTCCATTTCCAGGAGCGTATATTACAGATATCACTACTGCGTTCACGTATTTTTTCGGTCATTAAATTAATATGCACAATCTGAGGTGAAAGTTAAGTACTGCTGAAATCACAATTTTTTACTTGACAGATTCGCTAATTTCAGCGTTAAATGTTTCAGTGCAAATCTCACCCATGTTTTTCTCACCTATATTAGATGATACTACATTAACATTCTCACTGTTAAGTTTAATTAGTTCTTCACGCACTGACACAGTAGCGGAATGCTTACTTTGATCATTTATGTCAGATGTTTCATTAACATTGCTCTGTACACTAAGTACTTAATTACGATTTTCAGCTTGTGCATCTATCCTATCGTTCATTTCATGTTTAAGCTCACTCAGATTCTTAAACAATTATTTCGTTTTTTCATGAATACCCTTGATAATGTTGTAATTTTTGGCTTTCAGCTTAGTGACCTTTAGACTTAATGCCTTGAGGTTGGTATTAAGCTTATCCTGGCACTCCTTCAGTTTTCTTTGTCCTGCGTTAACATTTTGTACTTTATTTTTCAACTCACCCTTAGCCTATTTTTGCTCGTGTACTAATCAATTTAACATCTCCATCACCGCTTGCATCTGACTGTAATGCCCAACATTACTTTGTTCACTGTTTCTCATTTGGCAAGATAACAGCACATACAGAACAATGGCTTAATCTGTGCGCTTCTACTGTCGGCTCATTTGAAATGCCGGTGTCAGACAGATTCTGCTTCTCTGGCATCTTTATTCCATTCTAACTCGTCACTGTGGTCAGGCCCGATATAATGTTCCTTTTCCGTACAATTATTTAAAACAGAACCCACATTTTCATGAATATTATTTCCAAGATCATTGTCGTTTGTAGCTGATCTGAAGGATCACAGCCGACGTCGTCAGTTCGTAGTTATTCTTGTTGATGATCTAAAGGATAGTCGCTACTGTGATTAATTTGCGATCCTTCCCCACTTCGAAGATTATACCTTCTCTTTCCTTCGCTATCTGTTTTACAGTTAGAAAATTTACAAACTTTATATAAGCGCTTGTCACTACAGCAGTTATTACACTATACACTGCAACTGCCTTCGGATTACTCAGACCCTTTCACTAGCCACTGCATACATTAAACTACGCTGAGCAGGCCTGACATTAATTTGCTTTATTCTGTATACTGCCACCGAGAATAACTGCTCGCTGCCGTTGCTGAATCTGGCGTGACGTACTGCCTACTAGAGGTTCCTGTGTCATTGCAACCGCTGTGTGTCCAGTTCGCTGCGGCCAGGGTGCTGGATTTCGCACCTGTTGTGGTCGGCCGCTTCGCAAGTAGCTCCATTGCGCTATCTCCTGCGTCACATCGTCTCACAGCCCGATGAAAGCAGTATAAGCGCACACGTAATTCAAGGAGAGCGCAAACGAGTTTTGTTTAACGGTGCTTTGCATACACTGATATAATTTCATCTCTTAGCTGAACTCATACTGTGTACTCAACATTAAGCAACTAATATTCATAGAATCAGTTCCACGCAGTTCGGACACAGTTCAAATATAATCTAATCGCACTTCAGATATCAGTATAACGCATCAAACAGTCCTAACACTGTTTACTGTTGTCGTTTCGATAGTTCGCAGGCCCAACTACTACACTGATTCGCCAAAAATACTAGTATAACCAAGCGTATTAAAACATAGAGATATGTAAACAGGCATAGTAAGACGCTGCGGTGGACAACGCATATGTAAAACAACAAGTGTCTGGCGCTATTTTTAGATCGGTTACTGCTGCCACAATGGCAGGTTATCAAGTGAGTTTGAACGTGGTGTTACAGTCATCGCACGAGCGATGGGATACAGCACCTCCGAGGTAGCGACGAAGTGGGGATTTTACCGTACGAACATTTCACGAGTGTACCGTGAATATCACGAAACCGATAAAACATCAAATCTCTGACATCGCTACGGCCTGAAAAAGATCCTGCAAGAACGGGACCAACTACTGTGAAGAGAATCATTCAAGGTGACAAAAGTGCAACCCTTCCGCAAATTGTTGCATATTTCAGTTGTAAGTAGGCTGTTTAGATTTTTATATTGGTAACGCCGCCGCCACGTAGCGGTCTCTGTATGAAAATAAAATCACTGGCTGTGCTGTGTGCAGTCTGTGGCTAGTTTGCATTGTTGTCTGCCATTGTAGAGGGGCAGCTGGATGTTAACAGCGCGTAGCGTTGCGCAGTTGGAGGTGAGCCGCCAGCAGTGGTGGATGTGGGTAGAGAGATGGCGGAGTTTTGATAATTTGTAATACTGGATGTCAATTATGAATATTAAGGTAAATACATTGTTTGTTCTCTATTAATATCTTTCATTTGCTAACTATCCCTATCAGTAGTTAGTCCCTTCAGTAGTTTGAATCTTTTCTTTAGCTGGCAGTAGTGGCGCTCGCTGTATTGCAGTAGTTCGAGTAACGAAGATTTTTGTGAGGTAAGTGATTTCTGAAAGGTATAGTATAAAGTTACTCAGGGCCATTCTTTTGCAGGGATTTTTGATAGTCAGATTGCGTTGCGCTAAAATTATTGTGTGCCAGGTTAAGCACAGTCTTGTATAAATTGTTCAAAGGGGACGTTTCACAGTGCTGGGCGATCAAGAAGTGTCAGCGTGTGAACCATTCAACGAAACATCATCGATACGGGCTTGCGGATCCGAAGTCCCTTTCTTGTACCCTTGAAAACTGCACGATACAAAGTTTTACGCCCAGTCTGGACCCGTCAACACCGACATTGGACTGTTGATGACTGGATACTGATCGAACGAGCCTTGTTTCAAATTGTATCGAGCGGATGGAGTTGGAGTGATACGGGACCCTGATACGCCTAGATACGACTCTGACAGGTGACATGTACAGTCATGCTCAAAAGTATCCGAATGACCTGAATTGCATTTCGCCTGATTCGCATGCAACCGGCATAACGCAGCTGTCTAGCAGGTCCTCTAACCGCTCCTTAGTACAGTTGTTTGACTATTGAAAACGGTTCCAACAAGTCACCACTAGAAAACACTGCTCTGTATCGTAGTAACTCAAGATGTAAGGTAAAACTACGATGCTACAAACATCAGGGAACACCTTATCACAGATAAGACTGTCCTTAAGGCTTGTAAGCTCACATTTATTACAATAAATGACATACCTGAAATGTCACCTCTCTCATTAATACGTCAGATAGGTAATGCACGTAGTAAGTTCGTCGTATTCATGATTTCCTCTTCAAAGTAACATACCGAACTTATTATTTAACAAAAAATTACATTAAAAATTTAAGTTATTCACGAGCAGCTAGTTGAGAATATGTATGAACTTCAAATGACACGACGAACCGTCTCGTTCTGCGTATGGACTCAAACCCAGGTCATGCAGACTTAGCAAAGATTTCGTGACTGACGGAAACTAACAGTCATTCCTGATAAGGCATACAGAGAGTGATATACCTCGATTTTAGACAGTATCAGTTAGCAAATATCAACTTTAAGTTACATAACGCATACATTTTTAACGGACGCGAGTTCCTAACCAGCATCTATTGTCCCTGTTAACGAACTACGAGAGATGTTACATATTGCTTCTTCACAAGTAACTTACTTGAAATGCCGTGAGGTAAAGCTTTGTGTTGACAGGGATTCGAACCCAGAACCTAATCGGATTGATATCGAAGCTCAGTCAACTGTGACATATTGGATTTTCGCGGCAGTAGCTAGATGTTTTAACTGAAATGACGAGACGAAACATTAATTTTTTCCTTCCCAGGATTCCAACCGGCACCTATCGCTGTTATATTCTAGAGAAAACGAACGTTAAATATGGGTTTGTTGCACCAGCAGCGACATGTGAGCATGTTTGAACTAGAAATAATATGACGAAGAGTTTGGTGGGAATAGAGCCCCACACATATCGTTGTTGACTACACACAAACAGACGTCAGCTACCGAATTTTTTTCCACCAGCTGCTCGGAATAACATCTTGAACTTACAGTCATCTCGCAAAAAGTTCTGTGTCTCACTGGTAGTTAAAAACCTCAGATATAGTTAGTGTTGGCAACGAATGAAAATACATAAAAATCTAAATTGTTACCCACCAGCAGATAGGTGTTCTCATGGTAGAGCTTGATAATACATAATGAAGTCTTTAGTGCCATGCCAGGATTCGAACCCATTTACACGTAATATGTGGATATGTTGCGGAATCTGCAGTTTTGAACAAACAACAAATTGTAGCCGAGCTGTATTGTGACGAAGGGATCAAATTCCGCGTTAAGGGCGGTCTGAGTTGCATTCCCAGTTCAGCACCAATTTTATCGACATACAGAAACTCAGATAGAAGATGGAATAAGTGTCCTGTGACCATACATAGCGTTTGTTTTGTCAATATAAATAAATAACTGGTATAAGAATGGTTACTGGTGGTAGAATTTCTACATGTCACCACTCCAGACTTTACTGTGGTTCAACCTAACGTTTACTTGGTAGAGAAGGAACTATATCTTCTTCAACTGGTGTAGCGAAAAGAGAATGGAATCTTTCTCTCCCTATCTAAAATCATTGAGAGAAGTGGGAATCGAAACCAGACCATAGGTATAAGTTCCTATCATCAGTCCAACAGACCACCAAATCATCTTGTGACTCATTTTTCTATCATAACGCTGTTGCGCCACACTGGATGAGAATTCTGACACATAGGCTCCCTGTAGTAATTTGCAGCATGTTCAGTAAATTCATTTACTTGGTTGACCGAATCACCATGAACTAGCCGCCTCGGCTACCCAGTGCATACATTTGACTATATTTTGTTTTCATCGAAATAAAATCACGTAACTGCCACCTACACGAACTGGCAACAATGTAGAATGCAGAAATTCAAATAGGAAGAGTTCCTTTCCACTTGAGCTATTCTATTGCACTATCTGTTTGCTGTTCAGTGCAAAAGAAAAGCTGTAACTGTTTGTCTCTCAAAAGTCAAGACCCGGCCATATACAGGGCTATTACAAATGATTGAAGCGATTTCATAAATCCACTGTAGCTCGATTCATTGTCATATGGTCACGACAAACTACAGATACATAGAAAAACTCATAAAGTTTTGTTCGGCTGAAGCCGCACTTCAGGTTTCTGCCGCCAGAGCGCTCGAGAGCACAGTGAGACAAAATGGCGACAGGAGCCGAGAAAGCGTATGTTGTGCTTGAAATGCACTCACATCAGTCAGTCATAACAGTGCAACGACACTTCAGGACGAAGTTCAACAAAGATCCACCAACTGCTAACTCCATTCAGCGATGGTATGCGCAGTTTAAAGCTTCTGGATGCCTCTGTAAGGGGAAATCAACGGGTCGGCCTGCAGTGAGCGTGCGGGCAAGTTTCACGCGTAGTCCGCGGAAGTCGACGAATAAAGCAAGCAGGGAGCTAAACGTACCACAGCCGACGGTTTGGAAAATCTTACGGAAAAGGCATTTCTTAAACAGGAGATTGGAAAACCGATGGATCGGTCGTGGTGGAGATCATGATCAGCAATTCATGTCATGGCCTCCACGCTCTCCCGACTTAACCCCATGCGATTTCTTTCTGTGGGGTTATGTGAAAGATTCAGTGTTTAAACCTCCTCTACCAAGAAACGTGCCAGAACTGCGAGCTCGCAGCAACGATGCTTTCGAACTCATTGATGGGGACATGCTGCGCCAAGTGTGGGAGGAACTTGATTATCGGCTTGATGTCTGCCGAATCACTAAAGGGGCACATATCGAACATTTGTGAATGCCTAAGGAAACTTTTTGAGTTTTTGTATGTGTGTGCAAAGCATTGTGAAAATATCTCAAATAATAAAGTTATTGTAGAGCTGTGAAATCGCTTCAATCATTTTTAATAACCCTGTACGTTATCTCACAGCGCTGTGGAATGCGGATGTTCCGGAGGAATTGTTGTTGAGCTCTGGATCTGTTGTAGCTACGTGTCAGCTAATAGCGTAGATAAGATGTCGTGAATTCGAATAAATTTACTGCTACATTTTTTAAAACTCAATTCTGCTGCCTGCTGATGTTATCAATCTAATGGAACTTTGAACATAATTCCCTTCGCTTCTCAACCCAAAGTAGTCGCATGTAGTAAAAGGGCCAACTTCTGCAACATTTTGTTCTTTTCAGGTTTAATAGAGAGCCAGGCAGCAGATGCATCTCTAAGATGTGTAGGGAGACAGCATCGTGCCATAATATGTCAGAAAAGTATTGTGTACATTAGCTGTCGTGTGGTAGTGGCATTTTATTCTTCTCCAAACCTTGTTTGACAGCTTTAACTCAGACCAAGTTTTCTACATGCTTGCAATCAATGAACTGCATGTGCATTGTCTGACTTTTATAGATAACATCAGAGAATTCGCATATATCGTTGATGATTAATTATTCTGTCATGTTTACTATTGTTTTAGGAACACTAAAGGAAACCTTACGAAAACTGTGCACTGTATTATGAGAAATGGAATAAAACTACCCATGATAACCTTACGACGAAAGTCTGTTTTAATAAAACTGAGAATCTGTAGACAAGCGTGCCGCTATCGATACGAATTAGTAAAATACTACTCACTTAGATTTGATTGGGTTTGTGTTTAATTGGAATGCTGTTTCATACTCAAGAGGTATGCAAATGTGGCATTTCGTAACATAGTTATGTACTCCTGGAAACCCAAAATTTGCTTGTCAGCAGTGGAAAGAGTCGTTACCTATTGTGCAGCATTGTAAGTTTTTCACCATTTCACTATGATCCGAAAGTATTTTCTAGTGATTTCCATATAGATGTTTGAGCTGACTGCTTGTAGTTCTTTCACAGAAGGGATAAAAATGTTACAGTCAGTGAGACTGGAACTGCGAACCACAACTGCGCTTTATCACAGGTCAGCATGTTACCACAGAGCTGGCGAAGGGGTACGTGTCTTAGTTTCCTCTTATGAGGCCAATAGTGGCTACAACTCGTAAACCGCTATTTAAAGGACGAGATTAGTTGCGATTTCTACCTGCAACGACTTTCCTGGGCGAAAAAACGTGAATTTACAATCTTTTGTTACACCTCAAGCGATAATAACTCAGATTATTCTACGGAAATGACAGGTAAAATCAAGTGAACCTTGAAGCTTAATTCCGTGCAAACCAGGAAGTAACTTGTCGATAACAGAGTTGCCAAATATACGTTGCCTTGTTGCCAAATCTCAGTTACAGTACCAGCAGGAAGAAGACGAACCGATGTGATCCTACAGCAGGTCGGGAAGTGACCACAGCTGGTGTCTCGAAGTCGCGACTGCTACGGCCTGGAATACGTAATGCGTCATGCGCATTTCTGTAACTAGGTTTAGGGACTGGAGCGTAGTTACTAATAATACTCAGCACTGACTGCAAACTAAGCATCATAAATCAGTAACTGTCATAGTTGTTTTTATATTTCTTTCGTAAGTGAACTCAAAACTAAGAAACTCATTCACAGGCGTTTTCGTGCCTCGCCGATAGTCGAGCACAACAAACACATAAAAATAAAAAAAGAGTGTGTGTGTGTGTGTGTTTGAGAGAGGAGAGCAGTGCGGAGTGGAGGAGACATCAAATCCTCTTAGTGGCTCGACTCAGTAAGTTGTGTTAATGGTCATAGGTCTCAGCTTTCTGACTACCAAGCTGCTTCGCAAAGCCAGTGTGTCTGAATAAATTCGAATTGACCGTCACGATACAAATTTCAATATTGTTCTTCACTTAAGACTCACAAGCCAGGGTGATAAGCGTGAAAGATATCAACCTCTTGATTACTATAGGGCCTTTATGCTAAATTTCCACAGCAGCATTAGGAACTCTGAAGACATTTGCTAACAGCGGCTCTAGCAAATTACTTTTTCTCTGTGTAGCTTCAGATCGAGCCAAATGAGTGAACTGCGTATTTTCCGGTGAGAAAGAGCACTGGCAAAGTCTTAGCTACATTAGCTTACTTAAACTGGTGTCACTCTGAGCTAGAATTTATGGTCAGCGACTAAGTGTAAGGTCAATGTGTCGGATGCGAGTTTTGCAACTGTGAAATACTTTCCTACATTATTGAGGCGAATATTAAATTTAAACTAACACTGCGAAAACGTTTTACTTCGATAGCTTAGAATGAAAATGTTTCTGTTTATTTCAAAAGAAAACAATTGATTTTCTAAAACATTGTCTGTTATACATAACTTGAAACAGGTCATGTCGACCAAATCATGTGGAAGAACTGACAGCGACGTATATCGGAAAGCAGTAAGATCTTTTGCCTTTTGGTTTGTCAGTACTCGATAACCATTTCTAGGCTCAAGTAAATGAAGAAAGGCAGCGCGTTTTTGTTATCAAGTAACGTCTTCGTCAATTACTTTAGTTTTAATGTAATCTACGAGTAATTGCTGATGTTTGATATTAACTTGAAAAGGATTCCGTAGACAGGGAAAGAACCTGTTATTGTGATACTACTTCTATAGTGACCAAAAGGCATTAAATGATCTTCAAGCACATGTGTTCCAGCAGCGGTATGAATAAAATGATAGTAATAATGACAGTAATAATCGAATTATTCGGTAACTTCACACTTCACAGTGGATTTTTTGTGAAAAACCAAAATGGTTTCGCATCGAGCCATCAAGCCTATGATGCCTAGAAGAGTCTTTACATCCTCCTGACATGAGAATAGCATAATCTCCGCGTCAGAAGCTTGCTTCTACTTAACCATCTAATTGACTCGCATTTTTTCCACCATGACTAATTTTGTAAGCTAAGCACATAATCCGTTACAGCACACTCCTGGGGCTGGGAAATGTGGCCACAATGGTCTGGTGGAACGACCTATCACAGGTGCAATGCGTGGGTTCAGACGTTTACTTTTAAGAGGCACAAACAGATTTAGTTTAACTCTAGTGACCTCAAGAGAAAGACGTTATAATCCAGAATCCGCATTAAACATCACGTTACTTCATTACCAACTGGACAGAGCCGGTTTACGTTGGGAAATGACATATCACAAGTCATGGTAAACAGAAATACAGTCGTCAGTATACTTACTTACATTAGAAAATTTTATTTTATTTTATGAACCGATAGCCATTTAAAGGAACAGGGCTCTTATTTTACTTGCACTTGATTGAACTAGAGACGCCGAAAAATTTGGTGCTGGACTGTGATTCGAATTCGTGTCTCCTCTTTCGAGGATCTGAATCTCTTGGAACAGTATAGTTCAATCATTTCATTCCTTCTCCTAAGACTGCAATCTTCTGTAGATCTCCTCCAAAGGTAAGTATGTGGGTCTGAACCCTGATCCAGTACAAAAATATTCGTAATTTCATTTCAAGCTCTATCAAGTGCACACCCACCTGCTAGTGAAAATTAACACGCATTTTTAATGTCTGTTCATGTGTTGCCAACAATCGTAACAGGTGTCGTTATTTCTGGTCAAACACGCACACATCTTCCTGTTGGTGAGTAAGCAACTGATACTTAGCTATATTCGTGTATGCACGGTAGGTGTGCAGTTCGATTGTCGCTTAGGCACAAAAGTTTGTATCCTTATTTTAGATTCAACACCTAGCGGCTCGTAAGAAAAACTGATACGTAACATTTGATTTTTCGTAGTTAACAATCCGATTACGTGTTGGCTTCGCATCTCCGTCACAGAACTTCACATCATGCACTTCATCTTTAAATGCATGCACACTTTGTTACTTCAGGATGGAGGTATAGCAGACATCTTTCGTGGTTAGCTAACAGGGACGAAAGCGTTTTGATTGGAGTCAGGGTTTATTAGAAAAATTGTCGTCTTTTATTTCCAAGTTTAGATTTGGCTACTGGTATTGGCAAAAATTTCGGTAATTCATGACTCTTCATGGCTAGTCATCAATATGATGTGATCATATTAGATTAATTCTTGTTCCACATATCATGAATACGACATTTCGTCATGATGTGGAATGTGTCATTTCAACGAAAGACTTCTTTACATCCCATGATTCAATTTCTTTACAACAACTGTTTACACGTTCTCTCTCATTTTTTTCATTTCTCTCTCTCTCTCCCTCAAAGACACACACACACACTCATTTTTTATTTTTATTTGTTGGTTGTGCTCGACTATCTGCGAGGCACGAAAACGCCTCTGAATGAGTTTCTTAGTTCTGAGTTCACTTACGAAAGAAATATAAAAACAACTATGACAGTTACTGATTTATGATGCTTGGTTTGCAGTCAGTTATGAGTATTATTAGTAACTACGCTCCAGTGCCTAAACCTAGTTACAGAAATGCGAATCAGACGCATTACGTATTCCAGGCCGTAGCAGCCGCGACTTGGAGACACCAGTTATGGTCACTTCCCGACCTGCTGTAGGATCACATTGGTTCGTCTTCTTCCTCCTGGTACTGTAACTGAGATTTGGCAACAAGGCAACGTATGTTTGGCAACTCTGTGATCGACAAGTTACTTCCTGGTTTGCACGGAATTAAGCCTCAAGCTTCACTTGATTTTACCTGTCATTTCCGTTGAATAGTCTGAGTTATTAACGCTTGAGGTGTAACAAAAGATTGTAAATTTACGTTTTTCAGCCCAGGAAAGTCGTTGCAGGTAAAATCGCAACTAATCTCGTCCTTTAAATAGCGATTTACGAGTTCTAGCCACTATTGGTCTCGTAAGACGAAACCTAGATGCACGCTTCTTCTCTAGCTCTGTGGAAGCATGCTCACCTGTGAGAAAGCGTCTGTTATGGTTTGCGGTTCCAGTCTTGCTGACTGTAGCGTTTTTATCCCTTCTGCGAAATATCTACAAGCAGTCAGATCACACATCGATAAGGAAATCGCAAGAAAATACTTTCGGTTCATAGTGCAATGGTGAAAAACTTACAATGCTTTACAACAGGTAACGCCTCTTTCCGCTGCTGACAAGCAAATTTTGGGTTTCTAGGAATACATAACTATATTTGTGAAATGCCACATTTGCATAACTCTTGAGTATGACACACTGTACCAATTAAACACAGACCCAATCAAAATCTAAGTGAGAAGTATTTTACTAATTCGTGTCGATCATCTCCGTAACGCTTTCACGATTACTAAATGATCCTGTAACGAAGCGCGCTGCTCACCGTTGGATCTTCTCTATCTCTTCTATCAACCCTATCTGGTACGGATCCCACTCTGCTGAGCAGTATTCAAGCAGTGGGCGAACAAGCGTACTGTAACCTACTGAACATTTATTGATTACATGCATGTAGAAAACTTGTTCTGAGTTAAAGCTGTAAAAACAAGGTTTGAAGAAGAATAAAATGCCACTACCACACGACAGCTAATGTAGAAAATAATCTGTGTAGGTGGCAGTTACGTGATTTTATTTCGATGATTACAAAATAGAGTCAAATGTATGCACTGGGTAGCCGAGGCGGCTAGTTCATGGTGATTCGGTCAACCAAGTAAATGAATTTACTGAACATGCTGCGAATTACTACAGGAAGCCTGTGTGTCAGAATTCTCATCCAGTGTGGCGCAACAGCGTTATGATAGAAAAATGAGTCACAAGATGATTTGGTGGTCTGTTGGACTGATGATAGGAACTTATACCTATGGTCTGGTTTCGATTCCCACTTCTCTCAATGATTTTAGATAGGGAGAGAAAGATTCCATTCTCTTTTCGCTACACCAGTTGAAGAAGATATAGTTCCTTCTCTACCAAGTAAACGTTAGGTTGAACCACAGTAAAGTCTGGAGTGGTGACATGTAGAAATTCTACCACCAGTAACCATTCTTATACCAGTTATTTATTTATATTGACAAAACAAACGCTATGTATGGTCACAGGACACTTATTCCATCTTCTATCTGAGCTTCTGTATGTCGATAAAATTGGTTCTGAACTGGGAATGCAACTCAGACCGCCCTTAACGCGGAATTTGATCCCTTCGTCACAATACAGCTCGGCTACAATTTGTTGTTTGTTCAAAACTGCAGATTCCGCAACATATCCACATATTACGTGTAAATGGGTTCGAATCCTGGCATGGCACTAAAGACTTCATTATGTATTATCAAGCTCTACCATGAGAACACCTATCTGCTGGTGGGTAACAATTTAGATTTTTATGTATTTTCATTCGTTGTCAACACTAACTATATCTGAGGTTTTTAACTACCAGTGAGACACAGAACTTTTTGCGAGATGACTGTAAGTTCAAGATATTATTCCGAGCAGCTGGTGGAGAAAAATTCGGTAGCTGACGTCTGTTTGTGTGTAGTCAACAACGATATGTTCAAATGGTTCAAATGGCTCTGAGCACTATGGGACTCAACATATTAGGTCATAAGTCTCCTAGAACTTAGAACTACTTAAACCTAACTAACCTAAGGACATCACACACACCCATGCCCGAGGCAGGATTCGAACCTGCGACCGCAGCAGTCCCGTGGTTCCGGACTGCAGCGCCAGAACCGCTAGACCATCGCGGCCGGCCAACAACGATATGTGTGGGGCTCTATTCCCACCAAACACTTCGTCATATTATTTCTAGTTCAAACATGCTCACATGTCGCTGCTGGT
Organism: Schistocerca cancellata; assembly: GCF_023864275.1. Classification (NCBI taxonomy): domain Eukaryota; kingdom Metazoa; phylum Arthropoda; class Insecta; order Orthoptera; family Acrididae; genus Schistocerca; species Schistocerca cancellata. The sequence goes on from NC_064627.1 coordinate 155,431,394, forward strand.
GCAACAAACCCATATTTAACGTTCGTTTTCTCTAGAATATAACAGCGATAGGTGCCGGTTGGAGTCATGGGAAGGAAAAAATTAATGTTTCGTCTCGTGATTTCAGTTAAAACATCTAGCTATAGCCGCGAAAAACCGATGTGTCACAGTTGACTGTGCTTCGATATCAATCCGATTAGGTTCTGGGTTCGAATCCCTGACAACACAAAGCTTTACCTCACGGCATTTCAAGTAAGTTACTTGTGAAGAAGCAATATGTAACATCTCTCGTAGTTCGTTAACAGGGACAATAGATGCTGGTTAGTAATTCGCGTCCGTACAAAATGTTTGCATTATGTAACTTAAAGTTGGTATTTGCTAACTGATACTGTCTAAAATCGAGGTATATCACTCTCTGTATGCCTTATCAGGAATGACCGTTAGTTTCCGTCAGTCACGAAATCTTTGCTAAGTCTGCATGACCTGGGTTTGAGTCCATATGCAGAACGAGACGGTTCGTCGTGTCATTTGAAGTTCATACATATTCTCAACTAGCTGCTCGTGAATAACTTAAATTTTTACTGTCATTTTGTCTTAAATAATAAGTACGGTACGTTACTTTGAAGAGGAAATCATGAATACGACGAACTTACTACGTGCATTACCCACCTGACGTAATAATGAGAGTGGTAACATTTCAGGTATGTCATTTATTGTAATAAATGTGAACTTACAAGCCTTAAGGACAGTCTTATCTGTGATAAGGTGTTCCTTGATGTTTGTAGCATCGTAGTATTACTCTACATCTTGAGTTACTTCGATACAATGCAGTGTTTTTTAGTGGTGACTTGTTAGAACCATTTGCAACAGTCAAACGACTGTACGAAGGAGCGATTAGAGGACCTGCTAAACAGCTGCTTTATGCCGGTTGCATGCGAATCAGGCGAAATGCAATTCAGGTCGTTCGGATACTTCTGAGCACGACCCGACGTAAGCATCCTATCTCATCACCTGCATCCATTCATGTCCATTATGCATTCCGACAGACTTGGGCATTCCAGCAGGGCAATTCGACACCCCACACGTCCACAATTGCTACAGAGTGGCTCCGGTAACACTCTTCTAAGGTTAAACACTTCCGCTGGCTGCCAGACTCCTCAGACATGACCAGTATTGAGCATATTTTGAATGCCTTGCAACGTGCTGTTCAGAAGAGATCCCCAACTCAACGTACTCTCACGGATATATGGACCGCCCTGCAGGATTCATGGTGTCACTTTAATCTACACAATGTTAGGTAGGTGTACCTGTTTCTTTGGCTCTTCAGTGTATTGACGTTTAGAGACTCACCACTTGAATAAAACGTTATCAAAAGAAAATAACCTTCAAGGAAATTACAGCCGGTGATGGGATGTATGGTGTTGTGAAAGGAAAAGGGTGACAGGTGTAGGGGATTGGGGGGGGGGGGCTGGAGCGAGAAAATGCTCCATATGAAAATGAGTTTCATTGAATGGCCACCAGCAAAATGTTAACTCAGGGAAGTTCTGAAAACGAAGATTTTAGTTTCGGTCCAAATCAACAGTTCATTCACACATTAATTCTTCTTTCACTTACCTTCATCCTTGCTATCACGAATAACATAAATTTCTCCATTTCTAACGGAAATGCAGGACGTGCGAGGGTGCTGAACGTATTCCAGTCTCTGTCTTCCTGTACAGTTTTTTCCCTCTACAGCTCCCTCTAGTACCACGGAAGCCAGTCCCTGTTGTCCGTAACAGATTTCCTATCATCCTGCCCCTTCTGCTTGTGAGTGTTTTCCACATATTCCTTTCCTTTCCAATTCTGCGCGCAGAACATCCTCATTCGTTACCTTATCAGTCCACCTAACTTTCAACAGTCGTTGCACGACATCTCAAATCCTTGGATTTTCTTCTGTTGCGGTTTTCCCACCGTCCATGTTTCACTACCATACAATACTCACTACCATACAATACTCTGCTCAAAAATTTCTTCCTCAAATTAGGGCCTATGTTTGATACTAGTAGAGTTCCCCTTTCTGCCATTGCTAGTCTGCTTTTGATGTCCTCCTTGCTCCGTCCATCACTGGCTATTTTGCTGCCTAGGTAGCAGATTTCCTTAACTTCATCTACTTTCTTGAACATCAATCCTGATGTTAAGTTTCCCACTGTTCTCATTTCTGCTGCTTCTCATTACTTTCATCTTTCTTCGGTGTACTCTCAGTCTGTATTATGTACTCATTACACTGTTCATACCATTCAGCAGATAATGTAATTGTTTTTCACTAGCAATGTCATCAGCGAATCGTATCATTGCTATCCTTCAACCTTGAATTTTAATTCCAATCCTGAACTTTTTTTTTATTTCCATCATTGCTTCTTCGATGTACAGATTGAACAGTAGGGGCAAAAGACTACAACCCTGTCTTACACCGCTTCTAATCCGAGCACTTCGTTTGTAGACGTCCACTTTTATTATTCCCTCTAGGCTCTTGTACGTATTGTGTAGTACCCGTCCCTCCCTATCGCTTACCCCTATTTTTCCCCAATTTCGAACATCTTGCACCATTTTACATTGTCGAACGCTTTTTCCATGTCGATAAATCCTAAGGATTTTTCTTTGGTCTTGCTTCCATTATCAAGCGAAACGTCTGAATGGCCTCTCTGGTGTCTTTACCTTTCTTAAAGGCAAACTGATCGTTATCTAACACATCTTCAATTTGCTTTCCTGTTCATCTATATATTATTCTTGTAAGCAACTTGGATGCATGAGCTGTTAAGCTCATTGTCCGATGATTCTCGTATTTGTCAGCTGTTGCAGTCTTCGGAATTGTGTGGATAATATTTTTCCGAAAGTCAGATGGTATGTCGCCAGACTCATACGTTCTCTAGACAAACGTGAACAGGCGTTTCATTGCCATTTCCCCCAAAAATTTTCGGAATTCTGATGGAATATTATGTATCCCTTCTGCCTTATTTGATCTTAAGCCCTCCAAAGCTCTTTTAAATTCTGATTCTAATAGTGGGTCCCCTATTACTTCTAAATCAACTCGTGTTCCTTCTATCAATTCGGACAAATCTTCCACCTTATAGAGTCCTTCAACGCACTCTTTCCACCTGTCTGTTGTTTCCTCTGAATTTAACAGTGGAATTCCTGTTGGTTACACTCATAATGTTACCACCCTTGCTTTTAATTTTAGCGAAGGATGTTTTGATTTTCCTGTATGATGAGTCAGTCCTTCGGACAATCATTTCTTTTTCGATTTCCTCACATTTTTCAAGCAGCCATTTCGTCTTAGCTTCTTGCACTTCCTATTTATTTCATTCCTCAGCAACTTGTATTTCTGGATTCCTGAATTTTCCTGTGCATTTTTGTACTTCTTCTTTCATCGATCAACTGAAGTATTTCTTCCATTACCTATGGTTTCTTCGCAGTTGCCTTCTTTTTATCTATGTTTTTCTTTCGATCATCTGTGGTTGCCCTTTTTAGAAATGTCCATTCCTCTTATTATTTATAAATTCTTATTACTGAAGCCATTTGACATTTTATTTGCAGAGACCAATGTTAAGGCACAGCTGTCATCAACGGGTAGATTGTTTTGAACACTGCAGTACCTTACTAGGCATGGTCCTGTTGAATATAGTGTGACATTTCCTGCCTTTGAACAACGTTCTGGCACTCAACTAGTTACGCAGGAACAAACAGTAAAAGCAGATTCAGAACGACGGTACAACTTCGCATTTTTCGCAATAACAGACGTTGCCCGAGGTGAGACGTCTGTAATTTTGTGAAATACTTGTGACGCATTTTTTTATTTTTTTAACCACATGGGGGGAGTGACGCTGAATTACTGTACAAGTGTGTTACACTTCACAGAAACTGCTTCATTTCCTAAATCAATAATCGATAAGTGCTCCAGTCAGTGAATTTCCCATGCAAGTTCCAATGACTCACAGACAGCACAACGAAGCTACTAATTTCAAAACGACTAAATTTCGGAGACGAACTGGTTTGCTGCTTCTGGAGAGCTATCTTGGAACAGTCGTATTCCACGGATCGCATAGAAACGGTTGTTTGGGATGTGGTAAGATGCACATTTTACTGTATTTATGTTCAACGCAATGAAATGACTTAACAATGAGAAATATCATTGCATTTTAGTGCTAAATTATAAAATAAGATAGAACATTAAATTTGAGAGTTTTTGAGAAGCCGTTTTTAAAAGAAGCTGAAGTTGGCCAATACGAAGTTGGTTACTTTAGTTTTAAGCTCCACTATTACCACCCACGAGGCATGGGACATCATATTCCATGTTTTACCTAGATAATCGACCACTTTCTGTGATAAAGCCCTTTCTGTGCTAATGTTAAGTCCCTGACGGTTTGTAATGATTGTTACTGATTTCAGTATTATTCATGCTTTATGCTTTTTTTTTTTTTTTTTTTGAAAAGAGAAATGATGGTATAGCCAAAGGGAAGTAAAGTTATATGTATTCTTAAATAATTGTCAAAATATCAATTTTCCTGAATAGGTCTCTGCAGTATGGTCTAGAACTAAATCCAGATGAACTATTGTTTGTAAAAAGTTAAACACTCAGAAGAAATTGTCTGAAACAAGCCACGATAAGGGGGCCTGTAAAATAGCGAAACCGTAATAAGTGATTTAAATGGCAGACATGTGACGTGCACATACGCTCGACATCGCTATCTTTTGTGTGACTGAACAGGTCAGTGTTCCGCAACGCTCAGTCGATGCAGAGCTGTCATACGAAATGGAAACGTGTAACCAAGTGCCACTATGGCTCGCCGACATCACAGGGTGGAATATTTGCAAGTGAGTGCGTTCGAATGGGGCAGAATGACTGGTCTCCGAGAGGTGGGTCTCTCGTTCCGTGTCATTACAGCTGCTGGAAGGCACGATGCTTCAGCTGTGAAGCGTATGTGGAATCAGTAGAGAGAAGAGGTGTCATGTACAGCGCCGACATGGTACTGGACGACACAAGCGAACACAGCGAAATGACCGCCATCTTGTCCGCTCGAAGGTAACGAACAGAGCAGCTTCGTTCACAGTGTTGGCGCGACGTTGGAGCACTGCAATTGGTGTGGACATGTCTGCATCGACGCTTCGACACCCTCTTCTGCGAGCTGGACTTGTGGCATGCATGAAATTCGTCGGCTTCCATTGACCGAACCCACCAACTCAGACAGAAATGGGCACGTGCAGCTGACACTGACAGTGGCAAAATGTAGTGTTTTCGCATGAATCCCGATTCGGTGTGTCCTACAGTGATCGTCACACACGTGTTGGACGCTGCCATGGCGAACGCAGTCGAGCAGACTGTACTGTTGAGCGGCATAGCGGACAAACCCCAAGAGTGATTGTTGGGGCGATAATGCCTATAACACGCGATCTCGCCTCCTACTTATTGAGGGTAATCTGAACAGCTGCCGCTATATCAGGGACGTTTTACAGGCCGAGGCACCGCCCCTCATGGAGGCCATTCCACATCTACAATTACAGCAGAACAACATCCGGTCGGATGTAATGAGGAAAGTGTAACCCAGTTGATGCTTTGAGGACGCAGCCGGCCGGTGTGGCCGAGGGGTTCTAGGCGTTGGAACCTCGCGACCGCTACAGTCGCAGGTTCGAATACTGGATGTGTGTGATGTCCTTAGGTTAGTTAGGTTTAAGCAGTTCTAAGTTCTAGGGGACTGATGACCTCAGATGTTAAGTCCCATAGTGCTCAGAGCCATCTGAACCATTTTGAGGACGCACCTACAAATCGCGTGGCAGAATATTCTCCAGCGGTATTTGATTCTATGCCACGACGTCTTGCGTTTCTGATTACAACACGTTGGGGCACTACTCTATACTGAATACCTACGGTGGCAATGCATATAGAGGTCTGTAATGCTAATAAGTTGTGTGCTTTCACGTTCCTTTTTGATGGAATAAATTTCGTTGTGATAACATCTTTCGGTCATGGTGTTACGCTTTTTCCTAACGGTCCTGTAAAATTCATACAACACTTGTTGTTAGCTTTTTTCATGTCTTAAGTGATAAGTAATTTACGAGAGTTTTCCTCCAAGTGTGTTTGCTTTTGTTGAAAGTGCGTTTATTTCTCCTTTTTACATATGGTGAAAACAACTGTCTTTCCCCCCTATCAGCAAAGACGTACAAATCGAAAAAGCTTGAATTCACTCTCAATGTTCTCTTTCTTAGTCGTTTAGGAACTCACTCCTCCTTTAGCTACATTCCATTCTTTTGCACTTCTAGAGTTCGTAAAACTTCAGACAAGTTAACTTGAAATAAATGGTACTGTGACTTCAAACACACCATCCAAAGCAGTGGCTTTCCTATTATTTGTAGCTTTCAGAGCTTCCATCAGTTCTCTTATATCAGTATCGTTCAGGCCTTTTGTGCCACTGAATTAAAGTACCATCATACCACAATTTTTATAACGACATACTCATTCGTTCTCTCCTCTATTATAAACATGTATACGATAGTTCTTTTGTCTGTTGAGAGACGTCATCACTTTCTAAGAGACAGTTAGTCTACCGTGTAAATCATGCTCTATATTTCTAACAAAGCGTTGCCATGAGTGCGCTTTCTGAGTTATGTATTTCATATTTATCTTCTCTTTAAATTCATTATATTTTCATCAGTGGTATTATTTAGACAGGTCTTGACAACTTCTTGCTTTTCTTTAATTGCTGTTTCTATCTCTGGCGTACAAATCCATAATCCTCTACGTTTCCTATTGTTCCTTTTCTTCCCCAGAATCCCATTAGCTATCTTTGATGCTGTTGTTTTTAAGATATCGCTGCAGATACCGACCGAAATGTAGCCCCGACGTCTGAGAACGTTGGTCAACACGATACTGTAACTGAACAGAGATTCTCAGTTTTTCCAGGAGTACACACATCAGCGGCATTTTTTAGAAAATTTGTAGCGTGTGATGAAGAGAGCGGTCGCAAGCAGGAAGAAAGGGATCGGAAGCAGGGAGAAGGAGATCACAAATTACAGTTAGAATTAGATCAAGTACAATTAGATCTTTGAAGTTCAAAGGATGCCTATCGGGGTTTACTTGAGCAGATAACTAAATTACATACAGAACTGCAAGCGTTACAGGCTGCACAGGGAACCGCTCAGTCAAGAAATCAACAACTTAAATCTCAAAACTAAGCAGTATTTGGTCGAGTAATTTGAAGTAAATAATTCAGAAGAAGTTGGAACCAACTGTGTTCGGAAAAAGGGTATAGAAATTAACGAACATGCGTCAAACGAAATTTCGGCCGCTATCCAATTCGTGACCTCAGATGTCACGTTTGGTAGTGGCGATACAGCAAAAGTTATTAAAAGCAAATTTGAACAGGTAAAAAAATGCAACACCTATAGAGTTTCCACTATGGTGAACGGAAGTCGATGCACGTTTGAAAAAGAAGTATCGACTGACTCCAAATCAGAGGTAGTTCAACAAAATTCATGTGTGTGCACCAACATTTGGTAATGAACCGAACTGTTATGAACCACAAACGAACAGAATGGAGAATTACAACAATTGTGTTCCACCACTGTCTAGTCTTGAATTAGAGCAGGGCTTACCAAAACACCGCAGCTCCAAACATTTTACGACGACAAAAAAACTACGCCGTATCCGGTGATTTTTGTAAAAGGATTCCGGAACGCACTACCATGGTGCTGGTCTGAATATCAGAAGACACAGTTTATGTCTTACGTTGTATGTGACGCTGCGTTATGGGCTTCAAGCTGCCGAAAGGTGTCATACAGGGTGACAATTATTGAACTATATGAAAAAGAGACTATGTCATGCACACACTTTATACAACGTGTAAACTTCACTACAGATATTCTGATTTTATGACATGTTCAATATGCCTGCCATCCTTGACGATGATGTGGCGCAGACAAATTCCGCATGACCCGCTGAAGAATCGGAACGTATATGCTGTGGATGACATCTTGAATTGCTGTTTTCAGCTCAGTAATGGTTTTGGGGTTATTGCTGTACACCTTGTATTTATTGTAGCCCCACAAAAAGGAGTCACATGTGCTCAAATCCGGAGAATATGGCGGCCAATCGAGGCCCATGCCAGTGGCCTCTGGGTACCCTAGAGCCAGAATGTGGTCCCCAAAGTACTGCTCCAGAACATCAAACACTCCCCTGCTTCGATGCGGTCAAGCTCGATCTTTCACGAACCACGTCGAAATCAGGGTCAGTTTGGATAATGGGCATGAAATCATCATCCAAAACCTTTGCGTACCATTCGGTGGTCACTGTGCCGTCAAGGAATACCGGACCAGTTATTCCGTGACTGGACACTGCACATCACACATGGGGGCGAAGAGACTTCTAGATCACGAAATACGGAACCTCAGTCCATCAAATGAGCCAATTTTGCTTATTGACGAACCAATCCAAATGAAACTGTGCTTCGTCGCTAAACCATATATGTATGCGCATACTAATTCCTATCACGCCCCGCGGCCAAGCGTGCAGTTTGAACGTCCTAACGCAAACTGTGCAGAAGTTATGATGATTTTATTTCATATAGTTCAATAACTGTCACCCTGTACATGCGAGGGTTTGGAAAAGCATTTTTGAAAACTGCTTTTACATGCATATAGTTTGAAAAAGCATTTTTTGAAAAGTGCTCGTCTCCTCGTATAAACAGGTATACAGTCCTGAGATGTACAGCTCTAAAAAGGTAGTCTCTGAGAAATATATCAGCAAAACACGTTTCTCTAGAGCGAACCGATTCCTCACAAGGAATTGCTCTGTATACTGAAAACAAGGCTATCAATACGTCTGAAGGAAGAATTAACCCTAGCATGCCTAAGGGGGGGGGGGGGGGGTTCGTTGAACCCACAATTTTTTTATGTCCCCTGCTTTTGCCCAAGTAACTTTCATACTACATATTCCCTTTGAGTTATTGTTTGTTGGTTGTTTTATGAAACGTTAGTTTCAACATATTTTATAGAAAATTCCTGCTTTGAAAGAAAAAATAAATAAATTTATTATGGGTCCAACAACCCCCCCCCCTTCAGCTTCTTTGTTATGGAAAATTTCCCTTAGTAGGATTTCCTACTTCTCATCTCTACAACAATGCAAGTTAGTTTCTTGTTGGTTGGTATTCTTGATATTCACAACAATCGGTTTACTTTCAGAGGAAGTGATTGTTGATGTCAGTCAGCTGTTATTTATCTTGTAAACTTGCAGTGAGTTAGTGCAGTTTCCTACTGTTCACACCCACACTCAGAAATACGTGACTCGTCTTTAGAAAGAGTTCTGAATGAAATTTGAGATGAGGATCCTGACTCGGGGAGTGAAAGTGAATATGAGGATGGTGTTATGGAGTATGATTCAGATCGGGAAAGTGATGTGGATGTTAGAGAAGATGAAGATAGCGCAGCTTCAGGCAGTGACCATCAAGAGGTTATTGTGGCCATGTCTGGAAGAAGGTACGTAACCACACAGCCTAGAATTCCTCGGAGGTCTGTTGCTAATATAGTAAGAGAGCAGGCAGGATTAACTCCAGCTGGTGTTTGCCATTCACCTGGAGAAGCCTTGAAGTTACTTCTTACGCCTGACATCATGGAAGTTATAGTAAAACATTCAAATGAAGAGGCAGTTAGGCGAAATGTTACTTTGACTAATGACAAAGAACTGCATGCCTTTATAGGAATCCTGATACTTATGGGGACAAATAAGGACAATTCTGTCAGTGTACACGATCTTTGGTCAGACCTAATGGGTCGGCCAGTTTACAAGGGTATTATGGCAAGAGAACGTTTCAAGGAACTTGTTGCAATCATAAGGTTTGATGACAAAAGTAACCGCCAGCTAAGAAGGGAAGCAGACAAGTTCACAGCAATCCGTGATGTTTCACCAAAGTGAATGATAGGTTTCCACTACTGTCAAAACCAGGGGTCCACCTCACCATTGATGAGATGCTCAGCTTGCTTAGAGGGCGCTGCCCCTTCAAAGTACTTATGAAGGATAAACCGGGCAAGTATGGCATCCTTATACTCATGATGTCCGATGCAGTTGACAGATTCGTCTTGAATATGGAACAGTATGCAGGTAATGTTCAGAATTTGTCGAAAGAAGAATGGAGTTCAGCAGCTGTCGTCAAACGTCTGGTAGTACCTGTGAAAAATACTGGTCGAAATATTACTACAGACCGATACTACACATCGGTGGATTTGGCGGAAGAGTTATACCAAGACTACAAAGTTTCTGCAGTAGGAACTCTCCAGTCAAACAGGAAGCATATTCCAGACATAATGAAGAACACGTCAAATCGAGAGCTATATTCATCAATGCTCTTGTTCACAGACACATCAACAGGTAGGCCTCCAGTAACTTTGGTGTCCTACATAGCAAAAACGAAACCAACTAAAAACTTACTGATGTCAACAGATCACCAAGATAAAGGCACTGCTGGAGTAGAGAAGAATAAAACCGAGATAAATGCATATTATAATTCCACTAAAGGTGGAATTGATGCCATTGATCAAATGGCGCGTATGTACACCAGCAAGAGGGGAACAAAGAGATGGCCTCTATCTGTATTTTACTCTCTCAACGACATTTGTGCTATGAATGCAACCACCATATTAATCCAGCAACATCCACGATGGAATGAAAGGAAACGCAACAAACGGAAACTTTATCTTCTGCAAGCTGGGATGGAACTATTGAAATTACAGATAGAAGATAGAAGAGCCAATGAAAGAGGGTTATCTAACCAAATTGTTCAATAATTGGAGACTATTCTACAAAAGGAAATCAAAGAAGTGACAACAGAAGCACGTCAGCCTCCTGCAGGGAAAGGTCGGTGCCATATTTGTGTAAGAGAAGCTAAAATAAAGAAGCAAGAGTACAACTATCTAAGTAAACCAAAACAGTATTGTGGACAGTGTCATAAACATGTGTATAACACACATTCAGAAAAAATTGTGTAGTGTGTCTTTTGCCTTGAAGTTGAGGGCTCAGAGTAGTCTATTGTATATGAACACATCTGTATTTTGTATTGTAATATGTCAATTTTTTATTCACTCAGTCCAATATTTATAACAACTAACAACATTTATAAACCGATGCCTTAGTTAAAATACCTTAACCATTTTGAAAGTTGTAATATTTCGTCAGTAAACTTATTTAATACCTGTGGGCTCGCCGAATCCCCCCTTTAGGCTTTAGGCATCCAAGTTAGAAAAAAAGGGTTGGGCGTCCTATGGTTAATCCGTATCCTGGACTATAATTTGGAATAATTTTTGTTTGTTACAGATTCACTAAGTATCACAGAGGAAGGGTATCAAGAGTATGGGAATAATCACTACGTCGCATACTGCAGGAGTAATAGTAATAATAGTAATGGTCCAAATAAGCAGTGTAACCATAACAACACACGAAACAATGTCTACAATGGCAGTACCGACCAGGTAAATGTATCAAATGAAGAGACAATGAATAACGGAAATGGTAGTGGTAATCTCTGGCAACAGTTTCCGAATGAGAAGAAAAAGTGCATCAGGAAAAAAATAATTCAGAATAAGTCGACACAACTACCCAAACAACTCTTCGTGTGACAGAAACTAATGGGAGGGTAGCTGTAGCTCGCAAAGGATACGGTGGCTGATGGTCAATGACTAGTTTTCGTCCAAAGCGCTGGACGAGTTCGTTTGATTGTTCGGGAGGGGAAGCCGCTAAGTCTTTTACACCTTTCGACCGGTCAACGATGACAGAATCGAGGCGGGCACCGTGCAGTACTTCTCAAACGATTTTACAGAAGCTATTTGCTAAAAAATTTTCATTACTTATAGCTTTTTTCATCCATTATAGCTTTATATGTCAGGCTTATGATGATGATGCATCATTTCGTTAACGGTCATGGATATTTTGATATTTACGTGGAGTAAGACAACGCGCGAAATTCGGAAAATGAAAAGTAAATGCTGCCACGAATATGCATTTGGGGCATATTACATAATATGTTGCTGCCTATGAAATTTAGCTAACATACTGAATTTTTCTTTGCACTTGGATATCTATCTGTTACCAATCTCGACGAAAGTGATCTGATGTAGCACCCTCATATGCCATCGTCACGTGCCAGCGGTAAAGCCAGAGAGAAATATCCACAACATTCCTCATATTTCGTAAACGGTTTCAGATATCGAAATGGGATTCTGTCAAATGATAGCACGCAAAGAGAAACGTATTTTACCATATCGCTATTAAGTAAAACTTCAATCTCTACCGTATTATTCCAATAGCTACAGACTTTTTCGGTGAAAGAATGTAATTTTTAAGGGCCATCGCTAGCTGGTGAAACGAGAAATGCTGTGGGTTGACCGAAAAGATCTATAACCCCCGCTTCCGTTAGCACCTAAAACGAATTCCGCCGAAAATGCAGCGGTTTATTTTCGCCTCGCTTGTAAATCATTTGTAACATTCAGAGAAGCGTGACAAGCGGTGAATTTTGAGTAAAACTTCCACATTTGTCTTGTTTCCATGTTAAAATTTACTTCTTTTGCCAAAACATAGCGCAGATTACAGTCTCACCTCAGTAACTTGTGGTGCGGATGCAAGTGCGAGAGAATTCTGAAACAGTAGTTCACTACGTTTAGGAAGTGAGTAACTGGAGAAAAGTAAGGTCAGTGTCTTATAAAAAAGCACATCCTCGGTACAGAATATACATGTAAAGTCTTCACTTATGTCGTTCCAAAACCCATAGAATTTCTCGTTTCACTAGCTAGTGATGCCCTTTTATAATTATATTCTTTCACAGAAAAAGTCTGTAGTTAGTGAAATAACACAGTAGATAATGAAGTGTGTGCTGCCATTGGCCTAGGTCACATTTCGATATCTCAAACCGTCTATGAAATATGAGGAGTGTTGTGGGCATTTTCACTGTGGCTTTATCACCGGCACTGTGCGGTCGCAAATGGGCATGCTACATCAGATCTATTTACTCAAGATTGGTGACAGTCGGAAGAAAACTTCTGTATTTTAGCTAAATTTCATGCGCAGCAACATATTATGTAATTACTATTAAAACAGTCTTGATCACGATTTATTTAACAAGGTTACCTTGTTTAACAAGGTTACCTTGTTTAACAAGGTTACCTTGTTAAATAAATCGTGATCAAGACTGTTTTTAATAGTAATTATTTACAAGACATTGATCACTGCTGTTCCCGTAATGCATTCAACATATTATGTAACAATTACCAAACGCAAAATCACAGCGACCCCTAGTTTTCACTGCAAACTTTTTCGAATTTCGCGCAGTATCTTACTTCCATGTGAATATCACAATAACTATGGCGATTAACAATATTATGCACACATCATCGTCGAACTCACATATAAAGCTACAAGTAAATGAAAAATTAAATTAGTTTACTAAACAGTTTCTGTAAAACGGTTTGAGAAAGACTGCACGCTGCGCGCCTCGATTCGGTCATCGCCGACCAGCCGATAGATGACACAGAGTGTCGGACTCCCGTTCCGAAAACCATGAATGAACTTGCCCAGAACTTTGGACAAAAATTGGTCACTGCGCACTGGCCACCTTATCTTGCATGGACTCTATGATAATAAGAGCTGCGCGCGCATCATGCCCGCACTGCGGTCCACACACCCAGAAGCTGTGCGGAATGGCCGCGCGGTTTGAGGCGTCATGTCACGGATTGCGCGGCCCCTCCCGCAGGAGGTTCGAGTCCTCCCTCGGGCATGGGTATGTGTGATGTTCTTAGCGTAAGTTAGTTTAAGTAATGTGTAAGTCTAGGGACTGACGACCTCTACAGTCTGGTCCCTTAGCAATTCACACACATTTGAACATACCCACGGCAGCTGGGGGCAGACTCGTGAACAGCTCACGAACCCAGCCCTCCCCTAATGTGCGTACACAAGTTTCGTTGAAACAGTGCTGTGTTTACTTAAGACTTACCCCAAAGCGAACTGATTCGCATTAATTTTGCATTTAGTTAAAGAGAGTGGTCGGATTTTCACTACCCGCCAGGTTAGCCGAGAGCGCTAACACGCTGCTTCCTGGACTCGGGTAGGCGCGCCGGCCCCGGATCGAATCAGCCCGGCGGATTAACGACGACGGCCGGTGTGCCGGCCAGCCTGGATGTGGTTTTTCGGCGGTTTTCCACATCCTGCTAAGTGAATACTAGGCTGGTCCCCACGCCCCACCTCAGTTACACGACTCGCAGACATGTGAAACACATTCACACTATTTCACGATTTACACTAGACTCAGACAGCTGGGGTACACTAATTCTGTCCTGGGATATGGGGTGGCGGCAGGAAGGGCATCCGTCCACCCCTTCAATTTCACCATGCCAAACCCGTACTTAACCCTGCTGACCCTGCGCACAATGCGGGATAAAGGCAGTAGCAAAAAAAAGAAAGAGGGAAATAGAGTGGTCGGATTTTCGCTAAAGCCACATCAATCACATCGAATTGTGCAATTATTCCAAAGTCTGACAACGTAAGGAAAAACAACAGTCAGTTAATCTGTACACAATTTAGGTGTATATACCAGAAGTATTTAGACGCTTTGTGCTAATTCCCTTGTTGAAAGCTGGCTGTTAATCGATTACTGGCTCATTTAATAATTTCTTTCTACCACAGCTGAACCCCACATTACCCACCAGTTTTCGTAATTCCTACAGGGCCTTCACAGCTACCATATCGAAGCCCCCACCGTACATCACCACTGTAGGCCATTCCCTACTCTACAGCGTTGTCTGCTTCCCACGACTTGGACGAGGATTTGGTCTTCTCAGATCCAGGCTGGGCTGGAAACTCTTCAAGATGATGATGAGTAAGCGCTTCACTTTCGAGATAATGAAAAATAACTCAGAAACCGGCCTTTAAATGATCCAGCGCGTTGATAAAATTTATCATATACTCGTACAAGTCGTATTCTATCCACACGAATTTCCACAAGAATGTGAATTTTTATTCTCACGACACTATGATGTGATGATTGAGACCAGGTGTCGATGTTTGCGGAATGGACAGAATTTTCCATTGTAGACTTTTCACGGCCCACCAGATACTCATTGTTGAGGTGAAATATGCAGCTCACGTGCAGAGTATATGATGTTTTCAGGACGGCTTGTATCTCCCACTTCCTGAAGAGAAATAGACTGTTTATGTGTCAAAAATACAAAATTCTTTGCGGCTGTTTTAGAAGAACAGAGAATCACTTCTGAGACAAAACTAATCATTTCCAAACTTCCTGGCTTCATAAATGAGTTTATTTGTTTCACTAAATTTCTTGGGAAAGTTTTCATGTTACCTACGTTGCTGAACCACTTAAAAGCCTGAACAACGACTTCCTCCAACGAAAGAAAACTGGTGAGGACGACGACTGTCCTAACTGCAACCTACACTGGCGTGACAAAGTCCTTGTCACTAGACCAGGGGCATTTTCTCGCTCCCGGGTTGGACTAACCTGCCAGGCCTGCCACAGCTGCAACAACTCACACGAAACGGCCCAATCCTGCCCCTAGGACACTGCCTATCCAGCCACAGGTACGGCTGGTCAAGCAAATCTGTGCTCACAGTCTGCAATAAACGGTCAAGTTGTGTCTCTTAGCCAGCCGGAGGCACGGCTGGTCAGGTACATCTGTGCACTCAGTCTGCTAGAAGCTGATGACCCGGATGACCCACACGGAAACAGGCAGCACCATTCACCCACAGAGAAGAACCAACGAAAATTTGTACAAAATTTTGAAATTTATAACGGCCGTTTTCCATATACCAAATCCTATTGAAAATATTTATGATGAATTACTATTATTCATATAAGAGTAAAAATGGTTTCTGGAAACACCTAAGATGAAAAGTAGCAGTAATAAAAAATTTAATATAGTTGTGAAATAAGATTACACTAATAACATACCTTCTGAAATATTTGAGACGAAAGATAATAGCAATGTACAACCCAACATATTTTTAAAATACTGAGATGTATTCACATTATGAAAATTAAAATTTTATCTTTAACACACTTAAATGCAAATAAACGTAATGCCATGTGTATTTAAAAGGAACAGCAATGTAAAACAAGTTTTTCTAACACTCGAATGTCACACCACATATGACTTGGTCAGTCCATGTTTTCACTTGGGTTTTCCTATGACCTTTTCCCAAATGGAAGAGAGTATGTCAAAATTCTCCCAAGAAAACTGATTATCGATATTCGAGGTTATTGCCATAAGTAGTATAAAATAAATGCCACATCTCTCATTAAGTCAAAGTACCTTAAAACCCGATAACAGAATACCTCTGATCGGGCAAATCGTCCTGTATAACGAAAAAGTTACACTGAAGCAAACAAAGATCACTAATGAGCCTGCTAGTAGCAAGTTTCATGCAAACGAGCTTCTAGCAGTCTAGGGGAGGGGGGATGGGGGGAGAGGGGGATAGGGGAGACGGGAAGCTGTAAGCTCTATCTGATGCTATAGCATCGATAGTTTAACAAGTAAAATTATGTATAATATAAATGTGGAAATATGCCAGTGTCACAGTTCGAACATCCTTACACTTAGCCCTAACAAAAAACTGGATAGCAGATAAGTTTCCCGAACATTGGACCACAGCCATAGTCCACCCACTCTCTTAAAAAGGAGATAAAAGCAACCTAGATAATTACAGAGGTGTCTCTCTCTTAGACTGCACATACAAGGTTTTCTCCAGAATCCTATATAAGAGGATCACAGAGCAACTTGAGGAAGAATTAAGTGAATACCAATGAGGCTTCAGACCTTGGAGAAACTGTGCAGAACAGATCATCACTTTAAAATTACCCATAACATATTACAAGAAACGAAATAAACCTCTTGTAATAACCTTCGTGGACTTTAAAAAAGCATATGACTGTATCTATAGACCTAAATTGCTAAAAATCTTAAGAAATTTCAGGTTCCATACAAAATTAATCAAATTGATAGAACTCGCATTACCCAACATTGTATCAAAAGTCAAGTTCATGGGGCAACTATCTGAGATACTCATCATAAAAACAGATTTAAGACAAGGATATTGCTTGGCACCCCTGCTGTTCAACTGTTCTCTAGAATACATAATGAGGGAATGGAACAAGACTAACACAAAGAACATCCAAATTGGAAGAACCAAAGGCACCAAAAGTTTAAATAGTCTAGGATTTGCTGATGACCTTGCTCTCTTGTCCTACAGTATTCCGGAAACCAAACAACAAGTTATGTCACTACAGGAAATAACACAGAAAATTTGTCTTGAAATATATTTTGAATAAACAGTCATAATATTAACTGACCCACCACTCATAAACAAAACTGCCATAGGCAACCAAGAAATCAAAATTGTAGATAAACTTAAATATCTCGGAGAAATCATGACATATAACCTCAATGAAAAGCCAACATGACATAACAGAATAAACAAATTAACTAGAGTACAATATATCACCAAAAACTCCTATAAGAAAAAGATCCTGTCACTAGCAACAAAATTAAAACACTACAAAACAGTCACTCAACCCTAAAATAGCATAAGCAAGTGAAACCATTTTCAAAATAACTAACACTGTACAAATAGACAAAATACTCAACATAGAGAGAAGAATCATCAGAGCGTGCATGAACAAATCGTACCAGAAAGATGGACACTGGAGAGTAGCTACAAACGAAACAGTCTACAAGGAAACAGAACCGGTAATGAGTCCAGTCAGGAAGAAACGCATTTCATTTTTCAGACGCCTAATCAGAACACCAGAGAACAGTATCATCAGGAGAGTAACAGAAATATTTTGCAATAGTAAGTGCAACATTAAGTGGATTACAGAAATCAGATTACATTGGAAGACCTAAGGAACAAAACTGACAAAATCAGGAAACTCAAAGACAAACAAACCATACTACAAACGAGAATCAACAAACAGACAATAGGAAGGATGATTTCCGATGACGAAAGAAGGATGAGATCCGAGAGGATGAAGAAGAACTGGTCTGACATGAAACTGAAACATACAGTTGGATACAGTGGTCCAATGAAGTCCATAAAATGTAAATAATAATAATAGAAAAATTCTTGTGTGTTATTTTCACCAGAAAACCTAATACATAAAGAGATTGCATATATCACCTCCAAAGGTGAAAAAAAATGTCATTTAAAGAAGAAAGAACAGTGTATGATATTAAGTAAGCTGTGTACTGGTAGTATATAAGCTATAACTTAGAAGAATCTTGTCTTTTATCGTGTTCATACATCTTCTCTAGATCGCTGGATTCTTTTAAATTGAAAAACGTATGTATGAAAAGGGTCTTTGTATTATTATTCTATAAGTATGAATCACCTACAGATGACCCTATCATGCTCGTTTCTTCATGCACTTAACACTGAATAGCTTTATCGTGGCGTATGGAAAAGGATACTGAAATTACTACGACATTTTTAAATGAGTAAGTTAATTAAACTTTTCATGTAGTAAAAACTGGCAGGATTTTAAACTCTAAATATCAGTGATAGTGCGGAAGTCATTTCACTAAAGTGAAAAAAATAACGATCGGACACCTCTAATCTCGCAGCCAAGACAAGAATATGTACTTTCTTTGGTCTGGCTCACAGAAGATTTCATGTTCTTTTTGAACTTTAATTTACTTAGCTGCAGGTCGATGATAACCAACTTTAATCTACTTAGCTGTTGGTCGGTCGCAACTAACTATAATTTGATTAGCTGTGGTTCGGAGAAAACTAAATATTGGGGATCTTTCATAAGAAAGCGAGTAACGAGTTAACAAAAAGGACAATTAAAGATAGACGACCTTCTTTTTTAAAAGGTTCCTCCAAACGTGGCAATGTATTGCAGCAAGGAAAGTTTTGCACAACCACCCAAGCCACGTCGTAAAGGTATTAAATAAATTCCAGCAACATAAGGTAATCTCATGTGTACACAGTAGTAACCATATGGAATAGTCTGAACTAATGACACGATGAACTACTTTATTAGTTTCTGGTCAGCTTATATACAGTCATGATTTTGGCGAACTAGTTGTAATCACCTGCATGGGGGTTGCCTATCATGTACAGTATTTCTGAACATTGAAATCTCTTCCTACAAAACGTTATCGTTCGCCTTTTCTTTCTATTAAACAGTTTCCCTTGTCTGAACTAGCAATTACGTAGCTTTATATACACCCTTAGGCGTTTCCTTAGAATAGAGGGAATTTTTTTTATTTTTTCGCCACATTAAAAGACGTACACTGTTTCTTCCGCCACACAATATCCTGCCCCTTTTCGTAGTGTATACTACTATCAGACGTATCACGGAGTCGGAGCTTGCTGATACATGCAGCTCGGAGCAGCAACATCGCCACATCAGTCTCTTCAACTTAAGTTTCGTCATTGCTTGTCAAGAGTTGGAATTTCTGTTCTGAGTGATTAATTTCATACTATACAGACGGCAAAAAAATTGTCTGAAAAGATGAAACATATTAATGTGTTACTGGTCGAATCCTATGAAAACTGTATCACAGAAATTTTAAATGAAATTTTTAGATGAACAAGTAGTACAATTCTACTTAGAATTTACGAGACAGATTAGTTTATAAGGGAATCATGCCTAAAAATAGGCTAAAATCAGGTTAAAATTTGGTTGAAAGTTTCAAATAAACATTTAGTAGCATTTTTCAGTACGATGGAAAGCTTTCAATACGGTTTGGAGGTGTGACGTGCGGATTTTTGAGTTCAGTGCCTCCTTCGGAGGTAATAGTTTATTCTCTAGTGGTCTTTACTTGTTTTTCCAAATACTAAAATCTGTAGATTTTGGTCATCGATGCTTCATCATGGTCGTCTTATTGTACCGTTCTAGTGGTATTGTGTTCCTATGCCTGTCTTGAAGTCTCTTTGCTAAGGGGTGTTGGAGATTGTTTTCGGTTTCACATAGTGGTTCATTTTTGTGGTACAATCGCTGAACTGTTCCCCTGATCGTAGTTTCTAGCAGTGGCAAGTCTAGTTCTTCATGCAAATGTCATAATGATTGTTTTTGGGTGTACTCGTACACGTCAGCGTATTGTTGCCCATGTGCTGCAAACATGTGTAAGTGTGGTTGGATGATCGATCTGCAGAATCGCAGTTTTGTTTCCGGGCGTAGATCTTTACTTATGAAGAAGAGGCAAATTTGACATGATTCTAAAAAACCTTGTGATCCATTGTTATTCGACGAATTTTAGATCAGGCATCCATGATATTTTCTTATATTGTTGATGGTGCTGCCTCGTAGAATGGCTCTCTTCTTTGTAAAATATACTGCATTTTTTTCCGTGTTTAGTGGGATTTTGTTCGACCTACACCGCGTGACAGTCCCGTTAATTCGTCTTTGGAGGTGATTTACGTTGTGTTGGTGGTTACGTCCAGATGTAAATATCACCCTATAATCTGTAAATTGAGCTAGGTGGCAGTTAATAAACAAAATGGGAAAAGGTATGGAGCCTTGTGGTGTTCTGGGTGAAACGGTGTTTACAGTTAAGTGTTTTCATCATTAGGCCTCCAGGAAAATTCTGTTTCGTAAAAAAAGTCTATTATTTTCATTTATATATTTGGTACAGGCGTTTTTCTGTCGTATTTTGTCGCATGGTTGTTATAGATCTAAGAAAATTACTAACGTTGATACTGTGAACTTTAAATTTTTTGTTACGTTTTCCGTTATTGAGGCAACCTTGAGTTGGGTGAATAGGTGAGTGGTAAAGCTGACTGTGATTACGTAGGCTTTACCGGTGTAATAAGTCTTGAAAGTCTCCTCGGGTTTGCTGCCAGATCCTAAAATCAATTTGACTCGATATTTCGGCGATCAGCAGAAGCACCATTTTCCTGAAGATGACGACCAGTTTTATCGCCGAAATAACGAGTCAAGTTGGTTTTAGGATCCGGCAGCAAACCCGAAGAGACTTTCAAGGTAAAGCTGACTCTTCTGCTCGGATAATTCCCTCTGCTGCTGGTCTGAAGTCGCTGTTGGAGCATCTCATAGGTATTTGTGACCATGATATACGGAATTCAGAGGATTTCATAGTTCTCCGGAAGATGCTTGGATAAAATAGTTGGAGCTCTTGATTAGCATTGATGTTGTATCCAAATTTACGTAACTACCCTGTGTAGTACTCTTTAGACGTTACCAGTAGTTTGAGAAAGAGTCTGTGGTAATTTTAAAAATGTGTGTAATTTCTATTTAAAAACTAATATTTGGAACAAGTTGGTGGTACTGTCGTGGGGTATCCCTTGTCTTCAACGTTGAAGACTATTTTATGGAAGACTTCGAAGCAAAAGGACTACTGGTTGGCAAGCCTTCCTGTTTCTGGCGGAATTTTGAAGTCACTTTCGTGGTGTGGTGCCCCACGCAACTGAATCACGATATTCTCAGCATTTCAACTCGGACCACGCGAGTTTCAGTTTACGATGTGGTGGCGAGAGATGGCATATTACCGTTTTTGGACATAATAATTAAACCGCTTGATCGTTGGGAGACCAAGTCTACCGCAAATCTATTCGCACAGAGTAACATTCGCATGCCAAAAGCTGTCTGAAATTTCAACTAAGCACTTCTCGGAATCCAGCGGTAGCTGCCATTAAATAGCGTCCAGAGAAACATTTAACTTTCTGTTACAGACCCGGCACAGCGAAAGCCAGAGAATTAATCCAGCTTTTAGCCACAGCAATGCCGGGGAGCACACTCACTCTCCCACTGCGTAGCCACGGGCAGACTCTCCCTTTCTCCACTCAGGCGGCACTATATTTTCGTCCAACTGTGAGAGCTTACGATTTCTGTTCGTATCTCCGATAAATCTGGACGCCACCGCGGCAATATATTCAGTCGTCTGTAGCAAAGTTATGATGCGAACATTTCATTATGTTCTGGGACTTACACGTAATCCAGAGGAAAACCGGAGAAGTGTATTTGCAATAGATCTCCGGGAAAGGCTGAAAAATGAAATAATCTAATACAGTTTTGTCTGTAAAATACGGATTGTTGACTTCCAAAAAAACCATTCACTTCGATGTGAATACGGCACCGAGATAATCTTCTCCCTTAAAACGCCAAAGACAAAGCTCACTTCCATAGATGTCAGAAAACTAAACGTGTACTCATTCTGACACAGTGGCGCTATCGAGTTGTCTATCTATGTACACTATGTGATCAAATGTATCCGGGCTCCATTCTGCTCTCTCACAATGTCTAATGACTACTGAAGTCGCTGATATGGAGTACCTGGCAGTAGGTGGCAGCACAATGCACCTGATAAGAAACACGTATGTTTTTGGGGTGTCCGGATACTTTTGATCACATAGTGTAGATCATCGCGGACAAACGCCAGTAATAAGCAGAAATGGCTAGAGGACGAAAGTAAGGGTTTCGAAGCATATTTCATTAGGTCATTAGGGGAACAATACATACCACCTTCAAGAAAATTAAAGAGACCTTTGGAGAAAAGAGAAGCAGATTTATGGCTATCAAGAGCTCAGATGGAAAACCAGTCCTAAGCAATGAAGAGAAAGCTGAAAAGTGAAAGGAGTATATACGGGGTCTATACAAGGAAGGTTTTCTTGAAGGCAATATTATAGAAAGAGAAGTAGATGAAGATGGGAGATGCGAGATATAATCCTACGAGAAGAATTTGACAGAGCTCTCAAAGATCTAATTCGAAACAAGACGTTGTTCCTTCAGAACTACTGATGGTCTTGGGAGAGTCAGCCATGACCAAAACTCTTTCTTCTGTTGTGTAAGATCTGTGAGACAGGGGAAATGCCCTAAGTCTTCAAGAAGAATGTAATAATTCCAATTCCAATGAAAGCAGTTGCTGACAGGTGTGAAAATTACCGAACTATCAGTTTAACATGTCATGGTTGCGAAATACTAACACTAATTCTTCACGGAATCATGGATAAACTGGTAGAAGTCAACGTCGGGGAAGATCAGTTTGGAATCCAGAGAAATATAGGAACAAGAGAGGTGATACTGACCTTACGACTATCATAGAAGATAGGTTACGGAAAGGCTAACCTAAGCATTCATAGACTTAGAGAAAGCTTTCGACAACGTTAGCTCAAAAACTCTCTTTGAAGCTCTTAGGGGAGGAGGAGTCAATGACAGGGAGCGAAAGGCTATTTACAACTTGTACAGAAACCATGCGACATTTATAATATTCGAAGGGCATGAATGAGAAGCAGTTATTGAGACAGGAGTGAGGCAGGTTTGTAGTCTGTCCCCGATGTTATTCAATCTGTACATTGAACAAGTAGTAAAGGAAACAAAAGAAAACTTTGGAGTAGGAATTAAAGTTCTAGGAGAAGAAATAAAGACTTGGAGGTTTGCCGATCGCATTACACCTCTGTCATAGATAGCAGAGGACTTGGAGGAGTAGCTGAATGGAACGGATAGTGTCCGGAAAGGAGAATGGAAGATGAATACCAACAGAGGGAATACAAGAATAATGGAATGTAGTAGAATTACAGCACGCGATGCTAGGGAATTAGATCAGGATACGAGACTCTTAAAATAGTAGATGAGGTTTGCTATTTGGGCAGCAAAATAACTGATGATGGCTGAAGTAGGGAGGATATAAAATGTAGATTGGCAATCGCAAGAGCAGACTTTCTGAAGAAGAGAATTTTATTAACATAGAATATAAATGTAAGTGTTTCGAAGTCTTTTCTGAATGTATATGTCTGGAGTGTAGCCACGTATGGTAGTGAAACATCGACGATGAACAGTTTAGACAAGCAGAGAACAGAAACTTTTGAAGTGTGGTGTTACAGAAGAATGCTGAAGATTAGATGGGTAAATCATTAAACGAATGAGGGAGTACTGAATAGAATTGGGAAGACAAGATATCTGTGGCACAGATTGACCAAAAGAAGGGGTTGGTTGACAGGACACATTCTGAGATATCAAGGGATTACTAGTTTATTGCTGAAGGGAAGCGTGGGGGAGGGGGGGGATGGGAGGTAAAATCGTAGAGGGAGACCAAGACATAATTACAGTAAGCAGATTCAGAAGGATGTCGGTTGCAGGTGTTATTTTGAGATGAAGAGGCACGCACAGGATAGAGCAGCATGGAGATTTGTATCAAACCAATCTTAGGATTGAAGACCACAACAACACACACTACACCACACATAAATTTGCCAGCGACTACAATTTCCATTGAAAATTTTTCAGAATACGCACGGTGCTATACTTTTGTTTGAAGTACCGCAATAACTACGGACAGTAACGATTTTTTTTTAACGAAGTGATTTCCTTAAAGTCGAGTAAGAATGACTGTGTACTGTATAGTGGAGTGTATGCGCAAATATCAGAACAGTGGTTTTATATTTTTTACGCAAAAAGTGAAAGCTTTACCGAGATGGATGTGGCCTTGCTTAATCTACCATGAAACTACATTTTCAGCCTATTCGGATGACGTGAAATTTCACTTCCCGCGTATTGTACCATACGAGTTATAGATAAATGTGTCCGTGTCGTGTTGCTGTTGTCCAATTGCGAACCAGTCGAGTCGCTTCCATTTCGTTTCTATGTGCTCCGCCGATGCGTGTTCCTCCTGCATCGTATTGGGAATTTTATCGCTTATGATACCACATATCGTGTCACCTCAGTATGAACCTCGCCTGGTAAATACACAGTCGCCCCCAGGAGCCATCACACAGTTACAGTGTAAAACCGCCTCCAGCTTTGATAATCTCCTCAATTCGGGGAGGAAGGGTGTCTACAGGTATTTACCTAAAGCCACTCACTGATAATTAGATCCCTCAGATTTTCCAAATTGCGGCGTGTTAACTGTTACGTCTCACCCACTGTTCTAAACAGTCCCATTTGCAATGGAATTAATATCTGATGAAGTAAATGGACCATTCGATGGGCAGTGGGACACCTGATTGTTCGTCAAACCAGGAATACTTACGTGCAACCCCGTGAATACGGCTGTCGTTATTTTGGGAGTATCCACAGCGTATTCGTCATTTCACAATGAGTTGAATTCATCTATGTTTCAATTTATAAATAAGTCACTCAAGCTGAGGAAGATCTGTGCAGTTGAAACTGAACGTATGGACGAATAATTCGCATAAATGGGTTGACCTACCCAGGCGATTATGGCAAATAGGACGAGACTAGACATATAAGTGCGCAGCTGTTGACTATGCAGGCAGACCAGTGTGCCTGTGAGTGATGGAGACAGCTTATGTAAATCTCAGTGGACACCTACACTATATGATGTTTCATATTAGGTGTATTGGGCTGCCATCTACTGCCAGGTACTCCATATCAGCGATCTCAATAGTCATTAGACATCGCGAGAAAGCAGAATGGGGCGCTCCGCGGGACTCATGGACTTCGAACGTAGTCAGGTTATTGAGTGTCACTTGTATCATACGTCCGTACGCGAGATTTCTACACTCCTAAACATCCCTAGGTTCACTGTTTCCGATGTGATGGTGAAGTGGAAACGTGAACGGACACGTACAGCACAAAAGCGTACAGGCCGACCTCGTCTGTTGACTGACAGAGATCGCCTTCAGTTGAAGAGGGTCGTAATATGTAATAGACAGACATCTATCCAGGCTATCACACAGGAATTCCAGACTGCTTCAGGATCCACTGCAAATATTTTGACAGGTAGGCAGGAGGTGAGAAAACATGGATTTCATGGTCGAGCAGTTGCTCATAAGCCAAACATCGTGCCGGTAATGCTAGAGAACATAAACATTGGATGACTCAACAGTGTTAAAACGTTGTGTAAAGTGACGAATCACGGTACACAATGTGGTGATCCGATGGCAGAGAATGGGTATGGCGAATGTCTGGTGAACGTCATCTGTCAGCACGTGTAATGCCAACAGTAAAATTCGGAGGCGATGGTATTATGATGTGGTCGTGTTTTTCATGGAGGGAGTTTGCACCCCTTGTTTTGCGTGGCACTATCACAGCACAGGCCTACTTCGATATTTTAAGCACCTTCTTGCTTCCAACTGTTGAAGAGCGATTCGTGGATGTCGATTGCATCTTTCAACATGATCGAGCACTCCTTCATAATGCTCGTCCTGTGGCGGGGTGGTTACACAAAAATAACATCCCTGTAATGCACTGGCCTGCACAGAGTCCTGACCTGAGTCCTATAGAACACCTTAGGGATGTTTTGGAACGCCGACTTTGTGCCAGGCCCACCGACAGACATCGATACCTCTCCTCAGTGCAGCACTCCGTGAAGAATGGGCTGCCATTTCCCAAGAAACCTTCCAGCAACTGATTGAACGTATGCCTGCGAGAGTGGAAGTTGTCATCAAGGCTAAGGTGGCCCAACACAATGTTGAATTCCAGTATTACCGATGGAGTGCGCAACGAACTTGTAAGTCATTTTCAGGCCGATGTTCGGATGATTTTGATCACATGGTCTATGACGCACGAAGTTCCATGCAATAACCACGCGCCGCGATAGGCGGAACTGTCTCGTGTTGCTGCCGGTGAAAGTCGTGCATTCACTCGCATGTGTGCTTGCAAGCTGGAATCACGTGTTGACCTCTGCATTTCTTTCTGAGCTGTGAGTAGTTTCCATGTCGTTCACACAAGAGTACGGTTCTAATGTGATATCTTTCGTCCATCTTCTTAAGTAACGTCCTTTTCAGCCGCCTGCCCGGTTAGCCGTGTGGTCTAACGCACTGCGTTCCGGGAGGGACTGACTAGTGTTGAGGACCGGTGTGCCGTCCAATCTGCGGATGGCTTTTAAGGTGGTTTTCCATGTGCCTCGGCGAATGCGGGCTGGTTCCCCTTATACCGCCTCAGTTACACTATGTCGGCTATTGCTGCGCAAACACTTTCTCTACGTACGCGTACACCATCATTATTCTACCATGCAAACATTGGGGGTTACACTCGTCTGGTGTGCGACGTTCCCGGTGGCTGGGGGGGGGGGGGGTCCGTAGGGGGCCGAACAGCACAGTAACCCTGGGTTCGATGTGCGGCGGTTGGGTGAGTGGACTGCTGGGGCCTGTTGTGGGTTTGTGCACCACTGAGTGCCAGTCGCCAGTTCCATACAATACAATATGAAGTCCTTGTCGGTGAGATTACACTGTGAAGTCGTATTTGAGGGCAGTTGTGACCTGCTTGATGTTGAGGAAGATAGCAACGGAACTGAAAGAAACATGTAAGAATTTGCTATGGACCTGCACCATCGTTTCATACTCGGTACTTTCGTTGTTGCAGTTTCTGATTCAGACAACAAACAAGGACTTTGGTCGATCATTGTAAAGTATTAATGGTATTCTAAGCATTACTTCATTCGAAACTGAAACGGAGGAGCTTCTATTTAAAGTCCTGGAAGTATTGCTGGTCTAAAAACTGAGCTACCTCTAATTTCTGTACAGTGAAACATACAGCTTCGAACAGAAGCTTTCTACCGCTGCTTCGATGAACAGATGAGGCTACAGTTCAGGTTTAGTCATTGGATGACATGACGGTGTAAAATTTATAATACTCTTTGTAATGGCACACCCTCCTCTAGCACTGCCTTTTATTATAGAAATGACCGATACCAGGTACACTATGGATTCTGGTACAGGTGAAAATTTTGGCTATTTTACTGAAATAATTTCATTTTATTTTTTATACTATATTATATTTCACGCTAGAATGTATAAAAAGAAATTAAGTTGTTACAACCGATATAGTTAAAATTAGTCTTCTTTTAGAAAAAAATGGTTTAAATGTGTGTGAATACCTATGGGGCGAAACTGCTGAGGTCCTCGGTCCCTAGACTTACACACTACTTAAACTAACTGATGCTAAGAACAACACACACACACACATGCCCGAGGGAGGACTCGAACCTCCGACGGGAGGAGCCGCACAATCCCTCACATGCCGCCCTAGAGTGGCGCCACACCGCGGGGCTAAATATTTAAAATTTCCAAAACTTCTGACATACCTAAAATTCATATTATTAATTGCACAATCTAACGCGAATTATTAAATTTATTTCTGGACTCATTTATAAAATAATGATATAATTAGAAGCTCTTCTTTTCTCAAGCAAGTCTGTAAATTCTTTCGTTTTGTAAATGTTATGGCGTAGCCACATGCGCGGAACGAAGATGCGGACTACAAGAGCAGAGAAGGCGGTGAGGAAACGGTGGCCAAGGGTGTAAGGAATTGGACCTCACCGCGCCAAGAGCGACACCTAGAACAAGGGAATATAAACGGCGCTCCTGCTAGACTTGGCCGCTCCGATCAGCACCTGATCGAGAACGTTAGTAATCAGTGACGTTTGTAAACTTGGCTGAACACATATTAAGGACTCTAATTTATATTGCTTGACGCCCCTCGTTTGGGATTACTACTTGTAAATCTCCAAAGTTAAGTAGTGTCAGTTGTTTCCTAGAAATAAAATTGTTTTTTTTTTTTTTTTTGCCAGCACCTTCATTCTTTCTTGTCTTCACTTTGCATGAGCGCTGCCTTTGCTTTAACAGTTTCTTGTCGTTTTTGCTAATCAGTGTTTTCAGGTGGGCGTTGCACATACTTTTGTCTATTTGTTGCATTTGTGTCTTCCAAGATAATCCCCCACCTATCGCGCCCCCTGCTCAGGCGCTACAGCCAAAAACGTTACATGTCACGCAGGTAATGCAGTTGTTTCAGTTTCAGGCGGACCAGATTTCTACCCTGCTCAACATGGTGCAGCAGTTACTCGTCAACACTGAGGGCCTGGCAGAACAAGCACCGCCTATTGCAGCTGCTATACCACCTTTTCGGCAATTTAGCGAACAACTTGAGGACTGGCTGGAGTGGTTACAACAGTCTGAGGCACATTTCCTCGCCCACAATGTTGCAGGTACTGTGAAACTTCCTTATCTGTTACCAACGGTAGAAAGTGCAGTGTTCTGGATTATCCGGAAGTTATCTCCTAACGAGACTCCCAGTGCACTGTCATACGAACAAGTAGTCGCTTCGTTAACTATTATGACTAACAAGTGAATGTGGTAGCAGCTAGATACCAATTCTTTAATTGCAAAAAAATGGTCAGAACAAACTTATCGCGAGTGGGTAACAGATTTGCAGGGCAAGAGCAGGAAATGTAAATTCAAATGTGCTTGTGGTTCTTTATATTCAGGTGTTATGTTGCGTGATGCGATCGTGTACATGTGCCTGATGTCAAAAGCAGAGAACAAATTTTGAAACGCTCTGATCCATCATGTTCGCAGGTAGTGCAAATGCTACATCAGTAAGATTCCGGTACCTTGTTGGCTCATACATTTGAGCAGACAGCTACTTGTGGGTTGAGTCCCTTAGCTGTGATTGCCCCATTCCACACCGGCTGCGTGCGCTAGCCACACCAAGTAAACAACCTTCCACACCACGTCAGCAGTTCGCTAAAAAGACGACTACACAGGCGAACAGAATTAAGTCTTGTCCTCGCTGTTATTCAGGGCACAAACGCCAAGACTGCCCCTCCCGATAAGCTCAGTGTTAAGCTTGTGGTAGAAAAGACCATATGGAACACGTACGTTTGCAACAGAACAAACACCTGAATTCAGCTCAGTCACAAAACTCTCGCCGCAAGGCCCATGTCATTAATGCAGCATATTCCAAGTCTGCAACTAGCAAGCGTGCAGTTTCGTCAGTGATATGTGAGTCAAACAAACTTTTTGTTCATTTACGTATTTGTGGGAAACATGTGAAATTTAAGTTGGAAACGGGTGCCTCTGTAACATTGCTCAATCCTCACACATGTGAACTGTTAGGCTCTCCATGCCTGTCTAAAACTTGCACGCAGCTGACAGCTTATAAAGGGCAAGACATCCCCATTCTCAGAACATTATCGCTCGCATACGCTTACAGTGTCATTTACAGTGCTACAATAATGTGAGTGTGCGAGCATATTTGGCCTTGACTCTTTTGATTTGTTTGTCTTTCACATTCAGGACAATGTGTCGTCAGTGCCTGCATTCAATGCCAAAGACAGTGTATCGTGCTTGCTGAAAGAATTCCCGGAACTCTTTTCTGGAGGTTTAGGCAAAGCTGACAATTTTGTTGCACACATTACGCTGAAAGATAATGCTAAGCGGAAACTTTTTACGGTCAGAACTGTTCCCATTGCATTACGCGACAAAGTTGCTGCTGAATTTAGAGAATTGGAAGACAGCAGAGTTATTGCGCCCGTATCAGCTAGTCAATGGGCAAGTCCACTGGTTTCGCTCCCCAAACCTTCAGGTCGCATTTGCCTCTGTGTTGACTTCAAGTCTACAGTCAACCCACAAACAGTCATTGATAATTATCCATTGCGATGCCCAGAAGATCTCATGGACAAATTAGGCGCTGGGTGCTACTTTTCAAAAACTGATTTGCGCACCGCTTGTCTTCAAATACCGCTCAATGAAGAATCTCAATAAGTGTGTCTAGTGAGTACTCATATGGGCTTGTTCAAACATTAGCGTTTGCCGTTTGGCAGTGCTTCCGAAACTACCATATTCCAACGGTATTTGGAACAGCTGACTGCACAAGTGCCAAACTGTTCAAACTATTTGGAGGACATTGTAGTAGCCGGTCGTATACCTAAAGAATATATTGGAAATTTACATGCTTTGTTTTGTGCGATATCTGAAGCAAGACTCAAGTGTAGACTGGACAAGCGTGATTTTCTGAAACCTTAATTACAGTATCTTGGTCGTGTCACAAACAGGTAAGGTATCCATCCTCTGCAGTCGCAATTGATAGCCATATGTGACTTCCCAGATCCTCGTAATATAACAGAATTGCACTCAGTTTTGGGAAAAATGAACTATTATAATCGGTTCATACCGAATGCTGCACAAATCGCAGCTCCATTGCATCGCTTGAGTCGCATTAATGTCCCCTTTGTTTGGACAAATGAGTGCCAAGTAGCTTTTCAAAAACTTAAAGACGCATTCCTCAGTGATCGCTGCTTAGTTCACTTCGATCCCGAAAAGCAAGTTGTATGTTGACGCTTCCTCTTACGGAATCGGTTCAGTGCTTTCGCACAGAACGGATGATAAACGCAGACCTATTCCAGAATGAGGTTTTCACTCTGCAGCGGAGTGTGCGCTGATATGAAACTTCCTGGCAGATTAAAACTGTGTGCCGGACCGAGACTCGAACTCCGGACCTTTGCCTTTCCCGGGCAAGTGCCCTACCAACTACAGGCCTATTGCTTTCGCATCAAAAGTGTTGTCGAAAGCTCAGTGTACTTATTCACAAATTGAAAAAGAAGCTTTAGCTATTATGTATGTTGTCATCAAATTCAACCACTGATTGTATGGCAGAAAATTCTACTTAGTAACGAATCACAAGCCTTTGTAGTCATTGTTTCGTCCGACCAAACCGGTTCCTGTATGAACTGCCTAAAAATTGCAAAGACGGGTTTTGTTGTTGTCTCAATATCATTGCGAGATTGTGTGTCGTCCGACAGCTCAACATGGTAATGCGGGCGCACTTTCATGACTTCCGAATGGCCCTGATACAGACTTTGACGTTTCTGCGGCATCTTTGTCGCATCGATGCTCACGATTCGGATTTCCTTCAATCATTACCACTGAACTACAAGAAAATTGCGAAGGTCACAGAAGCTGATTCTGATTTGAAGATTTTGCTCCAGTATATTCACATATCTGGGCCTCGTTCATTGAATAGCATAAAGAATTCTGTAGCGCGCCGATACTTTGCACATCCGCATAGCCTCGCTGTACAAAAAATGTGCGAGTCTTGTTCAGAATCCGAGTGGTCTAAGGCGCTGCAGTCATGGACTGTGCGGCTGGTCCCGGCGGAGGTTCGAGTCCTCCCTCGGGCATGGGTGTGTGTGTTTGTCTTTAGGATAATTTAGGTTAAGTAGTGTGTAAGCTTTGGGACTGATGACCTTTGCAGTTAAGTCCCATAAGATTTCACACACATTTGATTTTTTTCCTTGTTCAGAATGACAGTGGACAGTCACGTGTGTTGATTCCTAAAGCTTTGAAAAAAGAAATGATGCAGTTACTTCACCAAGAACACTGGGGGATTGTTATTACGAAACAGTTAGCGCGTCGACACTGTACTTGCAGGGCATGGACAACCGTATTGAGCAGATGACGTCACAGTGTCGCATGTGCGGAAAATTTGTCCGCTCCGCCACAAAAAGTCTCTGCTTGGTGTAAGTCGCAACCGCCATGGCAATGTGTGCACGTTGACTTTGTGGAAACTTTTTTGGAACAACCGATGATTCATTGTGGTTGACTCATATAGCAAGTTTCCTTTTTCTGTGCTCATGGAATTGACAATGTCCCGTAGCACAATTCAAGTGTTGTCATCGATTTTAGCGTAGGTTTACCTGAAGTAATAGTGTCAGACAACGGACCTCAGTTCATGTCAAGTAAATTTCAAACAGTCAGAGATCCAATGCAAAGCGCTAAACAGGGCTTCCAACACAGAAGAAGCCCACTTACACAGCCCCCCGCTCCCCACAAAAAAGTTTACTCATTATTTTGGGCGCCGGCCTGAGAGGCCGAGCGGTTCTGGGCGCTATAGTCTGGAACCGCGCGACCGCTACGGTCGCAGGTTCGAATCCTGCCTCGGGCATGGATGTGTGTGATGTCCTTAGGTTAGTTAGGTATAAGTAGTTCTAAGTTCTAGGGGACTGATAACCTCAGAAGTTAAGTCCCATAGTGCTCAGAGCCATTTTAATTATTTTGGGTAGTGTCCAGGATCTGTTTGGTAATTTTTTTTTTATATTTACAATATCAAATAGATCAAATGCAGACAGCTATTGATGCACTGTTCGTCAAGCAAAAATTGTCCTCACAGTCACTAAACACAGTCCTAATTATTTATCAGAGTGGTAGTCTATGACAGTTTTATGCACAAAGTCTGAACAGTAAAAGAAAATGAACACGTAAATATTGGATCACCATGCAGTCTACAAGAAGTCTTGTCCTCCCAACAGAAACACATTGCTGACTCTTGACATGAATATTGGTAATGGGCCACAACAGAGCAAACCCACAGCAGAGTTAGTCGAAGTCTAGAATATTGGTAGAATTAGTAGGTCAGCACAGAGCAGATCCACAGTATTTCTTGTAGATATTATGGTAGTAGTGGGCCACCAAGGGTGCAGACCCACTGTAGTCCTAGATATGGCCAGCAGCCATCCATTGTGACTGTGCGAGTGCACAATCACAATTGAAAAGTCTAACGGATAATAAAGCAAGTCCATAATCCACCTCTAGTGCACTCACTATTTTTGTTGTTGTTGCTATGTCCTTAGAGTCAGCAATACTGTTAACCAGTCCCTTGCTGAATTATCAACACGCGTCCAAACACTAACACAGCCATTTAGCCTCTGAAATTTTACACATACAGTATGGCCAACAGAAATGTGTGCAGTAAAATGAATCCCTACTATTTACTTGAGCCGTGGCTGGCTCATGTTTTGCATTGGATTAAGCCTTGGTTGATATTCTATGTTTATTCTCCTGCGGTTATAACGATTATGCTGTTATCCTCTCTCTCCGCGAGTGTCAGCAGCAGTGTGTATCGATATTCGCACCTTGTACTATCTTTGCCCCGTCGCTGATAATTTCTGGCTGTGCTGTCTGCGACCAGTTGGTCGCTTGGCGTAGAGCAGCGAGGAAATCTCCGCGCGGTCGGAGTGTGTGGTGCATTTCCCATTGCTACGAGGACCGTGGCTCACCGATCCTGGACACGAAAGTTGAGTTTTGACTCAATCTACCAGCAAGTCAAGGCTGTTCACATTGTGTCGTCTGGATTTCGTTGTCTGCTGTTGGGACATTCCCGCGAGCATGAACGTGTGTTTTAAGCTGACAAATTTTAGCCACCCTAGGGTGGAGTTTAATTGTACTTGGTTATTTTGGATTGAAGTGCACCAGCGGAATCTTCTGCCTTGTGGCCGTTAACGTTCCGGTTACCTGCCCTGGCCGTTGACGTAAATTTAGATAGTGTATTTTCTTCATCGTGTTGTTGCTGTCTGGCACGGTGTGTAGTTTGACAGCTCAATGTATAATTGGTTGTGGGCGCCAATACCTTCTACGTTGTTCCATTGGACTCCCTGTTGTGTGCTGGTCGGGTGAAGCGGAAGTTATCTTGTCGGTGGGTCCGTTGACTGTCTGTCGGTTGGGTTGTCGTCGGATCGAGAATGGTTGGGCCGACTGACTGTCTCACCTGAGCGAGTGTTAGTGTTTGAATTGCAGGCCGACCCTCGGAAACTTCTGAGAGCCGTTGGGTGTACTGCCTTTTTTGATTCGTTCTTGTTGTTTGTATTTGTATGGCTTCTAGCCGATTTTTAAATTAAGATTGTTTTGCCCTTAAGTTGTAAGGTTGTCTGGGCCTTCAGGGTAACTTAAAGAACTGTCTTAAGTTAAGGCCCTTGGCTTTTTAGAAAAATTTAATTTTGTTTGAGACTTATGTGATGGACCTTCAGCCAGTGTTACATTAAAGTTGTTTTGCTCTCAAGGTCAGATTGTTTGGGCCTTCAGCCAAATTAAAGAATTTTTTTAAGATAAGTCCTTTATTGCCTTTTAAAAATTTAATTTTCGTTTGAGTCTTAAGAGATGGGTCTCCAGCTGTTTTTTTTTTTAATCAAAGTTGTTTTGCTCTTAAGATGTGAAACTGTTTGGGCCTTCACCCTATCTGAAAGAACTGCTTTAATATAAGGCCTTCTGCCGTTTAGAATTCTGATTTTGGTTTGAGTCTTAAGTTATTGGCTTTCAGCCGATTTTAAATTAAAGTGGTCTTGTCCTTAAGGCATGATATTGTATAACGCATTCACTCGGTAATTAAATTCCAAAAATTATTGCTGTGTTGTTTTTTTTAATTTTTTTGGCTCTTGTAATGTTTGGTCAAATAAATGAAGTTGTATGTTGGAGTGTAACTGACAGCCACTTATTTTGGCCCCTTTCCACAGTTTAAACTACCTGTCCTGTCCTGCGGGTTTAGCAGGGTGTCTCGTTACTTAATATGAAGAACTGTTTACAGTTTTACAGCACAAGAATAGAATTACAGAGGTACAGAAAACATTATTACAGGACATAATACGGATAACATGTATAGTAATACAGGCTTTACAAAGGAATAGAAATAAGCATACACATGAGTATTCCAGGAATTGTGACATTAGTAAACAAATGAAAAATGAGAATTTCCTTTCAAATATCAACTTGACACATAAGCATCGAAAGAAAACAGAACACAGTAAATAATGTCTAAACATCTTCCCAGAGTAAAGAATATTTTAGATTTGAGGATAACACTATTCCTCATCAAAGTAAATGCAGCTTAGTACTAGAAGGGAAAAATTCAGTTAATCTTATCAGGTAAATACACAGAGACAGGAAGAACACAGATACACAAGGATACACATAAACACATAGCGGAATAACACAAAAGAAAAATACAGGGTTTGTTTTCAGTGTAACATTTGGAACTACAGTACTTGTGATACTTCATTACCAATCAAAACTTTTTTCTTATTTCAACATTTCTTACCACAAAGAAAAATCCTATCTAAGCATGTGTTCTGTATTTACTTTCACATATTTTTTATCTCATCATTTATTTTCCACTATCTTACCTCATCATTTGTTTCTAAGAAAATCCTACCTAAACCTGTTGTCCGTAAACACTACTTATCATTTCATTTCCTCTTTCAAAATAACTATTCTTCAATATACAATATACAATAACTTCTTTTTGTTTCCAGCTTCTTAATACATTTCTTCCCAATTCATCACAACTCATTCTCTTATATAGCCTATCCCCTCTTAAGCTAACTTAAATCTACTGAGCTCTGATACATAAACTAGAGAATGAGGCAATGCAGCAGCATCAAACAATTAACACAAACAGCAATGACAAAAAAAATGCAAATTGGCAAAGCAACCAGCAGTATATCAAAATTAGCAAAGCTAATGCAACATTACAACTAATATAAGGCAGTATGCAGCAAACAAGAAAATTAAATCAGTGGTAAAAGTGGGTTATAGGAGCAGTACAAAGTAAGATTCAGTTGGACAATGCCTGGCAAATACCAGCAGCAAATGCAATGTTCTACCTAAACATGACAATGCACAAGCAGAAAAAACGTATAAGCAAATACCATTTTAGCTAGGGCTCCTTACGCTTTCCACACGCATGGTACACAAAGTAAGAGTTTACCCCCCAGAGGGTTAGTGTCGTTATACCCTCAGATGTTACAGATAACAACAACGGAATGAAATGTATCGCCGAAAATCTTCTCTGTGTCATAGTAGTTCTAAAATATTTCTAAAAATATTCCAAGTACGAAAGATAATCATTCAAATGCGTGCCATGTAGCCCTAACTGTGCGTCTTGCTGTAAGAATATCTGTCATTGGCTAACGGTAAAAATGTGCCAAGGGTGGTAGTTATCATCATTCATAAGCAAAGTTCTCCAGTAGTCAATGTACTTACCTTGTCATACACAAAAGCAAAAATTCTATGCGTATAGCTGTCGTAGTTATCACATACATTACCATGACCAAGAAAGTACTGAACGGTAACGTATTGTTGTGTTACGAAAAATACCTATCTCATTGTAGGTAAGTCACAAGTTATTACCAAATTATGTTTTGCTTTTCAGAAGAACGCAGAAAACTGTGCAGACATAAAACAAATACAGCGCAAAAATAATAATGAAAACTGTGTCACTCATTAGTAGCGTAGTAGTATAATCGAGTAGCCGTCAAACAAACCAAATACTGTGTCGACTGTAATCTCTCAGAAAGTACTTTAAATAAAATATGTCTCTTCAAGTAAACCAATATATTGCAGTAAAATCTCATTAGCAATATATTCTCCAAGTATGTAAGCCTTATAGTCGTTACGTAATCCTGCAACCAACAAACAAAAATCTACACACACGGAGACTCTGTCGTCTGTTCCCTATAAAAGTGCACTCGTAAAATGACTGTCTTAATAAATTCAATAGGTTGTTGACTGGATAGTTAACTTCAAAACACCGCTGCATGCGAAATGTGACAAAGTGATAAGTTTAATGGCAAAGACTAAGTCAGAAAGTAAATTGTTTCTCAATAATCGGTTTTACACGATAAATGTGGTGCAATCCCTCTTTTTTGTGCTTTAATGGCCAATTATGAGGAAATCAGTAAGCACATTGACAAAATCAAGCCTGTGGATATACGCCATTACTAGAATTCCTGAATGTTCTGAATTTTCGCGTAGTGATGATGAACTTATGGTCAAAGTCATAGAGTCACCGAGTTGCAAATCCGTCATTGTTACGTCGTGTAGGCGGTTTCGTCTCAAGATTCGGTGCACGTTGCCAACTCCTTTCAAAACGTCCAAAATACGCTGTGTTGTTACTTTGTGACTTGTTACTTTGTGACGCAACTGAATCAATTTTAGCCATGGAAGGTATCGTGATTTTCGTGAGCAATCGTCTGCAGTTCTTTTATGGCTGCTTCACGATTCTGTAATGCGTTTTCAGATCGCGAAAAAATAGGCTGAAAATGCTCCCAAATTTACGTTTTTACGTCTTTACAAACTTTTTGACATTTAAATTCGATTTTAAGTTCAAAGTGGCTCAAACGCCTGTTAGCACTATGGGACATAACATCTGAAGTCATCAGTCCCCTAGACTTAGAACTACTTGAACCTAACTAACCTAAGGACTTCACACACATCCACGCCCGGGGCAGGATTCAAACCTGCAATCGTAGTAGCAGCGCGGTTCCGATTTTAAGTAACTCATGAGTTAAACCTTCACGTGTTTGTTCATGCATTGTGTCTAACTTTTGTAGCTGTTGCTGTGTTCGTTCCTGATTTTGTTCCATTGTGTCTAATTGAAGCTTTTCTCCCATTTGTTGCATTAACTGCAATAACGATATATTAGTGTCTGGAACATGTTCCTTTATGCTTTTCGCCAGTGCATTTACACCGGCAACATTCGCATTTTGAAAAGCAGAGTCTGAGTCTTCACTTAATTGAGAAAAGAGTAAGGACGCAAAACCTCAATCCTCGGTATTTCCAAGAATTTATTCTATCATTTCGCATTCCTGAGGCAAGTTATTGCCGATAGATCGAAAATACTTCCCTGTTCACTAATTGTTACACTGTCTACACCGTTATTTACTGCTTGGCCCGTTTCTCTATGCGCAATTACCGAGTTATTTTGGACATTAGTCACTTCATTACTGGAGGGTGTTAACACGCCACTCTCGTCTTCACTGTCATTTCTCAATTTACTTTGGAGCCTAGTGTTGCGATTTTCACACCCCATGATTGTCACACTGTTTCACACGATAACACAGACAAACGCAATTTGAAAAGCCAAAAATAGGAAGACACATTAAAAATAGCATTGACAATAATATCTAAATAATTTGCAAACGCGACTGCGAAATACATGGTGAAGCTCCAAATGCATGGCACAACTGCTTTGCTCATTACAATATTATACAAGAATGAAAAACTACCACTACAAAGGAAATTCTCTATACAATTACGCGCTAGCACCAACAATTCCAATCATGCACTAATTATTCAAACTACCAGAAAAATCAGAAGATTCCAGTGGCGTATCCTCGGCTAAGGGTCGACAGATGAAACTTCTCTATTTAAATGAGTGTGTCTGTACTTAAATTGCAGAGTGACTGAGAAGATTAAACTTCTACTTTGTTCGATTCTCAAACAGTTGAGTAAAACTGAAGGTACTGAGCCTACTTTCTCTTTACTTTTTCTTATCATGTCAACTCTGACCCACAATATTCTAGCGCAACGCAATCGGACTGCTCAAAAAAATTACAACCTGACTTCAAATAATTAACTGACTAAAATGAAATCTTAACAATAACCGATACATTTCATTAAGCACTTACCTAACAAAAATCTTCATTATGCCAACTACTGCAATACATCGAGCGCCAATACTGCCAACTAAATAAAAAGTTCTAACTACTTAAGTCACTAACTACTAATAGGCATGTGGTTAGCAAAGAAAGATTTTGTTGCAAACCAAACACCTTAACAGTGTGACATCCAGTTCAAACATGAATATAAATCGTCATTGACATCTGTTCCAAAGGTATATAATCATGAATAATATTTAATCTCCAAGTCGAATATTTACAGTCCTTTAGCCTATGCTAACACTTCAGACCTCTACTCTCCATCAATGCTAACTTCTCACATCTAACATCCATCACTGCTGTCTGTTCACCTCCAACTGCCCAACAGCACTTCCATTATTGCTGGCCACTAACTTCCAACTGCCCAACAGTACTGTAGATTAACGTCCAACAACGAGTCCGATCAGCCACACAGTCTCTTACAAAGAGGTGCAGTCAGAGATCCAATGCAAAGCGCTACACAGCGTTGCCAACACAGAAGCAGCCCAGGTTACACATCCAAGTCAAACGGCGAAGCGGAACGTTTTGTCAGAACATTCAAGCAGCAGATGGCCAAACTTCGCTCCGCATACACCAGGGATCAAGCACTGCAACTGTTCCTCGTCTCGTATCGTTCGCACCCTCCAGATGGACCATCGGCGGCGGAATTGCTTCACGGCCGCCGCCATTGCACACTGCTCCATCTGTTCCACTCTCCTTAGCATCCGTCGCCGCAGGAAGGCAGCAAGTATCACTTCGCGGCGCATGATATTTTCTTT
The DNA here is from genome assembly GCF_023864275.1 of Schistocerca cancellata. Lineage (NCBI taxonomy): Eukaryota > Metazoa > Arthropoda > Insecta > Orthoptera > Acrididae > Schistocerca > Schistocerca cancellata. The sequence continues at coordinate 155,471,113 of NC_064627.1, forward strand.
TAGAGGCTTTTTTAGCGGCAGGGGACGGTGGGGGATTGCATGTATCTTCTTTCAGGCGCAGATGGTTCGGAGCGCCGCCATCAAAAAAAACTTCAATTATGTCATGTACACGACGATCTTTCAGTCCCTCTTTGCCCAGAATTAGGGTTCCAGGGGCAGCGCGGCCACAGCATCCGCCAGAGAGTGTCATTACGACACCGCGGGACGACCCAGTGGAAACGGAGACTTCGCCTCCTCCGCCTGCTCTCGTCCTACCGATGGAGCTGGACCCGACCACGCCACAGCAGTCCCTGCCTTCATCTGGTTTATGGCAGCAGGAGGTGGAGACGTACCCTTCTGGTCGTTTTCCAGGGGACGTTTGCCCCAGAGCGCAGGCCGGATGCCGGGATACGGCTGTAAGCTGTTCGTCCCATGCAGCCTCAGCTTGCAGTCCATCAGAGCGTCAACGATCCTGCATCCCGCGCCGTGGTCGCACTCAATTCACGACGGTGGTCCGTCTGTTTGGGGGGGAGGGGGGCGAGGGGGGAGTCAATGTTCTGGCGTAACCACAAGCTTCGGAATGAAGATGCAGAACACAAGAGCAGTAAAGGCGGTGAGGAAACGACGGCCAACCGTGCGCGGAATTGAACCGCGCAGCGCCGGGAGCAACATCTGGAGGAAGTGAATATAAACGTCGCTCCTGCTAGCCTCGGCCGCTCAGATCGGCACCGGATCACAGACGTTAGTTATCACTGACGTTTGTAAGCTTGCCTGAACTGTTCACATATCAACGACACTAAATTACACTACTCGCCATTAAAATTGCTAGGCCACGAAGGTGACGTGCTACAGACGCGAAATTTAATCGACAGGAAGAAGATGCTGTGATATGCAAATCATTACCTTTTCAGAGCATTCACACAAGGTTGGCGGCGCTGGAGACACCTACAACATGTTGACATGAGGAAAGTTTCCAACCGATTTCTCATACACAAACAGCAGTTGACCGGCGTTGCTTGGTGAAACGTTGTTGTGATGCCTCGTGTAAGGAGGAGAAATGCGTACCATCACATTTCCGACTTTAATAAAGGTCGGATTTTAGCCTATCGCCATTGCGGTTTATCGTATCGTGACATTGCTGCTCGCGTTGGTCGAGATCCAATACTGTTAGCAGAATATGGAATCGCTGGGTTCAGGAGGGTAATACGGAACGCCGTGCTGGATCCCAACGGCCTCGTATCACTAGCAGTTGAGACGACAGGTATCTTATCGGCGTGGCTGTAACGGATCGTGCAGCCACGTCTTTGAGTCAACAGATGGGGACGTTTGCAAGACAACAACCATCTGCACGAACAGTTCGACGAAGTTTGCAGCAGCATGGACTATCTGCGCGGAGACCATGGCTGCGGTTACCCTTGACGCTGCATCACTGACAGGAGCGCTTGCGATGGTGTACTCAAAGACGAACCTGGGTGCACGAATGGCAAAACGTCATTTTTCGGATGAATCCAGGTTCTGTTTACAGCATCAAAATGGTCGCATCCGTGTTTGGCGACATCGCGGTGAACGCACGTTGAAAGCGTGTTTCGTCATCGCCATACTGGCGTATCACCAGGCGTGATGGTATGGGGTGCCATTGGTTACACGTCTCGGTCACCTCTTGTTCGCATAGACGGCACTTTGAACAGTGACGTTACACTTCTAATGTGTTACGACCCGTGGCTCTACCCCTCATTCGATCCCTGCTAAACACTTCATTTCAGCAGGATAATGCACGACCACGTGTTGCTGGTCCTGTACGGGCCTTTCTGGATACAGAAAATGTTCGACTGCTGCCCTGGCCAGCACATTCTCCAGATCTCTCACCAATTGAAAACGTCTGGTCAATGGTGGCCAAGCAACTGGCTCTTCGCAATACGCCAGTCTTTACTCTTGATGATTGTGGTATCGTGTTGAAGCTGCATGGGCAGCTGTACCTGTACACGCCATTCAAGCTCTGTTTGACTCAATGCCCAGGCGTATCAAGACCATTATTACGGCCAGAGGTGGTTGTTCTGGGTACTGATTTCACAGGATCTATGCACCCAAATTCCGTAAAAATGTAATCACATGTCAGTTCTAGTATAATATATTTGTCCGATGAATACCCGTTTATCATCTGCATGTCTCCTTGGTGTAGCAGTTTTAATGGCCAGTAGTGTGTATTGCTTGCCGCCCCTCGTTTGCGACTAGTACTTGTAAATCTCCAAAGTTAAGTATCATCGATTGCTTCCTAGAAATAAATATGGTGATGTTAAAACTTCCTGGCAGATTAAAACTGTGTGCTGGACCGAGACTCGAACTTGGTAGAGCACTTGCCCGCGAAAGGCAAAGGTCCCGAGTTCGAGTCTCGGTCGGGCAAACAGTTTTCATCTGCCAGGAAGTTTCATATCAGCGCACACTCCGCTGCAGAGTGAAAATCTCATTCTGGAAACATCCCCCAGGCTGTGGCTAAGCCAAGTCTCCGCAATATCCTTTCTTTCAGGAGTGCTAGTTCTGCAAGGTTCGCAGGAGAGCTTCTGTAAAGTTTGGAAGGTAGGAGACGAAGTACTGGCAGAAGTAAAAGCTGTGAGGACGGGGCGTGAGTCGTGCTTGGGTAGCTCAGTTGGTAGAGCACTTGCTCGCGAAAGGCAAAGGTCCCGAGTTCGAGTCTCGGTCGGGCAAACAGTTTTCATCTGCCAGGAAGTTTCATATCAGCGCACACTCCGCTGCAGAGTGAAAATCTCATTCTGGAAACATCCCCCAGGCTGTGGCTAAGCCAAGTCTCCGCAATATCCTTTCTTTCAGGAGTGCTAGTTCTGCAAGGTTCGCAGGAGAGCTTCTGTAAAGTTTGGAAGGTAGGAGACGAAGTACTGGCAGAAGTAAAAGCTGTGAGGACGGGGCGTGAGTCGTGCTTGGGTAGCTCAGTTGGTAGAGCACTTGCTCGCGAAAGGCAAAGGTCCCGAGTTCGAGTCTCGGTCCGGCACCCAGTTTTAATCTGCCAGGAAGTTTCATATCAGCGCACACTCCGCTGCAGAGAGAAAATCTCATTCTTGACGGTGATGTTATTTGTTTGAATTGTTGTATAGGATTCCGAGAACTCTGCATCCCGCAGGTACCCTATTAGCGACGAGTGGGCAAGCCCCTAACAGTGAACTCTTAGGACCGCAGAATGTTAGTAGCAGTGGACAAGCCTCTGGTGGAAGCGCACATGTTTTTTGTAATTTTGTCTACAAGAATGTAATAGATTGTTGTATGAAAATGTAGAATGTGAAGTCAGTGTGATATAGAAGAATGGGATAAAATAAAAGAAAATCATAGTTACAGATAGTACTTCATCAGTTATTCAGTCATCTGGAACCTAGTAAGTTAAAATAGCGGACTCAAAAATGTACCCCTAGGCGCAAGAACTGCAGCCAACAATAAGAACAGAAAATGAAGATATGTAAAAAGTTTGTCGTTTGTATATCTTACGCCTCTCGAAGCTTTCGAAACTTCTAGAGACAGTGAAATTTAGTAGTGATGTGTGGGAGAGTAGGATTACAACTTCTATCGTATATGTATTTCACTGAATAAAGTATTGCACTGTGTGGTCATATAAAAAAAAGCTTAATCATTGGATGCCCTGTCGGTCTAAAAATTATAATACATTTCTATCGTATACGTATTTCACTGAATAAAGTATCACACTGTGAGGTTATGTCACAAAGAAACTTTTCATGGTGGCATTTTTATCGTAATTCACATATTTTCACCAACTTACCTTATTTTAAAGAATAAAACGATATATATCACTTATAAACCCACATGATAAGTATTTTATTTTTTTTTAAATATAATCTTCACCGGTTGAAAATGTTAATATTTTTATTTGTGTTACCTCAATATCTAATAAAATCGGTAATTTTTTAAATAGAAGGCTGTGGATTGCTTTGCTATAAAGGCTAAATTACGTGTTTGTATTGGTCATGTCCAGAAGTGGATGAGCACCATGTCGAGGAAGTTGAAACAAAGTTTGAGAGACAAGAAACTTTCTGATGGTAAAATCATATGAGGCAGGCTGACAGACAAAATGATTGATGAACTACAGCAGTATTATGGGATGGCCATTAGATATAATACTGAGGATTTGTTGAAAATTAAGCAGGTAGTATGGACTACCTTCTTCCACAGACTGTCAACTGATGAAAAACCAGTACACCACCTTTGCACTCCTGGACCTGATACGTGGTTAAATTACTGCAGTGCTCAGTACTCCAACAGTTCATACAGCCATGAACATTCCATCGCAGCAGCAGTGATGGATATCATAAAACCTATTTGCAGAGACCTGGAAAATTCTGAATTATTGAAGAAGTGTCTCCTTGGTCAGACTCAAAACTTCAGTGAGTCGTTAAAGGGACCCGCTTACCAGAAAATGATTTTGTTGGAATGAAGACACTAAAGTGGGGGTCAGTGATGCTGTAATTGCTTTTAATGATGGCAACATTGTTAGGGTGAAAGTGCTACAGCATATGGGAATTAATCCTGGAGAAAACTGCATCAGTGAACTTGAACAGGTGAACAAGGTTCGCATTGATAAAGTGGATTATGCAGCATAGTTGGCCACTAAGGAGTCCAGAAAGAAGAAACAACTTGGAAAATGATCAAGAGGATGATATACAGTATGATGCATGGTGCTTCTGAGTGACTAAAAATAAAAAATTAGACATATATTAAGTGAGTTATAGTCTTTTGGAACTTAAGAATCCGTTCCGGAAAATTTACATTTTCTGTTGCATTTTTTCCTAAATCGCAGAAACCACTTCGAGTAGAGAATTCAAAGTTTGAGGGAGTAATAACATACATATCCTGAGTCTACTGAACTAAAAGAAGAACATAATGTTACGTATAATTGAAGTTATTTAAGATAATGTACAAAAAAGTACACACAATTTTGCTGTTTGATTAAAAAATGGTATCTCTGAAAGCAGTGACTGAAATGCAGTTATTGTAGTTCCGTAGACTCAGAACATACAGTTTAACGTCCTGCAAAAATTTCATGTCAATGGCTATAGTAGTTCCTGAAATACAGGGAAGCCAAGTCACTAAATTTAACATTATCGGGATAGGTCGTTCCAACTTCAGAGACCGTATATTTTCGTGAAGGTCCGATTCGTGGCTTCGCTAAACGTAGTCTTCAAAATGGCGTCCGCAATGGAGATACGTTATAGGCAGAGAGCTGTCACTGAGGTTCTTTTGGCAGAAAACCAGAGCATAGGAATTATTAACAGGCGCTTGCAGAACGTTTACGTAGACCTGGCAGTGAACAAGTTGGGCATGGCAGCAGTCATCATCACAAAAAAGTCGCTTAAGTCTGTTCAGTCTCCCGCGTACTGGCTGGTCGTGTACACCTGTCCAGTCTCCCGCGAGCCTGTTGGTCGCACACAGCTGGTACAAGTGCAACATTGCAACGTGCAAACACTCTCATTCGAGGTGATCAGCGGATCACAATCAAACACCTAGCTCTATAAACTGGCGTCTCCGCTGTAGTGCTGACTCTTGTTCTCCTGTTGGGGTACTCAAAGATGGGAGGCCCATAAAGAGAAACGGACGACCACCTGTTCGGAGCTGCTAGCACGTTATGGGGCTGATCGTGACAGTTTTTTTGTTGAACATCGTCACAGGCTAAGACACATTGGATTACCTTTCGTACATGAAAAAAGGGCATTCCATGGAGTGGCGGCTCACCATCTCTCCACCAAAGAAAATGTTGAAAGCCGTACCCTCAGCCGGTAATGCCATGGCCAGTGAAGTATTATTCTAGATTTTTGGACAACATGGAGACTGATTGTGGAGATGAAGCAGCGATAAGTATGATTAATCAATTATTCAAAAACAGTCTTAATTGCATTTATTATTATTATTATTATTATTATTATTTTACAGCCAACCGCTTTCAACCCGACGTAGGTGTCATCTTCTGGGCGTTTACACTGTGAAATTATAGACATCCGTCAGGAAGACTCCATTATACAACATCTAAAATTACATGAATTTAAAATATGTTACCCATTGGTCGACTGCTGGTGGTGTCACTCCTGTCTACATAACGGCAGGAAATTATGCGAGACTAACCCGTCGCATGGGCTTAAATAGCGTGCTGAGATCACGTGAATAGACGGCAACACCTCCCATGAACCCACAAATGCCTAGGCTCAGGGCCCAAATAAAATTACACAAGCAAGGTTGGCCTATACGACTAATAGTTAATAACATAGGATGCCTTTCTTACAATCTTAATTAAAAAAATGAATATGCTGTTAAAACAGTTCCATACATATGACGAGAATTTTTCAGTGAAAAATACTTATGAGTTAATAACAGGGATACATAATATCACCATACTGATAACAGCTAGATTTGCCACATTAGACGTTAAAAACTTGTACATCAATATTCCGGTGGCAGAAACAATCGAAATTATTAGAGAAAACCCTTATACGCCATAAGGCCCTTAATTACGATGAAATAACTGAATTAATGAATCATCTTGAGACAACCTTATGCTTTAACTATTTTTCGTTTAATGCTCAGATATATCAGCAGAAAGACGGCCTAGCTATGGCCAATTCACTAGCAGGAAGGATAGCCAACATTTTCGTCAATAATAAAGAAGTTATGTTTTTGAAAGATCATCCGTGCATACGCCAGAAAATTATATACTATAAACGATATGTTGATGACATTCTAATATTATTTGACGGTACAATAGAGGAGATAAATAATTTGACGGATATGTTGAACAGCATGCATCGAAAATTTGCTTTCACGGTTGAACATGAACAACATAAATCTATAAATTATTTAGACCTAACTATTTTTAACGATAATTGACACCACAGCTTTGGCATCTGTCGGAAACCTACAACTACAGATACCATTATCCCTGCAAAGTCATGCCATCCAAATGGGTATAAAGAAACTTTGTTCTTCACAATGATACACAGGCTGAATAGAATACCACTAATACTGGAAGAGAGACAGAAAGAGATTAACATATTAAGGCAAATTGTGATATCTAATGGATATAACGCAAATATAGTAGAGACGATACAACAGAAAATACACGTCAGACAGGTGAAAACACCAGAAAAGAGAAATTTTGCGAAGATGCTATATATGGGGACTATATCAGATAAGGTAAACAAACTGTTCAAGAATTCGGATGTTACGATTCGTTTCTCTACAAATACCATAGCTAATAGTCTTAGGCATAATATAGGAGATGTTAAAAACAAGATGCTTGCTAAATCAGGAATTTATAAATTGACTTCTAAAGATTGTAGCAAAATTTACATCGGGCAAAGACGGAGAAGTTTTAATACCAGATTTAAAGAACAGACTACTGGAACAGCACGTAATAAATCACTCTTCGGACAGCATTTAGATATGGAAAAACATGCAGAAATCAATATAAAGGAAAATCTGAAGATACTGCATTTAACCCAAAAGGACCTACGATAAATATTCTAGAGATCCTGGATATTTTTATACATAATAAACGGAATTCCGCAGCGATGCTGAATGAACAAATAGAGAGTCATGGTAAAGAGTTTTTCGAGCTATTCGAAAATATTATTAGTACACAATGATGCTACTCTTCCTTTTATTATTTTAATACTTTAATTCCTTTAATGGGTACTACAAACGTGTCGTAAACTTTTATCCTTTCTTTAGAATTTTTTGGGTTATCCTTGTTTATCGATATTTCCATAACCTCAAATAACTGACAACATCTCTGTGGATGAAGAGCCATGACGTACCGCTAACACGGCAACGGAGGCCGTGACCAGGACAAAGCTAACACCAAATGAATACACCAGCCGCTACCATGACGACGGCGTCCCGCTACACAGTCTAGAGGGCGCTTGATATGCGCTTTATAGTCCATGGCAACGGCGCCCTCACCACAAGGAGTAGAAGGCTTTGTAGTCTTTCCATATTAGCCACTGTAGTAAATTGACTCAAATGTTTTCTACGTGAATGTACGAATATATATATTATAATACAAGACGACACCAGTTTTTGTGTGTCACAAATTGTTTTACTTTATATTATGGCACATAATCTAATATAATTTTAGGAATTTTACGAGTTGACTACGGATCATTTGTTGTTATTTTATAACTAACACTATAATTGTAACTCTTTTTAAATGGAATGGTTCCGTTGTCTGTAATTTACTGCCACTTAAATTTATGTTAAACCAAGGTGACTAGTAATTATATATAATAAACTGTATTTAATGCCGTTGATCGCCGCTGGGGGTGTTGCCGTCAATTCACGTGATCTCAGCACGCTATTTAAGCGCATACGACGGGTTAGTCTCGCATAGTTTCCTGCCGTTATGTATACAGGAGTGACACCACCAGCAGTCGACCAATGGGTAACATATTTTAAATTTACGTAATTTTAGATGTATAATGGTGTCTTTCTGACGGATATCTATAATTTGACAGTGTAAACGCCCAGATGACCCCTACGTCGGGTTGAAACCGGCTAGTGGTATAATAATAATGAATGCGATTAAGACTGGTTTTGAATAATTAAGTATTATTCTGTCTGATGTCCTCCCTCAGGGTGCAAGAATCGACTAAAGTGTATAGTGCAAATCTAAGTAAGGCAGAAGATCTTACAAAACTTCATAAGAGTCTTCTTCAGCCTCCCCTTTACGGCCTGGTTCTCGCCAATTCCAAATTCCATCTGGTTGGCCCAATGAAGGATGCATCCTGCGGAACCAGTACATGGTGATGGGGAGGCTATTCCTGCAGCAAGACAGCACCACGACCAGTAGAGTGGCGCTGTGCCGGCATACAGGCCCTCTCAGTAAGATGGCGTAAGGCCGTCTCATTCAACGGAGGTCATGTTGAAAACTAAAATTTTGTAGCCAGAAGAGCTAGGAATTATATAGTCTGGGAATCGTGAATAAAACCAACCAGTTTTCCAAAAAAATAGTGTTGTATTATTTATTGAATGCTCATATTAGCACTGTAATGTTGCACTCAGTACGTCCTTTCCTTTCTCAGTTGTTCGAGCTTAAAATATTGACAAACAACTATACTCTCCTCTTCGGGAAAGCTCATGATTGCAACTGATCCAGAAACGTGATTAGCGCTGTCTTGTTGTTTGTTGTCATGCAGGTCGCATTGCGTATCGTATCACATGTCTCATCTCCCCAACTGGAATGCGAGTGTCACACTAATAAGCATCACATCGCATGACTTTTACTACAATTAATCATACAACATACCATATGCCTAACTGTGAACCGCATCTCGGAGATGGGTACAGGTAAGTTACAGCTACTGATATATATATTAATTTCGTAACACATTAGGGACAGTAGATCATGTAAGGTCCTACACAGTTTATCTGAAAAGTTGTTGCAGAGTGATCGACAAGATCCAGCAGCAGGAAAAACATAGATACTGCCCAAGGGAAGTACCAAGAAGGAAATATTCCCCCGAGCTGTGTGAAGTTTCACAAGCTGCGACATGGTCATGGATTAAAACAGTGATCCAGAAAATGTGATCATTGACACAAATAAAAAAAAATTATTCTCCACAATGTGAAGTTTGTTCGTCCTCTCCCTTGCACACCACAGTCACGCCAGTCGTATGCCTATAGACAAGGTACCACCCGGGCTACCACTCCCGCCCTATTCAAAATTATATCAATGTGCCGTCTCTCTTGCTAACAATACTTTGGTGCAGTCATTCCCTGTTACCACAATCATTTCCAACATGACAAATATTAATTATTCCTACTTAATCCTATTAATGAAATATAAGCATCTTTCATAAATTGTGGTTTGACAATAGACGATAGAAATATCCACGTCTTACATTTGTAAGACCGCGTATGGATACATTTTAAGAAAAGAGCGGGAAAGACTGCGCATTGATACATTTTGTAATGGTAGCAGGGATTGTCTGCACCAGAAAGCATTGTTGGCAGGAGAGACTGCACTTTAGCGTTTGTAGGAAGTCAGTAGTAAGCGAGATGTGAAGCGAGTCGGTAGCAGCTCTGAAGCGAGAGGTTGAGAGGAGCGGTGTGCCTGCCAGCCACTAGCAATGATTTACAAGAGATTATAAACGGATGTAGAGAGACATCAGCTAACTATTATCATAAGAGGAACTAATATTATTGAATTATTTTTTTGAGAAACTGAAGACTTCTGAAGGTATGTTTGCGCAATGCTACTTGTAAGATTATTGTAAAAAAAAGTAAGTCCCATTGAACGTTTGTAAAATCATTTCATTCAGAATGTAATTAATTTTTGCCAGCAATATTGCATTACTGATTATAATCCAACCCAAAAACCATCAACGTAAAACTTTGCAAAATTTTAGTGTTGTCAAGAAAAAGTGTAACTATGAATTACGTAACTTCAGTCAAATTAATTAAAGAATAACGTCAGCTTTGCTATTAAAGAATAACGTCAGCTTTGGTAATAAATACAGCCATTTATTATGACAGCCCACCAGCAGCTAATATAGTAAAGCAGAGCAAGTATATTCATGTCGCAGTTCGATGTAGCAGTCAGATAGCGATCCAGTAATAGTAAAAAAGGTAAGGAACAGTTTTGGGTTATTGCAGGTAACGACTGAGGGCCACGACGACGACACATTCTATGTTTCGTCGAAATAATAAGAAAATAACTTTTAATAAGCATCATTTAAATTTGAAAGGAAGATTGAGAAAGAGAATTAATTTCAAAGGGAAGATTTCATTTGTTATTACTAAGCAAGAGGTAGAAATCCAAAGGGGAGGTTTCATAGGTTATTGTAAAAGGGAAGGCTGCGTAACAACAAAAGAGATATAGAGGAGACGGAAAGGTTTCACTCTCTCTTGCACACCACAGTCACGCCAGCCGTATGCCTACAGACAATGTACCACCAGGGCTACCACATAAAATGATTCCAATGGCTGCGCACACAAAGAACACAGCTACACATGTAGCAGAGGCCAGTGGGAGGCGCCTTGAGAACAAAGAAGATCCCTGTGTTATGTAATGAAGCAGCACACAATGGCAGTCGGGTGGCAGTAGGAGGAACAAACAGGAGCCTCCTGCCTAGCCAGAATGATCAGAATATTCATAGCCCACTTCAGCGTCGCCGATGGAAAAAGTTTGCCTCGCTGCTCATTCTGCAATGTTTCTCAAACTAATTTATCGAAACTCTTTGACAGAAAAATTGATTCTCTTGCATCTTACAGCCTCTTCATCAGCTTCATGGCGGAGTGTCTGTATTTTCGTTATTGAATAGAGTAATTGTCACATTTCGAAATTAAATAACTCATGTATCATACAATATAGGCTTTCACGGCCGGCATTGTCTTCACTTAAGACTTCCGGGCTTATAGGCCGTGGGCGATGTATAAAACTCTCCCCTGACGTTTCGTCTCCGACTGCGGGAGACATTCTCCGAGGTAAAACGGTGAACTGTTCGCTTTAGCTCGGAGGATGTCTCCCGCAGTCGGAGACGAAACGTCAGGGGAGAGTTTTATACATCGACCACGGCCTATTAGCCCGGAAGTTTTAAGTAAATAACTCATGGCATGAAATTGCAATAGTTTTCAATAAAAAATAGGAGTTGCTATAGGTTTACCTTTGGTGCATATTATATCATACACAGATAGATGTGTATGAAATTCAGTTAACATATTGCTCTTTCCTTTAAGCATGGAAGGAGATCTACATCTGTTGTAACACCACCACTGTTTTTAGCATTAGCTTTCAGCTAATATCACATAAAGACGAGAGTATATTCGTCTACAATTACTTTGTGATACTTTCATAGCTACTGTGATACATAAGTAACTACAGATTTTGTCAGTAAAATAATGTAAGGCTCAATTTCTAAAACATATGCACACAAAGTAATCAAACAAATCACTGATGTAACAGTAAACAAAAGTGAAGAATCATACATAAAACAATTTCGTTCACGATTTCCTGAGATATTTTGTATCAAGAACGTCGGTTCACAAGGCACAAGGCACAATACTCCAACTGCTTTGAAAAAGTTTTTTTTTCTTTTCGTGAAAGTAGTGTAAGTGAAATTTTACACCCTATAAGACAGTATGACCTCATTAGTTTTACAGTGTCGTATAGCTGTCTACCACATTGTTGCAAAAATGTTTTATTGACACTTTGAAAGCCAGCTGTGCTATGCTTTCAATATTGCTCAGCAAATAAAGGAAATTTTCAGGAGACACCAATTCTCTAATTTATAGTGTTTCAGATATTCATTCAACTTATTTTTACTTCAATGTTCCTTGTAACTTTTTATTGCAGTTACGTGTATTCATACAAAATTTTAGCTTATATAGACCAAGTTTTTGACGAGACATAGTTTTGCGTGCAGTGGAGCCGGGTATAAATTTGTTTTTGTTTCTAAAGGAGTGTACCCTTTGTTGAGGCAAGTGTTATATTTTACCCCACATGTCTTTTTTCTGTGTCTGCTGTCCCACTTGCATAGAAGCCCTTAGTGCTTTATGTACCCAAGCTGCATCTCATACTAGATAATTTTGAGTAGCAGTTTATAATTTCCCACATGCATCCTGCAGATTAAATGTAGAACGAAACCTGTTATCATTGTGGATAAGTAATGCTTTGGGACAATCTTTGCTGAAAGCTATGAACAAGTGCCACTTATTCAGCGTGAAATCATAGCCGAAAGTCTCCAAAACGGACTGGATATCATTACAAAATACCATGACACCTTCCTTGGAGTAATATTCGGAATTAACAGCGTGGCGGTTACGATAAAAACTCACTTTCTTATCACGAAGGAGATGACTACATCCTTCAAATGACGAAGCTACAACATCAAACTCTTATTCGACAACATGTTTTACATCAGAACAGGATTGCAGAGATCCCTTTGACAAAAAATAAGTGGCTGATTTGCTCTGCAGTGGCCTTGGAATACTGGGTCGGTATGCGTATCTCCTTCACTGTCATTTGCTTGTTCGTCATTGTGATCGTCTTCAATCACTGTCACACTCTCAGGATGCAGTGGTATTGGCGATTCTTCACTCTGATATACAAGACTAAAAGCAAATGATTAATTAGGATATTGCTCAAATTTCCTAGATAAAGAGATGATTCCATTTATTTTGGGGACACTAATTTAGTCTGCTGCGTGGTCTATTGCGATAGCAAAGAACGTGTGTCGTTACTAAAGAGATGATTCCATTTATTTTGGGGACACTAATTTAGTCTGCTGCGTGGTCTATTGCGATAGCAAAGAACGTGTGTCGTTACTGTTTCAACAAGTCAGTCAGAAGTCTAGTGCAGTGTGTGTGGAATGGGACTGGAGGGATCAGTTTTTATTCTTGTCGCCAATCTTACACTCAATATAAACTTCGTAAAACTTTATTCCAATAATATTAATTTTCGGTTTCTGGGATTTCATAGAAAACTCTCCACAGACATAACAAAAAGAATTCGAGTTATTTACGTAGGTACAAGACACCTTTTCTTCTGAATTTTTACACAGCAGAAACTACAAACATCCAAGAGCGAAGAACAAAAACCAATAACTTCCAACAACTGCCAGGACTCCCAGTACTGCGATGCAAATGGCATTAAACGCAACCTGATTACATGTGTTCGAGCATCGCCCATAGGCAATTTTGCCTAAATACTTTCATTTCCTGGAGGTTAACTTTTGAATTAAGCGTAATGCTTAGTAATTCATGGAAAAAACGTCGATTATTTTTTAGTAATAAAATTGTCCGAATGTTTAAGGAAAGACATCGAAGAATAGCCTATATGCAGCATTTTCAAGGATTTCAATAGACAGAGGACACAATGTAAATAAGCCTAAGGGCCAGAAACCGATCTCATTATCAGAGTCAGAAGACACGGCGTGACGAAGTACACCATTGTATTGTATTGTATTGTATTGTATGTTAATCGGGGATCTAGAAACGACGGAGATGTTCCGTCCCCGCCGCAGCCGCAGTGGTCCACAACCCACGACGACTACCGCAGTCCACTTCACCCCTCCCCGCCCCACACCGAACCCATGGTTATTGTGCGGTTTCGCCCCCGGTGATCCCCCCGGGGAACGTCTCACACCAGACGAGTGTAACCACTATGTTTGCGTGGTAGAGTAATGGTGGTTTCGCGTACGTGGAGAACTTGTTTGCGCAGCAATCGCCGACATAGTGCAAGGGGAACCTGCCAAAGCCTTCTAGATACAAGGCCTACGCACAGCGGCCATATTGGCACGTGACGTCACAAACTGTTGGCCATCTTATCTGTAATCGGCAGTCCTGTTGGTGCGTATGTTGTGTTGAAAGTGTGTGCCACGTGAAAGTGATATAAAGTATTCGCCTACAGTTCTTCGAAGTATGTTGCGTCCCTTTTTTCCAGGGGAATTATAAATCCCAAAAAGGCATGAAAGTGCACATGTTTCGATTTCTCAAACGTGTGAAGTTGAGAAATCGCTGGATTGCAGCTATTCCCAGACAGGAATTTGTGTCTACGCATCATTCAAGGGTAAGTAAATGACAAAAAATGTATAGCGTGTTATTTGTTTCTATTGCACCACATTTGCCAATTGTTTTTAAAAGCAGTTATGTATCATGTACCAGTGTAATTTGTTTCTTTATTCTGGACCATAGCTGCGATGTTAATACGAAGCAACTATTGTCACACAGAATAGTTATATTAATTAGTATGGCTCGAAAATCTTTAGTATTCCTTATCATTCCTACCGGATTGTTGAGTTTCCAGTACTTTTATTGTGGAAGAGCTACAGAATTATTTTGTTCAGTTTTACATATACAGCTATTCGTAAATAATTTCAATTTGAGTAAACTACCTTAGAAAATTGCCTTAATGAATTCAGTGTTCGACAGATTAAGCAGTATAGAAAGCAGAATTTCGATTTAAGTGCATTGTGATTAAATTAACAGCACTCTTTGACACGAATTTCAGTCAAGGATATAGGAGAAACAATCTTTTCATGTTTAAGGTTTTAATGTTCTGGAGAAACAGGGAAATAAAATATTTTTCGGCTTTTTATTTTTTAAACATTACGTCAGGAGGTGCTCCATTTCGTCGAATGATTTGAGTTTCGTGTGAGGTCAGCAAATTTTGAAGTGGAGAGGAAACTTTACGAAAATGACCAGGGAAACAAATTCTTAAATTCTTTTGGAGCTCCAGCTGCTTTACTTAAAACCGAAAACGTCTGCTTGTTATTGCATATTACCGATGTTTTACTGCAAGAAAACATAGCTCCTGAGGTAAAAGACAGAAATTAAGGCCGGCCGGTGTGGCCGTGCGGTTCTAAGCGCTTCAGTTTGGAACCGCGTGACCGCTACGGTCGCAGGTTCGAATCCTGCCTCGGGCATGGATGTGTGTGATGTCCTTAGGTTAGTTAGGTTTAAGTAGTTCTAAGTTCTAGGGGACTGATGACCTCAGTAGTTAAGTCCCATAGTGCTCAGAGCCATTTGAACCATTTGAACAGAAATTAAAATTACAGATTGTATTCGAGGCTAGAAATGCGTATTTAAGGCAAATCGTCAAAATAATTTTACATCTTGAAATATCATAGAGCAGTTTTGTTCAGTTACTTTACGCAATGATATAAAATTCTATACTTTCATTACAAGGCCATGTAGAAGAGGAAAGCACGAGAATCCCTATGGGTCTAAGCTCTAAAACTCGTAAAGTTCGTATAAGTGCAGAGTGCTTAACAGGAGCGTTCCGATACAGACCTGGCCATCAGTATGTGACGTCACAAGTGTGCCCGCAGGCCTATAGTCTAGGTGCTGTTGAACCAGCCCGCATTCGCCGAGGCAGATGGAAAACCTCCTTTAAACCATCCACAGACTGGCCAGTTCACCGGACCTCGACACAAATCCGCCGGGCGGATTCGTGCCGGGGACATGGCGCTCCTTCCCGCCCGGAAAGCCGTGCGTTAGGCCAATCGGGCGGGCCAGGTACACCATAGTTTGTAACGAAACGTTGTTGACTATGAGGAATGGCGCCTTATATCGCTCCTGTCTAGAGCCTGTGTATCGGGAGAATGACTTATGCGTGCACAGTGACAGATGGTCTAAAGCGGATTCAGTCGAGTAAGTAGTTCTAATTTTTATCTGCCAGGTGACAGTATTACACAGAGACATTCAAGAAACAGGTCAAGATAATGTTTTTGTGAATTGTTCTGTTTATTTCTTGATTTTTTTGTTTATTTATATTAGTACAGTTTTGTATATGTCTTTAGCAGTATGAATGATGCGTGAATGTGAATGCTGTACGAAGTATTGTGGGAAAGTTTTAAGACAGTGTGGATGCAGATGACGGGGAATTTTGTATCATAATATGTTAAGTAAGTTTATGATAAAAGGAAAGTTAGTTCCAGTGAAAATGAAAATAATTAATAAGGTCAAGCATAAACAAAATATCAGTTCGAAAGTGTTATATGTTGATTGATTAGTTAAGAAAAGCACGGATCAAAGCGGGAAAATAATGTTTTTCTGTTGGTCTTAAAGAAAACTAACCAGTCAGAATAGAGTATTCTTCATGTGTCTTTTCTCTTGGAGACAGAGAATGCTTACTGCAGTCTAAGGAGTCGGAGCACAGCCTTTCAATGGTGGGGTCGTGTGTAGTATGAGCTCTGAAGGAAGTTATAATTTGCCGGTTTTAGTTGTGCTACAAGCTTCAAAATTGTTTTAAAGTGAAGGCATATTTATTGCGGTGTGCTTCTAGAAAGTACGGATTTTTAGGAACTTTTGTGCATGAGAATAGACAGTAATTGCTCGTGGCATATTGAACAGATCGGTAACTAAGAACTTGAGTGCATTATACACCAATAATCGTAATAGTATGGCGAACATTTTCATTTAAGAATAATCCGTGCCTAATAGCTGTTCAGGTTTCGGGAAATACGTTAATGTAAACTTGCTAACGAGAATGAAAACGTTTGTCCATGACTGTGTTAAAATTAGCACGAGCCTGGAAGTGAACTTGTACATTATGAGAGTTCAGAATATACCGAAGTTTTGCGAGTATTCCCACCTTTCATTCAAAATTAAAACCTATTCCCGATTCTTGGAATAGTTACGTCGTATGCAGCATGGTGCGAGTTGCAGTAAGGTTCGTTTCTGCTTGGTTTTCCTACCGGCGATCTGCTGCAACGGTTTCACAGGTAAGTGCAGGTAAAGGACGAAAAGAAATCGCGCCGACGCAACTAGTATTCTGTTACTCGACTTATCACCACATATGTAGCTGATTCGGAATACATCAGACACTACTTTTTCTTTTTCGTTATACATCACCAGAAAAATAAGCAGGTTTAGTATGTTGATTACCATTTTGCCTGATGTCTCCAAAGCGAAGACTCTGATAGAAGTCGGACCGTATCTGATGCCTGCTTTGTCTCTGTCGAAATCATGAAACGTTTTTGGACTGATTACATTCGTTTCGTGTGCCTGTACCTTAAACTACACATATCGTTATGTATCCTCTCCTCGGTTCCAGATCTCCTCGCATTCCTCTTTGGAGTTGTTTTATCTCTTGCTATCCTACACCTGACGACGAGACGTCAACACAGCCACGTAAATGAGAGAATTGACGCGATTAAAACATTATTTGGGTCACTCTGTGATCACTTCCAGACATGTGTACAAATAAGGAAAAATATTGGCAGTGCCCCTCACGTAAAACCATTTCTTTCTGTGTTGAGCCACATTCTGTAATAACTGGATTGTACCGTTTGTGAAAGAAGATAATGTATTAAACGCGCAAAAAAGGTGACACTCGGCGCGCTGGCTGATGGGGCCGACTGTAAATGGGAAATTCCTTTGCAGTCGCTCCCATCAGCCATCGAACCGACTATCAACTTTGTTTGTGCTTGCAGTATGTGCCACTTAAGAAGAACTCAAATAACTCCTCCTAAAATCTAAGATCGACTATACAGTGGAATGATTAATATGTCACTTGCGTAATGTATGCTTCGCTCACCTGTCTCAACTGTACTCCTACCATTTGCTTCTGTTACTGATCGGAAAATGCTGACGAAACATCTTGTGGACATACAAGTGGAGTTTCATGACTTTTTTGTGTTTCCGAAACTGCTACGGAAGGCTGCATAACAGACTTAGTTACCTCTGGCTTTTTTTTAGCCACTATGTCTGATGATACTACCGATTCCGTTGCCTCACTACTGCTTTCTGTGCGGTTCCCAATACACTGCTTCCGTACTGCACGAAGCCCTTCATACTGCTGCTTATTTTTCGAGATGTTTACAAGGCGTGTATCGAATCTGCTTATTTTTCGAGACGATGTTTACAAGGCGTGTATCGAATCTTTTTAAAGCGGCTCGCCTCACACGTTTTCTGACATTGAGTTCTTCCACGATTTGTTGCGCCTTACCAGACGCCTTACGAGCTAAATTATCAACTCTTTAGTTGATATTAGACACTGCATCCTGCACCTGGTCAATGTCAGTAATCATCTTCTTCTGATCGGCTGTAAGCGATTGAATTAGTTCGCGCGTGTCTCTCGCCTCATTCCGGATTTGAATAAACTGTTCATTAACTTCCGTTCGCGTCTTTTGTTGATCTTTGCGGGCTTTTTTCGAACCCAGCATTAGTTTCAAATTTGAGACCATTTAAAGCAAAATTAGTGACCGATAACCCTGCCTTTGTTTCTGTTTTTAAGTCTGCTAATCCTGCTTGCAGTGGACGTTCTTTAACTAATTAAAAGTAGACGAGAAACCGATGTAGCAACACATTTAGTTGTCAATAAATAGCAATTCTCTTGAGAAATTACATAAAAGCTTGACGTTCATTATCAGTATGACAATGATAATCTGTTTCAACGTTTACAGTACAAGTTACAGTTACTAACCACAGTCCAGCCCATAAAATGTAACTAGTGAGAGAAATGGCCGGTACAATTAACTTATAATTGTTTCTTCAACTGATTTACCACCACCTACAAGTCATTTGATGGAATTTTCCTTCATTACTTGATGTCAGTAGTACTTCTCGTTTGATGCGTTCCATGTTTATAGTATTTTAGTAAATACTAACGCCGACATTTGTGTGTCCAGGCGATCTTGTCAGATCACATTTGCTTTGATTTCGACGACATGGTCAGAAACCGCGCAGTCGCTTTAATGCGACCACCTGTCCAAAACCTGAATAACTACCTTTTGCAGCGCGAGACGTGCAGGAAGAACGTCATTGTGGTTCTGGAATGTACCGACAGGGATGTGGAGTCATGCAAACTACAGTGTCATAGGCAGCTGCGTTAGGTTACTCGGCTGCGGATCCGTGGTGCGAGTAGCCCGATCGAGGTGGTCCCACATATTTTCGATTGGCTTTAAATGCGTAGGGTTAGTGGTCAGAGGAGAATGGTAAACCCATTCCGATGCTTTTCGAACACGTTGCGTTGTCCTGCTGGTAGTCACCGTGTCAAGGAAAACCAAACTGCATGTAGGGATGGAAACACGATCCTGAAGGATGCGTAGTTGTCTTGATGCATTGTACCATCGAAAATTACGAAATCAATCTGGGAAGACCACGGAAACATTCGCTAGACCATAGTAGTCCAAACGGCCTACACCATCCCGTACATTGTTGCAGGGCCGTATAATTCAAAGGCCATTGGTCCGATGGATCATAAAACGTGTTTCATATGGAAAGGGCCGGCTGGAGTGGCCGAGAGGTTCTACACGCTACAGTCAGGAATCGCGCGACCGCTACGGTCGCAGGTTCGAATCCTGCCTCGGGCGTGGGTGTGTGTGATGTCCTTAGGTCAGTTAGGTTTAAGTAGTTCTACGTTCTAGGGGACTGATGACCTCAGCAGTTAAGTCCCATAGTGCTCAAAGCCATTTGAACCATCTGGAAAGGTCACCAGCCAACACTCAGTCTAGTGCGGTGCTTGCTCACAAATTCTAGCTCTTGTTGCCGATAAACAGCAGTCAGCATGGGTGCATGAACAAATACTTGCAGCGCACGATGATACACAGCGACGTTCGCTGAATGGTCGCTGAGAAGACACTGTTAGTAGGCCCTTGGTTCATCTGGGCAGTCACTCACTCAACAGTTGCGCAAGTATTCGCCCGCACACATCTCTGCAGTCGTCGTTCACACCTGTCATCTAGTCATCTATGTCCCGTCGGCCCCCGGTAGCTGAATGGTCAGCGTGACGGATTGTCAGTCCTCTGGGCCCGGGTTCGATTCCGCGCTGGGTCGGGGAATTTTCTCCGCCAAGGGACTGGGTGTTGTGCTGTCCTCATCATCATCGTATCATCCTCATCGACTGCAGGTCGCCAAAGTGGCGTCAAATTGAAAGACCTGCACCCGGCGAACGGTCTGCCCGACGGGGGGCTCTAGCCATACGATTAAATAAATAAATCTGTGTCCTGTGGCGCACAACAGTCGCCTACGCGCCGGCTTTGGATAGCGCCACTTTCCCAAGCACATCGTACTTTAACCAAGGCGGCATGCGAACTTTTTAGAGACTTTGGTTCAAATGGCTCTGAGCACTATGGACTTAACATCTATGGTCATCAGTCCCCTAGAACTTAGAACTACGTAAACCTAACTAATCTAAGGACATCACACACATCCATGCCTGAGGCAGGATTCGAATCTGCGACCGTAGCAGTCGCGCGGTTTCGGACTGAGCGCCTAGAACCGCTCTGCCACCGCGGCCGGCTTTTTAGAGACTTTGGAGTTTTCGGAAATGCTTCCACCCTTGACGTGAAAGCCAACGATGACACCCTACTGGACGTCAGATAAACCGCCCCATTTTCGCATTACGACAACGACTGCAATGTTTTCCGATTTCCGCCGACACACATTATATTGACTCCATTACTATTGCTGTCGACTGTGAGTGCTTGTTCCACGTTGACGTCGAAACTAGGCGGTGGTCACATTAATGCGACTGGTCTATGTGTATGGTCTATGAATGTCAACATCACATCAAAAACTCCCAGATGTTCATTGACAAAATCAAACAGATTAGAGTTGGTCCAAATGACATTTTAGTCAATCTGGATGTGGTATCGCTGTTCACAAAAGGTCCTGTGGAGGACACTTTGAAAATGCTGGCGGATCTTTATCCTCCTGAAACTATGAAGTTGTTCCGGCACGTGATGACGACCACCTACTTCTTGTAGCTAATAATTTTTTTGAAATGACGGACGGTATGGCGATGGGCTCTCCGTTGTCTCCATCACTGGCTAACATTATATGGAGAATTTTGAAGAATGTGCATTAAATTCGGCTCCCCTCCGTCCATCCTTATTTTATCGTTACGTTGATGATACATTTATGATCTGGCCACACGGTGCAGAGCCGGCCAGGGTGGCCGAGCGGTTCTAGGCGCTACAGTCGGGAACCGCGCGATCGCTACGGTCGCAGGTTCGAATCCTGCCTCACGCATGGATGTGTGTGATGTCCTTAGGTTAGTTAGGTTTAAGTAGTTATAAGTTCTAGGGGAGTGATGACCTCCGAAATTAAGTACCATAGTGCTCAGAGCCTTTTGAACCACATGGTGCAGAAGCTCTCGAACAATTCATGGAACACATGAACAGCATACATTCGAATATTCGGTTCACTGTTGAGATAGAGAAGGAAGGGAGACTGCCTTTCTTAGACTTTTTAGTACAACGACAGGCGGACGGGCGTCTTGGCCAGTCTGTATACCGTAAGCCGACGCATACAGATTTATATCTCATTGCACAGATTTTCCATCATCCTGCGCAGAAAAGAGCTGTTTTGAACACGTTGGTATATAGAGCAAAAACTGTTTCTTACGAGGACCACTTAAGGTCCGAGATTAACCATCTGACGTACGTGTTCCGAAAGAATGGCTATGGTGCACGCGATATAAAGGAAGCGTTCTCCAAAAAAAGAAAACGTGGAAATGCTGCACACTCACAGGATGAAACACCGAATGCGCTTCTTCCTTTTTGTGGCGCGATATCCAGCAAAATTGGAAGAGTCCTTCGTAGACGAGATATAAGACCGTTTTTCCGTCCTAAGGAAATTAAGGAGATGATGCGCTTTCTTAAGGACAATGTCGGCCTCAGGGTCCCTGGAGTTTATAATATACCCTCACAGTGTGGAAGTAATTGTATAGGTCAGACGATTCGTACCGTTTCCGACGGCTGTGCAGAACACCAACGCCATATTAAAAATAGAGAACTGGAGAAATCGGCAATTGTGGAGCACAGCCTCACGAACCAACATAAAATTTTGTTCGATGGAATAAAAATTCTGTCCCATCCCTCCACGTACTGGGATTCTGTTATTAAGGAGGCTGTTGAAGTAAGAATGAGCGAAAATAACTTTAACCGCGAAAGCGGATACCATCTGAGCTGTGCATGGAAACGAGCGCTCGATGCAGAGAAGCAGCAGACACGTTCCTTCCAAGGTTTACGTTCCAACGGAAGTTGTGGCGCCACCGGCGCACACAGTGACACCGTCTGCGACAGCAGTACTAATCGCCGACCAATCAGAAGCTGTCCACGGGCTAAAAATAAGGGAACCACAGCAGCAGTGAAAACAGTCAGCTCCTGACGATGACGATGGAAGTAATCGTCGAAAGCTCGAGATTTTATCCAGAACTGACGCGGTAAGAATACCGAGAATGTTTTACATACACAGTGACGTATATTCTAGGATGAAGGTCATGACTAGAAACGATGACTAATCAGCTCAAAAATATGAAAAATGGGCATCATAATCTTCTCTAATTTCTGAACTTTCGTTTGTTCCCCGATATAACGACGTCTTTTGGTACGACGGACCTTCCCTCTGTAATTTCTTTCACTATCGCAATTAGAGGTAGTTTCATGTGATTTTTTCCTGCATTAGGGATTTATTTCCTACTTTGTATTTTCCTTGTTTCATTTGAATGTTACCACCTTCTTTTCAAACTGCCAAACAGTTGGTTTCCTTTTAGCATGTTTTCCTAATATATCATGACCGTGGTGACCTTGCGGGTAGAGCATTAGAATGCAGTCCTGCAGGTCCTGGGTTCAATGGTGGACAGAAGCGGAGATGTTTACTCATCGAGTCGCTCCAGGCCCAAGACCAAAGAGGAAATTTTTCCTGGCGGGCCTGTCACCCTCCACCTTCTAGTGCCGCAGCAAAGGAAGACTGTACTCTAACTCGCAAGAACACCCCCTTCCTCCGCCTCACAAACACACACACACACACACACACACACACACACACACACACACACACACACGTGATAACCTCCAAACAAGTCTCAGCTCAGCCGGTGAGTTCGTAAATGGTGGTATAAGGGGCGTATAGTACAACGGGCCACGCTTTCCCCAAACACGTTTCGTGATAACTAAGCCAGTCCGTCCTTGAACTGCCTTAGTTAGCGTCCACGTAGGAATTGTTCCTATATGGAGATGTTTTCATAGTTAGCCCCAAAAACATACGTTTTTCGTATTAGGTGCATTGTGGTGCCACCTATTGCCAGGTACTCCTTATCAGCGACCTCAGTAGTCATTAGACATCGTGAGAGAGCAGAATGGGGCGCTCCACGAAACTCACGGACTTCGAACGTTGATGTGATGGTGAAGTGGAAACGTGAAGTGGCACGTATAGCACAAAAGCGTACCTGCCAACCTCGTCTGTTGACCGACAGAGACCGCCGACAGTTGAAGATGGTCGTAATGTGTAATAGGCAGACATCTATCCAGACCATCACACAGGAATTCCAAACTGCATCACGATACACTGCAAGTAGTATGACAGTTAGGCGGGAGGTGAGAAATCTTGGATTTCATGGTCGAGCAGTTGTTCATAAGCAACACATCTCATCGTTAAATGCCAAACGACGCCTCGCTTCATGTAATTAGACGATTGGACGATTGAACAGGGTAAAAACGTTGTGAGAAGTGACGTATCACGGTACACACTGTGGCGATCCGATGGCAGGGTGTGGATATAGCGAATGCCCGGTGACCGTCATCTGCCAGCGCGTGTAGTGCCAACAGTAAATTTTGGAGGCGGTGGTGTTATGGTGTGGCCGTGTTTGTCATGGAGGGGGCTTGCACCCCTTGTTGTTTTGCGTGGCACTATCGCGGCATAGGCCTGTATTAATGATTTTAGCACCTTCTTGCTTCCCACTGTTGAAGAACAATTCGGGGAAGGCGATTGCATCTTTCAACACGATCGCGCACCTGTTCATAATGCACAGCCTGTGGCGGAGTGGTTACACGGCAGTGACATCCCTGTAATGCACTGGCCTGCACAGAGTCCTGACCTGAATCCTGTAGAACACAGTTGGGATGTTTTGGAACGACCGATTTTGTGCCAGACGTTACCGACTGACAGCCATACCTCTCCTCAGTGCAGCACTCCGTGAAGAATGCGGTGCCATTCCCCAAGAAACGTTCCAGCACCTGATTGAACGTATGTCTGCGGGAGTGGAAGCTGTCATCAAGGCTAAGGGTGGGTCAACACCATACTAAATACCAGCATTACCGATGGAGGGCGACAGGAACCTGTAAGTCCTTTTCAGCCAGGATACATTTGATGCCATAGTGTATCACTTTGCAGAGTCGCAGCAGTACCGCCGGACTCGGAAAGCACAATGCTACTGACTATGTTTTACGTAATGAAGCGGGAATAAGTTTTTTTGTACAAATAATTTTTACTCATGATGCCATTATGTTTCGTTTATTTAAGTAACACGGTAAAATGAACTTGTGCATACTGATTATAATCTAATTAGTAATGGTACAAGTGCATAGTGTACCTCACGACTAGATCGAAAGCCATCCTGTCGATGACTGCCGACTATAGCACACAGTCTGTAACTTGTGCGTACAATCGGCATAGTTCGTATAACATCGTACATATTTGGTTATGCGAAACCTATACAATAATTTATTGATATCAACGTTTTTCGGCATTGTAAAATTACTGAAAGAAAGTATTTAAGACCCATAGATTCCTCCTAGTGTCTGAGTGGCAAAACGCAACTTTTGTTAACAAATATTTATTAACAACTATTAGTTGTTTCGAGCCATATTAAATGTACCTTCCCTATGTCTCTATTTGCAGACGTCACGAGGGAATTCTGCATCGGCACCTCATCCCACTGGCTCTGAAAGCGGCAGATGGCCAACCGCCTCTGCTAACCAGCGTGGGAACCTACCACAGGCACTAGCAGTGCTGATACATTCAATTCACGTATGTGAAATAGTGGAACTGTAAGTAAAATAACACACGCTCTTTGCAAATAAGGGGTACTTTACGAACTGCAGTCATATCAATACCTCGGTCACGGCTTTTGCCATTAGCTTTACTTGGTATCGTCAAGAGAGCCCCAGGGAAGCGTTATAGAACCGCTTTCATTTTTTACATACAAAAATTATCTCGTGGATAGGGCGATCAACAATCTGCCGTTGTTTGCTGATGAAGCAGTACCGGAAGATGTCGGCCTTGAGTGACTGTAGGAGGACAGAAAATGACGTGGACAAAATTTCAGTTTGGTATGATGAATGAAGCTACATTTAAATGCAGAGAAACGTAACTTAACGCAGCTTAACGCAGATTAAGAGCAAAAACAAACCCATAACATCCGAATACAGCATTAGTAGTGTGCTACTCGACAGAGTGACTTATCTGGGTGTAACTTAAGAACTTTCAGCATTGCAGCGCGTCAGCAATCGTAAGTATCAAAATAATTGTCAAAAATCCTCCTCGATTGCACAAACTACCTGGTGTTTACCTAGGTTTGAGCGTGGGTAACCACTTAATTCTTCACATGAAGTTGCATGACGTGGAAGTTGGTTGATGCACTCACACGATGTTGATTGTTCACGGATAGTAACGACGCCCCTCCCCCCTTCTATTTTGGTACGTTTTCCCTCCTACTGTGTTGAGGGTTTGGTTAGCCAAGAACATCATTTGTATTTTCCTATTTCTGCGCGCTTTTAGGAGGTAATTTATGTATCTTCTTTGGCTTCTATGTAATTATAAGATCACGCAGCCAAGATATGTTATAGATCTTTAACGTCTTCTGATTACGGCCTGGTAGGCCGCTTAGTATTATGGCGATGTAGCCGCTATGGTTGTTTCTGCTGCAGATATTATTAGTGCGGCTTTATCCGTTAACAATAACGTCCTTAGCATAGCTATCTTTTTAGTTCTAATTTCTACCTAATTCTAGGGCCTACAGATTAGCTTGTGGCTGATTTACCATCCGTGCACAAAGTTTGTCGTGCGTTGCTATTAAATATGTCTTAATTCCCGCATCATCGCTTTTATCATTTGCTCAATTTCCTATTCGTGCGACAACGTTTGGCAATCAATTAGGTCCCGATCCGTGTTAACTTTGTTATCCCGCTCCCATGCATAAGAAGAGCGTTTCCTGGCCGCGCGCATGCGTAGTGATTTCGATAACCGTGCTTGTGAACAGCCTGCGGTGCCTCAGTTCAGTGGAGTGCCTGTCACCATCGTACGTTGGCTGGGGCGAGGCAGCATACGCACACGGTTGAGATAAGTAATATTATTGACTTGGTACATATGTACCGTGTATTAGTAAAAATTTTTATGGGGTCTTGCCGCTGTAGGCATTGATTTTAGCCTTTGACTATGCCTATTTAGGCAAGCTGTTTTATATTTGTTCTGAAGAAGGCGTGGTTACCCACGCTGAAACGTAGGTAAGCACCAGGTAGTTTGAGCAATGGAGGCGGATTTTTCATAATTATTTCTGGGCGTAACGTTGCAACGCAGCACGAAATTGAACGAACATGTGAGGACTATGGTAGAAAGGCGAATGGCCAACTTCGGGGTTTACTAGGAGAATTTTAAGAACGTATGGTTCATCTGTAAGGAAACATCATACACGATGCAAGTGCGACCTGTTCTTGAATACTGTTCTAGTGTTTGGGATCCAAACCAGGTCATTTTAAAGGGAGGCATCAAAGCAATTCGGATTCGGGCTACTAGATTTGTTACCGGTAGGTTTCAATAATACGCAAGTTTTGCGGAGATGCTTCACGAACTCAAATGACAATTTTAGGAGGAAAGGCGACGTTCTCCTCGAGAAATACTGGTGAAAAAATGTAGAAAACCGGTGTTTGAGCCTGACTGCAGAACGTTTCTTCTGCCGCCAATGTACTTCCCGCGTAAGGACTACAAAGATAACATTAGAGAAATGACGACTCGTGTAGATGCATACAGATAGCCGTTCTTCTCTCGCTCTATTTGCGAGTGGAACAAGAGTGGAAACGACTAATACGGGTACAGGGTACCCTCCGCCATGCACCACACGTTGACTTGCGGAGTATGTATGTAGATTTAATGTAGAAGTAGATGTGGATGTGCTTTACAGTTTTTTGAAATGGGACAGAAACGCTTATTTTTACGCCACTTGGTAAAGGCTTACGGAGTGTAACAACCAAATAAAATACAGTATTGAATTCAGAGTCAAGTGATGGACAGCAATACCGCCTTTGAGACTTCACTGTACTGAGTTCTGAGGCCCATCGGGAAATCTCGAGCCCGATTAAACTGGAGTATCATTTGTTCAGTCCAGTTAATGGCATAAATTTCTCTTTAGGGCGATATCTCCTTGTAGAGTGTAACATTTTTGTATACAGTCTAAACATTCTGCGTGGTGTCTGTTTGTTCTATATCGTGTCTCCCTACCACTTTCGCGCAACGACGCTCTGAGCGTGTTTTTTTAGGGAATTGGCTAGCTTGAACCTGGGACCTGTTGCTGGTAAGGAGACGTCAGACCACACATGACGTAGAATTCAGAAGAGTTCAGTGAGACTAGCGATGATATAACCAAATACTTAATGATTTCAGCGTCAGCTCCACTGCACTCCCTGTAAAGGAATCTTAATACTAACTAAATTTAGTGGAAGGGGTTCAAGGCTTTCCTATTTTTAGTTAGCTGGTAAAATAACGTCGAAAAAGCAGTTAAGTTTACCATTGGAAATTTTATTCTACGCACAAAACATCGTTTATAAATTTCACTATTGATAAAAGGAAATGTTTTAATACAGGATGGTAAAAACCAACTGCGTTCAACAAAAATGTGAACGAACATTCCCTGAATGGGTTTCCAAGTTCTATAATGGATCGAAGGATGACCTATGCCATATCACATCTACAATCTAGGTTTAAATTAAGTTTCACAAAAGAGAAAACTATCAAAATGGTCTACAGTGACCCTCAATTATCTTTAATTACTTACCTAACGTCGTAAATTACAGTGGCTGATGTGGCTCCTCAATAAGTATATAACAGAACAATCATCGCGTTTCAGATTTTTACTTCAAGTGGCAAATGTGAACACCATGAGCTTTAATTGACGATCGACACTAGTATTACGCAAAAAGGGGATGTAACAGATGAGACTTATGCGCTCAAAAATGCGGCATCGCGTGCATTCATTACCTTGTCGGTGTTCGTCAGGGGGCAGCGGGCAGCACAGCTCCGCTCACCTCGCTGTATCGGAAGCAACTCGCTCTTAACTTCTCCTTACTACAATTTACCGAAGTTGGTTTAAAAAAAAACTATCTAGCTGTGTTTTCATCTGACCAATCAGGGTCTCAATGTCAACCTTAAGCTCCGCCTACAAAAATCCGCCTACAAAAATTCTGTCTATCCAATGAGAAACGTTATACTTTTCGTGGTGGGGCAATGTTTTTAAAGTTTGCAACATAACAGAGAAGCGAAAAAGTCTCACGCTAAAACTTGCAGCTGGTGTGGTCCTTTTAGCATTATCGTAATATCTATACTGTTCTTCTGGAGGGCTCTATCTTTTAACACGGACTGGGGGGTGGTCCTACTTAACAGATATGAGAAAAATTCTCACGCTAAAACTTGCGGGTGGTGTAGCCCTTTTTGTGTTATCGTAAGATCTATACTGTTCTTCTGGAGGGCTCCAGCTTTTAACATTGGCTGGGGGGTGGTCTTGACGTAACAGAGACGCGAAGAAGTCTCACGCTAAAACTTACAGCTGGTGTGGTCCTAGCAGTTAGCTGGCGATGTGGGTGCCCGTCCGTCCCTTATCGTAGGGCCTTCCAGCTTAACACGGTTCTGCTCTCGGCTTCTGTTCTCGTTTCTGCCCTCGGAACTGCGTCTGTCTCACGGTGGGAAGGTATGACATGCATTTAGGCATTCTTGTGTTAGTCTGTGGTATTCCATTTGCTCAGTCGTTACTCGTATTACTTAAGTTAATTTAATGTCACGATTTATTCGGATCTATGTGACATACTACTGGATTTGCTTATCATGTCAGGGTTTTCATGGAAGGTGTTGGATTTGCCTGACACCTTACATATCACCACCCTTCGAACTTAATTTTTGCACTGAATTTAGGCAATGATTGAATCGTTGTCTAAGTTCAGTCAAAAATTATTGCTTTATCTAAATTTTGTTGCCTACTGTTCAGCCACGTTATTCTGGTTCTATGGTAGTTTGTATTACTAATTTATATTTTTATATTCTTCCTCATTATAATTAAAAATGACAAGAGAAGAATATTTTTATCCTATTATTAATTTTTAATTATTTTCTTTCTTTATTTAAGTGTGAAGTTGGTTTTTTAAGAAGTTTGTTATCGAAAGTGAGTAGTCTTTCACATCGATTTTCTTAGAAATATTGTTTTTATAAATGTAGTAATTAAGTAAAATCTATTCCTAACACATTTTCTAAATATCATGTACAAGTAAAATGTTTTTGTTTCTAGACACTCATTTCAACATTGTTACACTAACAAATAATAATTATTTCCAAGAATTCCCATTTTTATTACATATTCTTGTAGTATGTAAAGAAATATGAATGTAGTAGTGGGACCACTTTTTTCGCTTTGTGATACATGGCGTGAAGCGGTAGTCACAAACGTATAATACGTGGTATCAGATAACATTCCGCCAGTGAGGACGATATTTGCTTCGTGATACATTACCCGTGTTAAAAAAATTGTTCAAATGGCCCTGAGCACTATGGGACTTAAAATCTACGGTCATCAGTCCCCTAGAACTTAGAACTACTTAAACCTAACTAACCTAAGGACATCACACAACACCCAGTCATCACGAGGCAGAGAAAATCCCTGACCCCGCCGGTAATCGAACCCGGGATACCCGTGTTAAAATGGACCGTTTACCAATTGCGGAAAAGGTCGATATCGTGTTGATGTATGGCTATTGTGATCAAAATGCCCAACGGGCGTGTGCTATGTATGCTGGACGACATCATCCAAGTGTCCGGACCGTTCGCCGTATAGTTACGTTATTTAAGTAAACAGGAAGTGTTCAACCACATGTGAAACGTCACCCACGACCTGCAAAAAATGATGCCCAAGTAGGTGTTTTAGCTGCTGTCGCAGATAATCCGCACATCAGTAGCAGACAAATTGCGCGAGAATTGGGAATCTCAAAAACGTCGGTGTTGAGAATGCTACATAAACATCGATTGAACCCGTACCATATTTCCCTGCAGCAGGAATTGCATGGCGACCACTTTGAACGTCGTGTACAGTTCTGCCACTGGGAACAAGAGAAATTACGGGACGATGACATATTTTTTTGCACGCGTTCTATTTAACGACGAAGCGTCATTCACCAACAGCAGTAATGTAAACCGGCATAATATGCACTATTGGGCAACGTAAAATCCACGATGGCTGCGACAAGTGGAACATCAGCGACCTTGGCGGGTCAATGTATGCTGCGGCATTATGAGAGGAAGGATAATTGGCCCCCATTTTGTCGATGGCCATCTAAATGGTGCAATGTATGCTGATTTCCTACGTAATGTTATACCGATATTACTACAAGATGTTTCTCTGCATGACAGAATGGCGATGTACTTCCAACATGATAGATGTCCGGCACAAAGCTCGCATGCGGTTAAAGCGGTATTGAATAGCATACTTCATGACAGGTGGATTGGTCGTCGAAGCACCATACCATGGCCCGCACGTTCACCAGATCTGACGTCCCCGGATTTCTTTCTGTGGGGAAAGTTGAAGGATATTTGCTATCGTGATCCACCGACAACGCCTGACAACATGCGTCAGCGCATTGTCAATGCATGTGCGAACATTACGGAAGACGAACTACTCGCTGTTGAGAGGAATGTCGTTACACGTATTGCCAAATGCACTAAGACTAACGGACATCATTTTGAGCATTTATTGCATTACTGTGGCATTTACAGGTAATCACGCTGTAACAGCATGCGTTCTCAGAAATGATAAGTTCACAAAGGTGCATGTATCACATTGGGACAACCGATATAAAATGTTCAAAGGTACTTACGTTCTGTATTTTAATTTAAAAAACCTCCCTGTTACCAACTGTTCGTCCAAAGTTGTGAGCCGTATGTATGTGACTATTACTGCGCCATCTATCTCAAAGCGAAAAAAGTGGTCCTACTAAAAGATTCATATTTCTTTACGTACTACACCAACATGTAATAAAAAATGGGGGTTACTATTAAAAAAACGCAGCTCATATCCGTTTGACCTATGGCAGCGCCATCTAACGGGCCAACCATAGCGCCAGCTGGTTTCCCCCTTAAAGCTAGACGAGTTTCGTTCTTTGTAGTTTTTTCGTTTGACGCTTATTTCGTGAGATATTTGGCCCGGTCACTATCAATGGACCACCCTGTATATTCTCAATTCTGTCATTCAAAGCGAAAAAGAGTACAGAAAACACACAACAGATCAGAAAAACCGAATGTTGGAAGGTGTGTTTGTGTGTGTGTGGGTGGCTGTGTGTGTGCGTTCGTGGTCTGAAGGAGATTCAAAATAAGGGTTTTGCAGGAGAAAGTGTTGGTCGTCTGAAAGGCAACAACGGCCCCGCCATGGGCCTTTGCGCCGCTTTTAGGTCAATTGCTTCGGAATTCTCCCTAGGGTGGAAGGCTAACCACGCCACGAAATCTCAGCGGCAAACGACAGGGTTTCCTCCCGACAGGACAGACGCCACTGGAAGAGGAAGGCATAGCCTTCTCTACAGATGAAGCCGTAACCTTGTGACAAGCAGCTTCTGTTGCTTTCATCATTGCCGCATTATTTACAAATACGTAGTTCTGGGTGAAGTACAACAAGTTCCAAATTATCCATGTTTGGATTATCTGTGCAGAGTTTGGCGATTTTTCAAAAAAAATAAAAATCGTACCTAAGGTTTTCTAATGTAATTTTTACGAATATTTGCGTTTGGGGCACACTATGCCGTAGGGTGCTCGTGTTTTACAGCGGGGACATTTCTTAAACATTTTTCCTTTGTTTCATATTTCATCTCAGTTAACTTTGGGGATACAATCTGTGTAAGACGTCTTCGGCAGATCTCCTGTCTACAATTAGCCTAGTACTTTCTCTGGGAGTTAAAAGTGGATAATTAGTGGATTAGTCCTAGTATTCCATTTATATCACAGATGAACGGACATTTACAGTGTCAGTGTGTATGTATATCACACTCCATTGTCACCGCGAGTTTTGAGCCAGAAATAACGTCAAAACCTGACGAGTGATCCGTATATCATCTTATTCTCAAGAACTATAGTGTTCACAAGAGTTGCCACACTTTATTTTCAGACGTAACTAACATTCGTTATTAGTATGAACAGCTTTGTCTTCTTCAATAACATTAAAATTATATTATTTCCCATTATGCATGAGAATTTAGTTCAGTTAAAAACGCATTCAACTGTAGACAGGTATGTGTACGTAGTGATCTTACAATACAGTTTAGTAGGATGATGATCTTTCAACAATACACATTCCTTAGCCTTATACTGACTGGTGACATTAAGCAACACTTGTAGCCAGGAAAACCTATTTTTAATTAAGAAGTAAAGCGACAAACCCCTAATTGCGAACCAGTCTTGGAACAACATGCACTCCTAACCTCCTTATACTGAGTGATCGCACTAAACTGCAGTTGAACGCTTAGATGTGTACCGCAGTAACGAAATTAACTGATAACTTCCAGGGTTTCAAATCTGAGTTGAAAAGTTTCCTTGTGGTACATTCATGTTGTAATACTACTGCTTCGAACGTTGCTATAATATCCTTTCTCGAGGAATACGAACGTAATACCAATCTTGTTGTGTTAGCTCAGAACTGTACACATCTATTTCACTGCTTTTGCAATAATTTTGAGAATGGAAATTTTACCTACAATTTGGATAAGTTATCGCACGTCTTTCAGCAGAGACTGAAATAAACAGTTCCCAAAATTATTCCCCCTGATTTTCAGTATGGAAAGCGCAATTTAATGTACTATACGGTTATGAATACAGAATAGTGCGAACATGATGTGAAATCCCGTACTTCTACCACAGCTATTAAATTGTAACAGATTTAATAAATGGTCATCATTCCAAGTAGACATGCAGTTCCGCTAATTAATTACTTAGCGTTATTACAAAATTGCCAACTTTCACTATAGTTTTAACAAACCTTTTCAAATGACCGTGAATGGAAATAGTCCGACAATTACAGTGGTTAACTTCACCGAGAATGCTCGGAGAAGCACTTTCAACAGAAATTAAATCTATAACTTCAATTTTGTTCTCGTGTTAAGGTGTGTTACGTTCGTCCATCATTACACTACAAAACATTACTTTGAATGTGAGGTAGTAATACCACATTAAAAGCACTGATATAAGGGCAAAGAAATGACACTGAAGCAGTACATGAAACACAGCCACGTGCATAACACTTTTAACTGAAACGTTCAAAAAATGCAGAACTCATTGTAATCACGCACTTTTGCTTAAACTTGCTTTGACACTCCTCAAATGTATTGAACAAAACATTTGAACAAAACATTGTTTAGAGCTCTAATAGTGAATTCCAGTTTATTCTTGTACTAAACTGTCAATATTATAACTCTTAGATTCGAGTATTGTGGCATAGTAAGTTGTCCCAGGCAGTATAAAACAAGTTAATAACTATCTATGCACATATATGAAATAACATAGAATACATAATCATTTTATTATTGCAAATACTATTCAGACTGTTACGAATTTAGATATTAATTAGCTGGAGGAAAGATGTAGAGTCAAATTTCGCCATTTACTTGGTCCATGCAGTAACATTCCATTTACAGGCTGCTCGCACACAATATTGTACTTCCTGAAAGCTGATTTCGGCTTCCCATCCCAGGACACCCTGTTGCGGTGCGCTATGGAACCAGTGTGTATACTTTTTAAGCAACTGATACAATCATGTTGCCCTTTAGGCTTTTCCATCATTCCGTTGGCATGAGTTTTCCCTGTCTTCAACAATGTGTTAACTATGGTTGCCTCCTACCCGGAACTATCAGTGCTGTCTTGGTCTGCACTCTCCTAGTGCTCTCCATCTTTCTTTGGCACCTTAGGGTCTTTCTACCACCGGAAAACGACATTCTTGCATTTCACAATCGATACTTCTCTACTGCCAGTGCACCATACAAATGGATTAGTCATTTTCTTTCCTTAATACAAAATTATCGAACGTAATGATAGGGAGTTCAGTATTCATTCCAAAATTACGTTTACATAGTCATTTTCAAATTTTAATTGCATAAAAACGTTTAAAACTAATATACTAGTATTGTGTTCATGTAAGAGTACGTATATTAGTTTTACTCATTCCTCGCTTTTCAGCGAGGTGCTCTGGTAAGTATCAAATCATTAAAACGTCCTTTATCTTGAAACACTGTTTCACTTACTTGTTTCTAAATCGTAAAAGTAACCTTCAAGTTTTCGATGGTCTGAATATTTATAACAATTTTTAAGTTACATGAAATATAGATTTACATTTTGCACGTAACTTATTTTTCCATCACAGGAAATTTTATTGTTGTTAAGTGCATCAGGGTTTCCCTTTACGCTGACACATTACAGACGAAACCAGAAATAAATTCAATAATACAGGACATCTACAAAAATGCAAATGAATTGACGTGTCACTACAGCTATTCATTGCATTTTTTAACTATTAATTGCCTTAAATTTTCTGAAATTTTATGGTAAGGTAGTATTTATAGTCTGACAATCATTTAGACCTTTCTTAAGATATAGAACTGTAATTTTAAAATATATTTCTTAACAACTGTGTTTCAAATTAGCCGATCATCTTAGCAACCAATACACACACAAACACACACACACACACACACACACACACACACACACACACACAGTTACCAGTTACGTTGAAATTTAGTCTCTTGTTATTAAAGAAGGGTGGAAATGAAAGCGTTTGAAAAA
Organism: Schistocerca cancellata; assembly: GCF_023864275.1. Classification (NCBI taxonomy): domain Eukaryota; kingdom Metazoa; phylum Arthropoda; class Insecta; order Orthoptera; family Acrididae; genus Schistocerca; species Schistocerca cancellata. Next base: position 155,506,393 of record NC_064627.1, read on the forward strand.
AGGAGCTATCCTGGACCGAGATCGCCTTGAAAAAAGCATGTGTGGTCAATCTGCTTGCTTTTGCAGTCTGCGAAACTTCAATATACTACCATCTAACCTGGTCACAGTACGCAAAGGACAACCGCCGACACACCGAAGCACAGCCTGGAAGTATACTAGGCTATATTTATTTTTTAAATTGTCGCCTAACCATGAAAGTTGTAGTACAAGCTAAGAATCTTGAAATAGAGGTCAAATCTACCTTTAAAATAATTACATTTATCTTAATTCTGGAAAAGTTAATCAAAAGTTATCAAAGAAATGAATCATAACAGGGGACTGAAGCACCAAGATATCGTTATCTGTGCAGCTCATTGATGTAAGATTTTCGGAATCAAATACAAATTGCAATAAATTCAGCAATGCAGGCTGCACTGCAAAAACATATTAGAAGCGAAGTGCACGGATTGTGAAATCTTGCATCTGCTCAAAATCAGGGAACGGAAGCACATAGCCCCAGGTCACAGGCATCTCCCAGCCATTCCGATGCTCCTCTGCCGTCTCCTCCGCTGTTCGTTCCCGAAGCGCCCAAAGTTCCCATCTTGCCAAGAGTCACGATGGATGCTACTGGCAATGTGACAGGTGAGAAGTGTAACAAAATTTATGAAAAATCGGGAAAAGAACAATAAACGTCCTCCTCTTTACGTACATGAAACACATATCACTATGTCAAAGCGGTAGGTGGATTAAAACAAAATGTCCAGACACTCTGTTACCAAAATGGTACTGAAACAGAGGATGACAGACTAAAGGCCGAAATACTAAATGTCTTTTTCCAAAGCTGTTTCGCAGAGGAAGACTGCACTGTAGTTCCTTCTCTAGATTGTCGCACAGATGACGAAATGGTAGATATCGAAATAGATGACAGGGGGATAGAAAACAATTAAAATTGTTCAAAAGAGGAAAGGCCGCTGGACCTGATGGAACACCAGTTCGATTTTACACTGAGTACGCGAAGGAAATTGCGCCCCCCCCCCCCTTCTTGCAGTGGTGTACCGTAGGTCTCTAGAAGATCATAGCGTTCCAAAGGATTGGAAAATGGCACAGGTCATCCCCGTTTTCAAGAAGGGACGTCGAACAGATGTGCAAAACTATAGGCCTATATCTCCAACATCGATCAGTTGTAGAATTTTGGAACACGTATTATGTTCGAGTATAATAATTTTTCTGGAGACTAGAAATCTACTCTGTAGGAATTAGCATGGGTTTCGAAAAAGACGATCGTGTGAAAGCCAGCTCGCGCTGTTCGTCCACGACACTCAGAGGGCCATAGACACGGGTTCCCAGGTAGATGCCGTGTTTCTTGACTTCCGCAAGGCGTTCAATACAGTTCCCCACAGTCGTTTAATGAACAAAGTAAGAGCATATGGACTATCAAACTAATTGTGTGATTGGATTGAAGAGTTCCTAGATAACAGAACGCAGCATGTCATTCTCAATGGAGAGAAGTCTCCCGAAGTAAGAGTGATTTCAGGTTTGCCGCAGGGGAGTGTCGTAAGACCGTTGCTATTCACAGTATATATAAATTACCTTGTGGATAACATCGGAAGTTCACTGACGCTTTTTGCAGATGATGCTGTAGTATATCGAGAGGTTGTAACAATGGAAAATTGTATTGAAATGCAGGAGGATCTGCAACGAATTGACGCATGGTGCAGGGAATGGCAATTGAATCTCAATGTAGGCAAGTGTAATGTGCTGCGAATACATAGAAAGAAAGATCCTTTATCATTTAGCTACAATATAGCGGGTCAGCAATTGGAAGCAGTTAATTCCATAAATTATCTGGGAGTAGGTATTAGGAGTGATTTAAAATGGAATGATCGTCGGTAAAGCAGATGCCAGACTGAGATTCACTGGAAGAATCCTAAGGAAATGCAATCCGAAAACAAAGGAAGTAGTTTATAATACACTTGCTCGCCCACTGCTTGAATATTGCTCACCAGTGTGGGATCCGTACCAGATACGTTTATTAGAAGAGATAGAGAAGATCCAAAGGAGAGCAGCGCGCTTCGTTACAGGATAATTTAGTAATCGCGAAAGCGTTACGGAGATGTTAGATAAACTCCAGTGGAAGACTCTGCAGGAGAGACGCTCAATAGCTCGGTACGGGCTTTTGTTGAAGTTTCGAGAACATACCTTCATCGAGGAGTCAAGCAGTATATTGCCCCCTCCTACGTATATTTCGCGAAGAGACCATGAGGATAAAATCAGAGAAATTAGAGCCCACACAGAGGCATACCGACAATCTTTCTTTCCACGAACAATACGAGATTGGAGTAGAAGGGAGAACCGATAGAGGTACTCAAAGTACCCTCCGCCACACACCGTCAGGTGGCTTGCGGAATATGGATGTAGATGTTTATAATTAGGAGGGCACCGGTCTGAAACAGTGTTACTTTAATTGGTCAGCTTGTTCGTGGCGCATGCTTGATGGGGTGATACAATCATTTTGGCTAAATCAATTTCTTGGAGCGGAAACACTACCGATCCTCCCCTTCTTGTCGAGTGGTGCATTGGAATCTAGGCTTGCGAAGTAACGCAAGACGCAAATATGGGAGGTTCATATTATCTCTAGAGGTTGACAATGCAGGCATGGCATCCATTGCCCAGTACTCAAACATATGAAAGAAGCCGCCCATGCGCACAAAATGCAGTAGGGCGGTACAGAATCTGCCTTGTGGATGGTTTGGGGGGGGGGGGGGGAGGGGGAGCATACTTGAGGTTCACCAACTTCCACTGAGTCGACAAAGGGGACTCAATAGCGTTATCACGCCCAGCTGAAACACTAGCCGGATGCAAAGCCTCCTCTTCCATCACACATTTCCAGTGCTCGCAAATATCGCATCACAATATATAACTAATGTCACATCATGAGTTATACCTCGAATGGTTCAAATGGCTCTGAGCACTATGGGACTTAACTTCTGAGGTCATCAGTCCCCTAGAACTTAGAACTACTTAAACCTAACTAACCTAAGGACATCACACACATCCATGCCCGAGGCAGGATTCGAACCTGCGACCTTAGCGGTCGCGCGGTTCCAGACTGTAGCGCCTAGAACCGTTCGGCCACCCCGGCCAGCCAGTTATACCTCCTCTCATTGTAGTCTGTATTGATTGTTCCGTACTTTGACTAAACATTTGTGACGCAGATCACACATTCTTTAACCCTGGAATGTCTCACAGTGTACTTTTCAATTACAGCCACTATTTTCAGTGTCCTACAACTTATACAACACGTTAAGATATTTAGTCCTTTATAGCCAGTATTCCATTAGAATTGTTCAATACAGCTTGCTGTAGATTCTTTTCTTTTGTGGAACCCCATCTCCTGTGATCTTATTGTGTCTTGTGTCTAATCTATTGTCTTCATTTAAGCGATGCTGTCCCTAACAACTCTTTCACCATAAATATGACTGCATTACAATATTGATTATATGAAACAGCTAGGCTCATAGCTTCTCGTAAGAGTCTGATTATGTCTCTTACAATTTTTTTTATTATTATTAGCCTGTGACTGTGGAAAAATGGATTTGTTCATGAATAACATTACTGCTACCAATCACGATTTTCTTTTATTCATGCTTCACACGTCGCGTTTCAGGAAATGATTCCCGTTTTCAAGTGTGTATTTCTTTGTACTATGCCATTTTTACGTAATGTTTTCGGTGTGTGAGAATTTGTACTGTGAGAGTATGTACTGGGCACTGAAAGTTGTGAGTGGTGTTCACCATGTTTGAGACTCTGCACGAACGAATCGTAAAAATAACTTAAGAGTGCACAATGCAGAGAAGAACCTCACACGTCGAAAACATTACGTAAAAATGTCTTACTACAAAGAAATGCATGAGTGAAAATGAGAATCATTTCCAGGAATGCGTTGTGTAAATTACGAATAAGATAAAATCGCGACTGGTAGGAGGGAAGTTGTTTACAAACATAACCATTCTTCACATTCGTCACCAATTTCAGAGCAAATGGCTTGTTTCCGCACCTGATAGCCTTGTATCCTACGAATCCCGTTTCAAACTTTTCACACCTAGAACGTTTGTATCAGTGCCTAATGGTGACCAGTCAACAACACATCCGATTCCTCGGGAAACAACTCTCTGGAGTTCATTACATGACTCAGGATTGCAACCACTACTCGCCTGCGATGTCGGTCGGTAGTGTCCAGACTAAGTTATTCTTTGGGGTGTACAGTCCGTTACGCCATTATGCCACCTGGAGAAAACCAACAGCCATCAACTCCCTCTTTCCTTCTAAGAACAGTGCCTGTACTGTGACCCAAATCATTCAATGACTTGCGCGAATGCCATGCTAATCCGTAATACATAGGTGCAATAGTGGGCAGCAAAGGAAACAAATACAACATGGAAGATACAGTGTGACCAAACGTAATTATGAACTACTAGTTACGTGGCCCATGTGCGTATTGTGCGTTGCGTGCTGCACGCGTATCTGGTAAAGCAATCCTCTTACCTTTCTGGGTTTACTGCTCCGTTGTGACTCTGGTACTGAAATTAATGGTAAGGCATCGATTGCTACATCTGTCGGTTTTAGTCTTCTGACAATAACATGGAAATTTAAGTTGATAACTGCATTTTAAAACTGACTGTGGATGTCATTTCTGTAACTTGCTATGAACCATTGAATTCTGTCAGAAATTTACTGGGCTTTCCTTTTGGTCTGTAAGGATAGGAACCAACACTCATTTGCCAAACCCTGTCCCATACAATCTTGTTTCTCCAGAACTTTCACGTTAGTTCATTTGACTTCGCGTAATCTTTTCACAAGCCTCTGTATCGGAAACTAACTTACGTACAACACGTCAAAGGGAACTGTATCATTTAAAAGAGTTTTCATGCCTCTGACAAACTTTGGAGAGAAATTTTTTTTTTCTGCTGACACAGTGTCGACACAGTAAACAATTCTGAATATTCCAATCTATTTCATGTATTCCAGTGGACCACCAAAATTTATCGCCTACCCTTTTTTTGGCTGCTCTTTAATCAACTTGACCTGACAGTAAGGGGTGATATGCCTGTTGCAGTTCTTCGTTCCTCAGCGACAACACAACTGTTAGCGTCGTCCGCATTTTGCTGCCTTGCATAATAAGCCCTCATCCATTAAAAATGTGGCGGCAGCAAAATTCCTGACATGCCTTACTTACATGTGCTCTCTCCCAGGGTCACTTTTCCAAAGTGCTTGTAGCACTGCGACCTTATGGGTCAACGTATCCACTTTTGTGTGTTACTTCAGTAATTGGTTGTTTCTATGCCTGACAGGAACTATCAGATTCCACTGAACAATTCAAATTAAACACACTTTTTTAGCAAATACTGCAATAGTTGAGGAATTTCCACAAAGGTTCTAACAAGCAGAGACCCAGACAGAACTGTGACTATTGGGGTATTGCAAGGGTTGAAAATTCGAAGACTGCTGATACTAAACAGATATCACTACATGCACCCTCTTCACTAGTAACATGGCTCATGTATTTGACTTGAGTCCGTGCAAAATTTTATTTTTCGATCCCTAGCATGAGAAGAGCTCCATTTAGTCTACTACACTACTGGCCATTAAAATTGCTACACCAAGAAGATATGTAGATGATAAACGGGTATTCATTGGACAAATATATTATACTAAAACTGACATGTGATTACATTTTCACGCAATTTGGGTGCATAGATCCTGAGAAATCAGTACCCAGAACAACCACCTCTGGCCGTAATAATGGCCTTGATACGCCTGACCATTGAGTCAAACAGAGCTTTGATGGCGTGTACAGGTACAGCTGCCAATGCAGCTTCAACGCGATACCACAGTTCATCAAGAGTAGTGACTGGCGTATTGTGACGAGCCAGTTGCCCAGCCACCATTGACCAGACGTTTCGAATTGGTGAGAGATCTGGAGAATGTGCTGGCCAGGGCAGCAGTCGAACATTTTGTGTATCCAGAAACGCCCCTACAGGACCTGCAACATGCGGTCGTGCATTATCCTGCTGAAATGTAGGGTTCGCAGGGATCAAATGAAGGGTAGAGTCACGGGTCGTAAACGATCTGAAATGTAACGTCCACTGTTCATAGTGCCGTCAATGCGAACAAGAGGTGACCGAGACGTGTAACCAATGGCGCCCCATACCATTACGCCGGGTGATACGCCAGTATGGTGATGACGAATACACGCTTCCAGTATGCGTTCACCGCGATGTCGCCAAACACGGATGCGACCATCATGATGCTGTAAACAGAACCTGGATTCATCCGAAAAAATGACGTTTTGCCATTCGTGCACCCAGGTTCGTTTTTGAGTACACCATCGCAGGCGCTCCTGTCTGTGATGCAGCGTCAAGGGTAACCGCAGCCATGATCCCCGAGCTGATAGTCCATGCTGCTGCAAACGTCGTCGAATTGTTCGTGCAGATGGTTGTTGTTTTGCAAACGTCCCCATCAGTTGACTCAGGGATCGAATCGTGGCTGCACGATCCGTTACAGCCATGCGGATAAGATGCCTGTCACCTCGACTGCTAGTGATACGAGGCCGTTGGAATCCAGCACGGCGTTCCGTATTACCCTCCTGAACCCACCGATTACAGATGACAGTCATTATATCTCGACCAACGCGAGCAGCAATGTCGCGATACGATAAACCGCAATCGCGATAGGCTACAATCCGACCTTTATTAAAGTCGGAAACGTGATGGTACGCATTTCTCCTCCTTACACGAGGCATCACAACAACGTTTCACCAGGAAACGCCGGTCAAATGCTGTTTGTGTATGAGAAATCGGTTGGAAACTTTCCTCATGCCAGCACGTTGTCGGTGTCGCCACCGGCGCTGACCTTGTGTGAATTCTCTGAAAAGCTAATCATGTGCATATCACAGCATCTTCTTTCTGTCGGTTAAATTTCGCGTCTGTGGCACGTCATCTTCGTGGTGTAGCAATTTTAATGGCCAGTAGTGTAAATACGTCTTTCGGCCGTTTTACACGTTGATCCATACCTGGTCAAAAAACTACACTGGAGCGCCAAACAAACTGGTATAGGTATGCGTATTCAAATACAAAGATATGTAAACAGACAGAATACGGTGCTGCGGTCGGCAAAGCCTACATAAGACAACAAGAATCTGGCGCAGTTGTTGATCGGTTTCTGATGCAACAATGGCGGGTTATCAAGATTTAAGTGAGATTGAAAGGGGTGGTATAGTCGGCGCACGAGCTATGGGACACAGTATCTCCGAGGTATCGATGAAGTGGCGATTTTCCCTTACGACCATTTCATGAGTGTACCCTGAATATCAGGAATCTTTCAAAACATCAAATCCCCGACATCACTGCGGCTGGAAAAGGATCCTCCAAGAACGAGACCAACGACAACTAAAGAGAATCGTTCTACGTGACACGAGTGCAACCATTCCGCAAATTGCTGGCCCTTCAAGTGTCATCGTGCGAACCATTCAACGAAACATCTTCGATATGGGCTTTCGGAGCCGAAGGCGCACGCGTGTACGCTTGACGACTGCATGACACAAGTCCTAAAGCCTCGCCCGTCAACACCGACATTGGACTGTTGATGACTGGAAACATGTTGCCTGGTCGGACGAGTCTCGTTTCAAATTGTATCAAGCGGATGGACGTGTACAGGTGTGGAGACAACCTCATGAATCCATGGTCCCTGCATGTCAGCAATGGACTATTCAAAGTGGTGGAGGCTTTTTAATGGTGTGGGGCGTGTGCAGATGGAGTTATATGGGACCCCTGATACTTCTAGATACGACCCTGACAGGTAAAACATACGTAAGATCCTGTGTGATCACCTGCATTCATTCGTGTCCATTGTGCATTCCGACGGACTTGGGCAATTCCAGCAGGACAATGCGACGCCCCACCAGTCCGTAATTGCTACAGAGTGGCAGAGGGAACACTCTTCTTTCAATTCTTCCGCTGACCCCTAACTTTCCAGCCATGAACATTGTAGAACATATCTTGGATGCCTTGCAACATTCTGTTTGAAAGAAATCTCCACCCACTCGTACTCTTACGGATTTATGAACAGCCCTGCAAGATTCAAGGTATCACTTCCCTGCAGTGTTACTTCAGACATTAGTCTAGTCCATGCCACGTCGTGTTGCGGCATTTCTGCGTGCTTGCGGGGGGCCCTTCACGATATTAGGCAGGTGTACCAGTTCCTTTGGCTCTTCAGTATATAATACTATCGCGAAGCAGCATACATTTTCTAGCTTTTATGACACACCGTACCCGGTCTAGCAATCTCTGGAAAATGGCTGTTGTATTTTTGAGCCTGAATGGCATCCTGTGACATTGAAAATGACCCCATTGGAATATAGAAGCTGTTTTAGGTTTTCTGCTACTATCCCCATCTGGTGGTATCCACTTCACAAATACATTGTGAAGAAATATCTGAGTTTGATTCAGCTATGAAATGTTTCTGTGATGTCTGGTATTGGAAGGGCATCTTAGGTGGGTCAGACATTCAGGTGTCTATAGTCGCTACAAAAGCGGCATTTTTTGGTGCCAATGTCGACTTTTTCGGGACTAAGACCATGGGCGCTGCCCAAGAGACTACCACTAGGTTGTGTGAGGTTTTACACCAGCTGCCAGTCAAACGAAGTCTTCCATGAGTGGCTGCAAATGTTTTGGTGTACAATACAGATTCTTGTAAACGAGAGTTCTATTCCGTGTTGGGACGCAGCGTTGGGTAACTGGAGTGATGCGTAAAGGATGCTGTACATTAAGCAAATCCTTAAATTATGATCGTAATGCTTCCATAGCGGGCCGGTCACTGATCTGCAAATGTCTCACTTTGACAAATAATGCAGAATCGTTGTCGGTATGCCTGTGGCTGGGGTCATCACAAGCCCTGTCAGTGTATTCTCCATCTAAAATATCCAATGTGGCAATTATTAAACACTTCGACATACTCACATCAAAAATGGCTCTGAGCATCATGGGACTTAACTTCTGAGGTCATTAGTCCCCTAAAACTTAGAACTACTTAAAGCTAACTAGCCTAAGGACATCACACACATCCATGCCCGAGGCAGGATTCGAACTTGCGACCGTAGTGGTTGCGCGGTTCCAGAATGTAGCGCCTAGAACCGCTCAGCCACCCCGGCCGGCACCACACTCACATCGTCCATACACTAATTATCAAGGCAAACTGGAACAATATATTCACCATTCACGTTATTTATGAGTGCTACGCTTCGATGTAAAGAACAGTGCATTTTTTTCCAAATGCTCGTTACTTTTAAGTGGCAAAACCACACATAACATCTCCTGAGGTGTGCCTGTACCCACAGAGACTCAAACTAAGTCCCCTGTACCCGACGGTACCTTTTTATGGCTACCCATATTAAGCTTGCGTATACGAGTCGGTAATACCTTCATCATCAGGACACCTTGCGACATTGCCCTGCTTGCGGCTGTATCACCCACTGGAAACAACGACCTCCCAGTACAACTGTGTGTCACGAAACATCGTATTTACAATGATGTTTAGTAAGAAAATCAAACCCCTTGATTGTAGAACAGCCTTCACCAACCTGTGACAATAACTGCATATACCTGAGAGATCATTATTACTAACCCCAAGAAATCTGTAACGGGTTGAACCTGGCCTCTTTCTAGGGAAGAGATCTAGCGCAACGAAACACTATAAACAGCATTCAGGCTTCAGGCTCTGTATCTTCTCATGTGGACTCATTCTGAACTACACTCTATTGGGAACATTTTCTGATGATTGATCTTTTGCCGTTCGCATTTAACAAAAGGTTCTCTTTTTTTTTACCGATTTTCTCCTTTCCTTATTCCTTCATTCCTATGCTTTGTGACCTACTCGTCTCAACCTGTAGCATTGGAGCTGATATCAATTATGATGGAAATGGCCTTCACGTCCACACCAGTGTCATTTCATTACTGAAGCAAACATACCATGGTCACCACGATCTATAGTTCCTTTATCTACCTCTTCGAATTTTGTGACGATGCTAATAGCTGTAGCCAAGTCAGCAGAATTCTCCATTATAGCCCTTCGGGACATTTCAGCTGAAATTATGCACAAAAATATCTTGAGAACTCTCTTCTCGTGTTCTCAGCGTAGCACTGTGTTTACTTTCTCCGTCTGCGTTAGGTCGTACATTTGGAAGTTCATCGTTCGGATCCTATCCCAGAATGTTTAACAGACTCGTTATGTTTCTGCATTACGGTGTACAATTTCTCCGTAAAGAATCGAGTACTGTTCCACTTACGATAACATCATCATAACCGTCCAACTGACTGTTAAAATGCATTTGAGTGCCGATCCCGCAAGGTGTCATGGTGACCAATGTTTGTCTTAGCCACTCCGAATAACCGCAGATAGCTCAAACGAAGACATACACCGTCAGACAAATCTCCCAACCAGGCTGTAGTAAAAACGTCATAGAGAAACGTGGTGTTGTCTGGTCAGGAAACTGCGTTATCAAATTTTCTACTGCAGCCTCCCCCCCCCCACCCCCCACCCACCATGACTGCGAGGGAGGTACATTCAGACACTCAGTATAACCTTAATATCCCAAAATTGTCCCAGTACTTGTTGTTTCTCGGCATGCAGATATTCTGCCTGGTGCTTATAATGTTCTACTGCCCAAACAATAAAGGAATATAGAGTACAAAATGAAATTAACTCGTGGTTCACAGTACAGAGTACAGAATACACAAGTTACTTTACTTATTCTGTATCATACAACGTCTACATTCAGTATGATCGCCGCGCGGAGTGGCTGCGCGGTTTGAAGCGCCATGTCACGGACCGCGCGGCCCCTCCAGCTGTAGGATCGAGTCCTCTCTCTGGCATGGGTGTGTGTGTGGTTCTTAGTATAAGCTAGTTTAAGTAGTGTGTAAGTCTAGGGACCGATGACCTCAGAAGTTTAGTCCCTCTGGAATCCACACACATTTGTACATTTTTCAGTACGATCTCATGTCTAATAACCCCAACGTTTACAAATGAGACTATTGGCTGATAAACCCTTCATGCACGGAAACTAGTGCCAAGAAAGGCTGAAAAATGTGCACCTCCCAGGTGTTAAATATGACTGCCAGCAATTACCCTTAAAGCCGAGCACCTCAGGAGATTGACACAGTTGCACAAGCGTTACATTCAGTTTAAAATGAACCTCCCTATGGTCAACCATGGCCATTGAGTTACACAATGGAAACCGCTAGTTGCACGGTAAATAAAATGCTTCTCACTCACAGCTCTGGATCTTGTGAAGCATGTACTGTAAAGTGACGATTGTGACATCAGAAACTGGCCCAGTCATTGCTCTGTCAGGTGTGCCAAGGGGGGCGTGAGGCCCACTTGTTGTCACGGTGATCGGCAACTTCTTACGCCATTTGTAGCAGCATCGTCTTGTGACTCACTTCTGGACACCAGTTGTAACGGTCACATCATGGGTGAGAATTTATAGTGGGCGTAGAGGCTGGACAGGTGAGCTCAGGAGTTGGTGTAGGTTGCTGTTATATGCCCTAAGGCTCCAGTGTAACTCCCGTCTGCAAAGTATTTATTGCTTGAGGTCTTTACGGTAAGGATTGACATCTCTGGCGTGGCGGAAGGAGCGCTGAATCGCCCACACGAGATTGACAGGGAATATGGACGCAGCGCTTTGTCAGCTGAGACCTCGGTGTATGTCAGGAAGCATCGACAGCGCCGTGCAGGTAGCTTGAACAGGAGTCTGGGTAGGTGCAATGCTGCCATGCCTCAACAGCAGTTGGTGTGCGCTGCCTCAGTGCCAACAGCACATCACGGACACTTGGTGTCGTGAAGGTGGAAGCGCAGGAGCACAATCAAAACAGCAGCGTACAGCCAGGAGGTACTACGTTCAGCCATGGAGGTACTTCGGTGCCCCGCCAAACAAGTTGAAGGCGGTAGTTTGCAGGCACTTGGTACTCGTCTGCATATCGTAAAGTCATGGTGGTGACTATGGCTGTTGATAAAATATCGATAAAACATTATATCGGTTTTTTTCAAAAATATCGACGTGAGCTCCACCGATATATCTATATAAAAATTGTAGTATCGAGTGCCGGTATTTTTATTTTATATTACATATTTTTTTACAATTTTCGGTAAATATTTGAAGTTACTCTTTTGAAGTTGTAGTAGAACATAATTTGACTTTCATTAGGTGAAGAAGTCTTACTACTTTTTGAGCTTTCATCATGTCCAATCTTACTGTTTGACAATGTGAAGCAAATATGTGTAGCTCAAAAGTAGTAGTCCGACTACACTGTGGTATGGTGGTGTGAATGGAATAACATGATTTCCAATGTGAAGACACAGCACACCAACTGTGTTTAAAAAAAAATCGGCATTCTTCAAAAATGGTTGCTGAAAATGATGACCAAAAATCTAAATGACAAGACCGCTGTTTGCGGTGGGCGGAGACGTGTTTGGAGAAATGATGACGTTATCGGCGCTCGGAGCTACCAACAAAAACTGCAACATGTATCTTCACCACGCAGTCTTGACACTACAACTGCTGGTTCGCAGGCGTTGGCAGAAATGGAAAAACAGAGTAGTCGACATGAAGTGTTCTAAACGAATGCGATATGTGACGAAACCGAACGACGGAGCCATCGGACACTTTATTGTGCCACTTGCATGCAGTTATCATTCTTAGCGAGGTGGTTATCGCCAAGCATGAACGTGCAGCGTTTTTCTTTCAATTCTTGGTCTAATGGGGATAGACATGCTGCTATTAGGCATGCTGCTAGCTTGTTAATGTACAGAATACCTATTATAAAATCAACAGTTGAAACTTCCTGGCAGATTAAAACTCTGTGCCGAACCGAGACTCGAACTCGGGATCTTTGCGAGTTCGAGTCTCGATCTGGCACACAGTTTTAATCTGCCACGAAGTTTCGTATCAGCGCACACTCCGCTGCAGAGTGAAAATCTCATTCTGGAGGAAACATCCCCCAGGCTGTGGCTAAGCCATGTCTCCGCAATATCCTTTCTTTCGGGAGTGCTGGTTCTGCAAGGTTCGCAGGAGAGCTTCTGTAAAGTTTAGAAGGTAGGAGACGAGGTACTGGCAGAAGTAAAGCTGTGAGGACGGGGCCGGAGTCGTGCTTCGGTAGCTGCCGGCACGGTAACTCAGCGTGTTCGGTCAGAGTTTTAGATGCCCTCTGTAATAAAAAAACTGAGTTAATAGATCAACGACGAACTGAAACGGGTGTCTGGCGACATCCGCACCGAGCAGATACAAGGAACAAAAACGAGACCCAATAAAAAAAAAGGGTCCCTCAGTTGGTGAAGCACGTGCCCGCGCAAGGCAAAGGTCTCGAGCTCGAGTCTCGGTCTGGCACACAGTTTTAATCTGCCAGGAAGTTTCATATCAGCGCACACTCCGCTGCAGAGTGAAAATCTCATTCTGGAAATAAATAGTTGAATATACAGCTCTAAGACCGGCAGTATATTTACAATGTGCAGCCGATTTTTTTTTTTATGGACAGGTACTTTGATATTTTTTCCAACGATATGTCGATGCACCGATACCTTTTTCCATATATCGAGAGCCGATAATGATGTTCCTTTTTAATTATCCTTACATCGGACCCTCGATGTTTTTAAAAATATCAAGTGTCCTAGTCGTGACCCAACAGTGTTGGTAGCTTGCAACGCCTAAATGGCCACTACAGCCAGCTGGTCGATGTCTCAGAGGCGAAGGGTTCTCTCTGCAGCATGTAGCACAACATGACTCGCCAAACAAGTTGTCCCTCTAACTAGCGAGGCTGTCATTCCGTCAGAATCGAACATGCAGACGGGATGAGCAGACACTGAGTCTGAGGTTTCTGAAATTGACGCAACTTCATCACGGCCGGCGCGGTGGTCTTTTATCCGTATTATCATGAGGTGTCAGCGGAGGTGTCCCCACCATTGTGTCTCAGTTATTGTCAATTCCCCTTGCGTTCGCACTTTCCATCAGCGCCAGGACGGCGTGGTGCGGCTGAGTTCGCGTGTAACATGTTATGGACCGTATTTGCAAGGTTCACAGAATGACGTATTGGGTGCTGTCATACTGCGCAATTTGCATTCCTCGATTACGCCTCGACTGACTGTGGAAATGTATCACGAGTGTCACACTGCCATCTGGAACACTGTCACTCTTTGCGTGTCCCAGATACTGATTGTGAAAAACGGTGTGAACGAAATCCGATTGTTTCCCGTCTGTACGAAGTAATACTTCTTTGGACACGCTGTGCAACAGTACCCTGCTAACAATGATATAAAAATGATGACTCTCAAATTTCTTAGGTCGCTGACTTATTTCCGCTTTTAGGTTGGGGTGTTTTATATTTACAAGTAAGTGTGAACATGCGGTGTGACCTGAGTCGAAACAAGGCCCCGGGAGTAGACAACATTCCATTAGAACTACTGACGGCCTTCGGAGAACCAGTCCTGACAAAACTGTACCATCTGGTGAGCAAGATGTATGAGATAGGCGAAATACCGTCAGACTTCAAGAAGAATATAGTAATTCCAATCCCAAAGAAAGCAGGTGTTGACAGATGTGAAAATTACCGAACTATCAGTTTAATAAGTCACAACTGCAAAATACTAACACGAATTCTATACAGACGAATGGAAAAACTTGTAGAAGCCGACCTCGGGGAAGATCAGTTTGGATTCCGTAGAAATATTGGAACACATGAGGCAATACTGACCTTACGACAAATCTTAGAAGACAGATTAAGGAAAGGCAAAAATTAGTTTATAGCATTTGTAAACTTAGAAAAAGCTTTTGACTATGTTGACTGTAATACTCTCTTTCAAATTCTAAAGGTGGCAGGGGTAAAATAGAGGGAGCGAAAGGCTATTTACAACTTGTACAAAAACCAGATGGCCGTTATAAGAGTCGAGGGGCATGAAAGGGAAGCAGTGGTTGGGAAGGGAGTGAGACAGGTTTGTAGCCTATCCCCGATGTTGTTCAATCTGTATATTAAGCAAGCAGTAAAGGAAACAAAAGAAAAATTCGGAGTAGGTGCTAAAATCCATGGAGAAGAAATAAAAACTTCGAGGTTCGCCGATGAGACAGTAAAGGACTTGGAAGAACAGTTGAAAGGAATGGACAGTGTCTTGAAAGGAGGATATGAGATGAACATCAACAAAAGCCAAACGAGGATAATGGAATGTAGTCAAATTAAGCCGGGTGATGCTGAGGGAATTATATTAGGAAATGAGACACTTAAAGTAGTAAAGGAGTTTTGCTATTTGGGGAGCGAAATAACTGATGATGGCCGAAGTAGAGAGGATATAAAATGTAGACTGGCAATGGAAAGGAAATTGTTTCTGAAGAAGAGGAATTTGTTAACATCGAGAATAGATTTAAGTGTCTGGAAGTCGTTTCGGAAAGTATTTGTATGGAGTGTAGCCATGTATGGAAGTGAAACGTGGACGGTAAATAGTTTGGAAAGAAGCGAATACAAGCTTTCGAAATGTGGTGCTACAGACGAATGCTGAAGATTAGCTGGGTAGATCACATAACTAATGAGGAGGTACTGAATAGAATTGGACAGAAGATGAGTTTGTGGCACAACTTGACAAGAAGAAGGGACCGGTTGGTGGGACATATTCTGAGGCATCAAGGGATCACAAATTTAGCATTGGACGGCAGCGTGGAGGGTACAAATCGTAGAGGGAGACCAAGAAATGAATACACTAAGCAGATTCAGAAGGATGTAGGTTGCAGTAGGTACTGGGAGATGAAGAAGCTTGCTCAGGATAGAGTAGCATGGAGAGCTGCTGTAAACCAGTCTCTGGACTGAAAACCACAACAACAACAACAACAACGACGTGAACATGCGGCGTTGCGGGCCACATGTGGCCCACGGGAGAATCTTCGAAGTGTAATCAGTTCCATATTTTTGATATAATTATATTACTTGTTCAGATGAATCTATTATGATAATAAATCTAGATATCGTTTAAAAATTCTTTGACTTATTAGCAGTGGCGATCTCTGCGGCAGCTAGGTTAAGATAGGTTTACATTATTAAACTTATCCGTAATGGAAGTGCTTGCGACAAGACTGCTTTTCTGGCCTTGAATCCAGTGGTACCACCATTAAAAGTCACATATGTTTTATATAGTTATATTACTTGTTCAGATGAATCTATTATGATAATAAATCTAGATATCGTTTAAAAATTCTTTGACTTATTAGCAGTGGGGATCTCTGCGGCAGCTAGGTTAAGATAGGTTTACATTATTAAACTTATCCGTAATGGAAGTGCTTGCGACAAGACTGCTCTCCTGGGCTTGAATCCAGTGGTGCCATCAGTAAAAGGCAGTCGGAACAAAACAGCACTGTTCATGCGCTGCACTAAACAGGTGTTATGCACACCTGCCAAGCGGTGCACAGATGGTGATTTAGGGTAGGGAAGCTGCTTCATCTGCTGCTATCCAACTTGGACGAAGTTGTACGCCAGTTATTTCACACACACACACACACACACACACACACACACACGCACACACAAGCCAACAATGCTTGTGACTGTTGCGCTTTCAAGCGGCGTGTGAAGTGTATCCAGTACTTAGAAGTTGTTGAAAGAGGAAAAACTGCCAAGGTACTGTACTATAGCGTCTGTGTGCTGTGGTCCGGTCGTCTCACAATCTTTGAACTTAATTTCTGACGAGTATTTATATCTTACCGTTAGAACTGAGTCACACATAAGCCTATACAGTAACTGTATTCTTGTGGAATGGATTTTGCTGACGTAGCTTTAATTAAAGAAAAAAATTGTTGCCCCTGGTAAGAAGTTCAGATTCAGATCTCTTGAGACGAAGATACCACTTTACTTATGGTCTGTCAGTTAACATGAGCCCTCTGCTTTTTCTTGTGCCGGCACAGTACGAATTTTAATTATTAATGTTAATTTCAAGATGCATAGAAAGAATGGGTGACAACAACCGCAAGCAAAAAATTGTGTCTCAATACAGACTATTTAGAATGGCGTAGACAAATAAGCACTTTTTTATACTGTACAACTGTAAAGTACTTAGTTTTGTTTTTGCTGCAAATCGCTCGCAATTGAATTTTTGTTAACTTTGCGAGCTGGCAACACATACTGTTATAGAATGATTGCGTGGGGCATAGTGTCCGGACGCGGTTGTAACATGTCAATGTCATTCTCGATGCATGGATAATAGACCACTGATATTGAGATCTTTTATGACACGTAGTCACATTAAAAAAATTGTTTCATTGCTCGGACTCCGATACAACCACAGTTCTGAAAACGAAGTAACTGCCCATAAGCCACAAACAAGCCGTTCTCTTATATCATGGCCATAATTAACGCGGAGTGATACAAAATAAGGATTAGGTTTTAACGACCTGTCAGTTGCGAGGCCGTCAGAGAACGGTTAAGTACTTGGTAGCGCCCTTTTAAAAAGAACCATCCTAGTATTTGACTTAAACAATGTAGGAAAACCTCGGACAGCCTAAATGTACACTGAAGAGCCAAGCAAAGTGGTACACCAGCCTAATATTCGACAAATTTCGACAAATGTTTGAAGTAGTGCTGGAGAGAACTGACGCCATGAATCTTACAAGGCTGTCTGTAAATCCGTAAGAGTACGAGGGGGTAGCGATCTTTTCTGAACAGCACGTTGCAAGGAATCCCAGACATGTTCAATAATGTTCACATCTCGGTGCGGCACACAGTTTTAATCTGCCAGGAAATTTCATATCAGCGCACACTTCGCTGCAGAGTGAGAATCTCATTCTGGAAACATCCCCCAGGCTGTGGCTAAGCCATGTCTCCGCAATATCCTTTCTTTCAGGAGTGCTAGTTCTGCAAGGTTCGCAGGAGAGCTTCTGTACAGTTTGGAAGGTAGGAGACGAGATACTGGCAGAAGTAAAGCTGTGAAGTCGGGGCGTGAGTCGTGCATGGGTAGCTCAGTTGGTAGAGCACTTGCCCGCGAAAGGCAAAGGTCCCGAGTTCGAGTATCGGTCCGGCACACAGTTTTAATCTGCCAGGAAGTTTCATATCACCGCACACTCCGCTGCAGAGTGAAAATCTCATTCTAATGTTCATGTCTAGCGGGTTCGGTGGCCAGCGGAAGTGTTTAAAGTCAGAAGAGTGTTCCTAGAGTCACTCCGTAGCGACTCTGGATGTGTGGGGTGTAGCATTGTCCTGCTGAAATTACCCAAGTCCGTCGGAATGCAAAATGGCCACGAATGGATGTAGATGATCAGACAGGATGCTTACATACGTCTCACCTGTCACAGTCGTATTTAAACGTAACAGGGGTCCCAATCGCTCACCACACCATTACAGAGCCTCCACCAGTTTCAGCAGTTCCCTGCTGACATGCAGAATCCATAGTTTCATGAGGTTGTCTCCGTACCCGTGCACGTCCATCCGCTCGATACAATTTGAAACGAGAGCCGCGCAGAGTGGCCGCGTGGTTTGAGGCGCCATGTGACGGATTGCGCTGCCCCTCCCGCCGGAGGTTCGAGTCCTCCCTCGGGCATGGCTGCGTGTGTTGGTGGCTTAAGATAGTTTGTCAGTTTACTTTGGTCAGTTTAAGTAGTGTGTAAGTCTAGAGACCGATGACTTTAGCAGTTTGATCCCTTAGTAATTCACACACATTTGAGCATTTTGAAACGATACTCGTCCGACCAGAAAAAATGTTTCCAGTCATCAACAGTCCAATGTCGGTGCTGACGGGCCCAGGCGAGGCTTAAAGCTTTGTGTCATGCGGGCTTCAAGGATACGCGAGAGGGCCTTAGGCTCCGAAAGCCCATGTGAATGATGTTTCGTTAAATGGTTCGCACGCTGTCACTTGTTGATGGTCCAGCATTGAAATCTGCAGTTATTTGCCGAAGGGTGGCACTTGTGTCACGTTAAACGATTCTCTTCAGTTGTCGTTGGTCCCGTTCTTGCAGGATCTTTTTCCAGCCGCAGCAGTGTCGGAGATTTGATGTTTTACCAGATTCCTGATATTCACGGTATACTCCTGAAATGCTCATACGGGAAATTGCCCACTTTATCGCTACCTCGGAGATGCTGTGACACATCGCTCGTGCGCAGACTGTAACACCACGTTCAAATTCACTTAAATCTTGACAACCTGCCATTTTAGCATCAGCAACCAATCTAACAATTGCGCCAGACATTTGTTGTCCTATATAGGCGTTACTGATCGCAGTGTCGTATTCTGCCTGTTTACGTATCTCTGTATTTGAATACGCATGCCTGTATAAGTTTCTTTAGCGTTTCAGTGTACATGACCGGAAGAGGATTTCAACGGCCGTCCTCTAGAACGCGGCTCCACTGCGACTGACCACTGCCCCAACTCGATGCGTTAAGTTGTTGACAGTGAAATACGGTAATTAGAGCGAAGGATACGTTTGTTGTATATATACTAATTTTCACAGAGTAACCATTTGTTCCTTTGCTGTGAGGTTTTCTGTGCTTCATGTTTCACCAAACGATACAACCTACTGTAGTCGATCTTAGGCAAATCACAAACTGTCGGCGGAGCTGGCCGTTAGATTTACTCGCGGTAAGAATCAGCAGTTGCTAGAGGACTGACTTCAGTCGACTGCGTTGTCGTTCCATATTGTTCATTAACGGTTAAGCAATAAAATGTAATATTTGATCTCTATATAACATCATTCTGTGTTGACTGTGAAATGGATACTAGTTACAGATACTTTATTTTGATTTACGTTTATGGTTTCTTAATTGGACTGTAGTACAATACATATCCACTTGCATTTGGAGCGTCATCTGTTGAAGGTAAACAGTATGTTGTTGTTATGTTGTTATGGTCTTCAGTCCTGAGACTGGTTTGATGCAGCTCTCCATGCTACTCTATCCAGTGCAAGCTTCTTCATCTCCCAGTACCTACTGCAAGCTATATCCTTCTGAATCTGCTTAGTGTATTCATCTCTTGGTCTCACCCTACGATTTTTACCCTCCACGCTGCCCTCCAATACTAAATTTGTGATCCCTTGATGCCTCAGAACATGTCCTACCAACCGATTTCTTCTTCTGGTCAAGTTGTGCCACAAACTTCTCTTCTCCCCAATCCTATTCAATACTTCCTCATTAGTTATGTGATCTACCCATCTAATCTTCAGCATTCTTCTGTAGCACCACATTTCGAAAGCTTCTATTCTCTTCTTGTCCAAACTATTTACCGTCCGTGTTTCACATGCTACACTCCATACAAATACTTTCAGAAATGACTTCCTGACACTTAAATCTATACTCGATGTTAACAAATTTCTCTTCTTCAAAAACGCTTTCCTGGCCATTGCCAGTCTACATTTTATATCCTCTCTACTTCGACCATCATCAGTTATTTTGCTCCCCAAATAGCAAAACTCCTTTACTACTTTAAGTGTCTCATTTCCTAATCTAACACCCTCAACATCACCCGACTTAATTCGACTACATTCCATTATCCTCGTTTTGCTTTTGTTGATGTTCATCTTATACCCTCCCTTCAAGACACTGTCCATTCCGTTCAGCTGCTCTTCCAAGTCCTTTGCTGTCACTGACAGAATTACAATGTCATCGGCGAACCTCAACGTTTTTATTTCTTCTCCATGGATTTTAACACCTACTCCGAATTTTTCTTTTGTTTCCTTTACTGCTTGCTCAATATACAGATTGAATAACATCGGGGAGAGGCTACAACCCTGTCTTACTCCCTTCTTAACCACTGCTTCCCTTTCATGTCCTTCGACTCTTACAACTGCCATCTGGTTTCTGTACAAATTGTAAATAGCCTTTCGCTCCCTGTATTTTACCCCTGCCACCTTTACAATTTGAAAGAGAGTATTCCAGTCAACATTGTCAAAAGCTTTCTCTAAGTCTACAAATGCTAGAAACGTAGGTTTGCCTTTCCTTAATCTTTCTCCTAAGATAAGTCGTAAGGTCAGTATTGCCTCACGTGTTCCAGTATTTCTACGGAATCCAAACTGATCTTCCCCGAGGTCGGCCTCTACCAGTTTTTCCATTCGTCTGTAAAGAATTCGTGTTAGTATTTTGCAGCTGTGGCTTATTAAACTGATTGTTCGGTAATTTTCACATCTGTCACCACCTGCTTTCTTTGGGATTGAAATTATTATATTCTTCTTGAAGTCTGAGGGTATTTCGCCTGTTTCATACATCTTGCTCAACAGATGGTAGAGTTTTGTCAGGACTGACTCTACCAAGGCCGTCAGTAGTTCAAAAGAAAAATTGGCTCTGAGCACTACGGGACTTAACTTCTAAGGTCATCAGTCCCCTAGAACTTAGAACTACTTAAACCTAACTAACCTAAGGACATCACACACATCCATGCCGAGGCAGGATTCGAACCTGCGACCGTAGCGGTCGCGCGGTTCCAGACTGTAGCGCCTTTAACCGCTTGGCCACCCCGGCCGGCTCAGTAGTTCCAATGGAATGTTGTCTACTCCGGGGGCCTTGTTTCGACTCAGGTCTTTCAGTGCTCTGTCAAACTCTTCACGTAGTATCGTATCTCCCATTTCATTTTCATCTACATCCTCTTACATTTCCATAATATTGTCCTCAAGTTCATCGCCCTTGTATAGGCCATCTATATACTCCTTCCACCTTTCTGCTTTCCCGTCTTTGCTTAGAACTGGGTTTCCATCAGAGCTCTTGATATTCATGCAAGTGGTTCTTTTATCTCCAAAGGTCTCTTTAATTTTCCTGTAGGCAGTATCTATCTTACCCCTAGTGAGATAAGCCTCTACATCCTTACATTTGCCCTCTAGCCATCCCTGCTTAGCCATTTTGCACTTCCTGTCGATCTCATTTTTGAGACGTTCGTATTCCTTTTTGCCTGCTTCACTTACCGCATTTTTATATTTTCTCCTTTCATCAATTAAATTCAATATTTCTTCTGTTACCCAAGGATTTCTACTAGCCCTCGTCTTTTTACCTACTTGATCCTCTGCTGCCTTCACTACTTCATCCCTCAAAGCTACCCATTCTTCTTCTACTGTATTTCTTTCCCCGATTCCTGTCAATTGTTCCCTTATGCTCTCCCTGAAACTCTGTACAACCTCTGGTTCTTTCAGTTTATCCAGGTCCCATCTCCTTAAATTCCCACCTTTTTGCAGTTTCTTCAGTTTTAATCTACAGGTCATAACCAATAGATTGTGGTCAGAGTCCACATCTGCGCCTGGAAATGTCTTACAATTTAAAACCTGGTTCCTAAATCTCTGTCTTACCATTATATAATCTATCTGATACCTTTTAGTATCTCCAGGGTTCTTCCATGTATACAACCTTCTATCATGATTCTTACACCAAGTGTTAGCTATGATTAAGTTGTGCTCTGTGCAAAATTCTACCAGGCGGCTCCCTCTTTCATTTCTTAGCCCCAATCCATATTCACCTACTACGTTTCCTTCTCTCCCTTTTCCTACACTCGAATTCCAGTCACCCATGACTATTAAATTTTCGTCTCCCTTCACTATCTGAATAATTTCTTTTATTTCATCATACATTTCTTCAATTTCTTCGTCATCTGCAGAGCTAGTTGGCATATAAACTTGTACTACTGTAGTAGGTGTGGGCTTCGTATCTATCTTGGCCACAATAATGCGTTCACTATGCTGTTTGTAGTAGCTTACCCGCACTCCGATTTTCCTATTCATTATTAAACCTACTCCTGCATTACCCCTATTTGACTTTGTGTTTATAACCCTGTAGTCACCTGACCAGAAGTCTTGTTCCTCCTGCCACCGAACTTCACTAATTCCCACTATATCTAACTTTAACCTATCCATTTTCCTTTTTAAATTTTCTAACCTACCTGCCCGATTAAGGGATCTGACATTCCATGCTCCGATCCGTAGAACGCCAGTTTTCTTTCTCCTGATAACGACATCCTCTTGAGTAGTCCCCGCCCGGAGATCCGAATGGGGGACTATTTAACCTCCGGAATATTTTACCCAAGAGGACGCCATCATCATTTAGTCATACAGTAAAGCTGCATGCCCTCGGGAAAAATTACGGCTGTAGTTTCACCTTGCTTTCAGCCGTTCGCAGTACCAGCACAGCAAGGCCGTTTTGGTTATTGTTACAAGGCCAGATCAGTCACTCATCCAGACTGTTGCCCTTGCTACTACTGAAAAGGCTGCTGCCCCTCTTCAGGAACCACACGTTTGTCTGGCCTCTCAACAGATACCCCTCCGTTGTGGTTGTACCTACGGTACGGCTATCTGTATCGCTGAGGCACGCAAGCCTCCCCACCAACGGCAAGGTCCATGGTTCATGGGGGGTAAACAGTATAATGCACACAAATTTTAAATACTGAAATTCACGAAAACAGAGAATGTTTCTGATATTGCAATAAATAGTTATTTTGTATAAGATACATTTTTTATTTCATCGAACTGAAAGATTCGACAGACACAATACGGATGTGTACCGACAAATAAAAAACATTGTTAAAAAATGGGCAGATTTGAGGGAAACTTAATGGATGACGTCCTTTTTAATGCCAGTGCTTAAATTTGATATTAGATACGAACAATCTTGAAATCTAATAAATTTAAGAAAAAAACTACTAGGAAATAAGCAGCGCGTTACGAATTAATAATACCAAAATTGTTTCCTTGCTTTTATAAATTTTGAAATTGAAAAAACAGGCAATAGAACTTCTGTCATTCAACTACACTGATAAGCCGAAACATTATGACGACTGTCCACCACTACTTTGGATGCCCCCACCGGCGTTGCGGGCACGTGAAGGGGTAACAAAAATATGTAAGCGGGGCAGACACGGACGGGGTATCACTCTACAGAAGAAATGGCCTGAAAATAGGGTGATCCATTGACATGAGCCACATAGACAGCGGGAAGATTATTATTACGCAGAGACTGTGAACAGTATCTCGATAAAGGCGAAGCTGGTCAGATGTTGACGTGTTACTGTCATGAGCATCTAATAAAGACGTAGAAGGACAGTGAAACTACCGCTATGTTCTAAAGGGCTGGACTTCCACGACTCTTCACAGTACGTGGGGTTCGGAAGGTCGTCTGCTCTTGAAGCAGGATAGACGGTGATCTGTGGCAGCTCTGCCTAAAGAGCAACGCTGGTGCACGCACGTTTCGGAGCACACCGCTCGTCGTACTCGTGCGCTTTGAACATGGAGCACCGCAGCAGACCACCCCTACGTGTTCACATGTTAACTCAACAACATCGTTAGTTGCGATTGCAATGGGCACGGGACCATCGGGATTCGACTTTCTATCGATGGAAACCTGTCGGCTCTTCGGGTGAAGCGCATTTTTGGTGCTCTAGGTCGCAGGTCGTCTTCACAACGCCGTCATCGAACTGTAGCGGCGTGAAACAAGCAACGCGACGGGACACAGCATTGAGGGGGCAGTATATTGTTATCGAGACGTCCTCCTTCGCTTGGTAGTAGACACGCTGACAGATGCGAACCACCTGCATCGATTCATGCTAGATGCCTTCCGCGACTGCGAAGTCATCTTTCAGAAGTTTAATTGTCCGTCTCGAAGCCTCAGTCGTGCTACAGTGGTTTGACGAGCATTATAGCGAACTCACGTTGATGTCTCGTCGACCGATTTCACCTGGTGTAAATCCAATGGAAACATTTGTGTCGCTATCGGGCGCCACCACAACATACGAAAATCAGCGGTCCATTATTTAGGCGAATTACATGACCTGGGCGTAGACATGTGATGCCACATACCCCCAAAAACATACCAACTGGCGGATCTCTTAATCAATGATATATTTCGTTCCAACGACCGACAAACAAGCTATCAAGCAGGGGGTACCGGTTTTTTCCTTCAGCAGGCAACTACTCTACCCACTGTGCTGCCCAAGCAAGACTGCTATCCCTCCTCACAGCTTTACTTTCGCCAGTATCTCGTCTCTTACCTTCCAAACTTCACAGAAGCATGATTTGGTTCATCACTGCATCTATTAACATTGCAAGACTAACTTTTCTATCCACGTTGAGGATCGAAGAAACAGCGTAATTAGCAGTTTCTGATGAGAATGTATTTTCACTCTGCAACGGAGAGTGTGCTGATACGAAATCTCCTGGTGCATGAAAAGTGCGTACCGCATCGCGAGTCGTACCAATGACCTTTTTGCCTTTAGCAGGCAACTGCGCTACTCACCGAGCTGCCCAAACAAGACTGATTATCCCTCCTCACAGCTTTACTTTCGCCAGTAACTCGTCTCTTACCTTCCAAACTTCACAGAAGCTCCCCTGCGGAACTTGCGTGACTAGCACTCTTGGAAAAACGGATATTACGGAGACATGGCTCACGAAATGACAGCTTACACTCATCATCACTGGTTTCGTCCAAATTCATAGCATATACAGGTCTTGGCCAGAAATGAAAGTGACAGAAAAGCGAGCTCCAAATGGGCAAATAGCGAAGCGTTTGAAAAAAAAAAAAAGTCATTTTTGCCGTGATTCGGACGAAACGTCAACTATTTTTGCCATTTAGTTGCCAGGCAAGGGGCCACTCAGCAGAAAGAGTACAGAATGGTAATACGAGGATCGTGAAGCCGTGCCTCTGTGCGGAACCATTATTTCTTTCCTATTTTGAGTGAGTAAAGCTGCAGATAAACAGAAATAATAATGAATATATTTTATTTATTATTATCTCACAATAAGAGTTAGTCATCAGTCGCACAATGATATCTTTTTCGCTCTCTCCATTTCAAAGAGATTAATCTTTCCTCTTCACAAGCCGACGTAATTATTAACAGCTTCATAAAAGATATGAAAAGGAAATGCAAAATACAATCTGGGATTGAAAATAATTTCCAGGAAGGGACTGTATTTACAGCTGCCACGAGAATTCTGCAAATAACCTTCCAAGAAAATTGTAATTAACTTCCGTGAATTACATTTTGACCTTCGAGCAGCCTTTGGCAACTGCTCGTGATGAATAGATCATCCTATTTTTACCTGAATATCACCCCAACACGCGAAATCATCAAATATAAAATAATAAACGAATCTAATTTCATATACGAAGCTTTTGTGTAAGCCGTACAATCCTTTTCTGGAAAATTATTTTCAATCATTGAATTTATTTTTCTCTGCTTTTCATGCCTTATTTCGGTCTGTCTGCAGTATAAGGAACGTAAAAATAAAATAAAAAAAACTTTTCCACACAGAGACTCGACTCCACGATCATCAGATAACAGTTCCACTGCGCCAACCCCTTCGTGTAATTCTCCGTCTGAACAGGCTTTGGAAGGCTCAACTGTACCGACCGGCCGCCGTGTCATCCTCAGCCCACATGCGTTACTGGATGCGGATGTGGAGGGGCACTTGGTCAGCACATCACTCTCCCGGCCAGAGACCAGAACCGCTACATCTCAGTCAAGTACCTCCTCAGTTTGCCTCACAATGGCTGAGTGAACACCGCTTGCCAACAGCGCTCGCAGACCAGATGGTCACCCATCCAAGTGCTAGCCCAGCCCGACAGCGCTTAATTTTGGTGAACTGGCGGGAACCGGTGTTAATACTGCGGCAAGACCATTGGTCCTAACCTACCCTAACATTAATGAGTCATGTCTCGCCAGACTCGCTCGAAAAATGGTGTTTCTTCTAAATGCTTTGCTATCGGGAGCTCCCACTTCAATCACTTTCATTTCGGTGCAAGCCTTGCATATACCGTAAATTTTGACGGAAACGCTGGTTAATACAAGACGCGGTCTGCTTGTTAGCCACAGCCTGGGAGCAGATTGTGCGATGATATGAAACTTCCTGGCAGATTAAAACTGTGTGCATCACCGGGACTCGAACTCGGGACCTTTGCCTTTCGCGGGCAAGTGCTCTACCGACTGAGCTACCCAAGATCGACTCACAACCCTTCCTTACAGCTTTAATTCTGCCAGTTTCTCGTTTCCCACCTTCCAGACTTCAAACAAGCTCTTCTGCGTACCTTGCAATACTAACACTTCTGGAAGACAGGATATAGCGGAGAAATGGTTTACTAGCAGCCTGTGGGATTGTTTCCGGAATAAATTTTCATTCTGGAAACGTCCCGAAAAGGGTCGTGAAAACACTGCTACCTATACACGTTAGTATACGTGTAATGTGTATAGTACACAATGCTTTTAACTGCAATGTGACGAGCTATGACGGCAGCGAAGCTCGTGAAACAGAAAGTTAGTACGCTGAAGTCGGTGAAATGTGCCCCCAAAAATTTTCTTCCATTAATTAAAATACGGAGGATATATACGACCTTTTAGGAGCAATCAGTGATTAGTACTGTCGAGAGATGGCGCACAGGTGGAGCCAACTGAACCCTTTCTCCCTTAATTGGAAAATGTCAATGACATGTGAAGTAGATCCACTGAAGGGCCATCAAACGAATTGGAAACGTGAAAGCAAGTCTCAGTAGTCCTCGACAACATCAAAGGGCACAATTTCAGCCAGTGAGCGAGTTGTAACAAGGCTGAATTATCGACTTCCAGCTGTGTAACGCAGATATCTCTCGGTTCGAGCGAGTCGTGAAGCTATACCGTGACATGTGGGACGAAGCAGAAAACTGGTAGAGTAGCAGACACCGCTGAGCGCTGGACGAGCCGTGGCACAAAAGCACTTTATGGCTTCATTCTGTACGTGTGGCGATAAAGCTCCACTGACTACCTTCACTGTCCTCTGGAACACTACAGACAGTGTGGGCCCGTTTACGTAGACGTTCCGTTACCATCTCCTTGTGACCGGCAAGTCATTGTAAACAGACATCAAGGTGTGCACATTTATGAGAAAATATTCGACACACGTAACCACAGTTGCACGGAAGGTAGTCTGTGCCAGCATTGTAATTAAAAAAAAAAAAGAAAAGAAGAAGCACGCTATGCTTGTCTATAGTAATACTACATTCAGTGCTATATTCAGCTTTGCAGGTAATTGCACGGAAGGTAGTCTGTACTAGCACTGTCAATAAAAAAAAGAAAAGAAAAGAAGAAGCACGCTATGCTTGTCTATAGTAATACTACATTCAGTGCTATATTCAGCTTTGCAGGTAGTTGCACGGAAGGTGGTCTGTACTAGCACTGTCAATAAAAAAAAGAAAAGAAAAGAAGAAGCACGCTATGCTTGTCTATAGTAATACTACATTCAGTGCTATATTCAGCTTTGCAGGTAGTTGCACGGAAGGTAGTCTGTACTAGCACTGTCAATAAAAAAAGAAAAGAAAAGAAGAAGCACGCTATGCTTGTCTATAGTAATACTACATTCAGTGCTATATTCAGCTTTGCAAGTAGTATAATGGTACATTGATTGTGGCTGAAAACCTACAGGACGACTCTGAGGCGAGCGTAATGAAGTGTACTGCTGAGACAGCCCGGAACTTTCTGGACTGCATCAGTCGGGAGCCGGTTTGTGAAAATACATTGTCGAATAGCTGTGAGATTTATGGGTGCACCGCAGTAGTAGTCTATGTTCCAGGACCACGGACAACGGCCGCCACAGTCCCTAGACTGTTAACGCTTGGAAATGCTAGTGAGACGAAATTACAAAATCAGGAAAAGTTCGTAGCATATCAGAGAAAAGCTACGGCTGAAAACATCTACCCTACTCAGTAAAATATACCTCTTATTAGTAGTCATGTACCCTAAGCGTATAATTGTTTCAAGTTGGAACACGGTAACGAGGAATAATTGACTGCGGATAAGTCGGGAATACAGAGCATGTAATATCAGTTGTTCACATTAGGCAGATACAAGATAGCTAGTCCCTTCTGAAGATTTTTGTAATGTCAACTGTGTATGTGCGGTGTAGTCTACACCAACGAGGTAGAAATTCAACTTATCGTTTATAAGTACTTCAGTACTGCAAAGAAGAAAACATCATTGCTCTCAATGTTCTGCAAACTTACATTCTCCACAGATCAGTAGCATTTCTGTCTTCTCTCCCTTGTTGTATACTCACAAACCTTCAACTGAAGACCGTTTGCCCAAAGACCGACGTGCGTTTTTCTACTGGTTTCATTTGTTTAGCATCAACTCCAGTGGGTGGGTATCTCCAATACGCGCTAGTACAAGACATTCAAAGTCAGTCTTTTTCTGCATTTCTAACAACGTCATACTTACATGAATCATACGTATGTAAGTTCTTGAACAGATCTCGAGGAGAAAATTCGATTATTGGACTAAAAGTTGAACTGGTTGGTAGGACAGCTTGGCCGTGGAAGTGGAAGGGTAGCCCACAACATATACAACAGTATTCACAATTACAAGCACCCAAGCTTTAATGATCTTCCAGCAATACAGGCTCTTAACAAATCTCCATTAAGCAAGGACATAAACTTGGTTACAAACATATGTTAACCTTCAACCGGTGAATAACACCAATAAAGAATTACCAATCAATAAAACGTAGATAAAGGACTGCTTTACAAGAATGCTTAAATTAAAATCATGAAAGCTAAGTTACAAATTTTATGTTAAGCTTCAACAGGTGAATAACCCCAATAGATAATTCTCATTTAAATAAAACACAGATAGGAAAATGCCTTACCAAAATGCTTGAATTGTGTAAAATCACGAAAAGCTCAACCTTTCTCACAAACTACTTAGGAATTTACTGCAAATAAA
Source organism: Schistocerca cancellata (assembly GCF_023864275.1). Lineage (NCBI taxonomy): Eukaryota > Metazoa > Arthropoda > Insecta > Orthoptera > Acrididae > Schistocerca > Schistocerca cancellata. The sequence continues at coordinate 155,536,090 of NC_064627.1, forward strand.
CAAATCTGATCTCTTTAATCAGAAGGTAACTGCCAAGTCCAAGCGACCGAAGCCAATCAGAGCGTCCGTAAACTGTCGAGTATTCGTAACGAAGTTCCCGAATTTTCTACCCTCCAGGAAAGTTCTCGCTCCTAAATTATTCCTGGGTCCGAGAGCTGGCTGAAACTCGGAGTACAAAGTTCTGAGACATTTAGTGGCTCATGAAATATATATCGGAAAGACATATTATGCGCTATGGACGGCTGAGTGTTCATTGCAGTTGACAGAAGTTTTGTCTCTACTAAGAGCGAAGTTGAGTGTGACAGTGAAGTTTCTGGTCACAAATAACGGGTCTAGGTGAAACTTTGTAAATTGTTAAATGTTTTTACCGGCCGCCCACTTCCGCTGTGACAGTATCATAGTCATTCAAAGAAAGTCTACAGTCAGTAGCGCGTAAATACCCAGAGTATGCCATATTAGTTGAAGGCTTCTTTAACCTACCGAGTATAGACTGGGACGTACATAGATTCATTGCCAATGTACACACATACAACATGGCGAGGTACTTTCGGACACTTTTCTGACAACTGTCTTGAGCAGCTAGTTCGTCAGCCCAAACGCAATGGAAATATCTTAGACCTTGTAGCTACAAACAGGCCAGACCTTATTGGCAGCTTCAGTGAAGAAACGGTGATTAGTTATCATTATGTCATTATAGCAGCTATGAGAACTAAAGTTAATTAATACATCAGTCAAGAGGGTTAGGAGAGTCTTTCTGCTACAAACAGCAGTTCAGAAATTGTTAGCACCTCACTTAGACACTGAACTGACAGCACTTAATACCAATAAGATGCACGCAAAAGAATTCTGTGGACAGCTTAAACATACTGTGGTCTCGAGAAGTATGTACATAGAAAGTGAATTAAGGATGGAAGGTCACACCACGGTTTTACAATGAAATTCAGAAAGTGCTGAAGAAGCAACGGCTTTTGCAATCTCGGTTCAAAACTGAATGCGCAAATGGCGACAAACAAGGGCTAGTAGAGATTCGTGCATCTGTGAAAAGATCATTGCGCGAAGTATACAACAATTTCCACAGCCAGACCCTCCCAAAGGACCTTGAAACATCCCCTTAAAAATTTTTTATAAATGACCATGCTGGAAAACTTCTACGTTATTTGATTTTCAAACAGCTGAGCAGAACTGATCATACTGAGACAGTTTTCTCTTTACTTATTCTGATCATTTCTAAACTGACACACAATATTTTTTTAGCGTAACGCAATCTGACTTTCAATAATCTCTATAAACGAACGGCCCTGACTAACAATAACTTATACCTTTCATGAATCACTTACCTCACAAAAATCTTCGTTACTCAAACTACTGCAATACAGCGTGCGCCAATACTGCCAGCTGAATAAAAGATTCTAACTACTGAAAGCACTAACTACTGATAGGCATAGTTAGCAAATGAAAGATTTTGATAGAGAACAAACAATGTATTTACCTTAATAATGTTAAAAAGTCATCATATATATATATATATATATATATATATATATATATATATATATATATATATATATATATATACAGGGTTATTACAAATGATTGAAGCGATTTCACAGCTCTACAATAACTTTATTATTTGAGATATTTTCACAATGCTTTGCACACACATACAAAAACTCAAAAAGTTTTTTTAGGCATTCACAAATGTTCGATATGTGCCTCTTTAGTGATTCGGCAGACATCAAGCCGATAAACAAGTTCCTCCCACACTCGGCGCAGCATGTCCCCATCAATGAGTTCGAAAGCATCGTTGATGCGAGCTCGCAGTTCTGGCACGTTTCTTGGTAGAGGAGGTTTAAACACTGAATCTCTCACATAACCCCACAGAAAGAAATCGCATGGGGTTAAGTCGGGAGAGCGTGGAGGCCATGACATGAATTGCTGATCATGATCTCCACCACGACCGATCCATCGGTTTTCCAATCTCCTGTTTAAGAAATGCCGAACATCATGATGGAAGTGCGGTGGAGCACCATCCTGTTGAAAGATGAAGTCGGCGCTGTCGGTCTCCAGTTGTGGCATGAGCCAATTTTCCAGCATGTCCAGATACACGTGTCCTGTAACGTTTTCTTCGCAGAAGAAAAAGGGGCCGTAAACTTTAAACCGTGAGATTGCACAAAACACGTTAACTTCTGGTGAATTGCGAAATTGCTGCACGAATGCGTGAGGACACTCTACCGCCCAGATTCGCAGATTGTGTCTGTTCACTTCACCATTAACAAAATATGTTGCTTCATCATTGAAAACAAGTTTCGCACTGAACGCATCCTCTTCCATGAGCTGTTGCAACCGCGCCGAAAATTCAAGTTGTCATCGGGTGTCAGGGCTTGTAGCAATTGTAAACGGTAAGGCTTCTGCTTTAGCCTTTTCCGTAAGATTTTCCAAACCGTCGGCTGTGGTACGTTTAGCTCCCTGCTTGCTTTATTCGTCGACTTCCGCGGGCTACGCGTGAAACTTGCCCGCACGCGTTCAACCGTTTCTTCGCTCACTGCAGGCCGACCCGTTGATTTCCCCTTACAGAGGCATCCAGAAGCTTTAAACTGCGCATACCATAGCCGAATGGAGTTAGCAGTTGGTGGATCTTTGTTAAACTTTGTCCTGAAGTGTCGTTGCACTGTTATGACTGACTGATGTGAGTGCATTTCAAGCACGACATACGCTTTCTCGGCTCCTGTCACCATTTTGTCTCACTGCGCTCTCGAGCGCTCTGGCGGCAGAAACCTGAAGTGCGGCTTCAGCCGAACAAAACTTTATGAGTTTCTCTACGTATCTGTAGTGTGTCGTGACCATATGTCAATGAATGGAGCTACAGTGAATTTATGAAATCGCTTCAATCATTTGTAACAGCCCAGTTCATGATATCCAATATTACTTATTTACGCTTTTTGATGGACACACGTCCAGATCGTCCGCTCTCAAAAGTCTGCCATCTCTCTCTTCACATCCACCACTGCTGGCGGCTCACCTCCAACTGCGCAACGCTATGCGCTGTTCACATACAACTGCCCAACACTACCATAGAAAATATTCCAACAATACCAACCAGCCACAGACTGCACACAGCACAGTTAGTGATTTTCATACAGAGCGCTACGTGGCGTTACCAACATAAAAACCTAAACAGCCTACTTACAACCTGACCATAGAACCCGAGAAAAGACTGGTCTTACGTAAAACCACTAAGGGGCCCTAAGGCTTCCATCAAGTTACGCGTTTATCAGGCTGGTGTGACAGTTGAAGCTGGCAAAACGAAAACAGAAGTTTTAAATTGCGCGTGTAAGTAAGCCTTCAAGTAGGATAATCGAACAAATTTACCTTCGCTTGACGATCTAACAAACTCCCGTATGGACGACATAGCAATAAACATGCCTGGCGTAGGGAAACAACTGAAAGAGTTGAAAACAAGAATGGTGACAGGTCAGGATCGAACGTCGGTTCGGCTTTGCAAAGAGTACTCTATGGCATGGGTCCATTACTTACATTTTACTTACCTTGCATTTATCGCGAAACTCTCGCCCATCTCAAAGTCGTAAGCGATTAGAAAAAAAGGCAGGTAACCCCAGTATAGAAGAAATGTGAAAGAACGGACCCGCAAAATTACAGATCAGTATCTCTAACTTCGGATTGCTGCATAATCCTCCAACATATTCTCTGTCCGAATATATTAAATTCTCGTGAAGCTAAGAAGCTTAAGTGCACTAATCAACATGTTTTGATAAAACATCGCTTGAGAGATCAGCTTCCATTCTTCTCACATCACATACTGCGATCTACGGACGAAGGGTAACAGGTAGATTCAATATTTCTACATTTTAGGAAAATATTTGTAACAGTGCTCCACTGCAGACTGTTATCAAAGGTACGAATTTATGGAATAGGTTTCTAGATACGTGAGTGGCTCAAAGATCTCTTCAGTAATAGAACCCAGTATTTTCTCCTCAACGGCGAGTGTTCAACAGAGACAAGGTTATCGTCAGGAGTGCCCCAGGGAAGGGCGATAGGACTGCTATTGTTTTCTGTATACATAAATGATCTGGCGAACAGGGTGGGCAGCAGTCTATGGTAGTTTGCTGATGGCAGTGTAGTATAAGGGATGATGTCTAATTTCAGTGACTACAAGAGAATACAAGATGACTTAGGCAAAATTTATTGTTGGTGTAATTAATGGCAGCTAGCCCTAAATGTAGAAACGCGTATGTTAGTCCGAATGCGTAGGGAAACAAAACTGTAATGTTTGGATAGAGCATTAGTGGTTTCCTTGACACAGTCACGTTATTTAAATATCTGTACGTAATTTTGCAAAGCGATGTGAAATGGAAGGAGCATGTGAGGATTGCGATAGTGAATGCGAATGGTCGACATCGGGTACTTGGGAAAATTTTGGAAAAATGTGGCTCATCTGCAAAGGAGACTACATACAGAACACTAGTCTGACCCTTTGTCGACTGATGATCGAGTATTTTGGATCCCTGCGACCTCGAATGAAAGGACGCCTCGAACCAACTCAGAGGCATGCTCCTAGATTTGTTACCAGTAGGTTCGAACAACATGGGAATATTGGAGCATTATATAGATGCATGGGGAACTCAACAGGAAGTTCCTGGAGGGATGGTGACATTCTTATCCAGGAGGACTATTGAGGAAATTTAGAGCAGTTGAACTGGTTGCAGGACAATTCCACTGCCGCGAACATACACCACAAAGATAAACAACGAGGAATTAGGGCCGATATGGCCCATACGAGAGGAACAGGAAAGGAAATGACTAGCAGTCGTACATGCTACCCTCCACCACGCTCTGTGTGGTGGCTTGATGAGTCTGGATGTAGATGTAGACTCACCTTATCTCCCATCAACTAAAATTTGTCTCCTGTGGTCCCCTAAAAGTCTTTGATCGGATATGCTCTTTATGCTACAAACCTATGCACTCGCACGTAACTGTCTGCTTTACAGCATCCTTCCCTCAGCAGCGCCCTACATACGTCACAGTCAACCACAACCGCTCCTGCATGTTTCATCCCACTGCAACGAGCCTCAGGACTTGGTCCTGTCCCGTCAACTTTTTATTACGTACAAAGTGGGCATTCACAAACCAGTATCCCCTAACCTGCCTCCTATAATACGCTGTCGACACTGATTACTTAGCCACTCACCACACCCTCCAACTTTCCCGTATCTCCCTCCAAAGCCATTTAAATCTCCTGGTCGAATGGGATGTTGTTGTTTTTGTTGTTGTTGTTGTGGTCTTCAGTCCTGAGACTGGTTTGATGCAGCTCTCCATACTACCCTATCCTGTGCAAGTTTCTTCATCTCCCAGTACCTACTGCAACCTACATCCTTCTGAATCTGCTTAGTGTATTCATATCTTTGTCTCCCTTTACGATTTTTACCCTCCACGCTGCCCTACAATGCTAAATTTGTGATCCCTTGATGCCTCAGTACATCTCCTACCAACCGGTCCCTTCTTCTCGTCAAGTTGTGCCACAAACTCCTCTTCTCCCCAATTCTATTCAGTACCTCCTCATTAGTTATGTCATCTACCCATCTAATCTTCAGCATTCTTCTGTAGCATCACATTTCGAAAGCTTCTATTCTCTTCCCGTCCAAACTATTTATTGTCCATGCTTCACTTCCATACATGGCTACACTCCATACACTCGAATGGGATAAAAGGTGGAAATTTCAAGTAAGTGAACAGAGAAACCAAGCCGCCACAATTAGTCGCACCACTAGGTTGTCCCGTCGTCCAGATTTTCAACTCTCCAACAACCAGCCCATTCCTCTGACAGTAAAGTATTTAGGGGCAATCATCGACATAAAACTAACGTGGAATACGCACTGCCTTACAATCCAACATACAAAGCACAAAACTGCAACCTTACCGGTGGCAACGTTGCCTGGGTCTCCAGCCTCCTAATTCCACAAAAACTTGGAAACAGATGCGTTCTGTCCCCCTTCTTTATCTACCTGCCTTTTCCGACTTTCATTCTACATCACTTCCCACGGGAATTACAGTTAAAATGTGGCCACTGATGACAATATGAATGAAGCAATGGTATAAAGCTGATGTATGTAATACATGGAAATGATAATGGTCATGATGAAGGTGGAATGATGAATATGACTATGGGTCTCTGTAGATATGCAGGTAGCGACTAAAATGCAGCGCGGTGGAAGAAGGTGGGATGAAGCTGTGGTGGTGGGGGGGGGGGGGGGGGAGGCGGTCAGAAATTAAATGAAAGGATGGTGTGAGGCCGAGCGGTTCTAGACGCTTCAGTCTGGAACCGCGCGACCGTTACGGTCGCAGGTTCGAATCCTGCCTCGGGCATGCATGTGTGTGATGTCCTTAGGTTAGTTAGTTTTAAGTAGTTCTAAGTTGTAGGGGACTGATGACCGCAGATGTTAAGTCCCATAGTGCTTAGAGCCGTTTGAACCATTTGATGGTGTGAGGCAGAGTGTTGTGACTATGTTTGGAGGTACAGTACCTTGGGATGGATTTGATCATTGGGGAGTGGGAGTAGCTAGAAATTTCTGTTGGAGAGAAGGGATAGGGCACGTAGGATGGAAGGTGGAACATGGCTGTAGTGCAGCAGCAGGGCACCTAGATTGGTGATAAGTGTTAGGATATTGGGTGCTGTGAATGGGTTTTGAGCTTAATGTAATCGAGTAGTAGGGTACCAGGACACAGGGTGTAAGTTTAATATAAAATTGATACGCAAATTAATTAAATTGATCAATTAATTACCCACACCCACCGCCACCCCACTCCCAAGATGGCGTCACGTATTTTCCTTAGCCCGTACGTGTGTTCACGCCACATCCCCACCCTTACCTCCCCATTTGCTCTATAGGTGAAAATCTCGAATTTTGCTGTAATTTCGAATTTTGGCGTTCCATGGCTGAGCTGACGTCCCACCCCACATCAGCCAGGAAATTGGAGGGAAATTATAAATGGCAGTGTCCTTTCCAGGACTCGAACCCTCAACCTTCTGGACAGCAAGCACAAGTGCACCCCTCAGCCCACATGCAGGAGAGGAAGGTAAGATTAGTCTACTTTATTTATTTTGATTGGGAAACTGAAATAAAGATCGGTCCTAATTACGTAATTAATCATAAAGATTGGTCCTAATTACATGACTGTATGCATATTGCTCAAAAATTGACAGTGCCTTATAAGTGGTGTTATTCTGATAGGAAAAAAAAAACACATTACAACTCGTATCTAGTGCCAGATGTATCCAAACTCTACCCCTGATGGCAAAAAGGTTGGTGTGGAAGGTACTATCTCTATTTTTTGTCGGGAAGTATGTTCAAGTGATGGGATGCTGATATTGGACAGAGGCGAGTTTTATACGTGTATTAATCTGTAAGCATACAGCTGAGGACTGTATCTACCGCTGTTTGACGCCATAATTTACTATACTGCTGACCAATCACCCTGCCGCCCAGATAGTCGAAGTCGATACACACTACTCAACTGATGCAAAATGCTTCACTGTTCTAATGACACATCTGGAAAATGACCAGCACTTGTACTGGGGACCAACGATAATCGTCATACCAAAAGATTGCAACAGGAAAGAGGGGTGGTAGTTCGGTGTGCACTCTCCTCAGTGTACAGTCAGGAACTAGTGACACTATAGGCACTCTTACCCTCTATCTCTCCCTCTGCCTCCGTCCCGCCACCTAAGGTGAGGATATAGGCGCTTTCAAATCACGCACCATACATTTCTTTGCTGCATACTGACCTCTCGGTGGCGGATGAGCGTGCGGTCCTTGGGCGCAGCCGTCCTCCCCTTGGGGCGAGAGTCCCGGCATTGGATCTTTGCCTACACAAAAGGATGTAACACGTATAAACAATGCGAGATAAATGACATTAAAGTGACAGAACACAGCTGTGGCAGGCGACCACACACACATGCAGCAGGCCAAGCCCCACTGCCTCCACCTGCCCGCCTTTCTGCGAGGAAAACTGAGCCGTGTCATGGCTCAGCATTTTTGATTTACCCGCGAGATTATTTCACTTGTTTTCGCCTCAGCGATAGGGGGCGTGATCGCTGAGCGCTGTTGGCGCTGGTGCGCGAAGCAACAGTTTTCGGAGGACGGCTCGGTCGGTATATGGCGACAGGACGGAAGCGGCGGGGAGTCAACTGGTGCCTGCCGATTAAGGACTGCGATCAGTGTGGCTGTTTGCGAGCATGTGGGGAGGACGGAATGCTCGCTTGCGTAGCGTGGTTCTCCATGACCAGCTGGGCCTAGCACTCGAGTGTAACAGGAAACTGCATTGGTGTGGTTCTCGTCACCTCGCTAAGGCCGAAATTTTCATATACTTTAATTATATTTCATGATAAATACATTATTATGGTGTTGGTACTTGTAGCCAACATTTTGTGATTTGAAATACTTCAGAGAATATCATCATGTGCCAGGTGTCTACAGTGAATAATTCTTAATTTGATTCATAGTGTATGGCACGGTATCCACTATCGTCGATCATTTTATCAAAGTTCTGTCCAAATTATTATTACATTAGATGTTGTTATAACTGGTGCGTTTAAATTGCAAATTTCCTAATTCTACTAATATTGCTTGGGATAAACCCATCTATTCCTTGATATTGCCATATTTGTGTATTAAGTTGCGTTTCTTCTCGAGACTGACTGAATTGATTTTGGAACACGTTGGGGGGGGGGGGTATTTAAATGAAAATTTGCTAGGAAACACAACCGTCGTGAAATTGAAAACTTGACAGTGCTTACTCATGTCACCAGTCGTTAATGTTATTCCTGTCTTGTAGCTTACTTAACTGATATAAAATAATTTAGAAATTTGTCACGAAACGTGAACTGATGTCACATGACATTGACTTTACGTAAGCTTAAGTGAAATCAGCAGGTAAAAAAAAAAACTGAATATCATTGCAACTTTTTTTAGCAGGCAGTAGGGAATTTGTTGCACTCATGCCATATTGGATTTTTTTAAAGGTTTGATTTACATGTAGTACAAATCACAAGATCAATATTTTTCTGGTGTAATTGTTAATATTTGTACATGTTGCACTATTGTACGATATAATATACCTTTTGCTAACAGTGCCTTTATGTAATGTTTCATATAATGTTGCATGTTCTTCTAGAGAAGGTTTTAAAAAAATTTATTGCTAAAATTTCCTTTTAAACTGTTAATTGCATTAACTTGGATGTATAACAAATTATTGTTAAATAATAAATTTGTGTCAATAGGGCTTGGACCAAATAAATGTGCTTACACCTTTCCTATCCTTTCTTTGTTACCGTCTGTACATCACAAAAACACTTCACTGTAACAGTTGTATTTTATTTAATGTCAACACATCTCTTATAAGAGCGAGGCTACTAAAAAAAAAAAAACAACCACAGCGATAACAAATGTCCTCTTTCCACGGAAATAGGCGCAGACCATTTTCTTTTAGTTTTATGAGCGAAATCGCTATAGTTTGAGAGCATTAATGGTGGTCAAATTATAACGTGTCGTGCACAAGGGCATTACATTCTTTTCACTTGGTTGCATTATCAATATAGAACGGCAGCTGTACAGTGGATCTCTTATTTTCAACTGCAGAATATACTTCGTATCTTCCTCTCCCCCTTTTTCCATCACTTTGCGACATCCAACGAAGTGAAAGAAAGGCTATTGCACTGCCGCCGATTACATATGGTCAAACTGCTACATGCCCACTTATGCGTCCACCCTGTGTAAAATCGAAAAAAAAGCTTCCACTATTCTGCTGCGAAAACTGCCGATCAGTCCAGAATGTCCTCGTTATTTCGAAATGGGCATCAGGGTAAAGAAAAAGCGAGAATTTAAACTCCAAAGGAAGAACATCTATGTTAAGCGTTTTTCTTCCATCGTGATGGACAAATTATATGATTTCAGAGCATCTATTCCACTCAAATCAGTGTCTGTAAACAAATTGTCATAGATTTGTGTATTATAAACAGTTCATATACGTGAAATAACATTTCAGAATACAGCTTCTCACGTTAATTGCTCACATGTCAGAAACAATTCAAGATAACATTGCTGACTTGCACACTACAGCAGGTCCTGTTTTACCAATGTGATGCTACATCACACTGGCGTTTACGAAACAAATCGTGCAAGCCTGTCTTGTAATACAACATCCCATAATATTTTACTGCGGTTCTCTCTTCCAATACATAAAAAATACCATCTGCGTACTTACATTCGACATTTTTGCTCTATAACTCTCCTCTACCGACCTGCCTGTAAAGTTCCTGTCATCCAGCAGACAATCAATCGCAATAGCAGCGGATTTATATGATCTAGTTATTTAAACAATTTCGTTATCACAGCCTGTTTCACGCAATCTACTCACATGTCGGGAAAAACACTATCATTTCAAGATTCCACAATGAGCTATATTTCAAGTGGTGTCTACTTTATAATTAGAGATTATGAAGTATGAAATAACGCGGTAGCTATTATTATTATTACACACACAGCTGTACCGATAATAATAAAAACAGTGGTGATTCCATGAGAACAGATACAGCTGCTTTCTATTAGTTTTATGAAAAAATTGGTGTAGTTTTAAGAGAATTATATGCAACCAAACTTTAACCAGCTACGCCATCCTTTGTAATGGAACCTCCTATAATGTTTTAACGCATCTCTCTCCTCTGATACATCGGTAAAAAAAACCATCTGCGTGTTGACATATAGAATATTACATAAACATGCACTTCATTGCAGGTGACCAGTGGTCAACGTCACTTGCTGAGACATATGCAATGTGTTGTCGAATGTAGTGGAGGAGGACCATATCCAACAGATTATCAATCTCAAGATGGGGTTATCTGTATTCTTCTTTCATAAACAGTTTAATACACCATTTTTTCAGCTGTAACACAGCCAAATAGTGTATGACTACATCTTTGTACACCGTCCTTCACTTTGCTTTTCTACCATGACTTCGAGGTCTGTGTCAGGTGCTAAACTGACATTAACATGTTTCGATCCATTGGCTCTCACAGAAAGCTGAACATCGCATCGTTTAAACCACGCAGCTCCATTAACATACACGACGGTAGAAATAAAAAACAGATCCTCATTGAGAGAAATGTAGAAGACATCATAATGTAGGGAAACTGGAAGAGTTTTCGGCATTTTAGAGCGCTTCCAACAGCTATCCGAAGGTAACGACCTATACGGTTAAACTCATCTTCCACAGTGACGGGGTAGCAGATGCCTCGGTGTTCCATTTCGAAGAGCATTGTTTCCTCATTTCGGCGTCATGTACATGATTATTGTTCCAGTGTTGACCATCGCCAGAAGGCGGTGTTCACAATATGTGTGAGGTAGTAGAAATAAAAAAATGTCCTGTACTGGTTTTTTTATTGGTGAAAAAAATCTGGAGGGCATCACATCATATGGAAATAGTATGAGTCTGCAGTATTGAGGAATGCTTCCAAACTGTCTGAAGGTTATGACCTCTACATTTTATCCCATGCTCCACAGTGACAAGCAGCAGATATCAAGTGTTCCGCCAAGGCTGTCTCTACCTCAACCAAGTGGTGTCAGTCAGTCATCATGTGGTATTGAACAGCATACTAGAGGACAGATAGGGGTGGGAAACACATGGTTGATGTGGGACTATGTACTGTAACATGCACAGCAGTTGATAGCATGATCAAGTTTAGCAATTTTACCAGTTGTTCCATAATTTCCACGCCAGGCAATGACATGGCAGAATGCTCCCCAGTTTCTTTACCACCGTATACCAATTCGTGAATGCAGACACACGACTGTGAGGTACACCACTGGCCATTAAAACTGCTACTCCACGAAGATGACGTGCTACAGACGCGAAGTTTAACCGACAGGAAGACGATACTGTGATATGCAAATGATTACCTTTTCAGGACATTCACATAAGGTTGGCGCCGGTGGAGACACCTACAACGTGCTGACATGAGGAAAGTTTCCAACCGATTTCTCATACACAAACAGCAGCTGACTGGCGTTGCCTGGTGAAACTTTGTTATGATGCCTCCTGTAAGGAGGAGAAATGCGTACCATCACATTTCCGACTTTGATAAAGGTCTGATTGTAGCCTATCGCGATTGCGATTTATCGTATCGCGACATTGCTGCTCGCTTTGGTAGAGATCCAATGACTGTTAGGAGAATATGAAATCGGTGGGTTCAGGAGGGTAATACGGAATGCCGTGCTGGATCCCAACGGCCTCGTATCACTAGCAGTCAAGATGACAAGCATCTTATCTGCATGGCAGTAACGGATCGACGGATCGTGCAGCCACGTCTCGATTCCTAAGTCAACAGATGGGGACGTTTGCAAGACAGCAACCATCTGCACGAACAGTTCGATGAGGTTTGCAGCAGCATGGACTATCTGCTTGGAGACCGTGGCTGCGGTTACCCTTGATGCTGCATCACAGACAGGAGCGTCTGCGATGGTGTACTCAACGACGAACCTGGGTGCACGAATGGCAAAATGTCATTTTTTCGGGTGAATCCAGCTTCTGTTTACAGCATCATGATGGTCGCATCCGTGTTTGGCGACATCGCGGTGAACGCACATTGGAAGCGTGTATTCGTCATCGCCATAGTGGCGTATCACCCGGCGTGATGGTATGGGGTGCCATTTGTTACGCGTCTCGATCATCTCTTGTTCGGATTGACGGCACTTTGAACAGTGGACGTTACATTTCAGATGTGTTACAACCGTGTCTCTACCCTTCATTCGATCCCTACGAAACCGTACATTTCAACAGGATAATGCACGACCGCTTGTTGCAGCTCTTGTACGGGCCTTTCTGGATACAGAAAATGTTGACTGCTGCCCCAGCCAGCACATTTTCCAGATCTCTAACCAATTGAAAACGTCTGGTCGATGGTGGCCGAGTAACTGGCTCGTCACAATATGCCAGTCACTACTCCTGATGAACTGTGGTATCGTTTTGAAGGTGCATGGGCAGCTGTACCTGTACACGCCATCCAAACCCTCTTTGACTCAATGACCAGGTGTGTCAAGGCCGTTATTACGGCCAGAGGTAGTTGTTCTGGGTACTGATTTCTCAGGATCTATGCACCCAAATTGCGTTAAAATGTAATCACATGTCAGTTGTTGTATAATATATTTGGCCAATGAATACCCGTTTATCCTCTGCGTTTCTTCTTGGTGTAGCAGTTTTAATGGCCAGTAGTGTATGTCCGTACGGTCGTATACACCACAGTATACAATCCATCATCCTGAAACGATGCAGTTAGGTTATCTATCTATTTCCAGCACATCGATCATCTGCCGGTTACCCCCCCTTCCCTCCCCCCTTATCGTCCTTCACGAATCCTTCTTGTGAAGGAACAGAGAGAGCTATGTCCATAACTGATGTTCAACAAAGACTGTTCCACCCCAGTCTTATCCATGGCTCCAATCCAAGTGTACAAGATCTATCCAGATGCAGGCATCTCGAGGAGCGTAGCACCCCTTATCGGTATGTTGTTGACATAATAGTGTTGTGTGACACAACAGATGGTTAGGAAAAAAGTGTGGTTTGTACATGATAGAGCGCCAGATGGATGGAGTTTGAACCATTTTATGTAAATCAACTGTGCCAGAAATTCTGATGTATTATTCAAAATGTTTCAAATGGCTCCAAGCACTATGGGACTTAATATCTGAGGTCGTCAGTCCCCTAGACTTAGAACTAGTTAAACTTAACTAACCTAAGGATATCACACACATCTATGCCCGAGGCAGGATTCTGACCTTAAACCGTAACAGCAGCGCGGTTCCGGACGGAAGCTCCTAGAACAACTCGGCCACAGCGGACGGTTAAGTATTATTCCACTGTCTGGAATCAGTACCAGGAATGTACAGGCTTGGGGACATGGGGACAGCCAATAGAACGTTTTAATTACTCTGTATATCATTTTGATATCAATTTCATACCAAAATTGCACCCAGAGCCCCAGCAACCTACTACTTATTCGATCGAAGGTTGCTCTGGGGAGAGAAGGAAGTGTTAATACATTAGCGAAGACTGGTAGTATATTCCTTATTAAATTTCGAAGGATCTTACAGAAATCTTTTTTTTTCTTTGTAGTACGAAAATGTCAAGGTAATAGTTCGGTCTACATTATTATCTGAGCTTGAAACTGCCAACCAGAGACAATGATTTGGGTATATTGTTAGGAGTACAGATTTCATGGTTTAGTGTGTTTGTGTGAAATCTTATGGGACTTAACTTCTAAGGTCATCAATCCCTAAGCTTACACACTACTTAACCTCAATTATCCTAAGGTCAAACACACATACACCCATGACCGAGGGAGGACTCGAACCTCCGCCGGGCCCAGCCGCACAGTCCATGACTGCACATGGTTCAGGAAGAAAAATAAAAAGCACATGTCAGGAGAGGATTTACAAAATACGGCGTGGAGTAAATAGTTCGTCTGCTTACTGTCCTATTAAATTCAGAACTTATTTTGGTCCCTAGTGCAGGGACTAGTTTTAAAGGGCGATACACGTTAAAACAATACTGGTCCCACCCTTCCTAAGACCCCATATTCTCTCTCTCTCTCTCTCTCTCTCTCTCTCTCTCTCTCTATATATATATATATATATATATATATATATATATATATATATATATATATATGTGTGTGTGTGTATATATATATATATATATATATATATATTATTTAGCTACAATATAGCAGGTCACCAACTGGAAGCAGTTAATTCCATAAATTATCTATGAGTACGCATTAGGAGTGATTTAAAATAGAATGATCATATAAAGTTGATCGTCGGCAAAGCAGATGCCAGACTGAGATTCGTTGGAAGAATCCTAAGGAAAGGCAATCCGAAAACAAAGGAAGTAGGTTACAGTACGCTTGTTCGCCCACTGCTTGAATACTGCTCAGCAGTGTGGGATCCGTACCAGATAGGGTTGATAGAAGACATAGAGATGATCCAACGGAGAGCAGCGCGCTTCGTTACAGGATCATTTAGTAATCGCGAAAGCGTTACGGAGATGATAGATAAACTCAGTGGAAGACTCTGCAGGAGAGACGCTCAGTAGCTCGGTACGGGCTTTTGATGAAGTTTCGAGAACATACCTTCACCGAGGAGTCAAGCAGTATATTGCTCCCTCCTACGTAGATCTCGCGAAGAGGCCATGAGGATAAAATCAGAGAGATTAGAGCCCACACAGAGGCATACCGACAATCCTTCTTTCCACGAACAATACTAGACTGGAATAGAAGGGAGAACCGATAGAGGTACTCAAGGTACCCTCCGCCACACACCGTGAGGTGGCTTGCGGTGTATGGATATAGATGCAGATGTAGATATATAAAACACATACACACACACAGTCGCTCTTCTATCGCTTTCGCTTCATATATCTGTATGTTTTACATTCGAATTTGAGCCGATTTTCATTTATTCGCTAAAAGCAACAATGAATTATTCATTCTTTGAACGATAAAGTTTTCATAGTTAATAGAAAATTAACTAACACTCCAGTCGGTAGCGGCAGCGTTTTAGTGACATTCATGGAACTGGTAACTGCTTTTCAATCCTTACCATATACTAACCGTATGAAATTGTCTCTTTCTTTCTATTGCTGTTCAGAGCAATAACTGATACAGTGTTGCAAAATAAGATCCTTTGTCACGTAAATTCAAGTGAAAAACTGTCTTCCGCATTTCCCTTCCCCATGGCATTGAGATCTGTTGGAACAGAACACGATGTAAAATAGGACAGATGTACGAACATTATAGATAGCTTAGCGGATGTACTCCTTTAATGACAGTCTCGTATTCGATGTTAAGCATCCACAACATTAGTCTACGCAGCATCTATATATCGCAGATAATTTTAATTAGGTCACAAACGAAACTTATTCATCTGTAATAACTACCGAGTGTGAAAAGTAAAGAGATTAGTTTCTGTCCTGTATTACGCGCCAGAAAGCCCTTCTTTATATCCCATGGGAAACTTACCGAAAGTCGTAATCAGCCTATTTTGTTTCTTCTGACTGCGAACCACGACGTTCCTCATTATACGTGACCAGTAGTCGCTCTAGTCAATCACAGACCGTGATTTTCGTTCTGCCCAAATATGGGATGCTTGGGATGGTTCCAAACCGCTTCTTTGACGAGTACCTACGCTCCCACCGAACTATCTGAGAATTACGCCTCAGCAGCCTCTGAGGTATCAGATACTTTTGGTTCAGCAACATCTCCAGCCCCTTTGAAATGGCCATCATGATCCCGCACCTTACCACGACAGTCAACTCATTATAGGGAATAAACAAACGCCAATCGACCGAACGTCAGTTCAAGATTAATGAAGACGTTCTCAAAAGTGTCGAGGGAGCTCTTCAAATGGCGCTAAGCACTATGGGACTTAACATCTATGGTCATCAGTCCCCTAGAACTTAGAACTACTTAAACCTAACTAACCTAAGGACATCACACAAAACCCAGTCATCACGAGGCAGAGAAAATCCCTGACCCCGCCGGGAATCGAACCCGGGAACCCGGGCGCGGGAAGCGAGAACGCTACCGCACGACCACGAGCTGCGGACTGAGGGAGCTCTTTGCAGCGTAATTACCGAGAAACATCTCAAGATGTCAAGTCCGACGTTGATACGAATATAGCTGTGTTGGGCATGAAGCTGCGCATAGAGATCCTATGGATACATTTATTGTATATCTAAATGCTCCAGTATATAATATACGATATGCCATATTGACCTACTGATGTCATGACTTCTCGGAGATACTGCATCTTATCATATATTTTCTCTAAAACACTGTGAGGAGTAAGAGTCACATATGGATTGCTTACAAACTGCGTACGGGAGCGATACGTCGAGACTTGTAGTATATTCCAAGGTTCCTCAGTTAATTCCGGTTCCCGAAACTTTGTATGCTGTTATTCACGGGGTAGTTGACATATATCTTCATGCAGCTACCATTTCAGGTCTTCCAGCATTTTCGAGAGCCTCACCGTGAGCTGACTTCAGAATAACTTATTGAGAAGGAATTTTCCAAATAGTGTCACGCATGTACGAAGTCCGGTTTCAGTTCAAAGCACAAAGATCTATAACAGATATTAGCAGTTAGTTACAGTTTTCTTCATATTCGCTGACGAAACTGTTTAAATTCGTTATGTGACTAACCGTAGCAGAGCATGATATTAATTGCGCCACAAAAGCTGAAATCTGAAATCTCATGTGTATGAGCTTGCACGTGAACTAACCATGTGCTGCAAGCAACAATTTTTCGAGGTAAACGCCCCATTATGTCGTTGCTATCAATCATCGCTAGTGAAAGAAAAGTACTTCCTGCGAAAACTTTCTTTTATGACTACGATGAAAATCATATCTCTGCCGGAAAATACATCTTCATATCGCGATAATTTTTTCCCACCCGTGATGGCATTTAAATAATTTTCTGATGTGGAAATTAACAGATGGAAAATTTCGTTACCTCACAAGCTGAACTACGAATTTAAATGCGCCACGTACTCGATTTTGTTTTACAGAAACCATGTACAATATTCATATTACGCAATTTGAGCATCATAATACTAATGATAATATAATAACAGGAGTAATAACATTTAATCATACTTGGATCATTTTGTATAATCACATGAAGCCACCTATAAAGGGGTATACAGTATGTACATAGCATAAGACTGATGCAAATTTGTCTTAATTGTGTACAAATACCTTGAAAACTCTTATGTTTTAATCCGTATATTTTTATCGCTTGTAGTCTCATGAAACTATCAAAACAGAGAATCAGTAGAAAGAACATTTTCTGTGTAAAACACATCCCACGTATTCTTCAAGTAGCAGGCCTGTGTCAGTGTCCATAGTTCATGTATTCCTCAATGCTGAAAAAGTGCAACATGTTACCATTTTTCCAACTCTTTCTTAAATAGACAGAATATTTTTATATTCTTTATTTCAGCAGGCAATGCTTATAAAATATTTTGTTCAATAGTTCGAAATGTTTCTCCAAATTTAAATGATGATCTAATCAAACTCCAAGAGACTTTGTATATTATGATTTTCCGTTGCTGCAGCCTCGATCTCCAGGATTATATTGGTCCAGAATTTTTTCTTTAAAATCAATCAATACCGATTTTTTCCTCAATTACCACGACGGAATTTCCTCCAAGCCATCTATATGGTCCCCAAGTTGTCACAGATACCACCTGCTGTAGATATCACCTGCTGATAACTGGTTTAGTAGATCGTTTATAGGAAGTGAGGATAGCAAAGCATGCTCATTTTGTTGCAATGTGCAGTGAGTGTTCAACACTCGGATTTATCCATTTCACCGTATTATCTGCGAGTCTGCTGCCGAATCTGCATTAATTTTTCCGTCGGTTCATAGGAACGCAAGGGAATTTACAGATTTAATGCATTACATGGAAACGCTACAATCTGTCAATGTCAGGAGTACGGTTGTATTTTTTCGTCAAAGGATTCTGTTTTCGCTCCAATGCAACGGCATCAAATGCAAGTTGCATTTAATCTAGCGCGTCACTGATTTATTTGGCTCTTTTGTCGTCCATTTTCATCTGCCGCAGACGCTGATATTAAATTCCTTGGAAAAGTCTTCCACTTCATTGCTGCTTTTAATGTGATCCTACTTTTCATACTGCCCTCGATTCATTACGTTTCTGTGTAATACGCTAATGTGGGGTCACTAAATTTCTCCTTCTTGCTGACATCAATATTCTGAAGCTTCTACGTAGCTTACAAACTCTATGTTTTATTGTTAGCTGAAGAAGATACAGTAAGCATTTTAGGACAGAATGTCTTCAACAGCAAGACATCTAAGAAAGGCCCAGAACAGGAAACATAACACCACGACGGAGTAGACGGAGCAGCACCAGATTTACGCCGAATAAGTCTTTATACGAAACACTGGCATTTCTGAAGCTACCGAGACGTGACCGAGGGGTCGTATGTCCGTTTTTTTCAGTCTTGAGGATTCCCACCAAAATATTTCTATCTGTGTCCACACTTGTCTTAAAAGCGAAAGCTAAATGATATTATACATATATTTGTCATATTAATAAAACGTACCATAATTTTATTTTACCACACATTAACAAATTTTCAGTGATAGATAAACCTTCAAAGCAATTATTAAATCTTTACAAATAAGGCAATTAATGGACATGTGGTAAATATAGTCTAATATTCGGTGGTAACATTAAGGCTTTGTGATTACCGCTGGAACGTAAGTGCTACCTGCGCTCACACTAGACAAAGCTGTAATGACTTTTCCCCTTTATGATGAGGAAAGGTCAGTAACTTGTCTCTTCCCTTTCATAACAGTAACCATATTACGTATGTTTTTCCTGGGTAGATGATACCCAGATTTCATCAACACTGAGGATTAGATGGTTCCTTTAGACAGTATAGATCAGTGCATATAAAAAATATCTCACGTTTCCTGGGCCAAAAAGGCTTTCACCCTTACTGCTGGATGAGTATGATGAGTCCTTGGTGGTAAAATGGGCCTCATTTCTTGTAAATTTCTCAGCCCCTTCTTTGCTGATGAAGAAATTTCTGAGTTGAGAGGGTTCTTCCGCCTATTCCTGAGAGCTAACTGGAAGGTCATGCTTTATATGTTGTTGCATTTAGGAGCTCAAAATTGTTCTGCCATTGTAAGAGAATGTTTCACATGCTCATCTGCTGGTTGATATGAATGGATAGGTTTTCTACCAAGTTCAACCACCTACCATTTTCTCAAAGGTACAGGTATAATACTTTACCTGTCTTTTAAAACCACGTTTGGTACCCCAAAGAGCTTAGCAATGTTTAAATACTCCACCTCGCCATTTGTCACAGATGGTTTTTTTTATCCCATGTTTTTCTTTTAAGATCCAATGCATTTTGCGAAGAATACAAACAATAATCAAAAACGTCCCTAAAGTACTCCGATTTTCCTGGTTTCATTTAACTGTTATATTATATTTATAAGTACGATGAAGAATTCTGAGGAATATTGAACTTGTTAGTTGCCTGAATTGGAATGTCTGCTGAACTGTTGGTGACTAGATACACTCAAGAGAGAGAGGCAATAAAAGTAGGGATGACTTATACCTGAGGGAGTACACTAGGAGAAGTCCGCACGGTTATTCGTTAGGCCCTGGGGATTGAACGATAACAGCTGAAATCCTGAGGGAGTTTATCGACAGGCTATCGCCGTGAGAGGTCGGTAACAGATTACTTGAAGCTGCACTCATATCGCTTTGCCGCGCTTCGTTCGCCATTAACACCACACCATAGGCAACAGAGCCTTGGGTAATGTAGAATGAGAGTAAATTAGGACACTTGTGTTTGTGGCGATCAGAACGACGCCAACGTGTTCGTAAGCGACCTGGAGAACGGTCACACGGAACAGCGATTTTCGAGACCCACACTTCCTCCACTCTTGGCTTCTGGCTGTGGAGAGCCATTGTATAGGACTAACGTAGCGTCTGCTGCTACGCTCGTGTACACTGTATGGCCTGCACAATATTTTTCTTCTTTTCCTTCAATCGAATTTTTATAAACTTTTCACTTTAATTAAGGCATAGAACCATAGTCTTTCTCGAATATACTTCAGAGCAAAAAGCGATTCTGGTAACTGGAGTCAGAGGTCTTTATTAATCCTGTCTTGAGTTCTTGTGGTAATATTGCAATAGAAACTTTCATCCCCTAGCACATATTTCTTTATTTGCAATCGGGAAGTTCAGTACCAATTTTAATAGTTTTTTTAATACAACAAGACGTTTTTATAAAAATGTACATCTCCTATTTCACCCTCTTGGGGTCTGAATTTCCTAAAATAATGAAACACTTATTTTCTTTGATTTTTAACTGACATGTCAAACTCCAGTTGTCATAGCTGTAGGTCTAAAATTGCTTTACTAGTATTAAATGTTGATTTATTTTCAAAAAAATTCACCATTTTACGCCCCTAATGGTTTAATTTCAAAAATTAATGAAGCAAGCACTTTTTTTTAATTTTTGATAAAGAAACCTAATACAATTTTCTTAGTCTTGAAAAGTGCCTTAATAGCGATATATTTTCAAAAAGCTTTTCATCCTCTATTTCATCACCATAGTTCCCTACTAAATGATGCCTATATTATAAGATCAACATCCTCTCCAAATTTCTAGTTTGCATGCTTAGCGGTTTGGGCTACGCGATGATGCGTCAGTGAATCAGGCAGGACATATTTCACCGCCTTAGGGGTTTGAATTTCTAAAAACACTGAAACACGTATTTTTTTGTGTGCAACCAAGAAGCCAAATTTTTCGTAGATTTAGCTTAAAAAATGCTTTTATAATGAAATATTCACATAAAAACTTTCATTCGCTATTTCACTATCTTAAAGATTGAATTTCCGAAAAGAGTGAAACACATTTTTTTTTATTACTAACTGAGATGTCAAGTACCAGTTTTCATAGATGTATGGTTGATAAAGCTTTAGTAGCTCTTAAATGCGATTTGTTTTCAAAAAATATTTCACACACTATTTGACTCCCCCAGGGGTAAAATACCCAAATTCGTATTTCTTCATTTCCGTCTCAGAAACAACGTATCAATTTCTGTAGTTCTAGCTTCAAAACTGCCCGAATAGCAAAATAGTTTCAAAAACATTTCATCGTCTATTTCACCCCCTTAGGGGTGGAATTTCGAAAAATCCT
This sequence comes from Schistocerca cancellata, assembly GCF_023864275.1. Taxonomy (NCBI): domain Eukaryota; kingdom Metazoa; phylum Arthropoda; class Insecta; order Orthoptera; family Acrididae; genus Schistocerca; species Schistocerca cancellata. The sequence continues at coordinate 155,557,906 of NC_064627.1, forward strand.
TTCTTAAACGATGCCTAAGGTATAAATTTCAAGCTTCTGTTCTTAGTGATCCGTGCTGGGCGTTAATGTGTCAGTTACTCAGTCAGTCCAAACACTTCCTTTTGCATATAGAGATAATATATAAAGATAACAGGACATTTTAGAATTACTGAAGGGAGGCTGAACGCTCGATGGTGTGTGACAAGAATGAAGAACCCTATGAAATATTGATGGCGTACCGCAACCAGCTGCAAACTGGTTTCAGGTTACGTCATTCAAATAGTACTGTATCGGTTTCGAATTTTATATAATATCATCATGTTCTTCTCACCATTTCTCACTCAGTGGTGCTTTTCAACAATGTGGACTATCTTACTAGCGTCCAGCCAGACAGGGGAATAAGGGGTGGGGGGGCTGTTTGTGCAGTTTTAATTTCTTCAAGATGGCGGCTCACCCCAGGCATTCCCCATACCATCTGTCCCTGGGGGGAGGGGAGGGGGGAGAGGTAGATGAGGGAACATCGCATTTTGACATCACCACCCCCCACTCCTCCAACCTCCCCTACTTCACCCACCCTCCCCATCACACCCTCCCTTCTCCCACTTACCCTCTCATCACCCACTTTTGAATGGGCAGGAAAGGACTCATTATCTGCTGAGCTTCTGAAGAAGAAGGATGCTGTCTTGGCAAATGCATTCATTCATTTATGAGTATTATCCCCCTGAAAAAATATTCTAAATTTTTTCAGTGTAACTGAACTGACAATTACCCTACAGTCTTGCTGCTTACATTTCAAATAAACACAAATGCTTAATATTAGAGGGATGACAGAAAAACGCTGACGTGAAAAAACGTATCTAATGACGCGAAATTCCAGTAATATATTGTTATTTTTTAAACGTTAATGAAATTAATTTGATTGTTTGGAAAAGTGTTCAGTTGATGAGATGTTGGTGTTGGACAGAGAGGAGTTTAATAAGTGTATCATCTGTAGGCATGCTAAGGATAGTGTCCACAGCGTTCTAAATGAGGAATGATACGAGGCGATAATGGATGAGCACAGAGGGAATACTTTTCAGCAGATAAGGATGACGCAGCAGATTGGACTGAGGATTCATGTCATAGCTCATAGAGACTACTGCCTGTTCTGGAGCAGTTCATGTTTTCTCAAATGGCCAGTCAATGGACAGTGCAAGAGCCACCTTCGTCTTGTTCCACTACCCATACTGAACGAACCAGAGGTGCTCACCTTGCTGTATGGGGAGCGAATGAGGACACTTGAAACGAGTTTTGTTACCCTTTCCGATCGCATATGAGTATTTGCTCACCTTGCTATGTGTTCTAGTCCACTAACCTCCAGCCTCTGCTGGAGGAATTGCCTCCTACCGATCTGCAAATGAATAGCTGCTGAGGAGCTTGTACACAAATACATGGTAAGGAGGCATAGGGCAGTAAATTATCACTGAACTCTACGAAGGTCAATACTTGCTACCACAACTAATGGAAAATACTTCACTGCTCTAATTACAAATCGAAATGGTCGTGAAGAAAAACACTGGTTAATAACGAATCTTAATGCAACACATACACATGAAATTGAGAAAAATCATGTAATAACACATCTACAACAAAAACCAACCCCCAGGAGAGAGTGGTGGCAGCTGCACAAGTGTTGACTTAGATGTGTGGATAGACTAAGCTCCTTGCAACCAGTCTTATCTCCCCTCCTGCCTTCGATCCCTCCTCCCCCTTCCCCCCCCCCCCCTATTACAGAGGGAATAATGACAACCGGAACGGGTATTGGAGAACCAATAGACCGACAAATAATCAACAAAGAAACCAATATCAACAAGCTGAACAACAAAAGAGAATACAGATAGAAGAGGTGGCGGTAGTACCACCAAACCCAGAGAAACATTTGAATTGATGGCTAAGTGCCCAAGCCAAAGAGAATGATGCACCGACCCAGGATAATTGCAGCACCTTGAACAAAGAAGTAAATACCTCATCACGAGAAGAGAAGAAGGAAGAAACAAAACTGCAGGGACCAGATGAAAAAGAAGACAGGAAAATAACAATATAATGTCGCCACGAAATTAATTGGGAGAATACTGACGAGGAAGATAAATTACCATAGGCATGCACAACGAATGTAGGAGGAAAGGATGAAGTAATGAGTATTGCACAGCTATTTGAGATGGAAACCAGGGAAAGCGAATTCAGCGAGGATAATGCGCAGTCGACGGAAGTTGAAAAGAAGTTACGAGTGGGCACAAAACCCAACATATATAATGAAGGAAATTGTGAAGCGATAATCAGAGCATTTAGATGCGATTATGTGGAAGTAGCGACGAAGGAGAAGATAGACGAAGATGAAGAAAAAGTAGAGGATGTTGAAGAAAGAGTAAATGAAGGAAGAAATAGAGAAGAGGAAATAAAAGAGAGAGAAGTAGCAGTCAAAGCTTATCCTACAGAAAGTTCGAATTCACAGGGGAAAGTAATGAAAAGACTCATGTATGACTCAGTGGACGATTCGTTGATGCAAGAAGAAGAAGAAGAAGAACAGAACCAACCATTTCAAATTCAACAAGTTGTGAAGGCCATGGTAAAACAGATCCTAGTCAATATTGTAATTGATAGCGGAAATGAACTAACTGCGATCTCAGAAAATTTATTCATGCAGTGTAATGCCAATGAGGAATTGCCAGTTCTGAAAACATGTAAGATTAAAGTAAGAGATCCTATCAGAATCAATGCTGTGGAAGTTACGAGACCAACAAGGTCAACTCTTTCGTGCTAAGGTCAAAAGATCGAAACCAACTTCGTGATTATACCTAAACTAACTGTAGATTTGATCATAGGGGCAGACTTTTTAAATGAGAGACGAGCGATAATAGATATGGGGAAAGGTAGCGTAACATTCGGAAATGTCACATTCTCTTTGAGCAAAAGCTAAAATTAGAAGAAATTCCAGTTATAAATAAACAATTAACAATAATGCAAGATAAAGAGGACGAAGAATTAGAGTGGTATGCACAAAAGGGGGAATCGCCTTGACTCATGTTAGAAGTCCATAAAGAAATCGACAAATATTTAGCACAATATTTCAAGTTTATGTTGCAAATAAGATCTTCAGGAGAAAGAAGAATGAAGAGAGAGGAAGGTGGAAAAAAAGTAGATTCAATAAAAAAATAACACCAATAGTAGCATAGATTAAGGTGAAGGGATAAAGTGTAGATAGTCTAACAGCATGAAATACTAAAATGCCTTACACCACAACACTACACAAAAATAAAAATCGAATTTGAGGATTCTTGTAGAAGTTAAGACTTAAAAATGTCTTAGAATTGTAACATGGAAAAGGCGCAAAAATTTATAAAGCTTTTTAAAAGGTATAAAACAATGTAGGTACTAGACATATGTTAGATGATTATAAGTAAAACTTTTTGTAAGAACCATTGTAAAAAACTCCAGCAAGAACCAGATGCAACGACCCACAAGTTACAACGAGAGAAGTATCAAGAAAGAAAAGGACGTAACTAGCAAGACACGATCCCTACAAGGCAGAAGCGTTGAGAGAGGGGATAGGACAGCGAGACCAACAAAGGGCACTTGTATCCGAAGTTGGCTGTAAATCTACAGCTAAGGGGAACCCTGCAGAAACAGAAGGGCCCCGGGACATGGAGCCAGTCCAACGCAGCGCAGCGAGCAAAAAACGGCCCAACGAGAAGACGGCTTGGACAAGCCACTACTGGGAAAAGAAATACTTGTAAAAGTCGCACTACTGCTATCAAACAGCAACGGTGAAGCACGAATCTGAAGATAACTTCCACAAAGTAGAAATGACACATCCAAACAATTTATCAAACTGTTACTAAGAGGAGAACTTCAAAGCGACTAGTTATCAATAAATATTCCCATATCCTTCCCAGAGAAGAACCAAGAATCAAATAAGAAGCAGAGAAAAAGCAGGAAGAACAGAAGTTGAAGATTCGTAAGATTGAGACCAAGAAAGAAGATGGGTGAAGAATAGACGACATACCTTCGCAAATTCCTATCCTATTGTAAACTAGTCGTCTGTGTTGTATTATAACGCAAAACAACTGCTTTCAGCGGTATATAACGATGACTTTCACGCATACAAAGCCAGTAAACCACGAGATTCCGTACTCACAGTTCCATTCCATTATGGGACCTCCACAACAGCAACACACAGTTGCAAAACCAACAAGGAACGATGAATGAGGCTGCACATCAAATACTTCCCCACATCCATCTCGCTCAAGTCCATCAACTTCGTGCAAAAACATTTGTCAACCTCATGCATAAACATTGATAAGATCCTGAAAATGTGTGAAATCATGTGATGTAGGAATTGTGCAAAAGACAAATGTGAAAAACTAAATAAGTAAAGCACACCAGACAGCTAATAAACTACAAAATAACAGTCATTGACTATGGACTTTAGTAAAAATAGACTATAGATAAAAATAAACCATTACTTCTGAAATGGACAGTGTATAAAGCACAAAAGTAAGCCATAATAAACACTAAAACTATATGCTACTTATTTTCTCCTCATAAGAATAAAAGAATAACTATATTTTACTTACTTCCTCCTTATAAAAGCAAAGAATAAAAAATTATCTTGTTTGATCTTTTCTCTTTTTTAACATTTTGTCAGGATAATATCTCAATATTTACGTATGTATATTTCTTTGTCAAAGCAGTTCTTGGAAATAATTCTTGTTTGTTAGTGTCACAATGTTGAAATGAATGTCTAGAAACAAAAACATTTTTTAAATAATGATCAACAATATTCACAGTATTTACTTGTACATCATATTTAGAAAATGTGTTAGGAATAGGTTTTACTTAGCTACTACATTTATAAAAAGAAAAATTCTAAGAAAATCGATGTGAAAGACTCCTCACTTTCGATAACAAACTTCTTAAAAAACAAACATCACACTTAAATAAAGAAAGAAAATAATTAAAAATCAATAAAAATAAAAGCATAAAAATATTCTTCTCTCAATATAAACATATTTTTGAGAATAATATGGAAGAATATAAATATAAAAATTAGAAATACAAACTAGCACAGAATTAGAAAAACGTGGCTGAACAGTAGGCATCAAAATTTAGATAAAGGAATAATTTTTGACTGACTTAGACAATGATTCAATCATTGCGTAACTTAAGTGCAAAAATGAAGTTCGAAAGGTGGTGATACGTAAGGTGTCAAGCAAATCCAACACCTCCGATGAAAACCATGATATGATAGCAAATCTGGCAATATGTCACATAGCTCCGAATAAATCCTGACATTAAATTAAGCAAAGTAATATGATCAACGAGTGAGCAAAGGGAATACCACAGATTAACACAAGAATGCCTAAATGCATGTCAAACCTTCCTACAGTAAAACAGACACAATTCCGAGGAGAGAAATGAGAACAGAAGCCAAGAGCAGAGCCGTGTAGACTAGAAGGCCCTATGATAAGGGACACCCACATAGCCAGCCGACCGCCAAGAGCACCCCCAGGCCCATGTTAAAAGATGGAGCCCTCCAGAAGAACAGTATAGATCTTATGATAACACTAAAAGGGCCACACCAGCTACAAGTTTTAGCATGAGACTATACGTGTCTCTGTTACATAGCAAACATTAAAAACATTGAAAAAGTATAATGTTTCTCATTGTATAGACATAATTTTTGTAGGTGGAGCTTAAGGTTAAAGTTGAGACCCTGATTGGTCAGTTGAAAACACAGCCAGATGCCTTTTCTTAACCCAACTTCGGTAAATGGTAGTAAGGAGAAGTTCGAGAGAGTTGCTACCGAGACGGCGAGGTGTGTGGAGCTGTGCCGCCAGCCCCCAGATGCTGACTAATCACCGACAAGGTAATGAACGCACGTGATGCCGCATAAGAGCGTATAAGGCTTCACTCAGAATTGCAGAAGTCTCATCTGTTACATCCCCTTTTTACGTAATACTAGTGTCGATCGTCAATTAAACTTCATGGTATTCACATTTGCTACTTGAAATTAAAATCGGAAACGCTTTGATTTTTCTGTTATATAATTATTGAGAAGCTACATCAGCCACTGTAATTTACGACAAGTTGAATAAATAATTAAAGGTAATTGAGGGTCACTGTAGACCATTTCTGATAGTTTTCTCTTTTATGAAACTTAATTTAAACCTAGATTATAGATGTGATATGGCATAGGTCATCCTTCGATCCATTATAGAACTTGGAAACCCATTCAGGAAATATTCATTCACATTTTTGTTGAACACTTATCATCCTGTATTAAAATATTTCCTTTTATTAATGGTACAATTTATAAACAATCTTTTGTGAGTAGAATAAAAACTCCAATGGTAAACGTAACTGCTTTTTTGACGTTATTTCACCAGCTAACTAAAAATAGGAAAGCCTTGAACCCTTTACACTAAATTTAGTTGGTATTAAGATTCTTTTACAGGGAGTGCAGTGGAGCTGGCACTGAAAACATTAAGTATTTGATTATATCATCGCTAGTCTCACTGAACTTTTCTGAACTCTACATGTCATGTGTGGTGTGGCGTCTCCTTACGAGCAACAGGTCCCAGGTTCAAACTAGTCAATTCCCTAAAAAACAAGCTCAGAGCATCACTGCGCGAAAGTGGTAGGGAGACACGACTTAGAACAAACTGACACTACGCAGAATGTTAGACAGAGAGCGTCTGTTCAGACTCATGTAGCCGTGCTATTGATGGAAAATCAATCTGAGAACAGTTCCACACGTGAACGTGATTACCACTCCAACGTTTACGGATCTGCAACACGGAATTAACCTGTGCACAGTGCTGATTTCTCCTGCTGCTGCTCCTGCTGCCTCGCTTTTCAATAAGTATATGCCGTTATTGCTTACCAGGTGTGGTCTGCAATTTCTGTTTATACCAGCCAACTCCGAGACATGCTCTCAACCCAGCGGGAGTATCTATAATGCGTCGATAAAACACATGTACCTGGATCGCCTGTAGGAGGGGAAGTAAGACTGGCTCAAAACTGCTTCGTCTGTATCAACACATTGAGGTGAACACATGTGAAGCTGCCACCACTCTCTCCTAGTGAGAAATTTTGGGGTCGGTTTTTGTGGTAGTTGTGTTATTAAAATGATTTTTCTCAATTATCAGTGTGCGTGTGCATTACGATCCGTAAAATAGAGATGGTGATATTTTCACGACAATTTCGAAGTGTAATTAGAGCAGTGAAGCATTTTCTGTCACATATGGTACCATGTATTGGCCTTCCTACACTTGTCTATGGTTTACTGCTCTATCCCTTCTTATCATATACCTGTGGACAAGTTCCTTAGCAGTTATCTGCACTGCAGTGGTAGTATGCTGACGTATCCCTTCTTCCCATGCTCTTGTGTACAAAATCCTCAGCAACTATACACTTGTAAATCCGTAGGGGGCAATTCTTCCAGCATCGGCTATAGGACAGTTCCCTACGAATGTAGAGTGGTATTGTGCACTAGAGTACAGAGACAGGTGAAAGTATACATACATTCAATCGGAAAGAGGAACAGAACTCGTCTCAAGTATCGTCAGTCGAGCCCATACAGCAAGATGAGCACCTCTGATTCATTCAGTCCAGGGTAGAGGAATAGGAGGAAGTTGCCTCCTGCACTGTGGATTGATCGGCCATTTCAAACAACACGAACAATATCAGCACAGGCAGTAGTGCCTATTAGTTGCGAAATGCATCCTCGGTACGCCCTGCTGCATCAGCATTATTTGCTGAAAATTATTCCCCAACGCTCACTCATTATCTCCTCCGGGGAATACACTTATAGAGCTCCTCTCTGTCGAACACCACCATTTCATCAATTGAACACATTTCCCAGCAATCTAACCAATTAATTTAATTAATGTTTAAATAAATAAACACTACATTGATCGAATGCACCACTCATTTCGTGTCTTGAGATCCGTTTTTTCCATGAAAGCATTTTTGTATCATCTCGATAATTTTAAGCAGTTGTGTTTATTTGAATTTCAAGCAACAAGACTGTAAGGTAATTGTCAGTTCGGCTTCCCCACAAAAATTTAGGAATTTCTTCCAGCAGGATAACACACATATAATTAAAAGAACACAGCACCTTTCGTCCTTCCTCACCAGAACCACAAAGTGAGACTACTTCTCTCAATTTACAACTGGAGATGGGAGGGGATGAGGGGAGGCGAGGGGATGGGACGTAGAGGTGAGGATAGGAAAGTGAGAGAGAGGAGAGGAAGACGGAGAGGTGGAGAAGGAGGGGTAGTGACGTCAACAATGCAACGTCCTCACATCCAACCTCCATGGAGATAAGGTAGGGGGCCTCTCATGCAGAGCCAACATCTTGAATAATTCTGCACCAACTCCCACTCCCCTTTATTCCCTTACTGCCAGGTATCCTCATCAACGACTGAGAATGTGTTTCAGAAATGGTGGGAAATTCTTCAAAGTATCATTTAAAGACAATTTACTTTTCTTCCAGAAGAAATTGAATATTTGTTTCTGTCCATGGGGACTACACCTAACACTGATGATGATAGACATTAGCTGAGAATGGAATGAAAATGTTGTCATTGGAGAACAGTTGTACGACGAACATCTCCACAACATCTGATAAATATTGATTGTTTCATGCTACCAGTCTTCTATATCAGTCCGTGCAGCAGCGTTTGCCTTGGAGATTGCTTAAGAAAAGCGAAACGTGTGTGCCTAAAACTATGGTAAAGATTCAGTACCAGAGATCATTAACAGTCTTACCTACACATTAAACAGCATAGAGCTACATCCAGTTCGTTTTCTAGAAGCATTCTGGATACCTGAATACTGTTAATGTGGTTAAATCCTTCAATCGTAGGCTTAAAGGTAAAAATTGATAAACCAAATTTACATGGCAGAGTACATCAGAGTATCGCTTTTTTCCTGTTAGCTGGGAGATCAATAAGACAATCTGGCAGCAAGGCGCTGACATTCAGTTATTTCAATTATTCATTTAATTTCAAAAGGCTTCGGGGAATGGCTAAAACAACCAATAAAAAAATCTGAAACACGAAATAAAATTCAATTGAAGCTTCTTTGTGTGTTTTTTTTTTAAATTAACGTCCATACAGTTTATTGTCATGAATATAGAGGTATTGAACACTGTGTCACTCAGGGTTAAGCTTATCCCAGAGCTAGACAGTGGAAAACCTGGTTCCGTGTACCTATAGAGCGTACAATGGCACCAAGTAAAGAAATAGCATCGCCCCCGCTTAACGTGGTCTCACAGCTGTTTAGGTACTGGATTCGCACTCAGGAGTGGAGTTGTTCCCAAATCCTCGTATGGTAAATGAGCTGTGGTGTCGGCCTGTGGGACTTTCGTGTGAGTATATTATGTTTCCAGCATTCCATACGATTCCCAGCACCAAATTAACTGAAGTGCTGATTGAAGCTGCATGTTACAGCAGGTGCAAAGAATGTCAGAACCTAAGGCCCAGTGGAAATGCCTCAGTTCTGACACTGAGGCTGACTGGCTGAAAAGGCTTACTGACGAAAAAATTTCATCGACGTGGCTTGAGCTAGACATAAAATGTTAATGAGCATTAGTTGTTAGGTGCAGATGGGAAGTTTTGAGTCCTTTGGGCGGAGGTCGCTTGTAAGTGATCAAGTGATGCGGCGACCCAACCGGCTTAGTCCTCAGCCGATTTCGAAGCTGAGTGCTGCAACTGCAGTGGGCATAAACGAACTGGGTAGGAAGAGGTCGCGTAGCAGGTCGTGGAGCCTTTAAATAGCTGGAGGTCATGTTGAACGCACCAGATGAAATTGGCGAGATACAACAGACGACAACTTTATATGCTCCGTTGAAAGCCTGAAACGTGGTGTCTTTGTCTTTCTTCATTTTCACTTTACACTATTATCCTATGTTGTTTATACCGGCACTTGGCGGGATATGCTTGACAGCAGTTTGAGGAGGTTTAATGCCATTTTACGGTCTTCGTTTCCCAAGAACTGTATTGCTACAGGGCACTTATAATTTATATAAGAGTGACGACAACTTCATATCTGTCTTTCGGCTAACAGCCACATTGGCAACCCTTATTTGGATACGAAACAGTTCAGAAAGCTGTTGCAGGAACAACGAAGAAATCATGCCAGATTAGGCTCTCCAAGGCTGGTGACGTTTTTCGGAAATTCGAAATTAGGTCTGACTTTCATACGAGATGCCTTTAATAATGACAACAATGAAACTCTCTCGAAATCTGGCAGAAAATTCAGAAATTCTGAAAGTAGAAAAAGTAAAGCTGCAGTATGACACTATCAGTACCTTCATTGTGGGACAGCTATGGTAATATTACAGTGCCACTTAACGCGGAGTGAGTAAACGCTGTTTTGCGAAGTTCCTTCACGTAAGCCGGCCGAAGTGGCCGTGCGGTTAAAGGCGCTGCAGTCTGGAACCACAAGACCGCTACGGTCGCAGGTTCGAATCCTGCCTCGGGCATGGATGTTTGTGATGTCCTTAGGTTAGTTAGGTTTAACTAGTTCTAAGTTCTAGGGGACTAATGACCTCAGCAGTTGAGTCCCATAGTGCTCAGAGACATTTGAACCATTTGAACCTTCACGTAAGAAGTGGAGTAAATTTTCCTGAATTCGCATGTAGAAAAACTGCCAACATGAGTAACGTTGAAGTGGATATTCTCGGTGTAGCGAAGCAGCTTGTAACTCATCCGGTCCAGGTTACATATCTATTAGGTTCCTTATGGAGTAGTCTGATGAAATAGCCCCGTTTTAGTTATCATATGATCACTAATACACAAGAAAGGAAATGGAAGTGATCTGTTATATTACAGACTCATATCCCTGACACGAATTTACAATAGGATTTTGTAGCACATACTGTGTTCGAAAATCGCGAAGTACGTAGAAGGAAACGAAGTGCAGTAAAACTCCAATTATCCGAACTCCCGCTATTGGAATCGCTGATGGTGATTCTGTATATACGCGCTATTGTCCTTCTCTCCGCGAAGCTACTGTAGGCGCAGCGCGAGCGTTACTGGGATGATGAATCACCGTCGCCAGGTGGCTGACCCGGCCCACCTGTTGCTGTTCCTTTCGTTTACTGCTCAGGTCTGTGTGTCGTGGAGCCGCAAAAAAAAAAAAAAAAAAAAAAAAAAAAGTGCTGTGTTATCGTTAGTGGATAATCTAAAAATTGCAAAGCAATCAGGTAAAGGAGTTATGGGTAAACAGTTGGCTGAGACGTACGGCGTTACACGCAACGATTTCGGACATTAAAAGGAACTTAGCGTCAGTGCTTGTACGTGAAGATATAGTTCTTCAAGAAAAACAATGAAGGCAGCTACTATCAAAAATCAGATGATGCCGTTCTCAAGTGGTTTTTGCAGCAACATTCTATGGGAAACCCAATTTCGGGTCCGATTCGTTGTGAAAAAGCTAAGATCTTAACTCAGAAGCATGGTTATTCATCCTTTAATGCACGTAACAGCTGGCTAAGAAATTTTAAGTGCAGGCACAGTGTCCCTGAATTAGATTTAAATGGCGAGAACTTCTCAGCAGACTCCAGAGCTGCAGAAGATTTTATTGGAAAATTTAAAGTCTTACGATCCTGAATTTTTGTACACCGCTGATAAACCGGCTTTGTTTGCAAAACTCTGCGTAAAGCGAGTTAAGCATCTAAAAGGGAATGTAGTGCTGCGTAACATGAAATTAGTAAAGACTGTGTTACAATGCTTACCTGTGCAAGCTCTACTGGAAGACATAAAATACTCCTTCTTTTGACAGGGAACTCAAAAAGCCCAAGAGCTTTACAAAACGTGAAAAAGCTTCCCCTCTTTTATAAGAACCAACCCACGGCTTGGATGACTGCAGTATTGTTTACCGAGTGGTACGACAAAATTTTCATCCCTGAAATGGAAAATCAGCAAAAATCTCTTGGAAAAGAAAGCAGTCAATTCTTTTGACTGTAACTTCTTTGGACGTAGAAATGCTGGGAAGAAGGAATGGCCAATTTACAAGAATATTTTTACTGGCAAACGTCAGAAACCTGTTGCAACCACTGGACCAGTCTGTTAGTGAAACCATGAAATCCCATTACAGAAGACAACTTTTAAGAAAACTTTTGGTAGAGAGCGAAGACGAAGAAGGTGTACTGAGTAACCATAAAAAATTAAATAATTTTAATGATCACTTTTGGAACAATGATCAAAAAGTTTTAAAATTTTTATTTTTAAAATTCAGTCTTGATCACATCACTTATGTTACAAGAAGATAGGTGATCGGATGTCAACCACAGCAGCTGAGAAGAGTGCTCTATATACTGCCTTCGAAGGATGCCATGGGTCTGATGATGGCCATGTGATATGACTGAAACCGGTCACCTATGTTCTTGTAACATACGTGGTGTGATCAAGACTGAATTTTAAAATATTATAAAAAATGAAATTTGAAAGATTGAGTTTACGTGGTGGCGGAAGCTTGGTGGTTGCTTAAGGTAGTCACATTAAGACGCGCGTGGAACAAGTTGAAAAGTGTATCAACTGCAGAAGAGAAGGAAAAGGAGAAAAAGGAAAAACAAGCTCAAGAAAAGGAAATAGAAAAGACAGAGAAGATGAGGATGACGTGTCAGTTGAGGAATTAAGTAACATTCTTCTGACAATTCCTGGATGTTCAGATGTTAGTGCTGAAGATTCAGATGAATGGATTGTTTGTGATTCGTCAGACCCTACATTTAAAATTCTAAATTATGGTAACTTATTGAAAGTGTGGAAAAATTGCTTCGAACAAGAACATGACCTTAACGTCGAATTTGAAGTAGACGCGTGCCCATCATCTAGTGAAGCATTTGCCAGCCTTGAAACTGCATTAAAGCGGATGTAGCGTGACTACATGCCACTTCTCATTGTCAAGCGAATGCGCAACTTGGGTGCCTGAAACGGATGAAGGCAGTCAAACAGCTTACTTTGACAGAGATGTTCAGCAAGCATTAACTTTCAGCACCTGTAGTTCACAACATAACATGTACGTAAAAGTGTTGCATTTTCATTTTAATTAATTAAAACCTCTTTTCTTTAAAATATTTTTCTCCCAATTTCAACATACAGTTCTGTACATACGGTACGTAATTATTGTAATTAAAATACGTACGTTTTTCCAAAGAACACGCAATTATCCGAATTTTTTATTATCCAAATGGATCTGGTACCAATTAATTCAGATAATTGGAGTTCTGCTGTATTGACACACACTGAGCGCGGATTCAGAAAATAACTTTCTTGTGTAAAGCAGCTGGCTCTTTATTCACACGATTTAATGGGTGCTATAGACAGCGGATCTCAAACTCTTCCACATTTCTAGATTTTCAGAAGTATTTCGACACCATTCTTCATAAATGGCCTCTAATAGGTTTGTGTTCCTGTGGAATATCGTCACAGGAGTAATTGAGCGACTGTATTCATACTATCCGGTTGCAAACATCACAGTAACTGATGGAATGTAGTCGAGTGAAAGAAAAGTGATATCTGCCGTTCCCCAAGGAAGTATAATGGGCCGTCAGCTGTTCCTAATCTATGCAGGGTGTCCCAGAGATGTTGCGGCAACTTCCTAGAGGTCGTTTAGGACGCCTTCAAAATTGAACCCATGTCCAGAAACGTCATCAAACAATGCTACAAAGTTTCATTGTTATAGGCCACCCCCTTGGGCAGCAAAAGTGCCTTTGTGAAGTGACAGACCATAGGCGGAACATCTTGCAGGGTCATTTGTTAATCAGTGACCACGACTGATAACCACTACCGCCAGTGGAGAAGATGTATGTAGCTGCTGCTCAGACAGGACCCATTTCCTATGAATGCGATGCTCTGCTGCCTTGGCAGATGACAGTTTCACAGACATATTTCCATCTGCAGTTTACCTTTTTTTCCTGTATTCCGAAAAACATTGAAGATTTTAGACTGTTTCAGTGGAACAATAAACTGCGGACGGAAGCCCTTGACCAAAACCATCATCCACCTAGGAAACAGAACATCGCATTCATTGGTGACAAGGCCTTTCTACGCAGGAGATAGTTCCATGTTTTGCGCTGGCGATACTGGTAATCAGTCGCGATCAATGAATAACAAACAACATTGCGAGACATTCCACCTGCGGCTAAGGTCGGTCAGCGTACACAGTCACGTTTCGCTTAGTGGCAGGCGGAGGCGCCTGAAATTTCAACGCTCTCTAGCGTCGTTGGATGATATTTGCCTGTCTGAGATACTATCCTCAATTCGTTCGCCAAGACACCGCCTATAACCCGCTCGAAATTTGTCTCAACATTACTGGCACATCCTGTATAAAGGAAGCAGGCGACAAATTATGGAGCCATCTTAGATTTTTTGTATGTGGTGCTGTTTATCATTTACTATAGTAATCAGAATATTAGTTCCAAACGCAAAATGATGTAGACAAGTAAGCTGTACAATGCGAAAGTGGCAACTGACTGTAAACAATAAGAAGTGTGAGGTTCTCCACATGAATACCAAAAGGAATCTAATAAACTTCGGTTACACGTTAAAAAACATAAATTAGATATTGTTGATTCAGTTAAATATTTAGGAACTACATTTACGAACAACTTAAACTGGAACCTTCATACAGCTTGCGTTGTGAGGAAAACGAACCAAACACTGCGCTTTTCTGCAGAGACTTTAGAATATGCTTCAAATCTACTGAAGTAACTGCCTACACTATGCTTGTCCGCTCTCTTCTGGTGTACTTCTGCGTGGATTGTTATCCTTATCAGATACGATTGATGGAGGTCGTCGAAAAGGTCCAAAGAAGGGAGAAAAATATGTGTGTTTCACATGTATAACATATTATTGATGTGTTATCCACCACAGAATGTAGTACATAACAATAATATTACTTACCTGTTGGATCGGTGGCTATCGGGCTATCGGCTTTCGGGGTAGAGGGGGGAGCAGAGGGGGCAAAACCCAAGACATCATCGGGTAGTATCATGATTACTACGTTGCCACATTTAGTGTTGCTACACACACACATCACACACACACACACACACACACACACATATATATATATATATATATATATATATATATATATATATATATATATATATGAGTGTGTGTGTGTTTTCCGCATCTCGTCCTTAATCAATGGACCGATGTCAACCAAATATGGTACACATATTCCTTCCAGGCAACAATCACTGTGAAGATGAAACCCACCCAGATATGACGTCATAAACAATGAGATGGGTGAAAAACTGCCGCATTGCCCATGACGTTTAAATTTATTCTTTACTATTGGCCCTATTCACAACACAATGCGCATACGGCATTCACATGCTGCGGAGTGTATCTACAAAATTATATCATTACGTGACGTTATAAGCACTGAAGTGCGTGAAAAACTGCCGCATCATGCATGATGTTTAGTTTATTACTTCTTTGCTTCTAACCCTATTCGCAACATATTTCACTGATATTATCCACATATGGCGCTGAATGTACCTACACAAATATATCATTGTACGACACATAGGTCAAGAGATATGACCTCATAAACACTGAGGTGTGTGAGAAAATGCCGAATCATGTATGAAGTTTTGCTATGTTTGTCCTTTACTACTGAGACACTCCTACAGTTGATGCAATTTAAGAAAATCTCTGACACTTGGCAGCGGTTTTGACAGCTTTCGACCACAAAACGCAAATGGCTGTAGGCGTAAACAGTAGCCGTCTACAGAGCTAAGAAGACGAATAGCCACCGAGACGTTTACAAACTCGTTTTGTAGGCGCGCGAAGCATCTGCGCCCCGTTCCCCGGACTTATAACTAGGAGTATTGTTTATAGTCAAGTTGTAAGTTAAATATACATTTGTATTTTGCATACTGTGTTTCTTATTTAGGATACTGTGCTTTTATGTGTGAACATTGTATGTCTTTCTTTGTATGAGCGTTTAATTACTTCAAAGTTGCCTTCGATATTAAATTACAACCGCTGTTCGTGTTTTGTCTCCGTTTCTGATAGAAAATTGGCAAAATTAATACCGAAGCAATGCTTGGTTTGTCAACTATGTATTGCATAAATTCAGAATTTGCTCAGGACGGAAGTGCCTACATCGTGTCGAGTAGTGCAATGGAGTAGAGTCCAAAAGACCGATTTTCAAAAATATTTTCTTAATCTGTAGAGTTTAATGTATGTTGTGTGTAAATTACATCGTGAGAGCAGCATTAAAATGCCTTTAAAATATCAAACTGGTAATCTCTGCACCTTTCCATACTATCGGGAAACTGCTTGCTTCAGAGGAATTTTTATGAGTCTAAAGGCTATTTTCTGTCGGTATCTCATTCTGACATCTAAACCTCTGGCTGTCACCTATAGCTTTGGTAGAAAAACTACATGTCTGTCGTTTATTTACGTTTATAAGTTGTATAGGCTGGAAAACCACTAGGAGGAAAATTCAGGCTTACTCTGATTCCGTTATTTTATGGGAGAGGCAATGGGGCGTGCTGTGTGGGCAGTTTTTTTCCCACAAATTATCTACTGACCATATACCAGTTCATGATCTGTGTCCGAAAGTCGATTGGTGTAAGTTCAACAGAAGAAATGAGACATACTCACATAAACACTCATTACCATAACCTGTAACGAATGCAATTATGTCCACATTCACGTTTCTTGCAAATCCTGATTTACTGAGAAAATGTCTTCATGGGAAGACACAGAGCGCAAATGAAAGCCTCAGTAGTTTAATTTGGATTAGATGCTCTAAAAGGACATTCTGTGAACTTAAAATATTCAAAATAGGTCTCTATGATGCAGTTTTAAGTTTTAATGACGGATATAATGGCAAAATTGAAGTACTGAAGAGAGTTGGTATAGAGACAGATGTGTTTACGACCATAACATTTTACACAATCTATGAGAGCAGGCTCAAGAAAGCCGGCAGATCACTATCTTACCCACAAACACAGGCCAAGCAAACTCGAAGGGGGGAGACGAGAAACCTGGAGGATGAAGAGTATCAGTATGAAGTGTTTTAAAATTGAGGGAAACTTATTGATGGAGAAGTGTGAGAAGAAAATCTTTGGGCCTAATTTCCTCGGTTTTACGTTTTTGCAGTATTAGAAGCATTTTCTCAAAACGTATTTGCGCTAATCGTATGAAATTTTCAGGAGACGATCGAAACATGTTGCTATTTCACTGGAACTAAAATACACGTCGTCCTATGATTACATTCTGAAATATTAATGTTGGATGTGAAACATTCAAAACTCTGTTAATAATAGAATTTGAACCGTAACTTACTCAGTGGTCCTCCTTAACCCAAGAGTAACATTTTCAAATTTATTGCATGATTATTGCTTGAGGTATGGATTTTTTAAAAAAGACAATAAAAAAATAAAAGTTCAAATTCTGGCTCTTTACTTACCTGTTCAAAACAGCAGATAAAAATTCAGTTGATGCCTTCCCGAGAGGCAATCTCCACTCCTCCCAAATCAATAATATAAGTGTAGACCAGATGTGGCTTGAATTCAAAGAAATAGTATCGGCAGCAATTGAGACATTTATACAAAATAAATTAACAAACGCCGGAGCTGATCCTCCGCGGTACACAGACGGGGTCAGAACACTGTTACAAAAACAACGAAAAGAACACGCCAAATTTAAACGGACGCAAAATCTCCATGACTGGGAATCTTTTACAGAAGATCGCTATTTATCACTGACTTCAAGGCGAGATGCTTATAATAGTTTCCACAGGGAAACTTTGTTTCGAAAAATGACAGAAAATCCAAATACATTCTTGTCATAGGTGAAGTATGCTTGCGGCAAGACACAATCAATCCTTCTCTGGGCGACAGCAATGGAAATAATGTCGACGATAGTGCCGCCAAAGCAGAGTTACCAAACAGAGCCTTCCGAAATTTCTTCACCAGGGAAGACGGAGTGAATATGCAATAATTCGAATCAAACAGAGCTGCCAGCGTGAGTAACGTAGAAGTAGATATCTTCGGAGTAGTGAAGCAACTTAATCACTTAACAAAAACAAGTCTTCCGGTCCAGGCTGCATACCAGTTAGGTCCCTTTCAGAGCGTGCTGATACAATAGCTCCATACTAAACAATCAAATACAACAGTTTGCTCGACGAAAGATCCATGCACAGATCACACCAATATTCAAGAAAGCTAGTAGGAGTAATCTACTAAATTACAGGCCCATGTCATTAACGTCGATATTCAGCAGGCTTTTGTAACATATATTGCGTTCGAACATTATGAATTCCCTCGAAAAGAACGGTCTATTGACACATAGTCAACATGGATTTAGAAAACACCGTTCTCGTACAATACAACTAGCTCTTTATTTACACGAACTGTTGAGTACTGTTGAGAAGGGAATTCAAATTGATTCCGTATTTCTAGATTTCCAGAAGCCTTTTGACATTGTACCACACAAGCTGATTGTAGTGAAATTGCGTGCTTATGGAATGCCGTCTCAGTTATGTGATTGGATTTGTGATTTCCTGTCAGAGAGATCACAGTTCGTAGTAACTAACGGGAAGTCATTGAGTAAAACAGAAGAGATTTGTAGCGTTCCCCAAGGTACTGTTATAGGCTCGTAGATGTTCCTTATCTATATAAACGGTTTAGGAGACAATGTGAGCAGCCTTCTTAGGTAGTTTGCAGATGATGCTGTCATTTATCGAATAGCAAAGTCATAAGAAGATCTAAAGAATTAGCAGAACGATTTAGAAAAGATATCTGTATGGTGCAAAAATTGGCAATTGGCCCTAAATAACGAAAAGTGTGAGGTCACCCACATGAGTGGTAAAAGGAATCGGTTAAACTTTGGTTACACGATAGATCAGTGAAATTTAAAGACCGTAAATTCAAGGAAATACCTAGGAATTACAATTACTAACAATTTAAGTTGGAAGGAACACACAGAAATTGTTGTAGGGAAAGCTAACCAAAGACGACGTTTTATTGGCAGCTCACTTAGAAAGTATAACAGATCTACTAGATAGTCCGCCTACACTACGCTTGTCCGTCCTCTTTTAGAATACTGCTGCACGGTGTGGGCTACTTACCAGATAGGATTGACAGAGTACATCGAGAAATTTCAAAGAAGGGAAACACATTTTGTATTATCGCGAACTAGGGGAGAGGGTGTCACTGAAATGATACAGAATGTGGGGTGGACAGAACGCGTTTTTCGTTGCGGCGAAATCTTGTCACGAAATTTCAGTTACCACCTTTCTCCTCCGAATGCGAACATGTTTCTTGGACGTCACCCTACGTAGGGAGAGACGATCATAATAATAAGGGAAATCAGAGCTCTCACGGACAGATACAGGTGTACGTTTTTCCGTGCGCTGTGCGGGATTGGAATAATAGAGAATTATTGTGATTTGCAGAGTATTCATGTACATGTAGATTAATCCTGCGTATTTTATTACACTCTTCCGTTAAAATACAGCTCCTTTTCTTCACACATGCAAAATTTTAGATTCGTACAATAATAGCTAAGGCTATAATGCGTTTTTAAATAAATGTTTAAATTTTCGGTTACGTCCCCTCCCCGCTTGAAATAAGTGATCACATAAGACCACAGGGTGTTTTGCCTTCCGCCGTTCATCATGGGTCTTTCGTCTTCATTGTGTCGGCTGAGGTCTTTTCGGCTTCTTAGCGGCCTGGGTGCCGCGAATGTTTTGCCTGTGACGAAGTCGACTGAGAATAATTTTGGTAATGTGTGATAACTTGTAAATTTCTGGGCTGCGGTTTCATTTAGGAGCTAAAACCTCTAGAGTCGTTTAGTAAATGACGAACTCTCAAATACACGGAGCTCATTTTTATTAGTTTACTCTTGCAGCGGTGAACTCGTAAATATTTGCTTCTTTTGACTGATTTATTTTATTGACTTGGACAGACGTTGTCGGGATAGCATTCATGGTTATGAAATTTATATTCGCTGGAGATGATAGTAGGAGTTGATGTTAACATCTTTACACTCCCCGCGATTTAACTGCACTGATATGTGTATTTATTCACAGAATGCTGTTGGCCGTACATTCTCCGTTTGCATGAAGGATTACGAGTTTTCACAAATGTTTAAACATTGAGTTATTACTCATTGAGTTTTTTTTATATGCAGTCACTATTCACGTACCTTGTGCTGTTCTGAGAGAAATGTCTAGAAAAAGCTATGAAACAATCTCAGTTAGGTAACATTAGTATCCTTCGCGATTTTGACTAACAGTTCGAGCCTTAGGTTAACCGCTTCTCAATATTTATTTCACTAACTCGTCTCGTTACTATAATGAGATTTTCTGTGAAAGCTGTGTTGAATGTTTGGTATTTAGAGCAACTGTGTACGGCCACCTCCACTATTGACGACAGCGAGTAATGCTAACAGTTATAGGCTGTACGTTACCCGCACATCATTGACACCTTTTACGGTGTCGTGATTATATAAAAAAGTATACATTACGTCAGAAAGCAGAAAAGTTCCTCGGGTGAAATTGTTGAAGGTCATGAATTGGAAACGGTAGTTGAGATGGAATTAAGATGCTATGCATCTTGTACATTGAAAAAACTGTGAACAAACCATGGTGAAAGTTTAGAAGGGTGTCAAGTTTAGCGAGAAAACAAAAAAAAAATGGGGGTTTGCTGATAACATTTAATTCTATTAGAGTCGACAAAGGACATGGACTTACAGTTGAACGAAATGGATAGTGGCTTAAAATTAGATTATATGATGAACATTAATGAAACAAGGGAAATATAATATAATGAGATGAAATCAGCCGTTGGTAAGGGAGGTAGATTAGGAACTGAGACACTGAAATGAGTAGATAAACTGAGCTATTTTCTTCTATCTTGGCAGCAAAATACGAGGGGCGTTGAATAAGTGATGTAACACTTTTTTTTTCTCGGCCAGTGTCGGATTAAAAAAATGTGAAACTTGTTGTGGGGTATCGTGAAATATTCCCGCTTCAGCGCCTATAGTTTCATGAAGCTCGGGTAGATGGCAGCGCTATACGTAGCCTTCAAAATGAGATGCAAGCAGAGAGCTGTAATTGCGTTACTTTTGGCGGAATAAAAGAGCATTTCTGGTCAGATGTGTGGTGTCACCGCCAGACACCACACTTGCTAGGTGGTAGCTTTAAATCGGCCGCGGTCCATTAGTACATGTCGGACCCGCGTGTCGCCACTGTCAGTAATTGCAGACCGAGCGTCACCACACGGCAGGTCTAGAGAGACGTGTTAGCACTCTCCCCAGTCGTACGACGACTTTGCTAGCGACTACACTGACGAAGCCTTTCTCTCATTAGCCGAGAGACAGTTAGAATAGCCTTCAGCTAAGTCCATGGCTACGACCTAGCAAGGCGCCATTAACCATTTCTAGAGAGAGTCTCACCTGTATCATCAAGAATGCTGTATACAAATGATGGATTAAAGTTAAGTATTACAGTATTACGTACTTTTCTTTATAGCATTCATTACGTATCCTGTTTCAGACCTCACGCCAGCCGGCGTGTGTACGCGTGCATTTCGGCTACTTCCGAGTGGCGTGGCTGTCTTGATACGCCACAACAAGATGAGTATCGGGTAATATCAACAGCAGCAGAAAATGGTATAACAGGTGTAGGATTCGTTATGAATAGGAAGGTAGGGCAGAGGGTGTATTACTGTGAACAGTTCAGTGACCGGGTTGTTCTAATCAGAATCGACAGCAGACCAACACCGACAACGATATTTCAGGTATACATGCCGACGTCGCAAGCTGAAGATGAACAGATAGAGAAAGTGTATGAGGATATTGAAAGGGTAATGCAGTATGTAAAGGGGGACGAAAATCTAATAGTCATGGGCGACTGGAATGCAGTTGTAGGGGAAGGAGTAGAAGAAAAGGTTACAGGAGAATATGGGCTTGGGACAAGGAATGAAAGAGGAGAAAGACTAATTGAGTTCTGTAACAAGTTTCAGCTAGTAATAGCGAATACCCTGTTCAAGAATCACAAGAGGAGGAGGTATACTTGGAAAAGGCCGGGAGATACGGGAAGATTTCAATTAGATTACATCATGGTCAGACAGAGATACCGAAATCAGATACTGGATTGTGAGGTGTACCCAGGAGCAGATATAGACTCAGATCACAATATAGTAGTGATGAAGAGTAGGCTGAAGTTCAAGCCATTAGTCAGGAAGAATCAATACGCAAAGAAGTGGGATACGGAAGTACTAAGGAATGACGTGATACGCTATAGATACAGCAATAAGGAATAGCACAGTAGGCAGTACACTTGAAGAGGAATTGACATCTCTAAAAAGGGCCATCACAGAAGTTGGGAAGGAAAACATAGGTACAAAGAAGGTAGCTGCGAAGAAACCATGGGTAACAGAAGAAATACTTCAGTTGATTGATGAAAGGAGGAAGTACAAACATGTTCCGGGAAAATCAAGATTACAGAAATACAAGTCGCTGAGGAATGAAATAAATAGGAAGTGCAGGGAAGCTAAGACGAAATGGCTGCAGGAAAAATGTGAAGACATCGAAAAAGATATGATTGTCGGAAAGACAGACTCAGCATACAGGACATTAAAAGCAACGGTGGTAACATTAAGAGTGCAACGGGAATTCCACTGTTAAATGCAGACGAGAGAGCAGACAGGTGGAAAGAATACATTGAAAGCCTCTATGAGGGTGAAGATTTGTCTGATGTGAAAGAAGAAGAAACAGGAGTCGATTTAGAAGAGATAGGGGATCCAGAATTAGAATCGGAATTTAAAAGAGCTTTGGAGGACTTACGGTCAAATAAGGCAGAAGGGGTAGATAACCATCAGAATTTCTAAAAGCATTGGGGAAAGTGGCAACAAAACGACTATTCACGTTGGTGTGTAGAATATATGAGTCTGGCGGTATACCATCTGACTTTCGGAAAAGCATCATCCACACAATTCCAAAGACGGAAAGAGCTGACAAGTGCGAGAATTATCGCACAATCAGCTTAACAGCTCACGCATCGAAGCTTCTTACAAGAATAATATACAGAAGAATGGAAAAGAAAATTGAGAATGCGCTAGGTGACGATCAGTTTAGCTTTAGGAAAAGTAAAGGGACGAGAGAGGCAATTCTGATGTTACGGCTAATAATGGAAGCAAGGCTAAAGAAAAATCAAGACACTTGCATAGGATTTGTCGACCTGGAAAAAGCGTTCGACAATGTAAAATGGTGCAAGCTGGTCGAGATTCTGAAAAAAGTAGGGGTAAGCTATAGGGAGAGACGGGTCATATACAATATGTACAACAACCAAGAGGGAATAATATGAGTCGACGATCAAGAACGAAGTGTTCGTATTAAGAAGGGTGTAAGACAAGGCTGTAGCCTTTCGCCCCTACTCTTCAATCTGTACATCGAGGAAGCAATGATGGAAATAAAAGAAAGGTTCAGGAGTGCAATTAAAATACAAGGTGAAAGGATATGAATGATACGATTCGCTGATGACATTGCTATCCTGATTGAAAGTGAAGAAGAATTAAATGATCTGCTGAACGGAATGAACAGTCTAATGAGTACACAGTATGGTTTGAGAGTAAATCGGAGAAAGACGAAGGTAATGAGAAGTAGTAGAAATGAGAACAGCGAGAAACTTAACATCAGGATTGATGGTCACGAAGTCAATGAAGTTAAGGAATTCTGCTACATAGGCAGTAAAATAACCAATGACGGGTGGAGCAAGGAGGACATCAAAAGCAGACTCGCTATGGAAAAAAAGGCATTTCTGGCCAAGAGAAGTCTACTAATATCAAATACCGGCCTTAATTTGAGGAAGAAATTTCTGAGGATGTACGTCTGGAGTACAGCATTGTATAGTAGTGAAACATGGACTGTGGGAAAACCGGAACAGAAGAGAATCAAAGCATTTGAGATGTGGTGCTATAGACGAATGTTGAAAATTAGGTGGACTGATAAGGTAAGGAATGAGGAGGTTCCACGCAGAATCGGAGAGGGGAGGAATATGTGGAAAATACTGATAAGGATAAGGGACAGGATGATAGGACATCTGCTAAGACATGAGGGAATGACTTCTATGGTACTAGAGGGAGCTGTAGAGGGCAAAAACTGTAGAGGAAGACAGAGACTGGAATACGTCAAGCAAATAATTGAGGACGTAGGTTGCAAGTGCTACTCTGAGATGAAGAGGTTAGCACAGGAAAGGAATTCGTTGCGGGCCGCATCAAACCAGCCAGTAGACTGATGACCAAACAAAAAAAAAAAAACAAAAAAAAGAGCATCGCAGCTATTCATAGCCCGTTGCGTAATGTCTACGGAGACATGGCAATCAACAGAAGCACGGTGAGTCGTTGGGCGAGGGGTGCATCATCATAGCAACAAGGTATGGGACCGTGCCCGATCTCTCGCGTGCCGGGCGGCCGCACACAGCTGTGACTCCTGAAATTTTGGTCCGTGCGGACACTCTCCTTCGAGGTGACCAACGGCTCCCAAACGCCTCACTGCACAAATGGACGTCTCTGTTGGTAGTGCTGAAACACTTGTCCACCAGTTGAGGTGTTCAAAGATGTGGGGCCGCTGGGTTCCTCGCCGTAGAAGATGATAATGAGCAAAAAAGGACAAACTGTGCGGAACTGCTTGCACGGTACGGGCCTGATTGGCACCACGCCACCTCATCTCCGAAGAACAAGTATCACGGTATACGTGTGTATGTGCTTGTGTGTGTGTGGCCACTTATCACAGTATAATTATATATTTTTATTTTTATGATCATATATTTTATGATTTTGGTTTGGGATGGCTTTAAATACTGTGGGCTAGCATGAGACTTTTAATTAGCTTATACCGCGGTAACACTCGTACGGACATCGGCTGCCCCGAAGTACGTACGATATAATATTTTTTCAACACAACGAGCGACTGACCGCCTGCTAATAAATATTTAGCGTGAGCGCTGCTATTTAGAAAAGAAAATATGCGTATTATTACGCAAACTGTAATTATTAATATGGGTCTCAGGGGCTACTGGTTATTTATGTACCAAACTACATAAAGATTAACTGAGATATTACGTAATGTAATGCTTTTCAATATTTCTTGTTTATTATTTGCAAGCCAAAACTGGAATCTCATCTGCCGTTAGGCGGCCAAAATGAAATATACTGAACCCACTCAGTATTCTAAATATTAATAAACGAAATCTGTTCTGACTCTTTTTGACTTTGAAATTAATGAAAGATCAAAAGTGAGAAGTCTCTCGCATTTACATTTAATATTATGACATGATATTTTAATTAAATAATACAGTCAGCGTAATGGCCGACTAAATCCTGCTAGGGGAGATGAGCTCCCTGCACTACGAAGTTCTGTAAAAATTTTGTTAATTATAACTGATGGTTCGATCATGACAGGTGACAACTAAATCAATAATACACATTTTCTAATACCAATTTCTATCATAATTTTTCTAAATACAGATAAAACTTACGTTAATTATCAGACAGCACTACAATGGCGGGGCAACGGCCTTGCCGCAGTGGATGCACCGGTTCCCGTGAGATCACCGAAGTTAAGTACTGTCGGGCGTGGCCGGCACTTGGATGGGTGACCGTCCAGTCGCCATGTGCTGTTGACATTTTTCGGGGTGCACTCAGCCTCGTGATGCCAATTGAGGAGCTACTCGACCGAACAGTAGCGGCTCCGGTCAAAGAAAGCCATCATAACGACTGGGAGAGCGGTGTGCTGACCACACGCCCCTCCTATCCGCATCCTCAACTGAGGATGACACGGCGGTCGGATGGTCCCGATGGGCCACCTGTGGCTTGAAGACGGAGTGAGTGCTACAATGGCGGCCTACCGCTAGACAAAACAAAACAGGAGAGTTACTTCAATCAAAGCATTGTCTCTCATCTTCATGGCTTACATTACACAGAGATTATACAAAAAGCTGTGTTTTGTTAATTACATCAGTATTTGTGTTTTCATAATAATAATTTACAATCTTTATTATTTGTTATACATCGCGCAGACGAACACAGTCTTGAAATAATTTATAATTCACATGTGACACAAGCCAAAAACCTTTTTTTCTTTTCTTTTTTCCAAATGTCCATTTATGTCACGTACCGTCACACACGTTCAAAGCCACACCCTCAGTCGATTATGTCACGGCCACGGTCTTCTGGCACTCTGAATGGATTACTCTGTTTGATGACTCCCATAATGGGGCAATGATGAACTTTGAAGTGCATTTTGCTACCCATCGGGAAATTGAACAAGCGACTTTGACGAGTTCATCGCCACAAAAATGCAAGCGAAGGTCTCCTTCTCCATGACATCGCAAGGCCTAACACAAGTCAGCTCACTAGAGACGATCTCACAAAACTTCACTGGACTGTCCTTCCTCATCCACCCCAAAGCCTGGATCTCACACATACCTACATCCATCTGTTAGGTCCAATGAAGGATGCACTTAGCGGGAAGAAGAACGTGGATGATGGGGAGGTTAATGATTCGGTAACACATTGGCTCCAATATTGGCCAGTGGAGTGGTGCAGACATATAGGGCCTCCCAGTAAGTTGGCGTAGGGCATTCGCACTGAATGGAGATTACGTTGAAAAAAGTGTTATATAATTGAAAGAGTGGGGAATAACGAGGTGTACTGGAGTCCGGAATGAAACCAACCTGCTTTCAGGAAAAAAATATGTTGCGTTATTTACCGAACGTCTCCCGATCGACGAAGTGGAGAGGATATAAAATGCATAGTAGCATTAGCATGAAAAGCATTTCTGAAAAAGAGTTGTAGTTAACATTTAATATCAGTTTAAGAAGTATTATGTGAAGGTAATCTTACATGTAAATGGAGCGTGGGCGGTAAACAGTCCAGGTAAGAGACAAATGCAAAGGTGGTGAATCGAACTGGAGGAAAAAGAAATGTATATATAAGACTAAAAGAAGGAATCGGGCGATGGGAAACAGCTTAAGGCGTCAAGGAACTGTAAGTTTGGTAACGGAAGGACAGTAAAATTGCAGAGGGCGGTTAAGACTTGAATAAAGACAGAGGATTGAAACAGGTGTACGTGTCGGTAATTATGTGCAGAGGAAGGGGATTGTACGAGGTAGATTAGCATGGAGGGATGTATTTATTCTAATTTAGTATCGACCATTCCACTTGCACTTACACGTATATGGTGTCTGTTCTTTCTGACATGTCCGGAAGAGAAGACAATATCCATATATGTATATGGTGTCTGTTCTTTCTGACATGTCCGGAAGAGCAGACACTATCCATATATGGGTATGGTGTCTGTTCTTTCTGACATGTCCGGAAGAGCAGACACTATCCATATATGGGTATGGTGTCTGTTCTTTCTGACATGTCCGGAAGAACAGACACCCTATCCATATATGGATATAGTTCTGACAACACCAGCCATGACCTTCTTCTTCTGTGCGGATGCACACATATTTTCTGACCTCTTACGGGCCTTGTTAAGAATGTCTTCCACGAGTAATGAGTGTGTTGGGGCGAAACACTACGAATGTAGTGTGTGAACATACAAGGTGAGAATGTGGTTCTCGCGGGAGGTTCAAATGGTTCAAATGGCTCTGAGCACTATGGGACTTAACAGCTGTGGTCATCAGTCCCCTATAACTTAGAACTACTTAAACCTAACTAACCTAAGGACATCACACACATCCATGCCCGAGGCAGGATTCGAACCTGCGACCGTAGCAGTCGCGCGGTTCCGGACTACGCGCCTAGAACCGCGAGACCACCGCGGCCGGCCTCGCGGGAGGCGTGAGCGAGATAATCACTGCAGTCGCGCTCGGGGCAAACATTTTCACCTGTCTCCGTTGGTACATATCAACGACCTTTAGCAGCTGGAGATATTAATATAATTCTAATTTCATTCTACTTGCAATCTGCACAACATTGATTTTTGAATATTGACCACGTAATCTTCTTTATTGACATATTCTACATCCTTAACGAGCTTCACACTCTTGATACATTAAACAAACGTAAATATAATGTAAGCGAGGACGCTGCTTGTCTCTCACACCACATTTAACACTCAAACGTGTGACCGCAACGAATCGATTGTGATAAAACTGTACCGAGCGAGGTGGCGCAGTGGTTAGACACTGGACTTGCATTCGGGAGGACGACGGTTCAATCCCGCGACCGGCCATCCTGATTTAGGTTTTCCGTGATTTCCGTAAAACACTCCAAGTAAATGCTGGGATGGTTCCTCTGAAAGGGCACGGCCGACTTCCTTCCCCATCCTTCCCTAATCCGATGAGACCGATGACCACGCTGTCTGGTCTCCTTCCCCAAAACAACCGATACTATCATGGTGATAAAACTGTAAGATTTCCCCATCTTTCATCTGCGGAATAGAAGCAGGCGGCAGACATTTATTGTAAAATAGTTGAAATAAATGTTGAGCTCGAAGGGGCGATCTGTAGCGACTACTTAGGAGAAAAATAACTTCTTAGCCGATACCGCTATAAAAAAAAAGTTATTGTAGAACACAGGTAGCCCATATATAGACTTTGTTCCTGGTACTCTGAAAATGATGCGTTGCACTATAATGGTATAATTATCACATTGGTTGCGTTAAATTCAGATATAGGACTCAACACCGCTGTATTTTGATTTCAACAATTCACTTAAAATTCTTTTAGCATATAGTCTAACTTCTGTTTCTCATAATAAATTTTATTTTTCTTTTGTAAGTATCCTTGACGCTTACTTGGTGACAGTCTCAAAGAAAGGTACTTGCAGTTTTGTAATAATATAACGCAAGTATCACAAGTACATCGGTTGGTGGTTTAAGACAACAGATGTCCGTAGAAGCTATGAACGTGTTAAAACATGAAACCGTAAAGCTGCTCTGAAAGAATATTTTGATTTTACTTACATACACCAGTCACATCAATGTTCATTGTGCACAGTATTGTAACAGAAGTTTTGTCCACTATCACGGCAGCAAAAAGAGCACATTAATTCGTACTAAATGACATAATGAGTTTTAAAATTGTGTGACTCAACCTAGGTGTAGTCTAACGATAATACTGCTCTGCAACGAAAACAACGTAATTTGTTGTTCGCTCTGCTTGAACGACAGAGATAGTTATCTCAAAAATGTATCAGAAGAAGGTACTCATACAATGAACTTTTGTTTAATGTAGTATCCTTTAAATGGATGGCGAATCTCTTATGATTAGCGACACATTTTCTGTATCGTAATGGCGCACTAGGATTACGGCGCAGTCGATAATGAACCAGCTGCTGAAATGTGTACTCTGAAAGCAGAGAGCTGTGTACCCTACGCCGTGGTGGTTTGATTTCGAGGGTTCCGCTGTCCGTTGACGTCATGTCTGCATATCTGCTTCAAAACACTGACTGTTTGTTTCCCATGGTCGCTGAAATCAGCAACATCCATACGCCAGCATCCTAACATCGCTGGCACAGTCCAATTACGTAAAGCGTCTAAAATACATAAACTTCAGCACAAATGATTACATAGCACAACAGGTATCCATTCAGGACATTTTATTCGTTTTGTAGCCACTGTAATATTGCATCCACATATATACTACATCGGCTATTCTATTACGCGCCGAAAAGGATACTTCGCGCCAGTATTATCGTGTTCATGCCTTATTCCCTTCTCCTGCTTTGCGAGGGAAAGGTGATTGCGAAAGGAGTTCGTACTGTTCCCCCTGTCATATTATTTCTAGTCTCATCCATTCTCATCTCTTGTTTGAAGTCCGCCAAAGGATGTTTCTGCTGTCTAGTCAAACATTTTGGTGAAAGAATACGATGGAACTATCTTGTTTTATTTCTTTTCAAATCAGCAGCCTCTTCCTTTCTTCCTGCGATGCCATGAGTTACTTCTGTGATATGTGAAAGTGCGGGTGTGTGATTTCCAATGTACTACTGAAGGTGAGAGATCTTTCATTTCCTCAGAGAAGTACCAACCTTGCTGGAGTCCTTCCAAAGATGTCCACTAATACACAGCGCTGTCGAAAAGCCGAGGTCTGTCATATTGTGGGGCAGAGAGATTGGCAGCTGCTAAAGCCCCACCGGAAAGATAATTTTCTGTGGAACTGTGGCTCACAGAGAGGTCGCTGGAATCCATGAAAGAGATTTAGCGATTGGCGAGCGGTGTGCATAATCAGGGGACATCACAAAGAGATGGGGTGCAGACTGCAGACCCCAGTAATAATGTGCCGAATAAACGAGAAACCAAAAACCCCAGAAATCGACTAACTGAATGGAGCGTGTGATACCACAGCTTGTGAAACGGAGCTCATGCCATTTTATGACATACTGTTCTTTGCCACCTAGGTCTTAATGTAAAGGTTAGTAGTAAATATGTATCGTGCACTGTAGATACCAAAAGCTAGGATTCGGTAATTAGTAATAGTATATTTGAGACTAGCATACAGGAAAGTGCAGGGTCTCTATTACCAATGCAGAAAACGAATATTAGAGGCGCTGTGACAGGAAAAATTGTGGTATAGACTGGAATGAGGTGGAACGGCGTGAATTTGATCCTGCGAAGGGAGCATTCGTAAATGCTCCAATCATGGACAATCTGGACTTAGACAAGGAGTTCTGCCTCAGGTCAGACAGTTCTCGGATTAGGCTGGACAATCATTCGCCTCCACGGAAATAGAATGAGTTGTAATAGTTCCACAACCGATTGTTTTCTTCCAAGCAGAATCTTAAAATAGTGAGAGAGAATCTATCTTTCAAGGGACATGGGACCTTTGTAATTGTATGGAAGTCTGTAAAAGCTTAGGTAATTTCTGTATGGGAGGACAACTAAAGTATATGGTACTCGTAAGGGTTTGTAATGCCTTGTGATTAGCAGTTAGCCTGCTGGTTGCTGTATTTACAGGAAGCTGAATACAGAATTTAGTACCGACTGGGGAAAGACTATGTTGTAGCCGATGCGCTATCTCAGGTGCTAACAGCATTAACGTGAGGGGGTGACAGAGATTTGCATGAAAGATATTTCAACATGATGTGTCTGAAGCATGTTCCTTTTGAGATACTACCCATGAGTGGGATAAATACTCAATCCTTAGAGATATCATGGTCAAGTGGTAAGACAATGGTCAAGTGGGGATCCGACGGTACTATTAGATTGGGAGATAAGTTGGTTGCGGTTTAGACTTGATTGTTGGCATTGCGGTTGCTATGGGTTTATTTATCGATTGCCATTTTTTATAGTTAACTGTTGCTGTTTGAGTTTACATATTATTATTTGGAGATAGTGAGTGGAGCTGTGGACACTAGAAAATCGAAAGCCAAGTAGAGAAAGCGGATCATTTCCGGAGTGCACATCTGTTTGAGTTCGATAGAAGGGTGACAGCACCGGAGGAGGCCAGAAACATTTGCGCGGAGTACGGGGATAATGCCGCTGAACAAAGCACAGCAACGAAATGATTTCCTAGTTCTATGGACGATGTTAGTGAATCACCAAGTTTAGGAAGGCCTTTGGGGTTTGATGAAAATCGTTTAAAAGCATTAATTCGCAATGATCCACGTCCGTGTAATCTAGAACTGGCAGATGTGATGAACTGCAACCATTCCATCATCACGTGACATTTTCATGCAATGGGGAAGGTTCGAAAATTGGGTGTATGGATACCGCGAGCCAAAATCACAAAAATCTGTGGGTGGCCGTATGTGCATCTCTGCGTACTTGGCATGAATTCGCTTCTGAGCATCGCCGACCATTTCTATTTTGTATTTTTCCTGGTTTCGAGAAAAAGAGTTTTTATGTTAACATAAGGAAAAGAAAGGAATGGTTGAGCCCAAACGAAGACCTGCATGTATCCAAAAAGATAATGTTATTCATATGGTGGAAGAGTGATTGTGTAGTGTACTACGAATTGCTTCCACAAGGTATAACAGCCATTGTTGACATACACTGACAACAACGGAGACATCCTGCAGATACAGTCCAATATAACGACAAGGGAGACTGTGCCAAGCGATGCTCTTCTACGAGACGCCACCCTGCATTCTGCTACAGTGACAAAAAATTTGAGCTACATATTCGTTGGTCCAAGAAAGTGCTGCATCAATTTATGGGAATCCATGTTCTTTAAGAATACGGAGTAACTTATCACAAGAGTGCTTGTGACCTATAAGGCCCGTTAGAAAGCTAAACCACCAATTGTTACGTACGGGAGTCCCTGAATTCTTATTTTGACTGTGAGACTATGATAATTGGCTGCAACTGATTTGTTTCGCCATTAATGTAGACTTTATGAGGCCTTTAGTTTGGGTTGGTGACAATGGAACTAACTGCTAAGACTTTACTCTCATACACAGCACTACAGTTAAGACTGCGACCGAGGTTCTTGTGGATAAACTATTAAAGAAAGTAGGGAAAATGTGCAAGACTATTTCAGATAATGTGTCCCAGATCCAGTCACCTAGATGGTAAGTTTCTTGTAAGAGAGAAAAATAAAATTACTTTACATAGACGGCTACTACCCTGTCTTCAACCTGCATGAAGTAATTATGAAGGAAGTAGAGAAAATGTCTCAGAACTGAGACACGTTATTGGAAGCTTTACGAGATGTGATTAATGATGTTGCACATGGATGTACAGGGATAGTCCACTGTTCTTGTTGTGAGGAACCAGTGGTCTACTGAGAGGGTTAGGGATTTGATTAGATTTCTCCCTGTTGCAGCAAGCAGGGTCTCTGAGACTGTGTGATGAGCAATAGAACGGATACAAAGAGAAGCACATTAACGAACAGATAGACAAAACACCGCTCCATGTGAAATGAGTCTGGAAGTCGTTATGAAAGTTTTGGTAAAATCCCAGTAGTTGTCAATGAGCTGCATGTTCCTCAGTAATGTTTCTTAATGTATTCCATGGCTCATTTCGGGTATGAAGAATCGTACACCCAAATGCTGTTGAAATACAAATGTTGCAAACGAGGAAGTCGTGAAAGGTACCACTTTTATTAAATATTAAGAAGTTCATGGAGGGATCTACGAAAGTTCCCTGCAAATAGGTAGTGAACACTCTTGTTAGAATACTCACGGTACAACATTAGGTAATCCTGTTTCATTTCAGAAATTTCTTTCAAGATACTATATTTACAGTTCATTTGTATGTGTTGTATTGTAATCACTCTCAACTACAGAAGGGTCCAAGAAAATGTATCCACTGTTTAAAAGTCCATAACTGGCAAACTAATTGACGGAGTTGTCTCATCTTTGGTAGTGAATAGTTTGTCGTTCCGGCCATCGCCACACAAGCGTTGTATGGCGTAGTTTTGTTTTGTCAGATGACAGTCGCCAGATAGTGATTTGTTCTTAGTTGCACTCGAGGAAACGTGGCAGGCGCAAGGCTTACATTCGGTGAAAGGAATTAAGTTTTGAAGTGGTATTTTT
This sequence comes from Schistocerca cancellata, assembly GCF_023864275.1. Taxonomy (NCBI): domain Eukaryota; kingdom Metazoa; phylum Arthropoda; class Insecta; order Orthoptera; family Acrididae; genus Schistocerca; species Schistocerca cancellata. The sequence goes on from NC_064627.1 coordinate 155,591,390, forward strand.
TGTACGAAAACATTAATGAGTTTCAACGGCAATGGCGAAATGAGTATCAATCGGAGCCACCGACACGTTTAACGATTCGTCTCATTTTAGACAAATTTGAAGCCGAAGGCTGTGTTAAAGATGTACACAAACAACTATCTGAACTGCCTGTAACAGTAACAAGTCCAGCTAAATCCAGTCGTGTGTTACAACAATTCACTCGCTCACCACAGAAGTCTGTGAAACAGTGTGCCCCTGAAACTGGAGCGAGTCGCTCAAGTGTTCGGGGGCGAATTTTGAAGACAGCAAAGTGGAAGTGCGACATCCCACGATTGCTACACGCAATGAACGAGGACGACTCAGATCGTAGAATCGAGTACAGCGAGTGGTTTACTAAAATGCTGCGCAACAATGAAGAGTTTGCGGAAATGATTGTGTGGTCTGATGAGGCACAATTCAAACTCAATGGTACAGTTAATCGCCACAATTGCATCTACTGGGCCGCCGATAATCTGAATGTCCATGTAGACAAAGCCGTCAATTTGCCAGGAGTAAATGTGTGGGGTGGGTTGTCTTACCGGGGCTTGATTGGGCCATTCTTCTTAGACGGCACTGTTACGGGTGAGGTGTACCTTCAGAAGCTTCAGACATCCATTTTATCTGCCATCCTAGACTTGTATGGAGACGGAAGAGTTTCCTTTCAACAAGATGGTGCCCCAGCCCACTACCAAAATCGTGTTAGGGCGTATCTCGACGAAAATCTACCACTAAGATGGTTAGGCCGTAGAGGTGCTGTGGAGTATCCACCACGTTCCCCAGACCTAACTCCTCTGGACTTTTACCTGTGGGGAACACTAAAGGACGTCGTTTATCGACAAAAGCCACGCACGTTGGATGAACTTCGAGAATCCATCGTACATTCATGTTCAAATATCCAACTGAACACGTTGCAGTCAGTAGTTCGTGCTGCAGTTCGGCGGCATCGTTTGTGTGTGGATGTTAATGGTGACCATTTCGAACACCTACAGTGATATCTTTAAGTTGGACTTTAAGCTACACTTTTACCAAAAATGAGACAACTCGGTCAATTAGTTTGCAAGTTATGTACTTTTAAACAGTGGATGCATTTTTTTGGACCCCTCTGTATTTAGATTCTTGTCTTGATATCTGAGACACACTGTGATCTCTTATCTATTCTTTAGGAAGACAGAGTGATCGAGCAACATATGGGAAGACTTTACTGAAACAATAAGAAGTGAGAGGACTGCAAGGACGACGAAGGGTGTATTAAGCAGCGATGATGGGTGTTGAAGGTATAAATGTTGAGATAGATTTTGCACTGCCATTCATAGAGGAAGTGCTTTGCAGTGGTTATTACGATATTAATCACAGGAAATTGCCTGCCAGAGAAGGGATATAAAAGAGTCACAGAACCTGTGCAGTATGAGATTCCGTGGTGATGTTTATCTTCCTTTCAGAAGTAAAGTAATATGCATGATTCATTAGTGTCATGGAAGATTCCCCCAATTGCAGTGCATGACGACAAGAGATACCATCTGTTACAGTAAGATTCACAAACACGTGAAACAAGGAGGAGGAACAGAGAAAAAAAAGAGGACAGCCGGGTCCCTCATAAGTAATTCTACAATAAAATAGGTGTATGCACGTGTATTAAGGTAAGAACGATACACTGACACCCGTCACTCAACGCTGATTAACGACAGGACCTATTGTGTTTCATTATTATTGGTAGGAGGACTGTCTTTCAGTTTCAGAAGTAGAAGTTTGGACAAGTGGTATCGAGAAGAAAGTAATAAGCCTTCTTACCTCCTAATAGACGTAAGTGAAGATGTACAGGGACACATGACGGATTTTGACCACTGGAGAACCTCTACGCGGGCGACAATGAAATATTTTGTTTTTGTACCCATTACATTGTATGCTTAATCACTGCAGATTTCGCAGATATGTCTTCAGATAGTCGTCTGGTGGAAGGGCCACGACGACAAAGGGAAGGACCGCAATTTTGTGGGAAGTGACTTAAGTGAATCTTACTGATAGAATTCGCTTCATAATTTTTTAGTACATAGGAGTATGATAGGCGTAGAAGTATTCTTATTGAATGGAGGGTAGGAAAAACTTTGGGTGGCGTAGTTTAGTGGAGTGCCTCCAGTAGTTTAATTGGTAGACTGGTAAGGCAAGCGACTCGCAGCTGTAACAACTGTTGTCGTTAAGGGAAATTATGATTTTTACGAACCTTAACTTGCAAACATCGTTGTTCAAAGTGATCAGTAGTCTGGTGCGAATCCTTATCCTTGCTATCTTGTTTAAGGCCTTTACCCCCAAATCTGTCATGACGAGTTCATTACGTAAATAGAGTGATAGTTACATGGAATGATTACAATAATAATGACTACCTTTGTCTCATTAGGAAATTTCCTGCTCAGCAGATTGTCAAGTAATATGAAACCATTTGGTACACATCGAACCAGTTTTTTAATCTGTTATTCCTGTAATTTGAGATTGCTGTTCTTATGTTTATGAGGCTGTTCGTGGCGAGGTGGGGAGACAGCGCGTGGTCCATGGGTGAAGAGCGACCGTGCTCCCTTTGGCAGTGTCTCGCTCCCCTGTGAAGCTAGACGTAATGGGACACTGGCGCCACTGAAACTGCAAGACGAAGGTCTCCCAACTTCAGTTACGCCCAGCTCCGCCTGAACGTCGGCGACGGGGACACTACCTGGGCTGACAGCTGACCATAGCATATGCCGCCACTGGCTCTCGGCCCATCTCGATGTGGAGTCACCCCAATAGATTGGGCACAAGCTGCACATTCCAGATGTCACACATGGTGCCCACTTGTATGGCAAAGAAAGGCCTCAGTCCTGACGTCGCGGTCGCTTGGCCTCGCAGTTGCCCACTCAATTGCCAAGAGGCATTGTTCAAGGGAGGGACTTTAGAGTCCTGTCGACCACGGGTTGTTCCGACGGTAGAACGAACTGAAAGACTTACCCTCTATCTACTGGGTCAAGATTATCAGTTGGGAAGGTACGTCGCCTGTCTGTGGCATCTTTATCTCTTTCAGTGCACTGACAACGAAAGCACCATGATCATTATTGGCTGTCATTTAGATATCACCGGCGTTAATCCTTAGTGACTCAAAATAAACTTCGCATCTTGAAGAAAGGACAGGACGTTCGCAGGAGCGGAGTATCATTAGGAAACTATAAACTTCCTCTGTTATTGGAAGGCATTAACCTTGGTCACGGGAGCTCTAGTTCTTTTAGTATGAATCACAAAGGAAATTACATCGTTTGGTTCATTAATTATTACTTCCCATTGAAGCTAGTACGTGATCACAGAGGATAATAATGAGCTATTCCTAATAACAGCAAAAAAAATTTAGACAAATGTTCACCGAGAGGAACTGATCGACAGAAAGGTGAAATAAGTAGAGTGACAGTTTTCCCGGTGTGCGTGAGTGGATTTTGTTTGGAATGACGTACGACACCCTCAATTGAGCTGCATCAGCAGCCCACATCTACCTCACAATTCCATTGTAGAAGAAACACTCTTCTCGACAATTATCCATACAACTGCTCTTTGTACCTCTGGATCTGCTATGCCTGAGTGAAGTGCAGTCTTAAGAATACTCGTGATATGCCTCAACTGTGGTACCATGTATATTTTGTATTTAGCTTATTGCAAATAAAGACGCTTTATAGTTATATGCTTTTTTTTAATGCAACTTCTGGTGTCCAAAGGACCACTCCCTCTTCCGTTAATTTGTGTTCCTTGATCGTGAGGTGAATTGATAGCTTTTTTCCTTCATCTTCCTCTCACACTCAACCGTCACCTTAACTCACATATAATGTGAAAAGCACACGTGGTCTAGAGTACCGTTTTTGATTAGCAATCAAAACGGTTGAGTCCCACTTTCGAAACTCATCCTTGACATAAATTTTGAATTAAAATCATCAGCAATGACGGCTGAAGTCTTTCGGCGTAAGGAGTCACTCTGATTCTGCCAAGACCTTGTCAAAGAGGTCAGAAGAGAATAGAGGTTCGCGGCACCATTTTGTTTTTGGAATGGAAAACGAACCCTAAAAGGTAGAAGAAACAGCAATGATCAACGGCATGACGAGGCAGAAGGCAATGGAAACAACTGCATTAAAGACACATAACGTGCATCTATAGGGCATATGGCCTGTAGTTGCAAAAGGGTCTTGACCATCTCTCCATTGGCAGAAGAGTCCAGCCTATTTCCTCATTTGGATCTCCAGGAAGGGACTGGTAAGCGAGAGATGACCATGAGAAAAAGACTCAAAACCAATGTTAACGTACTACGAATTAGAAGTCTGAACGTGGTAGGGAAGCTATAAATCTGGAAACGGAATGCCAAGGCTCAGCCTTTCGTAGTAGCCGTCAGTGAAGTGAAATGGAAAGAGGACAAGAGTTTCTGGTCAGACGAGTATATGGCAATACCAACAGCAGCACAGAATAGTGTAACGGGAATAGGACTCGTTATGAATATCAAGGGAGGACAATGAGTGAGTACTGTGAACATTTCAGTGATAGTGTTGTTCTCTTTAGAATCGACAACAAGACAACCCTGGCAGCAATGGTTCCGGTATACATGACGACATTGAAAGCAGACGATGAAGAAGTAGACAAAGTAAATGAGAATACTAAAGGGAGATGAAAATATAATTGTCACGGGGGAAAGGAATGCTGTTGTAGGGGAAGGAGTAGAAGAAAGCGTTACGGGAGAATATGGGCTTGGTAGTAGGAATGAGAGAGGAGAAAGACTAACTGAGTTCTGTAACAAATTCCAGCTAGTAACAGCGAATACGTTGTCCACGAATCACAAGAGGAGGGGATATGTTTGGGAAAGGCGAGACTAGTCAGGAAGAACCATTGTGTAAAGAAGTGGGATACAGAAGTGCTAAGGGATGAAGAGATACGCTTGATGTTCTCTGAGATTATAGATACTATGATCATCAATAGCTCAGTAGGCAGTTTAGTTGAAGAGGAATGGATACCTCTGAAAAGGGCAATAGCAACAGTTGCATAGGTAACTTCAAAGAAACCACGGGAATAGAATAAATAATTCAGTTGACCCAGAAAAGAAGCAATTAAAATTATATTTAGTGAAATTTACGAACATCAAAGCCATCTAGGAAAGATATAAACAGGAAGTGTAGGAAAGCTATGGCGAAAAAATTCCATGAATAATGTGAAGCAATCGACAAAGAAATAATTGTCGCTAGTATAATCAAAATAACCCTTGGTGAAATTAAAATCAAGGGTAGTAACATAAAGAGTGCAATGGTAATTCCACTTTTAAAAGCACAGGACCGAGCTGATAGGTGGAAAGAGTACAATAAAGACCTCCTTGAGTCGATGTGCCCGCATCTCATGGTCGTGCGGTAGCGTTCTCGCTTCCCACGCCCGGGTTCCCGGGTTCGATTCCCGGCCGGGTCAGGGATTTTCTCTGCCTCGTGATGGCTGGGTGTTGTGTGCTGTCCTTAGGTTAGTTAGGTTTAAGTAGTTCTAAGTTCTAGGGGACTGATGACCATAGATGTTAAGTCCCATAGTGCTCAGAGCCATTTGAACCATTTGAGTCGATGTAGAGGAGATAGAAGATCTAATACTAGAAGAGCCTTGGAAGACTTAAGAACAAATAAGATAGAAGGGATAGATATCATACCACATTTCTGAAACCATAGGGGAATGTGACAGCAAAACTACTATCCGTGTTAGTGTGTAGAATGTATGAGACTGGCGATATACCATCATACTTTCGGAAAAACATAATCCATTCAATTCTCAAAATTGCCAGAACTGATAAATACGAGAATTATCGCACAGTCAGATTAACAGCTAATGCATCCAAGTTGGTGACAAGGGTAATACACAGAAGAACGGAAAAGAACAATGACGATCTGTCAAATGGCAATCAGTTTGGTTTAGGGAATACAAAGGCACTAGAGATACGTTTCTGGGGTTGCATTTGATAGTGGAAGCGGACTGAAAAAAAAAAAACAGGAGACTTCATTAGATTTTTCGAAACAAACAAACCATTCGACATTGTAACTGGTGCAAAGCGTTCAAAATTCTGAGGAAAATAGAGGTAAACTATAGGAAAAGACGGGTAATATACAATATATACGAGAAGCAAGAAGCAACGTTCCATCTATACATCGAACAAGTAATGGCGGAAGTAAATGAAATTTCAGGAGTGGGATTAAAATTCAAAGTGAAACGATATCAATGCTAAGATTCGCTGACTACATTGCTATTCTCAGTGAAAGTGAACTAGAATTACAAGACCTTTTGAATAGAATGAACAGTCGAATGAGTGCAGAATAACGATTGAGAGTGAACTGAAAGAAGGCGAAAGCAATGACAAGTAGCAGAAATGAGAATAGCGGGAAACTTAACATCATTATTTGGGATCACGAAGTGGATAAAGCTAAGGAGTCTGCTACCCATGCAGCAAAATAACCCGTGACAGATGGAGCAAGGATTACATCAGAAGCCGAATAGCACCAGCGAAAAGTGCAGTCCAGGCCAAGAGAATTCAATTTTTATCAAACATAGGCTTTCATTTGAGGAAGAAATTTCTGAGAATCTACTTTTGGAGCACGGCATCGTATGGTTATGAAACATGGATTACGGGAAAACCGGAACAGAAGAGAATCGAAGCATTTGAGATGTGGTGCAACAGGTGAATTTTGAAAATTCTGTGGACTAATAAGGAATGAGGAGGATCTGCGCAGAATCGGAGTGGAAATGAATATGTGGAAATCGCTGGCGAGGAGAAGGGACAGGATGACAGGACATCTGTTAGGAAATCAGGGAATGACTTGCATGATACTAGACGGAGCTTTAGAGGGTAAAAACTGTAGAGGAAGACACAGATGGGATTCATACAACAAATTATTGAGGACGTAGGTTGCAAGTGCTGTTCTGAGAATAAAAGGTTGACACAGGCGAGAAATTCGTGCCTGGTCCCATCAAAGCAGTCACAATATTGATGATGGAAAAAAAAGTTGAGTGATATTCCTTTTTTCCCATTTCTATGACTGCTATCTGTAATGTCTAGTATAAAATTCTAAATATGACTTGAACTCGTAATTGCTATTAACATTTTGTATTTGTATGTGACTGTGATGCTATGTATGCATGTTTATGCTCTGTATTAACCCTTAACTGCCCGAATTTTTCAAAATTGGATATTTAAATTTATTTTAAATTTTTTGACTTCTTGTGCATCTAAGTAGTGCATATAAGCTATTATTTGGCTCTTCTCTGTCTTAGTTTGTCTGTAACATAACGTGTCCATATGGACACGCTAGGCACTCAGATGCATATTTGAAGGATTTTCTGTGATATTGAAATACATTTGAAGATATGTTTTATTAATCTGATTTTTAATGTAAGTAAGGCAAAATTTGAACAAAATAATTCTTACAAACCAGTTTATAACACCATACTCAAAATAATTCAGAATCATTTATTTTACTGACTTTCATGGTACACTTCAAAGCGTTCTAGACACAGTCCTACATCACATTTCCCACATTTTGGGCGAACATCTGATGATTTCTGTTTACAGTACAAACCTACAAATCGTCTCTTCTTCTCAGTTTTCTTGATATAGTGCTTTATAACATTATATCTGATATCACTTGGAACACGCGATTTGTATCCACACATAGGACTGATAGACGGCCTGCCTGCTCCTTTTACGGGATTCATATATCTTTTTAGGTAAACTTGTACAATTTCTGAATTCAGGTTTAGTCTTAGTAGCTCCCGCTTCTTTCTTCAGCTGCCACCATTATGTACAGCCAAGAAAGTAAAGCCCAGTACCACTTCTTGTTTTGAATGTTTATTCTGCACATGGCAATGTTTTCATCCATCCTATCCACTCCTCCCATGTGTTTATTATAGGCTGTGATAATTTGAGGACGTTGTACTTGAACTGTCTTCTTCTCCTTTGCGGAATATCTTTTTAATATTGATACAGGTTCAACTCCTTCAGAGGTAGAAGCTACAGTAACCACTGAATCGTCCATCCATTTTGTGATTATAACACCATCATCCTTGCAAAGTGAGGATTCAAAATACCTTTCCTTTTTAACTAGCCCTTTCTGTGAGGAAGTTGGGCACGATTTGGGAACTCTGTTTTCTCTGATAGTGCCTGTTGCTCCACAGCCCTTTTCTCTCAGTTATGACAGAACAGAAAAACCTATAAGTAGGTTGTCACAGAAAAAGTGGAATGGCAGTAGCTTTACAGCCAGTGTCAAATCATCTATCATCTAAACGAGTGGGGCAGTAGCCTTACCAAACTGTGCTTCATATACTGTATTTGGATTGGGTGATTTTCCTTGATAAAAGGAAAAATTTACCATATATCGAGAACTAGTGCATAAACACCATGCTTTATATCCAAATCGTATCGGTTTCCCCCTGTTAAATTGCTTGCAAGAGTGTCTCGCAAAATATTTTATCATTGATTCATCGTAAGACAGATGCTGCTGAGGAACAAGCAGCTTATTACATTTGTCTCTTACTATTCTAATAAAGGATCTAATTTTCCACATCTTGTCCTTTTCATCAAATTTGTTATTGTCGTTACAGTGCAGAAATCTAAGAATTTGTTCAAAACGACTTCTCCTCATGGCATCGCATACAAAATAGTTTCGTGTGTCTAAATTGGAATCCCAGAGTAACCTCTTATTAGGGAGAGAGTTATAACTACTTAGAATGAGGACCCCCAGAGAACACCTAATTTCTTCACAAGTTATATTAGGATTTGGAAAGTTCTTGAAAAGTGCGTAGTCGTTTGACTCATCATCCAGGAATTGTATCAGATCGAAATAATTCGAAAATTTCCACTGCAGACTTATCAACATACGTATCAAAGCATGGATCAGGAAAAGACTTCAAATTTGAAATTAGTGCATCATGAACCCAGGTTTTTTGCATATTTATGTTCCTGTAATCTACACTCCTGGAAATTGAAATAAGAACACCGTGAATTCATTGTCCCAGGAAGGGGAAACTTTATTGACACATTCCTGGGGTCAGATACATCACATGATCACACTGACAGAACCACAGGCACGTAGACACAGGCAACAGAGCATGCACAATGTCGGCACTAGTACAGTGCATATCCACCTTTCGCAGCAATGCAGGCTGCTATTCTCCCATGGAGACGGTCGTAGAGATGCTGGATGTAGTCCTGTGGAACGGCTTGCCATGCCATTTCCACCTGGCGCCTCAGTTGGACCAGCGTTCGTGCTGGACGTGCAGACCGCGTGAGACGACGCTTCATCCAGTCCCAAACAAGCTCAATGGGGGACAGATCCGGAGATCTTGCTGGCCAGGGTAGTTGACTTGCACCTTCTAGAGCACGTTGGGTGGCACGGGATACATGCGGACGTGCATTGTCCTGTTGGAACAGCAAGTTCCCTTGCCGGTCTAGGAATGGTAGAACGATGGGTTCGATGACGGTTTGGATGTACCGTGCACTATTCAGTGTCCCCTCGACGATCACCAGTGGTGTACGGCCAGTGTAGGAGATCGCTCCCCACACCATGATGCCGGGTGTTGGCCCTGTGTGCCTCGGTCGTATGCAGTCCTGATTGTGGCGCTCACCTGCACGGCGCCAAACACGCATACGACCATCATTGGCACCAAGGCAGAAGCGACTCTCATCGCTGAAGACGACACGTCTCCATTCGTCCCTCCATTCACGCCTGTCGCGACACCACTGGAGGCGGGCTGCACGATGTTGGCGCGTGAGCGGAAGACGGCCTAACGGTGTGCGGGACCGTAGCCCAGCTTCATGGAGACGGTTGCGAATGGTCCTCGCCGATACCCCAGGAGCAACAGTGTCCCTAATTTGCTGGGAAGTGGCGGTGCGGTCCCCTACGGCACTGCGTAGGATCCTACGGTCTTGGCGTGCATCCGTGCGTCGCTGCGGTCCGGTCCCAGGTCGACGGGCACGTGCACCTTCCGCCGACCACTGGCGACAACATCGATATACTGTGGAGACCTCACGCCCCACGTGTTGAGCAATTCGGCGGTACGTCCACCCGGCCTCCCGCATGCCCACTATACGCCCTCGCTCAAAGTCCGTCAACTGCACATACGGTTCACGTCCACGCTGTCGCGGCATGCTACCAGTGTTAAAGACTGCGATGGAGCTCCGTATGCCACGGCAAACTGGCTGACACTGACGGCGGCGGTGCACAAATGCTGCGCAGCTAGCGCCATTCGACGGCCAACACCGCGGTTCCTGGTGTGTCCGCTGTGCCGTGCGTGTGATCATTGCTTGTACAGCCCTCTCGCAGTGTCCGGAGCAAGTATGGTGGGTCTGACACACCGGTGTCAATGTGTTCTTCTTTCCATTTCCAGGAGTGTATATTTCTGAAATCTGTTTCTGTGTGTGTTTCTGTTAATCTTATTTCAGCTTCAGCCTGGAGCTGTCTAGGATTGAGATTATCTGCTATTCCTCCTTCATCCTCATCACCCTAATCCTCATCCGTGAGGACTGCTGGATCAGGGGGCGTGATGTAAATTCCATCAGCCTGAGGAGCATTTGAATCCTCAAACAGGATGTCTAAAACATCCTGCAGAGTCAAACCAGGCTCTAAAGTTTCTGCCAGACCTCTGTTATGATATGAAAGGAGAAAAAGAAACGTAATCATTTTTGACCCTGCGACTGCCCAGCGTGTCCATATGGACACAGCTGAAATAATCACTTCACAAACAGAAAGCGAATCGATGGATAACAACTTTTCTCAAATGGTAATCTCTATAAACATATTTAGATATACTGCAAACAGTTTCTCATGCCAGATTGAAGAGGTTCTTTACGAAACATAACTTACTTTACATCAACATGCTCCATTGCGAACGTCAAAGCATTCCCTGAAATACAGGCTGTCACAATCACAGTGTAAATGGTAACAATGAGGTGTTAACACAATTTAAGTAAAATTCAAACCCCCCCTGACCGCCAACGCTAAAAATAATTGTAAGCCAACAATGAAGTAAAAACAAAACTAGTCAACAATTGTGTCCATATGGACACACTGGGAAGTTATGGAAAACACATAACTATCTGATATGCTATTTAGAATTCACGTATTTAAGTGACGGAAATTCAGTTCTTTATAGATTAACAAACACTTGCCCAAACACACTACCACTTCATTTATCAGTATTTACAATTTTCCGATTTTTCTTCATGACTTGTATACCAACTTGTTTTAGTGTGGATCATCATGAACTGAAAATTCGTCTGAAGTTCTACCCCATTTCACGATTACCGTATGGTCCAGTTGGACCATAGCTATATGTTCAATTTCCTCTTTGGTACACCTGTAAGACGTAAATGCCTTTGTTTGCCAAAGAAAGACAGATTTGTTAGTTAGTTACTTATTTGGATGTACCAAAGATCTTTTGAACGATTCTTTTACCGAAATGGTGTGGAACGACTCAGTTTATAGGACACATATACACGGTTACTGTTAACAAAAATAAACACATTATGATTTCATTCCAGCTCATGTAACTAAACACGTGTTGTTTTTGCAGGCTACCAGTTTCTAAGCAGAAATTCGTCAGTCGAATACAAGGAACTGTTCAGGATAAATGATCTTAAGTTGTATTTAAAACTCGCATTCCTACCTGTCAGACTTTTTATGCAATCGGGAAAATGAGCAAACGTTTTTACTGCCGCATAATAAACTCCTCTCTAAGCCACCATCAGCTTTAACAATGGATTATAAAGGAAATTTTTCACTGTAGTAATGTAGGCATGTGCGTACTGTTCTTCTCGAATTGTTATGAATGATTTACAAAGAATATCATTAGTGGAAATATGTATTGTGGTGATACAGCCTAGCTCCCTCAAGAGGGCATCATGTCTGTGGGTGAACACCACACATTCTTATGCTCGCTTTTGTGTAATCAATACATTCTTCCTAAGTGATGTTTTATGCCCGAAAATTATTATGTATAGGATTATTGAGTGAAAATATGCAAAATATGTCAGGAGGTTGGTACGTTTGTTTCCAAAACTAGCAGTTATACGAAGAGGAAAAGTAGCTGAACTTAGTTGTTTGAGAAACTGAGTACTATACTTCTGCCAGGCGAAGTTTTCATCTGTATCTACATACAAAAATCTGGGGCATTCTACATCTACATCTACATCTACATCTACAAGATTACTCTGCAATTCACATTTAAGTGCTTGGCAGGGGGTTCATCGAACCACAATCATACTATCTCTCTACCATTCCACTCCCGAACAGCGCGCGGGAAAAACGAACACCTAAAACTTTCTGTTCGAGCTCTGATTTCTCTTATTTTATTTTGATGATCATTCCTACCTACTTAGGTTGGGCTCAACAAAATATTTTCGCATTTGGAAGAGAAAGTTGGTGACTGAAATTACGTAAATAGATCTCGCCGCGACGAAAAACGTCTTTGCTTTAATGACTTCCATCCCAAATCGCGTATCATATTTGCCACACTCTCTCCCCTATTACGTGATAATACAAAACGAGTTGCCCTTTTTTGCACCCTTTCGATGTCCTCCGTCAATCCCACCTGGTAAGGATCCCACACCGCGCAGCAATATTCTAACAGAGGACGAACGAGTGTAGTGTAAGCTGTCTCTTTAGTGGACTTGTTGCATCTTCTAAGTGTCCTGCCAATGAAACGCAACCTTTGGTTCGCCTTCCCCACAATATTATCTGTGTGGTCTTCCAACTGAAGTTGTTCGTAATTTTAACATCCAGGTACTTAGTTGAATTGACAGCCTTGAGAATTGTACTATTTATCCAGTAATCGAATTCCGATACTGGTCTTCGGATGACATTACTAGACGATAAATTACAGCATCATCTGTATAACAACCTAAGAGAACTGCTCAGATTGTCACCCAGGTCATTTATATAGATCATGAACAGCAGAGGTCCCAGGACGCTTCCCTGGGGAACACCTGATATCACTTCACTTTTACTCGATGATTTGCCATCTATTACTAAGAACTGAGACCTTCCTGACAGGAAGTCACGAATCCAGTCGCAGAACTGAGACGATACCCCATAGACCCGCAGCTTGATTAGAAGTCGCTTGTGAGGAACGCTGTCAAAATATTTCCGGAAATCTAGAAATACGGAATCAACTTGAGATCCCCTGTCGATAGCGGCCATTACTTCGTGCGAATAAAGAGCTAGCTGCGTTGCACAAGAACGATGTTTTCTGAAACCATACTGATTACGTATCAATAGATCGTTCCCTTCGAGGTGATTCATAATGTTTGAATACAGGATATGCTCCAAAACCCTACTGCAAACCGACGTCAATGATATAGGTCTGTAGTTAGATGGATTACTCCTACTACCCTTCTTAAACACTGGTGTGACCTGCGCAATTTTCCAATCTGTAGGTACAGATCTATCGGTGAGCGAGCGGTTGTATATGATTGCTAAGTAGGGAGCTACTGTATCAGCGTAATCTGAAAGGAGCCAAATCAGTATACAATCTGGACCTGAAGACTTGCCCGTATCAAGCGATTTGAGTTGTTTCGCAACCCCTAAGGTATTTACTTCTAAGAAACTCATGCTAGCAGCTGTTCGTGTTTCAAATTCTGGAATATTCCTTTCGTCCTCCCTGGTGAAGGAATTTCGGAAAACTGTGTTCAATAACTCCACTTTAGCGGCACAGTCGTCGGTAACAGTACCCTCGGCACTGCGCAGCGAAGGTATTGACTGCGTCTTGCCGCTTGTGTACTTTACATACGACCAGAATTTCTTCGGATTTTCTACCAAATTTCGAGACAATGTTTCGTTGTGGAACCTATTAAAGGCATCTCGCATTGATGTCCGTGCCAAATTTCGCACGTCTGTAAATTTTAGCCAATCTTCGGGATTTCGCGGTCTTCTGAACTTCGCATGCTTTTTCCGTTGCCTCTGCAACAGCGTTCGGACCGGTTTTGTGTACCACGGGGGATCAATTCCATCTCTTACCAATTTATGAGGTATGAATCTCTCAATTGCTGTTGCTACTACATCTTTGAATTTAAGCCACATCTCGTCTACATTTGCATAGTCAGTTCGGAAGGAATGGAGATTGTCTCTTAAGAAGGCTTCTCGTGACACTTTATCAGCTTTTTTAAATAAAATTATTTTGTGTTTGTTTCTGGTGGATTTGGAAGAAACGGTATTGATCCTAGATACAACGACCTTGTGATCACTAATCCCTGTATCACTAGCCCTATTTGCTTTTGTATTTATAACCCTGTATTCACCAGACCAGAAGTGTATTTCCTCCTGTCACCGAACTTCACTAATTCCCACTATATCTAACTTTAATCTATCCATTTCCCTTTTTAAATTTTCTAACCTAGCTGCAGGATTAAGGGATCAGACATTCCACGCTCCGATCCACAGAACGCCAGTTTTGTTTCTCCTGATAACGACGTCCTCCTGAGTAGTCCCCGTCCATAAATACGAATGGGGGGATTATTTTACCTCCGGAATATTTTACCCAAGAGGAAGCCATCATCATTTAACCATACAGTAAAGTGCATGCCCTCGGGAAAAATTACGGCTGTAGTTTCCCCTTGCTTTTAGCCGTTCGCAGAACCAGCAGAGAAAGGCCGTTTTGGTTAGTATTACAAGGCCAGATCAGTCAATTATCCAGACTATTGCCCCTGCCACTACTGAAAAGGCTGTTGCCCCTCTTCAGGAGCCACACGTTTGTCTGGCCTCTCAACAGATACCCCTCCGTTGTGGTTGCACCTACGGTACAGCTACCTGTATCGCTGAGGCACGCAAGACTCCCCACTAACGGCAAGGTCCATGTTTCATGGAGGGAAGTAAATAATAATGATAATAGTAAATAATAATAATAAGTAAATGATAATGATAGTAAATCATCTACACTTTAACACAACACTTCAAATGTTTATTCCTTCATTATCTTTTCTGGAAGAACTTATTCCCAAGACCGTGCAATGTGTACTAACCACACATTATACTTTGTCTGAGGTCAGAATTATACAGACATGCTGATTCAGTTTTTGGGAAAGTAAATTGGAAGTTTACCACACAAAATGGAAACTGAACATCATCTCTACAGTCCTGACATCAGCTAATAGTGTGTGTAGTATTGCATAATTAAACAGTGTGTGTATAAAATGTATGATGCGTAGAGTGACTGGGAGTGAGAAATAAATGAACAGTGCACTACTAGTTTCTTACATTGTAAAGCAACGTTTTCGCAACGCAGTGTTGTACACTAGGGATAAAGAAAATGAGATAGCAGTGTTTTAAACAGAGTGGCCTTGTATTCAGGTGGTGGCTCCAATGTTCATCTGGCCATCCTGATTTAGATTTTATTGAAGGCAGATACCAGGATGAATCCTACTAGAAGGTTGCAGCCGAATATCTGTCCCATCCTAGTCAAACTAGGCCTTTAAGCATATAAAAGCAATTATATCCGAATTGAATTACGTTATTTTTATCATTCTTATGTTGTAATATCATTTCCAATATCCTTGCTAAAGAGTTCTGTTATTCTATGGATGAATAAAACTACTGCTACAACCACTGATAATAATAATAATTATTATTATTATTATCATTATTATTATTATTAAAATTGTGTACCACAAAGTAGATGAAGTAAAGGAATTCTGCTACCTTGGAAGCAAAATAACACATTACAAAGCAAAGAGAAGATAAAAAACTGATTATCGCAAACCAAGAATACATTCCTGGCCAGAAGCAGCCAACCACTATGGAAAGTGGGTTTTAGCTTGTGGAAGATATTTGTAAGATCGTAGTCTGGAGCACAGCACTGTATGGAGGCGAATCATAGATTAATGGAAAAAAAAGAAAATGTAAACCAGAAATGAAGAAATCAAAGCGTTTGAAATGCTGTTCTGTATGAAGATGTTGAAAATCAGGAGGACTGGTAAGATAAGATATGAGGTGGTTCCCCCAGAATCCCAGAAGAAAGAAATACGTGTAAAAAGTGACAAGAAGGAGGAAGAGAATGGCAGGACTTGTGTTAAAATATCAGAGAATACCTTCCATTGTACTAAGGCGACTCTTCAGGTTTTGAAGAAACTCCTTTCTAATTGCTTTAGGGCGAGTGTCGAGCAAGTTCGTTTGAAAATGACAGGGCCACTATCCATTGGCATCCTTAACGAATCTGAGTTCGTGTCGCGGTAAGAAACTCGCCGATAATGATAAGTTTAATATGACGGTCAAAGAGTGTATCTAAGAGGGCTCGGAAATTTTCGAAATAATAGAAAAACTCTAAAGCAGTGATTGGCTAGCGAGTATGGATTGAGATGCAACATTGCTGTATTCATACAGAAACCTGCTCTACTTGAATGAGCCAACAGTCATAGTGAAGAGGGTACATGTTTTCACCCTTTTCGAAATTTAAGATTTCATACATTGCTAGTGTCATAAATTTTTGTTGCTGCTGCAATTTATTTGCGGTAGTACCAATACTTGGAAACTGGATACAGTAGTGCGGTTCTGTTTTGTTTCGTCTCAGATGTGCAACTGCTTTCTGTGTGCGTTACCACACGCGGAATATCTGTCCGTACGATATGTATGTGCAGGTGACTGTTTCTCAAATGTGGTAAGGGTCAGAACAAGTCCCCTTGCTTCGGAGCATAGCAATACCAAACTGAATAATTTAATGCCGTAGATGTCCTCCATAGAATGCTGCAAATCCAGAGTCTTCACACACCCCTTCCCGAAAGAAAAAGACTTCAACGGATGCCTGGACCGTGGTTTTTAGATTTCCGTGTTTCAATCTGTAAAGGTTGAACTCCTGTAGAGTCACCTTCGTGCCCGTCCATCTGTCTGTCGGACTGTTTAAAATATTTTTTCTCAGGAACTGGAGGACGCATCAAGTAGCCTATTAAGGTCTACAGTCCCATGGCGACAGTAAAATTGAAGCTTCTAAGTCAGTGCCATCAATAGATACCACTAATTACGTCACATATTTTTACACTCGCGAACTCACTCATCAAAAGCTATGAGGTACTTCCCATTGACCTTGAATCATGAAATTTTCCAAGAAGACACATTTCGAACTACAAACAAAAGAAAAATCTGAAAATCATTAATTTGTAATTATATCATGCGAAAAAAATCTTTATTTGTTTTCAGACTATCTGTTCGTCTGTTAAGCCCTTTTTTTCTGTGGCAGCCGTATGAAGTTGAAATTTATGTCACATACTAAGGTCTGTACCTATTTAACGGCGTAATGAATGTAAGCTTCCAAGTCAATGCAATTGGAAGACACGACCATTTATGACACATATTTTGATATTCGCAAACGCACTCATTAAAGTCTACAGGACACTTCCCCTTAACATTAAATCACGAAATTTGGCATGAAAAATGTTTCATAGTACAGTACAGGGAGGAATCAGAAAATTATTAATTTGTAGTTATACACATAAAAAGATTTTTTCTTTCCTCATTCGTTATTCGACTTCAAACAGGAATCCCTGGGTTATCTTGCCAGCATCAAAGTCAGGGAAAAATGGTGGAATCGTCGATTCTTTGAACGGAAAAACTGTCTGTATACATAATTGTGTTTGTACGGGACCCTCAATGCGCTAGTCCCACTAGCACCTGGTCAGATTTCTTCGTCACTCTTCAGAAGTCGTCCTGGTGAGAGTATGCTGGTTCCTCTGGAACATGATGCTGTCGTTGGCAGGTTAGTTATTATCAAAACTTTTCGCAAGGCTTGCATTTCCAATCAAATTAAATTCACATATTACATACTACGTTGCAGACATGCGTAACAAATCATGTGAACTTGGTATGTTAGTTGTTGCTAAGATTAATATTTCATGTGTCAATATGACTGTTCAGTGCCAGTATCTTCGTGGATTGTTAATATGCGGCGGCGTGCAACATGAATGGATTTGTTCTGAGGCAGTCGATATTTTGTGTGCATCATTGAATGGTGGTTTACCTACGTGTCCTCTCGCGGTCCAATTTTCCACTTATCGTACAATTTTCCACTTATTATTCTTTCATCTAAGGAGACCTTCACTCGTTACATTCAAGTGTGGTCCTCTTAGATTCTTGTTTCCACATTATATATCCGTTAGTTTGAACCCAACAACTGTGTGACAATATCCACACATGTTTTTGAAACTGAATTTTACAGTCAAAGATATTTTGTATCAGAGAGTACGCTGAGTGTAATGAGTGCCTGTATGTAGGCTTATGACTTTCAGTAAACCGATTTTATGGTAATTACTGTGTTTTACTTCGTGGAATGGCTCTGTCGTTCCATTTTGCATCCATAGACCCCCTCTTTAATTACGTGGTGCTAATCACACTGAGCAAAACGAATCCCTCTATGCATGATAATACTTCTCTCGTTCAGATTTTATTGAAATAATCGGATTTTGCTAGGTGTGAGAGAACTGCTCCCTTTGTGTAACTGTCACTCAGGATTCATTAACCACTATTCCATTTATTAACCTCCAAAGCATCAAATCCCTCAGTTCTTGCTGATCGTATAATTAATCACATAAATAGGTCGTAGTGTAATTGACCTCGCTGAACTTCTGTTTGTTCGTGACGTAATGGAATCTTTTCGAAGTGGAGAGGAAATTCTACACAATAAATGATCAATTACTGGAACTGACTCCTTGTTGATTCACCTTCTTCACACTCTCCAATCATGTTAATAATGGTCTATGTGTTAAATGACTATTAAGTTACACTCCAGCGGGAGGAAGTGACCCTCACGCGTCTTCGGATTGGGCGCTGTCCTCTCACACATAGATTTCTATTACGGCAGGAGGATCCCCCGTTTTGTGATGCTTGTGGTGTGCACATCTCTGTCCGCCACATTTTAACAGACTGCATTTTATACAGTGATACAAGGGCAGAAGCACAAGTTGACGGGGATCTGCCCTGTGTTTTAGCTAATGATGAGACGTGTGCGTCTAGGGTTTTAAAATTTTGTAATGTGTCCGGACTCTGGCCTAAACTTTTAGGCTGGAAGTTTTAGTGTATTTCAGAGTGGCTGGCTCCTCCCTTTTTTCCTTGTGGTCAGCCGGCCACTTCCATCTGCTTCGTTGTTTTAGCTCCCTCTGCCACTTTCTTCTTGTGTTGTCCATGTTTTACTGCTGACGGCATGCATCGTCCCACGTTTCGGTGTGCGTAGGCACATATTTTTCCAACATTGTTACCTGTGTTTCACGTTCTGTTTTACCTTACTGTTCTGAGTATTTTCTTGACACCCGTCTCAATGTGTTACTGAGCGGGCGCTGAAGACCTTGCCGTCGTGCACCCATACAACCCTCTCCATCCATCCATCCATCCATCTTACAGTAAGAAACAAGAGTAACCGAGTCCGAGTGATACATCGTCCTTGGTATGAGAGATGTATTCACAGAGTAATGGTCGCCACTGTATGGTCAAACAGAATCCCAAGCTTTCTACCTGTCGCGTCTTGATCACTAAATTAACTAAGATTTAATGTTGGTTCGGTAAGGCTATTGCATATAACTGTACGATGAGCGAAGTAATTGTCTGAGAGTAACACAAGTAAAACATTTTATCGCGAATGCCTGAGTGACTTCGATAATCAAAAAAGCCCATTCAATGTGGTGAGAGAGGTACGTCAATCAAGCAGGGTAGTTTAATGTTACAGAGGGTCATTTTTAAGCAAGTTCGGCCAAATAAGAAACATTTCTCCTGCATAGCTATTAAATGTATCGGCTTCGAAAAGTAACGGATGTATTGTAGCGGCATTTTTCGTTAGTCATGGCCTAGCAGCGACTATATGAAGAACATGTATAACAAACTCAAACACGTTGTTTGGGACAAAATACGGGGACTCATTCTTAGCTGCATACGGGGCTTTCGTATCCGGCCGAATAATATTGCACGCCCGCCGGAGCCACATTTCAGCAGCTAGGGGCTGCAATACCGTGGGCGCAAGCTGTCGTCACGACATCAGACGCGCTGCATTATGTCGCCAGTGGCTGGCCGTGTTGCACAGTAGTGCAGCACAACGTAGCGGTTCCACAGTTGAGCGTGTGTCAGCGGCCTCCCTTCTGCGACATAAAATCTGCCCGAAATACATTGTTCGGCCGGAAAAATCTCTAGGCGTCCCAAATTCGAGCGGCGTCGTCTCTTTTCCAGAACTCGGTCCAATGTAGGCGCCCTGTCTTCTAGGCGAAATCGCTGGTCTACAAGACGATAGTCTGCCCTAACGATTCCGGACAGTGAACAAGATGTTCCAGAACTATGCTGTTGCGGCCGCCATCGCCTGACAGACCAGAGAGTTTCCGGGGGTCCTGGTATTAAATGGAAGCTTCTGCACCTTTTCCGCCATCCGTCACGACTCTTTGGCATGTAGCGAAAGACCTGCGTTGCGGCGCCAGAGCGGATACACTAAGTGGTAAGCGAGGACGACGACGTCAACAGGACTTTCCAGCATAATCAGAATTCTATCACGAGGACGTCACATACTGTCTATCAGACACGGACCGCACCGCACTAACTACCATTCAGTTGTATGGGGTCACTGGCCAGTTAACAAAGTACAAATTTCATCATTTAATTGATGAACAACTGACCAGTTACTTACTTTTTTATGCTTAGCACAATGCTACTCTAGAATTTATTCTCATTTTCAAGTGTATTCGTTTGCATGAAAATTTTTGGTGATGTTCGCATGTGTGATTTTCTGCCTCTCTTGCACTGCAACTGCAAAATCAGACAACATGAGTCTTGGAGTGTTTTTATGTGCAAACATTATAAATGGTATTTTTGTTTGTCTACTTTCAGGTACTGTGCCTCTCCCATACACAGAATGTCACACAGACGTAAATCATCAGTTATACCGTTTATTTTTTGGCAGGACACTTAGAAAATGTAACAGACATACTAAGGAGACTTCCTACACTACGCTTGTCCGTCCTCTTTTAGAATACTGCTGAGCGGTGTGGGATCCTTACCAGATAGGACTGACGGAGTACACCGAAAAAGTTCAAAGAAAGGCAGCACGTTTTGTATTATCGAGAAATATGGGAGAGAGTGTCACAGAAATGAAAAGAATTCGGGCTGGAAATCATTAAAAGAAAGGCGTTTTTCGTTGCGACGGAATATTCTCATGAAATTCCAATAACCAACTTTCTCCTCCGAATGCGAAAATGTTTTGTTGACACCGACCTACATACGGAGGAACGATCACCACGATAAAATAAGGGAAATCAGAGCTCGTACGGAAAGATATAGGTGATCATTCTTTCCGCGCGCTGTACGAGATTGGAATGATAGAGAGTTGTGAAGGTGGTTCGATGAACCCTTTGCTAGGCACTTGAATGTTATTTGCGGAGTATCCATGCAGATGTAATCAAAACATGATACAAAGACATTACAACACTATGCTTTCACATAGAATTTGTACACAGTCAAAGGTAATACAGTGCTTCTGGATTACATTAAGTATAAAAAGTTGCCAATTATAAAATATATTTTTAAGACTATTGGCATCTCGAGTATCGATTATATATTTCTAATCAGGATATGTAAATATTTTTGAAAATTATTAGAGTTATCACTTCAAGGAGAAACGTTTAGAGAAGTTAACTGATTCACTGTCTAGTTTGTAATTAAGAATTTTTTCTCCTTGCTTTTTGTGGTGTACAAAAATTTCGTACTCCTCCATTAAATCCAACGTATCTGATTTTTAAAGAGGTGGAAATATCTTAAAATCTTCTTATATGTTTTCGAATGAGTATCCAGTGTATTTTATGTATTTTGCTTCTGCTGGTTTTATGTCTGTACGCCTCTCTGTACTACCTCTTTGTGGAACCATAATGCGGTAATTTCTTTGTAGCATGTTTTGATTACTAAAACGAACAGTGTAAATCATTATTTGCGTTTGTGAGACATCTGCAAGTAGAAATACAAAAATACCGTTTTCACATTTACATATAAAAACACACCAATATTCATTTTCTCAGATTTTCCAATTGAGGTATAACCTCAAAAAGGCATCTACACTGCAAGAGAGGCAGAAAATCAGACGTGCGAACGGCACCAACAATAGTCATGTAAACAAATTCACTATAAAGTGACAATAAATTCTCAAAACGCGTCGTGCTAAGCATCAAAAATGTTTCGTTATTTTAAGTCATGAATGACACAATAGTTGACTTTCCAAAAACATAGAATATGACGAACGAAATAAAGTAGAAACTGCTATTCATTCGTAACTCTTGTGTCGACGACACTGGAGAACAATCGATGATCTTTCAAGCAAATAAAGAAGGAAAATGTGTACAACGCTAGTATATCTCACAGTCGAACAAGTAGCTTCTGTTTCCGGTCTACAAAAATCAGTCCCGCACACGCAGAACGAGTCGGAAGGATCTACGCCACGTAAATGTGAAATGCGGATGAGATCTGAACCATTCATTGAATGTTTAATAAATACTAGCTGCAACTATTGTGAGCTGAGGTAGATTCTTACGCTAACAGAAACTACAACTAGTATAAACCGGTGTCCAAATTAACGCAACAAACCGCTATTTCTCCGTCCTGTGTCTGAGTATCGATATAATCGTACAAACTGTCGAGAGATGTCCGTACGATTATGTTCCGCACGGAAGGTGCCATTCCGGTCAACGGACAACCAAGCCAGCGATGACGTCAGGGCACTCATCAAACAGGTTAATATTTGTCTGGTAGTCCGACATCCACAAACACTGTGTGCACAGTCACAGACGGTGCACTGTGGCACAGAGAAGACGCCTACCAGACTCTGCGGTGGAGAGCCATAGGAAGAACGGAAGCAGGGCAATGGCAAACTGATGTGGCCCGATGGCTTAAAGTGAATCGTTCTGTTGTTTCTCGGATGTGGCGACAGTTGATAGACATCGAAACCGTATTCCAAATGGCAGGACAGGGCCGACCAAGTGTGACATCAGAAACAGAAGACCGTTATTTGGCTGTAAAGGCACGATGGAACAGCCTTAGTACTGCAAGGCAACTGACATCTGACCTCCTAGCAGCCACTTGACGTGTTGTACCGAAGCAGACGGTGTACAGGAGGCTTCGGAAGGGTCGCCTTTTAGTGTCGGAGACTTGTATATGTACGTATGGCGTGCTTGCTCAGAAGGGAACGTCTAAAGTGGAGTCGTCAACATGCCACCTGGACGCTCAAAGACTGGGTCAACATGCCACCTGGACGCTCAAAGACTGGGTCAATGTTCTTCTCACAGGTGAGTCCCGAATTGGTCTGAAGAGTGGGTCTCGACAGATTCGCATCTGGAGGGAACGTGGAACACGTTTACGGGACCCAAACATTGTGGGGAAAAATATGGTAATTAGTGGTAAGTTCCTCTGGGATGCTGAGGCCAACTGTCCCTAGACTTACACACTACTTAATCTAACTTTAACTTACGCTAAGGACAACACACACACATCCATGCCCGGGGGAGGACTCGAACCTCCTACGGGAGGAGCCACGTTAACCGTGTCAAGGTGCCCCAGACCATGCAGCTATTCCGCCCCGCCTTAACGGTTGAAACTCAGTGAGTAATTATTTTTTTTTATTAAGGACTGACCAACAGAATTTTCCTCGACAAAGACAACTCAAACTTAACCTATTCATTTATTACCCACAATGAACAAGCCCAATGCAATCTGACTGCTGTACATTGACAACATGACTTCCAATAAGTAACACTAAAGGATAGCCCTGAATTGCAAGAAATCCTAACAATAATACAAATAAAAAATGAATTAAAGAAATATGAAACTACCTCCAACTCTGTTAATTGCCTAAACTCATTTCAGTCACGAATCCCGATAGTGGAAACCCCATTCTTCCATAAGCCACTTACTTCACAGAAAATCCTAAAAACATGAACTACCGCAACCACTGTAATTTACGACAAGTTAAATAAGTAATTGAAGATAATTGAGGGTCACTGTAGACCATTTTTGATAGTTTTCTCCTTTATGAAACTTAATTTAAACCTATATTACAGTTGTAATATGGCATAGGTCATCCTTGGATTCATTGTAGAACTTCGAAACCCATTCAGGGAATATTCGTTGACATTTTTGTTGAACGTGGTTGGTTTTTATCATCCTGTATTAAAATATTTCCTTTTATCAATAGCGCAATTTATAAACAATGTTTTGTGAGAAGAATAAAAATTCCAATGGTAAACTTAACTTCTTTTTCGACGTTATTTTACCAGCTAACTAAAAATAGGAAAGCCTTGAACCCCTTTCACTAAATTTAGTTGGTATTAAGATTCTTTTACAGGGAGTGGAGTGGAGGTGACGCTGAAATCATTAAGTATTTGATTATATCATCGCTAGTCTCACTGAACTCTTCTGAACTCTGCATGTCATGTGTGGTCTGGCGTCTCCTTACCAGCAACAGGTCCCAGTTTCAAACTAGTCTATTCCCTAAAAAACACACTCAGAGCGTCGTTGCGCGAAAGTGGTAGGGAGACACGACTTAGAACAAACAGACACCACGCAGAATGTTAGACAGTATATAGCGCTGCCAACATACAAACAGGGTACTTACACGGTGTTGGCAGGGATTATGTTGACCATTCGAACAGCTGTTCATGAAATTGGACGAGTGAATCGGCAAGGCTTAACTGCTGTCAGGTATCGTGAGTATATCATGAGATCTCGTGTGCGGTTGCTGCGAGGTGCTGTTGGCCTGGGTTTCGTATCGAAGGACAATAATGCTCCACTCACAGAGCAGGGGTGGCTGACATTTTCTTGGCAACAGAAGATACTGCACTCATGACGTGACTTGCTCGCTCTTCTGATTTGAATCGTATAGAGCTTGTCTGGGATCACTACGGAGACGGGTTTCATCACGTCAGCATCCACCAACCACTCCTCAAGTCTGCGAGCAGCACTGCAGGAAGAATTCCACCCTTTCGTGTCCTGAAACATAACAGAAAGAAGGGAGTCGGCTTGAAGTCAGTCTGCAGCGGTGAGAAACTAGAAACTTTGTGTTCTGCCTTACGTCAGGTCTTGTCGTGGGGGAAGCCTCGTCAGAGAGGTCCACCGCATGAGGGTCTAGAGAGGTGATTCCAGTGGTGGTTTCCCGTTGCCTTCCACTGATGATGATGAAATGATAATGAGGACAACACAACACCCAGTCCCTGACCGGAGAAAATCTCCGACCCAGCCGGGAATCGAACACGGGCCCCTTCGTGTGACAGACTGCCGCGCTGACCACTCAGCTATCGGGGCGGACTATGGTGAGAAACAAATTCAGAAAGACAAATTCCCAGTGAAAGCAGGTTGATGTCTTGGATCAGCACCAAAGACTGTCACAGGGCTCGTATGAGAGGCGCGGATTCTGTGACTCGACACCGATGCTGGCAGCAGGAGACCCACGGAAATCAGGTGTCTGATTAACACTATTTGTTAGCGATCAGACTAGCTACTAAACTGAAGGCTAATTCTAAACATTATGAAAAGCGAAGGAGGCAGTTGCTCGCACAACAGAAGCCAGTGTCTGAATCCAAGAGGGTGGGCGCTAACAGAAGTAGCGAACACCAGCAGCTCAATAAGTACGAACTTAAGAGCAGCACTCCAAATATGATAAACAAACATGTCGGGGCTTACCTAGGCTGGCCACCAGCGATACGGAGTCGGCGCCTCATCGATCTGACTGAGAACTCTCTCTGAGTACAAAAACATGGGGTTTTTAAAGAATCGTGGCTGCGCACTATTTCTCGCTTCCTATAGTCGACCAACCAATCTGCCGGCACTTAATAAGCTTCGGCCAATCTGATGAGTCTCTCTGTACCTCCAGGACGCCTCTGGCCAACACCATTTAGCTTTCTCCCCTTTTCCTATCCAATAGGTAAGGATGTTTCCGGACTTTAACAAACTCCAAGTTCGGTAGCATCAGCGTTCAGCTGAGAGCTAAACGTTACTGCCACTCCTATTATGGGAAGCAACAACAGTGTTTTGCATCACTTGGCCCCATCCTCAATTCCTTTGTGAGTGGAGACTGCTGTAGTATTACTCTAACTTGTGTAAGCCCACTGACGTTGCAGTTCTCAGGAGAAATTATCAACCTTGTTGACTACAACAACGGCTAGGCGGTGGTTGGACTTACCAGTGAAGTGAAACTTCTCCCCTGCGGCAGCTTCCCCGAGTGTCTGCGATTTGCGGGGCCCTAGGGTTACTGTTTATCTCTAGTGTTACTGTAACTCTTAACCTAAACGCTACCACTTGTGCCCACTCTCTGCCTTGTATCTCTTATTTCCTATCTTTGAGTGCCCTTGATGTCTTCCAACAGGTTTAAGCGTAACAACGTACAAGAAATTACGTAATCAATATACGACAACCTTATTAAAATTCAAGAAAGAAACTTATAAACTTACGTACTTTGACAAAATGAAACGAAAATCGAGGTGCTAATTAACTTAATTATATAATTATTGAGTGTCAATATGCATTGCCGAGTACACTAACGAGTCACAGGGCGCAGGGTTCTAACACCCCGCCTCTGGAATCTTTATCTTTCTTCTTTTAAAGACCATCCGCCCGCTCAGGTTGGAAGCGTTGTTTACCGCTACTACGAGACAATGCAGCATTGATTGTAGGGGACGTAGGCGGTTCTTGAACAATAACCAAAGTAGGTGGCAAACAAGGAACCGCAGAGGTTCACTCCGTAGAATGGGATCCTTGCAATTCAGGTCGATACACAAGTCGTGTGTCAGGTACCACAAAATCTGAGTCGGCTGGTTGGGCCCACTTATACCGCGCTGCATAGTGTCGTGGTGGCTAAGATGGACCTCGCCATCATGCATCCTACTGCGCACGGTTTGAGTGCTAACACAACGTCATGGGGCTGCACCAAAAGCATTATTCAACACGGTGGCGTTGCTGCCAGGGTTACTACGAGCCATAATCCGTAGATAGCGGGCATCCACTGCAGTAGTTGCCCTTGGGCGGCCTGAACGAGGCATGTCATCGACAGTTCCTGTCTCTCTGTATCTCCTCCACGTCAGAACAAGATCGCTTTGGCTGACTCCGAGACGCCTGGACACTTCCCTTGTTGAGAGCCCTTCCGGGCACAATGTAACAATGCGGACGCGATCGAACCGCGGTATTGACCGTCTAGGCATGGGTGAACTACACAACACGAGCCGTGTACCTCCTTCCTGGTGGAATGACCGCAGCTGATCGGTTGTCGGACCCCGCCCGTCTAATAGGCGCTATTCGTGCATGGTTGTTTACATCCTTGGGCAGATTTAGTGACAGCTCTGAACAGTCAGAGGGACTGTGTATGTGATACAGTATCCATAGTTAACATCTATCTTCAGGAGTTCT
Organism: Schistocerca cancellata; assembly: GCF_023864275.1. Lineage (NCBI taxonomy): Eukaryota > Metazoa > Arthropoda > Insecta > Orthoptera > Acrididae > Schistocerca > Schistocerca cancellata. The sequence goes on from NC_064627.1 coordinate 155,618,800, forward strand.
GGGAACCGGGCTTATGCAAAATTCTTTATGATGCGTGTATTTTTGCGTGTGTCTAGAAATCGAAACAAGCACCTGTATTCACTTTTGACTCCGCATAACAAAAAGTGAAAAACAGAACCATTTTCACCATTAGTTGGCTGTGTGGGTGTTACGGCTTCTGTAAGAGGTCCACGATTAAGCAATTAGTTGGTAGCGCACTCGAGCAGATGTAATTTCGATGGATTGCTCACGCGCTGCCTGCGATGTGTAAGCTGTAAGAGAATCTCAGACAGAGAACAGTGTTGTCAGCAGTAGGAACTGTGTGGTAGTAGGAGTAAGTAGTAGCGAGCAGTCTGGTGTATCGTTTTGGTCGGGCCGGTCGTGTGGAGCGATGGCGGTGCCTGAGCGATGTAGTATAAGGTAAAAGCAGCCTCGGGCATATGTACAATTGTTATATCAAGTCCCTTGTAAATGTTTTTAAAAATATCTTAATAATAATCTTTATTATAAAATCTTAACTTTTGACAATCATTCATCTCAATTTAAAGAATTTACTAATTTCTCCAATCCATGGTCATCCCAATTATTATAAAGAAAAATCAGTTGTTTCCTTTTATACATGACAAATCTATCGGCCAGCATTGCACTGGGCTCTGCCAGAAAAATTTCTTATTGGAGCAGATATATATGCGTTAACCGGCGACCTTATTGAGGTAAGAATTTTCAATTTATTCAGTATGATCTTTCAGGGCCATGACGCAGCACTGCTGACGTCCAAATTTATCAGTTTAGATTCGCAGTCTGTTAATTATTGAAAGGTTATATATGAGTCACATTTTTTATTAGGAGGTTAGTCACATTTTTATTATTGATAGGTTACGGAATTTATCTGCTGGTAGATTACGCTAAATGTGAATGTTATATTATTATATTTTTACTGTTGGGAGGTTACGCTTCTAATGAAGCGATGAAAATTTGAGCACCAGACCGGAATCCGTAGAGACTCTGGACTTCGGAATTTTATTGAAATTAACAAAGTAATGGCACTGAATCGCCTTGTGAGACACAAATTATGTGATAGAATTACAGTTATCACCTCTCTCAGACATTTCGACAAGTCCTAATGAAAATATTAACATGCTGAAATGTCACTAATTGCGAGAAAATTGTGTTTATTAGCGTCAAGGGCAGTTTCATCTTTTCTAATACATTTCCTGAATTTTACAATATCGTAGTATTAATTCACATCAGTATTATAAGCAATAGGTGACAGAAGCCGTTTACAGCATGGGCTTACAAGAAGCACGGGCAGGTCACAGGGACATCAGCTGCGACACACAAGGATTATTATCTTGGCACTGGGAGCGATGGTACGTGCGAAAAATAGAAGCGGCAGACAGAGACTTGACTTCGTGAAACAAGTAATTGAAGATGTTGACTACAGTCGGCATGTACACATGAAAGACAATACGTGGGAGAGCAACAGAACAATTTTAAGACTGAAATCCAAAGAAAGAAAATTACTCGTCAATATGCACGAGGGGGTATGAAAAGTTTCAAGAATAGCTATGTATTTAACATATAAACCTTTAAACATTTTCGCCTCCAACACAGTCACCTTACTCAGCAAAATAGTACTGCCAGCGTTTCTGCTACTGTGTGTTCGAAAGCTTCTCGAAGCGTAGTGGAAAGTTCAGGAGGGAACAATGACAAAATTGTGGAAAGGTCAGATTGCTACCCACCATACAGTGAAGATGATGAGTGGCAGAAATGCACAACAAAATTACTGCTAAATGAGTGAACTTTCGTCTTCTTCTGAAGAAGACAACACACGCACATACACATATACTCACGTACACACATATTCACACAAATGCAATTCTCTCTCTCTCTCTCTCTCTCTCTCTCTCTCTCTCTCTCTCACACACACACACACACATCACTGTCTCTGGCCGCCGACTCCAGACTCATGTTTGGCCAGAGACGTTCATCATATGTGTCTGAGATATGTTTGCGCTAAGGTGTGTTTGCTGTCACTTCATCTGAAGGCCTTTTGACCGAAAGATTCCTTGTTTAACTGTCTTTTCGTCGTGCTTTTCTGAGACTCAACATCTCCACTATATGGTGAGTAGCAGTCCGTCCTTTTCACAATATTGACTTTTCGGAGTGTGTCAGAGACCCTTTGTGATTTGTGCTGGATCTCCGCAGTGGTGCCAAAATGGAGCTGCATCTTCAGCTTCGAGGAGATGGCGATGAACTCGTGACGCGCAACGGCGCGAATGTTGAAACGGACGTTGAACATGTACTTGGTCACTACGAATGTGCCTCTGTCATAAACATTCTCTCAATGCGGTGTTCCTTCTGCGCGCCAGCAGTCAGGGCAAGATGTTTGCAGAAACACGTCGCATGTTGAAATCAAGCGAGATAATTGCCTGCACTGTTGCTCACGACACATTGTCAGTGGCAGAAATGTGGATTGTTCTCCAACGATCCTCATGCACAACATGCATCTGCTGGCACATTCCAATGCTAGCCTCAAAACATTTGATATCCCCAAGTGCGTGCCCTCAGTGTTGTGAATGTGACGAGTTCCGTACCCAGATGATAGCGTAGTATGCAGTAAATTTTTCTGGCTGTTAACAGCTTGAATCACTGACGATTATAAAAATGTTATAGAGCTCTATCGTTTTGTCTCGTAGTACACATCAACTTACCTCAGTTTTAATTGCTCACCATCAAGGAAAGTGCTGTGCTTTGCCTATCACTTACTGTCAACTGAGTCCAAAATCTAATTCATTAAACTATAATATCTTCTAATTTAGCTGATATCAGTACGGTACCGAATGAGGAAACCTAAAAATGCTTATATTCAGGTCATACCATTTACGACATAGCGCAGGAACAGGGCAACAAGCTCTTCACACGACTTGTGTTTCCGGAATCCAGTCTCTAGGTCGTCGGGGAGCACGTTTTCTATAAATATTAAAACGGAGTATATTCAAAAACTCCGCAACGTGTAGGATGGTTGATGTTTCTAGGTACAAATGAAAGAAGTATAAGGCAGAAGACAGTGACCAAGCTAAGATCTTAATAAACGTAGTTCGGGAAACGAATAGGTTCCCCGACACGCCGTATGCACAACCATCCCAGTGTTACAACAATGTTCCAACCACCAGTTCCCAATGCGACCAGCAAATGCACTGGTCATTAGAAGTGGTTACCAAGGCTCCACAAACATTTAGAATGAAGAACTAGCTGACGACATCTTCATGTACGGGCGTGCTAATGACAATGCATGTCAGGCAATACGATTGTATCACGAAATGAATCCTCAAGAAGACAGCAAGCATTAGAGTGTTCACTAGCTCTCATTAATGTGAAGTCGGTTGATTAAAACCCAGTATGTACTGCCCTGGTAGACCAAGATTCCCAGGCCACGAACAGAGGAGTGTGTATTAAAATAAGGAGGCAACATTTTGGGCGCAAGTACTAGAGGGATTGCAGCAATAGAACGTGTTTCGCCGTTCCCCTTGTGGCCGATATTACGGGATGCCTTCTGCAAAGAATCCTTCCGCGATGTGGGAAATACCCACAGTTCGTCGTGCACACACTCTTCACAAACGAAATATGCTATACCCGAAACCGTGTGTGAACATTCATAACAGACGCATTTCGGCTGATGTGAATCCACTTGTTACCATTCAGATGGCACATCAGTGGAAATTTTCCTTAATTTTTTGGCAAGTGTAGGTTGGTGACTGGTTGATAAGACCTGACTGGTTTGTGATATCTTCATTTTCTGCAACTCAAGCTAATCGCACGGTGTTTGTTACAGTGAGTGGGAGTGTATGTGACACAAGAGTGATACTAAACTGGTACACTTCCATGTAATTGTGACTGAATAAATTACACGATTGCTCCAGAACAGATATACATGGGTCGTGGCTCGCCATTTCCGCGCAGGTTACCGTGGCCAGTAGATGCGCTGATGAAAGGGAACACGTGGGGATTACGGGCTGGAGAAACGCGGAGCGCTGGAGGTGAAGTGGCGTTCTGAACTCAGGCCTAAGCTCACATTTGTTGTAAATGTTAAGTGGGAGCCCTCCACGCCCACATTTGCATGGTGCCCATTCAAAAAAATCAGTTATCTCTGTTTTGGTTAGTATCTAAAAAGAATTCCGCCGTAAATGCAGCGATCTATTTTCGCCTGGCTTGTTAACCATTTGTAACTTTCAGGGAAGCGTCATGAATGACGAATTTTGAGTAAAACCTACGCATTTCACTGGTTACTGTGTTAAAATTTCATTCTTTTACTGTAACACAGCGGAGTTTACAGAGCCTCATCTCACTAACATACTGCGCAAACACAGTTGCGAGAGGATTCTAGAACAGTGAGGAACTGGAGAAAAGTGAGGTCAATAGCTTATGAAAAAGCGCACCCTTGGTACAAAATAGTGTAAAGCCTCCACTGGTTCCAAACCCCGTAGCAATTCGATGGCCCTTAAAAAGTACTTTCTTTCATTGAAAACGGCCGTAGTTAGTGGAATGAAAGGGTAGATAGTGAAGTTTTACGTAATAACAATGTGGCAAAATGCTCTCCTCTTCGTATGCTATCAACTGCCAAAATCTCATTTCGATATCTGAAACAGTTTATGAGAAATGATGAATGTTGTGAATATTTCACTCTGGCTTTATCACTGGCACGGTGCGATCGTAAATAAGTGTGCTAAATCAGATCAATTTTCTTGAGATTAGTGAGACATAGAAACATCTTTTTTTTTTTTTTTTTGGTCATCAGTCTACTGACTGGTTTGATGCGGCCCGTCACGAATTCCTTTCCTGTGCCAACCTCTTCATCTCAGAGTAGCACTTGCAACCTACGTCCTCAATTGTTTGCTTGACGTATTCCAATCTCTGTCTTCCTCTACAGTTTTTGCCCTCTACAGCTCCCTCTAGTACCATGGAAGTCATTCCCTCATGTCTTAGCAGATGTCCTATCATCCTGTCCCTTTTCCTTATCAGTGTATTCCACATATTCCTTTCCTCTCCGATTCTGCGTAGAACCTCGTCATTCCTTACCTTATCAGTCCACCTAATTTTCAACATTCGTCTATAGCACCACATCTCAAATGCTTCGATTCTCTTCTGTTCCGGTTTTCCCACAGTCCATGTTTCACTACCATACAATGCTGTACTCCAGACGTACATCCTCAGAAATTTCTTCCTCAAATTAAGGCCGGTATTTGATATTAGTAGACTTCTCTTGGCCAGAAATGCCTTTTTTGCCATAGCGAGTCTGCATTTGATGTCCTCCTTGCTCCGTCCGTCATTGGTTATTTTACTGCCTAGGTAGCAGAATTCCTTAACTTCATTGACTTCGTGACCATCAATCCTGATGTTAAGTTTCACGCTGTTCTCATTTCTACTACTTCTCATTACCTTCGTCTTTCTCCGATTTACTCTCAAACCATACTGTGTACTCATTATACTGTTCATTCCGTTCAGCAGATCATTTAATTCTTCTTCACTTTCACTCAGGATAGCAATGTCATCAGCGCATCGTATCATTGATATCCTTTCACCTTGTATTTTAATTCCACTCCTGAAACTTTCTTTTATTTCCATCATTGCTTCCTCGACGTACAGATTGAAGAGTAGGGGCGAAAGCCTAGAGCCTTGTCTTACACCCTTCTTAATACGAGCACTTCGTTCTTGATCGTCCACTCTTATTATTCCCTCTTGGTTGTTGTACATATTGTATATGACCCGTCTCTCCCTATAGCTTACCACTACTTTTTTCAGGATCTCGAACAGTTTGCACCATTTTATATTGTCGAACGCTTTTTCCAGGTCGACAAATCCTATGCAAGTGTCTTGATTTTTCTTTAGCCTTGCTTCCATTATTAGCCGTAACGTCAGAATTGCCTCTCTCGTCCCTTTACTTTTCCTAAAGTCAAACTGATCGTCACCTAGCGCATTCTCAATTTTCTTTTCCATTCTTCTGTATATTATTCTTGTAAGCAGCTTCGATGCATGAGGTGTTAAGCTGATTGTACGATAATTCTCGCACTTGTCAGCTCTTGCCGTCTTCGGAATTGTCTGGATGATGCTTTTCCGAAAGTCAGATGGTATATCGCCAGACTAATATATTCTACACACCAACGTGAATAGTCGTTTTGTTGCCACTTCCCCAATGATTTTAGAAATTCTGATGGAATGTTATCTATCCCTTCTGCCTTATTTGACCGTAAGTCCTCCAAAGCTCTTTTAAATTCCGATTCTAATACTGGATCCCCTATCTCTTCTAAATCGACTCCTGTTTCTTCTTCTATCACATCAGACAAATCTTCACCCTCATAGAGGCTTTCAATGCATTCTTTCCAACTATCTGCTCTCTCCTCTGCATTTAACAGTGGAATTCCCGTTGCACTCTTAATGTTACCACCGTTTCTTTTACTGTCTCCAAAGGTTGTTTTGACTTTCCTGTATGATGAGTCTGTCTTTCCAACAATCATATCTTTTTCGATGTCTTCACATTTTTCCTGCAGCCATTTCGTCTTAGCTTCCCTGCACTTCCTATTTATTTCATTCCTCAGCGACTTGTATTTCTGTATTCCTGATTTTCCCGGAACATGTTTGTACTTCCTCCTTTCATCAATCAACTGAAGTATTTCTTCTGTTACCCATGGTTTCTTCGCAGCTACCTTCTTTGTACCTATGTTTTCCTTCCCAACTTCTGTGATGGCCCTTTTTAGAGATGTCCATTCCTCTTAAACTGTACTGCCTACTGCACTATTCCTTATTGCTGTATCTATAGCGTTAGAGAACTTCAAACGTATCTCGTCATTCCTTAGTACTTCCGTATCCCACTTCTTTGCGTATTGATTCTTTCTGACTAATGTCTTGAACTTCAGCCTACTCTTCATCACTACTATATTGTGATCTGAGTCTATATCTGCTCCTGGGTACGCCTTACACTCCAGTATCTGATTTCGGAATCTCTGCCTGACCATGATGTAATCTAATTGAAATCTTCCCGTATCTCCCGGCCTTTTCAAGTATACCTTTTCCTGTTATGATTCTTGAACTGGGTATTCGCTATTACTAGCTGAAACCTGTTACAGAACTCAATTAGTCTTTCTCCTCTTTCATTCCTTGTCCCAAGCCCATATTCTCCTGTAACCTTCTCTTCTACTCCTTCCCCTAGAATTGCATTCCAGTCGCCCATGACTATTAGATTTTCGTCCCCCTTTACATACTGCATTACCCTTTCAATATCCTCATACACTTTCTCTATCTGTTCATCTTCAGCTTGCGACGTCGGCATGTATACCTGAACTATCGTTGTCGGTGTTGGTCTGATGTCGATTCTGATTAGAACAACCCGGTCACTGAACTGTTCACAGTAACACACCCTCTGCCCTACCTTCCTATTCATAACGAATCCTACACCTGTTATACCATTTTCTGCTGCTGTTGATATTACCCGATACTCATCTGACCAGAAATCCTTGTCTTCCTTCCACTTCACTTCACTGACCCCTACTATATCTAGATTGAGCCTCTGCATTTCCTTTTTAAGATTTTCTAGTTTCCCTACCACGTTGAAGCTTCTGACATTCCACGCCCCGACTCGTAGAACGTTACCCTTTCGTAGATTATTCAATCTTTTTCTTATGGTAACCACCCCCGTTGCAGTCCCTTCCCGGAGATCCGAATGGGGGACTATTCCGGAATCTTTTGCCAATGGAGAGATCATCATGACACTTCTTCAAATACAATCCACATGTCCTGTGGATACACGTTACGTGTCTTTAATGCAGTGGTTTCCATTGCCTTCTGCATCCTCATGTCGTTTATCATTGCTGATTCTTCCGCCTTTAGGGGCAATTTCCCATCCCTAGGACAAGAGAGTGCCCTGAACCTCTATCCGCTCCTCCGCCCTCTTTGACAAGGCCGTTGGCAGAATGAGGCTGACCTCTTATACCGGAAGTCTTCGGTCGCCAATGCTGATTATTTATCAAAATTTAGGCAGTGGCGGGGATCGAACCCGGGACCGAAGACGTTTTGATTATTAATCAAAGACGCTACCCATAGACCACGGGTCTATGCAAGTCTAACGAAAAGTTCAGTATGTTAGCTAAATTTCATACGCAGCAACATAGATTATGTAATATGCACCAAACGCAGAATCATAGCACCTCTGCTTTTCATTGCAAATTTTTCCGAATTTTGCTCAGTGTCTTACTTCCACATAAATAGCGCAATAACTATGACCATTAACGAAATGATCTGCACATCATCATGAACCTGACATATAAAGCTATAAATAAAGCTTCAAGAAAGGCGTTACGCAATACGGAGAGGTTTATTATCGAAATTACGAGAGAGCACATTCCGGGAAGAGATGGGCAACATATTACTACCGCCCACATATATCTCGCGTAATGATCACAACGAAAAGATCCGAGAAATTAGAGCAAATACGGAGACTTACAAGCAGTCGTTCTTCCCACGCACAATTCGTGAATGGAACAGGGAAGGGGGGATCAGATAGTGGTACAATAAGTACCCTCCGCCACACACCGTAAGGTGACTCGCGGAGTATAGATGTAGATGTAGATGTAGAAATGAAATTAATTTCCGAATAGTTTACGAAAAATGTTTGAGAAAGATTGCAGGCCGTGAGCCTCGATTCTGTCTTCGACGACCGACCGAAAAGTGACAAACACTTGACGCCCTCCTTTTCCGAACAAACGAATGAACTCGCACAGCGCTTTGGACGAAAACTGACCAGTGCGCATCGGCCACCGTATTCTGCGTGGACTCTGCCATGGCCACACAGCTTCCTCGACTTGAACTCTTTCCATTGTTTTGTGGGGGGATATTTAAAAGCTTTCATGTATTCCACCAATGCTATTAGTATCCATCAAATCTAGGAACGAACTGCATCAATACAGGCACATACCCTCGCTCGCCCTGTAGAGAAATCCGAACCCAATCCAGGACAATAACGCAAACTCCGAAGATCAGGAACTTCACACTAGCACCTCTCTTCTCTTCCCTGTAAATACCGGCTGTTTAATCACCTCCCAGTCGAGAGCCAATACGGCTACGGAGCACTGCATTTCTGGTGTGTCGTATCTACAGACACTGACGAACATTTGCGGATGGAAAGTTTTCAAACTTATTAAAAAGACACTAAAAAGACATTATAAACGGCGTTGGCTGCATAAATTATTTATTTTCATTATTGTTGTTTAGGCCTTAAGGCCTTCATCAAGTGGTATACTGCAAAAGACTGAACTTTAGTACATATCAACCTTTAAAAATCTGACATGTACAAGTGTCATTTTCGTATCTCAGCCTACATTCAGGAGTTACGTTATTGGTTCTATATTGTTTGTTACACTTTATGTACTCTGTTCCCTTCTGGAATTTAATAAGGCTTTGTTTTTCTTCAGAGTCAAATGTTTGTCATGATTGGCCAGAGAGGTCTTACACAGTGATAGTAACGTACCATACTCAGTGATAATTTCAACACTATTTACGAGAAATATTTACCTCTTGCTTATGCTTTCAATTTATTAGGACACATTAACTCCTTCCTTGAAGAATAGCTCTTCCAGTTGTTGAAAGTTCATTTTATCATACGACCGATTACTGTTTCTGTACTGACGCCATTTTGTCTTGAAATCTGAAACCAACACTGTAAATATAACCAAGCGTTCTGCACAGTCGAATAATGAATATTTAAAACGTTGTAGGCCAGGAATGCAGCAGTTTTAACATGAAAACAACTTTTTGCTGAAAAAAGAGTAATGCAGCTTACAAGGGCGTGCTGAACACTAATACCTCCGAATTTTTTTATGTGAAAACGCTTAAAGTTTTTTAACTGAAACAAACGTTATTGACATCGTTCACGACTATTCTTCGCATCTACACATTGATTTCTCAACGTATGGTTCAAATGGCTCTGAGCACTATGCGACTTAACATCTGAGGTCATCAGTCCCCTAGAACTTAGAACTACTTAAACCTAACTAACCTAAGGACATCACACACATCCATGCCCGAGGCAGGATTCGAACCTGCGACCGTAGCGGTCGCGCGGTTCCAGACTGTAGCACCTAGAACCGCTCGGACACCCCGGCCGGCTTCTCAACATAGTCACTCTGACGGCGAACACATTTCTCCCAACAAGAGTCCAGTTTGTTGATACTGCCATTGTAGAATATTTGATTTTGTCGACGAAGCTACAGCCTCACTTCCGCTTGCATCGCGCATCGCTATCAAAGTGGTCCTCAAAAGTAGTCTTTAAGTTTTGGAAATAGAAATCCGACGAGTCCAAGCCATTACTGTGTAGGGAATGATCGACGACAGTGAACCCAAGGCGTCGGACTGCGGCAGATGTCGTAGCGCTCGTGTCTGGTCTGGCACTCTTAGGATGAAGTAGATGGTGCCCCATGTGTGGACACTCTTAGAATTACCGCTTTCAGTTTTCGGCAGTCTCACAGTACACCGACATAGCTCCGTTAGACACCGCCGTGTTATCTGCTACAATTCAGAGCACTCGCTCACAGAAAGATCCGTACCTCAAGACTGGAAAATTGCTCAAGCCACACCAATACCCAAAAAGGGAAGCAGGAGTAATCCGCTGAATTACAGGCCTATATCACTAACGTCGTTTTGCAGTAGGGTTTTGGAACATATACTGTATTCGAACATTCGAACATTATGAAGTACCTCGAAGAAAACGAATTATTGACACATAGTCAGCACGGTTTTAGAAAATATTGTTCTTGTGAAACACAACTAGCTCTTTATACTCATGAAGTAATAAGTGCTATCGACAGGGGATGTCAAATTGATTACATATTTTTAGATATCCAGAAGGCTTTCGACACCGCTCCTCACAAGCGTCTTCTAACCAAACTGCGTGCCTACGGAATATCGCCTCAGCTGTGCGACTGGATTCGTGATTTCCTGTCAGAAAGGTCACACTTCGTAGTAATAGACGGAAAGTCATCGAGTAAAACAGAAGTAATATCTGGCGTTCCCCAAGGGAGTGTTATAAGCCCTCTGTTGTTCCTGAACTATATTTACGACATAGGTGACAATCTTAGTAGCCGTCTTAGATTGTTTGTAGATGATGCTGTCATTTACCGTCTTGTAAAGTTATCAGATGATCAAAACGACTTGCAAAATGATTTAGATAAGATATCTGTAAGGTGCGAAAAGTGGCAATTGACCCTGAGTAGAGAAAAGTGTGAAGTTATTCACATGAGAACTAAAACAAATAAGCTAAATTTCGATTACGCGATTAGTCACACAAATCTGAAGGCTGTAAATTCAACTAAATACTTAGGGATTACAATTACAAATAACCTAAATTGGAACGATCACATACATAACATTGTGGGTAGAGGAAACCAAAGACTGCGATTCATTGGCAGAACACTTAGAAGGTGCAACAGGTCAACTGAAATGACAAAAGACTGCTTACATCACGCTTGTCCGCCCTATTCTGGAGTATTGCTATGCTGTGTGGGATCCGCATCAGGTGGGACTGACAGATGACATTGAAAATGTACAAAGATGGGCAGTTCGTTTTCTATTCTCGCGAAATAGGGGAGACAGACATGATACGTGAATTGGAGTGGCAATCATTAAAGCGAAGGCGTTTTTTCGTTGCGACCGGATCTTCTCATGAAATTTCGATCTCCAGTTTTCTCCTCCGATTGCGAAAACATTCTGTTGGCACCCACCTACATAGGGAGAAATGATCATCACGATAAAATAAGAGAAATCAGTGATCGCACAGAAAAATTTAAGTACTTGTTTTTGCAGAGTGGAACGGTAGAGAGACAGCTTTATTGTGAATAGCAAAGTAATCACGTAGATGTAGATGTAGATTTACTTCAGCTTGGGTCAGCGAAGCGAGAAAATCGACCGAGTAATCTACAATACATATAGTATCGATACTGAGAATAGAATAAAAATTCGGAGGCACTATTTTTCAGCACACACTTGTATGTCGTGCCACGGTGAAGCAATGTCTTCAAATGATTACGAAAGTAAAAGTCGTACGGGACTGAAAGTGATAATAATATCATTGAAAAAATGGGCGAGTCTTGATTATAAATATTTTACATGTCGATGTGTTTAAAGTATTGTGGTGCCTTAGTAATGAAAGGAATTATGTTTTGGAACGTTCGAAATTTTAAATTTAATGCATTACCAGTTGTCACTATACCGAAAAATATCACCTGCGTGAATGCACTGGCAGCGGATGGCTTGTGGTCACCAACTCGCGCTAGACATAGCCAAACCGTCAAATACCAGAAGCGAGGATTTAACTCACTGCTCGGCTTGCAGACTGTTGTGGGTTGGCAGGAGACCAACACCGTAATATTAGAGGAAGCCGAAAGACACGCGTTTTAGCTCACGCAGGCTGGCGTAAGGTCTGGAACAGGACAAGGAAATTACTTTAGCAAAAAAAGGACGTAGCTGTTGGAATACTTAACTTTAATCCGTAAATGGTGAACATCGCTCTTGACGGTACATTATTCATAATCTCAATAGTAACTGGTAATGGCGCCTTGCTAGGTCGTAGCAAATGACGTAGCTGAAGACTATGCTAACTATCGTCTCGGCAAATGAGAGCGTATTTTGTCAGTGAACCATCGCTAGCAAAGTCGGTTGTACCAATGGGGCGAGTGCTAGGAAGTCTCTCTAGACCTGCCGTGTGGCGGCGCTCGGTCTGCAATCACTGATAGTGGCGACACGCGGGTCCGACGTATACTAACGGACCGCGGCCGATTTAAAGGCTACCACCTAGCAAGTGTGGTGTCTGGCGGTGACACCACATTCCTCCCCCGCAAATCGGCGCACGGTTGTGGCATAAGGCTTCCGCCCGCCGTGGGGAGGACCCCATGTTGACGTATGCGACGAGGTGGGGAGCCTAACAACAGGCGGTTCTGTGCCACCCGCACCCTGCCATTCGGACCGCGGGGAGCTAGGAAACGCCTGAAAACCTGCTCCAGGGTGCACGCCAACATGCGGTGTATGCGACCGTAGAGAGACAGGAGGGGCCGAAGGGTCGACCTCCATCGGGCCGGGGCACCCGGCGGGCGAAGACGACATATGGTCCGGAGCGGGCAAGAGTTCCATGTCGGAGGACAACTGGTCACGGGAAGCGATCGGCGGCGCGTGACCCAGGGAGGCGCCCGGCGTTTGCAGCGACGCGTCCACTGCGGGCGTCGCCGGCGGGAGAACAGGCGGCGGCGGCGGCGGCGGCGGCGGCGGCGGCGCGTCGCCATGGGGCAAAATGGAAGGCAGCGTCCGTATCACCTGGGGCTGAGGCGAGCCAGTAGATGGGTCCCCGGGGCGCTGATCGGACGGCACCGTCGCTGAAAGCAGACGGGGAGCGGCAGATCCCGTGCGACGGCAGAGGCGCAGCTGATTGAGATGCCGCCGCACCTCACCAGAGGCCCCCAAAAACAGATACATCGCGCGGCCGAGACAGCGAAGAATGCGCCCTTCGAGTCAACGCCGTGATCCTTGATAGTGGCGGTAGTAGACAACGTCGCCAGGGGCAAAAGCAGGTGTCTGCCGCTGCACAGGAACCTGATGCGGCGGATGTAGCAAAGACATCAAGGTGCGATGTGGGCGACCGTGGAGCAACTCAGCCGCGAGCAACCATCTCGGGACTGAGAGCGATATGAGGACAAAAAGAGCAATAACGTGTCCTCCCGAGAATACGACTCTTTCAACTTCAACATCTGTGACTTGAAAGTCCTGACCAATCGTTCAGCGGCACCGTTTGACTGTGGCGAAAACGGCGCGGACGTCAGATGTTGAATACCATTGGCCTTGCAGAATGACTGAAATTCTACGGACATGAATTATGGGCCATTGTCGGAAACAATAGTCTGTGGAAGACCTTCAATGCAAAAGATAGCGGATAACGCTTGGATGGTGACAGATGACGTCGTGGAAAACATCCGGACAACAAAAGGAAAATTACTGAATGAATCCACCACAACCAACCATCGAGCATTCCAGAATGGACCAGCAAAATCGATGTGTAAGCGTTGCCAAGGGGAAGTGGCTGTTGGCCATGCAAAGAATTTCCGCGGTGGTGCTGATTGTTGTTCCGCACACACCATGCAAGAGGAGCACATATTCGTAATCGCGGCATCGATTCCGAACCAAGTACAGTGCTGACGATCATACAAGAAATCATGAAACTTTGTAACACCAAATACGAGAGCTAATGCTTCTTTCTCGATCTGTGAATAATTTCTTTGCGCAGACGACAGCAATTTGGACGCAAAGGCAATAGGGCGATCGTGAGAACCATCTTCGTGCGCAAGCACAGCACCGATCCCGAAATCCGATGCATCCACCATCAACAAAAGGGGATTCCGGGGATCGAATGGCGTAAGACAAGTATTGGAAAGCAACGTCGATTTCAACTGGCGAAAGGCGCGTTCGCAGTCCGTCGTCCAGACGAACGGAACACCTTTAGTGCGTAAGCGATGAAGCGGAGCTGAAATGGAAGAGGCCTGTTGAACATATTTGTTATAGTAATTTATTTTGTCCAGCACGCTCTGTAGCTGCTTCAAATTCTGCGGCGAAGGCAAGTCTTGTATGGCACGGAGGTGCTCTGGACTGGGATGTATGCCTTGGGCATTGAGTACATGTCCCAGGTAGGGTAAGTCATGAGCAAAAAACACACAATTGTCCTTCCGCAAGCGAAGACCATTTTGTCGCAAGACCTGAAATAATGTTCTGAGATTGGCTAAGTGTTCTTCTTCCGTCTTTCCGGAGATCACAATATCGTCCAGATAGTTTACTGCAGGAGGTACCGACGCACAAACAGTTTGTAGATATTGCTGAAAGAAAGCAGGGGCGAATGCACACCCGAATGGCAGTCGTTTGAATCGATACAAACCAAAATGCGTGTTAACCACCAAAACGCGCTGGGATTCTTCGTCTACCGGTATTTGCAAGTACGCATCTGCTAGGTCTAACTTCGAAAAATATTTACCCGGGCACAGTTTGTCAAAAAGATGTTCCGGGTGGGGTAAAGGAAAAGTTGCAGTCACTAGTTGTGGATTCACTGTTGCCTTGAAGTCCACACAAAGTCTCAATTGCCCTTAAGGCTCTGGCTCTGAGCACTATGGGACTTAACTACTGAGGTCATCAGTCCCCTAGAACTTAGAACTACGTAAACCTAACTAACCTAAGGACATCACACACATCCATGCCCGAGGCAGGATGCGAACCTCCGACCGCAGCGGTCACGCGGTTCCAAACTGACGCGCTTAGAACCGCACGGCCACACCGGCCGCCCTGCCATTAAGGTTTTGGCAAAATTACTAAGGGTGATGCCCAGAGAGAAGCCTGCACACGTTCAATTAAACCTTGTGATTCCAAATCGTATAATGTTTTTGTGTCCTCATCACGCAATGCGTGGGGAACATTGTGCGCTCTGAAAAATTTCGGTTGCGCGTTTACTTTCAGTTCCAAATGTGCTTTATAGTTCTTAGCGCAACCGAGGCCCGATGCAAAAATGTCTGCAAATTCTTTACATAGACGAGAAACACTGTCTGAAGGCACAGTCTGGTTCACTGATAGGACCTGATTTACTATAGACAAGTTAAACAACTGAAATAAATCGAAACCAAACAAGTTCACTGCAGAAAAAGAATGAAGGACATAAAATGACACAAGTTTTGTTTGTCCCTTGTATGTTGCAAGAAGGCTGCACTGTCCGAACACAGGGATCTCTTGACCTAAATAGGTACTTAACTGAACATTTGCGGCACGCAATGGAGGTGTGCCCAGCAGTTTGTAAGTGTCTTGATTGACCAGGAAAACTGCAGCCCTGGTATCGAGCTGGAATGGTATCACTTTGCTGTTTATGTCCAAGTCCACAAAAAGTTTATTGTCCTGTTGACGACAAGAGCGACTGTCTCGCGCATCATGAAGTGACACTGGTACAAAATCACTTGCGACTTGACAGGAGTGCCGGCGACGTCGACGCACACTATTTGTGGGACGAACACAGTCACTGTTGGAGAGAGTGGCACTGGGTGGAGTGGAATGAACTACATGAATTTCCATGGACGAAGCGTCGCGAGCCTGAGTATCCTTGGTTCGATTCCGATTCCGGCGTGAAGCAAAGGGCCTGGTATGGTTTTGAGCTTCCGATCTGAGCTTTTTCTGGCAAACACTTTGAACATGTTCTTTTTTATTACAGTAAAAGCAAGTAGCTTGGCCTGACGGGCAATTCTCATGCGAATGTCTAGTAGCACACCGCAGGCATGATTTTAGCACTGCATTTGCTTGCCGGCGTGGTACACGTGGCTGTGAGCCTGGCGGCATTGGTACGGCCAGGCGCGAGGACTGTTTACTGTTCTGCGCAGCTGGCCCGGCAGGCTGGTTAACCTGACACACGGGTGGCGAAGTTTCAAGTGATTCCTGAGCAAAGTCAAGTGTGTCCTGCCGATCCAATATGTCCATCACGTGTTGAAGGGAGTGATTGACTAGTTTCAAAATCTGTTCCCTTATACGAACATCAGAAACGTTCTGCGCAATTGCATCATGCACCATAGTATCTGAATAAGGGAGTCCACATTGACACTCAAGAGCACAATCCCTAGTAAGACCTTGCAAGGTTGAAACCCACTCCCGATTAGTCTGACCTGCCGTACGTTTCTTATGAAAGAAGGTATACCGTTTGGCAACTACATTGACTGATTCTTTGAAATATGCATCTAATGCAGACAAAATTTCGTCGTGGGACAGAGTTGCTACATCGCGTCGGGGAAATAATTTGACTATCACACGGTACGTGTGCACCCCGAAGGAGGACAATAAAAAAGGCTGCCGCTCGTTACCTTGAATTCTGTAGGCGGCGAGATGGAATCCAAATTGGCGTGACCACTTCATCCAGCTTTCCAGTGCAGCATCAAAAGGACGAAAAGTAGGTGCAACTGCATGTTGTGGCTGCGTTAGCGGTGGAGCGGCGGCTGCCGCAACGTTTTGCTTTGCAGATTGACCCTGGACGAGCTGTCCAAGGACATCCAGTAAGGCCTGCGTCTGCTGATTCTGTAAGCGATAAAATTCGGACAGTACATCTGGAGATTGTGGCGAAGCCATTACACAAGTAAGTCAGGGCAATATCGATACGAACGCAGATCCCATCCTCGTCGCCAAATGTTGTGGGTTGGCAGCAGACCAACACCGTAACATTAGAGGAAGCCGAAAGGCATGCGTTTTAGCTCACGCAGGCTGGCGTGAGGTCTGGAACAGGACAAGGAAATTAGACTTTAGCAAAAAAGGACGTTGCTGTTGGAATACTTAACTTTAATCCGTAAATAGTGAACATCGCTCTTGACAGTACATTATTCATAATCTCAATAGTAACTGGTAATGGCGCCTTGCTAGGTCGTAGCAAATGATGTAGCTGAAGGCTATGCTAACTATCGTCTCGGCAAATGAGAGCGTATTTTGTCAGTGAACCATCGCTAGCAAAGTCGGTTGTACCACTGGGGCGAGTGCTAGGAAGTCTCTCTAGACCTGCCGTGTGGCGGCGCTCGGTCTGCAATCATTGATAGTGGCGACACGCGGGTCTAACGTATACTAACGGACCGCGGCCGATTTAAAGGCTACCACCTAGCAAGTGTGGTGTCTGGCGGTGACACCACACAGACGACAGCATTTGTCACGGGGCAGTCCTTTGTGTCTGCTGCGAAAGCATGTAGCCGCCTCATGGGCAATGCAGAATTCCGGTCAGAACGGGATGTGCATGAAGCACGGTAACTACTATAAAGTTGAGCATACCAATCCAAAGGTATTGACGAGATGGAACAAAACAGGTCTACGTTCCACCCCGTTGCACAATTTGTTTAGTAGTTACAGAGTTATAAAGTTGGGCATATAAATCTAAAGGTATCGACGAGATGAAACCAAATAGGTCTACGTTCTGCTCTGCTGCACAATTTATGTAGTAGTTGAAGAGTTATAAACATGTACACACTACTGTATTGCTGAATTTATAATTACGACTGTATGAAGGGCAAAGAGCTGGAAAGTGGCTAACAAGAAACATAATGCAAACTAGAATGTTAGTCTGATACCGAATGTTATGAATTTATAAGTACTTTGATCTTTGTTAATGTTTTGTTATTTTTGCACCTGATTTTAAAAATATTTACAACGTTAACTAGAAATTAGGGAACCTATGAAACAGGAGAAAGTGGAGATAAAGACGAGTAGATCTGGATGCCGCAACCAGTGGTGTACTTGAACTGAATCGAGAAAACCGATTTTAAGTGGCATCAAAAAGAGCGATCGCAATTGCGGTCGCCAAAAAGGTACCTAAAAATAGTAGCCATTCTCAGTAACACCCACCATGTAAAAACAGGTGATTTTTCTTTTGTCTACACACGGTAAAATAATTACTTCAAACTAACAGGGGTGAGAAACGACTGTTCGGCCAGTCTGGAACAGTTGTTGGTGATGAAGCTAGCAAGTGTGTAAAATAAGCGATGACACGTCAACGTCGGACTTAGAAACTACTCGTTATACCTGTGATGTTCACCTTTTTAATCATATATCACCATGATATGCACATCTATCCTGGGTAAGTGCAGAGAAGTGGAGAGATTTCCATACCCTCTGTCTTCTCTACTTTCTTATTAACGTACACTACCCCTCAAATATCTTCTCAACCTTAACCCTCTTGTCTCAACAACATTGTAGAAACATCCGTTACCATGAGGGCAAAATTATTTCCGTCCCACTCCATCGTTCACGTACGTTATCGTAATCTTTATCACTAGCAGGAACCTGAGTCTGGAATAACCTCCCACATAATATTAGAGAAGTGAATAATAACTTCCTGGCAGAGTAAAACTGTGTGCCGGACCGAGACTCGAACTCGGGACCTTTGCCTTTCGCGAACAAGTACTGTACCATCTGAGCTACCCAAGCAAGACTCACGACCCGTCCTCACAGCTTCAACTCTGTCAGTACCTCGTCTCATACCTTCCAGACTTTACAGAAGCTCTCCTGCGAAACTACAGGAGAGCTTCTGTAAAGTTTGGAAGGTAGGAGACGAGATACTAGCTGAAGTAAAGCTGTGAGGACGGCGCCTGAGTTGTGCTTCGGTAGCTCAGTTGGTAGCCGGCACGGTAGCTCAGCGTGTTCGGTCAGAGGATTAGCTGTCCTCTGTAATAAAAAAACTGAGTTTATGGATCAACGAAGAACTGAAACGGATGTCTTGCGACGTCCACCCCGAGCCGATCAAACGAACGAAAACGATTAAAATGAGATTTAAAATTTTAAAAAAATAAAAATAGTTGGTAGAACACTTGCTCGCGAAAGGCAAAGGTCCCGAGTTCCTGTGAAGCACAAATGTGGCAGCAAATAAAACTTTTCTGTCTGGCACACAGTTTTAATCTGCCAGGAAATTTCATATCAGCGCACACTCCGCTGCCGGGTGAAAATCTCATTCTGGAGCTTCAGAAGACAGTTAATTTCAGATCTCGTTAACCAAAAATAATGATTACCATTGCTTCTGTACGCAGCCGTTAGCCTTCTGTATCCTTGTTTCCAACCGATTCGTCCTTATTTCCCAGTGTTCTTAGTTCGTGCATTCTTAAATTTCCTTCTCCCACACCTCGCTATATAAGACAATATCTACTTTGTACACCTGTATATTCTTTTTATACCTGCCACTATCGTTATTTTAATTATTGTCATCATTATTATTGTCACTATTATGGCAGAAGCAACAGCAGTAGTACAAGTACCATCAGAGTTAACATTATTAGTTGATACTCAGTAATATTTACTCACATTGTCACTACAGACAGTGAGATTAGTTTAATGCTATTTGTCATATGAAAAGTGTTATTTCTTATACAACTATGATGCAGAAAAGGAACCGTATGTGTTAAACCCTGGTCTGATGTAAGAGAGGGATCCTAATCATGTTAGGTTAAAAAGATAAATAAATAAATGGAAACTAGTTTGCTAAGTTGTTCGATTGCTGCTGGACTTCAAAATTTGTCGACTGTCACAGGACTTTGAATTATTTCAATGTTTCGTTGAACACAGAATTATGCAAATTTGCGAACTTTGATTTTTTTAAAGTTGATCTGTAGCTTAAAATATTTCGAGGCTGGAAACTGAATATTTTCATGTGAAGCACAGATGTGGTAGCAAATAAAACGTTTCGGCCGCCTAGTACTGCTATGAGGAGAGGCGAATTTAATGCATGGCTGAATGCTAGCGGGCCCAGGGCTCAGGGAGTGCCACTTCCGGCCAGCCAGGTGTGCAGAGACAATGAGTACGTGGCCGGAGGCGGGTAAACCCCAGAACTGGGAATCTGAATGGCTGATATTCTCATTGCTTCTGTGAAGAATATGCTCCAGGAATTTTCGGAGTGTCAGACACTCTCAAGTGGCCAAGTTAAAGCTGTTTGAGATTCGACAGTAACTCACATCAAATACTAATGCAAATCCGATTAGCAGTATCCAGTGACACAAGAATATTTCAATATCTTTAAGACCGCGTGAGTTAATATCTTACAGTGAATAAACATTTTAACTATGAATCTCTGAAGTAACAACTTTTAATTTTTTCAGGCGAATTCAACGAATGTTAGATAATAGCACTTACAAGTAGCTATTATCTCTGAAAACTACGTATCTTTTTCATTTATCGATTTACGACCTCTTTTAATCTATTTCGTTACTCAAATGTTTGTCAGAACATCATATTCTCCACATTTACGCAGCAAATCGATATAGTACGAACACCTCATATTTTGTCATACTTGTATTTTTATTTATAGCGTAGTTCACTACTATGAAAACAATTTTATTTAAATGTGGTAATTTAAAAGTGGTCAGTCCCTTGTGTTAGCGGAAACCAGAGTTGAAAAGAGAACCAAAAGACGCCTCCGTCAAGAAGGCATAAATATTTGTTTAAATAGTATTTAGCTGCAATCGGTAGTCATTTGTCGAGAGAGCACCTGTACAAGAACACTGGCTTATTTATTTATGAACAAATCTTTATTTACAATTATTGTAAATTATCTGCATGTGACATAGTATTTACAACATTTATATACTGCATTACTAAATGAGTAAAAACAACTTTGTAGCGTTTAAGACCGATATGTTTTTGGTGGAGATGTCGTTCAACCAGTGGGAAAGCAGAGGTAGCGGAACACTACGGGAGTCAAGTGGTGACTGGGATTTTTCAAGTGAAGATCTTACGGGAGCAGTTCTGTGCACTTTTACTTTTGTGCTGCAAGCAGAGAGACCTATTTGTGGTAACGTGTATGATTCGGACGTATAGGTGATGGATGCTGGTCGGTGAACAGCCGCTATGAGACTTTTCGCTTATATCTTGAAGGTGACAATTGACGGCGAGTCCTGGAAGAAGGCAGACCTGTCAGGAGTAACGTGAGAGAATCAATTGTATAGGTGATTTTTTCTGGGCAATAAGCGGAGGCTACAGTACTCGAATGCGAGACGTCTGAGTGTAGTGTAGAGTAGGACTCTTAACATTTGCCGCTTGATTTATTGAATTGAGAATAAACAGATTATATGTTACTGTTCTTCTTATAGCGTGTGTTAATGTCTGAATAATCATGTTACACTCTGAACTGTTTTGAGCTGGTGAATGTTCGTGTATTGTCAATACGAAATGGGCCTAGTTTTCCCTTATCATTGATGGCTATTTAGTATGGGGATTTTGCTACCATTCTCGCGACGCTCTTAACTCAACTTCACTGCATTTGATAAGGGTATTTTCTGTCTGTGTTTTAAGTGAAAGTTGTATGACCAATTACCGTTTATTTGATCCTGTTTTGAATTAACATTATTCAACATAATTTTCTGTCGACTTCATCAATTACAGACGTTAGAATAGAACACTTTTTAGTACATTACTCATTTATCTTTTATTTTATGCTTCTGTGTACTTTATTGACTCGCAATTCTGGCCAACACAAAACTATATTGCTGCAGGATCACAGCTACAGCCGGCCGGTGTGGCGGAGCGGTTCTAGGCGCTTCAGTCTCGAGCCGCGCGACCGCTACGGTCGCAGGTTCGAATCCTGCCTTGGGCATGGATGTATGTGATGTTCTTAAGTTAGTTAGGTTTAGGTAGTTCTAAGTTCTAGGGGACTGATGACCTCAGATGTTGTCCCATAGTGCTGAGAGCCATTTTTGATCATAGCTACAGGTTGTTGTTTCGCTGCGAGTTAGCTGCGACGCATGAAAGTAGACGTGCGCGGCTCGACTCTATGACTACATCGAGCTGTTCTTTGTTAAATAGAGCCGTGCCTAGCCCCAGTACCTAAAGTGTGAGTAGCCACAGGTAAAGACGCAGTTGGTTTGCTCGTTAGGACTGCTATTTGGAAGAGAAACTGCACACCAGCAGTAATCGTTAAGTACAGTCGCAAGTACATGGGACTCGCCTTATCCTGTTCTATTGGTGAACTCATAAATGCAGAAGTTTTAACTGACTATTCGCCGGCACTTGAACGCGTGACCATTGCCTCTCGCTGGCAAGTGCTCAACCATCTGAGCTACCCAAGCACGACTCACGCCCCGTCCTCACAGCTTCTGCCAGTACCTCGTCTCCTACCTTAAAAACTTTACAGAAGCTCTCCAGCGAACCCTGCAGAACCAGCACTCCTGAAAGAAAGGACATTGCGGAGTCTCGATCCGACACACAGTTTTAATTTGCCAGGAAGTTTCATATCAGCGCGCACTCCGCTGCAGAGTGAAAATCTCATTCTGGACTCTATCACTATTCATATCATGGATGACTTTGTTAGATTTCGTTTTTTTCTTTAGTTCACTTTGACATAATTTTCGCGTCTGGATGCTAGTATATCAGAATTACATTTTGTTCATTGAGAAAAATGTTGGAAATGCTGTCTACTTCATGTGGTTTCATGGATCAGATGTCAATAAGGGAAAGATTGTATGTAACTCAATGGGCTTTCTTCAAAAATCAATAGTGTTGTTAGTCAGTTTGGAATTCAATCTTTCTTGGGGAATCAGTTTTTGTGACTTGAACTACACGTTTTCGAAAATTAACCCCCCTCCCCCCCCCCCCACCCTCAATGGCACGCTGCAGCATCTGAGATAAAAGAGTTGATAGAGGAGGCGTTTCTGGATGATTACAGGATACTAAGATAGTCCAGCAGAAGTTGACAATTTTGTATGTGACTCAGTATCTGCGGTATTGTTGGGTGTGCTGAAAGAATGTTAAAACTAATTGGACTTTTATGGACTTCCAGATAGACCTTCTGATACATTTTTGTATTTTGTTTTTAAATATTTCATTTCCAGAGTGGAACTTTGTTCAGTTTTGAGAGTTCTTTCCCCTCAGATTTATTGTTTCCATTTCTGATTTTCATGCTAATGTGTGGTGTTAAGAAAAAAGTTTGAACGATAATTAGGTTCCTTGTAAGTTGTTCAAGGTCTAGTGGATGATTTTTCATATTCATGAAGTGAAGTGGAATTTGTGAAAGTTTTTGTTGCTTTTGGATACTGAGGTTGTCTTGTGACTATCGTTGATTATGTTATTCAGTCTAGGATGGGGAAGCCTACAGCAAAAGAGAGATGAGAAAGGCACGTTTTGGAAAAAGTCAGTCGAGAAGTGACAAAGTTAAGGTGATGGAACGTTCTGATTCTAGTAATTTGTGCAGTGCTGTTTGATAGGAAAATGATAGTGTGGCCAACAGTGATTCAATTAATATGTCTGTCGATGAATCAGAGAGTACTGGAACGATTGTGTTAATGTTGTGGATCAATAAGTCAATTATGTTATTATGAATGAGGGATCTGTTGTTTGTAATGTGGCTCAGCGACTTAAGCCTACTAGTAGTTATAATGTTTCAGGAGGCGGTTCTGAAACTTGTAATGCTTATCATATTCTACCTGAAGACAGAAGTAGTCCTTCCCCGTCTGTCAATGTCTACGATCAGAATATGAATAGTTTATTATTTGACTTATTGACAGAATTGACGCATCATAGCCGACCGTTGTGATCGAGCGTTTCTAGGCACTTCAGTCTGGAACCGTGCGACCACTACGATTGCAGGTTCGAATCCTGCCTCGGGCATGGATGTGTGTGACGTCCTTAGGTTAGTTAGGTTTAAGTAGTTCTTAGTTCTAGGGGACTGATAACCTCAGATGTTAAGTCCCATAGTACTCAGAGCTATTTGAACCATTTGAGGCAACATAAGGCTTTACAAAGGAATGTGTGTGTGCGTGTGACAAGTTCTTTTCAGTTTCACGACTCAGATAGGTTTTCCAGACCGTTTTCTAGGGCATGAGAATAAAAAATTTGCCTAGCTAGAAGCTAACAGGATTTGGCGAAGATGTTTGGTCTGTGGGGCGCTGAACTAAGGGGTCGTAAGCACCCGTACACTTTCCCAATCTGAACACAGCTCAGTCGCCAATTTTCATGAAAGATGACGGCCCCACCGGGAATCGAACTTGGGACCCCGTGATCCAGAGATAGCAACGCTAGCCACAAGACCACGAGCTGCGTACAGCAGGATTTGATATTCACTAATTACGGAAGCAGTCATTACTTCTCTACGCACACAGACAGCTAACAATACAAATGAAAGCCTTTCTTATGTAAATATTCATCTCTAAATGCTATCTTCGCTTGTAGAGCAGCACGAAAGATGTATTGTACATTTTTATTGTATTTATTATTATTATTATTATTATTATTATTATTATTATTTTGCAGTTTATTTAATGCACACGATATTTACCGAGAGAGCAAAGTAAGTCATGCGGTGAAATATTTTATACTTCAGCTACGTGTGACATTCGGCGTAAAACTTGATATATATGTTAGTCAATGCGACTGACAGAATAAATTTTAAGTATCGTTTGATGCATATTCTACACACCGAGAGCACTCTCGCTGATACTAAATGTAACTGCGTATGTCTGACTAGCAGTAATTTCTTGCTAGATGTGCTGCTAGCGACTGGGTGGGTTTTTATTGATAGTAGGTCCGTACTCAGAATGTTCTGGCTGATCAGTATAGATATACATAAACAATGAATTTGCGGGTTAATGTTTTTCTTCTAGAACCAGATCTCAGCACTGGGTGCTAAGATCATGCAAGTCTTTCAAGCCATCTTCAAAAGCGTCTTATTGTGTGATCCTCCGCACCAGAGACACACGCAGCACTTTCGCAAGAACCCCACCGTGAAGAGAAGGCCACATTTCCCTTGTCTCCATTTAAATGCGGTCGAGTCTCGACATTCACGACGGAGAATATCAGATCCTGCAACCTTCGTC
The DNA here is from genome assembly GCF_023864275.1 of Schistocerca cancellata. Classification (NCBI taxonomy): domain Eukaryota; kingdom Metazoa; phylum Arthropoda; class Insecta; order Orthoptera; family Acrididae; genus Schistocerca; species Schistocerca cancellata. The sequence continues at coordinate 155,644,152 of NC_064627.1, forward strand.
GTTGAGTTCTGGGGTGGATATTCATTCCAGCTTTCTTACCACTTCTCGGTGACATTGAAAAAGTCTGCCATCCAACGACGACCCGAGGTGGTTCGCGTGACTACAGGAGTAAAGCTATGCGACTCTATTTTCTTAAACATTTGCACCTTTCTAGATTTTCTTCTGAGATGCATCGGGGTAATTATGTATAGAACCGGAAACCCCTGAGTGAATCTGAAAGTGCCAGTAATGGTCCTCAGTCCCTTATTCATTGCTTAATTTATAACATTTTAGGTGCCGGAATGTACCTCTTCAACCATAGGATACTCCACTTTCCCCCACCCCTAGGCATAATAATCCCACGTTTAAACGATGGAAACTCCATGTAGGAATATCAGCAATCTATGAAAAGATAGACTGCTACTTCGTGTCATCCTCAGATGAGGATGCGGATAGGGGGGGGGGGGGGCGTGTGGTCAGCACACCGCTCTCCCGGTCGATACGATGGTTTTCTTTGAACGGAGCCGCTACTATTCGGTTGAGTAGCTCCTCATTTGGCATCACGAGGCTGAGTGCATCCCGAAAAATGGCAACAGCGCATGGCGGCGCAGATGGTCACCCATCCAAGTGCCGGCCACACCCGACAGCGCTTAACTTTGGTGATTTGACGGGAACTGGTGTATCCACTGCGGCAAGGCCGTTGCACACACAATTAAAAAACCCTTATATAAAGCTTTCGGTTACAGCTCTCATCAGCAAAAGAGAAACATACGCTTTTCATACACAAAAACAAGCACACTCATGCACATATGAACTGCAGGAGTTGGCGTGATATGTGCTTGCTTAGAGTATGATGGTGTGATTTTGCTGATGAAAGCTATGGCTGAAAGCTTTATGTAAGTGCCTTTTACTTGTGCGCATCTGCAACTTAACGTTACTTCTCTTTAGTAAGTAGCAATCTCTTTTCCTGCATTGTTGATAATCTCAGATTTATACTTTTGAAAACTTGTGATAAAACTTACGATGCGAAACAATTATTTACAAAAAATTGTTCTGAAATTCATGTTTTTAAATCATAATTTATTATAATCAAACCAATAAGACGATAAGATTTAAAATGAGCAACACTTGCCAACGTCTTTCCCCGTAGCAATTTCACTTTGCTCCCTAGATGTGCTAGATACATATCGGCACAAGTTGGTAGACTTCGTGACTGTTTTTCAACTGCTATCAGCTGCAACGTTCACGCAGTTCCAGTGTAGCTATTTGGAGAACGTGTGTCCAGTACTAATTAATAAAGCATTTAGCGATGAACATATGTCTGGCCCATTGGGTCCACGTACGACTTCCAAACGACGCTTAGCTTATCTTGCTTACACCGTACGTACACAAGCCCACCCACCCACCGACACACACACACACACACACACACACACACACACACACGTACACAGCACCTCTCGCACGTCCCTGCCCATCGCATCACCTTAGTTACCCATTGTTACTTCCGCTGGTGCCGCCACAGCAGCAATTACAGTTATGTTGCGATTTAATACAAGTATACTATTTTAAATCTCCTGTGCAGACTTGTTCCAGTGAGTCTAAAAAATAAAATGAATTAAAAAAAGTGCCGGAACGCCGTTCCGGTCGAAATTAAACTCTGTTCTAATTCAGATGTACATCTATCATAGTAGGATGTGCGCCGTTTTCGAATGAAGGGGTAGAAATTTGAGCAACTACAACCTGGCGCCCCTTGGGCAGCCTTGTAATACCGGCAAATTATTAGAAATAGGTGCTGATAAACAACAGAGAATATGCAACGAAACAATGTCAATAAGTAATGCAAAAATTTATGTTTCCAGGCCAGTGAGAATCTCACCAAAATCGTTCTAGGTATAACGCCGCTCCGCGTTATAAAACACTCAGATGTTAAAGTTCTAAAATTTTAGTATTATGAAGCGACAGTACACCCAGAAGGATATTCATGAGAATGTCGACAACTGACTGCTACACACTAGAATACCTTTCGGTTAAAAGATATATGTGCATAATATTTCTGTTAAATCTCGATTACACACCTCATGCAGCTCTGAAAACAGATGAAGTTCGTTCTATTATCTGTTTTGTTTGACATCAAACACATTAAGTATCTTTACTCATGTAGTTACAGTGTATTCCGACATGCACAGTGTTTTGTTTTCTGCGCCGTCAGGCTGTGCTGACATTGACTGGAAAACCGGAGTACACATAGTTACGTAATGGGCTATGTAAAGGACAGTTTCATTTAGTTGATCCATCACACACGATATGTGCGTAGCCCGTATTGAATCGGTTTCACTACTTTATAGCGGACAACGCAGACTGTAAACATACCTCGGTACAAGCAATCGAATATGAAGTAAAAATTAATCAAAGTAGCTACAGTAAAACAATAATTACCTTACAAACAGTCGTCACTTAAAGATCTGAATCCCAGGAACTACCCATGCATTTACAGTGAAAGTGGATAGCCTGCATCATATAATTATGATAATTTTAAAATTTCGCAGAAAACGTTACTGTTGCTATCTTTAAATGCAAATTCAAAAACACTTAATAAAATGAAGATACATAATCACTTCATACTAAAGGAATTCTCACTGCTAGAGGGACACAACATAAAACTGTATTCCTGCTACTTATTAATTTGTTTTGCAGTATGTATAAAAAATATATCCAAATATGTGTGAATTCTTAAGGGACCAAACTGCTGAGGTTATCACTCCCTAGACGTACACACTACTTAAACTAACTTATGCTAAGAACAACACACACACCCATACCCGAGGGAGGACTCGAACCTCCGGTGGGAGGGGCCGCGCACTCCGTGACTTGACGTCTCAAACCGCGCGGCCACTCCACGACGTCAGCATGTACAACAGATGGTCTACGTATATACTTCCGCGAATCTAGGCATATAACCACTTGTAAATGGCCTTGTTGGCCGAAACCGGTCGAGATGCTCAAAAATGAAAGTGCAACTGGTGATGTTACTCAATTCCAAGAATCTTTATTGATATCTGAATGTAGGCCTCAGTCTACGTAATGATACCACGATAAAAAGACGACATCGGCTTTATGATAAATCTTCATTTATGACCCAACTAGTTTCGCGACTTTAGAGCCACATCTTCAGGGATACATATTTATTTCATAATTTACTGCAAACGAATACCAGAAGATGACCCAATAGTCTTTGTTCAGTTGTGACAAAAATGTTTAACCATTGAGAGGTCGGTAGTCCAGTCTAAAATAGGGCAGACTGCAGGGAACATCTACGCGATACAGGACGCGTAACATTGTCGTGACAACATGATGTCTCAGTGACCACGTAGACGAACTTAACTGAACCGGTGCCGGTGACTATAAAGAAGACACTCGCATGCACGTAAGAGGGCGTGATCGGCGCCGGCACCAGTTCAGTTAAGTTCGTCTACGTGGTCACTGAGGACACCATTTTGTCACGACGATGTTAAGCTTTAGTTTTCCTGTATCGGGGTGATGTATCGTGCACCCTGTCCTATTTTAAATTGGATTACCAGCGTCTTGATGATTAAACATTTTTATCACAATTAGACAAAGAATGTTGGGTCATGTATTGGTTTGAAAGAAATTATAAAATATGTATGTATCCCTGAAGATGTGGCTCTAAAGCCGGGAAACTACTTGGATCATAAATATTAATCACGCAGCTGGAGCATTCTTGTTCATCATGGCAAAATTCCACAGCGGCGGATGCCCATAATTTAAAATTTGCTATTTAATTGTACCCAAAGTGCCATTGGACATTTACATTTACATTTACATTTACATTTATACTCCGCAAGCCACCCAACGGTGTGTGGCGGAGGTCACTTTACGTGCCACTGTCATTACCTCCCTTTCCTGTTCCAGTCGCGTATGGTTCGCGGGAAGAACGACTGTCTGAAAGCCTCAGTGCGCGCTCTAATCTCTCTAATTTTACATTCGTGATCTCCTCGGGAGGTATAAGAAGGGGAAGCAATATATTCGATACCTCATCCAGAAACGCACCCTCTCGAAACCTGGCGAGCAAGCTACACCGCGATGCAGAGCGCCTCTCTTGCAGAGTCTGCCACTTGAGTTTGTTAAACATCTCCGTAACGCTATCACGGTTACCAAATAACCCTGTGACGAAACGCGCCGCTCTTCTTTGGATCTTCTCTATCTCCTCCATCAACCCGATCTGGTACGGATCCCACACTGATGAGCAATACTCAAGTATAGGTCGAACGAGTGTTTTGTAAGCCACCTCCTTTATTGATGGACTACATTTTCTAAGGACTCTCCCAATGAATCTCAACCTGGTACCCGCCTTACCAACAATTAATTTTATATGATCATTCCACTTCAAATCGTTCCGCACGCATACTCCCAGATATTTTACAGAAATAACTGCTACCATTGTTTGTTCCGCTATCATATAATCATACAATAAAGGATCCTTCTTTCTATGTATTCTCAATACATTACATTTGTCTATGTTAAGGGTCAGTTGCCACTCCCTGCACCAAGTGCTTATCCGCTGCAGATTTTCCTGCATTTCGCTACAATTTTCTAATGCTGCAACTTCTCTGTATACTACAGCATCATCCGCGAAAAGCCGCATGGAACTTCCGACACTATCTACTAGGTCATTTATATATATTGTGAAAAGCAATGGTCCCATAACACTGCCCTGTGGCACGCCAGAGGTTACTTTAACGTCTGTAGACGTCTCTCCATTGATAACAACATGCTGTGTTCTGTTTGCTAAAAACTCTTCAATCCAGCCACACAGCTGGTCCGATATTCCGCAGGCTCTTACTTTGTTTATCAGGCGACAGTGCGGAACTGTATCGAACGCCTTCCGGAAGTCAAGAAAAATAGCATCTACCTGGGAGCCTGTATCTAATATTTTCTGGGTCTCATGAACAAATAGAGCGAGTTGGGTCTCACACGATCGCTGTTTCCGGAATCCATGTTGATTCCTACATAGTAGATTCTGAGTTTCCAAAAACGACATGATACTCGAGCAAAAAACATGTTCTAAAATTCTACAACAGATCGACGTCAGAGATATAGGTCTATAGTTTTGCGCATCTGCTCGACGACCCTTCTTGATGACTGGGACTACCTGTGCTCTTTTCCAATCATTTGGAACCTTCCGTTCCTCTAGAGACTTGCGGTACATGGCTGTTAGAAGGGGGGCAAGTTATTTCGCGTACTCTGTGTAGAATCGAATTGGTATCCCGTCAGGTCCAGTGGACTTTCCTCTGTTGAGTGATTCCAGTTGCTTTTCTATTCCTTGGACACTTATTTCGATGTCAGCCATTTTTTCGTTTGTTCGAGGATTTAGAGAAGGAACTGCAGTGCGGTCTTCCTCTGTGAAACAGCTTTGGAAAAAGGTGTTTAGTATTTCAGCTTTACGCTTGTCATCCTCTGTTTCAATGCCATCATCATCCCGGAGTGTCTGGGCATGCTGTTTCGAGCCACTTACTGATTTAACGTAAGACCAGAACTTCCTAGGATTTTCTGTCAAGTCGGTACCTAGTATTTTACTTTCGAATTCACTAAACGCTTCACGCATATCCCTCATTACGCTAACTTTGACATCGTTTAGCTTCTGTTTGTCTGAGAGGTTTTGGCTGCGTTTAAATTTGGAGTGAAGCTCTCTTTGCTTTCGCAGTAATTTCCTAACTTTGTTGTTGTACCACGGTGGGTTTTTCCCGTCCTTCACAGTTTTACTCGGCACGTACCTGTCTAAAACGCATTTTACGATTGCCTTGAACTTTTTCCATAAACACTCAACATTGTCAGTGTCGGAACAGAAATTTTCGTTTTGATCTGTTAGGTAGCCTGAAATCTGCCTTCTATTACTCTTGCTAAACAGATAAACCTTCCTCCCTTTTTTTATATTTCTATTAACTTCCATATTCAGGGATGCTGCAACGGCCTTATGATCACTGATTCCCTGTTCTGCGCTTACAGAGTCGAAAAGTTCGGGTCTGGTTGTTATCAGTAGGTCCAAAATGTTATCGCCACGAGTCGGTTCTCTGTTTAATTGCTCGAGGTAACGATAACGTAGAAGTGGCAGTTTTTATGTACACTGGTGTTCAAAACTTAAGGAAGAAAATGACTTTCGCATTATTTGTCACTGCCAAATAACACAGTTCGATGGAAATAGGACCAAACATCAAAAGAAATGCTGCAGTACAGTACAGAAGGTACTTGAAAGATATACACTACTGGCCATTACAATTGCTGCACCAAGAAGAAATGCAGATGATAAACGGGTATTAATTGGACAAATATATTATACTAGAACTGACATGTGATTACATTTTCACGCAGTTTGGATGCATAGATCCTGAGAAATCAGTACCCAGAACAACCATCTCAATCCGTAATAACGGCCTTCATACGCCTGGGGATTGAGTCAAGCAGAGCTTGGATGGCGTGTACAGGTACAGCTGCCCATGCAGCTTCAACACAATACCACATTTCATCAACAGTAGTGACTGGCGTATTGTGACGAGCCAGTTGCTCGTTTTCAATTGGTGTGAGATCTGGAGAATGTGCTAGCCAGGGCAGCAGTCTAACATTTTCTGTATCCAGAAAGGCCCGTACAGGACCTGCAACATGCGGTCGTGCATTATCCTGCTGACATGTTGGGTTTCGCAGGGATCGAATGAAGGGTAGAGCCACGGGTCGTCACACATCTGAAATTTATTGTCCACTGTTCAAAGTGCCGTCAATGCGAACAATAGGTGACCGAGACGTGTAACCAATGGCACCCCATACCATCACTCTGGGTGATACTCCAGTATGGCGATGACGGATACACGCTTCCAATGTGCGTTCACCGCCATGTCGCCAAACACGGATGCGACCATCATAATGCTGTAAAGAGAACCTGGATTCATCCGAAAAAATGACGTTTTGCCATTCGTGCACCCAGGTTTGTCGTTGACTACACAATCGCAGGCGCTCCTGTCTGTGATGCAGTGTCAAGGGTAGCCGCAGCCATGGTCTCCGAGCTGATAGTCCATGCTGCTGCAAACGTCGTCGAACTGTTCGTGCAGATGTTTGTTGTCTTACAAACGTCCCCATCTGCTGACTCAGTGATCGAGACGTGGCTGCACGATCCGTTACAGCCATGCGGATAAGATGCCTATCATCTCGACTGCTAGTGATACGAGGCCGTTGGGATATAGCACAGTGTTCCATATTATCCTCCTGAATCCACCGATTCCATATTCTGCTAACAGTCATTGGATCTCGACCAATGCGAGCAGCAATGTCGCCATACGATAAAGCGCAATTCCTCCTTACACGAGGCATCACAACAACGTTTCACCAGGCAACGCCGGTCGACTGCTGTTGTGTATGAGAAATCTGTAGGAAACTTTCCTCATGTAAGCACGTTGTAGGTGTCGCCACCGGCGCCATTCTTGTGTGGATGCTATGAAAAGCTAATCATTTGCATATCACAGCATGTTCTTCCTGGCTGCTAAATTTCGCGTCTGTAGCACGTCATCTTTGTGGTTAAGCAATTTTAATGGCCAGTAGTGTACGCAATGAGATGAACAAAAATGACACTTTTATTCAAATACAATGGTTATACTGAAGTCACCACTACCTGCGATAGTCCCTCTCATGGAGAATGCAAAAGACGAGATATGGTAGCCAATGACGTGTGTTTCATGCCGTCTACGCATCGGTCATTCTAGCCTCACCCATTGTTCTCTCCTGCGTTACGGACCACCCCTACAATGTGGTTGTGGAGCCAGACTGACGGTATTCCATACATTGATGGAATGTCTCTTTCTTTAGGCCCTTCGTACTAAGTATTAAAAGCACTCCGTCATGAGGCCACGAGTGGCATACCGGGACCATCCGACCGCCGTGTCATCCTCATGGAGGATGCGGATAGTAGGGGCGTGGGGTCAGCACACCGCTCTCCCGGCCGTTATGATGGTGTTTTCGACCGAAGCCGCTACTATTCGGTCGAGTAGTGTCTGAATTTGCATCACGAGGCTGAGTGCACCCCGAAAAAGGGCAACAGCGCATGGCGTACAGGATGGTCACCCATTCAAGTGCCAACCACGCCCGACAGCGCTTAACTGCGGTGATCTCAGGGGAACCGATGTATCCACTGCGGCAAGGCCGTTGCCTCGTACTAAGTATAGCCTTCCAAATTCCTTGTCTTTAATATGAGCGGACGATCCACAGGTGGCCACCTGGTCCTCAGTTTCCTTTGTGAAAGTGGTTTCTTTATTTTCAGTCATAAGGTTTTGCTTTCCTCCTGGAGCAGGGGCAGGGTGGTTGTGGTTTTGGCCTCTCCTGCTGTTTTCGCAGTGTGGTACCCATGACCACTCTCCCGAGCAAAGACCTCTCTTTTATTCCTCTGTTTCTCCAATTTTTAGATTTGACCTCTTTTACGCCTTCTACTATGTGTGTTCATAGATTACTCGTTTTATGATTTGGCCCCTCTGACTGGATACGCCCACTTTTCGCAGACGCCTGTATCTCACGCACCTAACTTTTTAACTGCGGGACTGATGTCCTCGCTCTTTAGTCCGATACCTCCTGCAATCAATAAGTCACAAGTGTTTCCTTCCGCTGATATCATGCGACATTTTACAGCCACCATCCGCAATGCTCTTCGGTCCCTGTGAGAAGTACATGATGTCCGCCTGGTCTTTATTTCAGTGAGATTCTTCCTCGATGTTTCCACTTCACAGTCACATCACCAACAGTGAAGCCAGGCAGCCTTAGAAGCGTTGAAATGTCCCTTATGGGTTTGTTACCCAGGGGTCATCCAGTGAATAGTCCGTGTTCGAAGACAGCGAGGCCTCTTGACTGATCATTCTTCTGTTACTGCTTCTCTACTGACAATAATTCCAGCCTCCTTTGGCACTTGCGTGTCCACAACCTCTACTGGTCAGTTCGGTGAAGGCAGAGGTGTGTCTGTGCAATTCGGGAACTTTGCACGTGTGTCCTCTTGCGATACGTATTTTGAGAACAGCGGAAAACACATCGTCAGAAGCCAGAAAGTACCTTTTTTCCATATTCCGATACCCATTACCGAAATAAATGCATTAATTTGGTAATGGGTAGAAAACAGCTACATCTTACTTATGAACTGTCAGCAACAAATAATAAATCAAGTTACTTCAAAGAAGTAGAATTATGCTGACATCCCATTTGACCGACAGCCACAGAAGACACTGTTCATTATGCTTATCAGAGAATAATTCTCTAGAAATGGGCTCTCCCTAAATTTTGAGAAAAAACACTTTATTCAGTTGTGTACAACAAAAACAGTCTTCAAAACTAGACATGACAGCGAACCGTTTGTTCTGTACTGACAAGATAGTGCAATATATGATCTGATGATGGGCAGGTAGCCCGAAACCGGTCATTGAAAATAAAAAATAGCGATCAAAGAATGAAATGCCATATTTTTATAAAAACAGTTTTACCAATAATTTATATAGCACATGAACAGAAGTGAGTAAATGTGGTAAAACGCTCCAAAGTTTTGGATGTACATACTGATGAAAACTTCAACTGAAAAAAGCATGTTACTGAGGTTTTGAAACAGTTAAGTTCAGCTACCTTTGCTCTACCTATAATTACTATTGGAAACAAGCGAACGTTCCTCCCTACACATTTTGCATATTTGCACTCGATAATATTCTACCAAATAACTTTCGGGAGTAGCTCATCACTCACAAAGAACGTATTGATTCCACAAAAGCGGACAGTGAGAATAATATGTAGTATTCACGTGCCATCGTGATCTCAGAAACACAACATTTTTGTTTATTAATGTTACCACTAATTATGTGCACGTATCCTGTAAACTGATTTGGCCCACATCAGTAATGAATGGAACATTAATCGGCTGTGTCCCTTCTCAAAGGTCTTCAGATACAGTAATTGAGGAATGTGATAATGGGAGCAGAACTAATTTCCAACTTAAGATTTTCTGCCCTCCGGATGACTGCTTCTTAATAGAAACTCCTGCAAGCGGAACGCGTTTCATCGGAAATTGGAGTAGGGATGAATTAAAAGCAGCCACGGCAATCAGTAGTAGCACACAAGGCGCTTCTCAGTACTTGTGACGTCCGCTTTTAATGGACAGGGAACAGGGTTTCGGAGTGAAACGGCAGGCGAAAGGGCTCCTAAATCCCTCCTCGTCCGGATGAGAGACGGGAGTCGAAATATATAATTGGTCAAGAAGTTGCTATTACGATTGCAGGCTCGTCAGCGCAGAATGTGGTACAATCTGAGACCCTTCGCTGCCCGAAGACGAAAAGAGGTTTATCAGTGAACTCGCTTGTGTACGTGGCGACAAGAGGCAGTGGGCAGGTTACAGCCACAAATATATATTTTAATGAAGTTAATAAACAGTAGCCTGACTCTAACGCTCTAACATTGAAAATAATCATGAGTGCATTCATTTACGCGGACAACCACAAATGTTTTAATGAAGAGTAGCTACTAAAACTACTCAAACTCAACTAACCTAAGGACATCACACACATCCATGCCCGAGACAGGATTCGAACCTGCGACCGTAGCGGTCACGCGGTTCCAAACTGAATCAATTACTTCTTTCCTCAGTTGCTCTTCATAATAACTTTTTACAGAAGAGCCAGTGTTCCTGACCTCGAAGAAAATTAAATAGGCGTATAAATGCAATACAGTGAGAGCCACACAGAACAGTTAATAAATGCGTGTCGTTCATTAGAGTGTCTACGCAGGAATCAGTGAAGACAGAAGTCAAAATATGTGCACATCAAGTTAAAACAGTAGATGATCTAAATTAGAAAAGCGATAACTTATATTGACTCTCTCGTCTATGAACTTTTAAGATATTTTTCTAAGTGAATATTATACTAATATTTCGTAAAAATTATATTGGCGTACGTTGCACAACGCACGATGAACCGTGTTAATAAAGCCAATCATGGATTAAATAATCTGGTCTGCAGTCTTCAGGAGACATTTTGTTTCTGTAACCATTCGGTCATAATCACTTTTAACGAAACAATAAGTTCCACGTTAATTCACGAAGTCGTTCTTTAGTTAAGCAAGAGTAAACCCTCGCATCAAATGGATCGAAAAATGTAAAGTCAAAATTGTGACAGGTTTGACGCGACCCGCTACGAATTCCCCTCTTGTTCCAGCCTCTTCGTCTCAGGGTAGCACCTGCACCCTACGCCGTCAATTATTTTTTGGAAGTATTCCAATCTCAGCCTTCCCCTACAGTTTTTACCTTCTACAGCTCCCTGCAGTACCACGGAAGTTATTTCCTGGTATCTACATGCCCGTCCTTCATGGTATCCCTCCTTCTTGTACGTGTTTTCGGTAGGTTCCTTTCTTCGCCGGTGTTGTGGACAACTTTCTTATTCTTTACATTGTCAGGGCACTTAGTTCCCAACATCCTTCAATTGCACTATATCTCAAACGCTTCGATTCTGGTCCTTTCCGATTTTCTCACAGTTCGTACTTTACAACTGCCTAAAGTAACGATAAGCAACTCGAATATTATATCTATCCCAGTAACAGCCGACGCGATTATAATGAGTTAGTAAGATCTTAACTGCTACGAATTCTGATGCAGAATATTTTAGAAATACTAAAATTCACTCTAAATCCTACTTCATTTCAAGGACAACCAAGATATCGATACACAAAAAAAGAAGTATAGCTACATAGGAAGAAATAATTTGGTTAATTTGCTGCCTGTCCAGACAGGCATTCCCATGATCGCATCCGCCTAGAGCAGGGCCGGCCAGAAATTCTGTACGCGTGCGGTGCTCCTGCACATGTGCAACTTTCGGGTCACAGCGTGCACGCCGCAGCCGTCAGCGTTCATGTAGTGCATGTTTCTACGCACAGATGTCGCTTTATCCACTTGCTGGGATACTCTGTACCGGCGCATTCTAGTGCTCTTTCCACAGCTTGCAAGCCAACCATGGGAAGGTATTTCGCGTATTAAACATCTAAAATACTGTCACAGTATACTCATTGAGACGTCTATTTTTATGTTAACAGTTTAACCCAGTAAGGCAATTAATGCAGTTAACAACCGTGGGTTTTTATTAAGGCAGCTCGACTGTCGGCACGTAAATACGCATAATGTTTCTGATCTAGTATTTAAGAAAGAGAGCACTTAGCGACTACTATCCTCTTCTCCATGATGATCACCCCTTCCCTGACTCCCTTAGTAAGGCCAATCACTTTGCCTCCTACCTCTCCGATGTATTTTCCATCCCCGATGATCCCCAGTTCGATTACTCCCTCTTCCCGGATGTCCGTGATCGAACTGACACCTCTGTCCCTCCCCTCGCACCTGGTTTCCAGTACTTGGACAACATTGCACACAAGGAACTTAATGCCCCTATCACTACACAGGATCTCATTGCTACACTCCGCACGAAACGCAAACCGCTCCTGGTCACGATCGTGTCACCTACCGTCACCATCGTGAAGCTCCTGTCTCTTTCCTCTCCACCCTGGCCAGGCTCTACAATGTAGTCCTGTCCACCGGTTACCCTCCCGTATCCTAATGTTCCTTAAACCTGGCAAACCGCCTCCGCCGTCTCCTCCTACCGCCCCATCAGCCTTACCTCGGTCTTCAGCAAGGTCCTGGAATCTATCCTCACCCGACGCATCCACCAGCGTCTCCGCCAGCACCGCCTCCTTCCCGTTACCGAGTGTGGCTTTCGGCCGTCCTTCTCTTCCGACGACCTTCTCCTTCACCTCACTCATCTCCTTTCCGAACAGCTAAATTCCCGTCGCTCCGCAATCTTCCTCTCCCTGGACCTCGAACGTGCCTATGACCGCGTATGGCATTCCGGTCTCGGAGATTAGTGTTTAACGTCCCGTCGACAACGAGGTCATTAGAGACGGAGCGCAAGCTCGGGTGAGGGAAGGATGGGGAAGGAAATCGGCCGTGCCCTTTCAAAGGAACCATCCCGGCATTTGCCTGAAGCGATTTAGGGAAATCACGGAAAACCTAAATCAGGATGGCCGGAGACGGGATTGAACCGTCGTCCTCCCGAATGTGAGTCCAGTGTGCTAACCACTGCGCCACCTCGCTCGGTGCATTCCGGTCTCCTCTTCAAGCTCCAAACCTTCGCCCTTCCCATTAACTACGTCTGTCTGATCGGCTCCTTTCTCTCCCGCCGTCCTTCCTATGTCATCATCCATAACACAGATTCCTACACCTTTTTCCCCTCCGCTGGTGTGCCCCAAGGCTCCGTCCTCTCCCCCCTTCTGTACCTTTTGTACACGGCGAACATGCCGCCGCCGTCACCCCCCGTCCACCTTCTCCAGTTTGCCGATGACACCGTCTTCCTTGCCCTTGTCCCCACTCTGCAGCGCTCCCAACACCTTCTCCAATCCCATATTGACCGGTTCACCCCTTGGTGCAACCAGTGATTGCTCAAGGTCAATCCCTCCAAAACCCAGGCGATCATTGTAGACAAATCCACCCCTTCCTTCCGCCTCCTTGATTTCTATCTCACCATCTATGGCCGTCCTATCGCCCTCACTCCCACCCTTAAGTACCTTGGCGTCACCCTCGACCGTCGCCTCTCCTGGACTCCCCATCTCCGGACAATTCAAGCCAAGGCACGTTCCCGACTCCAAGCTCGTTTCCGGCCGTACGTGGGGTCTGGACCCCTCCACCATCCTCCACACCTATAAATCCCTCATCCGCCCTATCCTTTGTTACGCCCATCCAGCCTGGATCTCCGCCCCCCCCTACCTTTTATAAATCCCTCCAAATCCTTGAACGCCATGCTCTCCACCTCGCCTATCGCACCCGTCTCCCCTCCCCCACGTGGATCCTGTACGATCTCATCCCCTTCCCCCCCTCCTCCTTTTCCTTGAAAGGATACAGATCCTGTACACCTCCCGCAAACTCGATCCTCCTCATCCACTTGTTTCACCCATCCTCTCCCACCCCCGCCCACTGCTGCGCCTGTATTCCCACGTTCCACCCAGTCTCCATCTCTCCACCCTCCTTACCCTCTCCCAAGGTGGCTTCCGCCAGCTCCCCCTCCCTGATGATGTCCTCCTCCCCTCCATCTACCCCTCCTATCAACTTTGATCCTCCCACACCACTTCCTGTGTCCTTTCCTTTAGGCACCCTCCCTCCCTTCTCTTTCCTTTTCCCCCATCTCCCTCCCTCTGCCCCTCTGCCACCAGGCTTCCCCTCCCCCTTCCTCCCTCCCCCTCTCTCCCCTGCCCATGGCATCTCTGCTCTCTCCTCTCCCTCTCACACTCCCCTTCCTCCTCCTCCTCTCTTGGCAGGTCCCCGAACTCGCACACGCTCAGTGAACATTCGCGCGCCGGAGATCATCGCCATCAGTGTCTCGTGTGTGTGCCTTCGTTTTGTGTTTAGTGTTTCGCCGTCACGCCTCCACTGTTCACGTGTGCCGTCGCAGTCATCCGTGTTATGTGCGCCGTGTCAACAAGTTCAAAATGGCTCTGAGCACTATGGGACTTAACATCTATGGTCATCAGTCCCCTAGAACTTAGAACTGCTTAAACCTAACTAACCTAAGGACAGCACACAACACCCAGCCATCACGAGGCAGAGAAAATCCCTGACCCCGCCGGGAATCGAACCCGGGAACCCGGGCGTGGGAAGCGAGAACGCTACCGCACGACCACGAGATGCGGGCTGTCAACAAGTGTTAGTGTTTTTCTCGTCCAGCGTGAACGGCTTCATGTTTATTGTTTTTTGTATCTGCATTTTTTTGCCCGCCGTTTTTATTGCATTGTCTGTGTCCCCTATATGTCATATTATTGTCCCACTTAAGGCTGAAGAGCGGCGAAATATGCTGCTGACAGCCCGCCTGTATGAGGTGATTAAAATTACAATAAAGAAAAAAAATAGCGACTTCCAACGAACCTTATTCATGATTTCAAATAAGATTAAACTGATGGAAGGTTTCCTATAACTAATTCTCGGTGCCCTCAGTTACACCCACATAATTTCTGTCTCACTATCCTCCGAACAGAATGATAACCGCAGACCTATCGATGATCACCTCTTATTTTAATACCATTATTGCTATATCTTTCATCAGTTCCGTCTGAAATCTTCATAATAACCGACAATTAGACGAATGTTATGTTTTATCGACTTTAGCTGAGCGTAGCCCTTCACACATTAAAAAAAGGCACCTAAATGTTAAGTATACATTGGAACAATCCGTTGAATGACCAATTTTCCTGATACTAATGTAACATGGAGCAGAATGAGGCAATAATGCACAGTTAGTAAACAATAATTTTTAATTATGAAAGGAATAAATCCAAAGACGTTTAACATTGGTCATGAGAAATTATATAGTTAATATCGGGCACAAAAGCACGGCTCATTGACGAACGCAAGCAGTTGCGAAGATTTTCATCACTTACGCTTCATCGAAACCGTGATTTATTCATTTTGCTTTTTCACAGAACCTACCATTTCTCAGTACTTCTCTGTTAATGTTACGGTCACCAGGGGTAAACGAAACTGCGTATGTTGCGCTCTTGCTTGTGCCACATAAACAGGTAAGTGGAGCTGCCGACGTTCATTTAGGACACATGTCTAATAACAAATGTCGCTGTCGCTCGCTGTCGCACACGTGCACACATGTGCAGCACTTCCGCACGTCTGGACACTGTGCAACGTTTGGCCGGCCCTGCTCTAGAGGATTGACGACAGGGATCGGTATGCTGGGAAGCCCGGCTGTCGTTTTTAGGCAGTTTCCCATATACCATTAAATGAATACCCACCTCAGTTACACGATTCGCAAACATTCAGAAAACTTTCGCTCACTTACAAGTCAATAACACTACACACAGGCAGTTGGGGTATTTCATTCCGTCCCAAAGATTAAAGGAGTGACGAATGGAAGGGCATATAGCCACCCGTTAATATTGATTGCCTGGATAATGTCACCAAAATTAATAGGAGCTCTGTTGCTGAGCTTAAGAAGCGTGGACTAATGAAATTCTTGGGTTTCACAACTTATTGCTGGTTGTAGCTGCTCGTCTACTTCGGACAGTTCCAGTATCCATCCTCTTTCGGTCAACGCAGCTGTCTGCATCTAGGAATTTGTGGAAATATGCAAACCAAAAAGAGGTTCATTTCCGTTTAAACAGTATACATTACTTCTGTGTGCCTTGCCTGTGTCACCTATAAGCTGTAACTTGTAATGCGCCAGCTTCTGAAGGCAGTATGAGGATAGTTCCAAGCTTCTGTCGCTGATTTCTGTCTTGCGTTTGTTCGTAAGGGTCAACTTTAATCGCCGTTAATAAAGTGAGAGTGATGAATAATTTTGCCGCAAGCTGTTGACCTCGGTTTTGTCGAATAAATTGCGCATCACGAAGTTGTGATTAAGTTAACACCTCAGTCATTAGTCACTTGACATAAGCTCTCGACGAAGCATTTCGGATTACCGTCAAACACCACGGCGACCGCTGCCAACGTAGCTCAGCGTTACACGTAAGTAAAGAGGCCATCACTCGTTGAATAATATTGTCAATCCGTCAACATAAGGACCGTCTCAGGGTGCGTACTGACGTATTGTCTGTACTAGAAAAACTGGGAGGAGCATTGATGGCCCCAAAAATATCCTCCATATGGTCAATACGTACGGAGCGTATGGGATCGACCATCGATGGTTCGATAATCTTCGCCATTCAAATGTTGGCACAGTTTCATGAGTCAGCCAAACAGCGTTGGTGTATAATGTTTATATTAGCAGTTCGGCTTTGAGCATAACATCTATCAGAGTCAGGCTGTTGGCTAGTCTTTTAACACAAAATGCGTTTTAATGAACTATGCAGTAGCAGTCGTCCTTATCACTTTACGGCGGTCGGAGGACGATTCATTATGACATTGCTTTCTTTACTAATTTGGAAACTTAGTAGGCCTCGCCATGTATGGACAATGAAGACGTCAATTACCTGTCTGTATATTTGATAGACATATGTAATTACTTCACGTTCTCAATACCATTTCTGCTAACATCGTTTGATGATGATACAGCACTAAACTTCAAGCATTCGAATAACGCGCCTGTCGCCGGAAATGTCAACTATACCTACTAGTATTACCTGAATGGTTCCAGTCTGCCAGGCTGGCTGCTACTGCTAGGAATAAAACGTCGTATTATTATGCTGTCATCACTACAGCGCAGTTTCAGCTGTACAGCCATTTTCAAGTAATTATACAGTATAACTCATTGAATGGACATACTTCAGGTATAGCGAATCATCCATCAAGTCACAAAATAGTAAAAAATAAATAAATAAAAGCTGAATGTGCTTGCTGAACAGCAGTGATGCAGCTTAGCACTTGGGTGTGTAAGAGCATACGTGACACTTCTTTAGTCATGAAGTTCAGTCAACGCCCTACGTTTCCACGATTACATGACCGCCTGAATAGCTAAGCAGAATCGAAGAACATCCATATTATGGGCTATACTGTATATTTATTTGAAAATGCCACTCAGTCAAAACTGAACAGTAATCAATGAAAAATAAAAGAATCTTTAAAGCATCCAGTGACAGACAATGTGGCAGATTATTATCATTCAGAAAATTTTTGGTGGTTGTGAATTACAGCGATCCTAATTATTCAACTTTGTAAAAATGTACTTCCCATAATGATTTGCAAAATTTCTGTTCAATCAAACAGCTGCAAGGCGAACACAAACAAGTATAAAGTTCTGGAGTTTTCATCCATAAGATGTACTTCTCAAATTATTTTTTTATGTTTATATCGTTAACAGTCACTTTCAAACACTAGTAATAGATAATTACAAATTGTTATTAACTAAGGTAGCACATGCTCTCTTTTTCCGGTAGTACGTGATTTGCTATTGCCAAATTGGTAGGTAAGAAAAAACATTTTAATTTAGCTCTCTGTTGTTATGTTACAAGACTGACCATTAATACACTCCTGGAAATGGAAAAAAGAACACATTGACACCGGTGTGTCAGACCCACCATACTTGCTCCGGACACTGCGAGAGGGCTGTACAAGCAATGATCACACGCACGGCACAGCGGACACACCAGGAACCGCGGTGTTGGCCATCGAATGGCGCTAGCTGCGCAGCATTTGTGCACCGCCGCCGTCAGTGTCAGCCAGTTTGCCGTGGCATACGGAGCTCCATCGCAGTCTTTAACACTGGTAGCATGCCGCGACAGCGTGGACGTGAACCGTATGTGCAGTTGACGGACTTTGAGCGAGGGCGTATAGTGGGCATGCGGGAGGCCGGGTGGACGTACCGCCGAATTGCTCAACACGTGGGGCGTGAGGTCTCCACAGTACATCGATGTTGTCGCCAGTGGTCGGCGGAAGGTGCACGTGCCCGTCGACCTGGGACCGGACCGCAGCGACGCACGGATGCACGCCAAGACCGTAGGATCCTACGCAGTGCCGTAGGGGACCGCACCGCCACTTCCCAGCAAATTAGGGACACTGTTGCTCCTGGGGTATCGGCGAGGACCATTCGCAACCGTCTCCATGAAGCTGGGCTACGGTCCCGCACACCGTTAGGCCGTCTTCCGCTCACGCCCCAACATCGTGCAGCCCGCCTCCAGTGGTGTCGCGACAGGCGTGAATGGAGGGACGAATGGAGACGTGTCGTCTTCAGCGATGAGAGTCGCTTCTGCCTTGGTGCCAATGATGGTCGTATGCGTGTTTGGCGCCGTGCAGGTGAGCGCCACAATCAGGACTGCATACGACCGAGGCACACAGGGCCAACACCCGGCATCATGGTGTGGGGAGCGATCTCCTACACTGGCCGTACACCACTGGTGATCGTCGAGGGGACACTGAATAGTGCACGGTACATCCAAACCGTCATCGAACCCATCGTTCTACCATTCCTAGACCGGCAAGGGAACGTGCTGTTCCAACAGGACAGTGCACATCCGCATTTATCCCGTGCCACCCAACGTGCTCTAGAAGGTGTAAGTCAACTACCCTGGCCAGCAAGATCTCCGGATCTGTCCCCCATTGAGCATGTTTGGGACTGGATGAAGCGTCGTCTCACGCGGTCTGCACGTCCAGCACGAACGCTGGTCCAACTGAGGCGCCAGGTGGAAATGGCATGGCAAGCCGTTCCACAGGACTACATCCAGCATCTCTACGATCGTCTCCATGGGAGAATAGCAGCCTGCATTGCTGCGAAAGGTGGATGTACACTGTACTAGTGCCGACATTGTGCATGCTCTGTTGCCTGTGTCTATGTGCCTGTGGTTCTGTCAGTGTGATCATGTGATGTATCTGACCCCAGGAATGTGTCAATAAAGTTTCCCCTTCCTGGGACAATGAATTCACGGTGTTCTTATTTCAATTTCCAGGAGTGTAGTATTAGCTAACTTTATTGTTATTATTTAATTAAGTATTGTTGTTTCTTATAGCTACTTTGGAACCTCTGTATTTTTTGCGTAATTTGTTTGGTTTCTTAGTTATAGTTTCAAACAATCTATGTTGCTGGTTCGATAAGGGTCCTGTACGCTTTATTCCTAAACTTATAAAATGGCAGTAGCTATTTACAGTAGCTCATCACATAAATCAAAAGAATTCTTTTATGTTCCACACTAATCAGAGGAATCAAATTATGTTAAACCAGCAAGTTTTAAACGTTTACTTCTACAATTTAAGAATCCTAAAGCTTACGACAAAGAAAGCAAAGCATTGATGATACAACAGTTTTCATTTCACGGTGAAAACCATGTGCTCCTATTAGAAGAATTGTCCACGTTGTCGGTAAGTCACTCAAGCTTCATAAAGAGATGAAACTTTTACAGAAACGATAGACAACGAAAAATGTGAGATACATGTACTTTGTGGAAATGATGGATGATTTCTCTGACATAGTGCATTCAAATCTTCGAGACAGATGAGAAAAGGCAAGCAGAAGAATTGTCTAAGTTTTAGTGCCGAAAATGAACACTTGCCTCCATCAAAAGTGTAAACAAAACTAGAACACAAATGCGAGTGATCACGGAAGCCCGCTCCAATGGAGACTACCAGGAGCAAAAGGACATAAGAACATTTTGAGTAACTTTTCGCCACTCATTGACTTCTAGCATCAAAAACAAATGATTCAGCATCAACGTATCAAAGCAGCGTTACTAGTGACGGCAGTCAGGACTCTGTCATCGTTCAGCAAAGAACAGCAACTGAAAAAATGGCAACAGCAGCGGCAGCAAAGGGTCCGGGAGTCGAGGTACTTTGCAATTTTTACTCCCAGACTCACCGATGTTGTTAATATGTGCAAGATCAATGACAGGAAAGGGCTTTACATAACGGCTGCTACACGAAGTTTCGGGAGTTTCCTGAACATCTGATAATAAATTGTTCTACTTTTCGAAACCTCAGTTTTAGTGATGCGACACACAGAAATATAAGGCACAAATTAGCCACAGTGATTACCGACAATTACTGTTTCACTGGGACAAAAAGAGGCCCCCAGCATACACATGTGTTAGAAAACTGGCAATAATAGTAATATTTCAAGCCAAGGAGTACTTCTGGGGAGTCTGTGAAATCCTAAGATATTTACAAGGAGAGGAAGCCGTAGTTTCTTCTGAAATAGAAAACAAGTAGTTTACAACCGCGAAGTTCAGGCATGTCGTTGCGTTTCGGTAACAAGAAACATAGGTCGATTAAATGGTGACTGCGTAAATTTAGGAAAATAGCTTAATCGGGTTCTGTTGTATCTCCATGGCAGCATCATATTTTACAGTTAGTTTTGAGGAACTGTTTCGATAGAGTACAGCGGAACACCCAGTCCTTACATGACGTTTTGTAAAAGATTTATTGACATCTGGAGAAGCTCGACAAGATGGTTCATATGATTATAGTAATAAATTGCATTATGCCGTCCGTTTTGCCATTATTGGATTTCATGAACACCAGCGTTCCACAAAAAAACAAAAGCGAGTATTTCCATAGACGTTTTGGTTGTAGCTAGCGGCATTCAGAAGAAGTGGATGTATTTTTGTATACCAGGAGCTATTAGTCATGCTTGACGGATGACAAACACAATTTTTGCCTTCAAAATCTATATCTTTTAACATCAACTTCAATTATCCCACGGCTAGAATACCTCTTTAACAACAATACATATAGTTTTACTAGTCTGCAAGTAGGAACCGGACTTACGTCATTACATGCAAAGAAAGCACTTTGTCATGATTTCTTATTCATAAGTGAACTGATTATTGATCTACAATCAATGAAGATGGAAAAAAAAAACAGATATGGTACTTATTTACTGAGCTGCTCCTTTATTTGATGATGATGTTCGAACAGCGGCTAAGACAAATATGTCGTAAGTTATGCTGTAAGCATATGGTTCCTCTTCCTTTACAAATATACATTTCTCGTCCTTGGTAACAAAGTACAAGAACATTTTTTCGGTGATTCTCTAAAAGTAGTTTGTTCCTAGACACAGACCCTTAAAGATGGAACGGTGATTCTCAATACAAAAGTAGAAATAAAAAAAAAAAAAACAGGTGGCAGTTGCGTGCAGAAAGTGGTATCAAATTCTTCGGGGATTACAGTAACATCTTCAGAAAATGTGACGCTGAGAAACAATTTATTTCACAGATAGTTGCTGGAGAGCGTAAGACATACGCAACTGTGTCAAACAATACAATGAAATACATGGAAGTGTATTCCGGCTTTCCAACTAAATGAAAGGCACTTTGCCTTTTGCCGAATGTGTTTTAATTTCGCGTTTTGCCGAACACCTGATATAACACAGACATGAATTATCTAACGGCTAACTGAAAACGAAAATTATTATCGTAAACAATTACAGCAAAAAACACGTAACATTACTGGACAACATTCATAAACAATGAGCCCTTGGGAACAGGAAAGTAATTAATTTTCAAGTCAATATAAGCAATATCTCACTTATCGTATTAGCCAGTGATGCCAAACACAACCAGATTAAATAATAAATTAATGTCTCTCTGTCTCTCTCTCTCTCTCTATACCTCTTCTCTCTCTCTCTCTCTCTCTCTCTCCTTCTCTCCCTTTCACACACACACACACACACACACACACACACACACACATACACACACACATATATATATATATATATATATATATATATATATATATATATATATATATATATATATAGGGTGTCCCAGCTATCTTGTCCTCCCAAAATATCTCTGGAACAATAACAGCTATTGGAAAACGACTTTCACCGGTATCAATGTAGGGCTGGGGACCATGAATGTACATATTTGGAAACATTCTAAAACGAAAGCATATGTGTTTTTTAACACAAACTTATGTCTTTTTAAATGGACCTCCTATATTTTTTCTTCAGCAATCCATAGCATGCCAAAGCACATACACAATGGCGTTGATTGCATCGCAATATTCCCATTACATCCCGAGATATTAAGAAGCGAAGTTGACGCTTGAAACACCCGACATGCGCTGTTAGCGCACGTCCTGAGGCTCAGGCGTGAACCTCATGCTGCCCGTAATCGCAGCAGACCGTATTATTCGTTTCGGACCCCTTGATAAGTATGGAGGTGTGATTACACATGTCAATCACATCGCGATTACGGGCGATATATATATATATATATATATATATATATATATATATATATATATATATATGCAAATTCAGTCCATTCACACGAAGAACAACACACTGAGACGCATAACAACACACACACACACACACACACACACACACACACACTATACATAGACTCCACAACAAAAACCTAAGATGAAAGATAAACACAACACCAGTCGGCAGCAGTACGGATTGTAAACACGTACATTCAGTACACAGTGAAAAGTGTTGAAATAAATGTGCTCGAAGAAACGCCGAAAATCTGCCATCTGGAATATGCAGACCGACTAAGTACCGGGTGATCAAAAAGTCAGTATAAATTTGAAAACTTAATAAACCACGGAATAATATAGATAGAGAGGTAAAAATTGACACACATGCTTGGAATGACATGTGATTTTACTAAAGCAAAACAGAAACAACGTTCGGAAAATGTCCGACAGATGGCGCTGGACAGCTACCGTGACGGGTGAGAGGTACGCCGATATGATACAGAATCGCATCATCCCCAGTCTGGCTGATAAACACTTGCTGGAACGTACGATGTTTATGCAGGATGGCGCTCCATCCCACATTGCTAGACTCGTGAAAGATCTCTTGCGCGCGTCGTTTGGTGATGATTGTGTGCTCAGCCGCCACTTTCGTCATACTTGGCCTCCCAGGTCCCCAGACCTCAGTCCGTGCAATTATTGGCTTTGCGGTAACCTGAAGTTGCAGGTGTATGTGTGCTCAGCCGCTACTTTCGTCATACTTGGCCTCCCAGGTCCCCAGACCTCTCAGTCCGTGCAATTATTGGCTTTGCGGTAACCTGAAGTCGCAAGTGTATCGTGATCGACCGACATATCTAGGGATGATGAAAGACAACATCCGACGCCATTGCCCCACCATAACTCCGGACATGCTTTACAGTGCTGTTCACAACATTATTCCTCGACAACAGCTATTATTGAGGAATAATGGTGGACATGTTAAGCATTTCCTTAAAGAGCATCATCTTTGCTTTGTCTTACTTCGTTATGCTAACTATTGATATTCTGATCAGATGAAGCGCCATCTGTCGGACATTTTTTGAACTTTTGTATTTTTTTGGTTCTAATAAAACCCCATGTCATTCCAAGCATGTGTGTCAATTTGTACCTCTCTGTCAACATTATTCCGTGATTTATTCAGTTTTCAAATTTATACTGACTTTTTGATCACCCGGTACATCTCCAGGAAGACACACATAGCTTAACATGAGAAACTGTAAGTTACACCAAGTGATAATTTGCTCTCTCGAAACCTGTGCTCCAAAAGTTGCTTCTTACCTGAAAACAAAATCAAGTGAAATATAGTGACATGTTTGTAACTACTTTATAACGTAGCCGTTATATACGTACATCAAACACGTGCCACTGAAGATGTTTCACAAATAAAAGAATCGAAGCGCGTATGGCAAGAAGCAAACTGTCTCTAATTTAATTACAAAGATGGAATACACCTCCATGAATCTTAGAGCAAGTAAATAACCACGAAAAATGGATAAAATTACGATAATACGAGGACATGAAAGCTTTCAGGCAGGATTTCCTTAGTTGCTGCTGAATCTTCCTTATTGTGAGGTCATGGTCCATGAAACGATTACGCTCCTGACGTTTCACCCAGAGCTGACGCTGGCCATCTTTAGATATGCTCTTGGTTCCTTTTTATGAAAAACAAACGTTCAGTTCCTGTTCATTCACGTCATGTTTTGGTTCAACAGAAGTTGTAAATGTACACACTGTAGTTACGTGCATTAATAACGGAAGTATAATTTTTCTTAAATTTTAGGGATATTTCAGGATATTTTGAGAAATTTTCGTTAAAAATTTTGTTACAGAATGTGTATTAGGTTCTATGTTTAACGTGATATGTCCCCATAAATTATTTTCAGAAAAACCAGTAGACAATGGAGATGGGGAAGTTTACAGTAGTTTTAAATGGAATTAATTTATGTGTACACTATTTCCTAATTTCAAAGCTATTCTAATCGTACCTAAGAGTAATCTGATTCACCACCAATTTTGGTCAAGCTAATAGTTGACTGCAGCAGCGTTAAAAGATGGGAGCAGAAAAATATTTTTGTTCTTGATGTGATCTTCAGTCCAAAGACTGGTCTGATGTAACATTCCACGCTAATCTATCCTGTGAGAACCTCTTCATCTCCGAGTAACTATATCCTTTTGAACCTTCTACTGGATTCAATCCTTGGTCTCTCTCTACAATTTTTACACCGCTCTCCCCCCTCCCCGCCCACAAATTTCTCTCTGTTACCAAACTTAGGATGCCTCGATGCCTCAAGACATGCGACATTAACCGATGCGTTTTTAATAATGTTGGACAATAAATTTATTTTTTTCTTCGATTTGATTGAATGTCTTGTCATAACTTACTCCATCTATCCATCTAATTTCCAACATTCTTCTGTGGCACTTCATACCTTCAGAGAAGGCTTCCAAACACTTAGATTTGCATGTGATGACAAATTTCTCTTTTTTCAGAAATGTTTTGCTTGCTATTGCCATTTCGCATTTTAGACCCTTTCGCCTGCCCCCATCATTAGTTATTTTGCTGCCCAAATCGTAATACATGTTGACTACTTTTTGCATCTCGCTTCTTGATCTAATTCCTTCAGTATCGCCTGATTTCATTACTCTGTATTCCGTTACCCTTGTTCTACTTTTCTTGATGTCCATCTTATAACTTATTGCTGAAAGACCATCCACTCCGTAAAACTGCTCTTCCAAGTCCTTTCCCATCTATGACAGAATTATAATACCATCGGCAAACTTCCGAAATTTTATTTCTTTTCCCAGAATTTTAATTCTCTTTCGAAATTTCCCCATGGTTTCCTTTAGTGCCAGATCAATTTTCAGTTATCTTTTCCCTTCGAATGTGGTTGATCAAGTCAATCCAACTGGACATATTGACGGTTCATTTTGTACCGATGAGCAGCGTAATATAACGATGGCCATTTTATATTTTATGATTGACTACTACTTTTTTTACCAAGGTGTTGAACCTTTCTCAAATCGTGTGCCGTTGCATAAAAGCATTTTTTCCATTGAATGTGCCTTTCACAAAGTTGCAGGTTAACAATAGATGTGATTTTTACTGATACAGCCAGTTTGTTCAACTCGTATCTCGTAAGAATACGGTGTACAGCCTAGCTCGCTCTTGTTGCTGTTCAGAAAAATTTTCTTATTCAAGTTGATTTCTACACGAACTCATGGGACAGCCTGTTGACTACTACTGGTTTAACCACGTTCATGTTCGAACTGCATTTTATGTAGGCGTCATCCGAAGATGGTTTTTACTCGCAAATGAATCTAGCAAGGCATCATATTTCCAATGCTTTATGTAAATGTGGTGTAGACATTAAAATTTTTTCGTAAAAATGTTTTTCATATTTTAATAAACCATAACAAGGTCGCTTTCTCTAGTTCTAAAAATCTCAGATATAACTGAAATGATTATTGCGTTCTGTCGTTTATTGCTATGATTATTACACCGCTGCTCTCGTCGTGTATCCAGCTGATCTATATGATTGGCACGGTGATCTTGCTCTTTATAATGGCTATTATTTATTATAGCTTCCACTCCGCATTCTGTCTTCGTCGATCAAGTCTATAGAATCTAAAATGGACATGATATACTCGATATTTCATTCTGAACACTGATCAGTTTTCCTTGGTTGTGTATGGGAAACTTAGCCTTCAGTATCCTCATCAAATCACAGTAAAACGTAAGAGTGTCGCAATATTTTCTCTTGTTCAAGTACTTCTCAAAATTTGTTCTCGGATTACAGTGACGTATCTGGAACAGTTTCAGGTTAAAAACTTTTTTATGTATCCGTTTCTGCACCCCAGCGCACCAGTATTTGGCTATGAAAACGTTTTATAGCACATCATATTTTCTACAGTACTCAATTATTTCTGTAGCCCATAACGTGACGACCCCCCAGAATACATATTTGACAAGCGCTGTTTTTTGTGCATGTGGCCAAGACCGCGACTTTTCTCTTGGAAAAGCTCTTATAAATATCACACAGTGAACTTTCTTTTCATCTGGTACAAATACTTGACGCTGCTCCATCTTTACGGAAGTACAGTATGTTTAGGTCTCACAGCACAATGTGAATTGTGCGACAGTGGAGTTACCCGGCTGGAGTGCACACTCTGTCTTGTTCAGCATAGTTTCGAGAGCGAAATTTTTCTCAGAGGCTGATGCAACTGATTTGTCGTCTTTTACTATTTACGGTCCACGAATTCGAACATGGAATGTCAGAAGTTTAAACGTGGTAGGGAAGCTAGAAAACATGAAGCGGGAAATGCTAAGGCTCTATGTAGATATAGTGATTGTCACTGAAGTGAAATGGAATGAAGGCAATGCTTTCTGGTCAGGTAACTGCAGGGTAACATCAACAGCGGCAGAAAATGATATAACGGGAGTAGAATTCGTTAGGATTAGGAAACCACGGCTGAGAGAGAATTACTGTGAACAAAGCAGTGATACGGTTGTTCTCATTAGAACTGACACTAAACCTATGCCACAAACGTAGTTCAGGTATACTTGCCGATGTTACAAGCAGAAGGGGAAAAGATAAAGAATATGAGAATATAGAAGGAATAATTCATTACGTAAATGGAGACGAAAATTTAATAGTCAAGGGGAATTGGAATGCGGTTGTAGGAGAAGGAGTAGGAGACAGGTTTACTTGGGAATATGGGCTTGGTTGTAAGAATGAGAGAGGAGAATGACTGATCGAGTTCTGCAATACATTGCTGCTAGTAATAGTGAATAATCTGTTCAATTATCTCAACAGGAGGAAATATGCATGGATACGGGCAGGAGATATGGAAAGATTACTGTTAGATTCCCAAATCAGTTATTGGATTGTAGGATTGTAAGTCATTTCCAGCAGCAGATACAGAATCATATCACAATTTAATAATGATGAAGTGTATGTTAAAGTTTAAGGGACTAGTCAGGAATAATCAATGTGCAAAGAAGGGGGAGGATGGAAGTATAAAAGAATGAAGAAAGAGGCATGAAGTTCTCTGAGGTTGAGGATACTGCGATAATGGGTTCCTCGGTAAGCAGATCAGCTGAAAAGGAATGAACATCTCTAAAAAGCGGAATAAAAGTCACTTAGCAATGAAAAAACCAGAAGTACAGGGAAACAGGTGAAATGGCTGCATGTGAAGAAACCAAAAATGAAGTTGTTGTCGAAAAGACCGAGTCAGCATAAAGAAAAGTCAAAATAGCCTTTGGTGAAATTAAAAGTGAGGTCGGTACAGTGGGAATTCCACTGTTTAATGCAGAGGGGAGAGTGGATATCTGGATAAGTACACTGGAGTCCTCTATGAGGGAGAGGAACTGTCTGACGACTTGATGAAGGAATTAATTGGAGTCGGAGCTGAAGAGACAGAGGGTGCAGTATTTGAATCAGAATTTAAAAGAGCTTTGTAAGGTTAAATACCAAATAAGGCTGAAGGTATAGCTAACACTCTATCAGAATCTCTAAAATCATTGGGGGAAGTGGCAAAAAAAAAAAAAAAAAAAAAAAATACTTCACTTTGGTGCGTAGAATGTATGAGACGGGCGATATAGTGTCACACTTTCGGGGAAACGCCATCCACACAGTTCCGAAGATAGCAGGAGCCTAAAAGTGAAAGAATTACCCCGCGATCAGCTCAACAGAACATGCATCAAAGTTGCTGACAAGAATAATCTATAGAAGGATTCAAAAGAAAATTGAGGAGCTGTTAGATGACTGTCAGTTTAACTTTAGGAAAGGTAAAGACACCGGAGTGGCAGTCTTGACGTTGCGGATGATAATGAGAGCAAGACTGAAGAAAAATCAAGACACGTTCACAGGATTTAAGGACCTGGAAAAAGCGTTCGATTTCGTCAAATGGTGCAAGGTTTTCGAACGTCTGAGAAAAATGGGAGTTAGCTGCTGGGAAAGGCAAGTAACACACAATATTTACAAGATCCGGGAGGGTACGATAATCCTGGAAGACCAAGAACGATGTTCTCGATTTAAAAAGAGCGTAAGACAGGCTCAAATGGCTCTGAGCGCTATGGGACTTAACATTGGTTGGTTGACTTGGGGGAGGGGAACAAACAGGGAAGTCATCATCATCTGATTAGGGAAGGACGGGGAAGGAAATTGGACGTGCCGTTTCAAAGAAACCATCCCGACATTTGTCTGAAGCGATTTAGCGCTTTCGGCCATGACGTCCTCATATAAAGACATACAAAGTAAATGCTTAGTATATTACAATTCGTAAAATTTTACCGTTTGTGATTGTTGTCCTCATATTGTCACACGAAGAGAGTTTATTTGATAACGATGTAGACATCTTCTGTCAATCTGTGATACATAACAAAACTGAATGTGCACAGTCACATGGGCGCTTCCCAGTAATCTTTGTACCTTCTATCAGCCCGTTAATATCTTCTGAGTTTAGGTAAAAAAACTATTTGTGCGCATAAAAGTGCACTGTTGAAGGTGAAAACTAAAGGTGTCTTTCAGAACGAAAGGTAAGTTACATTTTTATAACTTTATACATGTCTCCCAATGAGGGCATTGTGATTGAAAGGTTGTAATAGCATAGAAATTTAGGACATTATTTCGCTGTCCTTTTAGTCATCTTACGGTTATTTCACAATACCCCGAGTCTGAGATAGACGAAGGCCACTTACAGAGGAAGAAGTTATAGAGCTCCTTACTTCATCTGAAATTGACGATCCATCCGATGATCCTGGCGGTAATTTTGAAAAACAGGTCAATGATGAAAGTAATGTTAGAAGTTTTATACCATACGGTATAGTGTGAGCTAAGTAGCCTAGACACAAAGCCCACTAACTGCATGGTAAGTGACACTGAGATAATCACGAAACACTCGTCCCATCCAAACGACGATGCATGGGCAGCGAGAATGTTATTGTTGCGTATGAATTTGTTACAGAACAGCCAATCTACAGCTGAATGAGAGAAATACCCATTCTAAGCGTAACAGCCCGAAAGGTAGCTTTGAATGTCTACATTATTAAGACTGATGTCTATTCACGGACTTTGCGCCCGGACATGGCATGGCGACAGTCATGCCTATTAGGGATTTAGCGGGCTTTGCTCTCGAAGACAACATGTAGTTAGCTGCTTTTGAAACCGAACAAGATTTACTGCAGCCATGTTTGTTCATGCAGTTGATATTGCATGTGTAAAGGCAAGAAAAAAGTATCAGAATTAGGTGTTCCTAAAAATAAGACACTTGATTTTCTTCACTTTAGGTCAAGTGTGGTCGAAGTACAGACAAAAACAGATAAACCAGCTGCCTGGAAAAGGGGGCGCCCCACTTGTGAGAGTCCAAGTTCTTCAAAACGAGTCAATGTAGAAGCTCGTCCCGAAGCTGATTTTCTTTGGTACAACGCTGAGCACCTTCCAGTGGTCAGTAACAAAAAATCGTTTGACAGATGGAAGAAACCGGGCTGCAAAAGGCAAAACCAAATTTATTGTCTAAAATGTAACATTCACTTATTTGTGGATAGAAAAAAGTTGTTTCTTTCATTACCATTCTTCACAAGGGTAAAACCATGGTTTAAGTGTATAATCATTAAGTAACCTTTGTGTAATTTACGCATTCTGATGAAATAAAATACTTTGAGTTTTCGACTTATACCGCACCTACGCCGGCCGTTGTGGCCGAGCGGTTCTAGGCGCTTCGGTCTGGAACCGCGAGACCGCTATGGTCGCAGGTTCGAATCCTGCCTCGGGCATGGATGTGTCTGATGTCCTTCTAAGTCTAGGGGACTAATGACCTCAGTTGTTAAGCCCCATAGTGCTCACAGCCATTTGGACAGCATCCACTTGAATACAATGTCCTCAGTTGGAAACGCGTTGTATCCCCGCTATTGGTGCACCTCGGAATATTTTATACATCTTAAAAATCATGATTTAATTCGTAGGACTGGATGGCAGTCCTGTGATTTTTTATTTTTTCAGGGAAAAAATAATTCGTGACCGAAAGGGTTAGGGAACTCGCTCGGTACGTGAAAAAGAATTACAGGATCTGTTGAATGGAATGAACAGTTTAATGAGTACAGGATGTGGATTGAGAGTAAATCGCAGAAAGACAAAAGTAATGAGGAATATGAATGAGGAGCAGAACTGGCGAAAAACGGAACATAAGGACAACACTGACAACAAGACGGGACGATATCAGATGACAGCTGTTAAGGAGTTGTTGGGCGTAAAAACTGTAGGGAAAGATAGTGATTGGAATATATCCAATAAATAATTGAGGACACGTGCTCTAACTGCTACCCTGAGATGAAAAGTTTGGCACTAGAGATTGTTCTTATAGCTTCTTGGAATTTATTATCAGCTAACTGAAAGATATGATCGTCTTTCTCAGACGTCCAAAGAAGAGTTCATCAGGTAGTTCTGTTTTTGTAATTGGAATTGGTCGTTAATTGTTCTCTCTTTTTATTGCACACAATTGTTCATTTTATTAGGGAGTTTCTGAGAAGTTTCAGATAAATTAGACTGCGTGCATTTGAACTGATAAATTAGACTGTGTGCATTTAAACTGTTTCCTCTAATAGTTTTTGCATAGCCACAGATATGCCTGCGTATCCTCATCTTAATGCTGATATATCATCAGATAAGTCCTTCGTCAAATAGCCGGCCGAAGTGGCCGCGCGGTTCTGGCGCTGCAGTCTGGAACCGCGAGACCGCTACGGTCGCAGGTTCGAATCCTGCCTCGGGCATGGCTGTTTGTGATGTCCTTAGGTTAGTTAGGTTTAACTAGTTCTAAGTTCTAGGGGACTAATGACCTCAGCAGTTGAGTCCCATAGTGCTCAGAGCCATTTGAACCATTTTGAACCTTCGTCAAATCAACGTTATTTGTCGAAATCTCTAACGCAATAACGTCCTCTTTTCTAGGGATCGTGCCCTGTTTCTTCGATAATTCATAAATTCTAGAAAATTCTGTAGATATCAGGTCTTGGCTTTTAGACATCGTCTCAAGTTCTGTAGACACATCATCGTCTTGACTCAGCTGCATGACTTAACGTGACAGACGACGCCGAAGACACCATACCCAATTTTCCAAATGTCGCAGCTAATGGATCTGCCAACTGATTATCCTGAGCGGAATTACCTTACACTTCAGGGTACTATTCATAAGTCTTTATATTTAACATCTGTGCTCTTTTCCCTACTCTACCACTCATTACCACCATCAAACAAAAAAAAAAAAAAAGCAAAGACAAGCTTACTGTTTCAGCGACGCACAGATTAACCTTTCCGACCATTCCTGAAATGACTGCATACTACCAAAAACTACGGTGCTGAATTCAGAGGTTTTCTTATGCACTACTTTGTAAACTGAGTCATTATGAAACATCAGAAAATGTAACTCGTGTCCCCTGCTCCACCGAAGAACCTCGGTCTACACTCTGTATGCTATTGGTTTCATCTTTAATGGTTTGCTTTTTCCCGCTGAAGTCCAAGCTAGCCTGGTTTCATGAAGAAGAAAACTGTATGCTCTTTACTTTATCCAGAATGCGGCAGCTAAAATTTAATGTCCTCGAAAAGGCGCTAGAACCTTTCAAATTACCAATCAGCTCGAAATATAGCGCCAAATTGTTTCTTTTAATGTATGAATAACACTTTTAATAATTCGTCATTCCAGTGAATCGAATGAGGATTGCAGCAAGAATCTTACAAATCTCGTTTGCATATAGCGCCTCTGGATTTTTATTTAAACGGAAGCGGAGATAGAAACTTCGCAAATAACCCTATCATAACATTATGCATTACCATAGACTAAAGTGGTGCTTTCTAGTAGAAGTTTTTCTTCTGCTATTATTTTGTGATATAACCCCTAGGCGAAGGCTGTTAGTTCATACGAGAATAAAATATTTAAACGCTCAGAACACATTATCTCGAGAGTATGAAAGCTAAGTAATTAATTAGTTATTTGTGTTTGAAACTAAGTGATTAATTTGAACAAAGTAATTAGCAACCTTTTAAGCCTATAATTGATAGATTAATATTTAGTTTTAGTTTGGCTCACACAAACTCTTCCTTGAAAGTAAACAACAGATTGTTCTACCTCATAAAAGTTGGCTTCGATATAGTAACCGAATATTAAAGAAAAGAGGTTATTGTGCCGATTAAGCTCTGATTTCAATAAGAAGAAAAAAAAACAAAGTTTGGGTATCCATATTTGAGGATTAAGTTTTAAAGCTTTGTTAATTATAAGACCGGTCAGCTTTTCATGATAAGGATAATCTTTGGTGCAAAAGCTCCTACTGGATTCACTCTGCAACAGAAAAAATAGATTCGTTGAAAGATACGTAAATAATTTACGAAAACACCAGTTACATGCAAAATATTCAGGTTAGGAGGATTTATATTTTATTTTCAAGTTCAAATTTCGTTAGCACATTACAGAAAGTGTGAAGGTCCCATAACAAGGGCGTAGCTATTTAAAAATTTTGTTATCAGTGGACGCAACATTATCGTGTGGCACCTGGAACATACGTACGCTCACTAAGTACACTGTAACCTCCCCACAATAAAATAATACAAATAATATTCACATTTAGTGTAACCTCCCAATAGAAAAGTTCCCTAACCTCCCAACAGTGAAAATATAATTATTTATAGCATTCAGTGTAACCTCCCACAGATAAATTCCGTAACCTTGGAACAATAAAATGTGACTAATCTCCTAATAAAAAAATGTGTCTCATAGATAACCTTTCAATAATTGACTGTGAATTTAAACTGGTAAATTTTGGACATCAGCAGTGCTGCGTCATGGCCCTGAAACATCATACTGAATAAATTGAAAATTCTTACCTCAATGAAGTCGCCGGATAACGCATATTTATCTGCTCTTATAATACATTTTTCTGGCACAGCCCAGTGCAATGCTGGCCGACAGACTTGTCATGTATAAAAGAAAACAACAGATTTTTCTTTACAATAATCGGTATGACCATGGGTTGGAGAAATTAGTAAATTCTTTAATTTGACATGAATGATTGTCAAAAGTTAATTTTTATAAAACAAAAGATTATTATTAAGACATTTTTAAAACATTTACATGGGACTTGATTAACAATACTACATATGCGCGAGGCTGCTTTTACCTTATATTATATCACTCAGGCTCCGCCATCACTCCCTACGACTGGCCCAGCCAACTTCATACACATGACTGCTAGCTACTACTTACTGCTACTGCTACAGACACTGCTCTTACTGCATACAACACTGCTCTCTGGTCTGAGATTCACTTATACCTTATATATCGCAGGCAGTGCGTGAGCAATCCATAGAAATTACATCTGCTCGAGTGCGCTAACATCAAATTCCTTAATCATGGACCTCTTACATAACCCTCCATTGGTGGGGGGGGGGCAAAAATTTGGCAGCGATGGTGAGTCAATTGGACTTGCCATGAGCAACAAATGTTTCTATAATCTTTTTAGTTTACTAATGCTACAGTCACAGAGTATATACATTATTAATAAGTGCAGAACATATTAAGAAATGAAATAGAGCGCACACACACTGAGTTCAGAACATATTAAGAAATGACAAAATGTATATGCAATGAGTACAAAATATATTAACAAATGACATAAAGTGCACACGCACTGTCTAAGTCTTTAGCATTTTTTTACAGGTACTGAATACCTTAAGAAATAAAATAAAGTGCACACACACTGTAAAAGTCTTCAGCGTTTTTACATAACTTATCATGGAGTGAAATAAAGTGCACACGCACTGTAAAAGTGTTTTAGCATTTTTACATGAATTAAACATTTCAAGGAGTGAAATAAAGTGCACATGCACTGAGTACAAAATATATTAATCAATGACATAAAGTGCACACGCACTGTAAAACTCTTTAGCATTTTTACATAACATATCATGGAGTGAAATAAAGTGCACACACACTGTAAAACTCTTTAGCATTTTTGCATGAATTAAACATATCAAGGAGTGAAATAAAGTGCACACACACTGTTAGTCTTCAGCATTCTTTACAAGAACTGAATACCTTAAGAAATGAAATAAAGTGCACACGCACTGTAAAAGTCTTTAGCGTTTTACAAAAACCAGGAAAGGAATGGGAAGGATAGCATTATGGTTGTAGCACGTAGCTGTGCTGAAAGTCCATATCTTTCTACAGAAGCAGAACACCAAGTGAGACAATCTGCTCTTCCTGAAGTATTTATCAGTGTAGCCAAGACACTGAAATGTTGCATTAATATTGTATGTTATCATTTTGGTAGTACATTATGTACACCAAACAGTAGGACCATAACATCTTCATCGTTCAAGGTGGTGGACAGCTTGATTTGTCAACACCACATCTTGTAGAATCCATACTCTTACATCAATGTAGAATTAGTGCGAAAACCATATATAGTGCTCCATGATAATGAGGATGGACAGGACATACGGATATTGCAGTAATTTCTGGTAATTAGGGCAGAAGGTGAAGGACATTAAATCTTATGTTAGTCATCATTCAAAATTACTCTAGTGTATCAATGGAATTGAATAATTGGCACTCATTGGCTAGTTACAAAACATGTAGTAAGTATTGAGTATTGCAAAACACAATTCATAAGTCACCTTATTACAGTAATTATTGGTATAGCATTTACAGAGTATAGCAGAATATTATTTACAGAAATTATTGGCATAGCATTTATGCATAAGTCATCTCATTATAATAATTATTGGCATACCATTTATGCAGTATTACAAAACATCATTCATAACTTACCTCATTACAATAATTATTGGCATCTTGTCATCTCATAACAGTAATCATTGGCATTCATTTATACAGTATAACAAAATATTACTTACAGAAATTATTGGCATAGAATTTATGCATAAGTCATCTCATTACAGTAATTATTATATAACATTATTCATAAGTCATCTAATTACAGTAATTATTGGCTTAGCATTTATGCATTATTTCAAAACATCATTCAGTATTACTCAGAAGTCATCATTCAAAACAAGAGTTATTGCGTGTCCCATCAAGCTGTTAGTGTTTCTATATGATATCATGCAAGCGACATATGACATATTTAAAATATAACACATTGTAACTATTACTCAAGGTCTTTAGTCCAATAATACATAGACATAATGGAATCAATACACAGAAATATTTGCATTCTATTTAGGACTACAAATATATCTTAAACTGGTAGCATTATTTAGATGAATACTGGTAATAATTGGGACTGGTAATAATTTTTTTTGTGCTAGCAATGCATTGCGTTGGGATTGATAGTCAATTGCTGGGGCATGAAAATATTTGCTTTTGAGTTATTGCTGGAAATAAGGATTAATAACATCATTTGTTATGAGTCAGCTATAGCAAAGTTATGAAATAAGTACAGTATATGTGATTACATTCATAAATGATAAACACAACTGGGTAAAAAATGCCAGTACTAGAACAGATTTAATAATTAAGTGCTTATAGCATATTAGTATCATTCAAAGCTTCTCCTGGAGAAAATACAAAGTGGATTATTGAGCTGAAAGAAGAAATGTATTCATATTATGCTGAAAAGTAGTAAACTTCGAATTAACAGGTAACGAAACGTGTACTTAATATGTATGTACTCTAGCGGTCTTTCCCAAAACATTCAGGCATTATACTATGCAACATAAGACATACTGTCAAAAGGAACTGCAACAAATACATAAATAACTACATAGCGTTTCTTAACTAATAGAAAATATATAAACTTCATCATTATCATCATCTGAAAAGAAAATCTTAATTATTCATATTATCATACCTTCATCATTATCATCATCTGCAAAGAAAAACTTCATTATTCATATTACCATATTCTTCATACAACTATTCATCATCATGTATTATCATCTGCAAAAAATAGACACTTCATTATTCATTATTTGTATTACCATTTACTTCATACAACTATTCATAGTACAGAGTTTCTTACTTCTAGCATATTTCACCAATAAAATTAACATGTGTAGTTCTCTCTGACAGCCTGCATCAATCACCTCGTATTCTGAAAGATAAATAATTAGTTAAGACTGCTATTATACAGTGTGTATAGTATATTCAGGTTAATGCTTGTTAATTCTGATCCAGTTACTCTTCATGACATGGTATTGCATTTTCTTTCGTTCATTCTGATGGTAAAATTTCCATTTCATAGTAGACCACTGTGGTTGTATAATTTATTTCTTTTACATGGTATTACTTTCTGAAAATGATGAATACGGATTAATACCTTACATTTAAATCACATACCCATTAAACGAAAACTTGTTTTAAGTGATATGACTAAGCATACAGCATAGCATGACAGAGAACGTATTATGTCAGAACCACTGGCAATTTTCAAGTGCAAAAATGTATATACAATATCATAACACAGTAGCAAAAAATGTAGAATAGTCAAGATATTGAGATATCATAAGGAAAATGTCAATGTCAACTGGTGTTTGTTATATATTAAAAATTTCATAGTACATACACACAAAAATTCTACTTTCGATAGGAAAACAATCATACATACACAAAAAAAATGGAAAGCGACCTGCTAACCTTACCTAGCCGGGCACTTACCAAGAAAAAATATAATCATCATCAGTAAGTGCTCATATAAGTATCTGGAAATGGCATTACAGTGTGATAAATCATAAAGTATGTCATTCAATAAATGGTTTAATATCGGAAATATGGTGATTGCCCTTACTTTTTCTGGTTCTCAAAGTTTCGATGTGTACTACATTCGGGCGAGGAATGCTGCGAATTCTATAGGGACCTGCGTATAGAAGCTCAAATTTACTGCATCTACTCTTTCCTCTGTTGGATAAATAATGTGTGCGTACTAATATATTCTGTCCTATGT
Source organism: Schistocerca cancellata (assembly GCF_023864275.1). Classification (NCBI taxonomy): domain Eukaryota; kingdom Metazoa; phylum Arthropoda; class Insecta; order Orthoptera; family Acrididae; genus Schistocerca; species Schistocerca cancellata. The sequence continues at coordinate 155,681,807 of NC_064627.1, forward strand.
GAAAGTCACGGCATGTTTATGCTGTCTTCTCCGGCGCTCTGCAGCACGTTTGATGTTGTTGTTCGCATTCTCAATTATTTCATGGTAGCGTTGTAGACGAGATGTAGGAAAGGATACTAATTCTTTAATTTTGTTAGGTGGTTCAACATTTTACAATATAACAGACGGAGATAGCATAGTAGATTCATTTGGTATGGAGTTAATTAGATCCTGGATGAGAGTATGTGTGTATCCCAATCAATATATTTTTATGGCAGTATATTCTAAATAGTTTACCAATTTCTTTCATTTGTCGTTCAGAAGGGTTCGAAGAAGCATGATACCTGGGTACATAGATCGGAGAAATGTTTCTAGCTCGTAACATACGTGTCCATATACCAGTTCGAAATTGTGGTCCATTGTCAGAAATTACTTTCAGTACATGTCCTACATGAAATAAAAATTGTTTTACAATGGCATTCGAAATGGATTTAGCAGTAGCTTTGCGTAACGGAGTGAAGGTAACAAATTTCGAAATAAGTTCAACAGCGACAAAGCTGTAACAAAAACCTCTATTAGATCTGGGAATCGGTTCAAAAATATCTACAGCGGCAATATATCTCAATTTAATCGGTACAATGGGATGTAACGGAGGAATATGTAAAATAGTGTCTGATTTAGCTTTCTGGCAGATTTTACATGACGCTAAAACTCGTCGAATACGTTTCTCCATGTTCGCAAAATAACAGTTCTGTCTCAGTATAAGAAAACATTTTCTAGCTCCATAATGTGCGTAACTTAAATGAGTATACCAAATTAATTTGTTAACAAGCTCGTCAGGAATACATAATAACCAGTTGTTGCTGTCAGGGTGAGAGCGGCAAAACAGAATGTTATTGCGTACAGTGTAATGGTTTCTAATGGTAACGTTGTTCCTATCTTGCCAAAGGTGTTTAATTTCTTTCCACATGTTGTCTTTGTTCTGTTGTTGTGCTATGTCTCGTAATGACGACGAAATGAAATTTTCAAATGCAACTTTTTGAATATACATGACGCTAGAATTTGCTTGGCAGAAGTTGGTTGCGATGTCTTGCTGATTATTGCTGAGAGAACTGGATAATGCGTCTGCTACAATATTTTGTGTACGGGTATACGGAACAGGATAATGTTTAGCTTTAAATGTGTCATGCTGTTTAACTTGAAATTCATACATAAAACCGGACATAGTACCAGGAATGTTGTCAAAAACTGGAGCTTGCTGTAAGAGAATTTTGCCTAACTGAGTACGTTCGTCGTCTGTATTTGCACTGCTCTCTAGTACTTTCTCTAAAATCATTTGCTTAACGTCACAGTCGGCTTCGTCTGGTGTATTGTAGTTGTGTACATACGTATCTGTGAACAATGTGGAAAGACAGTCTATGTTACGCGATGTAGAAACGACCTCTGTTCGATTAATTGCCTGTTCATCTGCAGATAAAGCGTGCCGAAATTATAATGCCAGTTGTACTTTTTCATCCTTTAATATTAAATAGGAATTTTGAAAGTCAGTAATTGTGTCATGTTGTACCAAAAAATTCGTACCTAAAATAACGTCTGTTGTCAATACGGGAACAATCCAAAAATTTGAGTGGAACGTATGACCTGCTATTCAAAATGATAAGTGTGTCTGTCATCTTACATCTACTCCTTTACCAGATACTGCACCTTTTACTTTAGTTTTGCCTAATGGTAACGTAGGGTAGGTGTTCTCTTTGTTACATTCGTTGAATGTTTCTTCATGAATAACTGACATAGATGATCCAGAATCGATTACTGCTGAAAATGTGGATGATCCAATGTTTCCTTCAATGACAGGGTGGGAAATGGTTTTTTGTATAACTGGTTTTTCATGTAAAACAGTGTCTCTGATGTCGTCAAAAGTAATAACATTTTCGTGAACAAGATTCTGTTTGTGAAAAGTATTGCTTACGTTGCTGGAAGATGCAACCTGTACTGTATCTAGTCAAATTCTTTCTGACATGCTGTTATTTGCCGGAGGATGCTGTGGCATTTCGACTATTTGTACTGTTCTGTTACTTCGTCCTGACGTATTAAGTTCGGGTTGATACCGACTGTCTGGTTCATTCATAATAATCTGTTGTTTTGGTTGACTCTGCTGCTGATAAAATCTACTGTTGTTATACGTGCGCTGATAACCGTGCTCATTACTTTTACGTCTGTCATAATAATCATTGCTATATGGCGCGTTGAGATAGGAATTGAAATGATGAGCCTTCTGCACGTAGTGACTTCCTTGTTGCTGTGCTTTACTATTTGGTGGAGCCGACGCTGTACGTGCAGGCGGCGAAACATTAAAGCTTGGTTGACCTTGCAGACTACATTGTTGGTTAGGTATGCTAACCGGCTGCTTTTGTTGCTATTGTGGGGAAAAGCTTTTATTGTTGCCAAAAAATTGTCAGCGATTGCTGAAAATTTGGTACATACTGATGATTAAAATTTTGTCTGTTATTAAAATTATGCTGGTATTTCTTGTCATTTCGGGAGTGTCTAATGAAAACTGTCACTTTCGGTAAAACTTGTCATATCAGGTTTTCTTCACTCATTCTTAATCCTAAATAGATCAATAGTTCAAGAGTTGTTTTGAAAGATTTAAAGGATAGTAAAAGAGAAGGCAGCAGTGCAGAAAACTAAAGATGAAATGGCACTACTACGGCTCGGGGCCCTGTGCACACTACGGCACATATTCATCGAAGTGTAATGAATCCCCTGATGTCTCTTATGCGCTGCAAATAAATTTTCGTTTCTGCGTTACAGGCAATGCCGGTAAAAATTCAAAAGCAAATTGTTGTATCCAGTCCAAAGGGTGTATCTGTGCTCTGTCATTCTTAAATACCTTAAATTTTCTCCCAGATAGAAAGTGCTTATAATCAAAATTATCGTCTCTGAGTGTCTGAACAGGTTCAGGATTGTATGAGAATCTATTTTTCTCTGTCTGTTCGGATTCTAAGTCACGTACTCCCTGTAAATTACCTAAATTATCCTGCCTGTGTGAATGTGACAAATGTTCAAAATATGGCGTATGTTGTAACGTGTTGGAGGGTGAAACATTTTTCACTTCTGTCACTTCTTGCTGTAAAGACGACACCTCTCTACGCAATGTATTATAGGACGAACCTGTCTCACTGATTGTTTGCTGTATGTTTTGGAATTCAGGTGTTTGATTAAACGAAACTGGTGACGTATCGTCTGATTTGGTGTCATTGTTATTTTCGATAACGTCAATACGACTGGCCAGTTCATCAAATTTTTCAGTCAGTGCTTTTACCTGATCGTCATTTTTAGTGTCACAAACATTAATTTGTTTTTGGATTTTACGGGTGGTTTTGTTCAATTCCTTAACGTCTGCTTTAATGGCATCGGGATCCTGTAGCAATTCCAATTGTTCAAGTCTGCTGGTCACTGTCTGAAAGTCTACTGTGTGTGTTTCTGTTTTTGTTTTAAGATCAGAGATTTCATCATGCAATTCGGTGTTCAACTGTTTGATAGTATTGATTTCGTCTGATACTGCAGCAACGTTGTTGTCTTCGTATGTTTTTCCTTTCGTAAACAATTAACGCTTATCTTCCTGTCTCTGTGCAGTAATTGTTTCCATGACTTGTTTCTTTACTTTATTCTGTTCCTGTATAAATTTACGGTAACGAATTTCACTGTTCTGTAGATGGTGATTAAAACGTTCGTCAATTTGGCTGCTCTGTTGGTCAAATTTCGTGTCTACTTTCGCATCCAGTGTGCGTGAAAGTTCTGATGACATTAATTTAAACTCTTCGCGTAACTGGGTTGCGTTTTCAGAACATTGTTTAGCGACTGCACTAATTTCATCTCTAAGTAATTTCGTTGTGGCTGCATGTGTATTACTTAATTCTTGTGCAACAGATCTAATTTCTTCATTACTGTTCCTAGCACAAGCCTTAATTTCCTCACGTAATTGTTCTTTAGTATCATGACATTGCACGGCAACGGCTGTAATCTGTTCACTAAGTTGTTTGTTCTGTTCATTAAGTTGTTTGAAATTGTTGTCTTGCTTATCATTCGACTGTTTGAGATTTTCATTAAGTTGTTTGTTCGATTCATTAAGTTGTTTGAAATTTTCATTAAGTTGTAGCAATACTGCCATAGCTTGATCCATGCCAAAATTAGCTGCTGTATTCTCTGTGCTGTGTGATGCTGTATTCTGCATGTGTCACGTTTTGTGTAACCATTTGGTCATTGTCTGATTCACAAAAAGGTTTGCCAATCGGATGTGCATTGTTGGTCACTACATCGGAATCAAATAAATCTGACGTATTTTGAGTACATTGTTCAACTTCGTTAGAAACAATTATCTGTTCGCTACGGAAATTTTGCAAATCAGGTGTGTCAAGCTGGGCAGCGTTCATTGTAACGCGACGTGCCGCGTCATCAATTGTCGTTAAATTTTGTGTGAACATAATTGAATTAGTTTGTCCATCATTAGGATTAAAGTCATTACTAGTGGTCGGTACGCACTGATTATCTGTAATTAGAGGATTATCACTATTACAATGAGTGTCGCTAATGTTATCGGTCAAATTATTCGAGTCGGCTTTTTCACTCATTGTACATCGCGATGTACTGTTAACAGTTTTTCGCCGCATTTTCAAAATCAAAGTTAAGCACAAAAATCAAACAAAGACAAAGCAAAAATGGAACAAATACAATTACAACAAAGAGCAATAAATTGCCGATGATCTGTGAAAGAAAGAGTGACAAGTTAGTAAATGCGTTGCGCCAGATGCAAACTACCTTTAACAATAGTGCAAATTAGAGCAGATATATAACTGACTACTTCTCAGAAATTCACAAAGAAAATACGATCCTGGCCGGTTGTCGCCAAGTGTAACCTCCCCACAATAAATTAATATAAATAATATTCACATTTAGTGTAACCTCCCAACAGAAAAGTTCCCTAACCTCCAAACAGTAAAAATATAATTATTTATAGCATTCAGTGTAACCTCCCACAGATAAATTCCGTAACCTTGGAACAATAAAATGTGACTAATCTCCTAATTAAAAAAATGTGACTCATAGATAACCTTTCAATAATTGACTGTGAATTTAAACTGGTAAATTTTGGACGTCAGCAGTGCTGCGTCATGGCCCTGAAAGATCATACTGAATAAATGAAGTCGCCGGATAACGCATATTTATCTGCTCTTATAATACATTTTTCTGGCACAGCCCAGTGCAATGCTGGCCGATAGACTTGTCATGTATAAAAGGAAACAACAGATTTTTCTTTACAATAATCGGTATGACCATGGGTTGGAGAAATTAGAAAATTCTTTAATTTGACATGAATGATTGTCAAAAGTTAATTTTTATAAAAAAAGATTATTATTAAGAGATTTTTTTAAACATTTACCTGGGACTTGATTAACAATACTACATATGCGTGAGGCTGCTTTTACCTTATATTATATCGCTCAGGCTCCGCCATCGCTCCCCACGACCGGCGCAGCCAACTTCATACACACGACTGCTAGCTACTACTCACTGCTACTGCTACAGACACTGCTCTTACTGCATACAACACTGCTCTCTGGTTTGAGATTCTCTTATACCTTACATATCGCAGGCAGCGCGTGAGCAATCCATCGAAAATACATCTGCTCGAGTGCGCTAACAACAAATTCCTTAATCATGGACCTCTTTCAACACGTACAGCGATGAGTAAAGAAAGAATAATTTTGACATATGTATTTTAAATTTTCGCCAGTAATTACCCCTTCTAACGGCATTTCTGTGAATATAGAGCAATAACACAATGGTAATGCTGCATTGCTATATCAGGCACTCAGTTTTATATTTCAGTCGTCAGTCCTCTAGCTGGTTTGATGCGGCCAGCTAAGAACTCCTCTCCTGTGCCAACCTTTCCATCTCAAAGAAGAAACTGAGACCTATGCCCTCAATTATTTGTTGGTTGTGTTCCAATCTCTGTCCTGCTCTACAGTTTTAACCGTCTACAGTTCCATTTGGTACCATGGATGTTTTAACAGATGTCCTATCGTCCTTTTACTTCTTCTTGTAAGTTTTTTCTGTATATACCATTTCTCGCCAGTTCTGCGGTGAATCTCCTTGTAACGCCAGAAATGCATATCCTTCTATTTCCATCTATTGTACTATAGATTTTTCCTTATTCTGTTACCTGAAGATATGACATTTCTGTGTCTTTATATATTGTAATTGTTTTACTATTTGTATATATACACTCCTGGAAATGGAAAAAAGAACACATTGACACCGGTGTGTCAGACCCACCATACTTGCTCCGGACACTGCGAGAGGGCTGTACAAGCAACGATCCCACCCACGGCACAGCGGACACACCAGGAACCGCGGTGTTGGCCGTCGAATGGCGCTAGCTGCGCAGCATTTGTGCACCGCCGCCGTCAGTGTCAGCCAGTTTGCCATGGCATACGGAGCTCCATCGCAGTCTTTAACACTGGTAGCATGCCGCGACAGCGTGGACGTGAACCGTATGTGCAGTTGACGGACTTTGAGCGAGGGCGTATAGTGGGCATGCGGGAGGCCGGGTGGACGTACCGCCGAATTGCTCAACACGTGGGGCGTGAGGTCGCCACAGTACATCGATGTTGTCGCCAGTGGCCGGCGGAAGGTGCACGTGCCCGTCGACCTGGGACCGGACCGCAGCGACGCACGGATGCACGCCAAGACCGTAGGATCCTACGCAGTGCCGTAGGGGACCGCACTGCCACTTCCCAGCAAATTGGGGACACTGTTGCTCCTGGGGTATCGGCGAGGACCATTCGCAACCGTCTCCATGAAGCTGGGCTACGGTCCCGCACACCGTTAGGCCGTCTTCCGCTCACGCCCCAACATCGTGCAGCCCGCCTCCAGTGGTGTCGCGACAGGCGTGAATGGAGGGACGAATGGAGACGTGTCGTCTTCAGCGATGAGAGTCGCTTCTGCCTTGGTGCCAATGATGGTCGTATGCGTGTTTGGCGCCGTGCAGGTGAGCGCCACAATCAGGACTGCATACGACCGAGGCACACAGGGCCAACACCCGGCATCATGGTGTGGGGAGCGATCTCCTACACTGGCCGTACACCACTGGTGATCGTCGAGGGGACACTGAATAGTGCACGGTACATCCAAACCGTCATCGAACCCATCGTTCTACCATTCCTAGACCGGCAAGGGAACTTGCTGTTCCAACAGGACAATGCACGTCCGCATGTATCCCGTGCCACCCAACGTGCTCTAGAAGGTGTAAGTCAACTACCCTGGCCAGCAAGATCTCCGGATCTGTCCCTCATTGAGCATGTTTGGGACTGGATGAAGCGTCGTCTCACGCGGTCTGCACGTCCAGCACGAACGCTGGTCCAACTGAGGCGCCAGGTGGAAATGGCATGGCAAGCCGTTCCACAGGACTACATCCAGCATCTCTACGATCGTCTCCATGGGAGAATAGCAGCCTGCATTGCTGCGAACGGTGGATATACACTGTACTAGTGCCGACATTGTGCATGCTCTGTTGCCTTTGTCTATGTGCCTGTGGTTCTGTCAGTGTGATCATGTGATGTATCTGACCCCAGGAATGTGTCAATAAAGTTTCCCCTTCCTGGGACTATGAATTCACGGTGTTCTTATTTCAATTTCCAGGAGTATATATATATATATATATATATATATATATATATATATATATATATATATATATATTTTATATATATATATATATATGCGTTTATGTCGATGTATAATTGGTTTGTTTTGTAAATACTATTTGTATTTTTACGCTGGGTCTGGCCTAGGGAAAATATGGAATCGAACGAATACATCGATAGGCAGTGTGGAGAACCAAAGTGTTTAGAATCTTTGGTAGTGTTAACTCTGCCGCGTGGAGCGCGGGCAGAGCAGAGTGAGTCTGGCTGGTGGAGGGCAGTGGAGCAGGTGTGTTGTGTGACGCTCCCGCGAGTTGCCGCGCTTTCGGGGTTTGGCAGCATCTAATTGCGCTCGACTTGCTATGTTAGTTTCTGACATGGTGTCGCGGACGGAGAGCGTTAGCTGGCACACATCAAGAGCCCGTTTCCGCTGGAGACCGTGTTGAGAAGAAGGCGCGCCAACATCCAGCTTCTGCAACAGCGACGGCCGACAATGAGTGACTGTCCCACCTCCTTGATCGACGACTTGAAACCTTCAATCAACCAAGAAGGAAGTCTGGTAGCACGTAAAGTTTTAGAACTGTATGGCAGCCCTCAGCTTTTCAAACTGTTTTATTTTTCTCACTAAATTACAGCAACGTAGCATTAACCTTTGTTGCTCATTGTCCCAATTGCATTACCAAGCAAGGTCCCTTCCTTTTTCGGAATGAACCCGAGTGTCGTTGAAATTCAAACGCCAGCATTAAAGTAATATCATTCGATTTCACTGCTTTAATTTCAAAGTGCAGTTAAGGTATTCATAGCGCGCTACAATATTTTGATTACACAAGCACAAATTAAGAGTGCGAGTTCTGTTACCATACTTTAGCATACCTGTGACTGCACCTCAGCTTGGTACGTACTAAATTTTACTATTGTTAACTGTTCAGAATCATTTAATTCAGGTTCAAAGTTAAACCTCTTATTTCTAAATTGCGTAGATTCAAGTAGCTTTTTAAATGATTGTTTAGGTAGCTCAAGACTAACCTTATTTTATTGAATTCCGTAGTGCTTCAGAAGCAAATTTCACTATTAATTTCAGTCACTAAATTAATTTTCAATTTTCCGGTTTTATTAATTCTTTTGCTAAATTAAGACAGAGTGTAGCGAAATTTATTACTTCTGACAAACTTTCAGTTTTCACACAACACGCGCCAACCTTCAGTTGCCACGCTTTTAGTGCTAATTATATGTGCAATAACCTTTCTTTTTCAGTTATTATAGTAGTTGTCCATAGGACTGGCGACCGTAATTTTCCCCAAATCTCAAATATCTAATTAACGACAATTAATTGTTAACATGATGACCACACATTTACTTTCTTTATTAATTTTACCCTTTTCTCAAAATTAATTTCCACCAATTTCATTTGCATTTTTCCTTTCATTTAGATGTAGCCCTTTCCTCCCTCTTTACCGACAGATTAACTTCGGTGGCGATTGCTTTTCCCAAATTTCCATTAGGTACACGTGGTTCAATTTTTCACTGTCATTAAGGTCGATAAGTGAGGTGGAGGTTACAAGTTCTGTGGTGAATCTCCTTATTCCTTACCTTATCAGACCACTTCATTTACAACATTCGTTTGCAGCATCACATCTCAAATCCTTCGATTCCCTTTTGTTCCGGTTTCCCCACAGTCCGTGTTTCACTAAAATACACTACTGCGCTCCAAACGTATATCTTCATAATTTTTTTCCTCAAATTAAGGTCAATGTTTGATACTAGTAGACTTTCTTGGCCAGGAATACTGTTTCTGCCAGGGCTAGTTTGCTTTTTATGTCCTCCTTGTTCCGTCCGTCGTGGTTTGCTTTGCAGCCTTGGTAGCAGAATTCGTTAACTTCATCTACTCTGTAATTGCCAATCCTAAAGTTAAGTTTCTCACTGTTCTAATTTCTGTTACCTCTCATTACTTTCGTGGTTCTTCGATTTACTCTCAATCCACTTTCTGCACTCAATAAACCATTTATTCCATTAAGAAGATCCTGTAATTCTTCTTCACTCTCACTGTTGATAGCAATATCATCAGTGAATCTTATCATTAATAGCCTTGAATTTTAATTTCAATCTAGAACCTTTCTTTTCTTTCCGCCATTGTTTCTTCAATGTATAGTTTGAACAGTAAGAGCGTAACTCTACATCGCTATCTTACAACCTTTTGATGCGAGCTCTTCGCTCTTGATCTTCCATTCTTATTGTTTCCGCTTGATTCTTGTACACATTGTATGTTACCTGTCTTTCACTAGAGCGTATCCCTATTTTTCTAAGAATTTCAAACGTCTTGCACCATTAAATTGCCGAACGCTTTCTCCAAGTAGCTAAATCCTACGAGCGTGTCTTGGTTTTTCTTTAGTCTTCCTCCCTTTGCCAACCTAAACGTCAGAAATGCCTATCCGGTGCCTTTCCCTTTCCTAAAGCTAAGATCATCGTTACCTAACATATCCCCAATTTTCTTTTGAATTCTCTTGTATATTACTCTTATCAGCAGCTTAGATGCTTGAGCTGTTAACCGGATTATAGGACAATTTTCGCACTTGTCGTCACTTGCTATCTTCGGAACTGTATGGATGATTTTTCTCCGAAATTCTGATGTTATTTAGCCAGTCTCCTACATACTACACACTAAAGTGAACAATTGTTTCGTTGCCACTTCCCATAATGATTTTGGAAATTCTGATGAAATGTCAGCTATACCTCCTCCCTTATTTGATCTTAAGTCATCAAAAGCTCTTTTAATTCTAATACTGTATCCTCTATCTCCTCCCAGTCGACTTCTGTTTCTTCTTGTATCACGTCACCGGACAAGTCGTCCACCTCACAAAGGCCTTCAATGTACTCTTTCTACCTATCCGCTTTCTTCTCTGCATTTAACACTGCGCTTTTAATCTTCGCGACCTTCATTTTAACTTTCTACATGCTGAATCCATCCTTTGGCAACTATATCTTTTTCGATTTCTTCACGTTGTTCTTTGCAGCCCTTACGCCTTAGCTTCTCTGCACTTTCTATTCATTTCATTCCTATGTGGCTTGTATTTCTGTATTGCTGAATTTCCTTGGACATTTTTGTACCTCCTTCTTTTGTCGATAAGCTGAACTACTTCTTTTGTAACCCATGGTTCCTTCGCAGCTACCTTCCTTGTACCTATTTTTTTATTTTCAACTTCTACGATTTTCCTTTTTAGTTATGTCCATTCCTCTCCAACTGAACTCCATACTGAGCTATTCATTACCGGAGTATCTATAGCCTCTGAGAAACTGAAGCGTCTCTCTTCACTCCTTACAAGGGAACCTCCCTATCGCACCCTCAGATTTAGTTATAAGTTGGCACAGTGGATAGGCCTTGAAAAACTAAACACAGATCAAGCGAGAAAACAAGAAGAAGTTGTGTGAAACTATGAAAAAATAAGCAAAACATACAAACTGAGTAGTCCATGTGCAAGATAGACAACATCAAGGATACTATGAGCTCAGGAGCGCCATGGTCCCGTGGTTAGCGTGAGCGGATGCGGAATGAGAGGTCCTTGGTTCAAGTCCTCTCTCGAGTGAAAAGTTTACTTTCTTTATTTTTGCAAAGATATGATCTGTCCATTCGTTCATTGAAGTCTCTGTTCACTGTAATAAGTTTAGTGTCTGTGTTTTGCGACCGCACCGCAAAACCGTGCGATTAGTAGACGAAAGGACGTGCCTCTCCAATGGGAACCGAGAACATTTGATCGCAAGGTCATAGGTCAACCGATTCCTCCACAGGAAAACACGTCTGATATATTCTATACAACACTGGTGACGGCATGTGTGTCACATGACAGGAATATGTTGTCAACCCACCTAACTTGTACAATTGGCGAATGGGTAAAAAGATTCTTCTACCTTGCCCGATTTAGGTTTTCTTGTGGATGTGATAATTACTCCCAAAAAAGTGATGAAAACATAAGCGTTTGTCACATAAACTGAAAAAAGTTAAACTTTTCATGCGAGGGAAGGCTTGAACCAAGGACCTGTCGTTCCGCAGCTGGTCACACTAACCACGGGACAACGGCACTCCTTAGCTTGCTCTTTCCTTGTTGTTGCCTATCTTGCACATGGACTACTCAGTTTGTATGTTTTGCTTATTTTTTCATAGTTCCACACAACTTCGTCTTTTCTCGATTGATCTGTGTTCAGTTTTTCAAGGCCTATCCACTGTGCCAACTTATAACTAAATCTGAGGGGGGTGCGATGGGGAGGTTCCCTTGTTAGTATTTCCGTATCCAAATTCTTTGCGAACTGTTTCATCCTGACTGGTCTCTTGAACTTCATTATACTCTTCATCTTATCTGCTCCTTTGTACGTTTTAAAAACCAGTATGGGATTTCGGAATATCTGCCTGACCATTATGGATATAATCTAACTGGAATCCTCGCGTATCTCCCGGCTTTTTCCTAGTATACCTGACACTTGAGCAGTGTATTCGCTGCAAACTGAAATTTATTGCAGAACACAGCTACTCTCTCTCCTGTCTCATTCCTACTATCCAGCTCATATTCTCCAATAACTACACACCAATCATCCTTGACTGTTAGAGTTTCATCACCCTTTAAATAAGGAGTTACCTGCTCAATATACACGTATACTCTCTCTATGTCTTTATCTTTGGCTTTCGACGTTGGCATGTATACCTGAACTATTGTTGTTGGTGTTGGCCTGCTGTTGATTCTGACGAGAACTACCCTATCACCGAAGTGTTCACAGTAACTTACTCTCTGACCTACCTTCCTATTCATAAATAATGGTACTCCCGTTATGCTTTTTTCTGCTGTTGTTGATATTACCACATATTCATTTAACCAGAATTCCTTGTTTCAATGTCGTATCACTGAACCCCACTATATCTAGATTGAGCCTCAGTATTTCCCTTTGCAGGTTTTCTGGATTCCCCACAACATTCAAGCTTCTGACATTCCTCGTCCCGACTCGTAGAATGTTATCCTTTCTCTGATTATCCAATCTTTTTCTTATGGTCACGTCCCCCTTGCAGTCACCTCCCGGAGATCCAAATGGGGCTAGTCCGGAATCTTTTGCCACTGGATAGATCGTCATGACACTTCTGCAATTACAGGCCACACGTCCTGCTGATACAAACTGTGCGTCTTTAATGTAGTGCTTTCCATTACTTTCTGCAGCCACATGCCGTTGATTGTTGCTGATTCTTCCGCCTTGTTAGGGTAATTTCCCACTCTAAGGGCAAGAGAGTGCCCTGAACCTCTGTCGACTCCTCCGCCGCCTCTGACAAGGCCGTTGGCACAATGAGGGTGACTTCTTATGCTGTAAGCCTTCGTCCGCCGCCATTCCTGATGATTTTTATTCAAAATGCAAGCAATGACAATGTTCGAACCCGTGACCGAGAACATTTTGATTACATGACAAAGATGCTATCCCATTTTTTCTTAAGCTACCCCTACTTGGCACCGCCATTTTTACCCTACCAAAAAAATATGAGCTATGCCTGTTTAGGCGTTTGACATGATCATTCCCAAAACTGTTCCCAAGGCGATAGGTTCCACAGTGCTATAATTCTTTTTTCATTTATATGATAACAATTAGTAAATGTGTACAAACGAAAATGCTATAAAACATAATGTTCCAAAAATATGTTATTCAAAGGATAAGAAAAAATAACATTTGTTTATTACTTTTTGTACTTCAGCTAATATATATAATCTTTCTTCATGAAACGGTGCAACTGAATTTTTCTAGTCCACTGCCATTGGCGTTTTCTATCCGCAATAGTGTCATGTACAAATATGTACAAGAGAGTTATTCTGCTTTGTTAATGCCTCAATTAATGCAACTTGCCTTGAAACCATCAGTCTCTTCCCTTCCTCACTGCTTGGAATTCAGGAAGTTCTGTCTTCAGTGTAATGCTGTGTGGGATGTTAAACTGAGCCTAGTACTCCCCAACTAGAGGGAGGGGTTCGGGTTAACGAAAACACCATGCAAATAATTTGTGAAGAGTGTACAGTACCTCGGTGTTCATTCGAGGGCGTTGTGAGCTTTTCTGATACCACCAGTATTCAAGCTCCATTTTCTCCCATTCGCTGAGGAACCTGTTAATGGTCATTTCCTTGAACCATCTAAGCGCATAATATTTTGCCTGTGGAAATAAGATTCATTTGAACAAACGAGTGTCTGAGGTTCAGTAACGTGAGGTCTAATACGGAGATAACTGCCTAAGATCCTCTGTGTCCATCGACAAATGCCGGACGACGACACGCACTTGAAGCCACGTTCATCGTGGCCTTTGTCTTATCGCACGTTTTTTGTTGGTGACATGATACCATCTCGCGCGTATGGTGGTTGGCAGAAAATGATGGTGCATCGTTTCCCACATTTGTGGCCACCGGGCATTTGGAAACTCGGTTTCTACCACAGAACCGCCCGCAGAAGAGTGGTGTAAAAATCATTTACCTTTAACTTTCGCATTGTGGGGTGATCTGAGACCACGTAGCTGTACTCGAGAATGAAGGTAGATAAATGGAAATGCTGTTCTGTGACGTATGCCACGCATATCAGTAGGACGTTAGAGACCAGAAAACTATCTCCTATAGACAACGTATGAGAGAGGCGAGTTGACTGGTCCACTTCTTCCACATATTGCTCACGTATAGGGCATATGTTTTTGCCCAGACGTTAACCACTCCCAGCTCTACATCACGCAGGGGGAGAGTGATAGTGTCAGAATGCTCTTTAAATAACTGTTCTGTGGATAGGAAGTAACCAAAGGACGCCTGAAGTCTGCAACCTATTACCGGTGGTAGGGGGAGGACCTGAGAGACGTGACTGAGTTTTGACACCACGTAGAGTTTCAAGTACTCCACGCATTGTAGTTGGTTCAAGTCCTGCATCAGGTTCTGGCGTACCACCACACATACGATCTCCATCGATAGTTTCCTGGGTCCATTCTGCACTCATCCCTCATAAACGTGACTCCCAAATATCTCAGTTTAGTAACTGGTGGAAGGAGGGTGATAGCATCCAGCCTGATACCGCGACTGATATGCAACGCTGCTTAATTTTTGATGTTCAGAAGACTGCCCTCGGCCTGTCCATATCACTTGATCCAGTTTAGTATGCTGTAGACTTCGCTGATGAAACGAACCAGCAGTAGCAGTTCCTCAGCTTGCGCCCTATAGCATAAGTTGGTGTCCTGTAGGGTGATTCCAGAGATTTTTTGGGTGAGGGGCCTCCTCCCCTCCCTCCCCCCCCCACCCCCTGGGGAGGAGTGGCTCAAGCGCTGTTGCGTAAAGGTGGGTAGAAAGGGGGTAGCCTTGTCGTAGAGACCTCTTAATGGGTAGTGGACCCACCATCCATCTGTTGACCTGGATTTGAGAGCTAGCTGCTGCCAAAAAATGTTGCAGGGTGTCGGTGAGGTTCAGGAGAAATCACATACGGTCCATCACCCGTAGGAGGAAGCTATGGTGCACCCTATCGAAGACCTGACCGAAATCGACGGAGACGATCGCGGATTTGAGGCAGCACGCTGGGGCAATCAGTATTAAGTCAGTGCAGTCGCCACTGGTCATTTTTACATCGGCATCTCCCCATGTGCTGTCTGTTCTGGGCCAAGGATCATCGGCAATGTCGTCTTAATGCGGCCTGCCAGAGGTCTGATGAAGATCTTGTAGTCGGCATTCACCACCGTTGACTGATTACTCTGAAACTGGCTTGTGTCCCTTTAAAAGAAGTCCATCTACGAAAGTGGGTGGTACATTTCAGTCCAAGGATACGACTTCATGGAACATCGTAAGCCAGCAGCACATCATGGAATCACAGAAGATCCGGTGAAACTTGATGGCAGTCCATGGGGCCTTGGACTCTTACTGACCACAACCTTGTCCAAACCAGCACCTACCACTGTAGGCAAGACATCCTTGATTATTGCTGTCTCTGTTACTGTGCTGATATTGCACGTCACCTGATGTAATGTTTCCATAGTGACCTCGTGACTGCAGTTCATTCTTGGCAAATATGACGAAAATGATCCGACATGGCTTTGATTGTGGTTGCCTGTGTCGTACAGGGCAAATCTTAAATAACAATCTTACATCATCTTAGCTAATACGGGCTGGTGCTGCGAACAAATCTCCTTACGTTTCACGGATGCAGTCAACCACGAATGCCAAATCTATACATGTATTAAGGCGCATTTGTTTTTAGTGAAGACATGCGTGAAACCATGATGACCAACAACGACCTTCAGTTCATATCTGCAGTATTTCGTCCGTTCGGTGAGATAGGTGGTATTCAGCTTGTCCATGCAGTACTGTTCCGTCTAGCAGAGCCAGGGAGAAAATTTGCTCAGAAATTTCAAATCCCAAATGACACAATTGCAGTAGAAATACTCTGTCGATGATTGTTGCACTTTATTCCTCATCTGATATCGTTCTAAGCCACAGGATGGGGCGAGCTCAATGGGGAAGTCGCATGGCCGACAGTAATTCTCCCAGTAATCTATTGCGAAGCTTTAACTCGTGATCCTTCTTCCTGAGATCTCAACACCGTCGCTGTAATGTATAGGATGAGGTGTAGGGGAAGGGTGTTCTCCTGGGGTAGGCACCATTGGATTGCGACATGCGTCGCTCGTCTCCTCAACAGAGGCAAGATCGGAGTCCTGTTGCTGGACCAGTCCCAGTGTCACAAACACCTAAACCATATGCATACTTGCAGGACTCAGGGCCTCTCAGCAGGAGAATTCTCCACTATTACAGATCTTCTTTGCCTGGGGCACAACAGCGACCTCCTCCACCAGCCGCTTCAGCAGCCTCAGGAAAAGGCATCTGCTGGACATTTCGACTCCAGCTACCCCAAAACCATATGTTGCTGACGCCCCCATTTCCACGGTCGTCTAGGGCGAGGGCTCCCGATCTGTGATCCCTCTGTACACCTACGACTGCGACGTCAACCTCTGGACGTAAAGACTATTCATCACCTCTTAAGGGTGATGGGGGAATAGTGTGTTGGAGGGGTGCAGTGTCTGGGCCTAAAGCCAACGAGTATAGCAGGACAGCACCAGAAGTAGCCGATACATGGGATCTTAAGAGCTACAGAAACGAGAGCCAAAGCATCAAGAGTTACAACAACAATCATGGCGTGTTGTCAAGAGCAACTCAGAATGCCACCACTGCGACTCTTTGCACTTGCCTCGTCCAAGGTGGCCACCACATCGCACATGGCGTTCAGTTCATGCGGATCTACTGTATTTGCTTCCATCTTGATACGAGGTTGGAAACAGTCCGCAAGCGGTGGCGGTAGTGGTAAGATCGTATGGGACCAAACTGCTGAGATCATCGGTGCATAGGCTTACACGCTACTCAATCTAACTCATACGATCTTTTGCTAAAGACAACACACACACCCACGACCGAGGGAGGACTCGAACCTCGGAAGGGGGAAGCTGCGCGAACCGTGGCAAGGCGCCTTAGATCGTGCGGCTACTCAGCGCGGCTCCAGGACTTTAACATTCTATGCTTTGTTACTGTGCTGGGTTCTTGGACAACAGTCCTTGATTGAAGTCCTTACAGACACAGACTTTGCCTGCACAGAGTCGGTGAACTTACCAGCTACAACAAATATTTACAATCCCTTAACAGACTGCATAAGTACATTAACAGAGGTAGTTATCTCCACTAGCAGAATTTGTTGTGACCTCCTTGTGTTAACTCAAATAGCTGTTAACTACAGAACTGCAAGGTGTGATTCCATGTTGATATTAGTAAATGCTTTAATCCGTATCTACGTGGGAGTGAATTCTCGTATATCAAGCTGTGGACTGACCGCTTCACTTCTTTGTATGGAACAAAAATACAAGAACAAGGAATGTGAATTGTCAAAAACCATTCAACGGCCAAGATCACACAAAATATTTTTTTTTTATCTAAGACATCAGACTATGTTGTTATTATCAGGTCTTAAAATGTTTTATTGTAATACATGTTCGTTTCACGCTGACCTCACGCGCACAAGATGTCAAATGGATAAAAATAGCAAACTATAAAAAGTTTGTTTTATAATGTGCTATTTTTATCCACTTGGCATCTTGTGCGCGTGAGGTCAGCGTAAGACGAACATGTATTACAACGACACAGTTTAGGACCTGAAGGTGACAGCATACTCTGTTGAAAGCGGTTGTCTTAAATTAATAAAGAATATTTTATGCGACATTGGCTGTTGAATGGTTTTTAACAATGAAACTGATCGCCTTCAGTCTCCCAAAATGAGAAACTTCAATCAGGAAATGTGGTACGTATATCCCAGTGTGATATATCACGAGTCAGAAACATTCATCTCTGAAGCATGCGAGGCGGTTGGACGCACATTCCTCACAACAGAACCAGTTTCAGCACACGTTAGGAAAAAGTTGCGAGACAGAGAATGCGGGAAGTTGCTTTTTCATAAATATGCTTTAAGTAAACAAGTGATATTTTCGAATATCTGAATACTGTCTTACAAATTCTCCAGGTTCAACGACCGGCAGGTACACAAAATGACTGCTGCAGCAAGTTAAATGAAACTTGGCTTCTACTGTTCTCTGAGACCGTCAGTAAAACACAAAAAACAATGTTTGTACTGTTGGAGAGAATTTCTGCTTTTGTGCAGTCCGTGTTATTTGAAGTTAAACACTCGAGGTTGGGAAGTAAATATATCTTAAGAGCTTAAAACGTTATGTGGACAGTAATGTCGGCAAAGACAGAGCACGAGCCGAACGACGCAACGACCTGAGCTGGAAATGGTGCTTTAGCTTCCTTCAGAAAACATTCTGGATTCCTCTTGTAGCCACCGATCAACGAAAAGAAAGTTGGGTGACAGAAAAGGTCCGCTGCAGCTCTCTTGCGTCCGTTGTTATTTGTTTTACGATGCGGATCTCGTTTCCGTAGGCGGGTGATTCAGTATCTCGATACTAATAACGGAAGAAAATCGTTAAAATGATAGTTACTGAAGGGAATAATTGGCCTGGGGAGCCTAAAGAGAAGGGAAAGCAAAGCTCAAGAAGAAATATATAAATCAAAGTTATTGCCGTAATAATATCGCAATTTTCCATCGATACTGAACATATTTCGATTCTGAGCCTTTCTCAAATTAGATTTGGGAAAAGTATTTCTATGCTCTCATCATCATCGTTATTACTTTAGTATTACTTCTGTCATTATTATACTGTTACTATTATTTTAATGTTAATGTTGGTGTTTATCTTCTGCTATATTTCTTACAGTACCATTCATGGGTGAAACTAACGACACGGACCCTGCTTCGCACTGGTAGCATTAAGTATGTTTGAGCAGACGATTTGTGTGGCGTAGCGTATTTTGTTTGATAGCCACTGCAAATAATTATGAAAAAAATTTAGAGAAAAACGTTAAGTAACTGAATATCATCACTCTCTTATAACTTATGCGATGGAAGCTGCGCACAGTACGAAAGTCGTCTGCAGGCATGAATGTTTTGTGTTCCATAATGAATTGATGTTCGGAGTAACGTCTCATGGGAATGACGAGAACACATCGTGATATAACTAATATGTTTATAACAAATGTAAATATTGTTTGTGTATCATGGGTGTATCTGAGCTTGAGTGGTTCAGTGTGTATCGGGGGCTGGCTGAGGTGGTATAAACAAAGGAAACAAATAAGAATTAACGTGCATGATGATCATGTTTAGCTTGTGTTGCAGCACTGCTTTCCGCACTGTGATGGACAGGTTAGACTGGTATCCACAATTTTTTGTTCTAACTCTTTATGGCAGGATTCTTCCCCGTCCCACAAGAAGAATCACGACCACATCAAGGCTCAGCGCTTGCTCTAGTGACAGACAACCCGTATATTTGCCCGGGGCGTCAAATTTATGGGCTCCATTTTGATAGTAGATGTGAGAAAAACATTGATGTGTTAAATATTCAGCAACAGAAAAATATTACTGCATGTAAACATAAAATATAGGTTGTCGTAATGCGTGTGGTTTCCGTCATGTTGGTTATCTAAATTTTGATTATTATGATGACGGCATTGGTTGCACAACCTGTTACTGTGCGATGGAGCCGCTCTCGGAGACATCATTTTTGCAGTTGTGTGACCTACTGTTACGTGGATAGCGGTAAAGCGAGTGGCAGCCGGGCAACATTCGTGTAAGAATTCGCCGTAAGGATGAAAAGGAAGTTTTCATACGAAGCACGAGATGAGCTCACCAAAGATCCAAATGCACAATATACCGAGTCTGCCAGATAAATATATACGCACTTTGTCTGGCTCTATCGAGATATCGATCTCGTCGATCAATTTGAGTTATGATTGTGTTGTAGTACGGTCTTTGGCTCAACAGATTAGTATTTTCATCTCTGTATTCAGAAAACAAAATGGCTGGAGCACGCTTGACATTCGAGCAACTAAAATGTACTGTGAAGTGTTTTTTCGAGTTTGATAATGCCGTTGAAGTGTCAGTGGAGGAGGGAGTCCGAAACAGAACTACCAACCCGCCCAAAAATTAAACGCATCACTGACAAGTCTGAATTGCATGGCCCGATTTGTGATATTCACAAAGGAAGATCAGGAAGACAGCGTACAGCTACAAGTCCCGCTTCGTCGGCTCTCGTGTTGGAAACTTTGTTAATTCTCCACAGAAGTGTGCTACGCAATGTCCACGTGAACTGGGGATTAGCAGTACAAGTCTACGAAGAATTCTGAAAGCTGCCAAGTGGGTAGTTTACATTCCACGATTACTGCACGCGATTAATAACGACGATCCTGATCGCCGAATGCAATTTTGCGAATGGTATCAGCAAATGGTAACTGATGACGAGCAATTTGTCACGAAGGTAGTGTGGCGTGATGAGGTACAATTCAAGCTTAATGGAATCGTGTATCGGCATAAAAATGTGTACTGGGCACCAGAAAATCCGCTGGTTTGCATGGATAAACTTGTCAATCTACCAGGGATACATGTGTGGTGCGGACTAACATCTAGGGGCTTAGTGGGTTCCTTTTTCTTTGATGCTACTGTCTTTGGAGAAGTGTACCTGGAAATGTTACGCACATCAAATTTGCCAGGTATACGTGCGCTTTATGGAGCTGATGAAGAGGTCTTCTACCAACAGGACGGGGCGCCACCACACTACCACCTAGCCGTACGAGTTTTCACGGAAGACAATTTTCCGTGGCATTGGACTGGACGAAGAGGGCCCGTTGAGTTCCCTCCACGGTCACATCTAACGCCTATGGACTTTTACTCGTGGGGAACTGTGAAAGATAACGTCTGTCGACGTAAGCCACACCTTGGAGGAGATTCGCCAGGAGATTACAGGGACGTGTGCAGCGATCTCCACTGTAATATTGTCTGACGTAGTTGTGGCGACCGCTCGTCGTACTGTTATGTGTGTATCCGCCAACGGTGAACATTTTGAACATTTGAAGTAACCATGTGCTAAACTGAAGGTTGAACAACATGTATGATATATTATTAAATGCAAAATAAACACATAAGTAATACTTTTCCTACCTTAAAGTGTGTTTACATTTTTCTGGCGGACTCTGTACAATATGTTGTTTTTAAATTTTACTATCGATCAAGCACTAAATCCAATAGATGGATTTAGTGCCGTTCGTGGGGACGCTTGCGTGCCTCAGCGATACAGATAGCCGTACTGCTGATGCAACCACAATGCAGCGATATCTGTTGAGAGGACAGACAAACCCGTGGTTCCTGAAGAGGGGCAGCAGCCTTTTCAGTAGTTGGAGGGCAACGGTCTAGATGACTAACTGATCTGGCTTTGTAACATTAACGACCTTGCTGTGCTGGTACGGCGAACGGCTGAAAGCAAGGGGAAACTACTGCCGTAATTTTTTCCGAGGACATGCAGCTTTACTGAATGGTTAATTGATGATGGCGTCCAAAAATGGTTCAAATGGCTCTGAGTACTATGGGACTTAACTTCTGAGGTCATCACTCTCCTAGAACTTAGAGAACTACTTAAACCTAAATTACCTATGGACATCAGACACATCCCCTTCCGAGGCAGGATTTGAACCTGCGACCGTAGCGGTCGCTCGGTTCCAGACTGTAGCACCTAGAACCGCTCGGCCACAGCGGCCCGCTGATGGCGTCCTCTTGGGTAAAATATTCCGAAGGTAAAATAGTCCCCCATTCTGATCTCCGAGCGGGAATACTCAGGCGGACGTCGTTATCAGGAGAAAGAAAACTGGCGTTCTACGGATCGGAGCGTTGAATGTCAGTTCCATTAATCGGGCAGGTTGGTTAGAAAATTTAAGAATGGAAATGGATAAGTTAAAGATAGATATAGGGAAAATTAGTGAAGTTAGGTGGCAGGAGGAAGAAGACTTCTGGCCAGGTGAATACAGGGTTATAAATATAAAATCAAATGCGGGTAATACAGGAGTAGGTTTAATAATCAATAAAAAAATAGGAGTGCGGGTAAGCTACTATGAACAGTGTAGTGAACGCATTATTGTAGGGAAGATAGACATGGAGCCTGCCCCTACCGCAGTAGTACAGGTTTATATGCCAACTAGCTCCGCAGATGACGAAAAGATTGAAGAAATGTATGATGAGATAAAAGAAATTATTCAGATACTGAAGGGGGAAGAAAATTTAATAGGCATGGGGGACTGGAATTCGATAGTAGGAAAAGGAAGAGAAGGAAAAGATGAATATGGAATGGGGGTAACGAATGAAAGAGGAAGCCGTCTGGTAGAATTTTGCAAACAGCATAACTTAATCATAGGTGACATTTGGTTTAAGAATCATGAAAGAAGGTTGTATACATGGAAGAGGCCCGGAGACACTGAGACACTGGAAGGTTTCAGATACATTATATAATGGAAAGACAGAGATCTAGGAATCAGGTTTTAAATTGTAAGACATTTTCAGGTGCAGATGTGCAAACTGCAAAAAGCTAGGAATTTAAGGAGATGAGACCTGGATAAACTGAAAGAACCAGAGGTCCTAGAGAGTTGCAGAGACAGAATCATGAAACGATTGAGAGGAACAGGGGAAAGAAATACAGTAGAAGAAGAATGGATGGCTTTGAGAGATGAAATGGTGAAGGCAGCAGAGGATCAAGCAGGTAAAAAGAAGAGTCATCATCATCATCATCATTTAAGACTGATTATGCCTTTCACCGTTCAGTCTGGAGCATAGCCCCCCTTATACAGTTCCTCCATGATCCCCTATTCAGTGCTAACATTAGTGCCTCTTCTGATGTTAAACCTATTACTTCAAAATCATTCTTAACCGAATCCAGGTACCTTCTCCTCGGTCTGCCCCGACTCCTCCTACCCTCTACTGCTGAATCCATGAGTTTCTTGGGTAACCTTGCTTCTCCCATGCGTGTAACATGACCCCACCATCTAAGCCTGTTCACCCTGACTAGAGAGGGCTAGTAGAAATCCTTGGTAACAGAATAAATATTGAATTTAATTGATGAAAGGAGAAAATACAAAAATGCAGTAAATGAAGCAGGCAAAAAGAAATACAAACGTCTCAGACACGAGATCGCCAGGAAGTGCAAAATGACTAAGCAGGGATGGCTACAGGACAAATGTAAGGATGTAGAGAGTAAGATAGATACTGCCTACAGGAAAATCAGAGAGACGTTTGGAGAAAAGAGAACCACTTGTATGAATATCAAGAGCTCAGATGGAACCCAGTTCTAAGCAAAGAAGAGAAAGCAGAAAGGTGGGAGGAGTATACAGAGGGTCTATCCTCTTCAGTCCCAACGTACACATATGTGCACATCAGGTCTTTGTTGTGTCATACTACCAAGTGTCGTTTTCCCGAATTGAGACATGATGTGCACGACTGTGCATATCACGCGGTTTTGTTTTAGCCACTAGGTCGTGTGGAAGTGAGTTTTGGCGGGTTTTCTCGCATCCTGAAACTTCCGTCATCTGCAACACGCGAGAAAGGTAAAGTCAAACTTCCTGGCAGATTAAATCTGTGTGCCGGACTGAGACTCGAACTCTGGACCTTTGCCTTTCGCGGGCAAGTGCTCTACCAACTGAGCTGTCCAAGCACGACTCACAACCCCGTCCTAACAGCGCACACTCCGCTGCGGAGTCAAAATCTCATTCTGGAAACATCCCTTCAGTTCTGCACCCGGTAGTGGAGGTCGAGAAATTCGCATCCGATACCGTCGCAGAGCCGTATGAGCCTCTGGTTTAGACCTTCCACTCTGCTCCAAACCAGAGGACCGCGGTCAACTCTTGGTACGCTGCTACAAATAGACAGCTTAGCCTGTACCCCGCGTGCGTTACAAGTCGCCTTCCCCATATCAGCCATCCACCGAAAGGAGCCGAGGATGGCCTCAGAACCCTAGCGGCATGTGTCATTCGTGCCGACATGTGCCACTACATGCAGCCGGTTGTACCCAGTGCGCTCGATAGCCACCGGCAGGGCCTCCTCCACGTCACGGATGAGAGCTCCCGGGAAACATACCGAATGCAGACTGGAATTCTTTCTCGCCTTGCGTGCTATCTCTCTGTCTCCACCACCCGCATAACATTGGAGCTCCCAATGACTAGCATACCCACCCTCTGTACTTGTCCGGACTGGGCAGGAAAATCGACCCCTGTCCCAACGGGAGAGGCATCCCGTGCTGTCTCAGACTTTTCATCAACACTGGGAAGCACGTCGCACCTGTTGCTAAGACGTAGGAGGGCAGCAGCACGGCCTGCTCGCTCTTTCTCCTTACCCCAGTCCCACGCCAACCCACCATTGTCTGCCATCCACTCTGGAGTGAGGATGGACCGATCAGATGTTGCGTATGGGAAGCCGCAGTGACGTCCGGGCCAACAGGGGATTCCAGTGACATCAAAGATGTCACAGGTCTCGTCACTGGCGCCCCGACGTCACCGCAACTTCGAGCATTAGCCAGAAGCTTGTCGACGGTAGTCAACTTAGCTCGCAGCTTCCAAATCTGTACGGACAGCAGCCAACTCTCCTTGTGTCCGCTCACAACAAGCACACTCCCTAGCCATATATATATATATATGTATAAAATAGACAGGGGTGGCGGAGCGGTTCTAGGTGCTACAGTCTGGAACCGCGCGACCGCTACGGTCGCAGGTTCGAATCCTGCCTCCGGCATGGATGTGTGTGATGTCCTTAGGTTAGTTAGGTTTAAGTAGTTCTAAGTTCTAGGGGACTGATGACCTCAGAAGTTAAGTCCCATAGTGCTCAGAGCCATTTGAACCAATTTTTATACAGTAGATATGAGGTCTCAAATGGCGCTACTGATTTTGAAAATTACCAAAAGAGAATAAAGCAACGCTAAAAGTTGGTGTGCATATTTCTCACTGAGCTCTGAGACCGCAAGGTATTAAACAGAAATAAATTTCTCTACACGGAAAAATTACACAAGGAAGTCGCGCCAAGGATATTCACAACACTTACGCAAAAACAAAAAGTACGAGTAATTTTCTAACCTCTTATCTACACAGTAAAGTACACAAGTACAGCTCACTTCTTTGCAGAAGCACGAGAACAAAAAAACAAAGACTGCTCCGCTGCGCTTCCTCTCGGTTCGGCGGCTGACGCTACACCGAGTATTCAACTGTCACTTACTCAACTGAGTCACGCAACGGGGGACTGGCGGTCTGGAGGCGGGAAAATCTACACTAGGAAGCCGCCCTACACAAGGATATTCACAAGACTTACGCAAAAACAAAATAAAAATTACGATTAATTTTCTGACTACACAGTAAAATACACACATACAGTTAACTTCTTTGCAGAAACAGGTGAACAAAAAACAAAGACTACATTAATTTACTGTCTATCACACAAGTGCTGCCACTGCTGCTCTGCTGCCCGTCCTCTCGGCTCGACGTAGGTTAAGATGAAATGGGAGATATGATACTGGGTGGAGAATTTGACAGAGCACTGAAAGACCTAAGTCGAAACAAAGCCCTGGGAGTAGACAACATTCCATTAGAACTACTGATAGCCTCTGCCATCTGGTGAACAACATGTATGAGGCTGGCAAAATACCCTCAAACTTCAAGAAGAATATAATAATTCTAATCCCAAAGAAAGCAGGTGTTGACAGGTGTGAAAATTACCGAACTATCAGCTTAATAAGTCACTGCTGCAAAATACTGACAGAATTATGTACAGACGAATGGAAAAACTGGTAGAAGCCGACGTTGGGGAAGATAAGTTCGGATTCCATAGACATGATGGAACATGTGAGGCATTACCGACCCTACGACTTATCTTAGAAGGTAGATTAAGGAAAGGTAAACCTACGTCTCTAGCATTTGTAGATTTGGAGAAAGGTTTTGACAAGTTGACTGGAATACTCTCTTTCAAATTCTGAAGGTGGCATGGGTCAAATACAGGGTGCGAAGGCTATTTACAATTTGTTCAGAAACCAGATGGCAGTTATAAGAGTCGAGGGGTATTAAAGGGAAGCAGTGGTTGGAAAGGGAATGAGACAGGGTTGTAGCGTATCCCTGCTGTTATTCAGTCTGTACATTGAGCAAGCAGTAAAGGAAACAAAATAAAAATTCGAAGTAGGAATTAAAATCCATGGAGAAGAAATAAAAGCTTTGAGATTCGCCGATGACATTGTAATTCTGTCAGAGACAGCAAAGGGCTTGGAAGAGCAGTTGAACGGAATGGACAGTGTCTTGAAAGGAGGATATAAGATGAACATCAACAAAAGCAAAATGAGGATAATGGAATGTTGTAGAATTAAATTAGATTGATGCTGAGGAAATTAGATTTAGGAAATCAGCCTCTTAAAGTCGTAGGGTGTCCGCATTTTTCGGACCATCCATAAGCTTCACACATAGGATACAGAATAAAATCCTTAGGAAATAACTCTATACTATGAACAGGAAGTAATTACGGCAGTCTCATGTAGCGAATAACAAAACAATATCTACCCGTATAAAGACAGGAGCATATGTAAATGAGATAAAGTGAACACAGCTTGGAGACTATTGCACGTGGCTAATGGCATTGGGAAACCCCAATTAACATTAACAGAAGAAGGCCCAGCTGCAGCGCAGAAAGAAATAAAGCGAGTACAATATAATACCTTTGAGAATAAACACAGCCGAGACCGTGGGTAGATGGCGATACCACATTAACGAAGCTAGTGGCGACCCAGGCCAGAAGAATAAGAATTCACCTATGAAGAGGAAATAGTTGACCGAAGCCATACTGTGTGACGTGGCAGAATCGCGGTGGGGAGAGTAACGTCATGTACAAGCACTTTGAGAATTAAATCAACACACACACACACACACACACACACACACACACACACAGAGCTCTCGTCTCGCGTATGGTAAAATTAGCGAAGACGTTGAGACTCAAACTTTACGTTTGCAAAGTGAGGGCGGTACGTTTCACGTATCTTGGCGACAAACGTAAAGCGGTAGTTCACATTCCTGCGGTAATTTTTGCGGGCTGACATTTGTGCACGTCACTCCATCCCATAGCGAGTGTGCAATTGGGGATGGGATTTAATATCTATGGTCATCAGTCCCCTAGAACTTAGAACTACTTAAACCTAACTAACCTAAGGACAGCACACAACACCCAGTCGTCACGAGACAGAGAAAATCCCTGACCCCGCCGGGAATCGAACCCGGGAACCCGGGCGTGGGAAGCGAGAACGCTACCGCACGACCACGAGCTGCGGACGAGTGTGCAATTGCCATTAATTTCGAGTAGGGAAAATTTAACGTTCTACAGAACGCAGGAAAGTTAAGACTGATTGAATTCAGTCCAGGCCAGAGTAGGGAATTAATGTTTCAGATCCAGCACGGAGACAACGCCGCTAATGTTCCCGATTGGTAACGTACCAACGCGCGTTAGGCGAGATTAAATGTTGAGTCGAGATTCTGTTCACTCCAACCTGCGTATACATTGAATATAGAAATTCAAGAGTTAATTACTAACATCCCCTCCACTGAGTACATGAGAGTTTTGATTAGTTCAAAAGATAAATTTCATTCTCCACCAACTTAGCCCATTGCTCAGCTACAACAGTGTAGATGTAAATATCATTGATAAGGGTTTAATTGTTTCATTTGTCATAATAATTTCATATATAGAGGTAAAATTTTAATAATCACATATTCAATGTCTAAATGCTAATTAATTTGATGAAAGTCGAGGGTAATTAAATCTTCTTGTTGTTTATGACTTGAACCTTGAAAGCTTAGACAAATTAAAATGTAGAATGAGAAAGAGAGAGGTTGTGTTATCATTTTAGGATAATTCCCAAACTTGTCATTTATATTAATTTGAGTATTCTTGTAATGTCACAGTGGCATTTTAATTAATTTTGAGACAGAGCCAAAATTTATAGCTATATGGAATGCCTGTTTACCACCCTGGGCTTGAGAGGACAGTTGAGATACATTATCCATTGGCGCGTAAGATAAGTTATACATTTGCATAAAGACAATAAGATACATCGCCAGCTTACAGAGCAATAGATGAGTTTTGCTATATCGGTAGCCAAATAACTGATAATGGTCGAAGTAGAGAGGACATAAAATGTGGACTGGCAATGGCAAGGAAAGCGTTTCTGAAGAAGAGAAATTTGTTAACATCTAGTATAGATTTAAGTGTAAGGAAGTCTTTTCTAAAAGTATTTGTGCGCAGTGTAGCTATGTATGGATGTGAAATGTGAATGATAAATAGTCTAGACAAGAAGAGAATAGAAGCTTTTGCAATGTGGTGCTACAGAGGAATGCTGAAGATTAGATGGGTAGATAACGTAACTACTGATGAGGTACTGAAATGAATTGGGGAGAAGAGGAATTTGTGGCACAACTTGACCAGAAGAAGGGATCGATTGGTAGGACATGTTCTAAGGCATCAAGCGATCAGCATCAAGCAATCATCAATTTATTATTGAAGGGCAGCGTGGAGGGTAAAAATCGTAGAGGGAGACCAAGGTATCAATACACTAAGCAGATTCAGAAGGATGTAGGGTGCTGTAGTTACTTGGAGATGAAGGAGATTGCACAGGATAGAGTAGCATGGAGAGCTGCACAAACCATTCTCTGGACTGAAGACCACAAGAACAACAGTAATCATAGTAACTAATTTCAATTTTTATAAAACTTTATGTCCAACTACAGAAAATCGTCTTAATAGTTTGGCCATTCTGGCAGCTGAGCATGTAATTGCTGATCACACAAATATAAAGGATGTAATAAGGAAGCCTGCAGAACTGAAAGTAAGAAAAAAACGTTTTTGTGATTGGTTGATTTATCTTGTTTCATCTACAAAATCAAGGCATTTAAAAATGCAAAAATTATGTGGTAAACAATTTGTGGCTGCTGTGGGCGTCTCTATACACATCCTGCTGCGGCGTTTCCCTAAGTGCTGCGGGTGTGTATATTAGCGCCGCTTTGGTTTCCCCACAGTATGCGTCTTGAACTGCCGACATCCCCCTTCTGCAAACGAGTTACATCCATATCTGGGTGAATAAAGAAGTTTCGAGTCTTTATGATTCAACGTATGTGCCTGATTGCGTGCTACGATTTGCAGAAAACCTCGCTTCGATATCTTGAATCGTTTATGACATCTAACGGTGGTTATCAGCACGTGAATCGCAATACGCAAGGACTAGAATGGGATTTTCGCGAGCGACTGTGTTCTGGCTACAAAAGCCAATAATTAGAGAACGAAATAAAACATCGCTGTCCTCTCAGTTTTAAGTAAAATTTAAATATCGTATCTGAATTTCATTCATTGCAATGTATAAGCTAAAATCAATCATACGCAAAGTTTATGCAATATTTTTTACTTCAGCAAACACTTTAAAATTTCGTACAGTGTTTCATTTAATTTGGTGCAGCACCATAAGTAACGAAAAGAAATACAGTTCTTTTTCTAGTGAAGATATAAAATTGTAAGATGTGCAAATTTAAAATTTTTCCACCAAACAGTTTTTGAAAGCTCGGATGATAAGAATGTCATACCGGTGGAACGCCGCTCTTCAGCGTAGACACCACCATTTGGTAACCATTTCATTCACAGTAAAAGAAGCCTTAGCTCGGAATGCTGAGAACATGTCTGTAGGAGCGAATGGGTTAACTCCTTTATACTGTTGTCTACTGCTTAATTATGAATGTTATGTCATATGTTTCCTCCTAAAAGTGTGTTTTTATTAGTATTTAAATTTAAGTAAAATAGTATGACCGGAGAAATTGCCTTCCCATGTATATAAGAGGAGGGGCGAGGGGGAGAAATTTCTCTTTTTATCTGGGGCGACATAACCGCTACAGCGGGACTAATGGGTTTGATTCAAAGAAGGAAGAAAGCTAAGAGATGAGCCATCTGTTGTGCTGCTAACAGAAGGCACTGTGTGTAAACGAAGCAAAATTGCCGAAGCAGTTTATCGGAAAACGTCTTAGTTGTAGCATAAAAAGAAGAGCCACATATTTTGGACGCACATATTTTTTCGTTATGCAGTTGTTCTCAAGCTTCTGCAAGAAAATTGTTGCTTAAAAATATTTGGTTATTTCATTTTCTAGTTATGACATCACACACTAAAGACGAGGTGGTTATCTTTTCGTTATAGGTCACGTACTTTATGATACGAGGGTCATCTGGAAAGTAAATAACGTTTTGTTTACAACGTGACGACGTCCTGCCCCCTCCTCCTCCCTCCCCCCAACACTTCCCCACCCGAACAGCCAGTGACCTTGGAACTTACCCGCGTCAGTTTGGCGGCAGGTACTATCCAAAACGATTGTTTACTGCTTAGCTCTTAGCTGTACGACTTTAAAACGTGTGACAAAACTGACGATCCTGCCAAGTATGAAGTGCTCAGCGTTATCCGCTTTATCAACGTGCAAATTTTCCAAGCCAGATAACTGTGGTTTACGCTAATGTGATTAACGAAGCGTCAGTTCGGAAGTTGTGTTATCACGTTTGATGGCGGACAGAAGAATGTTCACGCCGGAGATCGCTCGGAACGACCCTGAGTGGTAACTGACGGACTCAAAGCAAGGACTGAAACAAAAACCCAGGAAGTAGGTTTTCGCAATTAGTGAACTGCACTCATTCTTTCCAGACATTTCAAGAATTGTGTTGTACTACATTGTTAGTGCTATACAAAACTGTGTCCCAGGCGGGTTCCTCAAATGTTGTCAGACGAACGTAAAACCAAACGCACGGCGGTTGGATTGACATTTCTCAGTCGCTATAAGAAACATGTTGTTGAATTTTTGAATCATGTTGTCACTGGGTACGAAACTTGGGTATCACACTTCACACCAGAAACAAAGCGTCGGTCATTGGAACGGCATGTTCGCAATCTCTAGAGAAACCGATAAAAGCAAAACAAATTTTGAGAACCTGGAGTATTATGGGTACGGTGTTCTGGGATCGTAACGATGTCCTGATCATCTACTACGTGCCTAGAGGTGAGACTATAAATGCAGCGGCATACTGCAAGACGCTTCAACGACTTCGCCACATCTTTAAAAAGAAGCGGCGTGGAATGCTAACCAGTGAAGTCACCTTCCTTCACGATTGTGCTTGTCCAGGTGCTACAGGAGCGACACAGGATGTGCTTCAGCGGTTTCTGTGGGAAATGTTTCAACATCCGCCATACAGTCAGCAGTTAATCCCAAGTGAATGTCATTTATTCCCCAAACTAAAAGACTTTTTGGGTGATAAACGCTACGGAAGTGATGATGAACTTAATGAAGCAGTTAATCAGTGCTTCAACAAGTTGGCGACAACTGAGTACGACGAGTGTCTAAATTTGAACTGTGACTATGTAGAAAATTATCTAGGGTATCAAACTGTACATATAATACAGATACATCTGATTATATCAAATAAAAATGTCTGTAGAAAAAAAAATATTTTTAACTTCCCGAATTACCAACGTACATCAAAGTTGAGTAGCAAGCTGTCCGTTGGTCAAAGAATTTGCGGTGAACTAAGAGTACAAATTGCGAGTGCTGATTTCAGGGAAGCAGAAACTGGAAATCTGAAATTGTATTTCGAAATGCGTACCTCCACATCATTGAGAGATTAATACTAATTCGGCAGAATGAAAAAAATGCCCCAGCGAATTTAATGTTCCAACACATTTCAGAGGGTCAGCCTAGACTCCCGGCCAGGCAATCCATTTCCAGAATCGTTATTGTCCACAAACTCTCATAGACGTTGCTTTATGACAGAGTGCATTGTCATCGTGATACAAAGAACCATCGTCTCCGAATTGTTCCTCTACGAGTTACTTTGTGCAGTAAAATTCGTTCATATATTTCAGCATTTAGTATTTTCTTAAACTCAAGAAGGGGACCACACCCCAACCAGAAAAAACCTATACCGTAATATGACCCACCCAGTGTTTCACTATTGCTATTACACATGGGAGCATGTGAAGTTTCCCAGATAGTCGCCAAACCAAACCACTTTTGTCGGACTGCCGCAGGGTGTACCGTACTTCATCACTCCAGAATCCTCATTTCCAGTCATCCATAATCCACCTCAGGCATCGCATAGAATGGCTACAGAAATATGTATCTCCTGACGAACTGCTCTACTATTGTACTCTCGCACAGTCATTACGCTATTTGCACTGCTAGTAGCACTTTGGTGCTCACAGGTATTTGCTTCCGCTGATTTCATGCCACTTTTTTACAACCAACCATTTCATTGCTCGACAGTACATGAGGTCTGCCTGTTCTCGATTTAGCAGTGGTTGTTCCTTCGCGTTCCCACTTCACTAACTATCGACTTGTTAGTCAGATGACATCCACTGACTAGTCCACGCTCGAAGTAACTGGGCGCTCCTGGCCGACTCGCTATACTGTTACAGCTTCTCTGCTGACAACACGATACTCTCTCCGCCTCTTACGTGCGTGGGTCCGCCTATCGTGATATCCAGAGATAACTTGCGCATTATATTGGGGTATCCGGATACATTTGATGAGGCAGTGTTGAAAACTGATTGTGTTAATTTTTGTAGGAATTTTTCTTATTTTGGATGTCTGAAACCGCGCACATAAGGTTTGAACTGCTTAGATACACGCGCGCAACCTCAACAGAGATGCTGCGCTGCACAGAGATGAGTCAGAGGTGATATTTGATCTGCCAAAATGCGCGCCAGCTTTATTTGTTAATCGTGAGGAGAGGGGGTGGGGAGACAGTTGGCTGAGTTTTGGTGTTACATGTGAACAGTCGAGTTTTCGTTTAATAGCAGCAGGGGACAAACAAGGGAGATGAATCGGTAGAAGACTTATTCCGGAGAGAAGAACTGGGTTTTACATAGATACGATAATGTTTGTGAAGAATGATTACAGGTAATGATTAGATGTGAAGTTCAGTTTTTGAAATTTTCGTATTATTGTTAAATATTTTCAGGAAAATGCTTGTGTTTCTGACGTTTCGTTAAATGTTATTAAGTGTAAGGAAATTAAACTATAGCTGAGTTAATTTAAACCAGAGTCATTGTCCACATCCCAAGAATCAATTAATTTTCAATTATTTAAAAAACATTATCAAAAAATAATTAACCAAGAATGATAGCAATGCCTTTAGAGTACACATTTCACCTCTGCGTATGTCTGTAGCTAGAATTCGTAGCTCTGTTATCCAGAGGCGCTGTAGCTACGAGAGCAATTTGCACCCAGGGAAGACAAGTTGTGTAGAAAACAGATTCTTCCTTTGGTTAAGTCCCACACGGGACCAACTTCAGTTTCAAAGTAAACAGTTATCTTTTAATTGTCTATCATCCTCGTAGGTTATTATTTTCTTAAGATTCTCGCAGTTACATTTACCTATATATTCTCGCAGTTGAATTTTTGTCGCCATCAATGTTAACCTACTTCTAGATTCTTTTTTTTTTTTTTTTTTTTTTAAATATCACAGTGACCTTACTCGTCAATTACACACTCTCCTAACTAGTGAAATAGTTATGCTGGTCCATGCCATGGAGCTCACATCAAAGTGTAGGAGCCTGCCCCCACCCCGCAACTGGCCAGGAAACTCAGCTCTGAAGAGTACACGACTTCTAGCTTAATAACTAAACGACGCAATGGTGCTGTGTAAATGTTTTTCGTTTTTCAAAGGGTGTTGTAATAATTTTTCTTAAATCCATTCATATTAATAACAGATATCACACAGACTTCATCGCAAGTCAATACAGAAATGATCACATCTTCCCTAAGACGAACTGATAGAATTATGAACATTATTTCTAAGTCAATTAATAACTTCCTTAAATTTTCAGTGCTATAGTTCCATAGAACGCAGGAGGTAGTGTAGTGCCGAAATGCACAAAATTTTATGTAGCCAAGAGGGAGGTCGCTGCTACATGGGAACTCGATCGTAACTGCACATTCCTTAAAGGACTTAAATAATGCGGTGCGAGGAATTGAGTAATACGGTGTGCGGGAAAAACTTGCCCTCCTCGACTCGTCTAGAAGTTCCGTAGCGGATGAGAGATACTTGGAATGGCACAACCGCAGGGAAGTTCCCTCTGGAAATATTCAGAGCAAGATCTCGAAGTATGGATGAATTCACGAAATAGTATGTTAAACGTGAACTGGAATTTATATAACTTCTGAATAAAGGAGTAACTGTGGAATGGGGCATCAGTATTCAGACTGCACTTATACAGCCAATATCTAATCATTAGTTAATGGATTTGAAACTGACAAGTATACGTAACCTGTTGGAGTCATACGGATGGAGCAAATGCTTCGGTGAGATGTTCAGTACTCACATAATGTATGGACGTCTCAGTTAACGCTACGTAAAATACTAACCTCAATGCTAGTAATGAGCTTTTACAACTTCTAACGAAGTTCGGGCTCTTTGCCGAGTGCTCCGAAATGGTTCTGAGCCGCAGCAGAATTTGAATCTGCGAAAATACAAGTCAGCTGTGTGTCGACCAGACATTGACTGCTATGTTATGGATGAAGGATTTTTTAACTGTGCAGAAGTGCAGAATGGCGTTTAGTTATCATTCTTTACTTATGACACAGCTATTCCTAGGCGGGTAGATGATTCTGGCACTTGGCTCCAAATCTGTTTCTTTTTCGATGTTGCTTATCTTTCGTAGACGCTGCTGTTCTACTGGTTGCGTTATGGATATCAACATGTTACGAAATGACCTTATATTTTCTTTAAATAGAAGTCAGCTGTGTATCGATTAGACATTGACTGCTGTGTTATGGATGAAGGATCTTTTAACTGTGCTGAAGCGCAGAATGGCGTTTAGTTCTCATTCTTTAGTTATGACACAGCTGTTCCTAGATGGCTAGATGATTCTGGCACTTGGCTCCAAATTTGTTTCTTTTTCGATGTTGCTTATCTTTCGTACCCCCCCATGAACCATGGACATTGTCGTTGGTGGGGAGGCTTGCGTGCCTCAGCGATACAGATAGCCGTACCGTAGGTACAACCACAACGGAGGGGTATCTGTTGAGAGGCCAGACAAACGTGTGGTTCCTGAAGAGGGGCAGCAGCCTTTTCAGTAGTTGCAAGGGCAACAGTCTGGATCATTGACTGATCTGGCCTTGTAACAATAACCAAAACGGCCTTGGTGTGCTGGTACTGCGAACGGCTGAAAGCAAGGGGAAACTACGGCCGTAATTTTTCCCGAGGGCATGCAGCTTTACTGTATGATTAAATGATGATGGCGTCCTCTTGGGTAAAATATTCCGGAGGTAAAATAGTCCCCAATTCGGATCTCCGGGCGGAGACTACTCAGGAGGACGTTGTTATCAGGAGATAGAAAACTGGCGTTCTACGGATCGGAGCGTGGAATGTCAGATCACTTAATCGGGCAGGTAGGTTAGAAAATTTAAAAAGTGAAATGGATAGGTTAAAGTTAGATATAGTGGGAATTAGTGAAGTTCGGTGGCAGGTGGAGCAAGACTTCTGGTCAGGCGAATACAGGGTTATAAATACAAAGTCAAATAGGGGTAATGCAGGAGTAGGTTTAATAATGAATAGGAAAATAGGAATGCGGGTAAGCTACTACAAACAGCATAGTGAACGCATTATTGTGGCTAAGATAGATACGAAGCCCACACCTACTACAGTGGTACAAGTTTATATGCCAACTAGCTCTGCAGATGACGAAGAAATTGAAGAAATGTATGATGAAATAAAAGAAATTATTCAGATAGTGAAGGGAGACGAAAATTTAATAGTCATGGGTGACTGGAATTCGAGTGTAGGAAAAGGGAGAGAAGGAAACGTAGTAGGTGAATATGGATTGGGGCTAAGAAATGAAAGAGGAAGCCGCCTGGTAGAATTTTGCACAGAGCACAACTTAATCATAGCTAACACTTGGTTTAAGAATCACGATAGAAGGTTGTATACATGGAAGAACCCTGGAGATACTAAAAGGTATCAGATAGATTATATAATGGTAAGACAGAGATTTAGGAACCAGGTTTTAAATTGTAAGACATTTCCAGGGGCAGATGTGGACTCTGACCACAATCTATTGGTTATGACCTGTAGATTAAAACTGAAGAAACTGCAAAAAGGTGGGAATTTAAGGAGATGGGACCTGGATAAACTGAAAGAACCAGAGGTTGTACAGAGTTTCAGGGAGAGCATTAGGGAACAATTGACAGGAATGGGGGAAAGAAATACAGTAGAAGAAGAATGGGTAGCTTTGAGGGATGAAGTAGTGAAGGCAGCAGAGGATCAAGTAGGTAAGAAGACGAGGGCTAGTAGAAATCCTTGGGTAACAGAAGAAATATTGAATTTAATTGATGAAAGGAGAAAATATAAAAATGCAGTAAATGAAGCTGCTAAAAAGGAATACAAACGTCTCAAAAATGAGATCGACAGGAAGTGCAAAATGGCTAAGCAGGCATGGCTAGAGGACAAATGTAAGGATGTAGAGGCTTATCTCACTAGAGGTAAAATAGATACTGCCTACAGGAAAATTAACGAGACCTTTGGAGATAAGAGAACCACTTGCATGAACATCAAGAGCTCAGATGGAAACCCAGTTCTAAGCAAAGAAGGGAAAGCAGAAAGGTGGAAGGAGTATATAGAGGGTCTATACAAGGGTGATGTACTTGAGGACAGTATTATGGAAATGGAAGAGGATGTAGATGAAGATGAAATGCGAGATACGATACTGCGTGAAGAGTTTGACAGAGCACTGAAAGACCTGAGTCGAAACAAGGCCCCCGGAGTAGACAACGTTCCATTGGAACTACTGACGGCCTTGGGAGAGCCAGTCCTGACAAAACTCTACCGTCTGGTGAGCAAGATGTATGAAACAGGCGAGGTACCCTCAGACTTCAGGAAGAATATAATAATTCCAATCCCAAAGAAAGCGGGTGTTGACAGATGTGAAAATTACCGAACAATAAGTTTAATAAGCCACAGCTGCAAAATTCTAACACGAATTCTTTACAGACGAATGAAAAAACTAGTAGAAGCCGACCTCGGGGAAGATCAGTTTGGATTCCGTAGAAAAATGGGAACACGTGAGGCAATACTGACCTTACGACTTATCTTAGAAGAAAGATTAAAGAAAGGCAAACCTACGTTTCTAGCATTTGTAGACTTGGAGAAAGCTTTTGACAATTTTGACTGGAATACTCTCTTTCAAATTCTAAAGGTGGCAGGGATAAAATACAGGGAGCGAAAGGCTATTTTCAATTTGTACGGAAACCAGATGGCAGTTATAAGAGTCGAGGGGCATGAAAGGGAAGCAGTGGTTGGGAAGGGAGTAAGACAGGGTTGTAGCCTGTCCCCGATGTTATTCAATCTGTATATTGAGCAAGCAGTAAAGGAAACAAAAGAAAAATTCGGAGTAGGTATTAAAATCCATGGAGAAGAAATAAAAACTTTGAGGTTCGCCGATGACATTGTAATTCTGTCAGAGACAGCAAAGGACTTGGATGAGCAGTTGAACGGAATGGATGGTGTCTTGAAAGGAGGATATAAGATGAACATCAACAAAAGCAAAACGAGGATAATGGAATGTAGTCGAATTAAGTCGGGTGATGCTGAGGGTATTAGAGTAGGAAATGAGACATTTAAAGTAGTAAAGGAGTTTTGCTATTTGGGGAGCAAAATAACTGATGATGGTCGAAGTAGAGAGGATATAAAATGTAGACTGGCAATGGCAAGGAAAGCGTTTCTGAAGAAGAGAAATTTGTTAACATCGAGTATAGATTTAAGTGTCAGGAATTCATTTCTGAAAGTATTTGTTTGGAGTGTAGCCATGTATGGAAGTGAAACATGGACGGTAAATAGTTTGGACAAGAAGAGAATAGAAGCTTTCGAAATGTGGTGCTACAGAAGAATGCTGAAGATTAGATGGCTAGATCACATAACTAATGAGGAAGTATTGAATAGGATTGGGAAGAAGAGAAATTTGTGGCACAACTTGACCAGAAGAAGGGATCGGTTGGTAGGACATGTTCTGAGGCATCAAGGGATCACCAATTTAGTATTGGAGGGCAGCGTGAAGGGTAAAAATCGTCAGGGGAGACCAAGAGATGAATACACTAAGCAGATTCAGAAGGATGTAGGTTGCAGTAGGTACTGGGAGATGAAGAAACTTGCACAGGATAGAGTAGCATGGAGAGCTGCATCAAACCAGTCTCAGGACTGAAGACCACAACAACAACAACATATCTTTCGTAGACGCTGCTGTTCTATTGGTTGCGTGATGGATATCAACATGTTACGAAATGACCTTATATTTTCTTTAAAAACAAGTCAGCTGTATGTCGACCAGACATTGACTGCTGTTTTATGGATGAAAAATATTTTAACTGTGCCGAAGTGCAGAATGGCACTTAGTTCTCATTCTTTAGTTATGACACAGCTATTCCTAGGTGGGTAGATGATTCTGGCACTTGGCTCCAAATTTGTTTCTTTTTCGATGTTGCTTATCTTTCGTGGACGCTGCTGTTCTACTGGTTGCTTGATGGATATCAACATGTTACCAAATGACCTTATATTTTCTTTAAAAACAAGTCAGCTGTGTGTCGACCAGACAATGACTGCTGTGTTATGGATGAAGGATTTTTTAACTGAGCCGAAGTGCAGACTGGCATTCAGTTCTCATTCTTTAGTTTTGAAACAGCTATTCCTAGGTGGGTAGATGATTCTGGCACTTGGCTCCAAATTTGTGTCTTTTTCGATGTTGCTTATCTTTCGTAAACGCTGCTGTTCGCCTGGATGCGTGAGAGATATCAACATGTTACCAAATGACCTTATATTTTCTTTAAAAACAAGTCAGCTGTGTGTCGACCAGACATTGACTGTTGTGTTATGGATGAAGGATTTTTTAACTGTGCCGAAGTGCAGAATGGCATTCAGTTCTCATTCTTTAGTTATGACACAGCTATTCCTAGGTGGGTAGATGATTCTGGCACTTGGCTCCAAATTTGTGTCTTTTTCGATGTTGCTTATCTTTCGTAAACGCTGCTGTTCTCCTGGATGCGTGAGGGATATCAACATGTTACCAAATGACCTTGTATTTTCTTTAAAAACAAGTCAGCTGTGTGTCGACCAGACATTGACTGCTGTGTTATGGATGAAGGATTATTTAACGGTGCCGAAGTGCAGAATGGCATTTAGTTAGCATTCTTTAGTTATACACAGCTATTCCTAGGTGTGTAGATGATTCTGGCACTTGGCTCCAAATTTGTTTCTTTTTCGATGTTGCTTATCTTTCGTGGACGCTGCTGTTCTACTGGTTGCTTGATGGATATCAACATGTTACGAAATGACCTTATATATTCTTTAAAAACAAGTCAGCTGTGTGTCGACCAGACAATGACTGCTGTGTTATGGATGAAGGATTTTTTAACTGTGCCGAAGTGCAGAATGGCGTTTAGTTCTCATTCTTTAGTTATGACACGGCTATTCCTAGGTGGGTAGATGATTCTGGCACTTGGCTCCAAATTTGTGTCTTTTTCGATGTTGCTTATCTTTCGTAAACGTTGCTGTTCTCCTGGATGCGTGAGGGATATCAACATGTTACCAAATGAACTTATATTTTCTTTAAAAACAAGTCAGCTGTGTGTCGACCAGACAATGACTGCTGTGTTATGGATGAAGGATTTTTTAACTGTGCCGAAGTGCAGACTGGCATTCAGTTCTCATTCTTTAGTTATGACACAGCTATTCCTAGGTGGGTAGTTGATTCTGGCACTTGGCTCCAAATTTGTGTCTTTTTCGATGTTGCTTACCTTTCGTAAACGTTGCTGTTCTCCTGGATGCGTGAGGGATATCAACATGTTACCAAATGAACTTATATTTTCTTTAAAAACAAGTCAGCTGTGTGTCGACCAGACATTGACTGCTGTGTTATGGATGAAGGATTTTTTAACTGTGCCGAAGTGCAGAATGGCGTTTAGTTCTCATTCTTTAGTTATGATACAGTTATTCCTAGATGGCTAGATGATTCTGGCACTTGGCTCCAAATTTGTTCCTTTTTCGATGTTGCTTATCTTTCGTAGACGCTGCTGTTCTACTGGTTGCGTGACGGATATCAACATGTTAGGAAATGACCTTATGTTTTCTTTAAAAACAAGTCAGCTGTGTGTCGACCAGACATTGACTGTTGTGTTATGGATGAAGGATTTTTTAACTGTGCCGAAGTGCAGAATGGCGTTTAGTTCTCATTCTTTAGTTATGACACGGCTATTCCTAGGTGGGTAGATGATTCTGGCACTTGGCTCCAAATTTGTTCCTTTTTCGATGTTGCTTATCTTTCGTAGACGCTGCTGTTCTACTGGTTGCGTGATGGATATCAACATGTTACGAAATGACCTTATATTTTCTTTAAAAACAAGTCGTCTGTGTGTCGACCAGACGTTGATTGGTGTGTTATGGATGAAGGATTTTTTTAACTGTGCCGAAGTGCAGAATGGCGTTTAGTTCTCATTCTTTAGTTATGACACAGCTATTC
Organism: Schistocerca cancellata; assembly: GCF_023864275.1. Taxonomy (NCBI): domain Eukaryota; kingdom Metazoa; phylum Arthropoda; class Insecta; order Orthoptera; family Acrididae; genus Schistocerca; species Schistocerca cancellata. Next base: position 155,722,472 of record NC_064627.1, read on the forward strand.
CTAGATGGCAAGGTGATTCTGGCACTTGGATCCAAATTTGTGTCTTTTTCGATGTTGCTTATCTTTCGTAAACGTTGCTGTTCTCCTGGATGCGTGAGGGATATCAACATGTTACCAAATGAACTTATATTTTCTTTAAAAACAAGTCAGCTGTGTGTCGACCAGACAATGACTGCTGTGTTATGGATGAAGGATTTTTTAACTGTGCCGAAGTGCAGAATGGCGTTTAGTTCTCATTCTTTAGTTATGACACGGCTATTCCTAGGTGGGTAGATGATTCTGGCACTTGGCTCCAAATTAGTGTCTTTTTCGATGTTGCTTATCTTTCGTAAACGTTGCTGTTCTCCTGGATGCGTGAGGGATATCAACATGTTACCAAATGAACTTATATTTTCTTTAAAAACAAGTCAGCTGTGTGTCGACCAGACAATGACTGCTGTGTTATGGATGAAGGATTTTTTAACTGTGCCGAAGTGCAGACTGGCATTCAGTTCTCATTCTTTAGTTATGACACAGCTATTCCTAGGTGGGTAGATGATTCTGGCACTTGGCTCCAAATTTGTGTCTTTTTCGATGTTGCTTACCTTTCGTAAACGTTGCTGTTCTCCTGGATGCGTGAGGGATATCAACATGTTACCAAATGGACTTATATTTTCTTTAAAAACAAGTCAACTGTGTGTCGACCAGACATTGACTGTTGTGTTATGGATGAAGGATTTTTTAACTGTGCCGAAGTGCAGAATGGCGTTTAGTTCTCATTCTTTAGTTATGACACGGCTATTCCTAGGTGGGTAGATGATTCTGGCACTTGGCTCCAAATTTGTGTCTTTTTCGATGTTGCTTATCTTTCGTAAACGTTGCTGTTCTCCTGGATGCGTGAGGGATATCAACATGTTACCAAATGAACTTATATTTTCTTTAAAAACAAGTCAGCTGTGTGTCGACCAGACAATGACTGCTGTGTTATGGATGAAGGATTTTTTAACTGTGCCGAAGTGCAGACTGGCATTCAGTTCTCATTCTTTAGTTATGACACAGCTATTCCTAGGTGGGTAGTTGATTCTGGCACTTGGCTCCAAATTTGTGTCTTTTTCGATGTTGCTTACCTTTCGTAAACGTTGCTGTTCTCCTGGATGCGTGAGGGATATCAACATGTTACCAAATGAACTTATATTTTCTTTAAAAACAAGTCAGCTGTGTGTCGACCAGACATTGACTGCTGTGTTATGGATGAAGGATTTTTTAACTGTGCCGAAGTGCAGAATGGCGTTTAGTTCTCATTCTTTAGTTATGATACAGTTATTCCTAGATGGCTAGATGATTCTGGCACTTGGCTCCAAATTTGTTCCTTTTTCGATGTTGCTTATCTTTCGTAGACGCTGCTGTTCTACTGGTTGCGTGACGGATATCAACATGTTAGGAAATGACCTTATGTTTTCTTTAAAAACAAGTCAGCTGTGTGTCGACCAGACATTGACTGTTGTGTTATGGATGAAGGATTTTTTAACTGTGCCGAAGTGCAGAATGGCGTTTAGTTCTCATTCTTTAGTTATGACACGGCTATTCCTAGGTGGGTAGATGATTCTGGCACTTGGCTCCAAATTTGTTCCTTTTTCGATGTTGCTTATCTTTCGTAGACGCTGCTGTTCTACTGGTTGCGTGATGGATATCAACATGTTACGAAATGACCTTATATTTTCTTTAAAAACAAGTCGTCTGTGTGTCGACCAGACGTTGATTGGTGTGTTATGGATGAAGGATTTTTTTAACTGTGCCGAAGTGCAGAATGGCGTTTAGTTCTCATTCTTTAGTTATGACACAGCTATTCCTAGATGGCAAGGTGATTCTGGCACTTGGATCCAAATTTGTTCCTTTTTCGATGTTGCTTATCTTTCGTAGACACTGCTATTCTACTGGTTGCGTAATGGATATGAACATGTTACGAAATGACCTTATATTTTCTTAAAAACAAGTCAGCTGTGTGTCGACCAGACATTGACTGCTGTGTTATGGATGAAGGATTTTTTAACTGTGCCGAAGTGCAGAAGGGCGTTTAGTTCTCAATCTTTAGTTATGACACAGCTATTCCTTGGTGGGTAGATGATTCTGGCACTTGGTTCCAAATTTGTTTCTTTTTCGATGTTGCTTATCTTTCGTAAACTCTGCTGTTCTACTGGTTGCGTGACGGATATCAACATGTTACGAAATGACCTTATATTTTCTTTAAAAACTTTATTTTTCTTGTGAAAATAGATAATAGCTTACTTTTCATTTCATGCGAGTTTTTACTTCCGTCTCGTTTGTCATTCTATTCTCCAGAAAGTGTGACGTTAAAAAATTTGATTTTGTTACTTGTGATATTGTAGTGACTTAGCTTCTTAGTAAAACATTTACTTGCTGGCCGGAGTGGCCGTGCGGATCTGGGCGCTACAGTCTGGAACCGAGCGACCGCTACGGTCGCAGGTTCGAATCCTGCCTCGGGCATGGATGTGTGTGATGTCCTTAGGTTAGTTAGGTTTAATTAGTTCTAAGTTCTAGGCGACTGATGACCTCAGAAGTTAAGTCGCATAGTGCTCAGAGCCATTTGAACCATTTGAACCAAAACATTTACTTTTACATAATTTGTAACATCCATCGTGAAATGACGCTGCCTGTCAAAAAAGTGCACTTGATTTACAAATTTTATAGTGGAAAAGTCTGATAGCGGGTAATTTACTATTACATACGTTTTGGACGTTATATTATTGAGACAGAACGATAGGAAAAGTACATAAAAGTTTTTGGAATGTTCGATCACAAGCCAATGTGAGTTATTAAATGGCGTCAGTGTCGCGATTGCAAAACTACGGAGTTTGCGCGTGGCTCGCATAGTGTCAAACACTGCAGGATAGAAACAACGAATTACTGGAGATCACTTCAAGCCTAGTATCGTACCTCATGTTGTTTTAATGATCCATGTCCAGAACACTACAAGTATCACGAATTTTCCCCTGGCGACTTCCAATTACACTGGCTGTGGTTTACAATGGGCCACACTTAGTGGAATCTACATTTCGTAATTGCAACTAGAAAAGAGAAATAAATTAATCCAACATGAGACTTTTTTGTGGATGGGCTACAATAAATGCTTGCAACTTTCTACTTAATTGCTTACTAGTGGGAGATAAAAAATGGCAGACGCTTTTTTGTGGATGGGCTACAATAAAAGCTTGCAACTTTCTACTTAATTGTTGGAGATCAAAAATGGCAGAAGCCATTCTGTTGAATCCTGCCTAGTTTTCAAAGATGGGGTGGCTAGAAAACCTGCTTCTCTGATCGCTAGACAACAATTCAAGCAAATCATATCAGTGAGTTTCATTACGAGAAGTACATGACAATACTTAACTTTATGTTAGGTGTGGCGCAAGCAAAGGGCTGGTCCTGAAGTGCCTAATCATGATGCCGCTGTAGAAGTGGCGCTTAAGTCCTCGTCGCACAGAGGCTGCTGTTGTTACGTTGTCGTCCCGGAGAGGGGTCGGTCAGCGTGCAACTGGCTGACGTCGTCTCACAGCCCTCTCTGCTCTAACGCTCCCGACTGGCATGCCGGCGCTAAACTTAACATTCCTCCACCCCCACCCCCCACCCCACCCCCCTCGCAAAGTGATGGACCGCCGTCGTATAGAGACGTCAGGCTTCCAATCGTACCCCGCCATCTGGCCATCGCTCTGGAGGAAACATCCCATGGAAAACGAGCATTCCCGGGTTCGATTACCGGCGGGGTCAGGGATTTTCTCTGCCTCGTGATGACTGGGTGTTCTGTGATGTCCTTAGGTTAGTTAGGTTCAAGTAGTTCTAAGTTCTAGGGGACTGATGACCCTAGATGTTAAGTCCCATAGTGCTCAGAGCCATTTGAACCATTTGAAAACGAGCAGGATCCATCGATCGGTAGGACGAGAGGAGGCGAAGTCTCCGTCTCCATGGGGTCGATCCACGGTGTCGTGATGACACCCTCTGGCGGCTGCTGTGGTAGCGCCGTCCTCGGATCCGTAAACCTCGGGGAAGAGATACAAAAGAATCACCGTGCATGCGACAGTGGCGAATTTGATTGTGATGTTCGGGCCTGAAATGAGATACATGCATGCGCCAACACGCCAACCGTCTGCTGCCACTAAAAATCCTGAAAAACACAATTTCATGCGGCGCGAAGCGATACTTGAGCCCTTACTTCGGCGCCGGATGCTGAGGTGGGTGGAGCAGGTGGAGTAGTTCCGATGGTGGCGGTTGTGAAGCAGTTCAGCCGGCAATGGTCCATCTCGTGGATGCGGACAACAGGAGGCAAGAAACAGTTGCAATGCTTGATCCCTGGTGTGTGCGGTGCGAAGTTTGGCCATCTTCTGCTTGAGGGTTCGGACAAAACGTTCTGCTTCGCCATTTGACTATGGATGGAACGGTGCACTAGTTAGGCACAGTACGCAGTTTCGTTCACAGAAGATTTCAAATTCATTTGACGTGAACTGAGGGCCGTTCAAATGGTTCAAATGGCTCTGAGCACTATGGGACTTAACTTCTGAGGTCATCAGTCCCCTAGAACTTAGAACTACTTAAACCTAACTAACCTAAGGACATCACACACATCCATGCCCGAGGCAGGATTCGAACGTGCGTCCGTAGTGGTCGCGTGGTTCCAGACTGAAGCGCCTAGAACCGCTCGGCCAGGCCGGCCGGCTGAGGGCCATTGTCCGACACTATGACTTCAGGCAAACTTTCGAGGAAAAAAATAGAGGACAACACCTGAATTGTGCTACGTGACGTCGAGTTCATTGGCACAACAAAAGGAAACTTGCTATAAGTTTCTATCACAATCAGCCAACGAGTGTTCCAAAAAGATCCTGCAAAGCGTACGTGCACAGGTTGCCATGGTGATTGCGACTTAGGCCAAGCAGAGAATTTTTGTGGCAGAGCGGAGTGATTTCCCGCACATGCGTGATACTGCGACGCCATCTGTTCCATTTGGGTGTCCATATCCTCCCACGTACAGTGTCGACGCGCTAACTGTTTCGTACGAACAATCCTCTAATGTTTTTGGTGAAGTGACTGCAACACTGCTCTTCGAAAAGATTTTGTGTTCGACACACGTGACTGTCGACTGTCATTTTGAAGAAGAATCACACCTTTCTGTACAGCGAGGCTATGCCAACGGGCAAAGTATCGGCTCACTACAGAGTTCCTTACGTTATGCAATGAGGGAGGCCAAGATGTGCGAATGATTTTTAGCAAAATGTTCAAATCTGAGTCAGCTTCCGTGGCATGTGAAATTTTCCGATGGCTCAAATGAAAGGATTGAAGCAATTCCGAATCCTGAGCATCGATGTCACAACAAGATGCAGCAGCAGGGTCATATTATGACCAATGGGAAGACGTGAATGTGTGTCCGCATTACCATGTTGAGCTGTCAACTGGCTCTGAGCACTATGCGACTTAACTTCTGAGGTCATCAGTCGCCTAGGACTTAGAACTAATTAAACCTAACTAACCTAAGAACGTCACACACATCCATGCCCGAGGCAGGATTCGAATCTGCGACCGTAGCGGGCACGCGGTTCCAGACTGAAGCGCCTAGAACCGCATGGCCACACCGGCCGGCTGTTGAGCTGTCGCATGATACACAAACTCGTACTGGTATTGAGACAACAACAAAGCCCATCTTTGCAATTTTTGGGTAGTTCGTACAGCAACCGGCTTCGTCGGATGAAAAAAGGGCTGCAATGGCTTGTGATCCGTTACTAAGTTTCTGCCATACAAATAGTGGTGGAATTTGGTGATACCATACACAATAGCCATTGCCTCTTTCTGTATTGGTGATTAGTTACACTGTCGTTTGGACAACACTTTGGATTTGAAAGCAATAGGCCTGTCTTCGTCACCAAATCTGTGCGAAACCACTGCATAGATTCCGTAGGAGGAAGCGTCAATTTGCAACACAAGTTTGTCAGGATCAAAGTGAACCAAACATCGATCACTGAGCAATGCATCTTTAACTTTTTTAAAAGCTTCTTGGCGCTCATCTGTCCAAAAAAGGGGACGTTTTTGCGATGCAAGCGACTCAATGAAGTTTCGATTTCTGCAGAATTCGGTATGAACCGAATATAATAGTTCCTTTTCGCTAAAACTGACTGGAATCCTGTGATATTGTCGGGAACTGTCAGGTCTCGTATGGCTAACAAATGCGACTGAAGAGGATGTACACCTTGACTGTTTGTGACATGACCAAAATACTGCAACTCAGGTTTAAAAAAATTCCCACTTTTGCAGTCTACGCTTCAGTCCTGTATCAGGTAACACACGAAACAAAGCACGCAAATTTCAAGAGGTGTACGACCTGCTACGACAATATCGTCCAAATAGTTTGAACAGATTGGTACTTGCTTGAGCAGTCAGCTGTTCCAAATACCGTTGGAGAACGTCGGTTGCGGAAGCATTGCCAAAAGATAAACGTAAATATTTAAACAATCCTAAACGAATAACTATAAAACACACTTTTTGAGATTCTTCATCTAGCGGTATTTGAAGATATGCATCGGGTAAATTAAGTTAGAAAATTAGCGAGCAACGCCTAATATTTCCATGAGATCCTCTAGGCGTGGCAATGGATAAGTATCGACCACAGTTTATGGGTTGATGGTAGACTTAAAGTCAATACAGAGGCGAATGTGACTTGATGGTTTGGGGAGTAAAACCAGTGGACATGCCCGTTGACTAGCTTGTATGGGCGCAATAACTTCGTTATCTTGCAGTTCTTTAAGTGCATCGGCGAATTTGTCTCGAAATGCAGTGGGAACAGTTCGGGCCCGGCAAAATTTCGACTGACCACTGTCTTTCATAGTAATACGTCCAACAAAACTACTAGCCTTACCTAAACCTTCAAAAAGAGTTCAAGGAATTCGTTCAGCAAGTTAGCTACAAGTCTTCAGCAATGAATGCTTGTTGGGTCGAACTGCAGCTGGCAAGCGAAACGCCACTCTTCGACAAATGTCATATAAGGTCATTGATATCAATGATGTAGCCATCAGTTTTGCACTGCCAGCCAGTCTGTACTATGCATCGGGGCAGTGACTGCAAGTTAATTCTCATTTATTAATCGCCGGCCGGGGTGGCCAAGCGGTTCCAGGCGCTACAGTCTGGAACCGCGCGACCGCTACGGTCGCAGGTTCGAATCCTTACTCGGGCATGGATGTATGTGATGTTCTTAGGTTAGTTAGGTTTAAGTAGTTCTACGTTCTAGGGGACTGATGACCTCAGAAGTTAAGTCCCGTAGTGCTCAGAGCCATTTTTGAATCATTTATTGTTCCGTCTCAATTGCACTCTGATATGTGGTTTTGAGTATGCCTGATGGGTATACCTGAACATCATCCAGTGTGGTCCAAATATGTAATCTAATTAAAAATGTGCAACAGAGATGGAACAATAAATGAGAATTATCTTAGTTACCTAAAGATCCCTCAAGAGGATGATGTCGACTATAGTGCGCAAAGACTTCATTATATCATTGATATTGTTTTGAAAGTGCAACGACTCGTCGAGATCTTAACCACAGAAGAATTGGGAGTTTATGGATTCGTCCCATGAAGAGTGACATTTAGGAGATATTTTTACGTTACATGAAGAAGTAAAAACTTCCCTGAAATATTTTATACGTCTCACAGAGTGAATTATATGAAATTTCAGTATGTGCTGCAGAACATTCAAGACCTGAGGCACATCAGGAAATAATTAGAATTGTCATCTTCGGCAATATCTTGCTGTGCGTTCATCAGAGATATTTTATGCATTTAGAGTTACAATAATTGTTCAATATTTTTCGCGCAATTTTTTTCTTTGTTCCCAATGATTCGTTAGTTGGTAGTGGCAATGAAATATCGACTGGGGCCAATGACGACCTATCAGAATTATCTTTGATCGGCTGATAGGCGAAAACCCTTGGGACAAGTGATTTGGCTTACTCGCTCTGTTTCCACTGATAGAGAACTGTACATATCTCTTGGAATGAAGACACTATTTAAAAATTTGTGATGAACCCAAGGCCAAATGGATCTACATTTCGGTGGAATAATCCGTAAATCACTTGACCTGATTTTGCCAAATTTTTCAAGGTTTACTTTGTAAGGTTTTTCGATTTCATATTTCATTTCATTTCAATTCCGCCATTTTAATTTGAAAAATGGCTCTTCAGTTCTTTATTGCTACAGACTACGAAAATAAGGTAAATTCAGATGAACTATGTAGCTTTGCGTGTAGCGATACAATACTTATAATTTTTCCTCACTGATTGTCAAATGTGAAGGAACATCGACTTTACCGAAAAAAAGTTATGCAGTGACATGGAAGACATCGGATACGCATACTGCAGAAACTTCAGAATAGCTTCACATGCTTGTGCCCACTGCTGCCTCTCGCCAGATGTCATAGATACGAGCAGTATCAGCCATAGAACAGACATCTCTAATATCCATAATTATGAGGGCGCGACGGATTTTTGATGACAGAGTTTCAGTGCGGAGGCAACAACCACCGGCTCAGTCTGCGAGCAAGGTGCGGCGAGCGGAAGTCAGGATTTTGGGTCTGAAGGAAAGCGTGTCTGGATGGCCGAGGCACAGTCCGCCTTAGGCACTTCAGTGGCTTGGACGTGCCTAGCGTTCCGGCCGAGCTTCATTGGCACGAGGTTTGTTGACAGCCATCAGGCGTCACACAGCTATTGACAACTACAGGTCAAGATGGCTCTTTCCTACCAGAAGGGGATAATCTAGTTCGCGTTCGACGTACAATGTACAAGATCGAACGTTTGACACGCGATGTGGTGAAGCTAGATCTACGGTAGAGGACAGGGATCCACTTCTCCAGAGTGTCCAGTGTAGTATGCGTCAGACTTATAGATGACGCAGCGTGTGACACACTCAGTCGGCGGTCCACCAGTGGTTATCGTTTCTACCATGCTGACGGGAACTTGGGTGTGGTTTCAGTTGATCATACTGATTCGGAGTTAGGAATATACGCCTACTCGAACATCCCTTCAAAGCACCTGCGACATGGGTATCAAAGCATTTGGTCCATATGGCACAGCCCTTAATCCTATTGCGGAGAAATGGACCAGCTACGAGACGTATCCCACATTCAATGGGGTGCGCCAAATTAGGACTGAACTCTGAAAGTGCACACCATCTTACGTGTCAGTGGCAGAATGTCGAGCTACCGTCACATCGTCAACAGGGACCCGCTCTGGCTGCAGGCAGGCAGGTCACGTCCAAACCGACAGTGACGTCTAGTGCAGGTTACGAGGAGCCTTGGTGCAAGTGGATTTCCATCATGCTTTCGACCGAGTGGGCCATGTATTTCTATTTACGAGCGGTAATGGAACAAGTCAAATGCTCCTTATGTTTGAGAACACGATTTTGCAGTTGATTCGCAGGGTGCACTCGGGAGTCTTGGTGAACAATACTAGCTCAGAAGACGTCACGATCCAGAGCTCAGTGCAGTGAGTTTGCCACCATCCGACCATCTTATTTGCGATCGCGTATTTCCGTAATTGGCATCACACTCTTCTCGACTATAGGTTCAAAAAAATAGTTCAAATGGCTCTGAGCACTATGGGATTCAACTGCTGTGGTCATAAGTCCCCTAGAACTACTTAAACCTAACTAACCTAAGGACATCACACACATCCACGCCCGAGGCAGGATTCGAACCTGCGACCGTAGCGGTCGTGCGGTTCCAGACTGTAGCGCCTTTAACCGCTCGGCCACTCCGGCCGGCGACTATAGGTTCAAATAACTATACATTACTAGTAAAGTCTAACTAACACCGACCGCGGCAGACAAACATGCCTGTCCTCCGAGGATTCCCGACCAGTTCTCACATTCACAAATTACAAAATGCCAACTAAGTTTTAACTGTTACTGCTACAGACAATATGTCCGTCCCCAGAGACTGCCGAATCGGCTATCACATTTACAAACTAGAGATTGCTATATTAGTTTTAACCGATACACACCGCGGCAGACAACATACCTGTCCTCAGAGACTGCCCAGCACTGATCTTACAGCCGAACCACATCGCCCGTCATCCAGGTTGGGCGCGATCCGAAGAACACCGAAGCGCTTCGTCTGCCTCTTTGTTTAGCTGTTCTTTGTTATTCTGGTGGTTACTAATACTCGTGAATTAATGGCATGATAGCACGCTATTGAGAGAGAAGCTTTAATCTGAAATGCAAGTAAATAAGCTGTTTAGTTTTTCTAATAATAATAACAGAAGATTATCATTTTGGCCCGCAACTTCCGAATGCAGAAGCCAATCGCGGAGAAGGACCACAATTTACGGAGCCTTTCTGCCGATACCCGTACCGAACAAATCATCTGTCATCGGTACCTCACACCACATTACGTCATCTTACCATTTCTGCCTTATCAAATGCTCTAAGAAGAGGTTCTAGTGCCTCAATATGATGGCTGTAAAGCCAGAAATATCACATCATGAATGATTTTCTGCGGAAATCCCAGACTGTTGCCGTGTCTTTCGATTTGGAGGAAGCCTACGACACCTGCTGGGGGGTTGATACCCTCCGTACTCTCTTCACGTGGGGCTTCCGTAGTCGCCTGCCCCATTTCCTTCAGGTATTTTTAAAAGACCGAGTTTTCAAGATACATGTGGGTTCTGCCTTGTCAGACACATTTATCCAGGAAAACGGTGTGCCTCAGGGTCCTGTGCATCGTCCTCTTTGGTGTCGCCATTAACCCTATAATGGCCTGTCTCCCACCAGAAATATTACACATCCTTTCCTTCTGAGATTTCCAAAAATTGAGATGTTCTCGAAGATAGCAAACACTTTTGGAAATAAACAAATCTTGATTTGAATTTTTTTAAATAAAGTTTTCAGCTGTCATCTCTCAGGGGACATACCATTCTACTAGTAATTTCTTGTTGTTTTTCAAAAGTTGAATGTACTGTACATTTGTACATTAATAATTAACTTATACAATAATAAAATCCATTTTTTTCGATTAAAAATCTGATTGTTACCTTCAATAAATTCGTGTACCATCTTATATCCGAAAATCATTAATTTGTAGTTACACTTTCTATACTGATTATATTATTCTTTAAACAGCAAAGATTTTCAAAGTAGTATTATTCTCCACCTTCATGTGGTTGCAAATAAAATAAATCCAACACCTATACATTTCACAATTATGTGGAGACAGAAGAAATGCGCACTTAAGCTTTTTACCACAACACACGCAAGCAGCCTACGACAGCAACCCATATTGATGATTCTGTTGTCCATGACGTAGTCTTCCGTTGTGAAAATTCAGATTTCCGAAATGGTGTTGAGTTTAACAACTGTCAGTCCAGCCTCAGTATACAGCTTGAAACGTCCCCTTAGAACAATTGTACATGACTGTCCTTAAACTGACACACAACATTTTTAGCGTAACGCAATCTGACTATCAAAGATCCCTGCAAAAGAATGGCCCTGAGTAACATTAAACTATACCTTTCAGAAATCACTTACCTCACAAAAATCTTCATTACTCGATCTACTGCAATACAGCGAGCGCCACTACTGCCAGCTAAATAAAAGATTCAAACTACGGAAGGCACTAACTACTGATAGGGATAGTTAGCTAATGAAAGAAATTAATAGAGAAAAAACAATGTATTTACCTTAATAGTCATAATATATATAGCAGTTCATGACAAATTACAAAACTCCGCCATCTCTCTCCCCACATCCACCACTGCTGGCGGCTCACCTCCAACTGCGCAATGCTACACGCTGTTCACATCCAGCTGCCGCTGCCCAACACTACAATGGCAGACAACAATGCAAACCAGCCACAGACTAAACAGCCTACTTACATAAAGAAAACATAAACAGCCTACTTACATAGCCCCCATGCTCCCCACAAAAAAATTTTACAAATTGTTTGGGCAGTGGCCAATAATGATTTGAGAAATTTTTTGATAACTACAATAACAAAGATATCAAATGCACACACTTATTTATACAATGTTGGTCAAAAGCTAAAATTTTCTCACAGTCCATAAAGACAGTCCAGATTGTTCATCACAGTAAAATTTCAGTGGTTTTTTTTTCAAAGTCTGAGCAGTAAAAGACAATGCACACGGAAGTAGTGGATTTCCATGCAGTCTTGAAGAAGTAGTGTTGTCCTTCCAACTGAAAGACAGTGCTGACTTTTGACATGCTGACAGGTAATGGGCCACAACAGAGCAAACCCACAGCAGAGTCATTCGACGTTTTGAAGAAGATTGGTAGGTAGGTCATCACAGAGCAGACCCACTGTAGTCCTGGTAGAGAGTATGGTATTGGTGGGCCACCAGAGGTGCAGACCCACTGCAGTCCTTGTAGAAATTGTGGACAGGCCCACTGTAGTCCTGGTAGAGGTTGTGGTATTGGTGGGTCATCAGAGATGCAGACCCACTGTAGTCCAAGTAGAGACACCCAGCAGCCATCTGTTGCGACTGTGCAGGTGCACATTCACCATTGAAGAGTCTTGCGGAGAATATAGCAAGTCCATAAACCACCACTTGTGCATTCACAAAGTTTTTGGAATTGTCCTTAGAACCAGCAATGCTGTTATCCAGTCCCTTGCTGAATTATTAACACACGTGCAAACAGTAACAGTCCCTACTTCTCACTCATTGTCCATATACTATGAACAACAGAAACGTATGCAGTGAAATGTAACTTACAAGTTAATAATATGATGAACTGGTGTCAATTACAATATTATAACATGAGAATACAATTACAAAGGTACAAAATACATCATTAAAAACATAACATTACAGATAACATTTGTAGTAATACAGGCTTTACAAAAGAATAGAAATAACATATACATCAGTGTTACAGGAATTATGACATAAGTAAATACATAAAAGATCAGAATAACTTTTGAAACATCAACTTTACACGTGAGCATTAAAACAAAACAGAATAAATAATGTCTAAGCATATTTACAAGGTAAATAACATATTATTAATGCCAATTATATTTGAGGATAACAGTATTCCTCATCATAGTGACTGTAGCTTAATATTAAAAGAAGAAAAAATTCTATGAAACTACACAGAGACAGGAAGAAAACAAATACACAAGGGTACACAAACACATAGTGCAATAACACAAAAGGAAAGGACAGGGTTCGTTTTCAATGTAACAATTGGTACTGGAGTCCAACCTAAAACTTCATTCCATAGATCTGAAATCACTTACCTCACAAAAATCTTCATTACTCGAACTACTGCAATACAGCGAGCGCCACTACTGCCAGCTAAATAAAAGATTCAAACTACGGAAGGCATTAACTACTGATAGGGATAGTTAGCAAATGAAAGATATTAATAGAGAACAAACAATGTATTTACCTTAATAGTCATAATATATATAGTAGTTCACGACAAATTACAAAACTCCGCCATCTCTCTCCCCACATCCACCACTGCTGGCGGCTCACCTCCAATTGCGCAACGCTACGCGCTGTTCACATCCAGCTGCAGCTGCCCAACACTACAATGGCAGACAACAATGCAAACCAGCCACAGACTAAACAGCCTACTTACATAAAGAAAACATAAACAGCCTACTTACAAGCTCCAGTACAGTTCCATGAAAGAATACAAAATTCCTTAAATAAGTTTCCTAATAATTTTAAACAAATTTTAAATATACGTATTTACACACACTATTAAATATAAATACATAATATGTAATGTTTCGTTTGGATTTGGTTTGTTTATAAACAAAGTCAACAGCACAATGACAGTGATTCATCAATTTTTTTTGTTTTGGTCACAGCTGTAGCTACATAAAGCTGAGTCATTGCCCTCCGCATTCTTTTAGAACTCTGTGCTTGCTCGCATCATCTGTTACTCTGTTAATGACTCACGCCGCTAGACGGCGTCACCTGCTCCTTAAATCGTACCTACGGACGCTTACAACTGCGAATCACAGATACATGAGAGAAAATTTTAGAATCATGCTTCGAGTATGATGTACAAGTACTCATTTACCAAATCGCTTGCTTCATTCCTCAGTCTGAGATATCATTCCTTCTGTATTTGATCTCACTTTTGCTACAAACGGTACTAGGGGAACTATATTCATGTTATCACTGTGTATTTTCTGGTGACTTTCATATATGAGGTGTACCTTTGTAATGTTTAGGGGCTAATTATTCTTAGCTAGACATTTATTCTACTGTCCTTTCATATTTAAAACAACTGTGTGTTTTTACTTGCTGTATTTCTTATTACTTGGCATTCTATGCAGTCCTTGTATACTACGTTTATTTCCTTATGAGATTTCGATGTCAGTGTTGAATGTTATGTCGGCAATATCTCTACTTCCTTGTACTTCATAAAAATAGTTGACGGAAACCACTTCACCCATAAATACTACGTAATGGCAGGCTTAGCGTCGTCTTTTGCCTTTCCTCCAGCACTCTTCATAAATGATTGGTCGACTTTCCTGTCGCCTAAAAGCAATCTCCTTTCTCTCTCTACGTAAATAATTGGCCGACTATTCTCTCACCTAATCTAAAACTCTCAATTTACCTATTTTCTCTCTTCGTAAATAATTGGCATGCTTTTCTGTCGCCTAATAACCACAACTCTCCATTTACCATAAAAATGTTTGGCAGGACTATTCCTAGGCTATCAGTGTCTGGTAATTCATCACAGCAGAAACCACTTCGCCGTTTGGATTCATGCTAAAGAGTAACGATATGTCTATATTGACACAACCTGTACATCATCTCAAGACGACATTTAATTATTTCCATTATTTTTGCCACCAGAGATGCTTCTATTGTACATTGTCGTATTCACGTACCTGGTGTAGGGGTGTCATCTTCTTCTGCAGCCTTCAGCTTATTTTTATGCGTTATTTCATCTGCGTCATATTTAATTAATAGCGCTCGTCTTGCTTCTCTCTTCTGCAAGTATTTTCAAGCATAAAATACAGGCTTTCTTTATCGTAGTTGTAAATAATAAAAATTGTTCCACGACAAATGTTTTATTAAGTGCATTTATATGGTAGTGGTGTCTTGTGGTAACTATATCCTGTCTTCTCTTGTTGCTGTATCTGTAATCCTATCTCTCGTATATTCTGGCCTATTACGTTCCGTCAAATGTCTGTTTTTCACCCGTGCTATGCAGATGTTTATTCTGCTGCGTTACTTTGTTTGTGTCATAGTTTGTTTCTTTGATGTCATATTCAGTGTAAGAAAATTTGCTCATGTTAACCTTGATAGTGAAGAATGTCAAAGAAAGATATAGTTCTGAATGAAAGAAGGGGTTCCCACGCCCGGGTTCCCGGGTTCGATTCCCGGCGGGGTCAGGGATTTTCCCTGCCTCGTGATGACTGGGTGTTGTGTGCTGTCCTTAGGTTAGTTAGGTTTAAGTAGTTCTAAGTTCTAGGGGACTGATGACCATAGATGTTAAGTCCCATAGTGCTCAGAGCCATTTGAACCATTTTTTTGAAAGAAGGGGAAAAGGAAGTATGCTGTCAGTTAACTCGGGCACCAGGTAATCGTCAGTTACCTAGCTACAGAAACAACGTTTTTGCTTCCTGAGGTTAATATTCATAATATTTTTTTCATATCGCTGATTGACATTTCTTCTAATAAATGTTGTGGCGGTATTTCCGTGGTAGAATGAGGCACTTCATTCACAACTTTCTCAAATTCAACCACGTAATCTAT
Organism: Schistocerca cancellata; assembly: GCF_023864275.1. Classification (NCBI taxonomy): domain Eukaryota; kingdom Metazoa; phylum Arthropoda; class Insecta; order Orthoptera; family Acrididae; genus Schistocerca; species Schistocerca cancellata. The sequence continues at coordinate 155,738,232 of NC_064627.1, forward strand.
CCCCATATTATACTTTCTAGAAGTGAACTGATAGCTTTCTCTCCCATAGACGAATTCATTATACACTTGACCGTTTTTTGCTAGCGGCCTCTGAAGTAAGCTGGCGGTCAAGGCTATCTTGACGCCATTGAACTTCGGTACTGGACCTTCTAGTACGTTACTCTTATCCATTTGTGTTATGATGGAATTTTCACCGTCAAACGCTCTGACCACAACTACTTCACCCCTCGCTCTGTTTTGTGTGCTGCGAGGCCAGTATTGATAAAAGAATGGTTGAACAAATTCTTGATACGTTTTACATGTGTTACTGACCCTGTTCCCCATGATTTTGCTTCTCCATCTAACCTACTGGCCACGAATTCGATTTTTTGTTGTTCATTCATGTCTTCAGGAATAATGCCCTCAAACTGTCCAATGAAGCATACTGAGTGTATAGTTCCCTTACTCGAGAAATGATGTAAGTTACGCGCATTAGCGTAATTTTCTACGCCACTTACATGAGCAACACCTTCCTTTCTTTCTTGTTCGCACCAAATTTCTATTTTTTGTGTAACTTCATCTTCTATTTTATGTTGCGTCTTAGTAAGTACTTTTTGCTCTAGTTCTCTCAGTGTACCCTAAATCGCACTTGTTGCCTTTACATGTGAAATGTTGCAACTAAGTATTTCATGGTCATTTTGATATCTTGTAAATTATTCGATTGTGATGTGTGCTTTTCGTGACATGCTTGGATAGCTTTGCCTTGCTCTTGTCTTACTAATTTCATTAATTGTTGTTGCTGTCACCCCATTTGGAGCCTGCAAATCCTCATTTAAATTTTCGATTTAATGGTCAATCTTTTGATGTATATCTAATCTATTCCCATACATATTATTACTATCGTTCTAATTACAAATCTTAGACTGCTGCACGCAAATGCAGCACTTACACTGCTTTTCTTCCTTGGTAGTACTGCGGCTGATTCTCGTAGCTGTGGGCTGCACCGCAGTCTGCGACTCCTCTGTCGTGGTGTGCTCAAGCAATCACTTACAGTGTTCCACTGCGCACGCGGCTACTTACCGCCGCCGCCTCACCTGTTCTCTGTGGCTACCTTGCTGCTCTGCACGCTGCGGCGTCTCTTGGCATGAAGAATTTTCAAGTGATGAGTAATAACGTAATCCCTTGGACTGCGCACATAATGTTAACTTTTATTCTCGTTGCACTTCCGCACGTCCCATTCCTGCTATACACCTATACTACTTTCATTGTAACTAAAATTATAGTTCAACTAAAGTTTAAACCAACTGAAACACAGCCTACTTATCACAGTTCTTATGCATTTCTCTGATCATTAACAATTCACACGAATCACAGTCCTTGTACAGTTCGCTGGGCGATTGCAGTTCACATTTCTTGCTAGTAAAATCCAGCCTCATAATTTCCAAGCACTTCGATTTTTAACTGTTTTCCCCCGCAAGGGATCCGATGGACAGCAAGTTGAAAAAGAGAGCTTCAAAGAACTGATATATACCTGCGTATGACAAATCCCTTCCCTCAAAAATACTTTTCTCTCCTTCATATCTCCTCCGTGTTACCACAAATGACGCATCACTGATCTCATTTATACTAAAATTGCAGTACACGCAAGATGCCTGTTTGCTTCCACCGCCCAGAATGGAATGCATAAGTTCTAATAACTGTTCACCAACCTCCAATCTTTTACATTTGTTGTCCCCTGCGCAGAAGACAGCACGTAGTTCATGATTCCGTTATCTTGAGGCTGTGAGAAACTCTTAGAGAGGAACTGGAATATTGTAAAAAATTAAATTTCGAATCAGTTTGTTTATACAGGGTGCCACTTGCTTTTCTATTAGCAGAAGACGAGAAACTGCACAATTACATTCCACTTACGGCCACAACAATTAATGAACTGCGCATTTCCATAATTAGGAACATACCGTTCTCATGTCCAAATAACCATACATTAATAATAAAGTCTTCACTAACACCGACCGCGGTAAACAACATGTCTGTCCTCAGACACTGCCCAGCTGTGATCTTATAAACGAACCACTTCACCCGCCATCCAAGTTAGGCGCTATCCTAAAATCACCGAAGTGCTTCGTCTGCCTTTTCGTTTACCTGTTGTTTATTATTCTGCTGGTTATTAATACTTGTGAAATGATGCAATGATAGCACGCTATTGAGGGAGGCTTTAATTTGAAATGCAAGTAAATATGCTGTTTAGTTATTTCTAATATTAATAACAGAAGATTATCATTTTTGCGCGCAACTTCCGAATGCAGAAGCCAATCGCGGAGGACTACGAAATTGACGGTCTTTCTCACGATACCCGTACCGAAAAAACCATCTGTCATCGGTACCTCACACCACATTACGTCATCTTGCCACTTCTGTCTTCTCAGCCGCTCTCATAAGAGGTTCTTGTAGTTCAATACGATGGCTGTGAAGCCAAAACTATCACATCGTGAATGATTTTCTGTGGAAATCCCAGACTGTGGTCGTGTCTTTCGATTTGGAGAAAGCCTACGACATCCGCTGGAGGGCTGATACCCTCCGCACTCTCTTTACGTGGGGCTTCCGTAGTAGCCCGTCCCGTTTCCTTCAGGAATTTTTAAAAGACTGAGTTTTCAAGATCCATGTGGGTTCTGCCTTATCGCACATATCATTTATCCAGGAAATCGGTGTGCCTCAGGGTCCTGATCGTCGTCCTCTTTTGTGTCGCCATTAACCCTATAACGGCCTGTCTCCCGCCGGGCATCTCGGATGGAACTTCTCGATAGTACCTTTGTGAACACTGATGGTTCTCGGACTCAGCGTGATGTTGGGTGTGCCTTTGTCACTGGTACCGACGTTTTTCGGAATCGGCTTCGAAACACTGCTCGGTATTTTCAGCAGAGCTCTTCGCCCTGTATCAGGCTACGCAGTACATTCGGCGACACAAGCTTTTCAATTGCATCTGTTCAGACTTTCTCAGTGCCTTTCAAAGCCTCTGTGTGCTGCACACCATCCATCCCTTAGTGCAACAGGTCGCGGAATGTTGTCACTTGTTCACTCTTGATAGGGCCAGTGTGATCTTCATGTTGGTTCCCCGTTATGTCGGTCCGACAAGAAACGAGGCCGCCGACGTTGTTGCGAAGGCTGCAGTCCTCGTACCTCAGCCCGTTAGTTGCTACATTGCCTCCGATGATCTCTGTGTTGACGCATGTCAGCAGGTGGTGTCACTTTGGAATCACCACTGAAATTCCCTTCATGGGAACAAGCTCGGTGTTATGAAGACTCTCCCAGCGGCTTTGACGACCTCCTCTCGCCTCTCTCGCCACGAGGAGATCATTTTAACCAGGTTGCGTATTGGGCACTGTCTTTTTAGCCAGCGCCATTTCTTAAGGGGTTCTCTGCCGCCACTTTGTGCATATTGCGGATAACATTTTACGGTTCGCCTTTCCTCACGTACTACCTTTTTGTAACCGGTTACGTTCTCGTTTGTGTTTCCCGTCTGAGTTATCGGCCATTTTAGCGAACGACGCGCGGACTGTCGACCGCGTTGTACTTTTTATCCGTCGCAGCAATATGGCGAACGCCATTTAACTTTTAATTCTTGACCTCCGTTTATTTATGGTGTATTTTATAAACCTTTCTCCACGTCCCTGTTCTAGGGCCGGCAGAGGTGGTCGAGCGGTTCTAGGCGCTACAGTCTGGAACCGCGGGACCGCTACGGTCACAGGTTCGAATCCTGCCACGGGCATGGATGTGTGTGTTGTCCTTAGCTTTGTTAGGTTAAAGTAGTTCTAAGTTCAAGGGGACTGATAACGTTAGAACTTTAGTCCCATAGTGCTCAGAGCCATTTTGAACCTGTTTTTATCTGTCTTCTCTTACGTCGATCCTGGTTGACGTGTAGTCATTTTTAACTCCTCTTTGTGTTCTTGTTTTACAGTTTTGACATCGGCGCGAAGGACCCTAGGATAAAACAAAAGAAAAACTTACTACACGCCCTGTGTATGAAAATCTGCTATTTTAATCTGTCTTACGCTTTAGTTATAATCAGTTTACTCTTAGAAAATATTTCATACTGAACGGAGCAGCTTTCGAGAAATAAAGATCTTACCGTCTGACAACTAACAAACTCGTAGAAAAGAAAATTTATACAACTGCGTGCTTTGAGGAAATTTAACGTCTTCCTCAGTTACAACCTTATACAGCAATGAATTGTTGAACACTGTAGTATCTGACGATGCTCCGGTGCACCAACGTCAATGTACAGGGTTAAAGTTACTAAACTATATGAAATAAAAACGTCATAACTTCTGAACGGTTTGCACTACGACGTTCAAACTGCACTGTTGGCCGCGGGGCATGTTGGGAATTAGTATGTGCGTGTATGGTTTGGTTTAGGGACGAAGCCCACTTTCATTTGAACGGGTTCGTCAATAAGCAAAATTTGCGCATTTGGGGCACTGAGAATCCCCATTTCACGATCGAGAAGTCTCTTAAACCCCAGCCGGTGACGGTTGAGGTGTGAAAAATCCAGTTACGGAATAATCACTGAATAATCGGTGCTATATTCCTTGATGGGACAGTGACTACGGAATGGTAATTGAAGGTTTTGGAAGATGATTTCATCCCCATTGTCCAAATTCTCAATGAGACTTCGACGAGATGTGGTTCACGCAAGACGGATATCGAACGCATTGAAGAATGGAGTGTGAAGTGCTGAAGGAGCACTTTGGGGACCGCACTCTGGCTCTGGGGTAACCAGAGGCCACTGGCATGAGCTTCGATTGGCCACAATATTTTCCGGATCTGAACACATGCGACTCCTTTTTATGGGGCTATAATAAAGACAAGGTGTACAACAATAACCTCAAAACCACTGCTGAGCCGAAAACAGCCATTCAGGAGGTCATCGACAGCAGGGATGTTCCGACACTTCACCGGGTCTTTCGCTATTCGTCTGCGACACATCATCGACAATGACGGCAGTCATATCGAACATGTTATAACCTAAATCTGAATATCTGTAGTGAAGTTTACGCCGTAGTTTGTAACTAATTTAACTGTTTTTCATATAGGGGGCTCTGAGCACTATGGGACTCAACATCTTAGGTCATAAGTCCCCTAGAACTTAGAACTACTTAAACCTAACTAACCTAAGGACATCACACACACCCATGCCCGAGGCAGGATTCGAACCTGCGACTGTAGCAGTCCTGCGTTTTTCATATAGTTCAACAATTTCACCCTGTACATTAATCTGTTGTGGGAATCACACAAGGCAAGCAACAGTATGGAGAAAAAGTTTTTGTAGTTGTAATAAAACGACCCACTGTCAGCTGGTTTGATGACACGTATATGTTTACCGTCTAGAGCTGCCACACAGTTGGGGAAATTGGCTGTTCTTGCAAAGTCTGTGAAAGTTTCAATAACTCCATTTACTATCAGACCGTGCGGGCGAGCGGGTGATTGGGGGGAGGGGGGAGACCCGTCTCAGACACACTGCCATATAGCCTGACTCACTAGTCGTATTGTACCACATAGAGTTGACAGGCCAAGCCGATATTGTAGGCGAAGATCCGTCATTCTATTTGCGGTTCCAAGATACCTGTAAACGATAAATGATTCAAAAGGCTCTAAGCAATATGGGACTTAACATCTGAGGCCATCAGTCCCCTAGACTTAGAACTACTTAAACCAACTAACCTAAGGACATCACACACATCCATGCCCGAAGCAGAATTCGAACCTGTGACCGCAGCAGCAGCGCGGTTCCGGACTAAAGCGCCTAGAACCGCTCGGCTGCAGCGGCCGGCGAAAACGAAAAATGCTTGCTACGCAGAAGAAGCATTTTCTTTGCTTTTCCAAGCATATCATTACATAGAGACACTCAGAATACAATGGTAACAGATACTACATAAGTCACTTCGTTTTCTTTTAAGCGTCCACTTTTCAAAGAAGGTGGAAAAGCTTAGGAGTTTCTCACACCACAGAGCAGGCAAAAAGAAGAAGAGCAATCTCGTTCTGCAGCTTCTGGGAGACAACAATAGATTTTCTTTGCGAATTTACATTTTCTTTAAACGTCAGTTAAAGCTACTTTTGGCAGTATTGAAGGAGATGCCGAGGATGACTCTCAGCACGATGAATCGGAAGTCGAAGGAACTGAACAGCATGTGGGTCCCATTAATAATAAAGAGAACAAACTTATAAAGGTGCCTACAAAAACAGATGAGCTTATCGAAGCTCTTAAACCTAAAATCTAGAGCCGTGAAACATCAAGTGAGCGGAAAGGTGAAGATACATTATGTTATCTTTAGTGCAGTAACTTAAAAAAAGCTTCCGGAACTCGTAAAATTAGACACTGAGGCGGAAATTTTAAATGTATTAAGAAATGGAAGAAACCAAAGTGTCACACTAGCTTGTAGCTCTACGTCTTACATCTCACATTGGTCAGTCCCTTATTTTCAACCTATGTGCAGTGTCATGTGCAACATAAAAACTTCCTACATTTTCCTCGGTCCAATTCACTCACTCATTTCAGCACACGGACAGATATGAACGTAAGATGTCAACAACGTTACAGACTGGCATCCAATACTCGTACATGACATTCAGGTATGTCTTCAGAAATAGATTTAGAATAATCTACAATATGTAAGAAAATACACTGGTGCCCAAAATTAAAGCAGCAATCCGAAATTTTACATGGTTGCGTTTATTTTGCCACAAAACAATATAATCAGATGATAATAAAGTAGAAACAATGTCAGTTTGTTTCCACAATGTTTGGGTGCCGAAATCGCGTTCCATGTTTCCTCCAGATGCGAAGCCGTAGAGAATCACTGTCCAGACCAAATCGGGACTCACCTGTGCAAAGAATATTGACCCATTGTTCGACCGTCCAGGTCACATGTTGATGGCTCCACTCTAGACGTTTCCTTATGTGAGGATACGTCAGGGGTACACATACAGCAGGTCTCCGAAAATAAAGGCCACACCGCCGAAGCCTTCTGTACACCGGTTTCCTCACTACAAAGCGGCCAGTGGTGCAGCGAGGTCAGATGCGAGTTGCCGTGCGGTACCGTCGTGCCCTTACAGCCAAATAACAGTTCTCTCTTTCTGATGGTACACGTGGTCGAGGTCGATCCCGCCCCGAAAATAGCAGAACGATGGATAGCATCGGGCCACATCAGTTTGCGACTGTCCTGCTTCCATTCTTCTTTAGAACCTCCACCGCAAAGAGACTGGTAGGCGTCTTCTCCGTGCCATACAGCACCGTCTGTGACTGTGTACACAGTGATTGTGGATGTGGGTCTGTCCGGCAAGCACTATCCCGTGTGATACGTGCCCTGACGTCGTCGTTGGTGTGGTTGTCCATTGACCAGACTGCGAACTTCCGTGCAGAACACGATCGTAGAGCCGTCTGTTGACAGTTTGTATGATTATATCGTGAATTGGTCACAGTGGTTTGTTGCTTTACTTTTAGACACCAGTGTTGATGTATTTTAAATATGAGAATAAAGTCTTTTACCTTAATGTGAGTTCAAGCTTCTCATTTACTGGAATGTAAGGTCGCATATTTGTACTTATTCCCTGTATAACCGGCTGAACGATGGAAAAAAAACAGTTCGTTGAGGGATCCCCGCGGTATTCGGAAATACATAAAAAAATTCCAGTCGTCCTGTTGAAGGCCGTCTTACAATGTGTGAAACAAACCCTTAGTTCACGCAGTGTAAGCTTCCACGGCTGGTACTGACACTTAAAACTTCCGGGTTATTAGGCCGTAATCGATGTACAAAACTTTTTCCTAACGTTTCCTCTCTGACATCTTCAACGTTCCATGCATCGACCACGGCCTAACAGGGCGAAAGTTTTAAGTGAATGCCTTAGCAATTCTCCTTTCCGGAAATGGATGCATGCAGAATTTCCTTTTAAATTTCCTCTTTTTGGATTTGTTGTTCAGTAAGAGAAGTGAAAGAAAAGGTGTCGTCCTCGTCTGACTCCATGACGAAACTCACACCCACGCAAGGGCCCAATAGTCGGAGTAGCGGCAGCATCAAAGCAGCTCACAGAGCCGGTGCGCCTTCCAAGAGTCGAGGCGTGGCGTGCCGCGCGCCGCAGTGCGAAGGCTCTCCCGCCACAGAGAAGCGCTTCTCAGTGGCTCCGTGTGTAGGGGCCCTTACATTCAAACATGCACCTGCTAGGAAGGTACAATATTTTTCGGACTGCCAATGAGACAGGTTACGGGCATGGGTGCCGCAGAAGATGGTGGCGGAAGGGGGGGGAGGCTGTTGGTTCCTCCCCCCCCCCCGCCACTCTTCTCAGCTGCCTTCTCTCTCTCTCTCTCTCTCTATCTCTCTCTCTCACACACACACAGACACAACACTTCCTTGTTTATCTAAATAAAACACGGGGCTTATGGCTGACAGTCACACAACAAGTACAGGAAAAAACTCGAAAACTGTTAGAAAAAAATGGACCTATTCAGAAATATAATCAGACCCCTAGAGCGTGCTGGAACAATCGTAACTCGAGAATGGCACAAAGTGAAAATTTCCAGAACCAAATAAGGATTTAAACAGACTAAAGAAAAACCAGTAGCAACCACCACATTAGGCTTAAAGCCGAAATTACCTAATAAAGCGAAATGAAGTGAAATTTTGTTACTAACTATAAATGAACAAAGTCCAGAGGCCAAAGGCGGAAAGCACTTCAAAGTAACCGGAAAAAAAAGCGTGCAGTAGACACGTGCGGGCAGCAGTAACAGAGGCACTCCACATAAACAAAAGTCAAGTGTCCTATTTCAATCCTTTACATTACACTTACGAATGTCTCAAGAATTTAGTAACAATTTTCGAGATTCCTTAAAACCGCAAACAGCCATAGCAGATCTGAGTTCTAGGCAAGTAGAACGAGCAAATAACAAGCAGTACTCATTTTGAAAACTGAACGTCCACGCTACAGAAAGTGACGCACCTCTGCGCTCGTAGGTAGCACACCGCGCCTTGTGCATGTCCACCGCGGCGCTCGGGGGTCGCACCACCAAGTTACAAACCCGAAGATAGAAGTATAAGAGCCGGAAACTGTTGGTGTGATAATAAAAGATCTTTACAGCTGTAGCGGTATTTTCAACCTCTGGAGCTAATAAATTAGTTAGAGCCCCTTTACAAACGTGAGAGTTTCACAAAAAAGTTTACTGCGTATTAATCTCAGTGAATTAGAAATAGTTACATTCGACCGAACACTACTAACACATTTTCTGTGGGGAGAAAATTGGTACACAGACATTTCGTTATTTTTTTATCTACACTCCTGGAAATGGAAAAAAGAACACATTGACACCGGTGTGTCAGACCCACCTTACTTGCTACGGACACTGCGAGAGGGCTGTACAAGCAATGATCACACGCACGGCACAGCGGACACACCAGGAACCGCGGTGTTGGCCGTCGAATGGCGCTAGCTGCGCAGCATTTGTGCACCGCCGCCGTCAGTGTCAGCCAGTTTGCCGTGGCATACGGAGCTCCATCGCAGTCTTTAACACTGGTAGCATGCCGCGACACCGTGGACGTGAACCGTATGTGCAGTTGACGGACTTTGAACGAGGGCGTATAGTGGGCATGCGGGAGGCCGGGTGGATGTGTACCGCCGAATTGCTCAACACGTGAGGCGTGAGGTCTCCACAGTACATCGATGTTGTCGCCAGTGGTCGGCGGAAGGTGCACGTGCCCGTCGACCTGGGACCGGACCGCAGCGACGCACGGATGCACGCCAAGACCGTAGGATCCTACGCAGTGCCGTAGGGGACCGCACCGCCACTTCCCAGCAAATTAGGGACACTGTTGCTCCTGGGGCATCGGCGAGGACCATTCGCAACCGTCTCCATGAAGCTGGGCTACGGACCCGCACACCGTTAGGCCGTCTTCCGCTCACGCCCCAACATCGTGCAGCCCGCCTCCAGTGGTGTCGCGACAGGCGTGAATGGAGGGACGAATGGAGACGTGTCGTCTTCAGCGATGAGAGTCGCTTCTGCCTTGGTGCCGATGATGGTCGTATGCGTGTTTGGCGCCCTGCAGGTGAGCGCCACAATCAGGACTGCATACGACCGAGGCACACAGGGCCAACACCCGGCATCATGGTGTGGGGAGCGATCTCCTACACTGGCCGTACACCACTGGTGATCGTCGAGGGGCACTGAATAGTGCACGCTACATCCAAACCGTCATCGAACCCATCGTTCTACCATTCCTAGACCGGCATGGGAACTTGCTGTTCCAACAGGACAATGCACGTCCGCATGTATCCCGTGCCACAACGTGCTCTAGACGGTGTAAGTCAACTACCCTGGCCAGCAAATTCTCCGGATATGTCCCCCATTGAGCATGTTTGGGACTGGATGAAGCGTCGTCTCACGCGGTCTGCACGTCCACCACGAAAGCTGGTCCAACTGAGGCGCCAGGTGGAAATGGCATGGCAAGCCGTTCCACAGGACTACATCCCGCATCTCTACGATCGTCTCCATGGGAGAATAGCAGCCTGCATTGCTGCGAAAGGTGGATATACACTGTACCAGTGCCGACATTGTGCATGCTCTGTTGCCTGTGTCTGTGTGCCTGTGGTTCTGTCAGTGTGATCATGTGATGTATCTGACCCCAGGAATGTGTCAATAAAGTTTCCCCTTCCTGGGACAATGAATTCACGGTGTTCTTATTTCAATTTCCAGGAGTGTACTTCATTTGCTACATCTGTCACGTCCATTTTTACCCACATACATAGAGAATAAAATTTCTGCTGCAATAATGCTCCCAATTTCCAAGAACCATTACACCCAGTGTCACTGAACAGGTAGCAATTGTAATGATTAGCATGACTCTGATCCCAGGCAGCTTTATGTCATAAATACGGTGGTAATACGTTCATATTCAGAATCGTCACCCATTGCTCCCCACCTGGGATTATCTCTAGTGCTCACCATATGCGCTACTGTAGGCATGACGTGGCCGAGAAACTGCGCAGCGAGCCGTGGCCAACCAGCCAGTCCTCTTGGCGGTGAGGCGGCGCGACCAGTGACCTTGACAGTGGCCGGTGAGGTGAGAGTTCTCTGGGTGACCCACCCTGATCTGGATCGCTGCTCGGTTGGGACGGACCGTGGCGAGCAGCGATTCTGCATGTTTACTGCACCCTCAAACACTAAGTGGGCGATTACGTGAAGCACATTTGCACAAGAAACGAATTTGTGAAGGTGTGTTGTATAAACGTCAATCGCAAATTTTCGCTGTCAACTACGATCAAATTTGACTAGTAAAATTTCGAGGGAGTGAATATAGTTCAACTGCAACCTTCGGTTCACCTAGAGACACTGAAAAAAAAATACTGCCTCTTTCCAAGTTCAGACTAAATATTCTATCATGTCAGAGTATTGATCGAAACGGTCTACCCGTCATTTCTGGGGAGTACAGGCATAGCGTGTTCGTATATAAAAGTATGAGACATAATTTATTTGCTGTCAGCACGGTTGCATTGCTCCTCTACCACAAGACAGACAGATTTTGACAAGAAGTCCATCGCTCAAATACGTCAGTGACATTGCTCAAATACGACAGTGCTATCACTTTTTATTAAATATTTGATAGTGAAAGATAACAGTGACCACAATATACTTTGACTTGTATTAGAAATTCATATATTAAAGGTAAACATCAAAATAAAAAGAGAATGGGAATGTATCAAGGAAAACAAAAAACCATTTGAGAGTAACACCAATAAAATGTTGCACAGAAAGTACATGCCGAATAGGTATTTGAGAACATCTACTTTCTTTTAAATGAACATTGCTTTATCATTAAATAAAGAACGTAGATCTTGGCAAATCTTTGAAGATATAGTTAAATGTGACACACATAAGATGTTTTCCATTAAAAGTCTTTATCTCTTTGACAAAATGCCTGTTTGCTTCTGTAGTGGGAAGGGGTAGCAGCACCATATTAAGACTCGTCCAAGCTTTCCAAATGATTTATTGTTTCCAACTACAGTGCATTCCCCTCGGTCTGCATGACCGGGTTTCCCAATGCTGAGGACACAACTTTTTTTTTTTTTTGAAACGGCTTGGCGCAGGATGGCTGCCTCAGCGACCTGTGCACACACTGCTGTGGGTCACCATGTATGGCTGGGACGCCAGGATTCACCAATAGTCGACTCAACGGTCTGCCGCCTCAGCACTGCTCTTTGAGAGCTGCAGGTGGCCCACTGCATGATTCTTCCTGTTGTGGTTCAGATCGTGGGCGACAACAAGTCTCTGCAATCTGACATCCTAATCTGCAGCCCTCACCTCAGGATGTCTCTGGCGTGTGTTGGGAGCCAACAGGTGAGTCCACAGTAGCAAGCCATGGAGTGGCCCATCGCTACAGACCCTGCGTAGGCCTCAGAGGGTCGAACCAGCGCCCCGCCTTGGACTGGAATGCTGGCGCCCCATCTGCTGCTGCGAGTAGTCGGTGGTGTGACATGCCCCACCATCGAGGAGAGCTGTCACATTTGAATGCCTTGTTATAAAACCAGTACCTATTTACATGTGGCTGTACTCCTCTGTTTTGCTAACGCGCCGCTTCGAGTCACGTACTCACAACACCTGGGTGCCGCCAGTGGACCCTTCTGCCTGTAACTTGCGACATGCAAACCGCTGGGTTTACTCTTTTCAGCAGTTCGGCAGTGCTGTGGCCTCCATTCCACTTCGCAACCGCTGGCCAGCGTAACTTACTGTCAACAGGCCCACGGCTGGCTGTAACTTGTGTGCTGAGAAATGTTTCACCGAAAGTTTCCTCTCTTAAACTGTGGTGCCACTACATTATTGGCCCGTTTGGAAAGACCCGGTCACCGGATTGACCTTCAACTAACTCTTAACTTTTTTGATTCGGCGCCAATCCTTACTTATAGAAAACTTAAATGTGGTCTAGTGCCCCTTAGGACACATCACATGAAACAAAACATAAAAATTCCTTACTGGACGACCACTGGCTCGATCAACCGCTTACCTACTCGTCTCACACCCTTGGTATCCAATCCACTGGGACTTGGACTACCTTTGGTTTCCTCTTCGAATTGACTCTCTGCCTTATCAGAATGAAAACAACACATAATAAAGTTAAGGCTGCGAAGACTCTTGGTACAGAGGTGCACAAAATGATCGTTATTTGCTGTTGCCTTCCCTTATACTGAGCTACATGTTGCACAGGCTGTTCAGCCAATATGCACCCCTCTTGCTCTGAAATGAACTGGTTTACGGATCTCAACAGACCTGACTCCATAATTTGATTTAGTAAGGTCAGATTCTGCCTTGGCAAAACTCTAAAGTGGCTTCCGTCCAGTACAGCTGTGGCTGCGTAACATTCAATTGCGTGACTCCTGAAATTGACGCTGGCAGGTGGAAGGTTGGTCCTATTATGTTACAAGCAGTTCCATTAATAAAAATTCCGCTCCCCTCGAGCTCTATACGTTTCGCTTCGGAAAAGACTCCCTGCTCAAAACAGCTTGTTACTACTACCAAATTCTCGTAAACGGAGAAGATCCAATGCACCCCGACCCGTTACAAGCTCAATTTTGGCTCCACGTTGTCCCTTGGACAGTTTATTCCTTTCCCCCTGGCTAAAAATAACTGCACCGTGCATGTGTCTGAATTGGTGCTTACCATCCTGGTTGGATATACCATTACCTTCCCTCTATGGCAGCTTTGCAATTCCTCCCTTTTCATCTCGGCGTACCGGTTGCTAGCTGTTGAAATCAGCAATAACTCCTTAGTTTTCAATTACACAAACTTGCTCAGCGCTCCCCTTTCCAGTCACCTTCCCCCCATGAACCATGGACCTAGCCGTTGGTGGGGAGGCTTGCGTGCCTCAGCGATACAGATAGCCGTACCGTAGGTGCAACCACAACGGAGGGGTATCTGTTGAGAGGCCAGACAAACTTGTGGTTCCTGAAGAGGGACAGCAGCCTTTTCAGTAGTTGCAGGGGCAACAGTCTGGATGATTGACTGAGCTGACCTTGTAACACTAACCAAAACGGCCTTGCTGTGCTGGTACTGCGAACGGCTGAAAGCAAGGGGAAACTACGGCCGTAATTTTTCCCGAGGGCATGCAGCTTTACTGTATGGTTAAATGATGATGGCGTCCTCTTGGGTAAAATATTCCGGAGGTAAAATAGTCCCCCATTCGGATCTCCGGGCGGGGACTACTCAAGAGGATGTCGTTATCAGGAGAATCAAAACTGGCGTTCTAGGGATCGGAGCGTGGAATGTCAGATCCCTTAATCGGGCAGGTAGGTTAGAAAATTTAAAAACGGAAATGGATTGGTTAAAGTTAGATATAGTGGGAATTAGTGAAGTTCGGTGGAAGAAGGAACAAGACTTCTGGTCAGGTGACTACAGGGTTATAAACACAAAATCAAATACGGGTAATGCAAGACTAGGTTTAATAATGAATAGGAAAATAGGAATGCGGGTAAGCTACTACAAACAGCATAGTGAACGCATTACTGTGGGCAAGATAGATACGAAGCCCACGCCTACTACAGTAGTACAAGTTTATATGCCAACTAGCTCTGCAGATGACGAAGAAATTGAAGAAATTTATGATGAAATAAAAGAAATTATTCAGATTGTGAAGCGAGACGAAAATTTAACAGTCATGGTAGACTGGAATTCGGCAGTAGGAAAAGGGAGAGAAGGAAACGTAGTAGGTGAATATGGATTGGGGGTAAGAAACTAAAGAGGAAGCCGCCTGGTAGAATTTTGCACAGAGCACAACTTAATCATAGCTAACACTTGGTTCAAGAATCATATAAGAAGGTTGTATACATGAAAGAACCCTGGAGACACTGACAGGTTTCAGATAGATTATATAATGGTAAGACAGAGATTTAGGAACCAGGTTTTAAATTGTAAGACATTTCCAGGGGCAGATGTGGATTCTGACCACAATCTATTGGTTATGACCTGTAGATTAAAACTGAAGAAACTGCAAAAAGCTAGGAATTTAAGGAGATGAGACCTAGATAAACTGAAAGAACCAGAGGTCCTAGAGAGTTGCAGAGCCAGAATCATGGAACGACTGAGAGGAACAGGGGAAACAAATACAGTAGAAGAAGAATGGATAGCTTTGAGAGATGGAATGGTGAAGGCAGCAGAGGATCAAGTAGGTAAAAAGAAGAGGGCTAGTAGAAATCCTTGGTAACAGAAGAAATATTGAATTTAATTGATGAAAGGAGAAAATATAAAAATGCAGTAAATGAAGCAGGCAAAAAGAAATACAAACGTCTCAGACACGAGATCGCCAGGAAGTGCAAAATGACTAAGCAGGGATGGCTACAGGACAAATGTAAGGATGTAGAGAGTAAGATAGATACTGCCTACAGGAAAATTAGAGAGACCTTTGGAGAAAAGAGAACCACTTGTATGAATATCAAGAGCTCAGATGGAACCCAGTTCTAAGCAAAGAAGAGAAAGCAGAAAGGTGGGAGGATTATACAGTGGGTCTATCCTCTTCAGTCCCAACGTACACATATGTGCACATCAGGTCTTTGTAGTGTCATACTACCAAGTGTCGTTTTCCCGAATTGAGACATGATGTGCACGACTGTGCACATCACGCGGTTTCTGTTTTAGCCACTACGTCGCGTGGAAGTGAGTTTTGGCGGGTTTTCTCGCATCCTGAAACTTCCGTCATCTGCAACACGCGAGAAAGGTAAATCCAAACTTCCTGGCAGATTAAATCTGTGTGCCGGACCGAGACTCGACCTTTGCCTTTCGCGGGCAAGTGCTCTACCAACTGAGCTACCCAAGCACGACTCACAACCCCGTCCTCACAGCGCACACTCCGCTGTAGAGTCAAAATCTGGAGATGGGACCTGGATAAACTGAAAGAACCAGAGGTTGTACAGAGTTTCAGGGAGAGCATAAGGGAACAATTGACAGTAATGGGGGAAAGAAATACAGTGAAGGCAGCAGAGGATCAAGTAGGTAAAAAGACGAGGGCTAGTAGAAATCCTTGGGTGACAGAAGAAATACTGAATTTAATTGATGAAAGGAGAAAATATAAAAATGCAGTAAATGAAGCAGGCAAAAAGGAATACAAACGTCTCAAAAATGAGATCGAATGGAAGTGCAAAATGGCTAAGCAGGCATGGCTAGAGGACAAATGTAAGGATATAGAGGCTTATCTCACTAGGGGTAAGATAGATACAGCCTACAGGAAAATTGAAGAGACCTTCAGAAAAAAGAGAACCACTGGTATGAATATTAAAAGCTCAGATGGAAACCCAGTTCTAAGCAAAGAAGGGAAAGCAGAAAGGTGGAAGGCGTATATAGAGGATCTATACAAGGGCGATGTACTTGAGGACAATATTATGAAAATGGAAGAGGATGTAGATGAAGATGAAATGGGAGATATAATACCGTGTGAAGAGTTTGACAGAGCACTGAATGACCTGAGTCGAAACAAGGCCCCAGGAGTAGACAACATTCCATTAGAATTACTGACAGCCTTGGGAGAGCCAGTCCTGACGAAACTGTACCATCTGGTGAGCAAGACGTATGAAACAGACGAAATACCCTTAGACTTCAAGAAGAATATAATAACTCCAATCCCAAAGAAAGCAGGTGTTGACAGATGTGAAAATTACCGAACTATCAGTTTAATAAGACACGGCTGCAAAATACTAACGCCGTTTCTTTACAGACGAATAGAAAAACTAGTAGAAGCCGACCTCGGGGAAGATCAGTTTGGATTCCGTAGAAATGTTGGAACGCGTGAGGCAATACTGACCCTACGACTTATCTTAGAAGCTAGATTAAGGAAAGGCAAACCTACGTTTCTGGCATTTGTAGACTTAGAGAAAGCTTTTGACAATGTTGACTGGAATACGCTCTTTCAAATTCTGAAGGTGGCAGGGGTAAAATACAGGGAGCGAAAGGCTATTTACAATTTGTACAGAAACCAGATGGCAGTTATAAGAGTCGAGGGGCATGAAAGGGAAGCAGTGGTTGGGAAGGGAGTGAGAGAGGGTTGTAGCCTATCCCCGATGTTATTCAATCTGTATATTGAGCAAGCAGTGAAGGAAACAAAAGAAAAATTCGGAGTAGGTATTAAAATCCATGGAGGAGAAATAAAAACTTTGAGGTTCGCCGATGACATTGTAATTCTGTCAGACACAGCAAAGGACTGGGAAGAGCAGTTGAATGGAATGGATAGTGTCTTGAAAGGAGGGTATAAGAAGAACATCGACAAAAGCAAAACGAGAATAATAGAATGTAGTCGAATTAAGTTTTGTGATGCTGAGGGAATTAGATTAGGAAATGGGACACTTAAAGTAGTAAAGGAATTTTGCTATTTGGGGAGCAAAATAACTGATGATGGTCGAAGTAGAGAGGATATAAAATGTAGACTGGCAATGGAAAGGAAAGCGTTTCTGAAGAAGAGAAATTTGTTAACATCGAGTACAGATTTAAGTGTCAGGAAGTCATTTCCGAAAGTATTTGTAAGGAGTGTAGCCATGTACGGAAGTGAAACGTGGACGATAAATAGTTTAGACAAGAAGAGAAAAGAAGCTTTCGAAATGTGGTGCTACAAAAGAATGCTGAAAATTAGATGGGTAGATCACATAACTAATGAGGAGGTATTGAATAGAATTGGGGAGACAAGGAGCTTGTGGCACAACTTGACTAGAAGAAGGGATCGGTTGGTAGGACATGTTCTGAGACATCGAGGGATCAACAATTTAGTATTGGAGGGCAGCGTGGAGGGTAAAAATCGTAGAGGGAGACCAAGAGATGAATACACTAAGCAGATTCAGAAGGATGTAGGCTGCAGTAGGTACTGGGAGATGAAGAAGCTTGCACAGGATAGAGTAGCATGGAGAGCTGCATCAAACCAGTCTCAGGACTGAAGACCTCAACAACAACAACAACGAGGACATGGATCACCATAACCCTTCCTCCCACAGCAGGCTATACTCGAAAATATAATGCCTAATTAATCTATGCAAACCCAATGATACATAACAAGAAAACAAAAAAACTGCAAATACCCTACTACTTCCTGCATCGCAAAGCATACGGTACTTCATGCTGTAATCTATCTTCATGGTTTTCTCTGTGCTTAGCACCTCTCTTCACTCTCTCTTTCTTCCTCTTTCGTTCCTGTGACATGCCTGGAATCACATTCGGGTAACTATTAAATGGCCGTTACAGCCCAATGTGTACTATCGTTGTTCTAGTTGGCAGCTGAAGCTTAACATTAATGGGGATGTGGTTCAGCTACTTGGTGTGACCCTTGATACCTCGTGAGCAACTTCTTCGTTTTCCCTTTTTGCGTATAGGGGTTGGACAGCATTACCCATTGCCCTACTTTATACTGCGGTTAATTTCCTTTCCACTTCACTGCGTCTTCCTGCCTTTCCAAAGCCTTAGTATTCGCCTTTTGTACCCGTTTCCAAACATCCCGAATTGTTCTCACGAATTGACGTACAGATTCACCCGTCCTTCCTTTCTATATCTTCCCTAAATCAAACGGTGACAGTATTTTTCACCTGTACACTACCTCATACGGAGACAAACGGCTATTTGTATCTATTTTTGCATTGTAAAACCGGTATTTGTATGGATTTTTGCATTATATGCCCATACAATGTGCTTCAAATACTCGTCCCACGGACGGTGATGAGAATCCACATAAAACCTCAGCATCTTCCCGATTGTTCTGTGTACCTGTTCTGTCCTTCCGTTCGCCTGTGGGCGCAACGCGCTCGTCCTCAACTTCTTTAAATTCAACAATCTGCACAGTTCCTTCATTAAATCCGACGCGAAATTGGTCCGTTGGTCAGTAATTACTGTTTGCAGTACACCAAACTTCAAAATCCAGTTATTTACTAACGCCTGCACGACCATTGCTGCCTGTTGATTTGGCATAGCCACCATTTCCTCGTACCTCGAAAACTGGTCTATTATTGTCAGAACGAATCTGTTGCCCGATGGTGCTCGCCTGAAAGTTCCTAAGACATCGATCCCCAACACAGAGAATGGACGTGTTTCTTCCCGCAATCGTTATAGCTGTTTCTGTTTCCTGCTCAGATCTGCTCTCTGCGCACATGGTACACAATTCTTGACATACTGATCCACGTCTACTTCCAACCTATCCACCAATACCTCTCCGCCACTCTCCTATTCGTCGCTCTGCGTCCTCCACGACCAGATAACACGTGATCATGTGCTTCTTTTAAAACCTCATTCCTCAGTTTCGCTGGCTCTACTACCCTTGGGCTTAACTTCGTTTCCCCGCACAGAAGACCGTCGTACATATGAAATTATGGCTGTGTCTGATACAATTTACAATCGTTGTCCATGTCCTGTAATTCTTGCCATACTGCTAGGTCATAGCCTATGACTTCTACTTTTGCCACCTTCCTACTTAGAGCATCCGCATTACCGTGCTGCTTCCCAGATTTATGCACCACCTCGTAGTCGGATTCACTAAGCCTCACATCCCATCTAGCGAGTCTAGTGGACGGATCCTTCAACCCCAACAAACACTTCAGTGCAGCATGAACTGTCACTACCCGAAATCTTCTCCCATATAAATAACATTTAAAATATGACATTCCATAAATTACGCCAACCATCTCTCTCTCTGTTGTTGAATAATTGCTCTCTGCTTCATTCATCTGCCTAGACGCATAGGCTACAGGATGTTCATCCCCAACAATTTCCTGACTAAGAACACACCCTAATGCTTAATTCGATGCATCACATGCTAGTTTTAAACTCCTTTTCAAAATCTGGAAACACAAGAATGTGATGTTAACACTTCTTTCAATTTGTCAAACGCTTTCTGGCACACTTCTGTCCACTCAAATTTCACACCCCTCCGTAACAATCGCGTCAACGGCTGTGCTAAATCTGCAAAACCCTACACGAACTTTGGATAGAAATTGCAAATTCCGATGAATGACTGCACTTCCTCAAATGTTTTTGGTTCTGTAAAATTCCTTACAGCCTGAACCAACCTCGGATCTGTTCGCACTCCGTCCTTACTGATGATATGACCTAAATATTTCACTTCTTCTAACGCAAAATTACACTTCTTCAGGCTCAACGTCTAACGAGCTGCTCTTAACCTCATAAAGACTTCCCTTAACCGCTGTCTATGTTGCTCCATACTACTTGAAAACACTATAATGTCATCCAAATAGACCAGACACTGTCGCAGTTTCAAACTGAACCACTTGTCAAATCCATCGTAGAAAAGTACTGGCACTGTCCTGAGTGATCCAGAGTCTCCGATATGTTTGGAAAGAGGTATGCGTCCGTTACGGTCTTATTATTGAGGTATCGGTAGTCTCAAGAGAACCTGTATTTCTTAGTTCCATCCGTAAATATTTTAGGCACAACGACAATGCCCGCTCCCAGCAACTACTACTATGCTCTATAATACCGTCCGCAAGCTGCTGATCAATGAAATCCTCCACAATCGGCTGCAAATATCTCGGTATTCTGTATGGTATACGGTAAACAGATGCTTCATTTCCTGTTGGTATCCTATGTCGAACTAATGGAGTGGCTGGTAACGGCCCATGCGGAAAAAACAAATCCTTAAATTCCCCCAATAATTCTTCCATATGCTCTCTTTCTCCTCATTTAAAATTCTTAATTTTGTCATGCAATGCAGTTCTATTGGCAGTTAGTGGTTGATCGCTTCGCCTACCTCTCCAACACCAGTCTTCATCGTCTGGCATATCCAAAATTTGCTACTAAAACTCCTTTTCTCAAATTCGCGTCTACAGCGCTAAAATTACCCACGATCACTTGAATTACTCGCCTGTCGTTCCCCTCCCGTACGAGTACAACACTACGTTTTACAAAACAACCCAGTGGACTCAAAACTTCATTATCCACCAATGGTTCAGTAACACATACTGTACTCACAGGCAGATTCGACTCCACACTTTCCCAAAGCGACTTCCTGGTACCACCAGACACGCACTCATGCAAATTAAGCCTTAATGCTAATGTTCGCGGTTCAGTTGGATTGTTAATTACGTTGAACGCCCCTCGCGATAGCTCTGCATCGACAACAGTTTCCCCTAGCTGAAATAACATTCCACCAAGTCCCACAGTTCGTTGTCCCAGGTCAATTTTGGCATGATGATGATGCAAAAAATCCACTCCTATGATCATGTCGTAGCCCTCACTTATCCATGTATGCATCAAATCGGAATTTCCCTAGGTGGAAGTCAACTGTCACTGACCCCAAAAGTGTGAATCCTTATACCCAACTCCACGCAACTTGTAACGTGGTGTGTCTAGCTTCCTTCGTCCCATTAAACTCTTAGTAGCTACTGACACTTGCGGCCCTGTGTTCAACAATATCTTAAACGTTTTAGTTCCTATGGATCCTACCACTGAACATTCCACCTCTGCCTACATATTTGTAGCATTGAAATTAAACGGGAGGCTCGTTAGGTGGGTCTTGGGCCCCCTTTGCCGTTTAACGATTGTCTACCTCTACTAACTCCACTTCTCCATCCTCCATGTTGCTGATTTCCACCCATTCTTTTATTCCTCGGTGAGTGGGTACAGTGCCTCTGCACATGTCCCGTACGATCACACTTATAACATTTTATACCCACTGTAAAGACCGTTTGTCTATCGTGTATCCCCGGTGCCACATCTACTTCCTCACATTGGACTGCCAGCTGAATGGCCGTATACAAATCTTTCGGAGTTCCCTCACGCACTTTCCGCGACGTATGTGCCGGTAACCCCCTCAAAAATACATCAAGTGCCCTTTGCTCGGCCTTCTGCAACAGAACACCATTTGCTTCATCGCTGTGACCCAACTCGTAAGTGTATTCGTTAATACCTCTTATTCTGTCCGCAAATTTCTCTACCGTCTCTTCGTCATTGTACTCAACCTCTCCCTAAAGTACCCAGCGCTATTCTGTTTCTTGTACCTTTATAAAAGCCCCTCCTTCAACTGCTTAAACTGTCCTGTCTTCCTTAAGGCCTCAGAACACCTTACATATGTTTTTGCTTCGCCTGTTAATATAATCTTGGCTACATTTAACAACTGTTCATCAGACCAACCATTCATCACAGCTGAAGTTCCAAGTCCTCCACAAACAAACGCACATCCTGAGATGCCTTGCCAGAAAATGGAGCAATCAAACTTGCGGCAGCTGGATCAATCTCCTGCTGCGGAATTCTATGCAAGAACGACTGATCCGATGTGATTTCCCGCTCAATTCTAGATGTTAACTCCCTTCTCAACTGCGTATTGTCCACTGTCAATTGTGCTACCTTTTCGAACAAAATCCGTACCGCTTCTGGTTCCAACACACCACGCGTTCCTGACTCTGCCATTGTGTTGCTTTTGTTCCCCGTTAACCCCAAAACAATACAATTAAGTACAAAAATAACCCAATTCCCTACAGCTCAGTAACATCATACTCAAACCAATACAAAAGTAATTAAATGCCACGAAAAAACTATATTTTACTGCCCCAAACACAGTAACACTAATCCTGACAAAAAAAAATGCCTACACAAAACATCTAAAATGGCCTGCCATGAGCCATACTCAGAAACACAAGAAAGAAAGAAAACGTCCAACATTCAAAAGAAATCTGGTAAAATCTCACCACATCTTGTGACTGTAATGCAGGCGGTGGGCTCGAACGTCGTACTGTGCAGAAGACACCCGCTATTCTGACACCAAATGTAGTGACAACTTCTGACTCCGAATGTGACAGCAACACCAAATGTAGCGGCAAGGGGCAGGGGCACCATATTAAGACTCAGCTGAGCTTTCCAAGTGATTTATTGTGTTCAACCACAGTGCCACGTTCCCCTCGGTCTGCATCACCAGGTCCCACAACGCTGAGGACACCACTTCACTGTCTGTGAAATGGCTTGACGCGGATTTGCTGCCTCGGCAACTCAGGCACACACCGATGTGTGTCGCCTTGTATGGCCACGATGTCAGGATGCACAGATAGTCGACTCAGCGGTCTTCACCCATGCCACCTCAGCTCCGATCCCTGGGAGCCGCAGGTGGCCTGCAGCACGCTTCTTCCCATCATCGTTCAGAACGCTGGTGACAACAAGTGCCTGTGATCCGACGTTCTAATCTGTGACCCTTGCCTTGGGATGCCTCCAGCGTGTGGTGGCATCCAACAAGTCTGCCCACAGTAGCGAGCCTTGGAGTGGCCTGTCACTGGCTGGCTACAGACCCTGCGTAGGCCTCCGAGGTCCGAACCAGTGACCCGCCGTGGACTGGAACGCTGGCGCCCCATCAGCTGCTGTGTGTAGCTGGTGGTGTGACACACTCCGCCGTCCAGGAGAGCTGTCACACTTGAAATGCCTTGTTAGAAAACTGGCACCTATTTATACGTGGCTGTGCACCTCTGTTTTGCCAATGCACCACTCCGAGTCACATACTCACAACACCTGCCGGCAGGTGTGGCCGAGCAGTTGTAGGCACTTCAGTCCAGAACAGCGCTGCTGCAACGGGCGAAGGTTCCAATCCTGCCTCGGGCATGGATATGTCTGATGTCCTTAGGTTAGTTAGGTTTAAGTAGTTCTCAGTCCAGGGGACTGATGACCTCAGATGTTAAGTCCCATAGTGCTTGGTACCATTTGTTTCACAACACCTGGGTTGCACCAGTGGGCCCTTTCTGCCTATAGCTTGCGATATGCAAACCACTGCGTTTACTCTTTTCAGCAGTTCGACTGCCGTGTGGCCTCCGTTCTACTTCGCAACTGCTGGTCAGCGTAAGTTACTGTCAACAGGCCTGCGCCTGGCTGTAACTTGTGTGCTCAGAAATGTTTCACCGAATCTAACTTTCCTCTCTTAAACTGTAGTGCCGCTACACTTCTGTCTCGGGTTCTTTGGCCGACGTTCGTCTCATGATTTTTCTGATGTTTCACCAGCAAGAGTGGCTGGCACTGTCATAGTTTCGAACTCCATTGCTGGTGGTGGACTGGAGCCATGCGTTTTTTTTAAGACGTGGTCCCCCTCCACGGCCACACCGGCATGAAGGCCAACTCAAAAGGTCTACTGCGATCCCTGCATAAGGGCTAGTTTTCGCATAAGTGAGATGTCGAAGGATGTGGGCACTGTGATGTCTGCATACGTCTGGTTAAGGTTAACCATTAATACGCGCTCATCTGGAGATAGATTGGATCGAAAGTCGAACGAAGGGTAGCAGTTTAAGGGCAGAGAGAAAAAAGTGGCAATGCAAGAGCCAAGGGAAAAAAACCTGTGCGACAGTTAGGAAGGGTAGTAAGAGCAGTAGCGAATGTCTTGGTGACTGCAACAGTTCAGGCAAGGGTAGGTTATCTTAAAAGCGGGTATCGTGTAAGAAGATACCGTATCAGTGCCATTGGTCGTTATAATAATGGAGTCCGGTGCGGCAACGAAGTGCGTTGCCTTGCGCCCTCTGCTGTGCCCTGGGGCCGGCCGCGGTGGCCGAGCAGGTCCGGAACTGTGTGACGGCTTTGGTCGCACATTCGAATCTTGCCTCGGGGATCGATGTGTGTGATGTCCTTAGGTTTGTTGGGTTTAAGTAGTTCAAAGTTCTAGGGGACAGATGACATCCGATGTTAGGTCACATAGTGCTCAGAGCCATTTGTACCATTTTGTGCCGTCTCGTCAGTGACTTGGCACAGCATCATCAGGCTGGTGCTGAACGGCGGCAGCTCGCTGTTGGTCGGCGTCCCCTGTTACTACGTGGCGCAGTTTTGCCGCAGCAGCTCCTTGAGCAACTCTACTTGCTCGGCGTACTGCACCGCAGATTCATCGGAGAGCTGCAGGCCATTCTCTCTCACATGCGCGTCTGAGTTCTTGTTCCCTTGCGTGGGCTGCCCCCGTGGCGGTCGGCATCGCTGCCATTACGGTTGGGGCGGCGGTTGTCTTCTTGGTGCCCTTCCCCTAAAGCGGTGCTGAAGCGGCCTGTGTGGCAGGCATCCGAACGCCCTTCTGCGAGGTTGCACGAGCGTTCGCAGACGCTGGACGCAGGCTTTGGGCAAGGACTGCACGCAGCTGTCTCAAGGCCTCTTCCTTCTCTGCCTCTGCAGCCACGGCGGCTGCAAAGGCGGCCCTCTCTGCCGCTATGACGGGTTTGAAAGCTGCCGTGGCTTCCTCCACGGCGGTGCTGAGGTCAACGCCTCTGCTTTTCTCGGGGGAGCGAGCTGCAACCCGACCGTCCACCTGTGGGCGGTCGTCTCCGCTCCTGGTGTGGGGAACTGTTACTGCACTGTCCCTCATCCGGGACCGGGCTGGTCTGCGCCCGTCGTCGTCGTAGGCTGATGTTGTCGTCTCTTCCCCTGCGTCGGTGCGGCCGTGGCCGCCTCGCCGCCTTCGGTACGACTGTGGCTTGAAAAAGCCGGGCAGCCACGCCAGCTGGCGACGTGCTGGCCGCGACACCGGGCGCAGGTCGGCAAAGCTTCTCTGACACGGTCGCAGGCGCGGCTGTCGTGCTTGCGGGAGAACTTGACCCACCGCGTCCCGTTGCGGCAATACTTCGCGACATGGCCCTCGCGCTGCCACTTGAAACACCGGGGCTGGGGGTCCATGGCGGACGGGAGCGCTTCTGCCATGACCAAAGACACTGTAAAAATAACTAGACTCACTGATGGTGCTGCAGTCGCGGGATACTCTGAACCTTCGGCTGGACGCCATTATAGTGGTTGTAGTCTGATGTGTAGTATTGTTGTTTATGAAGACCCTGATTCAACGTTGTATATTTTTTTGGGGCGTACATAAAGTATTTGTTACTCGTGATTCTACTGTCTGTACGTTCCAATCAAAAGAAGTACAATGCTGAAGAGTCGTACAGTGATTAATTGTACAAATAAATTCGAGAAAGGAACGAATATTACATTTCACAGGTATGTGAATATTTTAAGTTGTTTTGTATGTCAGTGCACTTGCTTAATAAATGTTTTTGTAACACGGTATTAGCATAATGTCTGTGCATCTATTTGCAGGTTTCCTTTCTCAAAACCACAGCTGTTACAAAAATGGTTACACCCTGTCAGGAGGCAAGATCTCCGACCGATATAATACCATGTTATATGTTCTGATCATTTTGAAGAAAGTTGGCTGATCGGTAGTGTTTTCATGGTCTAGGTCAGGTTGAAACTTGATAATTTGGTCGTGAGTTGCCAAAGCACTATGCCATATATAACGTACTTCTCGTCATAAAATCTAAAACAAGGTAGAGTCAGAATATATCTATTAATATAGTGGGCATATCTTTGAGTATTTTGATGTATTCGTATTTTGCGTACATCTATCGAAAATGAACTACGATAAATGCTAGGGGGTCCAGTACATAACTTTTAGCTACGGCAGATTCCATGTAGTACGTCAGATAAATTCATAAACAATGACTAGTTGTTGTTTGTTCATACATTAAAAAGTATATTGTAGTATCGTATTTCAATGAGGCATTATGTTTGCGACCTAACTCAAGGGAAGGCATTTTATAACCAGAAGCGATGTATAAACATTCGAACTCCGCGCGTCAGTTTAACACTCTAATGGCCGCCGCCCAGCTATTCATTTTGTCCGCTCTTCAATTTGTCTGCTCTTCACAGTCGACCACTCGTGCGGTTGTGGAGCCCTGGCCATGACAGGGACGCCCAGCAGCGTCCACAAGCCGATGATGTCGCCCTCGCCGTCGGCCGTTAGCACGGTCACGGCACAGAGCGGCGCCCTCTTCTTGTTCGTCTGGTTGTGCAACGTTGTGGTTGCATTACCGAACCCGGTTCGCAGCAGCCTTTCCCGGACCGCTGCCTCGTCACAACACCAAGGCAACCCCCTTAGCAGTGACGTCGTCATCATCTTCTTCTTCCCTGCGGAAGGTGTCTTCTCACGCGACGGCGGCGATTCGACGATTTGGGCGGCCACAGCTCTCTTGAACGCCCTGTGATCGGCTAGTTTTGCCGCCAGAACGCAGATCAGTGAGTCTGTGTCGACAGACTCCTTGACCGCCTCGTCCTTGGCGCGGGTCGTCATCGAGGTTGCAACTCGTCTTCTCGGGTCTTCCTTACTTGGGCGGCAGACTCAGTGAGTCGCACAACCTAAGTTCTTCATTCCCATGTTGTGGGGTGCAGAACATGGCAATTTGCTGGCATTGTGAAAACAACATACGACAATTTGTTTCTCGCGGCACCCACAGCACAGAAGTTCTTCTAGAGCACTCCTCGGACGAGAAAGCATAGCGCGCAGCGGCGACGATGCCCACACCTCGCTGGCTCAGGCCGAACTCTGTGGGAGCCGTGCTTTTTTTTTTTTTTTTTTTTTTTTTTTTTTTTTTTTTGGCACATTTTATTCCCTCCCTTATGGGGAGGGCGGGCCTTTTTAGAGCTTGCTTTTGCTCTTTTTCGGCCGTTGGTGTTTAATACAATTTTTGCCTTTTATAGATACATTAGCTTGCAATTGTGCCAAGCATTGTTATTTTGGTATAATATTGATTTTACAACATATAATTAAGTGTTTAAAAGAGATAATTGAATAAATTAGAGTATAAGAAAAAATTATAAGTTTAACAAAAATATAATGACGAACAAGAGAGATGTAAGTTAAACAAAACATAATAAGTTTAGCAAAGATATATCAGTTGTAGGAGAAAACATAGATTAGAAAGAAACATATAACAAAAACATAATGATAGAGACGATATAAGTTAAACAAAAACATAGTAAGTTTAGCAAAGCATATTAGTTGAGTAAATACCTATTGTTAGAAAGAAACATATAAATTTAAGAAAAACAAACTTGTAAATTTAGGAGTGTCATGTTACTATGAGTCCTATAATTAGGAAGGTTTTCGTTTTATTGTTTTTTGGTGTATGTGATCGTTTCGTTGCTGTGTGTGTGCGTATGTGTGACTGTGCGCGCGTGTGTGTGTGTGTGTGTATGTGTGTGTTTGTGGGGCCGTTGCCTACATCCTGGCGTCGAGGTGGGGGGGACAGTGGGTGCCGCTTACGAGTGGGGTCATGGTGGGAGCGAGGTCGGGAAAGTGGGATGTCGTATTCTGTGCTACTGTACGCGCTGGTAGTATGTATTTGAATTTAGGGCGCCTTCTTTCCCGGATTTGAGAGGTTAGCAAGTCTTCCATGTCTGGTCGTTTCGTCAGTATGTGTTTGCCGTAGTTGGCGCGTAGTTTCGTTAGTCGAGTTTGTAACGGTTCTATGTTTGTGATGTCATACACGTCGTTGCTCGGCGTCTGGAGGGGGAGTTTGGTGATGCTGCGAAGTAGTCTTCTTTCGGTTCTGTAGAGTCTGTCTGTCTGGCTCTTCGCCAGACCAGCCAGGGGTGCGGCTGCATACTCCATGACAGGCCTGACGAAGGTCTTGTATGTGTGAAGGGCTGTCTCCAGGCGGCAGCCGTGGAGGCGACCCTGCACCTGTCGTATGAGTCCTTGTCTTTTTCTTGTTCTGTTGAGGAGGTAGTTGATGTGCGTCTGCCAGTTTAGGTGCTTGTCTAGGAACACGCCTAAGTATTTCGCGGAGTTAGTGAGCGTCAGTGGCGTGTTCCATAGGGTCAGTTGTAAGTCGCCAGTGTTTTGGTTTCTGTTCTTGGTTCGATGTCTGTGTTGGAAGAATATGGTCTGTGTTTTGGTCGGGTTGGGTCGAATTCGCCACTGCGTCATCCAGGTCTGGAGTTTTTGTAGGTAGTCTGTCGTTTTCCGTTGTATGGTCCTGGTGTTTTGTGCTGTGCACCAATATGCAGTGTCGTCTGCATATAGTGCGACTGTCTCGTCTGGTGTCGCCGTGGTGGGGATGTCTGCTGTGTACAGCGCGTACAGGGTCGGTGACAGGATGCCTCCTTGTGGGACGCCTGCCTGTGGCGTGAACGGTTCGGATTGTTGATCCCCTACATGGATCCTGCATATTCTGTTACTAAGGTAGGCTTGTATTATCTTAATGAATTTGGTGGGGATTCCTAGTCGGCTTAGTTTGAGGAGGAGTCCTTGATGCCACAACTTGTCGAATGCACGCTCGATGTCTAGGAATACCGCGAGCGTGCATCGTCCGTCGTTGAATCCCTTAGTAATGCTGTTAGTAAGTTTAAAGAGGGGGTCATTCGTCGAGTGGTTGGGTCTGAAGCCTGCCTGGATTGTCGGGGGTAGTCCTTTGTCTTCTGTGAATTTTCTAAGTCTGTTCGCTAATATGCGTTCGTAGGTCTTCCCTATAACGTCGAGCAGAGAGATTGGTCTGTATGAGCGGGGGTCAGTCTTCGGTTTGTCAGGCTTGAGGATCATAATTGTCTTACTCGTCTTCCAGTTGGTCGGTAACGTTTCATAGGTGAGGCAATAATTGAATATTATGGAGAGAATGGGGATGAGGATGTGGGGGGGGGGGCTTTCTGTAGGTGGAGTCGTCGGATTTCGTTTTGTCCAGGAGCGGAGTTACGTCCTGTGTGGATGGCTTCGGCTATTTCAGTGTTGGTTATTTCCTTGGTCAGGTTGTGTTCGTTCTCTGTGTCCACTGTTGCTGAGGTGAGTATTCCATTTAGTTGTAGTTCCACTGTACGTCTGTGTACTTCGTCAAAGAGGTTGTCATTGGGGAAGGAGTATACCTCCTGCAGTACCTGTTTGAAGATGGTGGCCTGTTCACGTTTGTCTGTTGTCGGTTCGTTGTTTGTTATTAGGGTGAGTTCAGTAGTTCTTCGTTGTCCCGTTAGTGTCCTGAATTTTTTCCAGAATTTGCCTCCACTCCTGTAGTCTAGTTGTTTGCAGGTGTCGTCCCACTGTGTTTGTCTATGTGTGGATATTATGTTCTTGACTCTGTTGTTTAGTCTGTTCCAAAGTCGTCTTAGATCTGGGTTGTTCGTACGTCTTATCTCTCTGTGTAGTCGTTTCTTTTGTTGTATTAGCTGTAGGGCCTCACGGGGGATGGATGGTCTCCAGTTATTTATGATTTTCGTCGGTATTGCTTCGTCGGTGGCTTGTTTGATTGCGTCTTCAAGGCGTCTGGTCACTAACAGTAGGTCGTTGTCGTCAGTGATGCTCACTGGGAAGTTTAATTGGTCTGTGATGACTTCGCAATATCGTTCCCAGTTAGCATTTGAGTAGTTGCGGATGGTACGTCTAGTGGGAGGGGGGTCTGGAGGGTTGAGTGCCTCTGTGGAGAAGGTGATTGGTAGGTGGTCGCTCGTTATCGGATTGCCGATCTTTGGGGAGGTGATGGTGTCCGTCAGTGTGGGGCTAAACAGTATGTGGTCGGGGGCAGACTGTCCGTTGTGTCCTATAAAGGTGTAGTCATAGACGGGAAGGCGGTCTATTGGTTGCGTGGCTAGGATGTCGAAGAGTGTGCGTCCGTTTTGGTTCTCTGTCCGGTCTCCGAGTTGGGGGTGTCTGGCGTTGAGGTCGGATAGGAGTATAAATTTGTCTAAGGTTTGCAGGTGTTGTAGGAATTGGAGTGGGAGGGGACTGTCAGGGGGGTTGTATAGGCATGCCACTGTGATTGAGTGTCTGTTAGTTCCCCTGATTTTAACCACTATCGCCTCTAGGTTTTGTAGTGCTGGGGGTAGGGGGATTTCGGTGGCGGGTATTGAGTTTAGGACATACAGAGCTACGCCTCCCCTTCCGTCAGCCCTATCTTTACGGAAGCAGTTGAATTTAGGTATATTGCAATCCTTTCCCTCTTTCAGCCAGGTTTCGGCCACGCCCGCTACATGTATGTGGTCATTTATTAGTGTATGTATCAGCATAGTTCTTCTGTTTACTACCCCCCTCGCATTTACGAAGAGGAAGTTTGTGTGAGAGAGTGTGGCAGTGTTATCCATGTCTTGGTCTTGGAAGAGGTGTTCCGTTTTAACTTCTGGAAGGTGGGAGGGGTGTGTGGTGAGTGCGGTCGGGGGTCCTATTTTGGGTGTTTTCTGGTGGTCCGTTTAGTGTGTCGTCGTGTGTGCTGAGCAATCTTGTGTGTGGATGCCACTGGTCTTTTACGGTGATGTGCAGCCTGCATCCCGTCTGGGTGGCTTTTATTGTTTTTTCCAGGGCTTGAAAAGCGACCTGGTTAATTGTTCGAACGATCTCCTCTTTCCTGTCCTGAAACAGGTTAATCAGGGTACCAGCTAGGACCCTCAGGAAGTCTGCTTTCAGCACCACCTCCTGCTGGATGTCCTCCACTGCGATCTGCGCTGGCTCGTCGATTAACTTGATGGGGGCTTGAAGCTCTGGCTTCGGAGCCTCCTTGGGGCGCAGTGGGCAGCGGTAGGAGAGTGCAGAATGGGGGCCTTCGCAGTTGGCGCATTTTTCAGTGCCAAGACTGTTGCATTGGGAGAGAGAGTGGTCTCCGCTGCACTGGGGGCACTTTGGCTTACCTATACAGTTTTTGGTCTGATGGTCAAACGCTAGGCATAGACCACACTGGGCTGGTTGAGGTGGGGGGAAATTTGAGGGTTCTGTTTCTTTCCTCGAATAGTCTATTACAACTCCTTGGGTTAGGATTCTGTCGAGGGTCTCTTGGTCCCTCGTAATGACCCGGATCATCTTGGTGGGGGCGTTCCTGGCGCGAGATTTGATACGCCAAGCCCTCTCAATGGTGAGGCCTTGATCTTGGAGTTGCTTCTGAACTTCTTGGTCCTCAACATCGAGGGGAACCTTTTTGATGACTGCCGATAGGGAGGGCCTGCCTTGTTCCCGCCTGAGCTGTCTGTCCCTTGGCTCACGAGGACAGAGTTGTCTCACTACTATTTTAGGATGTAGATGGAGCCTAAACAACTTTTGTATCTGGGTCTCTTCTCCAGGTTTGGCAATTTTGATGAGGGCGATGCCATCTCTCCTGACCTTTAGGTCCTTGATGGCATCCTTCATATCCTGTCTGAAGTATTGGTTGATAAAGAGAGTTAGCTTCCTCTCCGTTGCCGAGTCGTTCGGAAGAAACTGTATTTCATAGGTGACAGCTCTTAGGTCCTCCAGGTGGAGTCGCCTGTCCCTGTTTTCGGACGATGGGCCTGGTTGCGTGGACCTGGGAGCTGAGGAGGGTGTAGGTGGTTGCTGTAGATTGGGTGGAGAGGGCAGTCTCGCCTTGTCCGAGTACATGGTCGTTGCTGTCAGGTTTGGTCTCTTCTGGTCTCTGTGTGGTCGCTTGTGGGGGTCCGACTCAGGAGCGCTTAGTTGGCACCGTTATTCGTTTCCACGCCCTGAGTCAGCCTATTCTGTCATACGCGGGTTACTGGGCAGTGCCACAGGCCCTGGTATGCGTATACCCTGCACTTAGGGGGGAGACAGTCTGACTGCCAGCGACACTGTGTTGTGAGCACGGCACTTTTGCTTTTTTTCGCCACCTTTGGAGTGGCAGGTGAGGGTGACACGACAAGATTGCGTGGGTGGCACGGCGAGATTGCGTAGCCTCCCGTTGGGTTGTGCGGGAGTCGCGTTGGTGTTCGGCGGACCCGTGCGAAGGCGTCGTCGTCCTCAGCACGTCCACTCGCTGCAGCACGAGGAGCAAGGATCCGTTTACCTTGAGGCTTTGTTCTTTCTTGTTAAATCTATTCTCGTGTATGTGTACCTCTGTAGCTTCTCTGAACTACCGTGTGTGATAGGTCTTCTCTACAGCCAGAACTTACGTATCGGCGAATTTTACTACGTGTTCGGTCTCACACAACGCATGCTCTGCCACGCTTATTTCTCCACCTGCCGAAATCTGCAATGTCACTTACGTTCTGTAATACTGATGTTGACCGATCGTCCAGTCATTCCGACATAAACTTTTCCTCTTGTGCTTGGTATGCGGTATATTCCCGACAATGCATGACGGAAGTTCTGGCTGTAGAAAAGAACTATTTTAGCTCCAACAAGAAAGAAAAAGCCTCAAGGGAAATCCTGCCTACCTTTCCGTGCTGTAGCGAACGACTGACGTAGGTAGCAAGAGAGCCGTAGCGGAAATGACCGCGGAAAAGTCCTTGGACGCTGGTGCGCCAGACACATACTGTCTGGGGCCGTGAACTCGGCTCCAGTCCACCACCGCGTTGTAGGGTGAAATTTTGACAATGCCAGCCACTCGTGCTGGCGATACATCAGAATAATCATCAGATGAACGTCGGTCGGAGAACCCGACGCCCCGGCCGCGGTGGCCGAGCGGTTCTAGGCGCTACAGTCTGGAACCGCGCGACCGCTACGTCACAGGTTCGAATCCTGCCTCGGGCATGGATGTGTGTGATGTCCTTAGGTTAGTTAGGTTTAAGTAGTTCTAAGTTCTAGGGGACTGATGACCTCAGAAGTTAAGTCCCATAGTGCTCAGAGCCATTTGAACCATTATTTTGAACCCGACGCAGAAGCCAAAAGTCAGTTTGTCAACAAGTGGCCATAGAATCTTTTTCTTTCATACCATTATCTGTTACGTTACTACTATCCGTCCATAACGAATTTGCCTTAATCCCCTCTTCCTTTCAGAAACGTAGAGCTATGTCTAATTATTAATTTCTACGTACGAGTGCGAACAACACGTCGGTCCAGATTACGTAGCTAATTCCGATGCTTGAACTCGCCTTCCTCTCAGTTTCAACTCCATTAAGCTATACTTACGTGGCATTAGAGCATCTACATCTAAATCTACATCCGTACTTCGTAAGCCACCTGACGGTGTGTGGCGGAGGGTACTTTGAGTACCTCTATCGGTTCTCCCTTGTATTACAGTCTCGTATTGTTCGTGGAAAGAAAAATTGGCGGTATGCCTCTGTGTCGGCTCTAATCTCTCTGATTTTATCCTCATGGTCTCTTCGCGAGATATACGTAAGAGGGAGCAATATACTGCTTGACTCCTCGGTGAAGGTATGTTCTCGAAACTTCAACAAAAGCCCGTACCGAGCTACTGAGCGTCTCTCCTGCAGAGTCTTCCACTGGAGTTTATCTATCATCTCCGTAACGCTTTCGCGATTACTAAATGATCCTGTAACGAAGCGCGCTGCTCTCCGTTGGATCTTCTCTATTTCTTCTATCAACCCTATCTGGTACGGATCCCACAGTGGTGAGCAATATTCAAGCAGTGGGCGAACAAGTGTACTGTAACCTACTTCCTTTGTTTTGGGATTACATTTCCTTAGGATTCTTCCAAGGAATCTTAGTCTGGCATCTGCTTTACCGACGATCAACTTTATATGATCATTCCATTTTAAATCACTCCTAGTGCCTACTGCCGGATAATTTATGGAATTAACTGCTTCCATTTGCTGACCTGCTATATTGTAGCTAAATGATAAAGGATCTTTCTTTCTATGTATTCGCAGCACATTACACTTGTCTACATTGAGATTCAATTGCCATTCCCTGCACCATGCGTCAATTCGTTGCAGATCCTCCTGCATTTCAGTACAATTTTCCATTGTTACAACCTCTCGATATACCACAGCATCATCCGCAAAAAGCCTCAGTGAAAAGCAACCGTCCTACGACAGTCCCTTGCAGCACACCTGAAATCACTCTTACTTCGGAAGACTTCTCTCCATTGAGAATGACATGCTGCGTTCTGTTATCTAGGAACTCTTCAATCCAATCACACAATTGGTCTGATAGTCCATATGCTCTTACTTTGTTCATGAACAGACAGTGCCAATGGCCTTGCCGCAGTGGTAGCACCGCTTATCCTGTGAGATCACCGAAGATTAAGTACTGTTGGGCTGGGCTAGCACTTGGACGGGTTACCGTCCAATCTGCTGAGCGCCATTGGCAAGCGGGGCTCACTCGGCCCTGTGAGGCAACTTGAGCAGCTACTTGACTTAAAGGCGGCAGCTCCGGGCTCGTAAACTGACAGTGGCCCGGAGGACGATACGCTGGAGACAAGCTCCTCCATATCCGCATTTAGTGATGCCTATAGGCTGCGGAAGACGTGGTGGTCAGTTAGCACCATGCCCTCCAAGACCCTTTGGGACGGGGTTTAGTTTTAAAGATGAGAATGTGTCGTCTATACTTTCATACATTTGCCTACTATCTGCTATCGGTTTTTAGATTGAGAGATTTGCATTAAAACTGTAAAAGCTGAAGGATAACATCCAGCCAAGTGAAAGAAGCGGTAACTTGAAAGATTTGAAATAATCTGTGTACTTCTATCTTACGGGTCACCAAATCTATTAAAACCACGCGTGTGTCCATGAAAAACGGTTTTTCCACTATCAGCAATTCCCTACGTGCACTTAGGTGGAAACAGCTAAGCATCGTCGGCGGGGAGGGGGGGGGGTGGGCTCGACAGATCTCGCAGTCGGCGGTAGCTTTGAACTCTGTCAAGACAAAGAGAGACAGAGAGAGCAAAAGACAGAGAGAGAGAGAGAGAGAGAGAGAGAGAGAGAGAAGCTACCGAGGCCTGCCGAAAGCCCTCGATATCAGGTATCAGGCGAACGGCGTGGCCGCATACTGTGTAGCGGAGGTGTACCCGGAGCCGCAAATCCGTCACTGTGACTACGTAAAGGGCGGTAAGAGGACAGAGAAATGTTAGACAAATATTCACTTTATAATCAAACATAGTTTCAATATTTTACTCTCAAAACACATTTGTTTTACAAGAGCCCGTGCTCTCCTTTTCGGGACAGCAAGGAGAACAAACAAAAAAAAAAAAAAACAAAAAAAAATACGGGAACAAACGTGAGGCGTCGGCTGCCATCCGACCAACCAGACCAATAGCGGGCCGTGGTGTGCATGCGTGCGTTTGTTTGTGTGTGTGTGTGTGTGTGTGCTGCTGCATGAAGTCGAGTTAACGATGCCTGCGACGGCGTACTTGTACAGGTCGTACAACTAATAAAACCACGATTCTTTACAGAATATAACCCACGTATAAAACAGCTTCAATCGTCTGATTACTTTACAAATAGTTAACGCGTTAAATATTTGACTTTAAACATTTAAGCGAAAAAAGGCTTGAAGAAGGCTTGAAATTATGCTAAAAGTTTACTAGAAATCACAAAGTGCTTAAAAGCCTCGTACACAGAAATTTATCACGCTAAAATTACTGTTCCCTTTTGATGTATATGAATGAGTAAACGTGTAGAGTTATAGCATTATTTTTGTACTGTTTTATGTTGTATGATGTTATTCTGGAAACTCATATTTCACTTATGTATCGTAGACATTTGTATCTGTTTGGCTTTGTGCACATTCTGTGTGAGGTATTCGTTGGGCGGTACTGGTTACGGGGTCGCAACGGCCAATGTCGTGCTGTCAGAGCAAGTGCAAAGAGACTTCATCGCCAACCTCAGCTGCTAGGAATACGCCAGACAGAAGATTCCTTAAACACTAATCAACAATGCTGTACAAGAGAACATCGAGCTTGGATTAGTTTTTTTTTTTTTTTTTTCAATGAGAGAATAGAATCGCACGGCAGGAGCTTCAGATTGAAAATATTCAATTAATCATAAATTTAAATAAATTTTATGGAAATTCTTTTTTTCCCTGTCGCTTACTTCTTGGACCCCAATGATACTTGATGTCGGCCGCATGCGGCCCTCGGTCCGCGGGTTTGCCCCCCCTGTTTTATAAACTTGACTGACGGACACCTCGAGCAGGCACATATATGTAGGTGGGAACCTGAGATTTATGTCATTTGTGTGCTCTCGTAACTTGTCAGTATATACGTTAGTCGCGTATGAATGTCAAACACAGGAATACGCTTTACGCTGGAAAGAAACTACCTTCTTAATAATACAGGCAATATAACTTCAAAGTTTCCCACAAAAACTATACTTGTCATTTTGTGGCTCGGAGAGAGCGTGAGATACTGAAAATCTCGCGCGACGTGCGTGCGCTATACCTTAGGAAGTTTATTTGAGGTAGTTTCCCGACCTGATAGACAAGATGTGTTTGGTATCAAACTGTTCGTCTCAACTTACTCTACATTATTGTGGTACGACGTAAACACTGATAATGTTTGAAAAATACAGAAAATAAATAACAGTGTACATTAAATGGGTTCTATCTCGGAAAACATTCGGGATAGGGCATATGTCAATATGAGGATTTTGGTTCAGAATCGCTAATACTGTCGCCCCTTAAGGTATGTACCTTTTCTGCAGACTCACCGATCGTATATACACATCGTCACAAACTGTTACAGTCATTCATCTCTGCAATATTTCCATACACTTTAAATTCTTTTTGAATTGTATTTAGGCCTACAGGAGCCACAAAATACGTGGTTATTCCATCTGTATACCACCCTTCCACTGCCTTTACAATTACAGGCTCAACAGTCTGGCATTGGATGAAAAATTCCTTGGCGGTGTATGAAAACAGATTTTTATACAGTGTTGTAATTGGCTCAAATGTATACTACGTTTGGTCAAATACCCCACAAAGTAAGTAGTATGCGCATCTAACACACGGACGCAAGCGGCTGTATTTGTGATTAACCCACAGTACAGACCATGTAATTTCTCAAGATTCAAGTGTTTAGTATAAATGTGTGTGACCCGTGAAGTTAGCGAAAGCGCCGCTTCGCCTTATGTATCAAAGACTGACACTTCCCCGCCAGACATACGGATGTTGGTAGGAACAAGTGTGTCAGGATGTTTATAGTGCCGATAACATAGATGGCAAATATAATGCTTCTCTTAACACATTTCTCATGCTCTAAGAGTTGCTTTCCGTTAGAACGTTCTAAACGTGGTACTAGCAGTAAAAGGCAGCATGGATGGCTGACTAGTGGGATAAGGATGTCATGTAGAATCAAGCGGGAATTATATCAAAATGTTAGAAGTAGTCACAATCAGACAAACAGTACTGCAATGTGCTTAAAAATGTTATTAGGAAGGCAAAAAGTATATGGTATGCAAATAGAAAAGTTAAGTCACAGAATAACATTAAAACCATATGGTCAGTTGTAAAGGAAACGTCTGGTCCGCAGCTCAAGGTCGGCAATCTAAAGTCAGTTCGTAGTAAAACTATTTCTGTTACTGATAAGTCAGATGTATGTACAGTACTTAAAAATCATTTTCTGAGCTTTGCTGGTGAATTAAATGAAAATTTAGTTTCTACAGGGAATCATATAACTCTTTTGACAAATGCCTTTCCGAGATTGATGTCTGAATTATTCCTCTGCGACGCTGACGAGGAGGAGATTGACTCAATAATTAAATCATTGCAGACTAAGGACTCAATGGATATGATGGGGTGTCTAGCAGAATATTAAAGTACTGTGCTGCCTATGTTAGCCCTGTACTTATTAATATTTGTAATTTTTCCTTTACGAATGGACAGTTTCCTGAACGATTAAAGCACTCAGTAGTAAGGCCGCTTTATGAAAAGGGAGAAAGGGATAATGTAGACAATTTTAGACCTTGAAACGTCCTCTTAGAAAAATTAATTAATTACTGTCCGGATAAATCTCTTACATTAGTTGATTTTCAAACAGCTGAGCAAAACTGAACGTACTCAGACATTTCGCTCTATACCTATTCTGATCAACACTAAACTGACACACAATATTTTTAGCGCAACGCAATCGGACTTTCAAAAATCCCTACAAAAAAATGGCCCTGACTAACATTAACCTATACCTTTCACATAGCACTTACCTCACCTAAAATCTTCGTTACTCGAACTACTGCAATACAGCGAGCGCCACTACTGCCAGCTAAATAAAAGATTCAAACTACTGAAGGCACTAACTACTGATAGGCATAGTTAGCAAATGGAAGATTTTGATAGAGAACAAACAATGTATTTACCTTACTAGTGTTCAAAAGTCATTATATATATAGCAGTTCATGACATCCAGTCTTACAAATTTCAAAACTCCGCCATCTCTCTCCCCACATCCACCACTGCTGGCGGCTCACCTCCAACTGCTCATCGCTACGCACTGTTCACATCCATCTGCCCAACATTACAATGGCAGACAACAATGCAAACTAGCCACAGACTGCATATAGCACTGCCAGTGATTTTTCATACAGAGCGCTACGTGGCGTTACCAATAAGAAAACCTAAACAGTCAATTTACAACCTATTTCTATGACGTCAGTGTTTGCTGAAGTTATTGAAAAGGCGCTGTATGTGAGGATAACTGATCATTTTGTATCACATAATTTGCTATCGAATATACAGTTTGGCTTTGGAAGTCGTTTAACAACTGAAAATGCTATATTCTATTTCCTCTGTGAGGTACTGGATGGATAAAAAAAAGGTTTAGAACGCTAGGCATATTTTTTCATTTAACTAAGGCGTCTGATTGTTCCTATCACGAAATATTGCTCCAGAAGTTGGACCATTACGGAATACGGGGAGCAGCTCACAATTGGTTCATCTCTCGATTGAGATTTTCAGTTTGCAGCGGAGTGTGCGCTGGTATAAAACTTCCTGGCAGAATAAAACTGTGTCCAGACCGGGACTCGAACTCATGACCTTTGCATACCAACTGAGTTTCGAGTCATCTCTTACTTTAACAACAGACACCAAAAGGTCATTATTTATAGTGTTGAGAATGGCCATGACGTGGGGCCTGAGTTGGGTATGATCAATTGGGTGGGGGGGAAGGGGGTGTCTCAGGGATCAGTGTTGGGGACACTCCTTTCTAAAATATTTATGTTTGCTGTTGACACTTACTTGGTAGTAAAGGATGTTGTGTGCAACATTGGCTCGATTTCAGATACTGCAGTCATGACAGAAGTTCATAGTTTGTAGAAAATAAACTAACGCTAAACTACAGTAAGACTCAGTTTTTATAGTTTCAACAAAATGCGACCTTTCAATTTCACAGAAAAGGCATATGATTAGTGAAACTGAACACCTCAAATTTCTAGGTGTTCAGATCAATAGTAAGCTGTCGTGGAAAGCCCACTTTCAGGATCTTGTTCAAAGACTTAATGCTGCCATTTTTAATACTCGAACGGTGTCTGAAGTAAGTGATCGTTAGACACGAAAATTAGTCTACTTTCCTGATTTTCATTCGCTTATGTCGTATGGTATTATATTTTGGCATAACTCTTCCCCTTCTAAGAGGATATTTTTCGCTCAGAAACGGGCAGTTCGGTCAATAAGTGGTGTAAGTTCGCGAACCTCTTGTCGAACCTTGTTCACTGGTCTGGCTATTCTGACATTGGCTTCTCAATATACAGGGTGTTACAAGAAGGTACGGCCAAACTTTCAGGAAACATTACTCACACACAAATAAAGAAAATATGTTATTTGGACACACATCCGGAAACGCTTAATTTCCATGTTAGAGCTCATTTTAGTTTCGTCCACCTACGCTCAATGGAGCACGTTATCATGATTTCATACGGGATACTCTACCTGTGCTGCTAGAACATATGCCTTTACAAGTACGACACAACATGTGGTTCATGCACGATGGAGCTCCTGCACATTTCAGTCGAAGTGTTCGTACGCTTCTCAACAACAGATTCGGTGACCGATGGATTGGTAGAGGCGGACCAATTCCATGGCCTCCAGGCTCTCCTGACCTCAACTCTCTTGACTTTCATTTATGGGGGCATTTGAAAGCTCTTGTCTACGCAACCCCGGTGCCAAATGTAGAGACTCTTCGTGCTCGTATTGTGTACGGCTGTGATACAATACGCCATTCTCCAGAGCTGCATCAGCGCATCAGGAATTGCATGCGACGGAGGGTGGATACATGTATCCTCGCTAACGGAGGACATTTTGAACATTTCCTGTAACAAAGTGTTTGAAGTCACGCTGGTACGTTCTGTTGCTGTGTGTTTCCATTCCGTGATTAATGTGATTTGAAGAGAAGTAATCAAATGAGCTCTAACATGGAAAGTAAGCGTTTCCGGACACATGTCCACATAACATATTTTCTTTCTTTGTGTGTGAGGAATGTTTCCTGAAAGTCTGGCCGTACCTTTTTGTAACACCCTGTATATATATTCTTTATTGTTGTTCCTTGTGAACAATATCAGCCTTTCCCAAGAATTAGCAGCTTTCATTCAGTTAATACTAGGCAGAAATCCAATCTGCATTTGGATCGCACTTCCTTCACTCTTGTACAGAAAGGTGTGCAGTATACTGCTGCATCGATTTTCAAAAAGCTACCACAAGAATTCAAATATCTTAGCAGTAATCCATGCGCTTTCAAATAGAAAATGAAGAGTTTCCTCATGGGTCATTTCTTCAACTCTGTTGAGGTCCTTGAAAAATCAAGCTCATTCTTATGTCAAATTGTTGACTGCGTTTACTTAAACTTTTGGCTTGGCTATTTTTTGGGTTCATAACCATTTTATTTTTATTGGTTATTACTTTTATGTTGTAATTTCACGTACTGACACGTTCCATGACCTTGGAGATTTGCTCCTCAATTTGGTTCTACGAAGTTAGACATGTAAATAAATAAATTAGTTATAGGTGTTGGCGAATATCAGTGTTCTGGCTGCGTTTAACTGACGCTCGACGAGTTGATGAAGCTCTGGGGGCTGCGGCTCTGGTGGCGAAGCAGAGTAATCTAACTGCAGGCCCAATAAATCTGAAAGGCGAGTGTGGGCGGCACCTGTCGTGGCAACTGCCCAAGGGTAACATTGCATGACAGAGAAAATCAGAGAAAGGCAAAAGTACTGAGAAGTAGCAGAAACGAGAACAGCGAGAAACTAACATTAGAACCGGGGATCATGGAGTAAAAGAAGTTAAGGAATTATGCTACTTTGGCAGCAGAAGGTCTAGGGGTAGCGTCTTTGTTTAGTAATCAACCCGATCTCAGCCCCGGGCTATAGCCCCGTCACAACTTAAATGACTGCCGAACACTTCCGGCATAAGAAGTCACCCACGTTCAGACAATGGCCTTGTCAAAGATGGCAGAGGAGTGGACAGAGATTGAGAACACCCATGGGATGGGAAACTGCCCCTAAGTGTGGAAGAATAAGTAACGATACCCAGCCTGCGGATGCAGAAGGCAATGGAAACCACTGCAGATAATATTTATCCACAGGATATGTGGCCTCTAATTCAATAGTTGAAAAATTGTAAGTGTCATGATTATCTCTCCATCAGCTAAAGATACCAGACTAGTCCCCCACTCGGGGAGGGGTGGAGGAGGGGAAATGCCAAAGAGGCAGATGGCCATGAGAAACACAGATTGACTAACCAATGAAAGAGTAACAATCCAAGCGTTGGGGTGTGGAATGTCAGAAGGTTCAACCTGATAGGGCTGCTAGAAAATCTTAATAGGGAAATACTAATGCTCAGTCCAGATATATTGGGGGTCAGTGAACAGAAAACGAAAGAAGACAAGGATTTCTAGTCAGATGAGCATACGGTAATATCAACAACAGCAGAAGATGATATAATGGGAGTAGGATTAGTCTGAATAGCAAGGTAGGGCAGAGAGTGATTTACTGTGAACAGTTCAGTGGTAGAGCTGTTCTCATCAGAATTAGCGGTGTAAGTAGGGTGTTTAGGTTTTCATATTGATGACACCACGAAGCGCTCTGTATGAAAATCGCTGGCTGCTCTGTGTGCAGTCTGTGGCTGGTTGGACTCGTTGGAATATTCGCTAGTGTAGCGTTGGGCAGTTGGAGGTGAGCCGCCAGCAGTGGTTTTAAAGAGGTTACGATCAGCGGACGATCTGGACGTGTGTCCGTCAGAAAATGGAAATTCGTAAGACTGGATGTCATGAACTAATATACAGGGTGATCCATTGACCGTGACCGGGCCAAATATCTCACGAAATAAGCGTCAAACGGAAAAACTACAAAGAACGAAACTTGTCTAGCTAGAGGGAAACCAGATGGTGCTATGGTTGGTCCGCTAGGGGGCGCTGCTATAGGTCAAACGGATATCAACTGCGTTTTTTAAAATAGGAACCCCATTTTTTATTACATATTCGTGTAGTACGTATAGAAAAATGTTTTAGTTGGACCACTTTTTTCGCTATGTTATAGATGGCGCTGTAATAGTCACTAACATATGGCTCACAATTTTAGACGAACCGTTGGTAACAGGTAGATTTTTAAAATTAAAATACAGAACGTAGGTACGTTTGAACATTTTATTTCGGTTGTTCCAATGTGATACATGTACCTTTGTGAACTTATCATTTCTGAGAACGCATGCTGTTACAGCGTGATTACCTGTAAATGCCACATTAATGCAATAAATGCTCAAAATGATGTCCGTCAACCTCAATGCATTTGGCAATACGTATAACGACATTCCTCTCAACAGCGAGTAGTTCGCCTACCGTAATGTTGGCACATGCATCGACAATGCGCTGACGTATGTTGTCAGGCGTTGTCGGTGGATCACGATAGCAAATATCCTTCAACTTTCCCCACAGAAAGAAATTCGGGAACGTCATATCCGGTGAACGTGCGGACCATTGTACGGTGCTTCGACGACCAATCCACTTGTCTTGAAATATGCTATTCAATACAGCTTCAACCGCACGCGAGCTATGTTCCGGACATCCATCATGTTGGAAATACATCGCCATTCTGTCATGCAGTGAAACATCTTGTAGTAACATCGGTAGAACATTACCTAGGAAATCAACATACCTTGCACCATTTAGATTGCCATCGATAAAATGGGAGCCAATTATCCTTCCCCCATAATGCGCACCGTACATTAACCCGCCAAGGTCGCTGATGTTCCACCTGTCGCAGCCATCGTGGATTTTCCGTTACCCAATAGTGCATATTATGCCGGTTTACGTAACCGCTGTTGGTGAACGACGCTTCGTCGCTAAATAGAACGCGTGCAAAAAATCTGTCATCGTCCCGTCATTTCCTTGTGCCCAGTGGCAGAACTGTACACTACGTTCAAAGTCGTCGCCATGCAATTCCTGGTGCATAGAAATATGGTACGGGTGCAATCGATGTTGATGTGGCATTCTCAACACCGACGTTTTTGAGATTCCCGATTCTCGAGCAGTTTTTCTGCTACTGATGTGCGGATTAGCAGCGACAGCAGCTAAAGCGCTTACTTGGGCACCATCATTTGTTGCAGGTCGTGGTTGACGTTTCACATGTGGCTGAACACTTCCTGTTTCCTTAACTAACGTAACTATCCGGCGAACGGTCCGACCACTTGGATTATGTCGTCCAGGATACCGAGCAGCATACATAGCACACGCCCGTTGGGCATTTTGATCACAGTAGCAATACTTCAACACGATATCGACCTTTTCCGCAATTGGTAAACGGTCCATTTCAAGCAAATACCGTCCGCACTGGCGGAATTTTACGTGATACCACGTACTTATACGTTTGTGACTATTACAGCGCCATCTATCACAAAGTGAAAAAAGTGGTCCAACTAAAACATTCATATTTCTTTACGTACCTCACGAATATGTAATTAAAAATGGTCGTTCCTATTTTAAAAAACGCAGTTGATATCCGTTTGACTTATGGCAGCGCCATCTAGCAGGCCAATCATAGCGCCATCTGGTTTCCCCCTTCAAGCTAGACGAAATTCGTTCTTTGTAGTGTTTTCGTTTGATGCTTATTTCGTGAGATATTTGGCCCGGTCACTATCAATGGACCACCCTGTATATATTATGACTTTTGAACATTATTAAGGTAAATACATTGTTTGTTCTCTATCAAAATCTTTCATTTGCTAACTGTGCCTATCAGTAGTTAGTGCCTTTAGTGCTTAGAATCTTTTATTTAGCTGGCAGCATTGGCGCTAGCTGTAATGCAGTAGTTCGAGTAACGAAGATTTTTGTGAGTTAAGTGATTCATGAAAGGTATAGGTTATTGCTAGTCAGAGCTACTCTTTTGTAGGGATTATTGAGTCAGATTGCGTTGCGCTAAAAATAAGTGTGTCTGTTTAGTGACGATCAGAATAAGTAAAGAGAGAACTATCTGAGTACGTTCAGTTTGCTCAGATGTTTGAAAATCAAATAACGTAAGAGTTTTTCCAGCATTGTCATTCTTTACATTGAAAGGAGAAGTTTCAGCAGCAAAGCAACA
Organism: Schistocerca cancellata; assembly: GCF_023864275.1. Taxonomy (NCBI): domain Eukaryota; kingdom Metazoa; phylum Arthropoda; class Insecta; order Orthoptera; family Acrididae; genus Schistocerca; species Schistocerca cancellata. The sequence continues at coordinate 155,783,137 of NC_064627.1, forward strand.
CAGATAATGACAATCTAGGTATACGCACCAACATCACAAGTCTAAGATGAAGAGACAGAGTAGTTATATGAAAATGTTGAACGGGTGGTTCAGTTTATAAATGGATTGGAATGCATTTGTAGGGGAATTAGGAGAAGAAAGGGTCATGGGACAATATGGGTTTGGTACTAGAAATGAGACAGGAGAAAGACTAATTCTGCAATAAATTTCAAGTGATAAAGGAAATGTTTTGTTCAAGAATCGCTTTAGGAAGAGGTATACTTGGAAAAGATCAGGAGATACAGGAAGATTTCAGTCAGATGAAATGTCACGATTCCTGAGACTTTATTGGTTTCATACATATATGATTTTATGTTTTCTTACTATGAACGTGATTTAGCCACTAACCCACATTGGCACAGCAGTCCAGACAACTGCACAGGCTACCCCAGAACACCTCCCTCCTAGAGCCAAATCTCCCTGCTGCCCCGGTATACTTTAAATTCCCACTCACACATGAACAAAATTGCCAAGTCTCTACATGTTCTGCAATAGCACCTCAGCATCGAACGTAATTTGGGGATCCAACCTGAAACCCAGGTCAAGATATATGTACAAATAAATGACACAAATTCACGGAGTTTAATGGTCTCTTACAGACATGATTTGGTGTATATAGGCTGAAGCAGGGAGTGAAAACTTGTACCAAGCTCGGAAATCGAACTTGGGTTTCTTGCTTACTAGGCAGGTGCGTCAGCCACTAAACCACCTTGGCGTAGCTGTTCACGCAACTGCACGCATTATCCTTGCATGCCTCCCTCCTCGGTCCTAATTCTCACTGCTGCCACAGTCTACTTTAAATTCCCCTGAACTGCCTTTGTAATTCGGTTCTCGTGTAAGGGGAAATTTGAAGTAGACTGGTGTGGCAGTGAGAATTTGGATCAAGTAGGGAGGCATGCCAGGGTTATCTGTGCAGGTGTATGAACCGCTGGGCCAAGGCAGCTTAGTAGCTAACGCATCTACATAGTAAGCAGGAGACTCGGGTTCGATTCCTGGGCTCAGTACAAATTTTCACTCGCCTCTTCACTGTACATATGGAAGACTTCTGTTAGATTGCGTCATGGTCAGACAGAGATTCCGAAATTTGATCCTGGATTGTAAGATGTATGTAGAAGCAGATATAGACTCATATCATAATTTAGTAGTGATGAGGAGTAGGCTGATGTTTAAGAGACTATTCAGGAAGAATCAATACGGAAAGAAGTGGGATACAGATGTACAAAGGAAAGAAGGGATGCGCTTGAAGTTTTCTGAAGCTATAGATACTGCGATAAGAAATAGCTCAGAAGGCAATTCAGTTGAGGAGGAATGGAAAAGGGCAATCACAGTAGTTGGAAAGAAAAACATACGTACAAAGAAGGTAACTGTGAAGAAACCATGTGTAACAGAAGAAATATTTCAGTTGCTCGACGAAAAAAGTGCAAAAATGTTCATGGAAATTCAGAGGCAGAGAAATAAAGTCACTCAGGAATGAAATAAATAGGAAGTGAAGGGAAACTAAGGAGAAATGGCTTCAGGAAAAATGTGAAGAAATCGAAAAACAAGATGTGCACACGTTTAACTAGAAATAAGGCGACGAAAACGTATATGCTGACTGAGAGTCGAACGTCGCACACATGGTTATGAAGACACGTTAATAATCAAATTCGTATTCAGTAGTAGCTAGGAGTAGCATGTTTAGTTCCAGACCTTAAGGCCTTTTTCTTCCCTAGTAACGTGTTGCCTAATATCTGCGATATCATGGTGTTAATTTACAAGTGGACTGACTGCTGTAAAGAGCAACGTTCTCTAGTAGTCGTGTATCATTGAGATGTAAATGAAGTGCCTCAGCAGAAAGTAATTTCTGTCGTGCAGCAGGTATTGTTTCAGAGGCACTGAGTACATGTTATAACTAAACAAAACGTGTATTATATACTACGTATACACTATTATTTGGAGAAACTGCCGCCAAACCTGTTTACTTTTACATTCCGCTTTGTTGTCGTGGTTGAATACGCGTTTTCTTAAGGCTACATCTAATGCAGAGCGTTTACAAGAAAGAATAGTTTCCTGCGTCATGCTATTGCTAGCTAGGTGAAATATTTTGTGGTAGCGATGTTTAAAATGAATGTATTTTGGAACGTATTGTTCGTCAAATATTTGAATGAATCGTCAACTGTATGTGTACCTGCACATGTTATATCATAATAGCGGTAGCTGCGTTAGTTTATACTACAGACTTTGGTAGGTTAGGTGTAACTTTTGATCCTTCAAGGGGTGATCGTGGCCTTGCGGCCCGGGTCTGTACTAGCCCCGACACGCGAGCTACGGGCCAGCCAGGCTGGCCGAGGCGAGACGGAAGTGAGCGAACTAGCGGTGGCGTTGGTGGGCCAACAGCCCGGGACGAGCCAGCACGGCTGCGCCGCATGCCTCTGCCTCTGCCGCTCCGTTTGACGTAAATATGTTTACCTCCTCTGCTGGCATCAGTATAAGAGCGGCAAGCAGAAATACACATCAGGCTGTCTGCCGTAATCGCTGACTGGGAGAGGTCTATTCGAGATAGAGTCGTCGCTCTCATTGAAGAAGGGGGATGTTCCATCAGAGAAGCTGGCAGACGGTATGGCGTACCACAAACCACTGCAACGGGATGGTGGAGGATCTGCCTCGAAAGAGGCCCCACCAACAGGGCTCCTGGCTCAGGTAGGAAGAGAGTGAGCTAACAGCAGGAAGACAGGGACCTAGTGTCTAGGAGAAGAGAAAATCCCTTTCTAAACGAGAAGCAGTTGCGGCGGGAGACCAACTTCCCCGGCTCCAGTGACACGATTCGCCGAAGGCTGAGGGACGCTGGACTGCATGCACGACGATCCGCAGTGAAACAAGAGCTCAGCGAAGACACGTTTTATACCGGCTAGCATTTGCGGAGCTCCATCTGAGGGCGTCTTGGGACAACGTCATTTTCACTGAAGAGAAGGTGTTTTCCACCAGTAACGACAGTCTACGAATCGTTTACAGGCCGCAAGGGACTCGCCATCGACGCGAATAGGTAACCACGACGAGAAGAAGTGGCCGGCTATCTGTTACCTGCTGGGGTTGGATTTCTGCGAGAGGGGCGAGAATTCTTCACAGGATAGAAGGAACTCTGGACAGCGTGCAATATGCCCACATATTGGAAAATCTGATGCTTCCGTCAGTGCGAGTGCTGTACGCTGAAGGGGACGTCACATTGGAAGAGGACCATTCTCCCATTCACAAGTCTGCATTTGTTCAGCAGCGGCTCTCCACGATTGGCGTCAACATCATGGACTGGCCGCCACGGGCGGCTGATATGAACCCCATGGAAAACATGTGGGCTGAGGTCGCCAGAACATTAACAGAGACCTGGCCACGAAATCAACCAACTACTTCGGACGCTCTTTGGGACTGCGTCCTGGAAGCCTGGGCGGAAGTTGCTTCTTTAGGCTGTTACGTCCGACGGCTTATACGTTCTATGCCAAGACGCATGATAGAAGTACAAAATAATGAAGGAGCTAGTGGAAGATGGCTTGGCAACAGAAAAGATACAATATGGGTTAGTTTTCCTTTGAGTTGCCTTTTTAATTCAAGTGGGTTTCTGTTGAATATACGGTTTGTTAAATAGTCTATTTTGATTTCATTTATACCCTGTCTAGATACTTACAAACTAATCAGCGTAGAGGGACTCTGTCACAGTAGTTTTGTTATTTCAAATACATGTCTCTCTTCCCCTCCATCCATGAATACATCCTCCGTCCACCACACAATACGCAAACGATTTCATATTATGTTTACTCGTTGTTAAAATCTCCTCTATTCTCGTTCACATACTCTCTCTCTCTGACACTATCGCCGCAAGTGCCCTTCTATTCCATTCCCCCAAAACTTTATAAACAAATCTAGCGGTTTCCATTGACGCTACATTTTCTCTTTTAATTGCTGCTGTCTTTACTCTCTATCATTCCTCTCAACACCTATGAAAACCTATTCTTTGATCTCCCCTTCCCTATAACCCATTCTTCGTTCTGAAAACAGTCCTTCCTTATCTCTCGGTCCTACGATAAAACGAACTGAGGCACACATATAATTAAGCAATACTTTGCAAGCATTTCACGCTTATATTTTGCACCTCTGCGCTTCTATCCATTCCCAGATCCTGCCCTCCTTCCTGTTACCCGTCCCTTGACATCTGCACCTATATCTAAATGAATACTCTGCAATCCATAATTATGTGCTTGGCAGCGGGTTCTATGGTCTGGTGGATTTATCTTGTACTGATGTGTAAAACGTGTAGGTTCACATCTCACGTCAGGCGTAGGTTTTTAACACACACAGGTAATTCTCCTTCACCCCTAGTAACGCCAAGTGCAGAACGCCAGTAAGCTCCGTAGTTCAATATCCGCAGTAAAGATAACATCCCTTCGCTGCAGACTGCGCCAGAGCGGCATTCGTTTGAGCTGTGATAGATGGAGAACCCCGGAAGGCAGAGATTCTGTCACCAGCAAGCCGTCGTAAACTAGAAAACGTATTTCATTTAATGAACGTAGCCATGTAAGTTCACAAGGCTCCTATTTTATTTGAAACTGAGTCGTTGAAAATTGTGGTGCTGGACAGGGATTCGAAATCGATTTCACTGTGTTCCCCAAGATTGCAAACTCTTCTAGGCCTCCTCGAAAGGCACCTATCTGGTTTCGAATCCTGATCAGCACAAAATATTCATTATTCCATTTCAAGCCCTAGCATGTGCACTCCGAACTACTAGTGAAAATAGTTGCATTTTCAATGTCTCTTCGCATCCCTGTCACAAACTTTACATGATGGCATTTCAATTTTAAACATGAGCATACCTTGTTCCTTGTGATGACACCATATTAAACGTCGTTGGGAGTAGTTCCCAGGAAGGTAACTGTTGTGACAGGATTTCCAGTTCAGTACAAACATTTTCGTCATTTTTTTCAGGATCTGAATCGATAACTGATACTGGTGCAAACGTCTATACTTCACGTCTCTTTATGCCTAGTGATCGGGTCTCAATAAGGCACAAACAAATCTTAGCTTAGTTAGCAATGGCTGTAGGTGCTGGGTTTGATTCCAGGTCCAGAACGACAACCTTGGTCATGTCATTTAAAGTTCAAATTTGTGTACACGTATCTGTTGATGTGTTACGAGAACAATGATATTACTGGTGATGCGTTGTTAATGTTGAGATTTCCGTAGAGTGCTTGTTGCCGTTACCTGCGTTTTTTACTGTTTCGTCCAATATCCAGTTTCCAGAGCCACTCGCCGTTGAGCGACGTTCAGCACGTGGATGGAAAACCTTTTCGAGAGCGAAAAACATTTTTCCAATTGCCGTACAGCTTTGTAACTCCATATATTGTCTCAAGTATTTAATTTTGACTAAGGATTGCTGTACGATATATGTAAAATAATTCGTTTTCTCAGAACTTTTGGAATGTCCCTTGTTGTAATTAAGGTTAGTTTATGAGTGTTATGGGGTGTCTCATCGCTAAGGACGTGTTTTCTAATATGTTTTGTATGGCGATATTAGTGACGCTTACACTGACTGCCATAATGATCTTTGGTCTCTAGTAGTCTCTTGCACGAATTCGTGGCGGGCCACAAGAAACCAATTAGAGAACTGATGACTCCCACAAAAAAATAAAAAATTACGTGAGTACCATGTGTGTCAGCATGTGGGTCATTCCTCCGTTTTATTCATATTTGGGTGGTATTTTTAGTGCCGCCATGTTGATAGTATGTTCAGGAAAACTCAAGTGTAAACAAAAGATAATTTGGTCTCTAAAATGAATAGTACACTGTCAAATATAAATTTTCAGAAGAAAACTTCTTTTTTGTTTCGAATTTTACAGAAGAAATTCCCCAGTCTTTCATCAGTCATCATTAAAAGAAGCAAGTAAAACATTATTACAATGTTTTTCTTTATAAAAAGGTTGAAACACAATCAAAACATATTGTTTATGTGAGCGCTAATAGTTTCTTTTTACTTTTACAAACAAATTAAGTACCGAGTATTTGTGAAAGATTCTAAAACACAGCAGGTGACTAAAATGCTTTGGTGTTTTCATGCTTATTGTAATCGAGGAACTACAACATTAGAACAAAAAACATAGGTGTAGAATTATAAATATTCGAAAATATATAGGAACACAGGCTTGACAGAGCTGCCTAAACTGGGATGGCCTCACAGTTCATTCAACAAGAGTTTTTGCTTGGCAGCTTTTACACAGATATTTGTTGCACTTGAACCATATGTTTGGTGTTTTATTCCCCTTTGTTGTTTTGTTTTTTGCAGGAAACCTGGATTTGATAACACCTTCTGTTTCCATATTAGCCAGCGCCAGCATCGAGTAGCTGCAATGGGTGATTGGCTCCTCTCTGCAGCTTGTAGAGGGCAGCAAGCTCATCTGCTACTCTGAGAATAAAGTCTCGGTGAGAAATCTTAGAGGTAAGTGATTTAAAGATTGTGTGCGTGTTGATCGTGGCAAGGTAAAAAATATTGTAAAAGACATGCACAGGCCATCGGTTGGTGGCAGCCCGGACACTGTAGCGTATAGCCATTTGGTCAACGATATCGACTCTACCCTTAGTTTCATTAGCAAACTTTAACATTTCGTTAAGTTTCTTTAAGTATTCTCAGTCATCTGACATCCAGCATGCATGTTACTCAGAATAAGGATATTTTCTTTCGTTTTCACTTGGTATGCTGTGTGAATATTGTCGCCTGACTTGCAAGTATGTTGCATACAATGCGTCATTTCCACTTCGCGTCGCAGGAGGGACCTCTTTGAGTGATCTCCGAAGACTGCCAGCTAAACTTGTTCCTTTTTGTTTCAGCTCATCTGTCAGTTTCATGGAGGTAAAGAAGTTGTCAGTCGTGATGTTCCATAAGGGCGACGCGCCTGATAGCTGTTGCCGTGTAAGAGAACTGTTAGCAGTGCCTCATACAGCAGTGTAGGAGGGGCGTTGTGGGGACAGGGAGGGGGGTCGAGGGGGGGGTGCAGCTTTTCCATTCTATTATGTTACTCTGTAGCTTCCCCGTGTCACCCCGTAGGTCAGCATGTCAGAAGTCCACATAAAACGGAAAGCTACACTGATATAAAGTATCGCCTGACCTCCGAATTATTCATATTTCGCGTTCTTTTTGGCACAAAGTGTTGTAATATACTCCAACATCTCGTGAATACTGTCAAGGCACGCCCAGAGACTATTTAGTGTCTGGAAATTGGTGTTACTGCCATCAAATTGCGTTAAAATGTCGGATAGAGGGATGAAATTTTGGTGAGTTGTACAACCCTATATATGATGAAACGTCACGGAAGCATTGGGTCCTGCAATGATCATGGAGGGAGTATGGCCCTCCAAAACCCCTCGTGGGTCAAAAGAATCAGAAGGTTAAGGAAACAGTGAAATAATATATTTATGGCTGTTGAAAAGAAGGAACAGATTTCAAACATTGATTGCTTCCAACTACAAAAGACAGAAACACAATTCCAACGTTCCTGGAAAGAGAAAAGATCAAATTTTTGTCTATTCAATGTGAGCACAATGTATTACTCGACAAATATCAAAACGCTGGCTCATTTTCTGTCAAACACGAAGCAGCTGGACTCTCGTTATCGAATTCACAGCTTCAACAACCCGATGTCGCAGACCTTCAAGAGTGTCAGCCTTAGGTAATAAAAACGAGGTCTTTTACGTAACCCTTAAGATAAAAGTCACAACGTGTGACGTCTGGAAACCTGGGAGGCCACCGGCTATGAAGTTCATCTTCTGCTCCTCTTCTTCCAATCCAACGTTCTGGTATGGTGTCATTCAGGTAACGTCGGATGTGCTTAGAGAATCCCCCCCATGCCTAACACTCTTGAAAGTCTGCGACTTCGCGTTGTTGAAGCTTTGAATTCGATAACAGAAACCATCTACTTCACTTGTGGCGGGAAATGATTGACTGTTTTGATATTTATCGTGCAACTCACGGTGCTCATGTCGAATGCATAAAATTTGAACTTTTTTCTTTCCAAGAACGTTGGAATTGTGTCTCTGTCTTTTGTAGTTTGAAAGCAATAAATATTTGAAATCTGTTCCTTCTTTTTGAACAGCCCTGTACAATAACAAAACTGAATAAGCGTAGAAGTAGAATTAAAAAGTTATAGTTCCAGCAATGTGACGTAATTACGGAAAATACATCTGGGTACAAAATAAAAAAAGATTTCATAACATTGCTCATCTTGAACAAATAAGACAAATTTTGGCTGACATATTAAAAACAGGAAGTCTCAAATCATAAAATCCAAATGAGAATACAAATGTACAAAAACAATAATTGATTTACTTGCAAGTTCTCATCAAGAGAATAGGACTTTGCATAAGGTAATTTCTTAATTAGATTTAAATGTAGGCAATACATTAACTTGAAGTGCTATACCTGAAGAAAAAGAGTTAAATATTTGTGGCAGGATAATGAATACATTTTTATGCAAGTCTTAGATGTATTAGATTCCTAATCAAAACATATTTGATGTATTAGATGTATAGAAAAGAAAGGCTGTTATAGTCAAAAATCAAAGAAAATACTTACTGAGTTTTGGAGGTTAATATTTGCAATTTACAGAAGAGGTTCCTGAGAGAACATCTTAGATAAACACCACATATGAATCAAATTTGCCTCTTTTGTACAGCAAAAATTTTATTGCTAAAGGTACATACAGAGATGCGACGAACTGTTTCCAACAACAGGCTACTGCTCTGCTTAAAACACAGTAACAAATAGTATTAAATCTTACCATGGTACAAACTCCTGTTTCAACTCATCAAAAAATTTCCAAAAAGAATTATCATCCAGTATCGGTATCGAGGAATATTCAAACATACACACTGATTTTTAAGTAAAGGTGAAAATGTCGTCCTTCAAAAAACAGCACTTGACTCTGATCCTACCACAGTATTTTATTTGATTTTGTGAAAGGGCAATGATTACGAAGCGGGTGGCATTTCGATCCATGTTCGTTTCTTAGAATGACAAGTGAAAACTATACCAGCATTTAATCAGCTTTAAAACCAGACAGCAACCTTTAGATGAAACAAATAATTAATTGCTTAATAAAGGAAATAAATCATATTAAACAGACAGTAATTGCTATCTCGAGATTGAATAACAGCAGACAGAACTATTCCAGAGATAATAACAACAAATGTCAGTAGATCGAGGGACGTGCTAAAGTTCGATATTTGTCTGAATCGATATTGTAATCTCTTATTTATTTATCAGTCCCTGCTCTTACGTGTCATCTGCATACTAGAATTTATTGTAGTCGTTATTACGCAGTAATTTTCATTATTTAAAACCATAGTATATTAAAACTGATGAAACGCACCGTGGAGATGTCGCTAGGTAACGGGGCGCTCGAAGATTCTTCCATCTTTGTGTCCAGTGCTCGAGCAGTTCCGAGTCGTCGTCAACACAGCGTTACCGCGACCAACGGTCACTGACCCGTCACGTCGCATGACAAGTGTCATTTGCGTACTGCAACCACATAAGTTACGGAGAACGAAATAAACTACCTGCCTATAGTACGTAAGAAATTTGTTGTGCAGTAGTAATATTTTGCGAAGTTCAAGGATTCCAATTTTTTATTTCTACTTTTGCTGGTAAAGGGGCACGCATTTCCCTTATCCTACTGACCTCAGATTTCACAGAGCCTATTTTTATGTTAAATGTAATAGACAGATAGCCCTACAGATATTACGAAACATGTAAAAACTACCATATGAGAACAATCCTGGCGTTGCAAGAAACGCTGAAGCGGATACGAATTTTCATATACCAGCAGGGAATGTTCTACGAAACATTTAAGAACTACCACATGAAAACAATCCTGGCGTTGCAAGAAACGCTCAAGTAAATATGAGTTTTCGTATACCAGCAGGCAGCAGGGAATGTTCTACGACGTATTTGCTCTTAATTCGGCGTTACAGGCAAGTACGAAAGCAGAAAGACTTGATGTATCGGAAGGTAGACTTTTTATACCAACCACTTTCCTCCACATTTTAGTACGTAAGACAGAAACTTTTGCGAAATGTTTAAAGGTCTGCTTTAAAAAACGCTGTAAGACCATTCAACAAAGTACGACACAGCATCTAAAGGTACCATATTTGTTCCAATCTTCCGCTTGATACAACAGTTAACTGTATAAACCATGTAGCAAAATTAAGCTCTCCTCAGTACTATTATTTGCCGAAATCCCCGTTACGATATCTTGAATCATTTACGAAAACGGTGTTATTTCTAATGCCACTCACCCTACAAATGCAGTCATAATAATAGCAATACCAAAACCTGAAACAGTAAAAATATTATAACCGTAATTGAAAAACAAGGTGTAACAATCGCAATGGATATTCCAAAATCCAACAATAACGATTCGAGAAACAAATCAAAACTTTGAACAACAACAGAAAATATATTTTCAGAATTATACTAGCCTCAGTTGGAGTGCCTTATGTAGTTTTTTTTTTTTTTAAATCTTGAAAGTTTAAAACTCTATTTCTGATAAATGTTCAGAATGTGACTTAGTCCATTTTTTCCATAGGCTTTTCATATCCAAAATACTCTGTTCCTTTCAGGAAGTTTTTCATTAATATACTACATACTACACTTCGATGTAAAGGCCCATTTTTCTTTCTGTTGCGCCGAATTTATATACGTTTTTTGTGTGTGATTATTTGTCATGTTCGTTACAGTTACTTCAGCGTAAAACCACTAATGTGTGACGATGCCAATTGGTCACATATGGCTATGCGACCTTCAATAATTGCATTATGTGCCGCATCGACCGGGACTATCTGGGAGGAAGACAAGGCAGGTGAAGGCGAAATTCTGTGGCCGCTAAGGTTTCCCGCTGGTGAGACGAGGGGCATGTGGCCACCCACGCGCTTGAGGCTTCCTGTGCTTGTACAGCGGCGTCTCGAGATGTTCCCAGAATTTTTCGCATGGGCGGGCTAAGCCGCATGAGGCAGCCATCCGAGAAAGCTATTCTCTGTCCGGCAGTACCGCTACCCACGTTTCAGATGTGAACCCGGCTGTTCCTCGAGTGGCTCCTGCATATCTAGATAAATGAAGCTGCGTGTTTCCTGGAAGCATAACAGAGGGGATGCTTCCACCATATTTCCGCACAACGCGTGGAAAGCGAGCGACTTTTTGCGCAGCAAAGACATAGCCAATATGGAAAGAGAGCACCGCCTACTGCCAACTTATGATTATTCGGAGCAATACAATAGGACCGAACCAGAAAATTTAGGCAGGCATTTCCTGCAAAGTGTCGTGGAAAAAGAAACTCACACTCAAGATGGTGAGGAACCCGGTGGATTGGCTCTCTCCACGTGTGAGAGCAGAGAAAAGGAGTTGGAGAGAAATCGGGGAGCAGGCAACTTTCTTCGTAGATCGTGTTCCGCGCTTTGCCAGTGTTGCTGTATTTGTGAGCTGTCTGTGCTCTGACAAGTAGTTTGGCCAAGAAGTGAACAAACACTGAGGTGGTGGTCCAGATTGCTGTACACAACGGTACCTCTAATACCCAGTAGCACGTACTATTGCACTGATGCATGCCTGTATTCGTAGTGGCATACTATCCACAAGTTCGTCAAGGCACTGTTGGTCCAGATTGTCCCACTCCTCAACGGCGATTCGTCGTAGATCCCTCAGAGTGGTTGGTGGGTCATGTCGTCCATAAACAGCACGTTTCAATCTATCCCAGACATGTTCGATAGGGTTCGTGTCTGGAGAACACGCTGACCGCTCTAGTCGAGCGATGTCATTATCCTGAAGTCATTCACAAGACGAGCATAATCGGTAGGCAAATTGTCATCGATAAAGACGAATGCCTCGCAATAAGCTTCGACATGGTTGCACTATCGGTGGGAGGATGGCATTCACGTATCGTACAGCTGTTACGGCGCCTTCCATGACCAGCAGCGGCATACGTCGGCCCCACATAATGTCATCCCAAAATAGCAGGGGACCTCCACCTTGCTGCACTCGCTGGAAAGTGTGTCTAAGGCGTTCAGCCTGACCGCGTTGCCTTGAAACACATCTCCGACGATTTTTTCGTTGAAGGCATATGCGACACTCATCGGTGAAGAGAACATGTTGCCAGTCCTGAGCTGTCTATGTTGTTGGACCCATCTGTACCGCCGGCCGGTGTGGCCGTGCGGTTAAAGGCGCTTCAGTCTGGAACCGCGTGACCGCTACGGTCGCAGGTTCGAATCCTGCCTCGGGCATGGATGTGTGTGATGTCCTTAGGTTAGTTAGGTTTAAGTAGGTCTAAGTACTAGGGGACTGATGACCGCAGATGTTAAGTCCCATAGTGCTCAGAGCCATTTGAACCATTTGAACCATCTGTACCGTACTACATGGTGTCGTGGTTGCAAAGATGGACCTCGTCATGGACGTCGGGAATGAAGTTGCGCATCATGTAGTCTATTGCGCACCGTTTGAGTGGTAACACGACCTCCTGTGGCTACACTAAAAGTATTATTCAACGTGGTTGCGTTGCTATCAGGGTTCCACCGAGCCATAATCCGTAGGATATCGGTCATCCACTGCAGTAGTGGGACTTGGGCGGCCTGAGCGAGGCACGTCATCGACATTTCCTGTCTCTCTGTATCTTCTGCATATCCGAATAACGTCGCTTTAGTTCACTCCGAGACGCCTGGTCATTTTCCTTGTTGAGAGCCCCTCCTGGCACAAAGTAACAATGCGGACGCGATCGAACCGCGGTATTACCATCTACGCACTGTTGAACTACAGACAACACCAGTTGTGTACCTCCTTCCATGTGGAATGATTGAAACTGACCGGCTGTTTGAGCCCCTCCGGCTAATTGGCGCTGCTCATGCATGGTTGTTTGCATCTTTGGGCGGGTTTAGTGACATCTCTGAACAGTCAAAGGGAATGTTTCTGTGATACAATACCCACAGTCAGCGTCTATCTTAAGGAGTTCTAGGAACCAGGGTGATGCAAAACTTTTTTGATGTGTGTATATCTCAAGTCAGTTTATCATTAATTTCCCCACATCATTGGCATTCACCATTGTACTTCATGCTCAGTGATTTTATCTTGAGTATTAGTAAATCGCCTCAGCTATATTTAGTCCTTTATTATTGGATTTTGCGAAACAATAATTTTATAATTTTAAAGTTTTTAAAGATTTTTAAAGTTTTAAGATTTGTTCAGTAGACACTTACGGCAGATCTGTTTAGTTGCCGTAATACACGCACATGATGTTCCTCTTTTACGTCATTACACCCTCAATTTTAGCGTAACTTATGGGCGCTTTAACGAAAAATTAAATCATAGGTCACTGTCAAATTCTACAGATTGTCTTTCAAAATATATTTTTTTGTACTTTTCAACACAATATTCCTACTTCTCATTCATCATTCGTGTATCACGCAAAGATCATCATCAACGCACGGGCGAGTCGTCCATAGGCAAGCTGTTTACTTTCCGGTCGTCAGTATGACAGAGCACATGGCCGCGTCCCCTGTTCGCTATTGCGTATAGACCAGAGAAGCGGTAAGCGCGGTTTTCATGTTCAGCTTTTCCATCAATAGCTGTTTACTTGACTAGTTTGTTCCAGGTAGAATATCCCTTCATGTAGTAGCAACTCCTTCTTGGTTTTTCATTCTGGCTAAAAATTAGAACTTAACAGTTTCTAATAGATTTTCACATTACCAAAGGATCATTATGGTATTATTTGTTTAGGATCTATTCACTATTTTGGATTCCGGTTGTTTTATTCTATGACGTACGGCCTTTTAGCGGTGTTTTGTTCTGAAGGACAACGAATATTGGGTACTATGTTTTGAGATCTTCAGCCCTAATGTTTTAGTTATGTGAGTTCTAACATTTTAATATTCTCATGTAAAAGTTTTCGATAGCTTTTAAATTTTTTTTATATGTTACTATAATTTACCATACCAAGGTTGGTATTCCTTCTGGATCTACTGCTATACGGATGTTCACCTGGTGATGTGGCTTTTAGTGCCACGAAACTGGTAAATAAAAGCACTAAATGCAGCCGAAGCAGTTTACTAATGCCCAAGACGACAACTCATAGCTGTGGTTGCCAGCCAGTGATTTTAACCGGTTAAGAAATTATATTATTTGACAACACATGTGTGAGTCAAACTAATTTCAGTCAATAAGTTCACATTGATTTTAATGATTACTGTCATTGTGCTACAACTACTTTTATTAGGTGACCCTCTCTCAGTTTGAAACAGTGTTCCTGAGTTGAACAGGTGCCACTATCTGGAGCAATACTGATTAACTGGGGGAAGATTATTGCTTCATTTCCGGTTTATATAAATATTTTTATTTATTTTACTTTTTGATTTGAGATTTTCCTGATTTTGCACGTAGCAGAGACATTGTTCGGTCTCTTCAGTATCGTTCTGTTGCATGATAGTTTCACAAGATATTAATTTCCTGACGGAAATAGTCGTGTTCCAGGTTCGTGAGCGTGCAGGCAGACTGTAGTAATTACTTTTGAATCCCGAGAGTCTCACACGTTCCACTATTTAGCTTTTAGTGCGGATTTGCTTGTAAATTTAACTTTGCTTTGAGTTCTTAAGTGCGACAAGCCAACTGCACTGTCCTCTGCTAAACCCAGAGCAACTGCGAACGCACCAAAAAAAGATAGAAATGAAAAGGAAAAGACAAAGAATATAAGCGACAATTCTCATATCGATCCTGATCCAGGAGTCATTCCTTTCGTTTTTCCTTTCGTGATGCTGTCAAAACGACACAGTGAGGCACAGCTGATCTTGTAGAACCTAACTTGCAGTAATCGCTTTGCACTTTTCGTTCTCATTAGCTATAAATTATCTTTTAGCAGCAGCAGTTTTGTTGACCGTAATTTGCTTCTATTAGTTTTGAGTGTGTTATTTTTTACTGATATTGTTCACGTTCTGTGTGGTGAGGATGAGTGAGTATTCAGCGTGTGGGAACCTTGTTTACATTTAGATTGTTTCCTTTTGTGGTTGTTTAAGGATTATAGAGATGTTAGTGAGTGAACGGCCATTACTGTTTGGTGAAGGATGGACCGTACAAATAAGGGCTCGCATCTCGGGAAGCAAGAAATAATACGCGAAATGAGTCCGTTAGAATCTGAATGCACTGTCACAGAACCTCCAATGGAAAATGTAGGACATAGAGAAATCGAACTTGAAACGCTGGAGAACATTATACTGACGAACTGTCAAACAAGAATGAGCATAATCATGCACCAATAAATCTATGTCAGGAGGTACGTGAAACAATTCGGTCATGGGTTAAATAACGGGTGGAAAGAGCATAAGCCGACAGAAAGAAAGCAGAAGCGGATAGAATAAAAGGAAACGTAGACACGGAAAAAAGAGGAAGCCGCTCAGAATTTAATGTTCGATAATGCAGAAACCGACAGTAAAAACGCAAATGCAGACAGGGCTGAAATGAGATAGGGTGAAAAGAAGATGTTGAAGAAGTTGAATGAATTAGATTTCGCATTTCAAAATGTATAAACGTATAGATGGGTTCAGAATGGAGTAGATAGACTTTGCCAGGCAGAAGATAAAGTGAAGAACGTATAGAAACTGTTCACTGGCGAAGGAGATAAGAAAGTTAGAGAGCTCAAACTCAGAACTTGCGCAGAGAATAGAGACTCAGGGAGAGCTTCTGGATCCAGAGTCAATGGAGCCGATTCCCTTGTCAGAGTCAGAAGATTCTGCCTCGCTGCAACTAGATGTTGAGGCTTTAAAGAAAGAAGCGAGGCGTTTACGAGTGTCAGAAATGGTCACACTGCTAGTGGATAGTAGGAACGTAAATGTTAGTAAATCCAGTGTGGCATGTGGTACCAGAAAATCAAATGGAGCACCACCGTGTAGTATAGGTACAGAAGACTCGCTAACCTCCGTTCAAGAACACAAAGCGGATCGTGCTTTCGATGAGAAACAGTTCTTCTTATTAAAAAAATTCTTAACGTTTAATGTGAACGGAGACGTCCATGTGAAAATATGATTAGCCCAGTTCCAAAACAATTTTCCGAGTCATTGGCCCATTCACTGGCAAATTGAATTTGGTTGCAGTCACCTGAGCGGTGAAGCATTTTCCAAAGTTGGACCAGCCGTGCCGAGAGGCAGTTTCGTTCAGGAATTCTAAGGTGAATTAATGAAGGTTTTTACTGGTCTGCGGCCGAGCAGAACAGAGTGCACCTAAGCATAATTAAAGCTTCACCCTTACCAGCGACGCGTTTCACACACTATGCTGAGTGGGGAATTGATACAGTTATTCATCAGTTTGATGCCCACAGACCACAAGTGGTCACCAACTTTTGCAGAGAATTCAGACCTAGAGGCGTTCAGGTTGATTTTGTTTGATCGACGAATATGAGCGGGGAAACGCAATTCCGCGGTGGGATGTGAACGGACACAATATAATAATCATAATAACTGCAAGTTAGCACGAAACGAGGTATTTATGGTAATGGCAATAACAACCATAACCTGAAATCCAACCGGCAGAGTAACAAGACTCGTTCGTTTGTTAAGGATTCGAATGAACAGAATTGAATGCCGGAACAACCAACGGGGTGACGAATTGCTTCGCGTGAAGTAGTGAATACTTGCCATCAAGTTCCAGGGGAAAGTCATCAGGCCTGACTAGATATGGAACAGCAAGCAGGTGTAGATGAGGCCCAATTCTACATCTAAGATATGAGGAACCTAAAGACGAGTTACTAGCAGAGGTGGGCAACGCTGAAGAACCTATATGTCACACTTTATATACTATATAGGGAAAAAAAGTACCTGCTACAATGGACACTGGTAGTGCCGTCAACTGGGTATGCCAAAAATCGGAGCAGTGGGTTGCCTTTCCTCTGCAGAGAACCCGTGAGAGCGGTGCCTTCAAGGTAAAATCATTGAAATAAGGAGGCAGATGAGGTTCGCTTTCAGTTTCGAGGGTATAACGGTAGTCGCCATGGTATTAATCACCCCACATTTGACAACTGACGACATAGTCGGTATAGAGTTCGTGCTGTGATGACACGCATGAATAGGGGCACAATTACGCTCGCTACAGGAGACAACAGACCACTTTGCGTTTGAGTGGTCGTGAAAATAGCTGCAGCATACTTCGCTATCTCACAATTTCTGTTACACCTTCAAATAATTATCGCGGTGTCCAAACATCTCTCCCCCGCGGTGATGCAGGATAGCACAAGATTTAATCCCTGTAGCACGAGGCAATCCTCCGTGTCATTGACGACGGGATACCTCGTCAGAAAGGAGGGAAGAATTCAGACAGGTTTTAATAGAAGATGTGGAAGTGTTTAGGGTTAGGACCGTCACATTTTAGAATTTTAAGTATAGTGTAAAGGAGCATCCTGCATACTTCAGTCAAACGTACTGTCCTCAACTAATTTACAAAAAAAAAAAAAAAAAACAGATGGAATAACAAATTAGGGATTAAGGGGATTAAGCGTGCTAGAAGTAGTTACTGCAGCTCTGTACATATCGTTAAAAGAAAGGAGAGGTCGATTCGGCTGGTAACTGACTCACGCAAAAGAAATGAAATTATTTTGGATGAGACGGTCTCGAGAGTCTCGAAGAATTAATGCAGCGGTTCCACAAAAAGAAAATCTCCTCTTCGGTGGATTAAAAAATGACTTTTTTGGCAGGTTGAAATAGACCCGAGATGCAGGCAGTACACCACCTTCCTGTGTTGCGGGAGGTGTTATCACTGTAAGAAAGTTCCGTTCGGGCTGTACACCTCTTACGTTCACTGAACGCATCTCTCAACGAAGAAATCCAAGAACTCGTCACATAATATATCGATGATATGTTTTTTGCTGCCGCAGTCGTGCGACGAACGTAACCGCTATATCAGACAACTGTTACAAGCTATACGAGAACCCGGTCCTACAGTAAATTTGGAGAAATCCATTTCTGGGAAGTCAGAAATAGAATTCCTAGGTCATCGGATATCGAGAGTTTAATACGTCAGAATGAAGATGAAACGAAGACAGGCAGTAAATTTCCCACACCATCGACTAAGAACCAGCTTAGAAGTCTATTAGGTATTGTAAACTTTTACCATAGATTTCTGGATAATGGAGTTCTAAACTCAGCTTGGCTATGCGCTGGCCTGGGTAAGAATACACCCTGGGGATGAGACGAGGAAGCTGAGAGACAATTCTTTGTTCAAGCGAGCGTTTGCGAATGTGCTCATTCTAGCCCACCGTGATTTGAATTTGCCTTACGTTGCAGCAACAGACTCCAACATAACGAGCATAGGTGTAGAAACCATTCAGGAGGTAGAGGTTGAGTATGCAATCGATCGCAGAACAATTGCATGCGGCGGTACGGTGCTCAATAAGAGGGAATGGAGCTACTGTGTTACGGAACTAGAAGTACTGGCGACCGTGTACTATGTACACTAATCACAAGGCCCTATAGTTGGTTACGACAGCCAAACTCGCCAAACGCTCTAACTGCAAGAGTTCTCTTTTGAGATCAGGTACAGATAATTTGTGAACTACGCTTTATCTCGCTCACCCGTTGGCCTAACCAAAGGTAATTATGAGGATACTCATGAGAATAGGTTCGATACCCTATATCTCAAGGCTGTTGCATTTGAAAATTACCCTTCAGAACATTAAAGAGGGACAAGATAAGGATCAAGTTCTGAAGAACATAAAGAAAAGAATTAAGTACAAAGATTTTTCGGAAAACGGGCAATTTTACCTTCTCCTTAACGACGTGCTCTTCCGCAGGAACCAGCTAAATGACTTGAAATGTGTGGTATGCATACCAGAAGATGTGACAAACGAACTGATTCGGTTCATCCATCTCTATTATAGGCACTATGTACCTGCGAAATATGCCAGCAAATTAAAGGATTCCGTATACTTTAATCCTGTAGATAGGCTGGTGAGGAAGGTATTGACATCCTGCATAAAAAGTCACAAGGCGAAATTGCCATCGAAAAAGCTTGCCATACCTTTCCCCCCGCTAATGCCGAGGAAGTTAAGGGAATACGCTGCCATAAAACCATGGGTTCCCATTGTGAGGGCAAACAGGGGACATAGGTATATCCTAGAAGCTGTGGAAATCATCTCAAAGTACATAACCTTCAAACCGTTAAAAATGGCGACTGTGATGTCTGTCGCTAAGGCTTTCACAAGTGACTTCGTAGGTGTGATACGGAATCTCAAATACGTTCTCTCGGACAACGGGAAACAATTTGTCCGTAAATAGTGGGAGACGATGATGCGCAGGAATAGAATGAAAGGTGTCTACACCCCGCAGTCAAATTGTGCGGAGAGGGTGATAGTTGAATTAGGTAAACTATAACTCATCTACTGCAGCAAAAAACATGACGCTTGGAATGTGTATGTAAAAACCCCCGAACTGATAATGAATCAGCTGCCTCATGGGCCAATGAAACATTCTCCAACAATGTTGCTTAAACAAGACCAAGAGGACCAGGCAAGAGATGAAATAAAGTGGTCACTCTAAGTGAAATTAAATTTCATGAAACCATGGCTATCAATAGAACCTGGTGGCAAATACATCTTGAAACTGCATGTTTAAGATATCACACCATATATTTATAGCTAAGGTAAAATGCTATAGGACATATTAATGTTTCTCTGAATGTTTATTTAGTAGACACTTATCCCTGCCTAATGGGGTAAAGTTGCCAGTCCTTTGACACCATTCCGAAATAGTCTTATTAGTTTAAAAAATTGTGTAGGCTTATAGTTCTTATTTCACCACTGATTATTGTTAGGAGAACAGTGATACAAATGAGAAAAAACTTGTTGCAGTACATTGTTGGCACAAAAAGGTCAGAAAATTAAGTAAATAAAGAAATCAGCGACTAACTATGCGTTACTATTTCCGTCTAATTCATTCACAATTTATCCATTCAGAAACAATATTAAGTCATGTACAAAATTCTCACTTGAAGTTGTCATCGTCCTCGTCACTTCCAGCGCACACTTCATGAGTCCAGCTCCGACATCTTATCCATCCTTCATTTTCCTTAGATCTAGAAAACGATTCCTTGCAGTAAAAGCTGTGTCACCTCCCCATCAGAGAATTTTCTTCTTCCATTTGTTCTCCAAAAAGTATCCTTTTAGCAGGAAATCTCTTAGCGTTTGCTCCCACTTTTAGCTTTTTACCTTTATTCTGTGTTGTCTTACATTGTACAGTATTGGCCGTATGTGTTTGTTTTTCTTCGCACTTCCTTTTTTTCATCAAAAGCTCTTCATCTTTCTTTCTTTTAGCTTCAACCAAGCAAATTTTATAAGGGTTTGAAGTTATAATGGCAGCCTTTCCTTTTTTACACCTAGTTTGTCTTTGATTCAGACTTGTTTCTTAGTGCTTATGGAAACAACCTGTTCGAAACTCAGAGGTACATTATTCAGTGGTCGGACATTGAGGGGAACCTTCTCTTGGAGAAAGCTTATGACCTACGATCTGAAGGCCGCCTGCACTTGCAAACAGCTCGTAAGTTGATTCCGGAAATGAATCAGTGGGCCTATTGAAGAAGACACAGCAGTTTGGCGTCCAGAGAGACCAACACTTGCAGAAGACTCAGCAGTTTCTCAATGAGAAGAACCAATGTTTGAACAAGACACAATATTAGTGTCCGTATCGTAAGCAATATCAGTGACGTCAACTGCAGTATATCCTTCATCTGACCTTAAGGTCTAGAGGAATATTTTCACACTTTCTAAAGCCATTTATTGCTGTCATTGGAATAGCTGCACTAAGTAACGCTTCACGCAAGAGTGCACGTATTTGAAACTGTATAATAGTTACAAAATTGTTAAGGCATTCGTGGCCACTTGTTGACAAACTGCCTGTTGGCTTCTGTCTCGGGTTCTTCGGCCGACGTTCATATAATGATTTTTCTGACGTTTCGCCAGCACGAGTGGCTGGCATTGTCAAAGCTTCACCCTCCATTGCCGGTGGTGAACTTGAGCCGAGCTCGCGGGCGCAGACTATATGTACCTGGCGCGCCAACGTCCGAGGGCTTCTCTGCGGTCATTTCCGGTGCGGTTCTCCTCTTGCTACCTGCGACGGTCGTTCGCTGCAGTACGGGAAGCCAGGATCCGTTTACCTTAAGGCTTTCCTCTTTCTTGTTCAAACTGTTCGCGTGTTTTTGTATTACTACAGCTTCTCTGAACAAGCGCGTGTGATAGTGCTTCTCTACAGCCAGAACTTCCGTGTCGGCGAATTTTATTACGTGGTCGGTCTCATTCAGTGCGTGCTCTGCCACGGCCGATTTCTCCACCTGCCCCAACCTGCAATGTCGCTTATGTTCTTTGATCCTGGTATTGATGGATCGTCCAGTCATTCCGACATAAACTTTTCCGCATGTGCATGGTATATGGTATATACCCGACATTGCAAGTGGGTCTCTTTTCTCCTTCGCCGATCTAAGACACTCTTTGATCTTCCTTGTCGGTTTGAAAATCGTCTTTACGCCATGTTTGCGCAATATACGGCCGATTCTGTCCGTCACTCTGGGAATGTATGGCAGAAAGGCCGTACCCGACATTTCTTTTTCTGGTTCCTTACTTCGCCGAGTGTTTGGCTCTGTTACACTTCTAATGTAATTTGTGGAGTACCCATTGCTCCTCAGGACAGTTTCCAGGTGCTGCATTTCTCGTTTGAGGTGTTGCGGCTCACATATTCGTCCTGCTCTCGTTACGAGCGTACTAATCATGCCTCTTTTCTGGCTCGGGTGGTGGTTTGACAGTTTGTGCACGTATCGGTCCGTATGTGTCGGTTTTCGATACACGCTGTGTCCTAGGTTTTCGCCGTCCCTTGTGACCAGCACATCTAGAAATGGCAGTTTCTTGTCCTTTTCTACTTCCATGGTAAATGTTATGTTGGCATGGAGGCTGTTCAAGTGTCTTAGGAAGTCACCGAGCTGTTCTTCACAATGGCTCCACACCACGAAAGTATCATCGACGTACCTGTACCACACCTTATGTTTGCAAGTCGCCGAGTCCAGTGCCTGTGCTTCGAATTGTTCCATGAAGAAGTTGGCCACCACTGGACTGAAAGGACTACCCATGGCGATGCCTTCCAGCTGTTCGTAGAAATCTCCATTCCACGTGAAATAGCTCGTGGTGAGACATGCATGGAAGAGCTTTGTGATGTCCTGCGGGAAAATGGAACCGATGTGCTCCAGAGCGTCACTGAGTGGCACTTTCGTAAATAACGAAACGACATCAAAGCTGACCAAGATGTCATTTGGTGCAAGTTTCAGTTTCTTCAGCTTCTCAATGAAATGTCCTGAGTCCTTAATGTATGTGTCGGTCTTGCCCACGTGTGGCTGGAGCAGAGAGGCCAAGTGTTTCGCCAGTTTATATGTCGGTGATCCAGGAGCTCTAACGATCGGTCTCAGTGGAACGTTGTTCTTATGGATCTTGGGTAATCCATACAGCCGAGGTGGTAGGGCTTCTGTGTTGCGCAGGTTTCTCTGTATGTCCGCCGGCAGAGAGGCCGCCTTGATTAATCGATTCGTATTCCGTGTGATACGCTGCGTCGGATCTGCGCTTAGTTTTCGGTACGTCGTCGGATCTAATAGGTCTCGGATCTTTTGCTCATAATCTTCGGTCTTCATTACGACGGTCGCATTCCCCTTATCGGCAGGCAGTACCAATATACTCTTGTCGGCGTTGAGATTCTTAATGGCTTGTACCTCTTCTTTCTTCAGGTTGCAAGCTGGTGGTTTTGCTCGGCGCAGTACCCTGGCTGTTTCCGTGCGTATTTCCTCTGCCCTTTCACAAGGAAGGATCCGAATGGCTGCTTCGGTGTTGGCAATGATATCCTCCATAGGTATAGATCTCGGGATGATAGCGAAATTCCCTCCTTTTTGAAGAACAGACACTTCCTCTTCGGTCAATTGTCGTTCAGTGAGGTTGACCACTGTGTGTGACATGTCGGGAATCGCCTTGTCGGTCTGCATCCGGCATCTTTCAAACTTTTTCTTCTGTCGCTCGGTGCAGCGCTCGAGTTCGTTCTGCATGCTCCTGTGAGTGATGCTGTCGATCTTGTACCAGTCGTCTCGATGAATTCTGCTACTTAGTTGATAGAAAATGTCCAGAAGTTCCTGATCCGTTCTTGCCAAGTCTCTCCGTGTTGTATGTATTCGCTCACGAAGAAAAGATCGTTCCATTCTGTCATAGATACGATGTGCTTGGGCGGTGGTGAATAGGCGCTTACATCTCAAGAACTTCGGTGTAGCACATTCATCTCGGCACCGTGACAGAGGCATGGTGAAGAACAGCTCGGTGACTTCCTAAGACACTTGAACAGCCTCCATGCCAACATAACATTTACCATGGAAGTAGAAAAGGACAAGAAACTGCCATTTCTAGATGTGCTGGTCACAAGGGACGGCGAAAACCTGGGACACAGCGTGTATCGGAAACCGACACACACGAACCGATACGTGCACAAACTGTCAAACCAACACCCGAGCCAGAAAAGAGGCATGATTAGTACGCTCGTAACGAGAGCAGGACGAATATGTGAGCCGCAACACCTCAAACGAGAAATGCAGCACCTGGAAACTGTCCTGAGGTACTCCACAAATTACATTAGAAGTGTAACAGAGCCAAACACTCGGCGAAGTAAGGAACCAGAAAAAGAAATGTCGGGTACGGCCTTTCTGCCATACATTCACAGAGTGACAGACAGAATCGGCCGTATATTGCGCAAACATGGCGTAAAGACGATTTTCAAACCGACAAGGAAGATCAAAGAGTGTCTTAGATCGGCGAAGGAGAAAAGAGACCCACTTGCAATGTCGGGTATATACCATATACCATGCACATGCGGAAATAGTTTATGTCGGAATGACTGGACGATCCATCAATACCAGGATCAAAGAACATAAGCGACATTGCAGGTTGGGGCAGGTGGAGAAATCGGCCGTGGCAGAGCACGCACTGAATGAGACCGACCACGTAATAAAATTCGCCGACACGGAAGTTCTGGCTATAGAGAAGCACTATCACACGCGCTTGTTCAGAGAAGCTGTAGTAATACAAAAACACGCGAACAGTTTGAACAAGAAAGAGGAAAGCCTTAAGGTAAACGGATCCTGGCTTCCCGTACTGCAGCGAACGACCGTCGCAGGTAGCAAGAGGAGAACCGCACCGGAAATGACCGCAGAGAAGCCCTCGGACGTTGGCGCGCCAGGTACATATAGTCTGCGCCCGCGAGCTCGGCTCAAGTTCACCACCGGCAATGGAGGGTGAAGCTTTGACAATGCCAGCCACTCGTGCTGGCGAAACGTCAGAAAAATCATTATATGAACGTCGGCCGAAGAACCCGACACAGAAGCCAATAGACAGTTTGTGTAATAGTTCTTCCTGGCTTATTGCGAAGAAATTGTTCAGAAGTTTGTGTGAGAAGGTTTCAAAAGGAGACACGAATGCCACAGTCAAAACTTGGAGCTTGTGACTACAGTGCAAGGCAAGCACGCAACGGTTGTATGATTTTCTGTGTCCTTCTTAATGAAACCTATGTTCTCATTATGAGTGGAGTGTTCATTTGTGATTAGCAGAACTAGATCTTGAGCAGAAACTTTTGTATGTTTTAAAAATGCTCAAACCAATCCCCAAAGCCTTCACTCTGTATCCATTCACTTGTGTGGCATGCAAATCCGGTTCCTGGCGGAGCCCCATTTTCAAGTTCAAGCTTCATCCTACGCCAACAGAAGATTACAAATGTTGTTGTGGTCTTCAGTCCTGAGACTGGTTTGATGCAGCTCTCCATGCTACTCTATCCTGTGCAAGCTTCTTCATCTCCACCGAGCGAGGTGGCGCAGTGGTTAGCACACTGGACTCGCATTCGGGAGGACGACGGTTCAATCCCGTCTCCGGCCATTCTGATTTAGGTTTTCCGTGATTTCCCTAAATCGCTTCAGGCAAATGCAGGGATGGTTCCTTTGAAAGGGCACGGCCGATTTCCTTCCCCATCCTTCCCTCACCCGAGCTTGCGCTCCGTCTCTAATGACCTCGTTGTCGACGGGACGTTAAACACTAAATCTCCTCCTGTCTTTATGGTTTTTGTGGTCTTCAGTCCTGAGACTGGTTTGATGCAGCTCTCCATGCTTCTCTATCCTGTACAAGCTTCTTCATCTCCCAGTACCTACTGCAACCTACATCCTTCTGAATCTGCTTAGTGTATTGATCTCTTGGTCTCCCTCTACGATTTTTACCCTCCACGCTGCCCTCCAATGCTAAATTTGTGATCCCTCGATGCCTCAGAACATGTCCTACCAACCGATCCCTTCTTCTAGTCAAGTTGTGCCACAAACTTCTCTTCTCCCCAATCCTATTCAATACCTCCTCATTAGTTACGTGATCTACCCACCTTATCTTCAGCATTCTTCTGTAGCACCACATTTCGAAAGCTTCAATTCTCTTCTTGTCCAAACTAGTTATCGTCCATGTCTCACTTCCATACATGGCTACACTCCATACAAATACTTTCAGAAACGACTTCCTGACACCTAAATCTATATTCGATGTTAACAAATTTCTCTTCTTGAGAAACGCTTTCCTTGCCATTGCCAGTCTACATTTTATATCCTCTCTACTTCGACCATCATCGGTTATTTTACTCCCTAAATAGCAAAACTCCTTTACTACTTTAAGTGTCTCATTTCCTAATCTAATTCCCTCAGCATCACCCGACTTAATTTGACTACATTCCATTATCCTCGTTTTGCTTTTGTTGATGTTCATCTTATATCCTCCTTTCAAGACACTGTCCATTCCGTTCAACTGCTCTTCCAAGTCCTTTGCTGTCTCTGGCAGAATTAAAATGTCATCGGCGAACCTCAAAGTTTTTACTTCTTCTCCATGAATTTTAATACCTAGTCCACATTTTTCTTTTCTTTCCTTTACTGCTTGCTCAATATACAGATTGAATAACATCGGGGAGAGGCTACAACCCTGTCTCACTCCTTTCCCAACCACTGCTTCCCTTTCATGCCCCTCGACTCTTATAACTGCCATCTGGTTTCTGTACAAATTGTAAATAGCCTTTCGCTCCCTGTATTTTACCCCTGCCACCTTCAGAATTTGAAAGAGAGTATTCCAGTCAACATTGTCAAAAGCTTTCTCTAAGTCTACAAATGCTAGAAACGTAGGTTTGCCTTTTCTTAATCTTTCTTCCAAGATAAGTCGTAAGGTCAGTATTGCCTCACGTGTTCCAGTATTTCTACGGAATCCAAACTGATCTTCCCCGAGGTCGGCTTCTACCAGTTTTTCCATTCGTCTGTAAAGAATTCGCGTTAGTATTTTGCAGCTGTGACTTATTAAACTGATAGTTCGGTAACTTTCACATCTGTCAACACCTGCTTTCTTTGGGATTGGAATTATTATATTCTTCTTAAAGTCTGAGGGTATTTCGCCTGTCTCATACATCGTGCTCACCAGATGGTAGAGTTTTGTCATGACTGGCTCTCCTGAGGCCATCAGTAGTTCTAATGGAATGTTGTCTACTCCCGGGGCCTTGTTTTGACTCAGGTCTTTCAGTGCTCTGTCAAACTCTTCACGCAGTATCTTATCTCCCATTTCATCTTCATCTACATCCTCTTCCATTTCCATAATATTGTCCTCAAGTACATCGCCCTTGTATAAACCCTCTATATACTCCTTCCACCTTTCTGCTTTCCCTTCTTTGCTTAGAACTGGGTTGCCATCTGAGCTCTTGATATTCATACAAGTGGTTCTCTTCTCTCCAAAGGTCTCTTTAATTTTCCTGTGGGCAGTATCTATCTTACCCCTAATGAGACAAGCCTCTACATCCTTACATTTGTCCTCTAGCCATCCCTGCTTAGCCATTTTGCACTTCCTGTCGATTTCATTTTTGAGACGTTTATATTCCTTTTTGCCTGCTTCATTTACTGCATTTTTATATTTTCTCCTTTCATCAATTAAATTCAATATTTCTTCTGTTACCCAAGGATTTCTATTAGCCCGCGTCTTTTTACCTACTTGATCGTCTGCTGCCTTCACCACTTCATCCCTCAGAGCTACCCATTCTTCTTCCACTGTATTTCTTTCCCCCATTCCTGTCAATTGTTCCCTAATGCTCTCCCTGAAACTCTCTACAACCTCTGGTTCTTTCAGTTTATCCAGGTCCCATCTCCTTAAATTCCCACCTTTTTGCAGTTTCTTCAGTTTCAATCTGCAGTTCATAACCAATAGATTGTGGTCAGAATCTACATCTGCCCCAGGAAATGTCTTACAATTTAATACCTGGTTCCTAAATCTCTGTCTTACCATTATATAATCTATCTGAAACCTGTCAGTATCTCCAGGCTTCTTCCATGTATACAGCCTCCTTTCATGATTCTTGAACCAAGTGTTAGCTATGATTAAGTTATGCTCTGTGCAAAATTCTACAAGGCGGCTTCCTCTTTCATTCCTTCCCCCCAATCCATATTCACCTACTATGTTTCCTTCTCTCCCTTTTCCTATTGACGAATTCCAGTCACCCATCACTATTAAATTTTCGTCTCCCTTCACTACCTGAATAATTTCTTTTATCTCGTCATACATTTCATCTATTTCTTCATCATCTGCAGAGCTAGTTGGCATATAAACTTGTACTACTGTAGTAGGCATGGGCTTTGTGTCTATCTTGGCCACAATAATGCGTTCACTATGCTGTTTGTAGTAGCTAACCCGCACTCCTATTTTTTTATTCATTATTAAACCTACTCCTGCATTACCCCTATTTGATTTTGTATTTATAACCCTGTAATCACCTGACCAAAAGTCTTGTTCCTCCTGCCACCGAACTTCACTAATTCCCACTATATC
Source organism: Schistocerca cancellata (assembly GCF_023864275.1). Lineage (NCBI taxonomy): Eukaryota > Metazoa > Arthropoda > Insecta > Orthoptera > Acrididae > Schistocerca > Schistocerca cancellata. The sequence goes on from NC_064627.1 coordinate 155,811,090, forward strand.
TAACTTTAACCTATCCATCTCCCTTTTTAAATTTTCTAACCTACCTGCCCGATTAAGTGATCTGACATTCCACGCTCCGATCCGTAGAACGCCAGTTTTCTTTCTCCTGATAACGACGTCCTCTTGAGTAGTCCCCGCCCGGAGATCCGAATGGGGGACTATTTTACCTCCGGAATATTTTACCCAAGAGGACGCCATCATCATTTAATCATACAGTAGAGCTGCATGTCATAGGGAAAAATACGGCTGTAGTTTCCCCTTGCTTTCAGCCGTTCGCAGTACCAGCACAGCAAGGCCGTTTTGGTTAATGTTACAAGGCCAGATCAGTCAATCATCCAGACTGTTGCCCCTGCAACTACTGAAAAGGCTGCTGCCCCTCTTCAGGAACCACATGTTTGTCTGGCCTCTCAACAGATACCCCTCCGTTGTGGTTGCACCTACGGTACGGCCATCTGTATCGCTGAGGCACGCAAGCCTCCCCACCAACGGCAAGGTCCATGGTTCATGGGGGGAGATTACAAACAGGGGAATGAAATTTCCTCCTGCAGAGGTGCACACTACAAAAGGCGACAGCAAACCTCAATCAGCTGATGTAGCAGATCTGACTTGTCGTCTTCTTTTGAGTGCAAACGCTTTGCTGTTCTTGGACTAAACTGCGAGAGAAAATACGATGAGTAGGGTGAAATCGTTTATCTTATAACGTTTTAAGGACGTGAAAAATTTGTCTACGTTCACCTTGCTAAACGCTTGTGCTCTAGACATAGAGGGAGTTTTTGGCTTCCTCAGCCTAATATTGGGATGCCATTCTCTAAAGCATATCGCTAAGTCTTTGCCTGCCTTTTCAGACTCTTTGCTGAAACGGTATGTCATTTTGTTACTCTCTGCCAACTGGAAAGCCAACCGCCGTACGTTATATACCGTAATTCCATAAAATCGCTTTTCCATTTGAGAAATGTAACTAAGGATTTCTTGCTCTTGTTCCTCGCTGAATACTGCCCTTAATCTACCCATAACCTTTTTACTGCCAACTGTATCACTGCCTACAACTTTTTTTAGCCTATTACGTGTTATACTGAACTGTTTTGCTGCTGCTGCTGTAAGTCATTCTTTACTGCTTCAGTTGTCTTTTGCATCGCAACAGTACTCCATGTTTGTTTCTGTGTTCTCCGGATGTATTTTCTTGGAGTCTTGAAGCTCTATGAAACTCTTGCAGAACTGCAGAGTAACGGATATTTCTTTTTAATATAATGATTTGTAATATTTTAATTTCAATTGTTATACTATGTATAAAATATGGAATTAACTAATTTTCATTGAGATAAACAGAATAAAATGAACTGTCGGTAAGAGTGGCTATCCGTTGGGAACTCTAAGGTGATGAGGAATTCACAACTCAGGTACATGTGTCCCGCATTACATCCCGGTACAGACCCTATCGGCAGCCTAGGTGACATTATGGCCAATGTTGCATAATGAAGGCGCCTTCGCCAGCGTAGGGAAAATTGTGGCCAATATTGCACAATCAGGACGACGAAGGAAATAGCTTTATTGGAAGATGTATAGGAAGTGAACGAAAGGTAAGATAAACAGAATAAAATGAACTGTCGGTAAGAGTGGCTATCCGTTGGGAAAAGTTGCCATCTTGGACACTTATCCTGACTAGTAGCGTGGCCAGTTTCCCGATCGGACGCCATGTCTGCATTAGTGGTTCACATGCGAAACAGTACAACCGAGCGAAACGACAGTTTTGTAAGCCAAAAGGCATTGCGTGACCCGCAATAACCTACTGCTTTACATAAAAGTGAATCAGCTGAAGTAATATGAGTGACTTGTCTTACATCAAACGATCGAAAAACCTATACGTTTTCACAGAAACAAAATGGAACAAGCTTCCTTCGTCAACGTCACTGACAACACTAGGTGTAACCGGCGCTAAATGTGTCGATTCATTTAGTTTGGTCACTTGTCGGTAGAAAGCAGCACTGCTGAAGACAGCAAATGCCGCGGCGCGTAGCTGCGCGATCTTGGGCGCTTTGCTACGGTTCACGCGGCACCCCCCGTCAGAGGTTCGAGTCCTCCCTCGGGCATGGTTGCGCGTGTTGTGCTTAGCGTAAATAGTTTAAGTTAGATTAAGTAGTGTGTAAGCCTAGGGACTGATGACCTCCGCAGTTTGTTCCCATAGGAACTTACAACCAAGACATCAAAAAATCAGTGTCCACTTTTCCCAATCTGGCCACCTTACCCTTCTTTCCCCTGGTTCCCTTTCCGCTGCAGCTGCCAGTAGGAGTAATTGTATCATGCAGGGAGCCATTGCGAAAATTAAAAAAAGTCGTGCTTCAACGACAGTCGAGAGGTGAGAAAAATACCAAGCAGCAGTTCTTTTTTCCTGGACAGAAGCTCCTAGTGATGAATCACCGCTTACCTTGCGAAGCGAAGAATAAGAACCGCATTGTACGACTGTCACACCACGTGAAGCAAGTCGTCTTCAGAAACGCAGTCATATTGGAAGTTCTACGGAAAAAAAAGAAAACATCAGTACACACCGCTTCTCAAAAATGAACCCATACGTACAGTAGAATTAAGTTACCTTCAGAATGAGACATAAATTTTGTTTGGCCATAAGTAGTACAAAGCAGTAAATATACTTTTCAATTTTTTTTGTTCTGTGTTCTACGTGTTGTGTTTCAGCAGTGTTTTATCTTTTGTGTGTGGTTGCTCTGTGAGTATGGTTTTTTTGTTTGGTTTTTGTGGGAGTTTTGTTATGTTTTTATGTGTAGCTTTTCGGAAACAGTGGAAGCATTGCTCTGTACAAGATGATAATCCTTTTGCCTTTTGCCTTTTGTCGAGGTAAGCTGAAGCAATAAGCCACGAAAACTGCTCGCAAAAAATATGACTGGACAAAACTGCTGAAGCATGAGTAGTATTTTGTGGCAGAGGTACTAGAAACCAGCGGACCTATAGGATGATTGGTGGTTTTGTAGCTCACGAAGAATGAAATTATAGTGAAATCCAGACCATCAACTGCTTCCAGGCATTGATAAATATCAACGGGTACAGTTGAAAATGTGTGTCCCGACCGGGACACGAACCCGGTATCTCCTGCTTACATGGCAGACGCTCTGCCCACATTTTTCTTTTTTGTTTACGTGATTACATTTATGAAATGGGTACAAATGATAATTCTAGAAACTGAATGTTACAACAACAAAGGTGGCATTAAAAAAATGTAAATCACTAATGCAATTCCAGCGAAAAAAGTTCTTCAATAAACGTAACCAGTTCCATTTGGTACGTCGCCATCAGTGTCTGATATCTCCAACAGCGCCTTTGAAGGGTATCTGCAACAGAGGCATTCTACTTCGCTAGTGCCTCAAGGAAAACAGCAATCCATGCATTAGCCCGTCCCGTTCTTCTCGCACTGCTGACAAGGCAGGACGTTCAGCCGTAAGTGTGATGCGGCACAGATCATTAACCGTAGCCTTGTACTCACCAACTGAGTGGGGGGGGGGGGGGGGGGGAGGGAGTTAACACCGGTCGACGACATACATGTAAAACGATGTTCATCGGTGTCCAAGAGGTGACAGTCTGGGCAATACGGGGAGTGTGTTTGTCCAATAGCGTGAAGCCGCTGTCGTCTCACATATTTCTTGCAGGCGATCTGATACCACTTCGACCTCACTGTGGTCGGCAGAAAGTTGTGGTGTATCGTTTTCCACACTCTTGACCAATGAAACGTAGGGTACTTGGTTTCCACCAGGTTATGTGGAACAGACCGCAGAAAGCTGGTATAAAAATCTTACGCCTTTGGTGGACGAGTGGCAGGGAGGTTCGAGCTCACATAGCTGTATTCAAGAATGAAGGTCGACACATGTGAGATCTGTGAGAGGATGTGCGCAGCCAACACTGGCGGGACGGGAGAGACTGGCATCAGGACCTGTAGTAAACGACCTGTGAGAGAAGGATGTCGAAGCCCCCCCCACCCCCACCCCACCCTTGTGCAGTGGGTGGGTAAGAATGTCGTCCCGATTTTGTTTTTTTTTTTTTTTTTTTTTTTTTTTTGTCATCAGTTTACTGACTGGTTTGATGCGGCCCGCCACGAATTCCTTTCCTGTGCTAACCTCTTCATCTCAGAGTAGCACTTGCAACCTACGTCCTCAATTATTTGCTTGACATATTCCAATCTCTGTCTTCCTCTACAGTTTTTTGCCCTCTACAGCTCCCTCTAGTACCAGGGAAGTCATTCCCTCATGTCTTAGCAGATGTCCTATCATCCTGTCCCTTCTCCTTATCAGTGTTTTCCACATATTCCTTTCCTCTCCGATTCTGCGTAGAACCTCCTCATTCCTTACCTTATCAGTCCACCCAATTTTCAACATTCGTCTATAGCACCACATCTCAAATGCTTCGATTCTCTTCTGTTCCGGTTTTCCCACAGTCCATGTTTCACTACCATACAATGCTGTACTCCAGACGTACATCCTCAGAAATTTCTTCCTCAAATTAAGGCCGGTATTTGATATTAGTAGACTTCTCTTGGCCAGAAATGCCTTTTTTGCAATAGCGAGTCTGCTTTTGATGTCCTCCTTGCTCCGTCCGTCATTGGTTATTTTACTGCCTAGGTAGCAGAATTCCTTAACTTCATTGACTTCGTGACCATCAATCCTGATGTTAAGTTTCTCGCTGTTCTCATTTCTACTACTTCTCATTACCTTCGTCTTTCTCCGATTTATTCTCAAACCATACTGTGTACTCATTAGACTGTTCATTCCGTTCAGCAGATCACTTGATTCTTCTTCACTTTCACTCAGGATAGCAATGTCATCAGCGAATCGTATCATTGATATCCTTTCACCTTGTATTTTAATTCCACTCCTTAACGTTTCTTTTATTTCCATCATTGCTTCCTCGATGTACAGATTGAAGAGTAAGGGCGAAAGGCTACAGCCTTGTCTTACACCCTTCCTAATACGAGCACTTCGTTCTTGATCGTCCACTCTTATTATTCCCTCTTGGTTGTTGTATATATTGTATACGACCCGTCTCTCCCTATAGCTTACCCCTACTTTTTTCAGAATCTCCAACACCTTGCACCATTTACTTACCATCGTACTTTAAATATATGAGCTGCGGAAATGTAGTAACTGAAGGCCGCCTGAAGCCGGCGATCTATCAGCATCGGTAGTGGGTGGTCTTGTGCCACATGCTTGAGTTTTGATGCCACGTAGAGGTTCAAGTATTCAACACGTTGTACTTGATTCAAGTTCCAGAGCAGGCTCTGCCGTACCATCGCGCGTATGGTATGTAGTAACCGTCGGTAGTTTCCGGTCCAAGACCAAGCCCAATATCCAACGCCGCTGACCTGTTAATGTTCATAAGACTGTCTGCGGCCTGTCCGTGTCGCTCGATCTAGGTTAGTACGCTTTCAACTTCATCTTTGGAACGAACCAGCAGTAGCAGGTCGTCAGTGTATGCCCTATAATGAAAAGTGACGTCCCTCAGCGTCATGCCTGATAGCCTATGGTTAAGGCCCCCGAGGAGTGGCTCGAGTGCGATTGCATAAAGGTCGGTAGAAAGTGGACAACTTTGTCGTAGAGACCTCTTAATGGGTACTGGTTCTACCCTCCTTCCATTGACCTGGACGTGTGAGTTGGCTGCGATTCAAAGACGCTGGAGGGAGTCAATGAGGGCCAGGGAAAATCCCATACGGTCCATCACTCGTAGGAGTAGTTATGGTGCACTCTATCAAAGGCGCGATTGAAATCGATGGAGACGATCGCCACTCTCAGACGGCACGCAGAGGCGATTGCTATTAAGTCCCTGCAGTCACCGGTGGCCATGTGTATATTGGCTTCTCCCCCTTGCGACGTCTGTTCTGGGGCGAGAATCATCGGCAAAGTTGTCTTAATACGGCCCTCCATAATCCTGGTGAAAATCTTGTAGTCGGCGTTCAGAATTGTGAATGCCGATAGTCATTGGTCGTTAACTTATGGCCCTCCATCTAACTTGTGTACCGGTATGAGAAGTCCTTCTACTAACGTTGGTGGTTCAACACAATATGGGGACGTAAGTTTGCGGAACATAATAACCGATCCATCAGGCCCAGGACAATTATCGGCCGCACCTTTGTCCAGGGAGTCTTCGACCTCTTAGAGTGAGACTCCCTCCGTTAGTGCATTCACTGTACCCCATCGATAGTACGTGTTGCCTGCTGTGACACTTCTGTAGTGGCCTCTTCATCTTTCCTGGTAAAGATGAAAATTATCCTCCACCACCATTACTATGGTTGCTTGGGTCGTACAGGAGCGTCCGTCTTTCGTCCTGAGTAGTGTTGGCGATGTCGGCGCACATCCGCCACAACGTGGTGCATAGTGGGTTCCTTTGCGGCCGTTCGGTCGTATCGTCGCGAGTGGACTACGGCACATTCTAGCTGGCGCTTCGTCAATGATAGTATGTGAACCTTCATTCTGCATTGGTCATGTTGTCTCTCCGGTGAAGGGGGTAAGGTATCGAGGTCCCTGAGTGCCGCGTAGTAAAAATCTAGGGTCTGTTCATGCCACCCAGCCACATCTTTGCCAAACTGCATAAGTGTCTTACGGATAGCCGGTTTAGCACAGAGGTGTCACCACTCCAGAGTCGAGGTGTATCGCCGCGCGGGATTAGCCGAGCGGTCTAAGGCGCTGCCTTAGACTGTGCGGTGGTCCCGGCGGAGGTTCGAGTCCTTCCTCGGGCATGGGTGTGTGTTTGTCCTTAGGAAAAAATGGCTGACATCGAAATAAGTGTCCAAGGAATAGAAAAGCAACTGGAATCACTCAACAGAGGAAAGTCCACTGGACCTGACGGGATACCAATTCGATTCTACACAGAGTACGCGAAAGAACTTGCCCCCCTTCTAACAGCCGTGTACCGCAAGTCTCTAGAGGAACAGAAGGTTCCAAATGATTGGAAAAGAGCACAGGTAGTCCCAGTCTTCAAGAAGGGTCGTCGAGCAGATGCGCAAAACTATAGACCTATATCTCTGACGTCGATCTGTTGTAGAATTTTAGAACATGTGTTTTGCTCGAGTATCATGTCGTTTTTGGAAACTCAGAATCTACTATGTAGGAATCAACATGGATTCCGGAAACAGCGATCGTGTGAAACCCAACTCGCTTTATTTGTTCATGAGACCCAGAAAATATTAGATACAGGCTCCCAGGTAGATGCTATTTTTCTTGACTTCCGGAAGGCGTTCGATACAGTTCCGCACTGTCGCCTGATAAACAAAGTAAGAGCCTACGGAATATCAGACCAGCTGTGTGGCTGGATTGAAGAGTTTTTAGCAAACAGAACACAGCATGTTGTTATCAACGGAGAGACGTCTACAGACATTAAGTAACCTCTGGCGTGCCACAGGGGAGTGTTATGGGACCATTGCTTTTCACAATATATATAAATGACCTAGTAGATAGTGTCGGAAGTTCCATGCGGCTTTTCGCGGATGATGCTGTAGTATACAGAGAAGTTGCAGCATTAGAAAATTGTAGCGAAATGCAGGAAGATCTGCAGCGGATAGGCACTTGGTGCAGGGAGTGGCAACTGACCCTTAACATAGACAAATGTAATGTATTGCGAATACATAGAAAGAAGGATCCTTTATTGTATGATTATATGATAGCGGAACAAACGCTGGTAGCAGTTACTTCTGTAAAATATCTGGGAGTATGCGTGCGGAACGATTTGAAGTGGAATGATCATATAAAATTAATTGTTGGTAAGGCGGGTACCAGGTTGAGATTCATTGGGAGAGTCCTTAGAAAGTGTAGTCCTTCAACAAAGGAGGTGGCTTACAAAACACTCGTTCGACCTATACTTGAGTATTGCTCATCAGTGTGGGATCCGTACCAGATCGGGTTGACGGAGGAGATAGAGAAGATCCAAAGGAGAGCGGCGCGTTTCGTCACAGGGTTATTTGGTAACCGTGATAGCGTTACGGAGATGTTTAACAAACTCAAGTGGCAGACTCTGCAAGAGAGGCGCTCTGCATCGCGGTGTAGCTTGCTCGCCAGGTTTCGAGAGGGTGCGTTTCTGGATGAGGTATCGAATATATTGCTTCCCCCTACTTATACCTCCCGAGGAGATCACGAATGTAAAATTAGAGAGATTAGAGCGCGCACAGAGGCTTTCAGACAGTCGTTCTTCCCGCGAACCATACGCGACTGGAACAGGAAAGGGAGATAATGACAGTGGCACGTAAAGTGCCCTCCGCCACACACCGTTGGGTGGCTTGCGGAGTATAAATGTAAATGTAAATGTAAATGTAAATGTAAGGATAATTTAAGTAGTGTGTAAGTTTAGGGACTGATGACCTTAGCTTTTTAGCAGTTAAGTCCCATAAGATTTCACACATATCTGAACATTTTTTTTCGAGGTGTATCGGGGGTGACGGCGTTCACAGTCAGTCCACGTTGCTGCAACTTACCGACAGCAATCCAGGTCCTGGAGGTGAGTTATATTAAGCTTCCAAAAGCCATTGCTGCGCCAGACTTGTTGGGGGACGGGATGTATAGTGCAGATACAGGCACTATGATCGGAAAAGGCCTGAGGCCGTAGTTCGGCGGCCACCACCCCTTGTGCGAGGCCTTGCGACACATATAAGCGATCTAACTGGCTGGCCGAATGACTGGTAAGATGAGTGGGGCCAGAACAATTACCAAGTGTCGCACAAGTGATGTTCTTGGATCATCGTACCCAGTTTCGGACAGGGCAAGTAGTGTGGGATTTGGTCCTTGGGGTGAAGTACGCAATTAAAATCGCCGACGAAGACGCTGTTTTCGTACGGCCCGACGGAAAGGGGGACGACTTCCGTGGACTAGAATTTGACCCTGTCGTGACGTTTGGTGGTACCCGAAGGCGCGTAAACGTTAATGAACCGGGTGTTGATCGCTGTAAGTGCTATTCCTCGAGCAGAGGGAAGACACGTGACGTTAGTAACTTCAATACCATCACTCACTATTATTTTACCACTCCGGTGTCTGCAGGGCCACCGGGCGTCAGATATGTTGTGAGACAATAAAAGTTCGGGAGTGCGGTCGTTTTAACTGCTTGCGAGGAAGCAAAATCAACTCCAGTCGCTCGTATTGTTTCTTTCAGAAGTTGAATCTTGACAGGAGAACTTATTTTGATATTCATTGTCGCCAGGCGGTAAGACTGGCGAAGCGTTGGTTGGGCGAGGTTATCCATGTTGATGTTGGAGAGAAGCGAACATCGGAAGTGATGCCACCCCCCGCCGGAAGCGGTCCTCCTTGTGCTGCTTATGCTACATGATCCGGCGGCGCCTCAGCTGGCCCCGGATCGGGATCTTGTGTCTCGACGTCCTCGGCCCACGAGGCGGGCTCGGATGTCTGTTCATGTTCCATAGGCTCGGAATGTGTGATAGGAAGGTACCGAGCGACTTCGCTGCTTGCACTGGTACCTTCCTGCTGCTCACTGTTTATTTCAAGGGGCTGGTAGTCGAACGCTGCATGTTTCTCCGTCTGTTCTGCAAAGTCGGAGTCAGTGGAAACGGCTTCAGCCTCGCGGTTGGCTTTTTGAGTTGTCAGTTGTTCTTCCCCGGCCGAATGGGAACCGCCGTGTCCCGACACGGTCCTACGACGAGGCTTTCAGCATTTCGGTGATCACTGTTTCCGTACGTGTCCTTCATTGTCAGAGGACGGCACTGACACACGCCTCGCCGGGACAAATGCTTCGGTCGGTACGGTAAGTGAATCAATTGCCTTCTTGCTGTCGTCAATGTCTGTCGGGTTCGGTAGCTCCAGCGTCATCGTACTATTTTCCACCACTGGCCAGGCCGGGTGATCATCCATCATTTGGTCTGGTAAATTCGTTCCGAAGGGAGAATTTCAAGGTTGATCTTCTCTATTAGTTTGCCATTATGTTGTAGCGCTACGGCGTCACGTAGTGTCGGCAGAAGGAAGTAAACAAGGCTCGCTGGCCAGCGCTGCTGGCGGAAAGCACACTCTGCAAGTCTGCTTCGCTCGGCTGCGAGAGTCGGAGGTCCCTCTGAGCCACCGAGGACTCAGCGTATAGTGTGACTGCAGGAACTTATCCCTTGCACACTTCCCGTGAGACCCACACTTCCAGTTTACTATCCACACACTACATTTTTAGTGCCCCTGCCTACAATATTCATTACTCGCGACAGTCAATCTACCGAGTCCCCTGAGAGTTTGAGCAATTTGAGTGCATACGTACTGAAGAAGATAACTGGTCGGTAAGCTTTATCTAAATGAAGATGGTATCGCTCAAAGTATTACGGGACTCGGTAGATTGACTGCCGCGAGTAATGAGTATAGTGGGAAGGAGCACTACAAATGTAGTGTGTGGACAGTAAGTCGGAAATGTGGGTCTCACGGGGAGCGTGCCAGAGATAAGTCCCTGCAGTTGCACCACCCTCTGTGTCCACGATGGCTCACGTCGGCCATAGGCTGTGGAGCGGTGCGGTACGCCCCGGCCGCTCCCTGTCGCGTTTCCGGGTATGTTGTTATTTACTGCGTCACAGTGCTAGTGTTAAGTGTTATAGTTACGTTTCTGACATCCGATGGCTCTTTCGTATCGGAAAGCCAAGATAAATCTGCAGTTCCACACTACGTACTCTAGACCCAAGGCCCACGAAGTAGAGAGACACATGTTGACCCGAACGAGCTGCTAGGTATCCACTTATCCATTGTCTCCAGCGTTGTATATCTTAAATTTACTGACCTTGAGGTCTGGTACAAACTTCTCAGACGCTCGACGGAAGGTTATCGGTTCTGCCACTCTGACGGAAACGTGGGTGTGGTGACGCCTGAACGTGCTGGATTGGGAATACAAAATGTGGGCGTGTTTGAGCTACCAGTCGAAGTTCCTGTGGATTTGGTCACCCTTGCTCTTCGACCCTATGGCACAGTCCTTGGGCATACGGCCGAGAAATGGAAGACCTTCGATACTTACACTGTCCTTAAAGGTGTGTGTCAGGTCCGTATTGAATTGCACCGCCATAAACCTTCGTATCTCACGATCCCTGGTTGCAGGGCGATAATTATTTACGACGGTAAGCTGAGGACCTGCTCCGGATGTGGACAGGTAGGACACATGCGTACAGAATGCCTGCAACGACATCTCGTGCAGACACCCTCAGTCGAACAGCTTCAGCCGTCGATAGCGACCTATATGCCGATTACGTATGTTGCGGCGGCGAGACGAGAGACGCCAGCTATGATGACCCTTCTGTATTGGAGCAAGACTTGGGGGTCCCTGCACTAGTTCCTCAGGAGCCCCCAGCGTCTTCCGGTACCGATGCTTCTGTTGCCCTCTCGTCGAGCCGAGGCGCACCGCTACAGCGACAAGAAGAATAGGATGCAACGTCCTCCCCCTGCGTTACGCCGGAAACAGGGGCGAGACAGCGTAAACAGAAATCTCCAAAGCGCCGTAAGAAACGACGCATAATAACCAACACATTAGCCCGAGACGGCAGCGATGGATGATGATGTGCGTCAGCTGATAAACCGATCCGACACGGGCGATACTAACGTACCACACGGTTCGACGTCTTCTCCCGCTACCCGTGCGTCTGCGCACTGTGGGGATGCGGGAGACCACCGAAGCCCCGACCCCGGGGATGCACCCACGACTACGTCTGCCTCTCGAGATCCCGTGGTATCGCCGTCCCTGCGAGACTCGGCGCAGGAGATGGAGATGCAGCATAAGTTTCAGGACCATGACGATACATCGATGTCGTTGGCAGCATCTACGTTGCCGGCGACAGGGGGCTAGGCTGGCTTTACCCGCCATAACGACGCTCTACACCACTACTACTGCTCACCTGTATTACCCAGGACACCCCAGCGACTTGATGGAACAGACGTACCGCCTCCCACGATCAATGTCAACGGCGTTACTTCCGCTGTCAAAACCCGTATGCTGGAAGATACGTTACGAGCTGCGGATCTGGATGTTGTTTTCATTCAAGAAGTCCGGTCAGGACTCTGTTTCGATACCTACGGATATGACGCCTACACTATGCCTTCAGATGTGGACGGAGGAGGAACGGCAATTCTACTGAGGGAAGGGATATGGCAACTTATGTCTCCTATTTACCGCCGGCCCGGGGGTCGCACTCACGATTGGTACAGTTCGTATGGTGAACCTGTACGCTCCTTCCAGCACCGACAGGAGGAAAGAACGCCCCACTTTTTTGCCGAAGACATAGCTCTGCTCTTCCAGGGCAATGCCGAGCACTTGGTAGTAGGCGGAGATTTCAGTTGTGTGCTCAGACCATCCGACCAGGTGCCTCACTATACCACCTGTCCAGCACCTCAGGCACTTGTAACGACCGAAAGGCATACGCTATTTTACTAGTCATTCCGCGAGCCGTTGGGATCGAGTCTACGTCACGCGCGGCCTGCGGTCGGCAGTTGTAGTCGCTGGGATGTGGCCGGCAGCGTTCACGGATCACCTAGCATATGTGTGTACTCTCACCCTCAGCCGCCAACGCTCCCGACCAACTAGAGGTCCGTGGCGCCTCAGTGTGGCCCTCTTTGGTGAGGTAAATTGCAGACATGAAGTTGAGTCCACACGGAGCAAATGCCGCCGGCTATTACCCGCCTACGGTTCCGTGTTTCAGTGGTGGTGACGGTGCGTCAAACCCGCCTTGTGCGGAACATTAGCCAACTGTGGACGAGATAGAGCGCGCTGATATACTGCGGCCACTGATTTCTACTACACTGCGCTCCGCGAACTGGCTGTGCAACCGCTGTGGCCGGAAAGACAATCGGCAGAACACCACGTCAAGGCACAGTCGCTACGTATCACCGCCGTACGCCTCTCGGGTGTGCGGGTGAGAGCAAGGACACCTGATGACGTTAGTGCAGAACGACCTTTAATCCACCATTCAAGATAGAAGAAAACGCAAGAGGCAGCTCATTACGGAGGACGGAGGATGGACGACGAGTTGACACGCAAATGGGCATCGTCCAAGCGTTTACACAGTCATATACACTTCTCTATGAGCGTGAGTACAACATGGATGTAGGGGTCAGGGAAGTCTATCAGAAATCACAAGCTGATGCTACGCTCCTGTCGGAGGTGACTTTGGAAGAACTACTACAGCCTATGTTGCGCCGTGCACCCAACAAAATGCCAGGCCCTGACAGACTCCCTCTTGAATTTTAGAAAAGATTTTTGGATCCCATGGACCCAGTGTGGGTCAGGATGTACAGAGAACTCATGAACCCCGATTTTCAGGTACCATCTGAAATCACTGAGGGTGACTCCGGTGGCAAAACCTGGAGGAGGCTGTCGCCCACTTGATTTTCACCCATTATTTCTGAGAACGCGTGTTGTTACAGCTTGATTACCTGTAAATACCACATTAATGCAATAAATGCTCAAAATCACGTCCGTCAACCTCAATGCATTTGGCAATACGTGTAACGACATTCCTCTCAATAGCGAGTAGTTCGCCTTCAGTAATGTTCGAACATGCATTGACAATGGGCTGACGCATGTTGTCAGGCGTTGTCGGTGGATCACGATGGCAAATATCCTTCAACTTTCCCCACAGAGAGAAATCCGGAGACGTCAGATCTGGCGAACGTGCGGGCCATCGTATGGTGCTTCGACAACCAATCCACCTGTCATGAAATACGCTATTCAATACCGCTTCAACCGCACGCGAGCTATGTGCGGACATCCATCATGTTGGAAGTACATCGCCATTCTGTCATGCAGTGAAACATTTTGTAGTAACGTCGGTAGAACATTACGTAGGAAATCAGCATACATTGCCCCCTTTAGATTGCCATCGGTAAAATGGGGGCCAATTATCCTTCCTCCCATTATGCCGCAACATACATCAACGCGTCAAGGTCGCTGATGTCCACTTGTCGCAGCCATCGTGGATTTTCCGTTGCCCAATAGCGCATGTTATGCCGGTTTACGTTACCGCTTTTGGTGAATGACGCTTCGTCGCTACATAGAACGCGTGCAAAAACTCTGTCATCGTCCCGTAATTTCTCTTGTGCCCAGTGGCAGTACTGTACACGACGTTCAAAATCGTCGCCATGCAATTCCTGGTGCATAGAAACATGATACGGGTGCAATCGATGTTGATGTAGCATTCTCAACACCGTCCTTTTTGAGATTCTCGATTCTCCCGCAATTTGTCTGCTACTGATGTGCGGATTAGCCGCGACAGCAGCTAGAACACTTCCTGTTTCCTTAAATAACGTAACTATCCGGTGAACGGTCCGGACATTTGGATGATGTCGTCTAGGATACAGAGCAGCATACATAGCACACGCCTGTTGGGCATTTTGATAACAATAACCATACATCAACATGATATCGACCTTTTCCGCAATTGGTAATCGGTCCATTTCAACACGGGTAATGTATCACGAAGCAAATACCGTCCGCACTGGCGAAATGTTTCGTGATACCACGTACTTATACGTTTGTGACTAGGTATTACAGCTCCATCTATCACAAAGCGAAAAATGTGGTCCAACTAAAACATTGATATTTCTTTACGTACTACACGAATATGTAATAAAAATGGGGATTCCTATTTTAAAAAACGCAGTTGATATCCATTTGACCTATGGCAGCGCCATCTAGCAGGCCAACCATAGCGCCATCTGGTTTCCCCCTTCAAGCTAGACAAGTTTCGTTCTTTGTAGTTTTTTCATTTGATGTTTATTTCGGAAGATATTTGGCCCGGTCACTATCAACGGACCACCCTGTATACTTCAGACAAACAAGATGCGTTTGGGCAAGCCGCTCTTTTATCTCCTCATTAACTATACCTGCTTTTGTGTTGGCGAAGGGCGCTCGCATCAAGGCGGTCAGTGGCCAGCACGATTTTCGGCAGTTTGTGATTGTACTTTGACGAGAATGCAAGTTCAATAGCAGTCTTTTATTACGACGATATTCTCCAGTACACGTGCTGCATTATGACCTGTTAGATGTGCTGGTTTTTTAACGACAATTTCGAAGTGTAATTAGAACTGTGATGCATTTTTTTCTATCACTGTGATTGCGTGTATTAGCTTCGGTTAGCTGGGCTGTACGGTGATTTTTAGTGGGCGTCTGTGAACTATGACGTCAAACAGCGAAAGATGCTGTATTAATGCAAAGAATCTAGAAGGTAGAGATGTGCCGATCAAGGATGTACCAGCATCTGGCGCAGAGTGTTTCAGAATTACACTGACGACCTTCGAGGAGATAGAGACTATGTCCTGATTAACAAAACGAGGATAGGAAACGCTTCCAACATCGCTGCAGAGCGTCGAAGTTACAGACGCCACGTCCTGTATGTGTGTGTATGTACAGGGTGATTCGGTGATGATGTCACAAACTTTCACGGATGATGGAGAGGAATAAATGCATCAGTTTGATGTAAGGCACCGTGGTCTAGAAAGTTATAAACGAAAAGCGTTCTGATACATCTCACAGTGGTATATATGTAGTCTTCCACGCTGCTGCTAAGACTGTAGAGGCAGCAAATTTTAAGAGGTGGTAGTATGGACCAAAACAAGAAAAAAATAAGTCCAATATACATGGGCTTTAAAAGGCGTACCTTAAGAGCTATGAGCACTTGGTCAATAGAAGAGATGTCTTTCACTGTAGCGAATAAGAATATATTTATCAACTTTTCTAGAAATGAATGCCAGAACGCAAAGACGTGAACTTCTTAGAAGATACATGGACTGAACTTTTCGATATCTTCAGAGAATGCAATATAGTTCCAGCATTAATGCGACTCTCTCATGTACATCAACAAATCAGTAATTTAACCATAACTAATAACAACTATCAAAGCATGGAAAATTACAAAGGCTAACATTGAACTGTGACATACAAATTAGTAAACGTTTCTCTCAGGAACCACTTGAAATAGATCTTATCTATATGAGCACTTCTCAAATGAGAGTTTCAGTACAAAGCAGACTTTATAGAACATTTTTGGCTCAATGGACGAGCCCTGTGATGTTTCAGAAGCACTGAGTCTTCTGTTAAAAATAATCGGATTCTTAGTACCAGATACTTTTAGCGTTGAAAAGCGTCACTTTTCTAAGAAAGCTTTTCTCCGCGTTGCTCATTAATGTTACTTTGATACAATTCATCTCGGAGAACTAAGAACACATTGCTGAAAGAGGCTGCAAAGCTCGCATAGTCTCTCAATACTATTTTTTCTCGCTGCCATAGGTTCAGCGATTCGTCCCTCTGAAAGGTTTCCAGACATTACTGCGAAGCAATATTATTGACTCTCTAAAGTTCTCAAACAGCTCTGACCGTTGTCAGTGGAAGACCTTCTGTAATGAAACCTTATTCGCTCAAAATCGATAAAACGATCACAGTCTGGCAGTCTGAATGTCAGTTCGAAATTTAATAAAAACGTCACGTGTCGCAATATGTAAAACGCTATCGCGGATACGTTTCTTCCTTCTTTCGCTCCCGTAACAAGCATTGCAGAAAGAAATGGGAGCTGGAAGGCCAACTTTTTGTTACTGAAAACTTCTAATGTTACAGATGTCTGAAGATATGATGGCGTTGCTTACTTTCTGGCGTTAATTACGAGGACAATGAAAAGAACACATCTTTAGGGAATTGATCTGTTTAATATTAAATAGTTAAGGAACCTGAGCTATTTAACATTAAATAGTTAGGGAACGTCTACCCACTTCTCACACACAACTATCAGCTCATCATCAAAGGCAACGGAAATGAATATCTTTAGCAGTCTTACTTGTAGCTACGTAACGAATCACTGTAATTTCCCGCGTGATGCATATTACTACCTTCATTTGTTGAATATTGCTCTTCTTATACCTTCCGTTCCCTCATAACCAAATCTCTTAGCATGTTCCATACTTCCTGAATACAACCAATAAACAAATTATGTTTTCAAATCGTAGCAACAGTTTCGGTCAACGTCGCCCATTTAAAGTGCATTTCGAATCTTTCGCACAAATTCTGCCATTTTTAACAATAAAAATTCGGAGAATTTACTGTTTTAACTATATACTCCTATCATTTTTTAAAGCATCCGTTACAGTTATGTAAGTCTCCGTAGCACATCAGTTCGTTTAAGAAACAAAAACATGGAGCTTTATTTAACTTTCTGTTCAAATCAGAGATGTCAGTTATGTCTAACTACACTTAACTACAGTAAACTGAAACCAGCTCCATGAAAATCAATAAAGTTTAATTTTTTAAATGGGATTCAATAAAAAGATCTCTGATTTGCACTGTCGATCATACCTTCATCTGTTCCGATACAGTCTGTACAGGTGCCTCAATTCAACTCCAGTCTACTGGACAATGATAACCCGCTAGGACAAACGGAATGTTGAACCTAAAGTTGGCTGGAATATGCTGGGAAACGCGGAAAAGAGGGCAGCTTTAGAATTACTAATTACTAGTAAGGATATGGTCCAAAACTACGTGAGTTGGACGGATCTCTCAGAAGTGAAACTTTTTTTCATGGAAAGGTTTTACCAACCAGTGTTTTTATCCAAAAATTTAAAATATATACCTGCTGTTAATGCTTTCCGTATTGCTTAAGTCAATACTCAGAATTTGTATCTGAGAATGGTGGCAAATTCTCTTCCTATAAAGAGATAGGAAAGCTGTGATCAACCTGAATGTTGGCTTGAACACGGCAGTACAAAGGGGTCAATAAGACCTGTTATACAAATGTTAAGTGCAGTTTGTACCATGGCATGCTAGCAATGGGTAATTTTCTTGATGTATTTTCGCTGCTATGCCAGCGCGTTTTTGGTTCCATTTCAGTCCTTACTACTATTCCATGTCCAATTTTTGTACCGCTCTCCTGCTAGGTTTTAGGAAACCATAAGAAGAACAAGTTTGGCGACTGCATCTCTGGCTGAACGCTTGAATTTGCGCGCTCAACCGCCTGATTGGCTAACTTCGATTCTAATTAACATGGATACCTCGCAACGTACATATTTTTTTTCTTAGCAATTAGTTCTCAGCACAGCCGACCTTGCAACACACAAGCTATTCATCCTGTTTCTGACATCCCTGTAGAAATGATCTCGTGGATAACAGGAGGTTTCGTGAGGCTGTTTGCGGATGCCGTTTCAGCGTCAGAAAATTATAGACAAATGCTGGAAGATCTGAGAAGGACAGATGGCGCAGGGGATGGGAATTGATTCTCAACGTGTTGCATTACACATAAAGCAGTGGAAACATAGACTATTGTTTCATTAGCGAAAAACTGTAATAAAGGAAGATGGCAGACGGTGATCTGTTGGAGGAATTTCATTAAAAAGTAATTGACGCACCAGAGACGTAATTTACTGAAAACTGTTTCGAACGAGAGTTGAGTATTGTCCACTGGGATGACACTCATATCAGGTAGTATTAATGGAGGACGTAGAGAAGATTCGAGGTAAGGCGGTACCACTTGTCACGAGTTTATCAAATAAGCGCTAGAGCGTCAACGAAATGCTCTTCCAGCTCGACTTACCGAGAGAAACGTTATGCAGCAGGGGGAGGTTTACTGTTAAATATTAAGACGAATTTTTTAGGAAAGGTCACCCAACATAAAGCTTCCTCTCCCATGAATTTCGCGAAACGATCATAATAGTGAAAGGTAATACAAGCTAATATGGAGCCTTGCCAACAGTCAATCATCCCGCACACAATAGAACATGAAAGACGGAGAATAACACAAGTGCACGAATTACTCTCCGATGCACACCGAAAGGTATCATCTTTACTATAGACGTGGCTATAGCTGTATGATTGATAGATCTGGAATATTTTGTACAGGTTTGTAAAGTAACAGTGCCAATCGCAATAATTCATTTACATTGCGGGTCAAAAGTTTTCGATCACCTGTCACAACTATAGATATCTGGTTAAAACAGAGATTTTGATTTGAAACTTTAATCACATCCCATTTCCAACAGTAAAACAAGAATGAACACATGAAAGACTAAGCGCCTCTGTTGTGTATTTGAGTGGTTGTTTGCGTAGAGGGGCGCGGATGAGTGTGAACAGAAACACTGGCGTGCCTTTACGTAAGACGGTCAATTCGGATAGGCCTATTCCTTCAGTAATCACTAGAAATCATTTCGCTTTAGTTTACAGTACATTGTGTGCATCTAGCAGTTCGTCGCATACCTGATTTGGTTCATACTGTATTACCGCCTAATGTGGTGGAAGCAGGGGACTGGAATTGGCAAATGTGCCGTAGTTCCAGCTCTGCATCGGGAAGGATATTCTAGTAGGACAACGGCAACAGAAGTTGGCGTAGCCCAATCTACGATGGTGTATACGTTGGAGCGGTCACCACACAGGACCACACAGGACTCGCATTCGGGAGGACGACTGTTCAAACCTGCGTCAGGCTATCCAGATTTAGGTTTTCCGTGATTTCCCAAAATCGCTCTGGGCAAATGCCGGGATGGTTCTTTTGAAAAGGCACAACCGACTTCCTTCCCCATCCCTAACACAACCTGAGCTTTCGCTCCGTTTCTAAAGACCTCGATGTACGGGACGTTAAATCCAATCTTTCTTCCTTTCTTCCTTCAGTGGAACTGGTAGCAATTCAAGTGTTTCACGATCTGCAATACCGCGAGTAACATCGTACAGTGAAGATCAGTTCATATGTGTACAGAGTAAAAGTTGGAGGACTCGTATTGAACCTGAAAGTCGCAAAGAAGTAAACAAGATGCGAGCAGTTGCAATCTCTGTCTCAACAGTGCAACGCCGTCTTCGTGAACAAGATCTCAAGGACAGCATAGCGACCAAAAAATCTTTATTACTCACAGAAAATAACGTAAGAAGATTACAATGTGAGTCACTATGTGAGTATTTTCTGCGGGTGATAAAGTTGATGATCTATTGACAATTAATAGAAAACTAGAAGAGGAAAGATATCAAAGGATACTACGAACAGTCCAGTTCTGTCTGGCAAGAGATTTATTAATCGTGTGTTTCTTCCTGCAGCAGAACAATGATCAAAAATCATGCTTCTAAATCCTGCAGAGGGTACGTAAGTACAAAAGAGAAATGCAGTAAACTGAAAAACATGATTTGGCCAAGTCAGTCACCTGATCTAAAACTTACTGAACTCTTGAAAGGAAGATTAGAAAACTGAGGTCATCCATAGAATAACTTATAGTCGTGTTGTACTGCGATATCTGCGAAAACAATACAAAATCTTTTCTCTGAATTCAGTGCAACTTTCGGTAAGTTTTAGATCAGGTGACTGACTTGGCCAAATCATGTTTTTCAGTTTACTGCATTTCTCTGGGTAAGAACTCAAGTGGGTAGTTTGTTTAAATGGTGGCAGTTCTGGCTCACAAACTGTAGTAATTAAGATAATGATGAATTCACAGGCTGTTATAATATTTGGTCATCGGATAAGAGAATGAAGGTGGCAGTTGGTTCACAGGGCAGACATTTTGAGTCATAAATTATGGCTATTATGATTATATTAAAACTATGTGGTGATAAATTAGACTTACGTAAACTGAAGAGCACACTCAAAAAGTTTAAGTTACATAGCAGTCTTTGGATCATTAATTCTAGCCATTAGGAATCTGGCAACAATGCAGGTTGGGCTCGTGTCCACAACCAACAGGATAATGTCCGTTTGAATTTCCCACCATTTACATATCACATAAGTGGCCTAAAGAAGTTGGGAGGGGGAGGGAGGAGGGGGAGTCGTGACCTTTAATGTGACATGAGCTGTTTATATACGGAGGTCTGGCAACAATGCAGACTGAGGTTGTGTTCAAATGGCTCTGAGCACTATGGGACTTTACATCTGAGGTCATCAGTCCCCTAGAACTTAGAACTACTTAAACCTAACTAACCTAAGGACATCACACGCATCCATGCCCGAGGCAGGATTCGAACCTGCGACCGTAGCGGTCGCGCGGTTCCAGAATGTAGCGCCTAGAACCGCTCGGCCACCCTGGCCGGAGTGGTTGTGTTCAATTTGTTCCAATACTGATGATGCCTTTTTCTTATATGTACATGCTCGGGACAGTGATCAATTAGAGTCATTGCAATGGACTGTAAGACATAATTAGTTTAACTGTTAGCTGTGAATTTGAACTATTTTCCCTGAAATAAACTGATTACGGGTTCTTACAGTCCACATATCGGCTGAGTACAGCTGCCATATGTAAACGCTTCATACGTGACAGATGTGTGCATCTTCCCAATCAGTATCCGTGCTCAGTCAGTAAGCAACTTGACTACGTGATGGGTGCCCACTATCGATCGCTGGGTACTCAGTGCGTGCAAGAACAATATGATTACGACACGGGAAGCAGCTGCCATCTTGCAGAGGAGCAACATCGAACAAATGAAACTGTATGGTTCCAGAGACCTTTACAGGTGTCAAACATCTATGATGCATATAAGCAAACTGAAGCAACAAATGAAAATTTGTACCTAGGTCGAGCTTCGAACAGAGGTTTGAGTTTAGGAGGTATACCAAATGGCCTAAGTAGTGAATGGGAATTTGGATTGAGGAGGGAGTTGTTGTACTAGTGTAATCCGTGCAGTTGGGTTTATCCACTGTGCCACGGTGGCAAAGTGGTTAGCGCATCTGCGTAGTCAGCAGAACACACGGGTTCGAATCCCTGCCTTGGTGCATATATATATATATATATATATATATATATATATATATATATATATATATATATATATATATATATATATAGTGTGTGTGTGAATACGACAACTGCGTTTTTTTACTCCATATTCGTGTAGTAAGTATAGAAATATGAATGTTTTAGTTGGACCACTTTTTTCGCTTTGTGATAGAAGGCGCTGTAATAGTCACAAACCTATGCTCACAATTTTAGACGAACAGTTGGTAACAGGTAGGTTTTAAAATTAAAACACAGAACGTAGGTACGTTTGAACATTTGATTTCGGTTGTTCCAATGTGATACATGTACCTTTGTCAACTTATCATTTCTGAGAACGCATACTGTTACAGCGTGATTGCCTGTAAATACCACATTAATGCAATAAATGCTCAAAATTACGTCCGTCAACCTCAGTGTAATGACGTTCCTCTCAACAACGAGTAGCTCGCCTTCCGTAATGTTCGCACATGCATTGACAATGCGCTGACGCATGTTGTCAGGCGTTGTCGGTGGATCACGATAGCAAATATCCTTCAACTTTCCCCACAGAAAGAAATCCGGGGACGTCAGATCCGGTGAACGTGCGGGCCATTGTATGGTGCTTCGACGACCAATCCACCTGTCATGAAATATGCTGTACAATACCGCTTCAACCGCACGCGAGCTATGTGCTGGACATCCATCATGTTGGAAGTACATCGCCATTCTGCCATGCAGTGAAACATCTTGTAGTAACATCGGTAGAACATTACGTAGGAAATCAGCATACATTTCACCATTTTGATTGCTATCGATAAAATGTGGGCCAATTATCCTTCCTCCCATAATGCCGCACCATACATTAACCCGCCAAGGTCTCTGATGTTCCACTTGTCGCAGCCATCGTCGATTTTCCGTTGCCCAATAGTGCATATTATGCCGGTTTACGTAACCGCTGTTGGTGAATAACGCATCGTCGCTAAATAGGACGCATGCAAAAAATCTGTCATCGTCCCGTAATTTCTCTTGTGCCCAGTGGCAGAGCTGTACACGACGTTCAAAGTCGTCGCCATGCAATTCCTGGTGCATAGAAATACAGTATGGGTGCAATCGATGCTGCTGTAGCATTCTCAACACCGACGTTTTTGAGATTCCCGATTTTCGCACAATTTGTCTGCTACTGATGTGCGGAATAGCCGCGACAGCAGTTGAACACCTACTTGGGCATCGTCATTTGTTGCAGGTCGTGGTTGACGTTTCACATGTGGCTGAAAATTTTTACTCAGTTATCTTTACATGATTTTGAACAGTTAAATGGGATGATCGAACCAAAAATAAGAAAAATAGACACCGAGTTTCGGGAACTGATTACTGTGAATGAGAATTTCTTGTCTCCACTGTAGGCACACTGGACTCGCATTCGGGTGGACGACGGTTCAATCCCGCGTCCGGCCATCCTGATTTAGGTTTTCCGTGATTTCCCTAAATCGCTTCAGGCAAATGCCGGGATGGTTCCTTTGAAAGGGCACGGCCGACTTCCTTCCCCGTCCTTCCCTAATCCGACGAGACCGATGACCTCGCTGTTTGGTCTCTTCCCCCAAACAATCCAATCCAATCTCCACTGTAGGAAGCCGGTAAGGGTGTAAGTTTCATTTTCAAGTTTCAGATCTGCATCTTCATTTTGCTACTTACGTCCTTCCATGTGTCTTCGCCCACATTTTTATTGTGGTAGGCCCTGTGCTCTGAGTTCCACAAAGCTTTTTTCTCTAGAGTGCTGTCAGGGAAAGACTCCCCTCGCCGTTCACTTCTGCTACGGATGGACAGCAGGACCTCCGTCTCGCCTGCACGAGCAGAGAATTCTGAAATCTCTCTGTTGTGTAATAACACACCACTCCGCTTCAGATCACTGCCTGGGAAGTTCGACCGCAGCAACCGCGGGCCGCAGCTTGGTACCGATTGCACAAGGCAAAGCTGCGAATGTTGCTGAGGGTTGCTGCCGCGCTCAGTGAATACAAGGCTTTGGAAGATGCTTCAAGATTAAAAATGCAGATTTAAAACTGACGTGATCTTTCGTGCTAGTGATAATCATAGATATCTCTTTGCCCATCACAGCAGTTTTCAAGGAAACGTAGACAACGTCTTGCAGTTCTTATTATTTTTCAGAAGACTTAGTTGTCCTTTTGTAGTAAATTTAACCGCGAAACCTGTCACATTTTTATAATCACATTAAACTTCGTTAAATAACCTCATTCTAAAAAAGTAAGGTTGAAAATTTTCGATACGAGTAATTCAAGTTTTTCTATTCAGATTGTTGTCGCCGTAGAAAATTTTAATTTTTATTCTTGCTTTTGTAACCATAATAAGAGTCCAGGCTCCATAGGCAAACAGCCAGCCGACATTAAGAAATAGTCCACCAGGACGTAGGGACAAGACAAGCGGTAGAGGCTGCCAAGTATGACTTATTGATCAAATAACTTAGTGTTTGACTTCCTGCAAGAGGAAGCAGCATGAATAAAATTTGCGCAATGGAAGACGCAAACACCAGGGCGATAATACAGCAAGAGAGAGTGTCAGTCACGTGCGGAGAAGACTCGTGTGGAACCAAATTGTGTACAGCGAGAAACGAAAGTGTCGTCCGGAACCGAAGGCATTCTTGCGCAAGCCGACCAATTATAAACGAGAGTGTCGTGTGGAACCATAGGCATTCTTGTGCAATGCGATCACTTAGAAATGAAAGGGTCGTGTGAAACAAATTAACTCGTGTGCACCCAAGTACATGAGAAACGAAATAAAGGGCCAGGCAGCGGACTAGCTAGAGGCAGAGATTCAGATGCCGATTCAGAGACAGTGCCGGCAGTTTGGAGATTCCGCAGCGAGACGCCAGTGGGGCCGAGTAGGCCCATAGCAGCCGATACAGAGAAGACGGTGATAGACTCTGCTGGACACTCAGGAACTGCAGCTCAAGTAGGATTTTTAGAGTTTCATTGGAATAGTGTTGAAGAGAGGCTGTCAGTCTTTGTCTCAATTACTTACAGAGATTTCAGTGCTAACCAAGAACAATTGATTGCTTTGTACTTGTTTCTTATATGTACCGGCAATTACCTTTGAAGTAGCAAGTCCTAAAAAGTAGACTGAATCTTACTAACGGGTTTATGGTCCAACACCTCACATAAGTATTTGTGAGAATAAACTTGATAGAAACTAACCCATCTTTTCTGCCTATTGCAATTCTGTAACCTATTTTCAGGAAACTTATTTGATTCAAACCAAGGAGGTTCTCTCCCTCTCATCTCCGATATAAAGGTTGACAGAAATTTATAACTAACCCATTGTCGTCAACGTCTCGAATGCGCTACGCAGTTCGCACATACTTCATTCTGGTATAGTGAGGCTGTGCCAGGACATGTTCAAATTCCTAATAGAATCAGCTGAAAAAATTTCCTATCGTAGCACAAAAAAGGCGAGTATGCTCCAGTTCATAAAAGAGAAGTGGGGTACCAACTGCCTCATTCTAAGTTCCTCAGCACCTTTAAAAATTATCGCATGCGAACATATTCGCGCTCTTGTTAACATACAGTTCAACTATCACTCCCACAACCTTCCTACTTACAACCCGTTCACATCCAGTAATCTGCCGGTGACAGTCGCTCATTTCCATCTACTCCAACTTGCTTATTCTCTCTCACTCACTGAG
This sequence comes from Schistocerca cancellata, assembly GCF_023864275.1. Taxonomy (NCBI): domain Eukaryota; kingdom Metazoa; phylum Arthropoda; class Insecta; order Orthoptera; family Acrididae; genus Schistocerca; species Schistocerca cancellata. The sequence continues at coordinate 155,836,425 of NC_064627.1, forward strand.
TCCAACTCATTGTCGTTACGTCTTTATGTCTCTCCAACTGTCACTGTCTCCTGTCCCACACCCACAGTCTACTCCGTTGTGTCGTCCTGCTACTAATGTCTCCGCTCACTGTCACTATTTCCCCCTCTTGCTGTCTCTAACTGCTACCATCTAATTTACTCCTTCACACTGCTGCTGTCTCTTCTCACTTTCATTTTCTCTCTCTTCCTCGATGTCACAGAATCCCTCTTTCATTATCACAGGCTCTCACCAAATTCCCGTATTTCCCTCTCTTTATTCGTTCTCCCATTGACACTGTCTCCTTTTCTCTTTTCCTAGCATTGCTTTGTCACTGTCAACTACGTTCCACTTCCAATGTGTGCCTTGCTTTTTCTCTCACTGTCATTGTTGCCTTTTCTCTTTCTGTACGACAACCAATGTTTACTGTCTTCCGGGGTTTATTAATTTTCCGTCTCCTTCCCACTGCCTCTGTCCTCTTCTGTCTCAGCAAAGCGTGAAAATGTGCACAAATTTATGAGAAAATATTTGAAGTTTATGAGTATGATGTAGCTGGTACTTCACTTTTCAGCAAGAGACTTTTAATTACACTAGACCATATTCACTTTTTTTCTGCTCCGGTAGGAGCATTTCCGCTCGTACACTTCTTTTCTCTGCTACAGCAGGGCATGTGATTCATATGAAAACAACGTAGTGGGTCAGTAAAATCTCGACAGTTAACTTATGTGAAATTTAAATACGCAAAACTAATGTGAATGTATGCTTTTCCGGCGTATACAGCTGGCGAAGAGTTCTCGGGCATCCAGCCGGGTGGCGGTGTCTTCAAACTGCGACGTTTCGACGAATGACATACTCATCATCTTCTGGCGAAGTGCCGAGACTTTCTGCTGCTCTCATCTATTACTTTCCCCTCTTTGGGGAAGTGTGAGGAGGAGTTTATAGCCTTTCGGCTTTTACTCCCCTGTGTACATGTGTGTGTGATTTTTCTATATATTTTTGGTGTCTGTGATATGTGATGAATTGTTGTGAATGTGTCCGGTACTTGCCTGAGGTAGGCGAGATGATTGGTGTTATATGGGAAGGAACTGGATTAGGGATTGGGTATTGGGATTTTCTCTTCGACTTAATCGTCGAAGATCGTCATAGGGCGTTTGTGCTTATCGCGCGACATGTCATACCGACCTAGGGAGTGGATGAGTGCGTTTCCGGATCTGGAAGAACCCTCGTAGAAGGCCCTTGCCAGATCCTGGAAACGCTCTCTCAGGAGTGGGATTTCGGCTGCGGCGTGCAGGTCGTCTGTGGGGAATCCAAGAGGTAGACGCAGTGCCCTTCTGAGGGCGCGGTTCTGCAGCCTCTGGAGTTTGTCCAGGTGCTGCTTTGCCGCGTATCCCCAGACAGGGCACGCATACTCCATTACTGGCCGGATCAGGGCCTGGTATACATTTACTGCTACTGGGCAGGGAAGGGAGCTGGTTGTGTTCAGGATTGGGTATAGGATGGACATTCTGGCGCAGACCTTCCTGTGGACCTCGTCTATGTGGGGTTTCCACGTAAGACGAGAGTCCAAGGTTACGCCAAGGTACTTGGCGGTTCTGCGCCAGGGGAGTTGGGTTCCATTTAGGTGGAGGTGGAGGGGGGGACGTTGAGGAGGTTCGCGCCTTCCGAGCCTTTGGGTAATCAGCATTGCCTGCGTTTTCTCAGAATTGATGGTGATGCGCCAGCGACGGGCCCAGGTTTCTGTGTCGTCTAAAACCCTTTATAGCCTACGAATGACAAGGTCCTTGTTCGCATTTCTTGTGTAGAAGGCTGTGTCGTCCGCGTACTGCGCGGTGTGCACCAGGGGGGCCGTTGGAGTGTCCGCAATGTACAAACTGTACAATACGGGCCCCAGGACCGATCCCTGTGGCACCCCGGCACGAATACGCCTTCTGGTGGAGGTGGCAGTTTCTACTTTGACGGAGAAAGTCCTATTCGTGAGGTAGCTCTTGATCAGCTGAACTATGCTCCCAGGAAACCCTTGTGTGTACAACTTGTAGAGTAGCCCTCTATGCCATACTGAATCAAAGTCTTTGGCTACGTCTAGTAGCACTATCCCGCAGTAGCCTCTGTGGTTGAAGCCCTCTGTGGCTGCTTCAACCATTCCCATGACCTGTTGTGGGGCAGAGTGGTTCTGCCGGAATCCAAATTGGAAATCCGGCAGAATTTGCTCTCTGGTAATATGTTCTTATATGGGTCTTAGCAGGAGGCGCTCATAGATCTTGCTGAGAGTTGGCAAGAGGCTAATCTGCCTGTAGTGCTGCGGGAATAGAGGGCCTTTCCCTGGTTTGTGTATCGCGACCACTTCCGCATGTTTCCAGCAAGCTGGGAACTCGCGGGAACGAGTGATCTCGTTGAGGACGTTCGCGAGGTGTGTGATCGCTGTGGGTGGGAGTTTTTTGACTAACTGATTTGTGACACTATCGTGCCCTGGCGCCTTTTTTGTAGGGAGGGCCCTGATTACTCTTGCCACGTCCTCGGGGGCAAAAAGTATGGGTTCGTCCTCTGGGTCCTCCTCAGCGTTGAGGAAGACGGCCAGTTGACGTCTGACTACCTCTTCATGCTCTTCATCCTGGGGTTCTGCCGTTTGAAACTGCTTCTCGAAGGAGTCGGCCAGGGCGTTGGCCTTCCCAGCATGGCTGTAGACCAGTCCCCGTTCGCCGTGCAGTGGCGGCATCCTAGCGCGTCTTTTTGTGAATTGTTTGGTTGCTTGCCGTAGTGTATGATCATCTACTTTGAGAGCTGTGAGGCGGTTTTGCCATTGCTAGTTTCTGTGATCATTGAGCGCTACCTTCAGTTCTCTCTGTAGACGATTGAGCAGCCTCCTGGTGGCCTGATTTCTGGTGATCTTCCACTCTTTTGCCACTCTGTTCTTGTGTCGGATTTGAGCTAGCAAGTGTTCCGGGAGCTGTATTTGCTGTGGAGGGCCATCCCTTTGTGGTGGGGTGGCCTCTTCCGCTGCCTGCAATATGGTGCCTGTCAAGTCTAGTAGCGCTTGTTCTACTGTTTCGGCAGTACGTGGCGGAGCACGAGCGATATCAGAGGCGACAGTTTCTTGGTATCGCTCCCAGTCTGTGCGTTTGCAAGACGTCTGGTACCGTGGGAATGCTACCCATTCTCCCACATCGACTTCCAGAATCACTGGGTTGTGGTCGGAGGACATTCTGTTGATTGTCCTTGCGGTCACAAACCCTGCGATCCTCCTAGTGAGAGCTATGTCTAACACATCGGGCCTGCTTCCGTTTTTCGGAAAATTTGTGGGCTCGACTGGACCCCATGTTTCGAAGTGGTGGGTGCGCGCTAGTTGTTGCAGTTTGGCGCCTGCTCTGGAGGTTACTCTAGAATTCCAGTCAGGGTGTTTGGCATTGAAGTCTCCCCCTATTACGAGTTTGCCTTCTATTTGCCCTAGAGCAGCTATGTCTCCCTCATCTATCTGGTCACGTGGGGGTCGGTAGACTGCAACAATTGTTAGGGGTCCAGTGGCAGTGGTTACTTCCACCGCCACTGCTTCGATTTTATTGGTAGCTGGTAGGAATACCTGGTGGTGGGGGATCCCTCTTTTTATGTATATGGCCACTCCTCCGCCTTGGGTTGGACTGTCTTTGCGATAGCTAACATAGTTGGGGACTGTCGCTTTTATTCCCGGTTTTAGGCGGGTTTCCCCCACTACAACTTGGTGTTTCCAGATACCGTCTGATGATAACGGAGACGCTTTACAGCATATTTCTCCGACCTTTGTCACTTTATATACTACGTTTTTGTCGCACGCGGGATTTTAAATGCTTATTTTACTTGTACAAGTAGGGTAGCTTTAAACCTCTCTATCTCGGAAACGGATGAAGGTATCTAGAAAATTTAGGAGTTTGTACGGGATCTGGATCTTAGAATTGTATATTTTAAAAATTACAGGCATTTACTTTGCATAGCTATCTTGGAATCCGCTGTTCGCTTTTCGTAGACAAAAACTATGTTTCTGGGAAGTTTCTCCAAAAAGGAGTGAGAAATTTGAAACCGGGAAGATGGAACTTCTAGATAAATGCCTAGACAGCACTGAAATGCGGTAGAGAGCTTATTAGCGTTTCTACGAACACTAATGAATTTATTTTTAAAAACCAACATCTAAGAATACCATTAACCCGAAAAGGCTAAATTTCAATAAACAACTGACGGCAAACACCTCAGAGGGCAACAGTATAAAATCACTTATATATATTAAAGGAAGTAAAAAGAAATACATTTACATTACAAACAGCAAACATATGATCAAATGATTATGTCACAAATATCAACCATCGGCTATTGCCAGTAATTATCAAAACGCCATTTACACTACTGGACATTAAAATTAGTACACCACGAAGATGACGTGCTACAGACGCGAAATTTAACCGACAGGAAGAAGATGCTGTGATATGCAAATGAGTAACTTTTCAGAGCATTCACACGAGGTTGGCGCCGGTGGCGACACCTACAACGTGCTGACATGAGGAAAGTGTCCCACCGACTTCTCATACACAAACAGCAGTTGACCGGCGTTGCCTGGTGAAACGTCGTTGTGATGCCTCGTGTAAGGAGGAGAATTGCGTACCATCACGTTTCCGACTTTGATAAAGGTCGGATTGTAGACTATCGTGATTGCGGTTTATCGTATCGCGACATTGCTGTTCGCGTTGGTCGGGATCCAATGACTGTTAGCAGAATATGGAATCTATGGGTTCAGGAGGGTAATACGGAACGCCGTGCTGGATCCCAACGGCCACGTATCACTAGCAGTCGAGATGACAGGCATCTTTTCCGTATGGCTGTAACGGATCGTGCAGCCACGTCTCGATTCCTGATTCAACAGATGGGGACGTTTGCAAGACAACAACCATCTGCACGAACAGTTCGACGACGTTTGCAGCAGCATGGAGACCATGGCTGCGGTTACCCTTGACGCTGCATCACAGACAGGAGCGCCTGCGATGGTGTACTCAACGACGAACGTGGGTGCACGAATGGCAAAACGTCATTTTTTCGGATGAATCCAGGTTTTGTTTACAGCATCATGATGGTCGCATCCGTGTTTGGCGACATCGCGGTGAACGCACATTGGAAGCGTGTATTCGTCATCGCCATACTGGCATATCACCCGGCGTTATGGTATGGGGTGCCATTGGTTATACGTCTACGTCACCTCTTGTTCACATTGACGGCACTTTGAACAGTGGACGTTACATTTAAGATGTGTTACGACCCGTGGCTCGACCCTCCATTCGATCCCGGCGAAACCCTACGTTTCAGCAGGATAATGCACGACCGCATGTTGCGCGTCCTGTACGGGCCTTTCTGGATACAGAAAATGTTCGACTACTGCCCTGGCCAGCAAATTCTCCAGATCTTTCACCAATTGAAAACGTCTGGTCAATGGTGACCGAGGAATTGTCTCGTCACAATACGCCAGTCACTACCCTTCATGAACTGTGGTATCGTGTTGAAGGTGCATGGGCAGCTGTACCTGTACATGCCATCAAATCTCTGTTTGACTCAATGCACAGTCGTATCAAGGCCTTTATTACGGCGAGAGGTGGTTGTTCTGGGTACTGATTTCTCATGATCTACGCACCCAAATTTCGTGAAGATGTAATCACATGTCAGTTCTAGTATAATATATTTGTCCAATGACTACCCGTTTATCACCTACATTTCTTCTTGGTGTAGCAAATTTAATGGCCGGTTGTGTATGATGATGGAGGCGGTGGACCCCAGTAGCAGTAATTCCTCCTACTCTACTACCATAGGACGGTGGTTGGCGCAACCACAGTACTAGAAACCTCGTTAATTATTTAGTAAAAATTGAACATACTACAAATGCAGAAATTCTTCTTTTTTTTATAGATACAGTGTAGTAAACAGTTACAGCTCGTGATACCAACAGCTAACTATAGACATGCCTCAGAAATAATTGAGCTACATTCAACGATTTTCACTGACTATAAAGTACAATTCGCAAATCAGAAGAATTGCATCTGCATTCTGTAAAATAAGTTTGGAACAGTGACAGCCACAATCCCACACTCAGGGACAGTACTGAACTCAAGCAGTGCCATAGAAAACCTTCATAAATGACGCATTTATATATATATATATAAGAACGGGCAACCTGGATACGGGTCAGAATACCCACGAGGCGACATCAAGTGACGTGCAGACTAATCGGATGCTCACCGTGATTTCTCGTAAAATCCAGCGCCCACTGACAAACGCTTGCTTACATAGCGCCGAGAGAAGGATGTAACGAAGATAACTCGTAGTCGAAAGCCCACGGGAATCATCCAGCAGATGCCACCGCGCCCAGTACTTTCGAAGGTCACCCCGGACTCCATCCCGGCACCACAATGGACACAAACTGCTTGCAACTTCAACAGCAGAGGGCACGCCAAAAAACTGCCAACGGACCATGGCAGACGCTTAGCCACACCGACATGCCGCCTCACTTCCGCTCCTCATCGCCCGTGTCGCACTCTCCTTTCCCCTAGATCGTCGCAACCCTTAAGTACCTTCTCCTCCGACTTGCCCTCTACCGGCGACAGTAACGCACCACACGCTCTTGCGGCCAGTCGATTCCAAATCCACGAGAATTACGCGAAATTAACGCGGGCACACGGCACAAGTATACCGTTAAAATTTGACCAACTTCTTGCGATTGGTTATTTAGATATCCGCTGCTGAACCCAAAAAAATAGTGAGAAATGCTTTTTCGGGTTTTCTCATTAGCCGCGCATGAACTAAATGTTTCCTCCATAGTCCCCTTAAGGCGCACCGTAGGCCACATCTAAGGAACGCAAAATGGACGAATCGTCTTCTTCCATTCGCCTAAGCTATAAGAAGTGTGCAGTACTGAAATTGTCACCGTGTACTGCAGAAAAGTTACAGGAAGACGATCCTTATGTTGGGTATACAAATGGCCCCAAGCACAAGGGCTAACCAAAACACTGAATGCTACCTTTCCGCCTCCAATAAAACACGAGGTATGAGCCCCGGAAGAATCCCGTTTTCATGGGCAGCGTTTTGGAACATAATTATAACGCACTGCCGTCAAATGCGTACCGATCAAGAAACAGATTAGACGTAATTAAGGCCTTGCTCTGACTCGCGATACAGGGTTCAAAATTGACACTAATCCGAAGTTACCAACTAAAATTCCAGAAGCACTATAATCACTTTCACGAAGTTTTCGAAATCCGACCATTGCGTTCGAACGAGTTCACCGCTGAGTGTTCATACACAGCTTTGAACTGCACAATAGCAACTGCTTCGGTAATCACAACAACAAAACAGGAATTTACGCTGCCTGATAAGAAAAGTGAATCACGTAAAAAGGTAGAAGGAAAAAATGTAACTTCACGGTTTGAGAAGGTATGTGATGTTATTTCATCTACATGTACATGTATACTCTGCAAGTCACCCAACGGTGTGTGGCGGAGGGCATTTTACATGCCAGAGTCATTACCTCCCTTTCCTGTTCCAGTCACGTATGGTTCGCTGGAAGAACGACTGCCGGAAAGTCTCCATGCGCGCTCGAATCTCTCTAGTTTTACATTCGTGATCTCCTCGGGAGGTATAAGTAGGGGGAAGCAATATATTCGATACCTCATCCAGAAAAGCACCCTCTCGAAACCTGGACAGCAAGCTACACCGCGATGCAGAGCGCCTCTCTTGCATAGTCTGCCACTTGAGTTTGCTAACCATCTCCGTAACGCTATCACGCTTACCAAATAACCCTGTGACGAAACGCCCCGCTCTTCTTTGGATCTTCTCTATCTGCTCTGCCAACCCGACCTGTTACGGATACCACACTGATGAACAATACTCAAGTATAGGTCGAACGAGTGTTTTGTAAGCCACCTCCTTTGCTGATGGACTACATTTTCTATGGACTCTCCCAATCAATCTTAACCTGACACCCGCCTTACCACAATTAATTTTATATGATCGTTCCACTTCAAACAGTTCAGTACTCATACTCCCAGATATTTTGCAGAAGTAACTGCTACCAGTGTTTGTTCTGCTATCATATAATCATCATATAATCATACAATAACGGATCCTTCTTTCTATGTATTCGCAATACATTACATTCGTCTATGTTAAGGGTCAAATTGGTTCAAATGGCTCTGAGCACTATGGGACTTAACTGCTGAGGTCATCAGTCCCCTAGAACTTAGAACCACTTAAACATAACTAACCTAAGGACATCACACACATCCATGCCCGAGGCAGGATTCGAACCTACGACCGTAACGGTCGCGCAGTTCACACCGAAGCGCCCAGAACCGCTCGGCCACTCCGGCCGGCTGTTAAGGGTCAGTTGCCACTCCCTGCTCCAAGTGACTATCCGCTGCAGATCTTCCTGCATTTCGCTGCAGTTTTCTAATGCTGCAACTTCTCTGTATACTACAGCATCATCCGCGAAAAGCCGCATGCAACTTCCGACACTATCCGCTAGGTCATTTATATACTGTATATTGTGAAAAGCAATGATCCCATAACACTCCCCTGTGGCACGCCAGAGGTTACTTTAACGTCTGTAGACGTCTCTCCTTTGAGAACAACATGTCGTGTTCTGTTTGCTAAAAACTCTTAAATCCAGCCACACAGCTGGTCTGATATTCCGTAGGCTCTTACTTTGGTTATCAGGCGACAGTGCGGAACTGTATCGAACACTTTCCGGAAGTCAAGGAAAATGTCATCTACCTGGGAGCCTGTATGTAATATTTTCTGAACAAATAAAGCGAATTGGGTCTCAGACGATCGCTGTCTCCGGAATCCATGTTGATTCCTACAGAGTAGATTCTGAGTTTCCAGAAATGACATGATACGCGAGCAAAAAACATGTTCTAAAATTCTACGACAGATTGATGTCAGAGATATAGGCCTATAGTTTTGCGCATCTGCTCGACGACCCTTCTTGAAAACTTGAACTACCTGTGCTCTTTTCCAATCATTTGGAACCTTCCGTTCCTCTAGAGACTTGCGGTACACGGCTGTCAGAAGGGGGGCAAGTTCTTTCGCGTACTCTGTGTAGAATCGAATTGGTATCAAGTCAGGTCCAGTGGACTTTCCTCTGTTCAGTGATTACAAAACAGAATCAGTGTACGAAGCAGATGGTAGTATAAGCTCTCTTATCAGTATGATGTTGCACCCCCTTTGTTCTTCATACGTGCTCTGAGTCGGTTGGGAATGGTGTCGTAAAGCCGTCGTATCCTCTCCTGGGGCAAGCTGGCCCACAATTGCTGTATCTGATGCTTGACATTTTGGATGCTGGTACCAGGACATAGTTGACGTCTGAGTCGATCCCGCACATGTTGTACTGCAGATAGATCTGGGGATGTTCTTGACAATGGGAGTACCTCAACTTCAGATCGTGCTTGAAATATGGAATACGGAACGATCGGTTGTAGCCTGGGCAACGTTAGGAGGAATCCTAGTGGTAGATTCTTCTGCCATCAGGACCAAGATCAAGATCAGTCTCAATTACAAATGCTTTTCTCAAAGCCAGCTCTCACAGTAACATCAATTAATATTGAAGGCCTATCACCGGATAAAGAAATGCTATTCTCAGAAAAATGCAATAATACAGCTTGTGACATTTTGCTGGTACAGGAGACTCACAGAGGACGACAAGACCGAAGACCAAAAGTAAATGGAATGGACCGTATCGTTGAACAGCCACGTACAAATATGATTGATGAGATCCAGCATGCTCGATATTAGTCTGTAAACCGACAAATGCTGAGCTCAGGTTCATAATTTTCAATCCCAGTCAATAAAGCTTTAACTGCCATAGCACATCTTCGGATTACCGGAAGACTACTAAGAATGGAGAATATATTGAAGAATGTGCTGAACAGAAGGAGTTGACATTAACACATGACCCAGAGTAACCATCCTCCGTCAACAGTGGGATATGGCATTGACAGTATAACCCAGACAACCTATTTCTTAGTGATCATTTTGCCCAGCAGGCAAAGAAGGAAGTTTTGGGGCCTCTTCCTAACATCCAGCACCGACCAGTCATCTACAACGTGGCAGCAGCCAGAAACTGCTCAGTTTAAACGACGATTCAGTTTTTAACGAGCGCAGTGGGAGAAGTTCAGCCACAGACACGATAAGGAAAACACAAAGCTTGAGTCAGACCTAGAGATATATGAATGGTTTATCAAGTTAGTTACTATCACCTCTCGCAGATATATTCGTAGGAGATGCAAAATATCTTAAATCCATGGATTCATTTTAAATCCATGGATTCAATACCTCTCCTCCGGAAATACGGAAACCTTTTTTGAAGCAGACCCATTCTCTCAAGAAACCACATAGACAGGTGAGGAACTATTGAAAGCTATATCCGCAACAAGAAAAGACATAACTAGACATGAAACAGAACAGCCGTTAGGCGTGGAAGCTGCCGAAGAAACTTAACAGTGACTCATAAACTCCACGCTGTAGAACACGTCATTCCATCAGAAACCTACAGAGTCGTAGATAATAGCCACAGACAAGGCACACAGGCACGACCAGGAAAATAAATATAATAGTTGGTGAGAAATTTAGACGTAGTCTTACCAACGCACTATTCATAATGCCCATTAACATGTGATTGGGTTGGGCAGTACTTTAGGCTCACCCAAAACAAATTTTTAAAAACCTAAATTCGTTAATTGCTGTTGACTTATATTTTTAAAGACGTATTGATCTGTTGTATTGTTCAGAACATGAATAATCTTTTAACACACTCTTAGGAGTAACAACTTAGTTGTACACAAGTCCTGTTTATAAGGTCGCCATGGTGTAGTGTAACAACGTAAGTTTTGTATAAATGATTTTCTTTTGACATATCACCATGTGCAGACTTTAGCACCTACGTCAGTGCAAAACACTTCAAAATTATTTAAATTATTTTTAAAGTTGTCTCTGAATGATTCTTGAACGAAACTGTAATTAAAACATCATCATTTGAGTCGAATGCGCAGAATTACGTCACTCAGTCCAATTGGTTTGCGCAAACATTTTCCAATTTAGATGTAGTTTGTTTCTTCTCAGAAATTATATTAATGCAAGTTATCTGCTTCAATAAATATTAAAACCACATTGAATAAACTTTTAAGACTCAAACTCGCGATGAATGTTGTCAAAAATTAATAATTTTGTCAAATAAATCAGTAATCCTTAATATAATTCTTCATAAATAAGTTCTCGGAACACGTCTTTGAACTTTTGTATTGTACACTAGTTTATTATCTTCATATATACTACATATAGACGTGAACATGAGCCTTGACAAGATAGGGCTGAACATTTACAACATGATTAAACTTTCTATGATGTCATTGTTGTAGAAACATCACAAATTCATATTTTTTCAGTTTTTAGAAGCGCGACGCAACAACTCGGTTTCAGGATCTTCTGTTGCTCTTTGGCTGTCGGCCCACGACGTATAGTGGCCAGCAATTTTCTCTCTGCTCCCGGCAGTGAAGATGCTGTCTCCGTTCATTGCGCCGCCCTCTCCGAACATGAAACATGAAAATAAATACAAAACTTTAGATAATTCACAAACATTACAAATATTACAAAATACATAAACAAAACACTAAATTAAACTTATATTCACCTGCAAACTGGGCTGACACTGGTGGATGGGTGACGCTTCAATTTCGCGTCCCACTTCATACCCCACTCACAAGCTCAGTTTGTCAGGTTTTAACCGAAAATAAAACTTCTTCTATATACAATATTTAACTGTTAATATTATACATTTTTCTCACATTTTCCGTAATCTAAAGTCCTTGCTCTTAGATAGAGTCAATCCTTTTATGACGATATTGTTGTGGCTATTTATGATTTACCTTTAATTATGCTATTATTGTAGTTCATAACTGAATATATGGAGATTACTCCTTTTCATTTAATAGTTGCTAGTAAATAATAATTTAGTACGTTCTTTAACGTTGTTACATTAGGACAGAGCGTTCAAATTGTGATAGGTTAGTTTCAGTTTTATTTATTTACTAGAGTTATTCTTTACAAAATATATATTACTAATAAGTTTCTCACAAAGCTAATAGTACTATTCAATTTACGTCGTTCTTTTCCATAATGTTTTATTTATGCATGAGGTCAAGAAGAAATCAAGCAAAACTTTCTTTAGAACCTTGGCACGGCTTTCTTTACCTTTGGGCACTTTGTTGAGTAATGGCAATTTATTTAGGAGAAACAAGCGACAGAGCCCCATTTGGTGTGTTCCATATTAACACTATTACAAATCTCTATTAAAGGCACTCTGCTATGATCTCGTCAGCCATATAGCTCTGGACGCCTATGGTCCCTAAAATTATTAACCATCCCCTTTGGTTCCTACTATCCGAGTAAATATAAAATATACAAAATTCCTTTTGACCTAACAACAAAAATTTCTTCCATATAAATCCCTTTTTAGCTATCTTTCCCTTTTTGAAGTGCCGGTAGATAATTGTAGAACACTTGTTTAAACTTCCTGTCATTTCTTTAAAATAACACGGCAACTATCACGAAAAACTTCACACGAGTAAACTATGAAAGCTCGTCCGTATGTAACATATACTAAAAATTAACTTATTTAGGAATGAAGGGTTTAATTTCATCGACACTATATAATCCTTTAATTACATCTGATGACGGTTCCATAAGAAGTAACGATTTGGGATGTACAATCTTATGAACAACGTATGGACCTTCAAAGATAAAGAAGAATTTTCTACATTCCTTATTGATCTTCGAACTTTTAGGATGAGATCGTACTAATACAAGGTCTCCTACCTGAAATGAGGGTCCTATAGCATGTTGATTATAACTTTTAGTTCTCTGTTCAGCATTTTTAACAATCTGTTCCCGAATTTTGTCGCTTGGAATGCATTGTTGGATCTCATTTACTGGTGGCCAAGGTAGAGCAGCTAGTAAAGGCTCACCTATAATTCGTTTGCCTAAAATTTCTATAGGTGATAATCCTGTCGTTAGATGAGGCAATTCATTTAATATCTTTTCGAATTCAGGCATTAGTTTGGGCCACCGAGTATGTTTACATCCACAATAAGTTCTACATAATCGTCCTAATTCTTCCATGACTCTTTCTACTAAATTACTTTGAGGGTGATATTTCGAAATTAAGATATGTTTGATTCCATATTGTTTTATCATATCTTGAAACTTTTGACTAATAAAAGCACTACCGTTGTCGGACATAAGTCGTTTAGGAATGCCCCAGTTAACAAAGTAATTTCGAGTAAGACAGCGTATAACGCTTGCTGTATTCACTCGTTTCAAAGTATATAGTTTCACATGTTTGGACCAACATTCCATTAAAACAAACACATAAGTAAATCCTCCTGAACTACGAGGCAGAGGGCCGAAAAAATCTAATGATAGTAGATCCCATAGACCTCGAGGAATTACAACATGTAATTTATAACGCTTATTTTTGTTATTAACTTTAACCTTTTGACAGGTTTCACAAGTCCTAATAATACTTCTCACAATACGGGACATATTTTTGAAATAATAATACTTCAATAGATGTTTAATACATTTATCAATTCCAAAATGCCTGTAACCTTCATGAATATAAGTAATTAATTCGTACACAACAGTTTTCGGAATACATATTTTCCATCTCTGGTGTTCCCTCTGTGATTTCCAATACAACAAGTCGTTGAAATATAACCACACACCCTGGGTGTTCACTGTTTCTTCCCCATTATTAAGGTTTCGTATAAGTTCCATATATTGATCGTCATTTCTTTGATTGCATTTAATAGCAGTTACTATCCGTTTAACCTTACGTTCGTTCTCCTGAGTTAAAAGGAAATAAACATGGTAATTTATTCCTGGTTCTTCCGCAATGTTAATATTCTCCATTCCTACTGGAAGTCTCGACAAAGCATCCGAAAGTACATTTTGAGATCCTTTTGTATACCTAATTTCGTAATGAAATTCTTGCAAGCGTAATACCCAACATAATAATCTACAGTGCAGTAACTGGCAATTGTTTAAAAAGGTTAAAGCCTGATGATCAGTATATACAAATGTTTTCCTTCCAATTAATAAACCTCTAAATGTTTGAAAACCCCATACCACTGCGAGAGCTTCCTTCTCGATTACAAAATAATTTCTTTCATGTTTATTTAAAGTTCTACTAGCGAATCCAAAAGGCCGATATAATCGCTTTTCATTGATCAGATCACCTTGGAATATTACGCAAGACACACCATAATCAGAGGCATCTGTACACATACAAAAGTCCTGATTGAAATCTGGATTGTATAACATTTTAGCTTCTGTTAATGCTCCTATTATTTTTTAAAAACTTCCTCTTTCTCTTTTCCCCGGAGCCATACTGATTTCTCTTTTAATAAATCGAGTAATTTAGGATTAACAATAACCTGCCCTGGAAGAAATCTTCTCAGAAATCCTACTATTCAAAGGATGATTTCAATTGTTTCCGATTTCTAGGACTCGGGCATCGAGCAATAGCTTCAATACGTGCTGGGTCTGGCCTAATACCTTTACTGTCCACTATATGCCCCAAAAATCTCACTTCCTCCTTTCCAAAGTAAGACTTAGATAATTTTAAAGTAATTCCTCTGTCAATTAAATGGTCAAACAACTCCCGTAATATCGTTACGTGTTCTTCCCACATTTTAGTGGCTACCAGAATAACATCTACATATAAAATAATCTTTTGTAATAATTGCTGACACAAAGCAGAATCTAACGTCCTAATTAAAGTTGACACTGATATATTAAGTCCAAAAGGTAAAACTTGGAACTGATATGATCTGCCTTCAAAAAGAAAAGCCATATATTGCCGTGAATCCGTGTGTAATATGACTTGATGGTAGTCAGCAGTTAAATCCATTGTACTCATATAACGAGAACCAGCAATCTTAAGAAGTACCTCCTCCATAGGAATAGGTCTGTCTCTTTCCATCTCTATAATTTTGTTTAATTCACGAGCATCCAGAACCAGTCGGACCCCACCAGTAGCTTTCTTAACTACCCACAAAGGACTGTTAAAAGTACTATATGATAGTTCGATAATATTTTGTTCTAGCATCTTACTTATTTCTCTACTAGCCGGGTCTTTGAATTGTACTGGAATAGGAAAAGGTTTCTGAAAGAATGGTTTTTGATCTTTAATCTTAAGTTTACAAACGTAATCTTTGATACTCCCCGATTCATCTGAGAAGACGGCTCTAAATTCTCACAATAAAGATTCCAATTCTTCCTTTTCTTGTTTGGATAGACAATTTGTAGAATAACATTTTTCTTTCACTTCGCTTTCGATACTATTACTAGCCTCACATTGGTATACTTCATATTCAAGATCACTAGAATCTATTAATAGGTTCATGGTCTGTGTGTACTTAATCTGTAAGGATTCATAGCAATCTTTAGGTACTTGATTATCAGAAAACCTCACTTTAAAAGCACAAGCCTCCTTATGGATGGTTAAGGAAGAGTCTTTACACAACCAAACTATACCTAAAATTATGGGCACATTTAAGTTGGCTACGACAAGTACAGAGTGAGAAATTAATTGTTTAGAAATTTCAAAAGTTAAATAAACTTCCTCAGTAATATTTGACTTATTTTACCAGTAACTCCTATAATTTTCACCTCAGTTTCAGGTAAGGTTGGGAAATTACAATATTTCCTTTTAAGTTGAAATAATTCTTTAGATAAAATACTTACTTCGCTACCCGAATCGATTATAATATTTATTTCGGTATCTTTAATATAACCTTTAATAATGTGTTTATAAGTTATATTCTCCTTTGTGTGATTGTCTTCATGAAGTAAATCTTGTTGCCAATCACCTTCCTTTTGGTAGCTTAATGATAAATTGCAACTGGGTCTTGTATAATTTTGACTAACAGTTCCCTTTAGTCGACCTGTAGTAAAGTACTTTACTAGTTTTCCGAACTTTCTATGATAACGTCACCTACAACTTGACCTTCATTAATTACTTGAGGATGATTTATCTCATTATCGTTGTTGTGTAATTTCCGCATTTTAGAGATATTACCCCGATTTTGTTGTATCTCTTTATCTTTAGATTGACATTTTATATAACAAAACAGGCTATGATTGTTGTTGTTAAATTTTCGTGGTTCTGAATTATTATTATTTCGAGAATTGTCATTTCTACCAAATCTAAATTTCTCGTCTTCCCATTCTCTATTAAGTATATCTAACTGCTCTAAATATCCTAATAATTCGCAAGGTTGTGACGTATAGTGGCCAGCAATTTTCTCTCTGGTCCCGGCAGTGAAGATGCTGTCTCCGTTCGTTGCGCCGCCCTCTCCGTACATGAAACATAAAAATAAATACAAAACTTTAGGCAATTCACAAACATTACAAATATTACAAAATAAATTTCGCATCCCACTACACAACACATTTTCAGTAACGTGTACTACCAAGGGGGTTGGGGGGATTTTATGCTCACCCTGAAAAAATCTTTTTTTTTAAATACGCATTTTGTTAATTGTTGTTGACTTCTACTCACAACATACTTTTTAAAGATACATTCTTGGGTAAGTATGTTCTTGAACCTGAAAATATTGCATAAGACGCTAGTTGGGGAAAGTAACACTTACTGCCAATACTTAAATTTTGGGTTAAGTTTAAACGAAAAATTTAAAATGCTTTTGGGACCATGTAGAAGAATTAATTATAAAAAATAAATATTTTTCCTAATTTTAAAATATAATATTACTGACTTGATTACAACTGTTTTAAAAAGTAAACACAAAGAACCTCCCCTCCCCTTTGGTTTTGCGGGGATTAGTCAGGCAAACGGATGTCAGACTGACTAACAAATGCTGGATCCAAGAGACAAGAAAGACAGATATGACTTGATGGAAGATGAGCAACTCATAATAGAAGCCTTGTAAGAGACCTTCGATATAAATCTAACCTGTAATACAGTATTAAGCAAAGAGAATAGGAAATCGATGATTGCGATAGGTTAAATTTGATCGTTAGTAAACTGACTGGGGTTTGTATTGGGAATGAGAGGATTAGTGTATGTTATATGAAAATTTTGTGTTTATCATTGCGAATAAAAATTAAAATCAAAATTTGGCCTTTTTCAGTGGCTATCATTATTTTGTTTGTTAAATACACATTCTCCAAACTAATGTTTCTTTCCTATTCAGCTCAAGATTAATGACAAGTTACAATTAACATTTTGTATAATTTTAATCTGCAAGCCAACTATAGGTTAGTCCACCAACATTTAGGAACTGGTCTAATTAATGTCTTTGGATCTCATTTATCCCTAACAATAACGATGTGTCTTAAAAAACATTTCATTGTTATATTTTTACCAAATTATTAAGTCATCAGCATGAAAAAACCTGGAAATAAGAATCTAGGTTTCACTATGTTTTTTAATTTATTTTGAAAAACCAGTTTATTTATACCACCAGGAGAAGAAACTTATGGTATACATTTTGGAAGTAATAGTTTAATGTCAATGAGTCCACTAAATCAGTTTATCATTTCTCTCAAATCAATGAGTCTAAGTTCACCAACGTGAATAAATAACTCATAGTCACAAAATTTTGTGTTAAAAGTTCCCAATGTGGCTATTGTCGTTACAAACGCAGACCTTGGTGAAAATACTAACTGAATCTGTAGAATCCTTGTTGTCAGTGTAGAGTCTTGTACCGTAAGGAAGAGGATGTTGTTATGGTTGGCCAGTATCCTCTTCCTACAAACAAATGCACACATTCTTTATTATGCTTCTTTGTTTATTTATTTAACACGAATAGAGAGTCCATGTGTTGTAGTACAAGCTCCTCAGTGTTACACTACGAGTTCCTCAATAATAGTCCTCTCACACACAATATCGGTAATCTTGCTATTACAAACTTTAGTCTCACTCGTAGTTCCACTATAAACACTGATCTAAACATACTGTTGTAGCCTGATATAAACTAAGCCACACAGCGAGTATTCTGTCAGACGCCAAACTGGATGAGTGAGTCATCTGGTCAGTGGCAGCAGCCTAAATACATGCTGTCGAGAGGGCGTTGGCGGCATGTTGCTTGCGAGTGTGTCTCTGACCTCTCTTGTGATAGGCGTTCTTGATGTTTGCTGGCCGGTGTGCTGCCGACAGCTTACATCAGCACAGAAACGAAAAAAAAATTCAGCTGTACATGATAATTTACATGTACCTACTCAAACTCTTTGTAGTGGAAAAGAAATGAGCGTTTGGCATCATTGGCCAGGTGCCCCCTTGCGGGGCGGGTGCGATTGTCTTCGTGCCAGTCCTATTACATTCGACTCCACATTGGGCGACCTGCACGCCGGATGGGGATGAAATGATAATGAAAACGACACAATGCCAAGTCCCTGAGCGGAGAAAATCTCCGACCCAGCCGGGAATCGAAACTGGTCCCGTAGTACGGTAATCCGTCACGCTGACCATTCAGCTATCGGGGAGGACACTCTTGGTAGTTAACGCCATCAAAGCATAAGCGTCCTCAAGAGAGATCTCGGGCAGGTGGATGGCCGGAAGGGAGGGGAGGGGGCGGGACGGGCGCGGGATTGCAAGACATGCCACTTCCTCCCTCCTGCAATCTAAGGAATAGGTTTCTAATGAATCTTACAATTCTGAGGCATTTCTTGGAATTATTCAGACTTTCCAAAAACAGTTGATTTAGCATAGTCGAGCTAGATGGGGCAATATTATGACTTCAGATTTCGCTGCATGATTTGAATTTGATTGTTATTATGCTGCTCCCGTTTCGGTAGCTGCGCGGTCAGCGTGTCGGATAGCTAACGGAAGAGGCATGGGTTCGATTCGCGACCGGGTCAGAGGTTTTCTCTGTCGGGGACTGGGTATTGTATTGTACTTACGTTCGTATCGTCATAATTGGCATTCCGCTATTGAGATGGCTTTACGGGCAGGTCCTGAAAGCTGATAAATTAAAAGAAAAACATTAACAATAGAGTGGCGAAAGAATGCTAGGCGTGTTCAGACGATTTTCCAGGCTGCGCGGTTAAACAACCGCTCTCGCGGAAGTAGATTACGGTGCATACACAGCCTCAGTGCTGCCATGGAGTTCATAGCTGTTTCGGTGCCTATTTTACTACAATGAAGTGTGAGAAAACAGTGCAAATATCGTTACTGGGTAAATCCAATTGTTAGTCAGAGAGTGATGCAATGCCAGGTTTAAGAATTTCATGAATGGTTACAAAATCACCCAAATAAATTCTTTCAATATTTCTTACAGCAATACGACCAAAACAAGACACGACATGGAGGAAGTTTGTGCCACCTGAGGAACGCTTATCAGTGACCTTGAGGCAAGCACGCATCATTTTATTCAACAGTTTTTATTGCCCATTTACATTACTCTTTAGATAAATCAAGAAAATCAAATCGAAATTTTCAAATTTGCTTCCTGTGAACAAAACCAAGTTGGGCGTAGAAATTTTTGAGTCCTTGTTGCGGTTGTCAACAGATATGTACGGAAACACAGTTTGGGCAGAGTCTGTTTCATTTTGGATGTTTGACGAAAAGGGCTGAACGAAAGAAGTTGCTGGAGAATAAGTTGCTTGGATGGTGTTGTTACGAGACATGCTCGGATGTGTAGAAAAGTTTGTGGAAGCTGATAACATCCGGTGTTTCTAATTACATTCAGTATTTCTACTTTCACGTAATGTTTTTGTTCTTGGCTTAACATCGCTAGCATCGGACATGTATTAAAACAAAAATTTTGTCCTCGTTAATTAATTCGTTTTGTTTCTCATTCGATGCATTTAAGACAGGTTCCGCATATAAATTAACCTTCTTTGTTTCTCTCGCAGTTGGATGTCTCACTTTTGTGCTCCGTCCTGTATAGTTGTTGTTTTGTGAGACAACCTGAAAGGGGGGGACGGGGTGGGGGCGAACGCCCTTCCTTGTTTCCTCTGCTGTTTGTCAGAATTTCGGTACAGCTAGTGGTCAGGCCGGCCGAAGTTGCCGTGCGGTTAAAGGCGCTGCAGTCTGGAACCGCAAGACCGCTACGGTCGCAGGTTCGAATCCTGCCTCGGGCATGGATGTTTGTGATGTCCTTAGGTTAGTTAGGTTTAACTAGTTCTAAGTTCTAGGGGACTAATGACATCAGCAGTTGAGTCCCATAGTGCTCAGAGCTATTTGAACCATTTTTTGCTAGTGGTCAGCCTGTCTTCCATTTGGTGGTGCACGAATAACATTGCATCCAAGTACACATATTTTCCCGTTTACTTGCAAACTCGACAGACAAATACTTCTTCTGCGATGCCAGTTCTACCACTAAACAGACCTTCAGATTCCTCCACTTCTTTTGAAGTTCCTTACCTGTCATGAATGAAATTAACACTGCGTATACATTTTGGTAAGTACACAGAATTATATTCCTATGAATAAATATCGATGCTGTTAACTGTATTTTGTTCCTTCCAGATACCTTGCAACAGGAAATAGCTTTTGTTCATTACACTACGAATATCTGCTACGGTCACAGGTTCGAATCCTGCCTCGGGTATGGATGTGTGTGATGTCTTTAGGTTAGTTAGGTTTAAGTAGTTCTAAGTCTAGGGGACTGATGACCTTAGATGTTAAGTCCCATAGTGCTTAATTTTTACTTTACAAACTGCTTTGGTGCTGTGGACTCAAAACCTTGTTAACAGTGTTTCCAACATCCCGGAATGGTGTCATGACACCTTACAGAACGTTGGGTTGGAAGAGGATGAGCCGAGGATGAGTTTCATCTCCGGTGGCCTCCCAGGTCTCCAGACCTCACACCTCGTAACTTTTATCTGGGGGGTTACGTAAACAACTGCGTTTTTATCCACCCCCCCCCCCCCCCTGTGCATGTCTGTCACTCTTGAAGCTGTGAATTCGATAACCAGAGAGAAGCTGCTTTGCGTGTGGCAGGAGATGAGCCACCATTTTGATATTTGTGGTGTATTGTGCTTCTGTCTTTTGTAGCTCGGAAGCAATAAGTAATTGAAACTTATTCCTTCTTTTTGAAGGGCTCTGTACTTTTGGGATTTTGGCTAACAAGTGGTGAGTATTCCATCGGCCGGTCGATGTGGATGTCGGCTTTCCATACATAATCATAAGAGTATGTTTTATTCTACGTTATTTCGTAAGATAACATGAGGGTGTACAAATCATGGACGAGTCGTACGAATCTCTTCCGCAGCTCTGTGAGCCTATAGAAGTAAAAGCTGATTCGCTTGGTGCGCAGATAAGGGATTATTTTGCAAACTGCTCTGCGACTCTACAAGAATCAGTACCTTGGCAACATGACAAAATATCTACATGAAACAATAAAATTAGTGATCTATGAAATACATTTGTTGTTCTTCCTGATCCAGACAGTTTAGTCCACTTAAGAATGACGCTGCCGCACACTTCTCCCCAGTTTCTCTTTGGAATTGCTTTCACTATATACTTTTAACTTCCATTTGTAGAGAGCAAGCCTCTGTTCTTCTTCTGCAGTTGGTCTTTCTGAGTCGACAACACGACTTATTATGTCATCCGTAGAGCAACTCTCGTTATCAGATATGCTGGCGGCGCACAGAAGCGTATCTCTGCAACATATTGCGACAGCGACTGAGAAACAGCGCCCCTAGTGAGCGCGAGTCCATGCCAGCACGTGTGATTCATTCAACTAACATCTGCGACTATCGTGTCGTACGTGAAATAGGGTCAGTTCAAAGTCTTTAAAATAGCCGCTGCTGTTTGATCGCAGGTGCGCGCGCGTGCTCATAATCGCGCAACGCAATATCACCAGCACGCGCCTGGCCGAATTCTCAACCTTTACCTGTCCCTTGCTCATTTAGCCCTTATCGAACTACAGTATAACAATAGTTTGATACCCAAAGCGGAATCTGACGTTAGTGGCAACAACACCTTCTTCTCTCTCAGGAGCGATGCATAAACATTGCCGTTCCATTAGATATCGTCGGCATCCGCTCCCAGTTCCCACAAGGACAATCGTATTTTACTTCTTGTTCGCTGACGGACAAGATCCGTGATGGCTTGCAGTCATTACACATAGTTCCACGTGGCAGAATGATTGTGATTAACCCTTATGAGAATGGCCGTGACTTATTGTAGGTGTGATTATCCATGCTTCATATGTCGATCCAAATGCAATGACAGGAATAAGAAAAATGCGCTCTCCAGAAGCTGACACTTTCTGGATTCCTATGGAGAGCAACATACCGCAAACACATTGAAGTGACAATGTGATTGTGAAACACACTTGGAACGGTAACGTAATGAGTCTAAGTGGTAGGACTAGATAGTTATCATTCAGTCATGGGCTGTTAAGTACAGATTCTACAGGCCACTTCGAGGTTTTTTTTACCAGATTCATCAGTTCGAATGTTGAAGTTTCCAAAACATATTTAGTTAAATCTTAGGCATGCCAATTGTCATTAGAAATACAAGGCATGAAAATAATACAGTAAATCAGTTAACATACGTCAGATGTGGAACTTCGTAAGCGAAAAAAATGGGAAAATTTAAAAAATCATGTTGTACAGATTAACCCATGTTTCTGCACTTTGAAGATCATTACTGACATTTCGCTAATTGTACTTATACATTTGAAACTGAATTTTCTCAAACATCCTGATTTTTTACTGTTTCAGCGTTGAGCTAAAATTATTGGTGTACGATTTGAAGTAATTTTTGTGAATATTTCCTAGCCTTACTACCAGTTCGACAGATGCCTTGCATTTTATTATTTAGGGACGTAACTTAGCATCATTAACTTAGGAAACATATATGTAATGAACAGCAATATGAAAAGATTTACTTTACGTAACCTAATGAAATAATTGTGCTTATCTGTTAGATACCGAAGTTCACTTTAAAAACTGTTGAATTAACAACTATCATTCCTGTGAGATATAGTATGTTTTCTGTTTCTGCTGTAAGATCTCGTTCTAGGGACACAACTTTTCACTCGTGTGGAATCAATAACATAAAAAGGCAGGTTTTGGAGTCTTTCCCCTCAATCAGATAAATTTCTACGGACGCTCATGATCAGCAACATAAAGCTTTGTCAAATGCCAGCCTTTACGGAACATGTAATAATGTCATCACGCGACTGTTTTTCATGATGACAGTTATGTACGAATCCTCACAGACAGTCCTCTCCTCAAACGCGACCTCACGCCTACTCTCCAAACCGATATTGTTTTTCCATCCAGCAGCGATAATTTCCACACGCGCGCCAGTCAATGGAACGATAGAGCACGTCACGTCAGAAAGACCTCTGCGTGCGCAAAGAGCGAGCGAGCGAGAGAGAGAGAGAGAGAGAGAGGTGAAAAGAGAGAGAGGTGGGGGGCGGGAGGAGGAGGGAAGGCGGGGAGCGAAAGTGAAGCTTTCGGTAAAGCGCCGCAGTTGTATGGCGCATCCGAGTGGTCTGCACGCCACTGAGGTGTGCGAGTGAGAGCTCTTATACGTTTCGTATGCCTTCGTCGAGGTTGCCGAAGATGACCGATAGAGTAACAGCTGAGTGAGCACTTACCTGCGGCCACGCGGATTCCATGCGTTTGCGCTCCCTTGCGGCGCGTTTCTCATACCAACAGAGTTTGGCAAAATTTATTCGAATGACGAATAACAAATGCTGTACAAATTATTATTCGTTATTCGTGAATAACAAATAAAAACATTTACTATATTTTAAAATTCAAAAACATGGGTAGTTCAGATAATGTGATTCATTTAAGACTTGTTTCATTTCCATGGACATTTCTTGGGCAATATTTTTACAGATAATTCTTTCAAAGTATTCAACATCGTGTTGTACAAAACAACCAACAACTGCTTTACATTTTGAACAGTAACCTTATTCTGCTGATCCGTCCAATGAATATTTAGCAGAGAAAAGATTCTCTTTACAACTGCGTTATGTGCAGATTAGGTGAAATGTTACTGTATGACTTTCAAAAATTCAATGCAGTCAACACAACTACTCACGTAGAGGTACCATTTCTCAGCAACACTTTTCCCTAACAAATTTGCAGAGCTCATCATGACGTGAGCTCTTAAAGTACTTATTTCATTAAAGAGTACAGAGTCATCAAGAACAGTATTAACACCTCACAAAAAATTACACAGTTTCTTCCGCTACTTGCTTTCTGGGTCTTCTTCCTGAGTTAACCAGTGAAATACGGACATACCACTGTACTGGATTATCCAGTTGTTAATATAATTGTAGCTAACAGCGTAACAAGTGAATAATTCACTTTCAAAGACTTTAACTAAATTTACGAGATCACATTTAGTAATACTTTGATTTACTTTTGAAAGGGAAAAATGGTTTTCAGCCCTTTCATGTACACTAGAGGCTTCTTCTTCTTGGTGCCATACACTTGTAGCGCGTCGGCTGCTAACAGGCGGCGTTCCCTTGCTTCTTGAACCAGCTGTTAATGCCAGTCCATGTCTTGATATTCTGTGACCATGATTGCTTCCTTCTACCTGGAGGGCGCTTTCCTTCTATTCTGACTTCTAGAATAAATTGCAGAAGTTCATATTTATTTCGTCTCATAATGTGGCCCAGGTACGATGTCTTTCTTCTTTTAATTGTCCCCGGCTTTACGCAGCATCTCAGCATTTGTCACTTTCTCAATCCATGGTATTTTTAGTAATCGGCGCAGGAACCACATTTCTGTTGCTTTTAATCTCTTTACAGAAGCTGCTTTCATTGACCAAGTTTCCGCTTCATAGAGTAGAACTGGGATAACATAGCACTGTACCAACCTTATTGTCAGATGGAGCGGCATGTCTGCGTATATCAGCACTTTTCGTAGCTTTCGGAACGTTTCTTTGGCAGTCCCACAGCAAATCATAATTTCCTCATAACAATCAAGTTTCGAGTTTATCACAGATCCTAGGTATTTAAATTTTGTTACTTTCTCGATTCTGCTACGATTAATGACTAGGGACTTGTTTCGACCAGGGCTTCTTTCAATTATCCATTTAGTTTTCTTGGAATTTATTCTGACACCAAAATGCTGATCAGATTTATCTACTTCTGTAAATATTTTCTGTATCTCGGCTACGGATGGCGCAAACAAATCTGTGTCGTCGGCATACCGTAAGTTCCAGGTCTTCGCTCCATTTACTTTTATACAAAATAATTTTGAGTCTTGACACGATAGTATACTGCCCTGGTGGAGACCTTTCAGTATTTGCACAGATTCTGTTTTTAAATTTTTGTTAATTCTGACCTCTGCTCTCAGATTCCAGTATAATTGCTGAATGATTCTTTATGTCCTTACCATCCAATCCTATTTCTAGTAAGATTTTGATAAGGGGCTCATGCTTAACGGTGTCAAATGCGTTCTCATAGTCGATAAAGCATGTATCAATGTCCTGCTGATCTTCACAGTATCTTTGCATAAGTATCTTCACGCCAAATAACACTTCTCGGGTTCGCATTCCCTTCATAAAATCAAACTGCGTTTCTCGACAGTGATCCTCACATTTATCATAAATTCGGTTATGTATGATTCTTAGAAAAGTTTTCAGAGCATGACTCATCAACGAGATCAATCGAAATCGTGAGCACGATTTTGCATTTGCTTTCTTCGGTAAAGGGGACAAAGGTTGATTTCAGCCATTCATCCGGGATCTGGCCTGGACTGTAATGTACCTTACATAGAGCTGTCAACGTTACTTTCAGCGCATATTCTACCTCTGACTATAAGATACATGCACCAGATTCTTCTTTATTTTGATTTACTGCCTTGTCTCTTTCGTCGCGAAACAGAGATGATAAGTAATTCTTCCAATGTTTTGCCATTTTTTCCGATTTGAGAATAATCCGACTATCCTCATCTCTTAAAGCAGTTAGATTCTGCTTCTTAAAGTTTCCAGTTATAACCTTGATCTTCTTATGTAAACTATACGAGTAATGTAACTTCAGCATTTAATGCACTTCGGTGCATTGTTCCTCAACCCACTTTGCTTTCGCTTCTCGAACTATGTTTTTTAATTCTTTATGTGTCTGTTGGTATTCCACATTTTTATGATGTACCTTCTGTGTTCTACGTTCTTCCATTTTCAGTAGAATATCTTCTGTCATCCAGGGTTTAAACTTCTGTTTTTTACACGTACCCATTTTGGTTGTAGCAACTTGGATGGCTACACTGCGTACCTTTTCCCAGAATATATTTGTACTTCGTTCTTGGATGTTGTCATGGGTAGCATGTTGTTTCCCATTTATTTCACCACCGCCTCTCTCAATTTCAGGTTCTTTAATTTTTCAGTATCAAATTTTACACCCATGCTGTTTTTTTTACGTTCAAATTTAATCTTTATGCTACCAATAACAGGATTGTGGTCTGATCCAGTATCTGCGCCTGGATATGCTGCTGCAAGGGTCATGCTGTTTTGAAATCGCTTATTGATCAGTAAATAATCAATCTCATTTCTAACTATTCTCCCTTCTGCGTCTTGGGGCGATTTCCAGTTGTACAGTCTTTTGGGATGTAGCTTTTTTATTGTGAATTCGTCAGCCCTACATAAATCGATAAAGGCCATACCTCTTTCATTTGTTTCACCAAGCCCAAATCCTCCTGCGACTCCATAATTTCTTGCATTTCTAACTTTTACATTGAAATCTTCCATTGTTTCCATATTTTTCATTGAAATCTCCCATTATCAAGTTCATGTCTTCCTTCTTCAAGGTTCGTGTTATTGAATGGAGATCATTGTAGAAGCTCTCTATTTCTTCGTTGCTCTTGTCTGCTGTTGGGGCATATACCTGAACTATATTCACATTCTGCTTCAGGTCTCTAATGTGGATGGCAGTTACTTGATCAGATATTGTAGCTGTGCTAATTTCACAGTTCATGAACTTTTTCCCAACTATGATTGCCACTCCATTTTTCCCACTTGTAGGAGGTACTGAATAGAACATTCTTTTATCTTATTGACTGACACATACACTATCTGACCATCTATGTTTACTGATACCAAGTATATGTATCTTTAAGCGTGTCATTTCCTTGAAGAGGTTCTGCATCTTTCCTCCTTCCAATAGATTTCGTATGTTCCAAGTAGCACATGAGAAGGCATTCTTTGTTTTTCTTGATCTGTTCTGTCTTTCACATGCTGGTCCAGGCTCCCCAGAATCCTCTAGCCTAGTTGCACCACTGATGGTGAAGGATTTCACTAGTGGGTTACTTTCTCGGGTAGTTTTCCATTTTTGTTTTTCCAACATGTGTTAAAGATGCGGGAAAACAGGTTTACCTGTGAGTGTCGAGGGAAAGGAAAGAGCATTGTGGTTTCCCATTGCCTTTAGTGTTTAGGTTGGAAACTGAAAGACACCCTGAGGCCTCGATAACTAATACCGTCGGGGTCGAAGAAAACAAGCGCTGGCCAAGGCAAGCCGACAGGACAGGAGACAGAAAGTGGCTTGATGCAAGTAATTGGAAGCGACGTCAGACTCAGCTCGGGGCCCCACAGATGATACCCGCGTACTTCTAGATGAAGTCCCTGGGGAAAAGAACTAGAAACAGTTCTCTGTAAAACAAAGTGGATCTCTACAATAGCAAAGACCCGCTAAAGAGCAAACAAATCATGGCAATTTGCACTTCCAGAACATTTGCTAAAATTGTGATAAATTTCCTGGATGACTGTTGACAGAGCCAATATTCAAAATAAACAGAAGCCTAAATAAATAATACATTTTTACTGCACAGAAAAAACGAGTAGTTTGGCAAAAAGTTCCAAAATTAAGCTGAGAGTCGGTGGAGGGTCTAAAAACGGGTGGCCCCAGGTAAACCGTGTAATATGATAACCTTCCCATTTGTGAATAAAAAGTGTTACGAATAATAGATGAATTTGAAGTCCAGCGGTATTTATTGCTCCAATTCGTTGTAATTTATTAAACAAATTTACTCTGTTTTGCCTTTGCCATTTGTTAAACATATGTACATAATTAGTTTTTAGAACAACTATTACTTCAAACAGCTCATCAGAAAGCTTGTTTCATTTTCGAAGATTTGCCAACGTGACACACTAAAGAAAACACGTTGTACACATACAAAGAGGAAATCGATGTGTTACATCTGCGCACTTGTCTGCATTTCAGGATAACGATGTAAAACTTTCTAATGACTATATTGTTCAGCAAAATTTGAGAAATCTTCAGTTCTGCGGTAGTTTTAGGCAAATAACTTCGTTGTGAATCCACTTGAGTTTCAGTTCCCATATACTGTTGGAAACAAAATTTGTTTTAGAGTCGTAACATTATTTGAAACTCATGATTTCTTCGACATTTATTTCGCTATTATGACTGTAGTGTGTTGGAAGCCTTCCTTCGTCGTGGACAGCAATAAAGATGATTATTTGTTTTTAAATTGTGGGTAAGTCATTCCCGCAATAATTTCAATTGGTGTAGACTCTTCCAATCGGCTTCTGACATTTTCCCGATAAAGATGTTCCAGCGTGCCGCAGTATTAAGAAATTTTTAATGCATTCAAACCCACTGTCTCTTACGACATTTTCCACCCTCGAAGCTCTACTGAATGGGTAGACGCATGTCGAATCGAAAAGCTATTCCAAGTTCTAACCGAAACCTTACTCATAATTGTACCAAAACACTTTGCAATGACTTTGGGCGCCCGTAGCATTCCACGAATGTTTAGGAAACCTTAGACTAAACGTCTGTTGATGTTAATCAGTAGCAGCCACTGACTTCTTACTTTGTTGCCTCATTTTGCAACACTACAGACAGGAACGAATTGAGTGATTACATCAGTCAGACACCCATATCCGACAGTGTTAGCAATCTTGGTACAGTGGTGGAAGTTGTTGCCGATGAAGAGTTTTTGCTGACCGCTGTCTTATTGTTGGATTCTGTGAAGTTTGCCTTGAACACTGCAGTGTTTTACTAGGCATCGCGTATTTCCTTGCCTTTCACCCACCTCTGAACCGACTTACACAAATAGTGAGGGCGCGACCTACAGCTCTACATATACTCCGAAACATGGTGCAACTTGATTTGGTATTCATGTAATCGTTGGAGTTGAGAGAATCAATAGGTAACCGAAAGAATGTAGGACCAAGGAGGTATCGTATCTCGAACTTTTAGCACTGTAATCTGGAACAAATCCACTTATTTTTTTCAACCTCCCCCATAGCTCCTTCTTGCTGTCCCCGTGACTGCCTTCGTCGGTTTGTTTCTTTGGCTTAACGAAATTCAATAACTTTTCTTGACGCTCTTGTGTTCACTGAACCGATAAGGCACATTTCTGTACAAACATTAACAGGTAATTTAACAAACAGAAACTGCAGTGAGCCAAGGGAACGAGCACCAGCTATAGACTACTGTGCAAGATGTAAGCACAGAAGATGGTACGTTATTCGTTATTTGAGTTACAAATAAAAAATACCAAATAATGATTCGTATTCATAGAGAGCACCTGTGCCAAACTTTCCATTCAGAGTAGAACTTGCAATCTAATTCATCAGTTATTTGCTGGATTTATTCCAATCATTATCCAGTCCCTTCTTCTGGTCAGTGTTTTCAAATATGCCTTTCCCCGCCGATTGTGCGGAGAACCTCACTATTCCTCACCTCATCAGTCCACCTACTTTTCAACATTCTTTTGTAGCGCCGCATCTCAGATGCTTCGGTTTTATTCTGTTCGTTTTCCTACAGTGCGTATCTCACTACCATACAATGCTGTGCTCAAAACATATTTTCAGAAATTTCTTCCTCAAATTGAGGTCTACGTTTGATACAAGTAGATTTCTCTTGTCGAAGAATGCACTTTTGGCAGTGCTAGTCTGCTTTTTACGTCCTCCTTGCTCCATAATTAGGGGATTATTTTGCTACCTAGGTAGCAGAATTCCTAACTTCATCTACTTCACGATCAACAGTTACGATGTTAAGTTCCTCGCTATTCTCATTTTCGCTACTTCTTATTACGTTCGCCCTTCTTGGGTGTACTTTAATTCCATATTTTGTATTCATTAGACTGTTCATTCCATTAAGTAGATCCTGTAACTCTTTTTCACCTTTACTGAGGGTAGGAAAGTCATCAGCGATTCTTATCACCCATATCCTTTCACCTTGATTTTTACTCCCACTCTTCAACCTTTCTTTTATTTTCGTGACAGCTTCTTCGATGTACAGATCTACTTATTTGGATAAGTATCCAGATGGAAATTTATTCGAATAATATCCATCTCTGTTTATCACTACACCTTGCGCTTCCCTCTGCTTTCCAGACAGTGTAGTTTAATATTATGAACTCTAACGAGATGATTGAATTTCCCGATTTATTTACAACAGCCTACAGTGCAGCTGGATTGAACGTTCTGTCGAAAATAGTTCTCAGTGTCACTGCGATTTCAGCTGCAAAGTGAATGAGAGCACTATTTCACCAACAATTCATTCACGAAAGATCTATAGTTCCACGGCTATGTAGATGACCTTCAGTTACATTCAATATTCGATTATCACTTTACATTTCGTTATACATGATCATACTCTACGAAATAGTTTCGCATTCTGCGAGTACGCATTGACGTCAGCTATTTGCAACACACGAAAATTTGTGCCGGATCGTAATCGAACCAGTTTTCCCGCTTATCGCTTTTGGTCGCTTTAATGGCTTAACGATTTCGAATACCAGAAAACGCCTCTACATCCATAAGTCACGTAGTCACAACATTTATCGTTATTTTAGACTGTCGAGACATGGATATATCATTGATGGTTACAGTTTTTGCCTTTACGCAGTGTCTGTGTATTCATGACACAACGTCCTTCAGACATGCGTCCATTTTACTACTTGACATATGGAAGTACGGATCTAAGAATGCGGAACTATTCGTATGTTTACCACTGCTGTAATCCTCGAACAGAATGTCTGTCCCCCAGACATTAATGAGCGTCTGGAAGGCATTGTATTGTGAAGACACAGATACTGTATAAACACAAACATCGTAACCATCAATGATGTAATCAGGTG
Source organism: Schistocerca cancellata (assembly GCF_023864275.1). Taxonomy (NCBI): domain Eukaryota; kingdom Metazoa; phylum Arthropoda; class Insecta; order Orthoptera; family Acrididae; genus Schistocerca; species Schistocerca cancellata. The sequence continues at coordinate 155,867,523 of NC_064627.1, forward strand.
CCAGAAGTCATGGGATAGCGTTATTCACATATAAAGAGAACGGCATTGTCGCGAACACAACGTATAAAAGGGCAGGACATTGGCGGAGTTCTTATTTGTGCGCAGGTGCTTCATGTGACTGGTTTCCGACGTGATTATTGGCGCACGACGGGAAATAACAGACTTTGAACGCAAAATGTTAACTGGAACTAGATGCATTGGACATCCGTTTAGGGAATTCAGTATTCTGAGACACTGTAAAGAGCGTGGGGAGAATACCAAATTTCAGGCATTACCTCTCACCACAGACAACGCGGCAGCCGACGCCTTTCACTTAACGACCGAAGGTAGCCGCGTTTACGTAGAGTTGTCAGTGTTAACAGACAAGCTACACTGCGTGAAATACCGGCACAAATCAGTGTGGATGTATGACAAACAGCCGGCCGGTGTGGCCGTGCGGTTCTAGGCGCTTCAGTCTGGAAACGCGTGACCGCTACGGTCGTAGGTTCGAATCCTGCTTCGGGCATGGATGTGTGTGATGTCCTTAGGTTAGTTAGGTTTAAGTAGTTCTAAGTTCTAGGGGACTGATGACCACAGATGTTAAGTCCCATAGTGCTCAGAGCCATTTGAACCATTTTTTTGTACGACAAACATATCCGTTAGGCCAGTGCGGCTAGATTTGACGTTAATGTGCTATGGCAGCAGATGGCCGACGTGAGTGTCTTTGGTAACAGCAAGACATCGCCTGCAGCACCTCTCCTGGGCTCGTAACTGTATCGGTTGGACCCTAGACGACTGGAAAATCAAGGCAACATCAGATGAGTCGTGATTTAAATTGGTAGTAGTTGATGGAGGGTTCGAGTGCAGCGGAGAGCCCACGAAGGCATTGACACAAGTTTTCTACAAGGCATTGTGCACGCAGGTGGTGACTGCATAACGGCGTGGGCTGTCTTTACATGCAATGGACTTGGTCCTCTGGTCCGGCTGAAACAATAATTGACTGGAAATTGATCTGTTCTCCTACTTGGAGAACATTTTCAGCCAATCATGGACTGCATGTTCCCAAACAACGATGTCACATCACCGGACCACAATTGTTCGAGAGCCGGCCGGAGTGGCCGAGCGGTTAAAGGCGCTACAGTCTGGAACCGCACGACCGCTACGGTCGCAGGTTCGAATCCTGCCTCGGGCATGGATGGGTGTGATGTCCTTAGGTTAGTTAGGTTTAAGTAGTTCTAAGTTCTAGGGGACTTATGACCACAGCAGTTGAGTCCCATAGTGCTCAGAGCCATTTGAACCATTTTTGAATTGTTCGAGATCGGTTTGAAGAACATTCTGGATAATTCGAGGGAACGATATGGCCGTCCAAAAAGCCCAACATGAATCCCAAAGAGCATATATGGGACATGATCGAGAGGTCAGTTTGTACGCAATAATATGCAGTGGCGATACTTCCGCAATTATGGGCGGCTATAGAGGCAGAATGGCTCAATAGTTCTGGAGGCAACTTCCAACGACGTTTTGCGTCCATGTCACGTCGAGTTGTTGCACTACGTCTGACATTAGGAAGTCCGACACGATATTAAGAGGTATCCCATGACTTTTTTCTTCTCATTGTACTAAGTCGTTATGGTAATACTTGGTGAATCTCAGGTATACATCGTATTGTATTGTATTGTATGTTAACCGGGGGCCTAGAAACGACGGAGAGGCTCCGTCCCTGCCGCACCCGCAGTGGTCCGCAACCCCACGACGACTACAACAGTCCACTTCACCCCTCCGCCGCCCAACACCGAACCACTCTTTCAGGATTATGTGAGGTTCATCCCCCGGTGGAGCCCGCAAGGGAATGTCTCACACCAGACGAGTGTAATCCCTATGTTTGCGTTGTAGAGTAATGATGGTGTGCGCGTACGTGGATAACTTGTTTGCGCAGCAATCGCCGACATAGTGTAGCTGAGGAGGAATAAGGGGAACCAACATGCATTTGCCGAGGCAGATGGAAAACCGCCTAAAAACCATCCACAGACCGGGCGGCTCAGCGGACCTCGACACAAATCCGCCGGACGGATTCCTACCGGTGACCGGGTGCTCCTTCCCAATCCGGAAAAGGTACACATCGTACATGTTCTAGGGGAGACATGGCAAATCGATAGCTAAGAAGGAAGTCTGATTGTAAACGCATTTCAACGCTTGCCAGATCCATTACAGTCGCTTCGTCGTGACGAAGAGTTCGTGTTTCCTTGGCCACGTGACAGAACCACTCAATAAGTGCGCGCCGTATGATAACGAATCCTCAAACTGTCGACTGCATCCTTATGCAAAGCGTGCTTTAGTGTGATATTTCCATTTTTAATTTTAAAAGCTGTCTACAGGAAAATAGAGATCAGGTATACAACTTTCCTTTTCGTATGTAATTCTTACCCTTGAGCAACAACAGTTTTGGTTGGTTCAAATGGTTCTGAGCACTATGCGGCTCAACATCTGAGGTCATCAGTCCCCTAGAACTTAGAACTACTTAAATCTAACTAACCTAAGGACATCACACACATCCATACTCGAGGCAGGATTCGAACCTGCGGCCGTAGCAGTCACGCTGTTCCGGACTGAATTGCCTAGAACCGCACGGCCACCGCTGCCGGCAACAACAGTTTTTCTTTGATTCTCATGAGAAACGAAGAGGACAGCAAGTAACCTTATTATTGTCACATGAAACACCGCGAGAAATGCAGTTGCTAGCCAAGAAAACTAGTTGCGCTGTTGTATCTGACCACCAACGACACCTGTACAATGTCCTCAGCACTTTGTAACTGTCAGCCGTGGGCAGAATAGTGTTCAGCATACTTGTGAGTGCATTACGTCGGAGCTAAGTGGATTCGAACGTGGGTAAAGTGTTGTTGCTCGTGTGCTGAGTGCTTCCGTAACCAGTGTAGCCGAAGTTTTTGGTTTTTCAAGAGGCAACGGGTACAGGAAAAGTGCATAAAAGAAAAATCATCTGTTGTGTCTGAAACACGGACGTAAGTGTGTGTATTGAGTTCTCTTGACAGACGGACACTCAAGAGGATTGTGACGATAGCTGCAGAGGTCACTGAAGAACCGAATGTTATCACTCGCGAATCCTTTGAGTAACAAAACGTGTCGGGAGGGAACTCCGTAAGCAGGTAATTCCAAAGCGATCTCGAATTACAAAACCACTCATCACTGACGGAAATGCCTGTAGCACTGTTTGCAACTTCTGACCGAGTTTGCGCCCCTAGAGTGAGATATGGCGGGGCTTCGATGATGATTTGGGCAGCCACATCATGATATTCCATGGGACAGAGCAAGGTCACATTACTGCGAAGAATAGTGTGACAATTTCAATTGAACATGTCTGTCTGATGTTACAATGTCTGCTGCCCAATGTTGATGCTGTGTTCCAAGACGACACGGCCCCTGTTCAAATGGCTCTCATCGTTCAGAACTGATTTTTTTGTGGACACAAGGTTGAGTTGTCGCATCTCCGCCGGTCACCATACTCACCAGATCTCAATACTTCTGAACTTCTGAGTCAAGTCTGGAGAAAGGTGCTCGATCGCTTTCTACCCCCAGAATCCCGACCTGAGCTGTTTTCCAGGAAAATGGTATAAGATGTCCCTTGAGAACCTCACAGGAATTATACAAGAGAACTGCAAGCCGTTTAGAATGCCAATGGATTTCCTACCCGTATTATGGATGGTAAGCCAACGGCCTGGGCGAGTGGTAACACAGATTCCCGTCAAATCACCGAAATTAAGCGCTGTCGGGCTGGGATAACGTTGGATGGGCGACCGTCCACCCTGCCGAGCGCTGTTGGCAAGGAGCTGCCCTCAGCCTTTGTGGGGCAACTTGATGAGCTATTTGACTGAGAAGTAGCGGCTCCGTTCACGAAAACGGCATGGAGAGCGTGGTGCTGGCCTCCGGCCCCTCCATAGTCGCATCCAGTGAGGACTATCAGCTGAGGATGACACGGCGGTCGGTCAGTATCGTTGGGTCTTCGGAAACATTTTCGGATGGAGCTTAGTTAATCAGGCATGGTAATGTGTTGTGTTTTAGGTGATTACATTTTTGTTCACTCTGTGTGAATAACTCATGACATAATCAAAGGTGGCAATGAAGTGGCTAAGTTAATAATAATAATGATAATAATAGTAATAACTGGAAGAAGGAGAAGAAGGAAAATAAGAAGATGGTAACGGTCAAACTGCTGTTAGTTAATATGCTAGGCTGTAAAAGAAAGAAATGCAAGTTACTGTGATAAATAACCTGAAACATACAATACGGTGTGCTGATCAAAAAAAAACATTTCATTGTGATGTGGACATGTCTGCATTATCCAGAAAGATTTTATATTTGCTACTAACAAACTATTTTTGAAAAATAATTTAACTCCTTTTCTCCTTCTTTGGGTGTATTCGTAGTTTACTACCTACCCTAGTCATCCTCACTTCAAATGGTTCAAATGGCTCTGAGCACTATGGGACTTAACGTCGGAGGTCATCAGTCCCTGTAGTGCCCCTTTTGCAATATTCACCATTATCGAGGTGAAAAATAAATAAAAATGACTGTATGTGACTCAAAATGAATTGCAAACATTGATTTATCATTGAATTAACTGTAAAAATATACAATATATATCGATAAATGCAGAAAAGACATTATTTTTAGTGTATGAGATTATAATGTGTAAGTAATTAAAAGAAGTATTATCATCTCTGTAAGAGTATAAAACACAATGCAATGTTCATTCTTCGGTCTAGTCTGTTTTGTTCTGTTCGTTCTGGTGTTAGCTGGATTAAGGTACGTAAGCTATTGTGCTGCGCTAGCATTTGTTTCTGTTGTAGCGTAATTGCAAATATTTAATGGTGTAAACTGTGTCCTAGTAAGAATATATTAGTATAAAGTGATCTCCGTGTGTTATTTCAAGAACCTACGCCACATTTATCTTATGAAAAGAATATTTAACGAAAATTATTTAGCATGTTTCCAGCCGCTGCGGAGCGAGTAACAGTAATCTCTGACTGCTAACAATTAGCCGCCATTACGCGGTACATTTAAAAATATTTTTTCACAGCACTATGTCTAATAGCCGGAGCGGAAGAAATTAAGTAAAAATATTCTGTGAGATTAATTGAAGTAATCCAGTGAAATAATTTTATTAAAAGTTTTCTATTTTCTGTGATAGTAATAATTTCAGAGCTGAGTACTACTACACTATTGCATTTACAGTAATTTGTAGGGAGCCTGGCGCTCGATAAAACCAGATATAATACGTAATTGACAACCTACAAAATTCATTATTTTGCTTATTATATCTCTTTTGTATTTTTTTTTTTTTTTGAAAGCTAAAAGTAAAAACTAACTCCACTAAAAATCAGTAACAGATCACGATAAATCACAGGACAAACGAATTTACTATGAGAGTGTTTCCTCAAAATAAGTAGTTACATTACCTTTTTTTTAAGAGATATAATAAATAGCGCCCTGTTACGTGGGGCCCGAAGGGATAAAATATTTTTTTTTGGGTTTGTATGTATGTAATTGTTAACATGTATTGTATGTATTCTAATGTCTATCAAATTCCATTTCATGTATAAACTTGAACGAGGAAAGCGGAGAAGAACTGTATAGACCCTGAGAGGACAAGATAGAAAAAAGAAAAGAAAAGAAAAAAGAAATCAAGGTAAGGACCACTATGCATAAAAGCTTGCTACATAGGCCCGTATCATCAAAGTATAGTATCATAGATGGTACATGGTGTACAGTGGTGTAGATATTAATACTGTGTGATTTTGGAAACAATAAGGCTTTTGACTTTTGAACTTAGTCCGCATTTGTAGTTAGGAACAATTTTTGTAGTTAGCCCAGTGAAAGTTATCGTCATTATGGGAAAAGTTGGACGTGTGTTAGATTTGCAACCAGATAATGTGTCCAATGTTACAAATAATGTGCAGTTATTGAGCAATATGGATAGTGACACTGACTTACTAAATATTAATAGTGATCGAGGGGGAGAAAATGTAAACAATGTAGTCTCCGGTGATATGCCAGGAAGTAGCCAGCAGACGAAAACAGTAAAACCGATAGGTGCTACTAGCAGGGCTAGTGATAATTTTCCAATGATTAGAACAACTACCACACCGGTATGCTCACCAATACCGGATCCATTTGCTGAATTTTTACGGAAACTAGAGAAAAAGAACGAACAGCTAGTCAATCAGATAAGGGAACAAAACGAAGAAAGAGAGAGATTGAGGGAAGAGAGGAATCAACAGGTAGTCAATCAGATAAGAGAACAAAACGAAGAAAGAGAGAGATTGAGGGAAGAGAGGAATCAACAGCTAGTCAATCAGATAAGAGAACAAAACGAAGAAAGAGAGAGATTGAGAGACGAGAGGAATCAACAGCTAGTCAATCAGATAAGGGAACAAAACGAAGAAAGAGAGAGATTGAGGGAAGAGAGGAATCACCAGCTAGTCAATCAGATAAGGGAACAAAATGAAGAAAGAGAAAAGGTCTTAATAGAAAGTATAGGTACAATGTTCGAAAAGATACATTCAGAAATGACAGAAATAAAGAAAGCCCAAGCCGAACTGCCGTACATTGTAAGCAACATAGCACAAGATGTGCAAACGCTTCAGACAGCACACACAGTCATCCGGAACGAAGTAGAACAGCTTGCAAACCGAATGGACAATTTAGAGATGACACAAAAAGAAACCATAGAAACGTATTTAAATGATCAAGCCCAGAAAGTAGAAAAAGAGTTCCATGACTGGCTCACTGAAAAAGAAAGCCAGATCACAGAACGTGTAGAAAGCAAAATACAGTCTGCTCTGCAAAAATTAACTAACGGAGCAGCTGTATGTAAACAACCCACAGTAGACACGCTATCACTCGCAGGTGAAAAAAGCGAAGCGAGATACAAATTGTCAGTACCGCTGTTAATCCCTTGCAGCCTGCTGTAACAACGAAAGCATCACAATGAACGACGCCCAGTGAGGACCGCTCACCCCATTAGGTCACACTGCACCATAATAGAGGTTAGCGCTGTTAATCCCTTGCAGCCTGCTGTAACAACGAAGGGCGTCACAATGAACGACGCCCAGTGAGGACAGCCCACCCCATTAGGTCACACTGCACCATAATAGAGGTTACCGCAGGAACAGTGAGCACCCCTGTTAGGAACGTGTATGGTAATGAGAATATTACGTATAGTTCATACCAACAAAAAAGCAATTCGGAAAGAGAAAACACACAATTTACAGGAAGCATTCCTATTGATAACCCCGTGGGGGCAGCCTCTACTTCCACAAGCAATAACATTGATGAAAGCTTAATAAAACACAGACAATTCCAAGTATTTAACGCGGAAAAGAAGACAGTGCATCCGGTAACCTCCATAAAAGGATTCCGAAATGTATTACCGAGTGCCTGGAATGAACGACAAAAAGTTCAGTTCATAATCGCACATATACAAGGCGACGCTGCCTTATGGGCAAATGAAGTCATAGAAAATTGCCATAGCCTGACACAATTTGAAAAATCTTTTCTAGACAGATACTGGTCTAAGGCTATTCAAGAAATCCTGAGGACTGAAGTATACAGCCCGCAAATGTACAATCACAAACAGGGTACACTCCGTAAATATTTTGAAAAATATATCAACAAAACTACACTCCAGGAAATGGAAAAAAGAACACATTGACACCGGTGTGTCAGACCCACCATACTTGCTCCGGACACTGCGAGAGGGCTGTACAAGCAATGATCACACGCACGGCACAGCGGACACACCAGGAACCGCGGTGTTGGCCGTCGAATGGCGCTAGCTGCGCAGCATTTGTGCACCGCCGCCGTCAGTGTCAGCCAGTTTGCCGTGGCATACGGAGCTCCATCGCAGTCTTTAACACTGGTAGCATGCCGCGACAGCGTGGACGTGAACCGTATGTGCAGTTGACGGACTTTGAGCGAGGGCGTATAGTGGGCATGCGGGAGGCCGGGTGGACGTACTGCCCAATTGCTCAACACGTGGGGCGTGAGGTCTCCATAGTACATCGATGTTGTCGCCAGTGGTCGGCGGAAGGTGCACGTGCCTGTCGACCTGGGACCGGACCGCAGCGACGCACGGATGCACGCCAAGACCGTAGGATCCTACGCAGTGCTGTAGGGGACCGCACCGCCACTTCCCAGCAAATTAGGGACACTGTTGCTCCTGGGGTATCGGCGAGGACCATTCGCAACCGTCTCCATGAAGCTGGGCTACGGTCCCGCACACCGTTAGGCCGTCTTCCACTCACGCCCCAACATCGTGCAGCCCGCCTCCAGTGGTGTCGCGACAGGCGTGAATGGAGGGACGAATGGAGATGTGTCGTCTTCAGCGATGAGAGTCGCTTCTGCCTTGGTGCCAATGATGGTCGTATGCGTGTTTGGCGCCGTGCAGGTGAGCGCCACAATCAGGACTGCATACGACCGAGGCACACAGGGCCAACACCCGGCATCATGGTGTGGGGAGCGATCTCCTGCACTGGCCGTACACCACTGGTGATCGTCGAGGGGACACTGAATAGTGCACGGTACATCCAAACCGTCATCGAACCCATCGTTCTACCATTCCTAGACCGGCAAGGGAACTTGCTGTTCCAACAGGACAATGCACGTCCGCATGTATCCCGTGCCACCCAACGTGCTCTAGAAGGTGTAAGTCAACTACCCTGGCCAGCAAGATCTCCGGATCTGTCCCCCATTGAGCATGTTTGGGTCTGGATGAAGCGTCGTTTCACGCGGTCTGCACGTCCAGCACGAACGCTGGTCCAACTGAGGCGCCAGGTGGAAATGGCATGGCAAGCCGTTCCACAGGACTACATCCAGCATCTCTACGATCGTCTCCATGGGAGAATAGCAGCCTGCATTGCTGCGAAAGGTGGATATACACTGTACTAGTGCCGACATTGTGCATGCTCTGTTGCCTGTGTCTATGTGCCTGTGGTTCAGTCAGTGTGATCATGTGATGTATCTGACCCCAGGAATGTGTCAATAAAGTTTCCCCTTCCTGGGACAATGAATTCACGGTGTTCTTATTTCAATTTCCAGGAGTGTAGATATTGGGATGACCCCATATCAGCCTGTGATGTGATCAGAATCTTAAAATTACGATTGCCCGGTCATATACGAGACATATTAATAAATGTACCCGAAAATGACCTGGAACGGTACTTGTCTGTGCTGGACGAAATCGATCTCTCTCAGGAAGAAAATAGGATAAATAAAGACCGGGAAAACGGTAATAGTTCACCACGCAAGTTTAAAAATGGCATCAACAATTCCAATTTTGGAAGCCACGGAAATGGAAAGGAAGTCAATCCGCAGAACAAAACAGGAAGAACGGAAACAGTCAACCATCTTACAATCAAAAACGTAGGTGGGAAGATAGAGGATATCCCGGCTACAGTAACAGTAATAATAGTTACAATAACAAACGTCGAAGTGAAGGTCAATGGCCACAACAAAGCAGTAGTGCCAACAACCGCACTTACCCGGTGCAGTGGATGCAAACTTCTATGCCACCACCTCCGCCTCCTAACGGTAACCAGTACCAGTGTGACAATAGGAACTCTATGCAGAATACTAATGCAATACCACAAACATGGACAGACTCGAATAGCAGCGTAAGGATAGTAGAAATGCCCACGGACGGAAACCACCATAGTTGAAGACCGTCAAACGAACAACGGCCACAATAAGCTCCCAACTGATGGTCGGCGAAAAAACAGGGGGCACTCCTAGAAACAATACACAAGATAATGTATTATTACTGAGGTACCAAGATGGAAACAGTACACGACATGATTTACTTATGGAATCAAACCAATGTAACAAAAAAGAAATAACTGAAGTACAACCGGCCGGTGTGGCCGTGCGGTTAAAGGCGCTTCAGTCTGGAACCGCGTGACTGCTACGGTCGCAGGTTCGAATCCTGCCTCGGGCATGGATGTGTGTGATGTCCTTAGGTTAGTTAGGTTTAATTAGTTCTAAGTTCTAGGCGACTGATGACCTCAGAAGTTAAGTCGCATAGTGCCCAGAACCATTTGAACCATTTGAACTGAAGTAAAAACCATCATAAAAGCTAGAATTAATGAATTTCCAGTAGAAATATACATAGATACAGGTGCCACTCCCCCCATGAACCATGGACCTTGCCGCTGGTGGGGAGGCTTGCGTGCCTCAGCGATACAGATGGTCGTACCGTAGGTGCAACCACAACGGAGGGGTATCTGTTGAGAGGCCAGACAAACATGTGGTTCCTGAAGAGGGGCAGCAGCCTTTTCAGTAGTTACAGGGGCAACAGTCTGGATGATTGACTGATCTGGCCTTGTAACATTAACCAAAACGGCCTTGCTGTGCTGGTACTGCGAACGGCTGAAAGCAAGGGGAAACTACAGCCGTAATTTTTCCCCAGGACATGCAGCTCTACTGTATGATTAAATGATGATGGCGTCCTCTTGGGTAAAATATTCCGGAGGTAAAATAGTCCCCCATTCGGATCTCCGGGCGGGGACTACTCAGGAGGACGTCGTTATCAGGAGAAAGAAAACTGGCGTCCTACGGATCGGAGCGTGGAATGTCAGATCCCTTAATCGGGCAGGTAGGTTAGAAAATTTAAAAAGGGAAATGGATAGGTTAAAATTAGATATAGTGGGAATTAGTGAAGTTTGGTGGCAGGAGGAACAAGACTTTTGGTCAGGTGATTACAGGGTTATAAATACAAAATCAAATAGGGGTAATGCAGGAGTAGGTTTAATAATTAATAAAAAAATAGGAGTGCGGGTTAGCTACTACAAACAGCATAGTGAACGCATTATTGTGGCCAAGATAGACACAAAGCCCATGCCTACTACAGTAGTACAAGTTTATATGCCAACTACCTCTGCAGATGATGAAGAAATAGATGAAATGTATGACGAGATAAAAGAAATTATTCAGGTAGTGAAAGGAGACGAAAATTTAATAGTCATGGGTGACTGGAATTCGTCAGTAGGAAAAGGGAGAGAAGGAAACATAGTAGGTGAATATGGATTGGGGGGAAGGAATGAAAGAGGAAGCCGCCTTGTAGAATTTTGCACAGAGCATAACTTAATCATAGCCAACACTTGGTTCAAGAATCATAAAAGAAGGCTGTATACCTGGAAGAATCCTGGAGATACTAGTAGGTATCAGATAGATTATATAATGGTAAGACAGAGATTTAGGAACCAGGTATTAAATTGTAAGACATTTCCTGGGGCAGATGTGGATTCTGACCACAATCTATTGGTTATGAACTGCAGATTGAAACTGAAGAAACTGCAAAAAGGTGGGAATTTAAGGAGATGGGACCTGGATAAACTGAAAGAACCAGAGGTTGTAGAGAGTTTCAGGGAGAGCATAAGGGAACAATTGACAGGAATGGGGGAAAGAAATACAGTAGAAGAAGAATGGGTAGCTCTGAGGGATGAAGTAGTGAAGGCAGAAGAGGATCAAGTAGGTAAAAAGACGAGGGCTAATAGAAATCCTTGGGTAACAGAAGAAATATTGAATTTAATTGATGAAAGGAGAAAATATAAAAATGCAGTAAATGAAGCAGGCAAAAAGGAATACAGACGTCTCAAAAATGATATCGACAGGAAGTGCAAAATGGCTAAGCAGGGATGGCTAGAGGACAAATGTAAGGATGTAGAGGCTTGTCTCACTAGGGGTAAGATAGATACTGCCTACAGGAAAATTAAAGAGACCTTTGGAGAGAAGAGAACCACTTGTATGAATATCAAGAGCTCAGATGGCAACCCAGTTCTAAGCAAAGAAGGGAAGGCAGAAAGGTGGAAGGAGTATATAGAGGGTTTATACAAGGGCGATGTATTTGAGGACAATATTATGGAAATGGAAGAGGATGTAGATGAAGATGAAATGGGAGATAAGATACTGCGTGAAGAGTTTGACAGAGCACTGAAAGACCTGAGTCGAAACAAGGCCCCGGGAGTAGACAACATTCCATTTGAACTACTGATGGCCTCGGGAGAGCCAGTCCTGACAAAACTCTACCATCTGGTGAGCACGATGTATGAGACAGGCGAAATACCCTCAGTCTTAAAGAAGAATATAATAATTCCAATCCCAAAGAAAGCAGGTGTTGACAGATGTGAAAATTACCGAACTATCAGTTTAATAAGTCACAGCTGCAAAATACTAACGCGAATTCTTTACAGACGAATGGAAAAACTGGTAGAAGCCGACCTCGGGGAAGATCAGTTTGGATTCCGTAGAAATGTTGGAACACGTGAGGCAATACTGACCTTACGACTAATCTTAGAAGAAAGATTAAGAAAAGGCAAACCTACGTTTCTAGCATTTGTAGACTTAGAGAAAGCTTTTGACAATGTTAACTGGAATACTCTCTTTCAAATTCTGAAGGTGGCAGGGGTAAAATACAGGGAGCGAAAGGCTATTTACAGTTTGTACAGAAACCAGATGGCAGTTATAAGAGTCGAGGGGCATGAAAGGGAAGCAGTGGTTGGGAAAGGAGTAAGACAGGGTTGTAGCCTCTCCCCGATGTTATTCAATCTGTATATTGAGCAAGCAGTAAAGGAAACAAAAGAAAAATTCGGAGTAGGTATTAAAATTCATGGAGAAGAAGTAAAAACTTTGAGGTTCGCCGATGACATTGTAATTCTGTCAGAGACAGCAAAGGACTTGGAAGAGCAGTTGAACGGAATGGACAGTGTCTTGAAAGGAGGATATAAGATGAACATCAACAAAAGCAAAACGAGGATAATGGAATGTAGTCAAATTAAGTCGGGTGATGCTGAGGGAATTAGATTAGGAAATGAGACACTTAAAGTAGTAAAGGAGTTTTGCTATTTAGGGAGTAAAATAACCGATGATGGTCGAAGTAGAGAGGATATAAAATGTAGACTGGCCATGGCAAGGAAAGCGTTTCTCAAGAAGAGGAATTTGTTAACATCGAGTATAGATTTAAGTGTCAGGAAGTCGTTTCTGAAAGTATTTGTATGGAGTGTAGCCATGTATGGAAGTGAAACATGGACGATAACTAGTTTGGACAAGAAGAGAATAGAAGCTTTCGAAATGTGGTGCTACAGAAGAATGCTGAAGATAAGGTGGGTAGATCACGTAACTAATGAGGAGGTATTGAATAGGATTGGGGAGAAGAGAAGTTTGTGGCACAACGTGACTAGAAGAAGGGATCGGTTGGTAGGACATGTTTTGAGGCATCAAGGGATCACAAATTTAGCATTGGAGGGTAGTGTGGAGGGTAAAAATTGTAGAGAGTGACCAAGAGATGAATACACTAAGCAGATTCAGAAGGATTTAGGTTGCAGTAGATACTGGGAGATGAAGAAGCTTGCACAGGATAGAGTAGCATGGAGAGCTGCATCAAACCAGTCTCAGGACTGAAGACCACAACAACAGGTGCCACTACTAATGTTATGAGCTATGATCTATTCAAAACCTTGAACCAAAACCGCAACTTACCGACCTTTCCTGTACAAAACTGCTGTGTCATTGGAGCCATGGGAGCACAAGCACAAAACGTTCAGTATCAGGTGCTGGTAGATTTATGCCTAGGGGAAGATAACGTAAAATGTATCTTTCTCGTAGTCAAAGGATTGAGAGTAACCTGCATCCTGGGGGGAGGTTTCCTGAGCGAGAAAAAAGCAAAAATTGATTTCTCCAGCGGGAAGATCTCCCTACTGAATAAAAATAAGCAGATTGTACTGGATTTAACACGAACAGTAAGTACACCCGGTAAAGATTGCCCGAGCGTACGAGTAAAAAGCGAAGAGATGCCCATATTTCAATTAAGCAGCAATTTAAGGGGCCAGGGAGAATATTATTCGGACGTAGCTCACAACGAAACGCTTCGCTGGACTGAAACCCTTAACAATAAAGCACAAGAATCAGGTTATCTAACTGAATCCCAACGAAAGCAGCTCGCACAGTTATTGAATAACTACAGTGATGTTTTCTCTGAAAAACGTGGAATCATCGAAGGGTATATGTATAATATAGATGTGTTTCCCCATGCGATATTCTGCCAAGCATCATATTCAGTACCGTGGACGAAAAGGGAGGCAGTTAACAAAGAAATACAAAAAAATGCTGCAATGGGGTATAATAGAACCATCCCTTTCGCCGTACAGCAGTCCGCTGGTAGTTGTAGCCAAGCCAGATGGAAAAATCAGACTTGTCCTAGACGCCAGGAACATTAATAAAATTATAGTACCCGTTAGGACGAGACCGGTGAATTTAGAAGAACAAATACAGAAATTCTATGGAGTCAAATATCTCACCTCGATAGATATGCGAAGTAGTTACTGGCAAATCCCGCTAACCAAGGAATCTAGAAAATTCACCGCCTTCATTTTCAATGGAAGGAGTTATCAGTTCAAAGTGTTACCTTTTGGACTCAACGTAAGCGCAGGCGTATTCATTACGGCATTGGACCAAGCGCTAGGCGCAGACTTGCTAGAAAAAGTTACTCTTTACGTGGATGACCTTCTAGTGGCCACAAGCACATGGGAAGAACATATAGAAATCCTGGAAAGAGTGTTAAATAAGCTCGCAGAAGCAGGAATAACTGCAAATCTTGAAAAATCAAAATTTGGGAGGGATCAGCTTAAATTCCTTGGGCACATCATATCACCTTCCGGAATAATACCTGATACCTAGAAGACACAAGCGATCAAAGAATTTCCACAGCCCACAAACAAAAAACAGTTAAAATCATTTATCGGACTAGTCTCCTTTTTCCGACGTTTTGTGCCGAATCAGCTGCTCAACAATGAAGCCTTGCTCACCTTATTACTGCGAAAAAATGTCACATGGAACTGGTCCGCAGAGTGTGAGCAAGCTTATGAAGAGATCAAAGGAGCCTTACTGAATGCACAAATGCTCTACCATCCGGATATGACCCGGGATTTTTGTATAGCCACCGACTCTTCATCCTATGGTTTAGGAGCATGTCTGTTTCAAGTAGAAGAAACCAATGGGAACGGTGAAATAAGAGTTATAGCTTTTGCCAGCCGAGTGCTTACTCAATGTGAAAGAGCATATTCGGTGACCGAAATGGAAGCACTCAGTGTTGTATGGGCTCTGCAAAAATTTCATTATTATGTTTATGGCAAGTCAATTAAATTGTTCTGTGATCACCAAGCCCTAAGCTTCCTATTAACCTGCAAACTATTACATGCCAGACTAGCCTGTTGGGCATTAGTACTACAGGAATACAATTTAAAAATTATGTACATAAAAGGGAAAGATAATGTCATTGCGGACGCTTTATCCCGTCTACCAGTAGGCATGTCACAGCTAGATGAAATGATCGAGCAAGTGTCAGAATATAGAGTTTTATTAATGACGTCGCAACCATACCGTCGTGAATATTTGCACCTGTGCAAGAATGTAGGACAGCTGCAAGACGAAGATCATACCTGGATGAAAGTGAAACGATCACTAATATTAAAGCAAACTAACTGCGAAAATTCGCGGTACAAAGTGGAGAACAACATATTGTACCACAGAAATGACACTGCCTCAGAAAACTGGTGCGTGTGTATCCCGTACAAATACATACAAAATTTTATCTGGTACACGCATTACGCATTGGGACATGTAGGAATACAGAAGTGTGTAGCAATAATACGAAGATATTGTTACATCCCGAATAGTAAACGTGTGGTCCAAAAGATATTATGAACGTGTGACGTTTGTCAGAAGTCTAAAGCCAACAATAGAAGCAACAAAACAGAACTGCATCCAATTATTCCGATACAGCCACTTCAAATTGTGTCAATGGACATCGCAGGACCATTACCTACGGCTCGCGGTGGAATGAAATATATATTAGCTGTTTACGATACCTTTACTAAGTATGTGAAATTGTTTCCAATGAAAACTACTACTGCCAAACAGATGATACAACGCATATCAAAAGCATTCATACCGAAAACAGGAAAACCACTAAACGTTCTAACAGACAATGCTAGATATTTCACTGGTCAATTGTGGAAGGAGTTTCTACGTGACCAAAACATAAAGCATATATTAGTTGCACATTTCCACCCGGAAGCAAGTCCCGTAGAGAGGATTTTTCGGGAACTCAACAGATTTATCCGAACATATACTCATCAGCAACATACAAAGTGGCCGGAATTGTTACCCGTCTTTGAAAATATACACAACAATCTACCTCATCCGGCTACCGGGTACACGCCCAATGAGTTATTATTTAATACTGCAGAACAAAATGAATGGATCACGCCACTACCAAAATTGCCGCACACAGATAAAAGGCAAGAGGATAAAATAAAGGACGCCATCAGCAACATGACGAGCTGCGCTAGTCAACGAAAGATTCGATATGACAATTCAATTACACGGACAGTCTCATATCAGATAAACGACTTAGTTTTGATGAGAAACCATCCTAAGTCGTCACTCATAACAAAGAAGAACAAGAAATGGCAAATGCTGTATAATGGACCTTTTAAAATTATACAAATACCGCAAGGTTGTAGCTACCTTATAGCTGATGTGATGAATGGGAAGATCAAAGGATTGTATCCCTATAAGGACTTAAAGAAATTTGTGGTACCTGACAATAGGACATGAATGGTTTACCGTATTTTTATGTAATATGTAGGTTTTGCACAGACTTCAATATATATTTTTGTGTAGTTGTAAGAATTTGATGTTTTGCTTGTGCTTAGTATGTAAGATGTTTTGTCTTTATGTCAAGGAATAATTTACACATCAGCCTTCAAAAATGAGTAAAAAGAAGCTAAAGGACCATCAGTCCAATGATAGTATTTGTTTAGAAACATAATCAGTAAGTGTAAGATGTTTTTCAGTGGTTATCAGAGTTAGTAACTATAAATTTTATTATGCTGTGTGATAAATGTTTATTTAAAGAATGCACTAAATATTCTAATCTGTCACTTGAAAAATGAATAGAAATGGTGTATGCAAAAGACTGTGCACATACCATGTGACATCTGTGATGCTGTGCTTTGACTGTAAAAGAGAAAGTATAAGCATCTAGCCACAATATTTGAGCTTAAATAAGAGCTCTACTTGAAACGTCCCCTTTAGAACAATTTATACAAGACTGTGCTTAAACTGACACACAATATGTTTTTAGCGCAACGCAATCTGACTATCAAAGATCCCTGCAAAAGAATGGCCCTGAGTAACATTAAACTATACCTTTCACAAATAACTTACCTCACAAAAATCTCCGTTACTCGAACTACTGCAATACGGCGAGCGCCACTACTGCCAGCTAAATAAAAGATTCAAACTACTGAAGGCACTAACTACTGATAGGGATAGTTAGCAAATGAAAGATTTTAATAGAGAACAAACACTGTATTTACCTTAATATCATCAAAAGTCATAATATATGTAATTTCAAAACTCCGCCATCTCTCTCCTCACATCCACCACTGCTGGCGGTTCACCTCTAACTGCGCAACGCTACGTGCTGTTCACATCCAGCTGCCGCTGCCCAACACTACAATGGCAGACAACAATGCAAACTAGCCACATACTGCACACAGCACAGCCAGTGATTTTCATACAGAGCGCTACGTGGCATTACCAATATAAAAATCTAAACAGCCTACTTACATACTTTAGATCCTGTTTTTGACAGTTGAAAACCTTTTATAGGATACGCGATTACGCTTACAGCTTATGGAGCTAGCACATGCACAGCGGTCCTAATCCCCAAATGAATATACCCTATGACAAATTTATTAATGCTTAAATATAAAAATATTGCAAGTCCGGCCAGAATCCGTTGCATGTATGATGTAACACTTAATTGTATGCAATAACAGAACAAAAGTGCTGTTGATCTGTGAAATTTCATTGTAACATATTGTGTAAACGAACAGACATCTGTGTCACTATGTGATATAAAAAAAAACAGTAATCATGTAATACAATTGTATCAAAATCATGCTGTAAGCAATACTAACAGGAACTATAATAGTGTGTTGGTATTTGCAGAGGAAGTGTGAACTTTGAGAACTGTATTAGTGATCAACTTGGACAGTGAACACTTATGTGCTGTACATCTGAAAAAACGCGAGGTACAATAATTAACTAAACATATCTGTGTGCAGTGATCGGAAACACAAAACTGTGATCAGTGTGTGTTCGAAACTGTACAGACAACATTTTTAGTTTGGACGCTACCTCCTGTGCGCCAACAATTAATATGACATCACGGACCACGTAGTAGGACGTTACTGCAATGGCAACTACGGTAAAACGCCGTCAAACAAAAATTATGAAACATAAATATTCCATACGAAGTGATGGCAACAGGGATGCGCAGTGCTTACTTCAGCATCATATCTCCTGCATCATTCAGCACCAGTACGTGCAAACGAACACGAAAATACCAAGTAACTGAGCCTGTGCCTCGATGATGCAATAATGTTGACTAATCAATTCTTACCCACAGCCATAACATCTTACAAAATCCGTTCTATAACATATGTGCATTTGTTTCATGATTTGCACGAGTCAACATCCTCTCCCGTGCTGAAAACTTTAACGAGCGGCGCGCAACAATGCAAACGCATCACGCAGACAAAATAACGTCGTTCCGTACTCCACATCCTGACTGCCGCCTACGGACAAGAAAGAAGACAACAGTTTCCAGCCGACGCTCCATGGCAACGGGCACGAGGCATAGCGGTAGCGACATACAGCGTCATCCACACCACACGACAAGAAATTCGCTGACAAAAATAAAAAAAAACTCAAAATATTACCAACACAATATAAAAAATTTGATGAACACTTTCATATAAAAACTATATGTGTGTTTCTTCTTCAGAAAATTTTATATTTGATGTAAATACTTGTAATACCAAAACATGTAGAACCAACTTATGTAAGTAACACAAAGGGTTAAATCTATCAGCTCTGCCGAGGTTTTTCTGGGGTTTCCCTGTGGCCCTCGTCCAAATGGAAGAGCTTGTAATATTGCAACTGTCCCCAGCTATGTTATGTAGAAAGACTCAAAATGAATATCTACCCATGACCTAACACACGGTAAAGTGAACTGAAAGTGACCAACGAACGAAAGAAAAGTGACACTCGTGGTCTACAAGGATCAAACATTAAGTAGTGTGTTGCTTGTAGACCAGGGGGCCGTGTAGTGTCCCTTTTGCAATATTCACCATTATCGAGGTGAAAAATAAATAAAAATGACTGTATGTGACTCAAAATGAATTGCAAACATTGATTTATCATTGATTTAGCTGTGAAAATATACAATATATATCGATAAATGCAGAAAAGACATTATTTTTAGTGTATGAGATTATAATGTGTAAGTAATTAAAAGAAGTATTATCATCTCTGTAAGAGTATAAAACACAATGCAATGTTCATTCTTTGGTCTAGTCTGTTTTGTTCTGTTCGTTCTGGTGTTAGCTGGATTAAGGTACGCAAGCTATTGTGCTGCGCTAGCATTTGTTTCTGTCGTAGCGTAATTGCAAATATTTAATGGTGTAAACTGTGTCCTAGTAAGAATATATTAGTATAAAGTGATCTCCGTGTGTTATTTCAAGAACCTACGCCACATTTATCTTATGAAAAGAATATTTAACGAAAATTATTTAGCATGTTTCCAGCCGCTGCGGAGCGAGTAACAGTAATCTCTGACTGCTAACAATTAGTCGCCATTACGCGGTACATTTAAAAATATTTTTTCACAGCACTATGTCTAATAGCCGGAGCGGAAGAAATTAAGTAAAAATATTCTGTGAGATTAATTGAAGTAATCCAGTGAAATAATTTTATTAAAAGTTTTCTATTTTCTGTGATAGTAATAATTTCAGAGCTGAGTACTACTACGCTATTGCATTTACAGTAATTTGTAGGGAGCCTAGCGCTCGATAAAACCAGATATAATATGTAATTGGCAACCTACGAAATTCATTATTTTGCTTATTATATCTCTTTTGTATTTTTTTTTTTTTTTTGAAAGCTAAAAGTAAAAACTAACTCCACTAAAAATCAGTAACAGATCACGATAAATCAAAGGACAAACGAATTTACTATGAGAGTGTTTCCTCAAAATAAATAGTTACATTACTTTTTTTTAAGAGATATAATATCCCATATAACTTAGAACTATTTAAACCTAACTAACCTAAGGACATCACACACATCCATGCCCGAGGAAGGATTCGAACCTGCGAACGTAGCAGCAGCGCGGTTCCGGACTCAAGCGCCTAGAACCGCTCGGCCACAACGGCCGGCCATCCTCACTTCCTTCACTCTGTAACTGGATTAGTTTCCTCCATTATTACAAGAATAAAAAGCAGTCATAAAGTGCTAGAGTGGTGCTGTGTTACGTTAATGGCAGCCATAGAACGAAGAGAGCCGAAAGGTTGGCAGCAGGACCATATTTACGATCTATTTGCACGTGTGCTGAACTTCTGCTACAGGTCTCACCTGGGAAAATTTTAAACCAACCCACAAAAATAGTATTTTAGAATAATTTTCCGATTGAAGGTCTATAACGCATATTAAAATAAAGTACCTGAGATGATGAGTTTAAAAAAGTGAAAAGAACTGAAATAATTAAAGTTTTCATAGCAATTTATTAACAACATTGTTAAAAACATTGTGTTTTAATACAGTACAAAACATGATTTACCTTCAAGTAGCAATCATAATTTCACTTTTAAAAATAACACATAGAAACTATAAAAAGCATTGTTATCAGGAAAATGCCGAATAACAAGGAATGGAATGCGAATCAATTTTTACATACTACCCTCAACAGTCGAAAATTTCAAATAATCTTATTGGCTATTTGCTTTGCATGTACTCTTCGTAGTAATGTAATTAATTATAATGTCTTCCTAACTTACTTGTCTTAAGTAGTACTTCCAATACACAGCAAAGATAAAGCATTGAGCTCCTCTTCTAGCACATGGATTCGAAGTCTATTTTTGATCAATGCGTTCTGAAAAAACTTTTCTCCGCTGCCGTTTGAGGCCATAAATCCCAGGTTCATTCTTAGAGTAATATCAATGTTAGAAAAAGAGATTTTACTTTTTTTCAAGAAGGAGTTTATACATCCATCTGTACGGACTACTTACTTGTTCTTTTGCCTCATTATCTTTAGCAAACTATGTGTCTTAGCTAAGGTCTGGCTACTGCAGCTACCTCGTCATTGGTAAGTGTATCCATTTCGCTGAGAAACGTAAAACGTGACCCAACTATTTTGCTGTGACATAAGTACTGAGATGCGTGAAAAACTGGCGCATCCTGCTTGACGTTTTAATTTGTTGCTTCGTTACTACTAAGCCTATTCATTTTTCACAGCCAGCAACCACAATACTACTTAATGTACAACAAAAATATATCATTCTACAAGACATAGCCCATGAAATGTGACGTGTCGTACCTCAAGTTTTAAAAGTTCTTTACTACTACCTGTATTTGAAAACATTTCGGAGACAGTAACCACATATATCGCTGGATGCCAGTGTAGCCCTACAACATCGACTGCAAAAGGACCAGCGCAGCTTTGCGAAACGGCATAAAGAAGGCGCTGACCCAGGCGCCAATGGGATGAGTGGGCAGCGCCACAACTCCAGGAGAACGGAGATCAGCGCCCTCTGTTACCTGTAAGTGTACATCTGGAGAATGGGGGCTCAAGGATGCAACAGTTTGAAAAAATTCTAAAAGATATTGCCGCACTGCCCTTTGAGCGCCTAGCAAGTTGTTGACGCAGCCCGTCCAACTTGGCTCGGCGTCAGGTGACTTGGTTCGGCGCACTAAGGGGTGCGTGCTGCTAAAGAGACTAGAGCACGCGTACGGGATAACAGTTCTTGTCGGCGCCTGCTAAGTCCGTTATCAGCGCGTTACGTCAGCAAGGTCGCGCGCTCTCTATATAAGCGGGCATTGCAGACCAGCGGAACCGCGATCGAACCTAACCGGAACTAAATCCTCCCCCTATTATCCTCTTCTCCACGATGATCACCCTTCCCCTGACACCCTTAGTAAGGCCAATCACTTTGTCTCCTACCTCTCCGATGTATTTTCCATCCCCGATGATCCCCAGTTCGATTACTCCCTCTTCCCGGATATCCGCGATCGGACTGACACCTCTGTCCCTCCCCTTGCTCCTGGTTTCCAGTACTTGGACCACATTGCACACACGGAACTCAATGCCCCTATCACTACACAGGATCTCATTGATACACTCCGCAACAAACGCAACACCGCTCCTGGTCACGATCGTGTCACCTACCGTCACCTTCGTGAATCTCCTGTCTCTTTCCTCTCCACCCTGGCCAGGCTCTACAATGTAGTCCTGTCCATCGGTTACTACCCCAACCTGTGGAAAACCTCCCGTATCCTCATGTTCCTTAAACCTGGCAAACCGCCGTCCGCCGTCTCCTCCTACCGTCCCATCAGCCTTACCTCGGTCTTCAGCAAGGTCCTGGAATCTATCCTCACCCGATGCATCCACCAGCATCTCCGCCAGCACCGCCTCCTTCCCGTTACCCAGTGTGGCTTTCGGCCGTCTTTCTTTTCCGACGACCTTCTCCTTTACCTCACTCATCTCCTTTCCGAACAGCTTAATTCCCGTCGCTCCGCCATCTTCCTCTCCCTTGACCTCGAACGCGCTTATGACCGCGTATGGCATTCCGGTCTCCTCTTCAAGCTCCAAACCTTCGCCCTTCCCATTAACTACGTCCGTCTGATCGGTTCCTTTCTCTTCCGCCGTCCTTTCTATGTCACGATCCATAACACAAATTCCTACACTTTTTTCCCCCTCCGCCGGTGTGCCCCAAGGCTCCGTCCTCTCCCCCCTTCTGTACCTTTTGTACACGGCGGACATGCCACCGCCGTCACCCCCCGCCCACCTTCTCCAGTTTGCCGATGATACCGCCTTCCTTGCCCTTGCCCCCACCCTGCAACGCTCCCAACGCCTTCTCGAATCCCATCTTGACCTGTTCACTGCTTGGTGCAACCAGTGGTTGCTCAAGGTCAATCCCTCCAAAATCCAGACGATCATTGTAGGCAAAACCACCCCCTCCTTCCGCCTCTTTGATTTCTATCTCACCATCTATGGCTGTCCTATCGCCCTCACTCCCACCCTTAAGTACCTTGGCGTCACCCTCGACCGTCGCCTCTCCTGGACTCCCCATCTCCGGACAATCCAAGCCAAGGCACGTTCCCGCCTCCATCTCCTCAAGCTCCTTTCCGGCCGTACGTGGGGTCTGGACCCCTCCACAATCCTCCACACCTATAAATCCCTCATCCGCCCTATCCTTTGTTACGCCCATCCCGCCTGGATCTCGGCCCCCCCTACCTTTTATCAATCCCTCCAAATCCTTGAACGCCATGCTCTCCGCCTTGCCTATCGCATCCGTCTCTCCTCCCCCACGTGGATCCTGTATGATCTCATCCCCTTCCCCCACCTCCTCCTTTTCCTTGAAAGGATACGGATCCTGTACACCTCCCGTAAACTTGATCCTCCTCACCCGCTTGTCTGCCCGATCCTCTCCCACCCCCGCCCGCTGCCGCGCCTGTATTCGCACGTCCCACCCGGTCTCCATCTCTCCACCCTCCTTACCCTCTCCCAAGGTGGGCTTCCGCCAGCTCCCCCTTCCTGATGATGCCCTCCTCCCCTCCATCTACCCCTCCTACCAACTTTGATCCTCCCGCCCTCCTCCTGTGCTTGCTCCTCTGGGCACCCTCCCTCCCTTCTCTCCCTTTTCCCTCTCTCCTCCTTTTCTCCCCCCTCCTCCCCCGGGCTTCCCCTCCCCTGTCCCTCTCCTCCTGCCCCCGTCTCCTCGGCCATTGGCATCCTTTCTCTCCCCTCACCCCACCACACCCCTGTTCCCCTCTTGGCAGGTCTCCGGACTCGCACACGCTAAGTGGACATTCGCGCGCCGGAGATCACCGCCATCAGTGTTTCGTGTGTGCCGTCGTGTTTAGTGCTCAGTGTTCACCGTCACACTCCATCGTTCACCAGTGCCATCATCATCTTCAGTGTTTGTGTGTCGTCTCATCAGTTAGCAGTGTGGATTATCGACGAGTGTGAACGGCTCCGTGTTTGTCTCTATGTGTCTCCTGTTTTATTGCCCACCGTTCTGTCACTTATGTGTCTCCTCACTGTTTTTGCTCCTTGTATATTCTATGGCTGAAGAGCAGCGTAGTGTGCTGCTGACAGCCTGCCTGTTGTACAGGTTTAAAATAACAATAAAGTAAAAAAAAAAAAAAACAGCGGAACCGCGATCGAACTGACACCTCTGTGCCTCCCCTCTCTCCTGGCTTCCAGTACTTGGACAACATTGCACACAACGAACTCAGTTCCCCCAACACTACTTAGGATATCATCGCTACACCCCACACGAAACGCAACACCGCTCCTGGTCACGATCGTGTTACCTATCGCCACCTTCGTGAAGCTCCTGCCTCCTTCCCCTCCACCCTGGCCGGGCTCTACAATGTGGTCCTGTCCACCGGCTACTACCCCGACCTGTGGAAAACCTCCCGTATCCTGATGTTCCTTAAACCCGACAAACCACTGTCTGCTGTCTCCTCCTACCGTCCCATCAGTCTTACCTCGGTCTTCAGCAAGGTCCTGGCATCCATCCTTACCCGACGTATCCACCAGCATCTCCGCCAGCACCATCTCCTTCCCGTTACCCAGTGTGGCTTTCGGCCGTCCTTCTCTACCGATGATCTTCTCCTTCACCTCACTCACCTCCTCTCCGAACAGCTCAACTCCCGTTGCTCCACTATCTTCCTCTCCCTCGACCTTGAACGCGCCTATGACAGTGTGTGACATTCCAGTCTCCTCTTCAAGCTCCAATCGGTCTGATTGGGTCCTTTCTTTCCCAACGTCCTACCTACGTCGCCATCCACAACACGGATTCCTACACCTTTTACCCCTCCGCTGTTGTGCCCCTAGGTTCCGTTCTCTCCCCTCTTCTATATCTTCACCCACCGTCCACCCTCTCGAGTACGCCAAAGACGCCGCCTTCCTTGCCCTCGCCCCCACCCTGCAACGCTCCCAACACCTTCTGCAATCCCATCTTGACCGGTTCACTGCTTGGTGCAACCGTGGTTGCTCAAGGTCAATCCTTCTAAGACCCAGGCGATCATTGTAGGCAAAACCACTCCTTCCTTCCGTCTCCTCGATTTCTATGTCACTGTCTATGGCTGTCCTATCGCCCTCACCACCACCCTTAAGTACTTTAGCGTCACCCTTGACCGTCGCCTCTCCTGGACCCCACCCCCCCATCTCAGGGACAATCCAAGCCAAGGCATGCTCCTGACCATCTCCTCAAGCCCCTTTCTGGCCACACATGGGGTCTGGACCCCTCCACCATCCTCACCTTCTCCTTTTCCTCGAACAGATACGGATCCTCTACACCTCCCGCAAACTTGATACCCCTCAACCGCTTGTCTCTCCCATCCCCTCCCGCCCTCCGTCTGCTGCTGCGCCTGTATTCCCACGTCCCACCTGCTCTCCATCTCTCCATCTCTCCTCCCAAGGTGGCTTCCACCAGCTCCTCCTCCCTGATGATGCCCTTATCCCCTCCATCTACCCCTCTTATCAACTTTGATCCTCCTCTTCCACTCCCTGTGTTTTTTTCCTTCTGCCACCCTCTCTCCCTTCTCTCCCTCCTTCCTTCCTCCCCTCTCCTTCCCCTAGGCTTCCCGTACCCCCATACCTTCTTTCCTCCTCCCATCTCCTCTGCCACTGGCATCTCCACTCTCCCCTCTCCCTCCTCCCCCACCGTTTTCCCCTTTTGGCAGGTCTCCGGACTCGCACATGTCACGTGAACATCAGCGCGCTTTAGATCATCGCCATCGGTTTTGAGTGTGTACCGTCGTGTTTGTGCTGCAATGTTTTCGGCACCCACACTCCATCGTTCATGTGTGTATCTCAATCATCAGTGTTCGTGTACAGTACTGACAGTTTTTTTGTTTTTCTTCGCGTGTGAATGGCTTCGTGTTTTTTAATTACTGTGTCTACTGTTTTTTGTCCACCGTTATGTTTTGTTACTTCTGTGTCTTCATTGTTTTTCTCTCTTTGTGCTGCCTGTGGCTGAAGAGCGGCGTAAAGTTGCCGCTGCCAGCCCACCTTGTGTAAGGTGTAAAATGACAATAAAGGAAAAAGAAACCAGCGGAACCATTCCGCTGTGAGCTCTATCTGCAACAGCATTGAAGCACTAGCCTCGTCGACGTATGTATTGTCAACGCCGCCATCGCATGCCTGTCTACAAACATATTATTAGTCTTGAGAATAAACTGGAAGGAAATGAAACCGCCCAAGATGTGATATAGAATGGACCTATTTTCTTCCGTGGCTGGAGGGTTAATTTTACTCTGGACGTCGCTACTGGAAATTCTGGTAGCGGTCGATTTATCCTAGCCATTGTTCCATGTGAAAACTCATCATTGCCTGGACTGGAATCTTTCGCCGACCGAGATATCATCTCCTACAAGACTTGGCATTGTGGGATCGATCCGAAGACCCAAAGTACACCTAGCTATGTTTATAGTAATATGCGATTTATATTGTATACATGCTCCTGTAGAAAAGTTAGTTAAGCAGCCGCCCATCGCTGGTCGCCCCCAGACTTCGTGTGAATCAGTACTCAGTAATGGGAAGACGATACTCTGCGTTTTGCGAGTAGTAACGGAGTATCATGTAATTGCTCAGATTGCACAGGAAGCCACTTCATAACAAGAAGTTAAGTTCAGTTTCTTTCCTCTTTAGAAATAAAGTGTCGCATTAATTAGTAAGTTTAATGTACAGATCATTTTGGATTCTTGCAATAGGCCATCACAACTTCTCTCCTTCCTTGTTTATGTACGTGCAGACTCCCACAGTAGCCGTCATAACTACTGCTCCTGCAAATTTATATCACTGTACAGCACATAGTTCGGGAGTACGACGTCATAAACATTAAGCTGCGTGAAAATGAAACTGCAGGCCGAAATTCGCTGGAGAAACAGGTGAAATATGTTTACAAATATTTGTGAAATATGTCCAATATTTGTGAAATATGTTTAGCACGTGAGTACACAGGCAAAGTCACGGATAAAAAGATCCTCTTAAACCCTAGGAAAGATTTCAGCCAAATTTTGCACAAATATTAATTACGATCGGACAAGAAATACTATGGTGATAAGAAGCGCCAGTGTCCGATTGGGGTGAGTGTGATAACATGGAGAGAGGAGGAGGAAGGAGGAGATGAACAGACAGCGAAGGGGAAGGAGTAGATGTTCACAGACAGAGAGGAGAAGATAGGCAGAGATAAGGAAGGGGGGAAGAGATGGATAGAAAGAGGATGAAGTTGAGACAGTCAGAGGGAGGGGGAGGAGGAAATGGAGAGATAAAGAGGAGGAGACATACAGAAACAGGGAGATGAAGAGGTGAGGAGAGAAAGGAAAGAGGAAGATACGAACAGAATGAGGGGGGGGGGAGGAGATGGAAGTAGAAAGCGGGGAGAAAGAGAGAGACAGAGAGGGGTGAAGGTTGAGATCTGCAGGACGGAGGACAAGGACTAATAGAAGACCGGAAAAAGTACACTGATGGAACAGATCGCAACACCAAAAACTAATAAATGTAGAGAAACGAAATTTCGGGAATACATCTGTCTAGGTAATATATTTAAGTCATTGACATTGCAATATCACAAGTTAATGTAAGCACGAGATAAGCCACTGCAACTGTGAAATGCTGGTACATTAAAATAATTACCGATGTAGCCGTCAGAATGTTGAATGCAGAATTCAAACGTGCCGGGTGTCAGTTTGTGGAATGGAGTTCCATGCCTCTTGCACTTGGTCGTCAATACAGGGGCGGTTATTGATGTTTGTGGATGACGGTTGAGTTGTCCTCTCATAATGAGCCGTATGTGCTCGATCGGAGACAGATTTGGTTATTGAGCAGGCCAAGGCAACATGTCGACACGCTGTACAGGGCTTGTTGGGTTAGAACAGCGTTATGTCTTGCGAGCGTTATCTTACTTAAAAACACCCTTGGAATGCTGATCATGAATGGCAGCACAGCAGGTCGAATCACCAGACTGATGTACAGATTTCCAGACTGTAACTGCTTGTGTAGGTCCAGTGCTTCTAATATGCAGACAGGTTAGTTGCAGGCCCTCAGCTGGCAAACTTCTAACCACACCACCATCACTGGCACCGAGGCAGAGCAAACTTTCATCAGAAAATACAAAAGACCTCCGCCCTGCCTGCCAATGAGCTATCGCTTGATACCACTTAAGTCGCAAATGGCTGTCGTTTGGGGGTCAATGGAACGTACGCTGCAGGGAGTCTGTGTCGAAGCTGTCCTTGATGTAACCGATGGTTACGCCAAACACGATGGGCTTCCCTCTCGGTAGTGCTACAGGGCCATCCGGAGCCGCCGGCAGTGCCGAGTATTTCTGCAATATCGCCGAAGGAACATGCAGCTTCTCGTATCCCTTGTTCGAACTGAGTGAAGTGTTGATAATGGCGCCTTTGTCGCCTTCAGCGCATTCGTGACTAAAAGAAACTCTCCACGTCCAATCTCAAAGGTGACTAACACCCACGACCATTACAGCATGTATTTAAAGCAGACCTGATATGCGCCACTCTTCTGCAACTGGCTTGAAATATGAACGGACATCAACTTTCTTTTATGTCGGACAACTCCTTCTTGGTGTTATAATTTTTTTTCCGTCAGTGCATGTACCGTTTATCGTCGGGTACTGAACTGGTGGAGATATAAATTAATCTATCACAGCAACAAAATTTTTGTTTGGTGTTTTTTAAAGGAACACGCCGCCGGTTGGCTGTTTTACTGTTTATTTAAGTAAAACCCAGGTTTCGGCCTTTTATGCCACTTTCAAGAATTTGATTTTATGTCTTTAACACATTTCAAGTCAAATGGGACTTTGTTCCTTTAAAAAATATTGTGTGAGTTTGCTCAGCAACATCAAAAGATGGTTTAGTTAGTAATTTATTGGATGGCTAAAGCTCTTCTTCTGGTGCTTTCAGACAGTCAAGAAACGCCAAATGTACATTACTTTTCACTCCGCTTGCCTTGTGTCTCATGTGTGTACTCAAAAGTTAGCGACATCAACGGTGTTAACCTCACATTCTTCAAGCTACCCCACTGGTGTTTCTGTGAGACTTAATGGCAATGACAGTACACTGTGTTCACATTCAGTCTATGGTTCCACTGAGTCACACTACTTTCGTTTACTGTTCTCGAAATACTATCCCAAAATATTGGGTAGGACCTATTCCCATCTTTTGATATTTTGTTGTGCAAACTGAGATGTTGACGCGAGGCAGTGCAAAAAATGGTTCAAATGGCTCTGAGCACTATGGGACTTGACATCTGTGGTCATCAGTCCCCTAGAACTTAGAACTACTTAAACCTAACTAACCTAAGGACATCACACAACACCCAGTCATCACGAGGCAGAGAAAATCCCTGACCCCGCCGGGAATCGAACCCGGACGTGGGAAGCGAGAACGCTACCGCACGACCACGAGCTGCGGACGAGGGAGTGCATGGTTATATGAGGTGAATATTGAGATAACTCACATCAGCTGACCACTTGAAAACTCGGTCAAATAATTTGATACAAATGAATCACATTTACCACTTTTATGTTGTTAAAAGGGCCCGCACCACATATTAAAACGAAGACAAATTATTTTAAATTTTCCTGGTGTGCGGCTGTAACCTAGATAGGCTGCGCCAAGAGTGTGGTCCTGATCGGTATACTGCTGCCCTAACAAGCTTTCTCTTTCATGGCCTCACTTTTCAAACTAATTTTGGCGTTCCGGGCGCATCACCGCCATGATTGATCCCTTCCTCTCACACAGAGAGTTCTTTATTAGAACCTGCAGCCATTACAGCCGGATGCAACTAATTATGGCAGAAATACCGGTAACTTCCGTCTCACGTCTAACACTGTACGTTATTCACGCTAACAACGCACACAAACAGGACAAAATATCCTTGCGTTTTACCTCTCATCGTTAGCACCGAACAACAACAAAATGTTTGCTGTTACGTTAGGAAAAACGTATATAGTTACATGTGACAAACATCCAAACTGGCTGCGATTCATGTGTGGCGGCCATTGGTTTGTTTCACAAAAATTTTAGTCGCGTAAGTACGGTATGTCTGCTGGGTTTATAAATGGTGAACCGTGTTTCACTTATCTATTTTGGAAGATTTTCGGCGTGTATTGCTCTGTGACAGTCTAAATTTCTTTTTTAATAACTATCCGACTGCAGAGATTCGCTAACATGATCACTGAAAGTGAGGTTGGTGTATGTATGTAGCACCTTTGGTCATTTTAACGTGCCTTTCTCGCTTCTCTCGTCGGTGACACACATCCATGAAACTCGAACGGGATTTCAGAGATAATTTAACGAACAACAGGCTGCCAGCTTAATCAAAGATGGAAAAAATCTATCGCTGAAATAGGGAGCGGCTTGAGTAGCACCATTTAATTTTCTCATAAATAACCGTGTGAACTACAAGTATAGGACAAGGTAGACTGGCAAGATAATTACCGTTGTTTTTATATGAAAAAATAGTGTTGTCAGTATTGTAAATCACGGATATCGATTTTTATGAAAAGGTTGTTTAGCTGTGACGGTTGGTGGTTTTTAGTGGTGTAGACTTTTCTATAACCACAGCGCTTCAGTGACTTTGTATCCTACCTCTTTCGTGGAACGAATACACTGCCTGAGGATTCTTTCAATTTGTCTAGCGGCCGCTTTACTTACAATTAGTTTTATGTGGTCGTTCATCATTAAGTATCTCCCTACCCATTCTCCCACATATTTGATGGATGTGACTGCTTTCAGTAATTTTTCTGCAAACGTGTAGGAATACAGTAACTGATTTCTCTGCCTGCAGTAGACTACATTTGCTTATGTTGTGTGTCAACTGCCTGTCTATGCACCACTAGCCGATCCTCTGCAGGTCTTTCTCCATTTCGCTCAAATTTATTTAATGTTGCAGCCTCTCTATACACATCACCCACGAACTGTCCCACTGCGCTCCCAGCATTAACCACTTAGTCGTTCATATATATTGCAGTGATGGTCCTCTAACATTCCCATGACGCACGCCCAAAGCTATATAGGTAGACATCTGAAGATTTCTCCCTGTGAAGAATGACATGTTCTATACGCAAGGAACTCTTCACGCTGGTCTGATAATGCACACGCACGTAATTTATTCATCAGGTCATAGTGCTAAACCGCACCAAACGCTTTGCGGAAGTCAAGCAACACTGACTCGACCTAGGTGATGGCATCTGCTGCCGTATGGGTTTCGTCAACCGAGCGAGCTGAGTTACACAGGATATTGCTTGCGATATCTATGTTGATTCTTACAAAGGATACTGTACACAAATTTTTCAGCCAGTTGAAACATAACAAGCTGGAGTCTAATCCATCTGTTATCTATACTGTTCCCAGTATTAATTGAAATTTTTCGTTCTTTCGTACTACACTAATGCAGTTGCACACGGAATATGTAATTTGTACAGGAATATGTCAAATTGAAATTTGTTCAAAATCTCATTTAATATATGTCAAACTGACATTTCAGCAAACTCTCCTTTAAACATATGGCTCATTGTTTACATTTATCTTCCCGATTACAAAAATACACTTGGGCTTACTGGAAGCCTGAGTAATTTAAACGAACTGCCATCGACGTTATTAAGTTGCTGCATAACTTCGTAGCGTTTTTGTTTTGCATGTTGGTTTTTCGACTGCTGTGAGTTTATTTATCGATTGTCATTTTTATTGGTACTTCACTGTTGCCATTTGACATTACATATTGTCATTTCTGACACTCCACTCCTTTTCACGTTTGTCAGACATCAGCAAAAGCACCCTGTGTGTGCATTAGCGTCTCTAGAATCAGTGACTTGGGTTAGGAGTGGGCCCTTATTCTAGGACAGAGCACATTGGTGTTTAGCTGTACACAATTGTTTTTAATTTCAGAATTATTGTCAAAGAAGAACACGAATTTACATAGGTTGTGACATGACAATATTAGGACAGTTGTCATGATAACGTATTACGTCCTGTTTAGCCGAAAATACACTGAACATAACAATATTAAACATAAATGGAAGATTCTCTACAAGTTGAAGTTGGCCAATATTACAACAAATCATCCGAATCCGGTTCTAAGTTCGGTAATATTTAGGATGACAAAGTCTACGGAGGATATTTAGTTTTTGTGACAAGATGAGCAAAATATTACTCAATGTTACTCGAGTTCACAGTGGATGCAGCTGGTGAACCAACAAGTTTACGCCTCTGCTAGCGGCATTTACCTTAACTGCGATGAGCTATTGGCTGCTGGGGTGCTCTCGCCCTCTGAAAATCCAATAACAACCTAATCAAAATCTTAACTAAATTTATCAGCCAAAATTATCCTGTGTTTCTCATTAAGCGAGAAAACATGCACTCATCCCTAGTCTGGAAATATGGCGATATACACGTGCATAGATGCAGCAGCGTTTATACTACACTTCCCTCTCAGTTCTTGTAAGAACAATTAACTACATGTTTCAAATAACTTCCGGGAATTCAGCCAGGTAGCGCTTTCAGCGACTTCCGATATTTCGGTGGGAGAAAACCCCGCGATTTTCAAGGCAAAATGCAACGGACTGCCTTGAAAATGGCGGGGTGTTCTCCCACCGAAATATCGGCTGTCGCTGAAAGTGTTACCTAGCTGAATTCCCGGAAGTTATTTGAAAGTTGTATACGCCAGGAGAAACTCAGGTCTCACAATTAAACACGTGGCTGTTTCGTTTCTCCGCTGTCGGAGCTCAACGACTCTTCAGCTAATTTCTGGCTGAATGTCAGTCGAAATGAACGCCGTGTTCACACAAAGTTCCTCTTTTGTCGTCGTACAGAGCGTGATGCGTCCTTTTCTACACTTGACGCTGGTTCAGAGGAAAGTCCCCGGAGTTTTCGGGCTTGTGTCTTTCGTAGCGAACTGTCTCTCACCTGTGTCCTTTCGTCACGGCTTTTTCAGACCAATAGGAGCTTTCCTTTCATCTTGTGGAAACTATCTCTGCCATTCGCAAAGGGCCTACCTTCAAACTGAGTCGAAATTTCGCCCCTTTCTACTCCTTCCGAGTTTATTTCAGCCAGTCGGACATTTTGTGCCCACTCCTGATGCTTAAAAATTACTGACAGTGGTGTACATGTTCCGCTTTTAACCCGCCCATGCTTGCCCGGTGGCCAGGCGGGCAGGCCGCCGCGCCTTGTCAACAGAACGGGCAGGCTGCTTCACTCCCAGCCAAGCCAAGCACAACCCAACCCGGACAGGCTGCGGGAAACTTGCTTGCCTTCTCATGCCGTTTAGTCTGCGCGCGTCATTATCGTATTATGAACGTTAATTAAAAGTTTTTATTTTACCTGAGCACCAAAAGACAAACCCCAACATGGTCAAAAAATACTGGGTTTTATTTGTACATTCTTCCTTTACGCGTATATTTCGGGCTTATTATCTATATAAATAAAAATGAATTGCCAAATGTCCGGAACTGCGTGACTGCTACTGTCGCAGGTTCGAATCCTGCCTCGGGCATGGATGTATGTGATGTCCTTAGGTTAGTTAGGTTTAAGTAGTTCTAAGTTCTAGGGGACTGATGACCACAGATGTTAAGTCCCATAGTACTCAGAGCCAATTGAAACATTTTTGAATTGCCAAATGTGTTGATAAGCGTAAAACTCGAGAACGGCTGGACCAATTCGGCAGTTTTTTTTCTGTTTTCGTAATTCTCAGGACAAGGTTTTTATGAAATAAAATTTTTGGGAAATCGACCGAAAAATAGGAAAATTTGAGAAAAACTGTAAGTGCGTTTTCATTGTGTCCGTGTGTCTGTATTGCGTACAATCTTGATGAAATTTTGCACACTATACCTTGAAAGCAAGAGGAAGGTCACAGTCTACATAAAATTTCGTAGGGTGCATGGCAGAGGTTACTTTACCTAACGGAATTCGACAAATTGTACGTTTCTATTCCGACCTTGATGAAATTTGCACACTTGATATTCAAAGCAGGATGAAGGGCACTGTCTGCTTAAAATTCTGAATGGTACATGGCGGAGGGTGCTTTACTTACACACTTCTACACCAACCTACAGTTTTATTCCGATCTTGAAGAAATTTTGCACACTTGAGCATCAAGAGGAACATCACTGTCTACATAATATTTCGGACAGTGCATGGAATAGAGTACCTTACAAAAGATTTTGACATCGTTTGCGGGTTACCATGAAATCCTTCTCCCTCTATACTGCTAAATGGTCTCAGGTCCTTAGCACACATTTCGACGCACTTTTCGACCACTAAATCTTTGTCCTCTTTCAAGATATTTACGGAGTGAGGGAACTGCTTGTCAAGTTTTTTTTTTCCTTTATTGTGTTTCAATTCCCCATCGGGGCGGGCTGGCAGCAGCATAGGCGCTGCTCTTCAGCCGAAAGACAGAATGAAACAATAGAAGACATTGAAAAACAGCAAAGGAGAGAATAAGGTGAACATAGATATAAAAAAGGGGTGACTGTAAAATGGAGATAACAAAAAACTGTTTAAAAGTAGCACATATAAAAAGCCACACACTGCGACGGTTAAAAGAACACAAGGCACTGTATGACTGGAGCATAAAAGTAGCGACGGGTGGCATAGCACATAACGTAACACTGACGGCGAACCTCAAGGCAGGACACAATTAAAATCACATCTCTTGACGCACACGAGTTACAGCACTAAACACAACACTGATGTGGCACACTGATGATGAGCAATACAGAGGATCTGCCAGGCGCTAGGAGATGAGGGAGACCTGAAGAAGGGAGGGAGTGGAAGAGATGGGGGAGGTGAGCAGGGGGCGCACGGGAGAGGGCCAGGTAGGGTGGGAAGGAGAGAGGCAAGTATGGGGTGCAGGGTCTCAGGGGAGGGGAGACGGAGGGAAATCCGCTCTGGGAGAAGGAGGAAAGAGGAAAGGGGGCCCTGGGGAGGGGGGGAGGGAACAAGGCCAGGTTATAGTTGGAAGGAAGGGTAGATGTCACGGCGAAGTTCGTCATCCGGGAGGGGGAGGCATTGGAAATTGCCCTGATGAAGGAGATGGAGGGTGTGGAGGTGGAGAGAGGGAGGGATACAGCGATAGAGGCGCGGCAACGGGCGGGGGGTGGAGAGGAAGGAGGAAACCAGAGGGTGGGGGGGATCAAGCCTGCGTACAATGTAAAGGATGCGGAGATGTTGGAGGAACAGGAGGAGGTGGGGGAAGGGGATCAGTTCATACAGGAGCCGTGTGGGGGAAGGAAGGCGGATACAGAAGGCAAGTCGGAGCGCATGGCGTTCAAGGATTTGGAGGGCCTTGTAAAAGCGGGTGGGGGCAGAGATCCAGGCAACGCTGGCATAACAGAGGATAGGACGGATGAGGGATTTGTAGGTGTGGAGGATGGTAGAAGGATG
Organism: Schistocerca cancellata; assembly: GCF_023864275.1. Lineage (NCBI taxonomy): Eukaryota > Metazoa > Arthropoda > Insecta > Orthoptera > Acrididae > Schistocerca > Schistocerca cancellata. The sequence goes on from NC_064627.1 coordinate 155,903,106, forward strand.
CAATCCCCAGGTCCGGCCAGACAGGAGTTTCAGAAGGCGGAGGCGGGAATGGCCTTTCTGCTGGATGGTCAGGAGATGAGGGGTCCAGGTGAGGTGTCGGTCAAGGGTGAGGCCAAGGTATTTCAGGGTGGGGGTGAGTTGGATAGGACGACCATAAAGGGTGAGGTAGAAATCATGGAGGCGAAAGGAGCGAGTGGTGCGGCCTATGACGATTGCCTGGGTTTTGGAGGGGTTGAGACGGAGGAACCACTGGTTACACCAAGTGGTGAACTGGTTAAGGTGGGTTTGGAGGGTACGTTGAGACCGTTGAAGGGTAGGATAGAGAGCAAGGAAGGCGGTGTCATCAGCATACTGGAGAAGGTGGACTGGTGGGGGTGGCTTGGGCATATCAGCTGTATACAAGAGATAAAGGAGAGGGGAGAGGACAGAACCCTGGGGGACGCCAGCCGTGGGATAAAAGATACGGGAATTGGTGTTGTGGAGGGTGACATAGGAAGGACGGTGCGAGAGGAAGGAAGCGACCAGGCGGACAAAATTGATAGGCAGGGCGTAGGTTTGGAGTTTAAAGAGGAGACCGGGATGCCATACACGGTCATAGGCATTTTGGAGGTCAAGGGAAACAAAAATGGCGGAGCGGCGGGAGTTGAGCTGGAGGGACAGAAGGTGAACAAGGTTGAGGAGTTGGTTGTCAGCAGAGAAGGAGGGTCGGAAGCCACACAAGGGGGAGGAGGTGGTGTTGAGAAAGGTGCTGATGGATACGGCGGGAGAGGACGGATTCAAGGACCTTACTGAAGACGGAGGTGAGGCAGATGGGACGATAGGAAGAGGCGGCAGAAGGGGGTTTGTTGGGTTTGAGGAATAAGAGGATGCGGGAGGTCTTCCACAGGTCAGGGTAGAAGCCGGTAGAGAGGACGACATTATAGAGATGGGCGAGGACAGTTAGGAAGGAATAGGGGCTATCTCGAAGGTGACAGTAGGTGACACAGTCGTGACCAGGGGCTGTGTTGCGTTTGGACCGGAGGATAAGTTTAATGTCTTGTGCTGTGATGGGAGTGTTTATGTTGGAGGGGGGCAACTGCCCCAAGTACTGGAGACTAGGAGCAAGTGGAGCGACCGAGGTATCGGCACGTTCCATGACGGTGGGGAAAAGAGAATAATCAAAGTGGGGATCATCGGGGATGGAGAAGACCTCGGAAAGGTGGGAAGCGAAGTGGTTGGCCTTACTGAGGTTGTCAGGAAGGGGGCGATCGTTATGGAGAAGGGGGTAGCGGGGAGCAGAAAGGGAACCAGTAAGACGATGGAAGGCGGACCAGTACTTGGAGGAGTTGATAGGGAGGGTGGCGTTGAGTCGTGTGCACGTCTGGTGCCAGTCTCGGCGTTTCGTTGCTGTAATAAGGTTCCGTACATGTCGCTGTATTTGCCGGTGGCGTTGGAGTGTATCCCTGTCACGAGTGCGCAGGAAGGAGCGATAGAGGCGGCGGGATTCACGGAGGAGGAGGACAGCCCGCGGAGGGAGAGTGGGACGGTGTGGTTGGATGGTCTTAGTAGGAACATGGGCCTCCACGGCGTCAGTAATTACCTTCTGAAGGAAGGAAGAGGCGTGGATGATGTCGTCAGGATGGCGATAGGTAAGAGGGTGGCTTTCGACCTGGGTGGAGATGGAATCCCGGTAGGCATCCCAGTTGGCATGGCGATAGTCATGGACGACCTTGGGAGGGGGTGCAGGGTGCGGAGCCAGAGGGGGGCGGTGAGCAGACGTTATGGTGAGAAGGACAGGAAGGTGATTGCTACCTGTGGGGTCAAGGACGGCGACAGTGATACGCCCAAGGAGGTTGGCGGAGGCAATGACAACATCGGGGGTGGTGTTACTTTCGGGTCGGGTGTGCTGGGGAAGGGGAACAAGGTCACCTTGGATCGTGGAGAGGAACTGATGCCACCGCCGAAGGGCAGCAGGAGTGCGGCTATGGATGTTGAGGTTGGCGGCAATCACATAGGTGGAGAAGGTGCGGTCAATGTGTGAGATGAAGTCATAAGGAAGAGGAGCAGTGGAGCGGACATAGATCGTGGCACAGGTAATGGTGAGGGAGGGGAAGAAGACGCTAAGGATAAGGTGTTCAGTGGGGTCATTGAGGAGAGGTTGTGGCCGGATGGGGATATGCTTAATGTGGCCAATCGCGACTCCACCCTGTGCACGAGGACCAGGAGCGTCAGTGCGGTGGAGGATATAGGGGGAGATGCGGATAGAATGGTGACGCTGGAGAAAGGTTTCGTTCAAGAGGAAGGTGTCGACCCGGTGGTGGGAGAGGGTGTGCATGAGGAGGTATTTGTTGGAGCGGAAGGAGCAAATGTTCTGGAAGAGGATGCAAGGCTCGTGCCGCGCCATGACGGGAAGGAGGGGAGGGAAGGGAAGAGACTTAAACTAGGGTGTCGAGGCGGGTGAAGGTGAAGTGGGCTTGGTTGTGGGAGTAAGTGGCGAAGGTGTTCAGGTGGAAAACGGAGCGAGCAGCAAGGGATATTTGGTGGAAGGTGTGGGGGCTCTGAAAAGGGTGAATGTTTTGGAGGACAACGGTAATGAACCGGATGACGTCCTCGGCTGTGGGGGGTGGACGGAGGGAATTGTTGGGATGGACAGGGGGATCAACGGGACGAACTGGGACTGTAAGTTCAGGGGTGGCTGGAGGGGGTTTAGCTTTACACTTGTGGGAGTAAGTGGGATGGGGGCCATTGCAGGTATTACAGGAAGGAGGAGCATCGAGGTTGGGGCAGTTCTTAAGAAAGTGGGAGGCCTTGCAATGGGGACAGGTGGGGGGGTTTTTGCAGTTGGGAGTCAGGTGGTCATTGTACATCAGGCACCGCTGGCAACGGTAGGATTGGGGAGGGGATTTGGAGGATTCAACAGGGTGGCGACGGTGGTATATCAGGGCACCCTGGGTGAGGAGATGGTCTATGGACGGGGCGGACTCAGAGAATACCCGCATGAGGTAGGTGGGACCAGAGGCATTGTGGATACGGCGGGCCGAGCGGATTTCCAAGTCCGGGTGGGAGTTCAGTTCTACCAACACCTCATCCTCTGTGATCACTGGGCTGAGCTTGGTGATCACAGCAGTGTAGGTGGGGGGGCGACGGGGAGGCTGGGGCTGACGAGGAGTGGAAGCGGAAAGGAAGGGTGTCAGAGAGGCGTGGGGGCCAAACATAACTCGTGGGAGTTTTTGCAGGAGGTCTGTGTGAAAGGATGGGGACGGGGACTTGATAAGGACTGAGTCCCTGCGGGGAATGAGTTGGGAGATGGGAGCACCAGGCAAGTACTTTCGTATTTCCTTGGTGAGGGTACAAGCGTCGAGGAACTTAGGATTGGGAGTTGACAGGACAAAGGTGTGGAGGGTGGGGGCCAAGGGATGGGTGGCAGGAGGAGGGGTGGTGTCCATGGTGACGGCAGGGGGAGGGGGAGGTGGTGTTGATTTTTTGTGGGAAGTGGCGGGAGCAGAGTCGGGAAGGACGCGCTTTTGGGGTTTTTTGGAGACAGGAGGCTGGGAGGAGGGGAGAGGGATGGGGAGGAGAGGGAGGTGGCGCGTGGCAGATCCGAGTGGCGTAGTGGAGGCACCGGGAGAAGCAGCTGGTTCAGTGGTGGCGGTGGTGGTTCGGCGCGACGTGATGCGTGCGGGAGATGCAGAAGACGAAGCGTCGGGGTCGGCGAGAGACGGGAAGCCAACCACCTGAGGGGCGGCAGCAGAGGCGGCAACAGAGGCGTACGTGAGGGCGGGGGTAGGAGTGGGAGCTGTTGAGGGTGTAGAGGCTGGAGGAAGGGTGTAGAGGTGCGGGTATACAGCAGGGGAGGAGATAGGGGGATGGGTAAGTGGGGGAAGGGAAGGGGAGGTGAAAGGAGGGAGGCCAGGGGCGGCACTCCAGGAAGTGACTGTGGGAGAGGGGGAGGGGGGAGGTGTAGATGACGGTAGAAGTGGGAGTACTCATTGCAGACGAACGGCGACGGACAGACGAACGTGCAGCAGGCGGCGGCGGCGACGGACAGACGGACGAACAGCAGGCGGCGGCGGCGGCGGCGGCGGCGGCGGCGGCGACGGACAGACGGACGAACAGCAGGCGGCGGCGGCGGCGAACAGACGGCGGCGGCGGCGGCGGCGGCGGCGGCAGCAGCAGCAGCGGCAGCGGCAGTGACGACGACGGCGATGGACAGCGAGCAGGCAGGCAGGTGGACGGACGGACAGCGGTAGCAGCAAGCAGCGGGCGGGCGGGCGGGCGGGCGGGCGGGCGGGCAGACCGACAGACAGACAAACACAATCTTCGAAAACGGTGATTCCACCCTGAGAGTAGCTCAGGCTTTGCAATCTGACCGCTTTCGAAGGAGGGGATCCAACCCTCTAGATGTTGTCAAGTTTGCACACATGTCGTAACATACTCGAAGTTCCCGAATAAATACTTAAGAGCTTTTTACATAGTTTGCATTGAGACACACCTACCGATTTATTTGAAGCGGCCTCATAAACACACGAAAACGTTTCCCATGCGGCACTTGTGCTCTGTTTCGTTATCAGTCTGTATTCGCCAGTTATCAATTTCTTTTCAGTCTCACTAAAGTTCGACCTATTCATTGTGCTGCCCGCACCGTTACGATAAATGAACTGCGGGCTAACTACCTGGCTACTCTAGTCACGGCAGCTTGACAGCGCAACCTGTTGTCAGGCGCAGCAAGCTGAGCGGGTCCAGTGAAGCTTGGCAGGTCTGCGGGAACCCAGGTAACCCGGGCTTGCATTACCCACTGTGCCTCGGTACACGCGCACTCATGTGTTTGCGTTGCCGCAGGCTGACCTGCATGAATGGTTGCAGAGGAGCTAGGGGCAAGCAGGCTGCAAGGGGAATTTGTACACCTCTAGTTGCTGGCTCGTGAACACCACCGAGCATTCCTACCCTGTACCGTTACTGGTGACGACAAATGGTGTCTTTGTGGTAACATCAGGCAAAGTAATGAATAGCAGAGTCCAAATAAAGCTGCAACTCCTGCAACTCCTCGTACAGAGACCTGTGTGCGTCTACAAAAGGTAATGGTAAGCAGCTGGCGGGAGAGCGACGGTGTGGTGTACTACGAATCTTACAGATCTTACAGAGTGGTGCAATCTAATGTAGCCGCATTTCGAAGCATTAACAAGTTTCAGGAATTACATCATGCTCTTACACTTAGATTTAAATAGCCGTCCCTAGTCCAAAATGGGCAGTCCGTGATCGGCAAGCACTCACTAACATCTTCGTGTCGTTTGAAGTGAAAGTTTGAGGACGAGAAATAAACATTAAACATCTATTCAGCTTACAATCTGCGACCGGCCAGCACAAAAATAACATTTATATGGCGGATCGCGTTAGAAACCACGATAGGCAAGCGTTCGGATAACAACATCATCTCAATTGGACTGGAAGTTTGTGCCTAAACAGCTTTATACTAACATCTTCGTCTCGGCGAAAGTGACATTCTGCGGCAAAACACAATTAGCGCAACAAACATGTTAGTGAATAATGGGAAACTGGATAATTTCCTTGTGTCTTAAAATCTCGGGCGGGATACTAAATACGCAACCTAAAGGTGATAATGATCTACAAACTCTTGTTACTGCACAGCGTTGTGAATGGTGGTGATAGTACTAAATGTTATTTCACGTGCACTGTCGCCGGTCGCTGTGGCCGAGTGGTTGTAGGTGCTTCAGTCTGGAACCGCGCTGCTGCTACGGTCGCAGGTTCGAATCCTCCCTCGGGCATGGATGTGTGTGATGTCCTTAGGTTAGTTAGGTTTAAGTAGTTCTAGGGGACTTCTGACCTAAGAAGTTGAGTCTCATGGTGCTCAGAGCCATTTGAACCATTTTTCGAAGCCTCCCTCGGGCATGGATGTGTGTGATGTCCTTAGGTTAGTTAGGTTTAAGTAGTCTAGGGGACTGATGACCTCAGATGTTAAGTCCCATAGTGCTTAGAGCCAATAATAAAACGTGCACTGTCACTTTCATTGTGCTGTTACTGTAAATCTTGCCACTGTGAAAGGCAGCAAATACTATGTCTTTGATTTATGGCTGGGTGAGTTATCTTCCGTATATGTAGGAAAAGGAAGTGACGTGAGCGACTTTACCAATATAATCGCCGGCCGGAGTGACCGAGCGGTTCTAGGCGCTACAGTCTGGCACCGCGCGACCGCTACGGTCGCAGGTTCGAATCCTGCCTCGGGCATGGATGTATGTGATGTCCTTAGGTTAGTTAGGTTTAAGTAGTTCTAAGTTCTAGGGTACTGATGACCTCAGCAGTTAAGTCCCATAGTGCTCAGAGCCATTTGAGCCATTTGAACCATTTGAACAAATATAATCTGCGATTTGTAAAACTGAGATTGGCCATCAAGCACGGTAAAGTGAAAATGAACTGGAATGAACCACTTTTAAAATTCATTCTTGTTTCATCTACATCAACTGGCACTGTCCTTCATAGCTTCAGTTTCCAAGATATCTTTTCAGTACAGCAAAATATGAGATATGATGGAATCGAGTGCCACGTCAAACAACATGCAGGGGATCGGTCTCACATGTTATGAAGCAGCGTGTACCAGTAATAATCTCGTTCGTTTTTTAAGTAACTTCCCCAAATGCTTTTGTAGCTCAGCCATGAAGAACATAGTCATTCGTACGCGTCATGTTGTTCAGTTTCCCTGCTGCGTTAAAATGATACTCCTTTTAATCTTTTCCTTAATTTCAGGCACAGATTTTATTGAAATCAGTGATTCCAATTTTAATCCGTTCACAGTTCTAATAACAAACATTTTTTCATACAGACTGAAACTACAGTTCTTGATGATGTGGACTGATTTTTTCATCGTCTGTAGGTATTAAGTCAGATTTATAAACCCTGATATATTAACTGTCTAGCCCTGTGACCTTTTTATTAAAAAAACCACGGTCACCAGTTTTTCACCATTATTTTGCTGCTTCGTAAGCGAAGCATCGAGGATCGATATTTTTTTACCGCCAAACAATTTTTTTCACGGGTGACGGGAAGTCCAATCACATTCCCCACGCAGATACCAACTTTTGCAGATTCCACCAGAAAATCCGATCACTTGAAATTCCCCAACATCCTGTGAAATTAGTAGTCTGCACAGCTACGATCTGAAGCGCTTGCCGCATCTTCCAAATTTCATAAAGGACTGATACATTTTCAACGATTATCAAAAACTTCGCAGATGTGTCTTAACAATGTGACTCATGGAAAAAAATTACAGTACTTGGAAGTCCCTTAGCCCTGACTTTTCAAAGTGTTATGAAGGCCTGGCCATGACAATGAATCCATCGGTAGCGTAACCACACTAGGAAACAATACTGCGAGCTTCAAGGGATGTTGTATACAAATTCCGATGTGAAGACGAAAGTAATGTGAATCTAAACAGCAGGAAATAGAAATTTCCGCTGCGTGAGAATAAACGGCGTTAAAACATTAGCTTTAAAAAGTTATGTCAAAATGTTTTCCCGTCTTTGACATCACAGTTGCTAGCAATACGTTACTAAATATGTGACATTTCCACAGAAAAAATGTTAAACACTAATTATGAGGGCCGAAACAATAATCAGGGTGTCGGAGAACGAGATACATCCTTAACTAGGTCAGCAAAAATATAAAAAAAATTCTGTTTGTGCGGCTAACATGCAGTTCCGTAAGTCGTGTCTTAAAGATAATGGAGATAACACCAGCAAGGAGTTTAGAATAAAGCGATATCTGCGTCTACGTGCACATGACTATTCTCTAATTGACACTTAGGGAACCTGGGAGATGGTTCATCTAGCCACTTCCTTTCTCGAACTGCGTGCCGGGAAAATGTACACTTCAGCCTTTCCGTGTCAGCTACGATTTCTCTTATTTCATTACAATTATCATGTCTCCCTAAATAGGTGGATGTCAACAAAATATTTTCACCTTCAGACGAGAACGATGGCGATTGAAATATCGTGAAAAGATCTCGCCGCAACGAAACATACCTTTTGTGTTAATGATTGCCAACCCAAATCGCGTATGTATCCGTGATACTCTCTCTCCCCTATTTCGTGATAACACAAAACGATCTGCTCTTCTTTGAACTTGTTCGATGTGCTCCGTCAGTCGTATTTGATAAGGAACCCATACTGCGTAGCAGTACTGTAGCAGAAGACGGATAAGCGTAGTAAAGGTAGTCTCCTTACTAGATCTACTGCATTCTCGAAGTGCTCTTCCAATAAATGGCAGTATTTGGTTTACCTACCCCACAACATTATCTACGTGATAGTTCCAATTTAATTGGTTCGTAAATGTAATTCCTAGAAATTTAGTTGAATTGACAGCCTCCAGATTTGCGTAATTTATCGTGCAAGTGAAAGTTATGAGATTCCTTTTAGTGCTAATGTGGATGCCCTCACACTTTTCATTATTTAGAACAATTGCCAATTTTCTAACCATACAGATATCGTGACTAAATATTGTGCACTTGGTTTTGATCTACTAGTAACTTTACTACAGTCTGAATAAAGTAACTTGATAGTTGACACTTCACGCATTGGAGCTGGTATCCTTCCGTCAGAGCGTTCAACGCCACGTCAGAACCGTTCGCCCTTGCCAAACTGCCACTATAATTGTTCAGTGCACTTCCAATTTCTTTTTCGACATTCTTCCGTGGTTTGTTTGGACACCAAATTATGAGTCTGGCGTTTTTATTTCGTATTTCATCACACATAACCACACCACAACGTACACACATAACGATGCTCATATTACAGCACTACTGGATACTTCGCCACAAGACGCGATGCAGCGTCACATGTACAGATATCCTAATCACAGAATTCGGCCTACATTAGATAAGCTTCACACGACACTGCGTGAAACCGAGTTTTTGAAGGCTGCAATTCATTATTGTGAAAGGGTCACCATAGCAAAAAAAAAAAAAAAGCCTTGACTCACTGTTTTACTTTAGCGCAATGCTTAGCATAACAACTTGCCATGTTGAGGGTCTTAGTTACCAATCTCGTCAGAAGTCGTGAAACTTGTTAATTTCTAAATCTACACAAAAGACTCTTGCTATCATTTTTTATTTAATTAATTAGATTGAAAGTAATTTTTTGTTTCCTAATTCTTTGCCACTTCTTTTCATCACCATATTGACTTTTTCATTTGTGCTTATTGTTCTACGTATCATTCTTTTCTCATCTGGAATCTACCTGTGTCGCCTATAATCTACTAAACAAATGGCTCTGAGCACTATGGGACTTAACATCTGTGGTCATCAGTCCCCTAGAACTTAGAACTACTTAAACCTAACCAACCCAAGGACATCACACCCATCCATGCCCGAGGCAGGATTCTAACCTGCGACCGTAGCGGTCACGCGGTTCGAGACTGAAGCGCCTAGAACCGCACGGCCACACCGGCCGGCTGTAATCTACTACCAAGTGCCAATGAGGACTGCTCGTCGGTTGGTAACATGGCAGCTCATGTAGCAAATGAGAAAATAGTTTCAGGTAACCAATGACGGCAGGAACTTACAGTTTACTTTTAGCACTGAAACTGAACTTTTATCTTCATTTTGCATGTACAGGTTACCTTTAATAGCCGTAAACAAAGCCATCGTGAATTCAGTTCTGCCTCAAATTGTTGACTACCGCTTTATCGGATACATTACATGTCACGATGTTGTGGTTAGCTAAGGGCGTGAGTTTAAAGTCATGGCTACAAAACTCGTCTCCTGCCGCAGTTCAGTCATTGGTCATTTAAAACCAGCTGTCAACAGAACACGTTGCATTTCCGAGACAGCTTCCAGCGGCCACCTCCAACACTGCTCTGCGTTATACATTAACACTATTTCTGAAGTGACGGGCCTTGCTTGTGTGTCACCTATAACCGAGCGGTAGCCGTTGGCCGATGTTGCAACACCATAGCGGCAAGAGACAGACGTCAACCATCCAGCTATTTTAAACGGACTATAGACGATGAATGGCAACATTATCTGAAAACAATCTAGGATGGCTCCTCAGATTGTGTCCTAAGGCAATTAAATAGATTAGAAACGGCAGAGCCGGCCGCTGTGGCCTAGCGATTCTAGGCGCTTCAGTCCTGAAACGCGCTGCTGCTACGGTCGCAGGTTAAAATCTTGCCTCAGGCATGGATGTCTGTGATGTCCTTTGGTTAGGTACATTTAAGTAGTTCTAAGTCTAGTGGGCTGATGACCTCAGATGTTAAGTCCCATAGTGCTTAGAGTCATCTGATTTGGCCGCTCGGTTAGAGGCGCCATGTCACGGATTGCTCTGTCCCTCCCTCCGGAGGTTCGAGTCTGCCCTCGGGCACGGGTGTGTGTGTTGTTCTCAGCAGAAATTAGTTTAAGAAGTGTGTAAGTCTAGGGACCGATGACCTTAGCAGTTTGGTCCTGTAGTAATTCACACCCATTTGACCATTTTTGTTACAATATGTAGTCACAATTAGGGCGTGCCAGCCACTTGTGATTGTAGCTGACCAAGTATGGATGTCGAGGGACATGTTAGCTGTTGTCATAATACCGAAGTATATGAAGAAGGGGAGTGAGGCCACCACCACTTCTGAATAAGCATTAGCTGAAACAGCATCGGTTATGTAATCTTTTGAAGCATGTGACCTCTCTCAGGTGCAAGCAGGATATTAAAAGACCCGAATAACACATTATTTGAGTAGAGTGTATGATTTTTGGGTAAAGATATAGAACAGCTACAGAAACAAGCTACCACTTTCTCGGAACACAGTGAGAAAATGTCTGCTCCCAATCTAAAAGAGAAATAGGAAATGATCTGCTGTAAATGTACTGGAGAGGAAACTGAATTTGTTGGATAGGAGCATCCTTAATAGGAAGCAAAAATGAATAACGGACGAAGACCGTGGTGATATGTTCGGTAAGTCACCAAATCTTTTAGTTGGTTGGTTGCAGTTGTAAATTCCTTTTCTCATTTTGTGGTTATTTGGTGGATACATGAGCAATGAATAGATGCAGTTCATAGACAAAGAATTCAGAAATTAATTTGTATCAAATAGTAACAGTAATACATAACATTTTTGCTGTAGTTGCAGTGTCACTTACTAACAGTAGATTGAAATGTTGAAATACATACAGTTACAAAGGTTTCCTGTTCAGTGAATCTGCATTATAATCACTGCGCCTTAGATGACGAGCCCTGTCTGCTATGAAAGTCTGTAAATGTTATGAAATGGCAAATACACAAAAATGGGCTCTGTGCGTCGACATTTGGACATACGTATACCCCGTTGGAGCTCTGGAGAGGGGACACTTGCATATCATTGGCATTCGCGGGAGAGTTCGTGGAACCATACTCATACTGGAGTGGTCGTTTTAGGAAACACGGTAGTGTAACTAGCGGCTGGCGTATCTTAAAGTGCGGCTGACTAGATGGCGGCTAATGTCGCAACCCTCCCCGCCCAACTTCGAAGGTAGAGTGGGATGCCTATGATGTATGTTGTGTGATGATGGTTGGTTTGTGGGGCGCTCAACAGCGTGGTTATCAGCGTCCGTACAATTACCCAATCTTTGCTCAGTCCAATTGCGCCACTTTCCTGGATGATGATGAAATGATGAGGACAACACAAACACCCAATCATCTCGAGGCAGGTGAAAATCCCTGACCCCGCCGGGAATCGAACCTGGGACCCCGTGCTCGGGAAGCGAGAACGCTACCGCATGACCAGGAGCGGCGGACCCCTATGATGTAGATAATGATGACGGAGATTGCTTGCCTGGGGGTAGAGCAGACCAACCAGCGTCGAGGCATTGCCTCTTGCGATAGCCAGAGAAACTTCATCGGAAGACAAAGTGCAGGAAACTTTCGGGGGCAGTGATTGTAGGATCGAGGGTACTTCTCCGTTAGCTGCCAGTCCTCCACACTCCCATGCTACACCACTGTCGGTAGGCTGTGCAACCCGTTGGGGTGCCGACTGTGAGATTGCACAGCGCGTATTCAGGGGCCACAACTATGCCAGTCCGAGCAGATATGCCTACCCACCTTTTTTCTTCTAGTCCCAAACAAAGCAGTAGGTGGTGGTATTGCTTTAACCAGGACATTCCAGACTCGATTCCTCTCTCACTCTCCCTCTCTCTCTCTTCTCTCTCTCTCTCTCACTCTCTCTCTCTCTTGCTCTCTCTCTCCCTTGCCCTCTCTCTCTAGTGGTCCTGATTGTGTGATTGGGAGGAAAAAGACTTAGTCTGGGTTGAGCTGTCGGCCTGGGAGAATCTCATGATACGAATTAATTAATTGTATTGGTGGGAAGTACTGAGCTGCGGTTCTCTTTATTTAGGCGAGAAAGATGGTCCTGTCCTATATAATAATTGCGATTTCAAAATTGGCGGGATATAATCGATTTTCACAAAGTAAGGAAAAACTCCTCTCGGCGCAAATCCAATATAAGGGGGCGTTCAACGAGCCTGAGGCATTATTACAGAAACCAGTACCTTGTCTCACTGTGACACAGGGCGGTGAATGGCTGTCTCATAAAATTCCCGGGGCTGCGATGTTAACAAGTTCCGCATGTACAGCTGGACTTCGTCGTCCGAGGCGACGTTCTTTTTTGACCAAGCTCGCCTCCTTCTGATTCACTTACTGCGGCACGGGACAACGTTCTCATAATTACTGGAAAGACTACACCAAATCAAAATGACCAGGGTCATTCAGCTCCACGACAATGATAAGCCTCAAACGGCCAATACATTCGCGGCACTCCTGCAGAAATTCAAATGGGAGGTTCTCGGCCACCCTCCTTACAGTCCGGACCTCTGTCTCAGTGAGTACGCCATGTTTAGTCCCCTTAAAAAGGCTCCGAGGGGCAAACGATCCACCTCGGACTACGAGTGGAAATGGTTAACATCGCACATCCGGGAATTTTATGAGACAGCCATTTACAGCCTTGCGTCGCAGTGGGACAAGTATCTCAACAGCCAGGGTCAATACTTCTAAAATACTGGTGTAAGGCAACCCTAGTGGGGACTGTTTAAATGAGTGAGAATGTGTTGGCATAATTTTAGTGTTCTAAGAACATTTATTTTTTTAACCAGACATACTTAAATTATGCTAAACAAGTTACTGATTGAATACCGTAAACAGCTAACAGGTGGTTTAAGACTACACTGGACAAGGATCCTGGGTTAGCAAAGACGGTTTAACTATGGCCCTAAAAATGTGGATAACGCAACCAGAATTGATCTGACGCTGAGAAGACTTTGATTGATCAAATCTAATTAAGTTTTTCTATATAGGTGCAGCTGAGAGCAAGTGGCGATTGAGATCTATACGCCGTGACAATGACGGAGCGGCAGTACGTTACCCTGTTCGCTTCATGCGACGACGTAAATTGCAGCTGGCGAGATGTGTGCGGCGGAGGTAAGACGTGGAGGCGCAACTGTGAATCGATCTCGGCCACGAAAGAAATGCAAAAATCTCACGGTCTGCCGATCAGGCATACGGATCGCAATTTATTCTCTACCAGAGCCCTGAAATCATGGTAGATTTCAGTGTGTGAGACACCCGTTTGCTGGTCATACCAAGAACCAATTTGGCTCACTTCTACGACAGAGCGCGCAAGGATACCAAACGTCAAGACTGGTAAACCAAAAACGAATAAATTTGCCTTCAGCAAACGAGCAGTCCGAGTCGTTTGAAGTCACACTGTCAGTACAGTAAGAACTTCACCACGGGCTCCCCAGTCTAAACTACTCGCAGGTGAAGTCAGTCTCAGGACAGGTCCCAAGTACCAGCGACACATGCCACAGCCTCCATTAGAAGTGCTTTCCAGACCAAAGTCCCGCAACTGAGTGCTTCGTACCACTCCAGAAAAGAAATACCGTTTTCTCACAAAGTGCCAAAACGACACGGCCTTCACCCCGTCTTGAGCCGATCACAGGGCTCTACAGGCGCTAAGTCTCTCCTTCCAGAGGACAGCACAAACTCATGTCGAACCAGGGAAAGTGTTATGAAACCTGCATCTCTGGAAAAAAAGAAAGCGCCAATTAATGGGTTTTTTAAGTTTACTCTAACAAGTTGATAACGCTGGTTCCTATAGTTTCTGCGGCATTGTTTTGAGCTGAGTCCACAGCGACTGTGTGTCAAATCCTGTTTGAATTTTCTCTGCGTGACCCCTACGATGGGTTACGTGGCCTCAATTCCACATATTCGCTACGTTGATTATTCCATTGACCTTGACGGTTGTATGTCCTGCTACTGCTTCGCTGTAGGTCCCTAGAATCCTGTTAATCCTGGTTCGAGCTCTGTTGCTGTCTCCAGTTTCCGTTTCCTTGGTAGTAGTAGTTGTTGTTATTATAATTATAATTTCCTCGTCTTCTATTTTCCCATGATGGCTGGTTATTCCCACTGAAGTTTGAATTTTGGTTTCGATTCGATCGATGTTTTCCCCCATTTCGTCCATCGTCATTCCTCTCTGGCGAATCTGACCAGTTACGGTCATTATTTCTACTTCTTTCCCGCGAGTTGTGAATTTCATTCACGTACTCGAGTTCGCAAAGCGCACTCTTGGAAGCTTCGATTGAATCGCTGCATCTAACGATGAGCAGTTGCTGGTAACGCAAAGGTAATTTAACGTAGCAGCGCGTTATAATTTCCTTGGGACTGTACTGTTGATCCAAGAATCGTTTCTTCTTGACCAGGGATTCGAAGAATCTGACAGGACTGAGGAACCCTGACGCTTCTAAGTCCTTTCCTAACAAGATCTGCGGTTTCATCTTTTCCTGTGTGTCTTGCGACCAGTAAGTGCTAAGGAATGCGTCCTTAAGTTCATGGTAAGAGCGACCTCTCTCTGCAACTCGACGCATATGTTCTGCAATCGACCTTTCTAAGAAACCACAGATAAACTGTCACATGTACTTCAGTGGCCAAAATTCTGGTAGCACGTGGTCGTACTGTGCCATCCAGGTCTTTGGATTTAATGCGTTGGTTGCCTCCTTGTAGACTTGAAAATTCTTGGTGGTCAAGAAAAGTTTGTAGTTGAAAGGTGCGACGTATCCGCCGTACGAATTTTCCCTCTCGTCTGCAGCGCGTGATTCCATGTATCCGTGCCCAAACGATACTCGTGCGCTGTTGTGGTATCTCCTTGTGTTGTCAGATTCACGTAATAGCGTTTCTGACTTCCGTAGTCGTGTACAATTGTTTTCCGGCACGGTGTTTGACATGCTGCGTGTTACCGACGGAGCGTGTTCTTTTACGCGTTTCGCCGCGGCAGGGGCATATTTCTGCTGCATTCGGCCATGTGCAGGGGGTGAATCCTCATATAGCGGTTCGGAAAGTCGCAAAACATTTTTTTTCACTTCCGTGATGCTCTCGATGGCGCTCTACCGGACGAGATTATGTTTGCAATTTCGCGACCCGCTCATGTGCCTGCCGAACGTCCTTAGCAAACTCGTTTTGTTGCGCGGAGACTGGGGTCCGCTGATCTTTAACTTCAGAGATTTCTGCCTGTTTGATTTCTGTCTGCTCGATTCGCTTCGCAGCCTCACTCATTTTTTACTGCGTTTCGTGAACAATTCTTTTGCCATGCTTTTGGAGAGTTGCAAGGGCCTTTTTTGTCTTACACCCCTCAGTTCTTGCCAGTTTAACATGTTCTTTGGCCAATGATGAATCATTTCGTGCTACTTGCGCTACCAATCGCGCTGTTTTGGTACCGTGCTTCTCCTGCTGCGCGACCTTACGCGTTTCTGCTGTCGTTTTCTTGACATTCTCTAGCTCTTCTTGGATTCATGCGATGTCTTTCTTGATTCCATCTATATCGTCTGTTATCGTTCTTATGACTAATATATGTCTTTCCTCCTCTTACTCGACTATCTTTTTCTCTGCCTCTTGTCTCTTCCTTTGTGTCTCTTGCCTCTTCCTTTCTGCCTCATGTCTGTACCTTTCTGCCTCGGTTACATGAATTGCATGAGAGCCCCAAACTGAGATCCACCGCTAACACCTCCAGGCCTAGATGAATTAGATCCCATCGTTCTGTGACGTTTCGTTCGTGATTCTAGTCTGCCAGTCTCACTGATGGTGAGCCTCGTACCAGCAGCGCCTGCTTTTGGTTCTGCTGCGGTCTCCCGTTCACTTTCGTGACCTGACTGAGACATATCGTCATACTCTGCAGCTTCTACGTCTGATATTTCTGCCCGGTCTTCAACCGCATTTACCTGAGAATCCCGTGTAATATCAGCCAGATCACCGCTAATAAGCTGACATGAATGCCTGGTTAACAAAACGCAATTACTTCCGCTACTCTGTAGCAAACGTGCCTTGCTTCTTGTAAGCGTGCACTCTACTTCTGGCCCAAACGAATTTAAACACTAATGGCATAGCATGTTAAAGATACTATCTGAATATGACCTTGCTCACCACACCTAAAACACTTTGATTTACGACAGTGACAAGCTTGTATATCATTCCTAGAAAAACACTAAGGAGAAGATTTCCTCACATTATTCCATCACGTAACATAATTTCACTATAGCTTCGTCCACAAGAACATTGAACCTGCTCTTTAAGTTTACTAAAGAATTTAAATCGTGCTGCAGCTACATTGATCTGAGAGTCGTAATGCACATCGAGCTTGTGAACGAGGTCACCGTAAGCAACTTCATCTAATTCTGAGCAGGGGTGTACCCTGCTCACATTTACTGGTAGCCTTGGCCAGTTCTCATACTGATATCATCTCGTTTAATGCAGGGGTGTGAGTTTCACAGAGAGTTCCCTTTCTCGGTCCCGATGGGAGTGTCCGACGCGCTTGTATCTTTAACATGGTGCCTTCTTACGGTACTGCTGAATCTGACCCGGGCAGTCACAGCTGTAAAACATGATCTCAGAATAGGCAGTGTTTCTCTCCCTCGATTTGATACCAAAGTCAGTTTCAGCCAAAGTTGCTGCAGCTGCTGCAGTTTCGTTCAAGGTTTTCAGGAACTCCATACGCACTCCATGCGACATTTTCACCATTAAACCCTGCAAAAATGCATCATGCTCTCTTGCTCTACTTTCGGGACAATATCCTTATTGGTGCTGTCGTCATCAGTCAGCTCATTTGTATTAATATGAATCTTCATGATACGATCTATGAAGCTTCATACTGATTCCCCTCGGTTTTGAACAAAGCCATTAATCTTACCCGATAATATCGATATCTGTTTTTCCTTCTACTGTCTGCTAAACCTATTCATAAGTCGTCGAAGTATTGAGAGTCCTGGATCTCCTTATCCCACATCAGAAAGGCCCTAGAATCCCCTGCTAATTTTAACTGAGCTACGCCTAACAACTGCGCGTCATTAAGGTTTCTTAACTTCGCGGCTATATGAAAATGATCAAAGATAACAAAATATATTCGCAAATCCACCAGAAAATGGGGCCACCAATAAAGCAGATCTAGCATCGAGAACAAGTAGGAATTGATTGTTCCATTCGTTCTTCGCTTAACCGTCCTAATTTCCTAAGCGATTCCACATAATAGCTCGCACTTGAGCCACCCGATCTAGCAAATGCTGAATCACTTTGCTTGAAACAGCTTCACTGATGGAACTATCTACTACCACCACAAGTGGAAGATATACCGTAGCAGAAAAGAAAGTCAAGAAACAAGCGTACAGCCCCCTAAAATTTAAAGTTGCCACATTATTGAAAAAAAAAAAGGCTCTGAGCACTATAGGACTTAACTTCTAAGGTCATCAGTCTCCTAGAACTTAGAACTACTTAAACCTAACTAACCTAAGAACATCACACACATCCAGCCCGAGGCAGGATTCGAACCTGCGACCGTAGCGGTGGCGCGGATCCAGACTGTAACGCCTAGAACCGCTCGGCCACCCCGGCCTGCGCCACATTATTGTCTGACTTCTCTGAACACACGACTCCTGAAACACCGCCATTGCTGCCTTACACTAGTCATGTAATTGAACCTCCAACAGCTCTTTTTCAGACACAAAATGTAATTGTGTCAGAACACTCCATCCAACTTCTGACACTAAAATTTAGCAGTGTTGGGGAGAAAGGAATTATCGAGTGGTTCTCTGCTGGAAGTGGGGTGGAGACGTAGATGATGTGGGTGGACAAAAGCTGTCAAAATCTATTATTATTAACCATAAACAAAAGTAGTGCGATATGTCTGAAGCAGACGACATGCTACAGGTGTTAAGCCCTGGTGTGAGGAGCGCCAATGTCGACACACCCATGTAAGCAGTAAAAGAAGCAGCTCAGTGGTGAGCGGCATTGGATCCCAGAACATTCCGGCGGCTGGACGTTGCTTTGTCAGAGTTGCACAACAACATTATAGGTCGAGTGGCTGGAAGATGGCGAGGACGTCCTGGTGAGATACGCTGGACGACAAAATGGTTCAAATGGCTCTGAGCACTATGGGACTTAACTTCTCAGGTCATCAGTCCCCTAGAACGTAGAGCTACACTCCTGGAAATTGAAATAAGAACACCGTGAATTCATTGTCCCAGGAAGGGGAAACTTTATTGACACATTCCTGGGGTCAGATACATCACATGATCACACTGACAGAACCACAGGCACATAGACACAGGCAACAGAGCATGCACAATGTCGGCACTAGTACAGTGTATATCCACCTTTCGCAGCAATGCAGGCTGCTATTCTCCCATGGAGACGATCGTAGAGATGCTGCATGTAGTCCTGTGGAACGGCTTGCCATGCCATTTCCACCTGGCGCCTCAGTTGGACCAGCGTTCGTGCTGGACGTGCAGACCGCGTGAGACGACGCTTCATCCAGTCCCAAACATGCTCAATGGGGGACAGATCCGGAGATCTTGCTGGCCAGGGTAGTTGACTTACACCTTCTAGAGCACGTTGGGTGGCACGGGATACATGCGGACGTGCATTGTCCTGTTGGAACAGCAAGTTCCCTTGCCGGTCTAGGAATGGTAGAACGATGGGTTCGATGACGGTTTGGATGTACCGTGCACTATTCAGTGTCCCCTCGACGATCACCAGTGGTGTACGGCCAGTGTAGGAGATCGCTCCCCACACCATGATGCCGGGTGTTGGCCCTGTGTGCCTCGGTCGTATGCAGTCCTGATTGTGGAGCTCGCCTGCACGGCGCCAAACACGCATACGACCATCATTGGCACCAAGGCAGAAGCGACTCTCATCGCTGAAGACCACACGTCTCCATTCGTCCCCCCATTCACGCCTGTCGCGACACCACTGGAGGCGGGCTGCCCGATGTTGGGGCGTGATCGGAAGACGGCCTAACGGTGTGCGGGACCGTAGCCCAGCTTCATGGAGACGGTTGCGAATGGTCCTCGCCGATACCCCAGGAGCAACAGTGTCCCTAATTTGCTGGGAAGTGGCGGTGCGGTCCCCTACGGCACTGCGTAGGATCCTACGGTCTTGGCGTGCATCCGTGCGTCGCTACGGTCCGGTCCCAGGTCGACGGGCACGTGTACCTTCCGCCGACCACTGGCGACAACATCGATGTACTGTGGAGACCTCACGCCCCACGTGTTGAGCAATTCGGCGGTACGTCCACCCGGCCTCCCGCATGCCCACTATACGCCCTCGCTCAAAGTCCGTCAACTGCACATACGGTTCACGTCCACGCTGTCGCGGCATGCTACCAGTGTTAAAGACTGCGATGGAGCTCCGTATGCCACGGCAAACTGGCTGACACTGACGGCGGCGGTGCACAAATGCTGCGCAGCTAGCGCCATTCGACGGCCAACACCGCGGTTCCTGGTGTGTCCGCTGTGCCGTGCGTGTGATCATTGCTTGTACAGCCCTCTCGCAGTGTCCGGAGCAAGCATGGTGGGTCTGACACACCGGTGTCAATGTGTTCTTTTTTCCATTTCCAGGAGTGTACTTAAACCTAACTAACCTAAGGACATCACACACATCCATGCCCGAGGCAGGAATCGAACCTGCGACCGTAGCGCTCGCGCGGTTCCAAACTGTAGCGCCCAGAACCGCTCGGCCACTCCGGCTTGCTCTCTGGACGACACCTCGGGCGTCAATGCATAGCCAGCCTTGCTGATCACCTGCTGGCCCTGGAGTATATATATGGCTAAAGTAGGCACGTTAGGGCGGAAGACGAGTACTGACACGTAACTGCTGGAAAATTATTAGTACATTTGGAAAGACGGCGTGGATTTTGACCCGATGATAGCATATGCTGCCTCGGGGATACTGGATGTATCGATAATTCTTCAGCATCGCCCACCAATAGATAGCGTTTTGGCATGTCTACCAGAGTGCCATCTATGTCTGTATTTTAATAGGGAATGTCCACAGCACGAAGGCTCATTGTTGTTAAAACATGTGAAGTAAGCAGGTAACCACGGCATGGAGAATCACTCGTGCTTGCTGCAGCCAAATGAGCGAGTTTGAAAAGGGTTAAATTGTGGCGAATTGTCACGAAAGTTGTATGCGCTGCGACAGTTGTGCTACGATGCTGGTATCGGTGGTCACGTGAGCATTCTCACACACACAGGCGAGGTCCTGGACGTTCACAGACGCCCGCCAGGATCGTCGTATTGCGAGGGCAGCAGTGGCCAATCGTACAGCTACCAAAGCGCAGGAAGAGGGCTTGTGAGCTCAGATGTGTCAACATGAACTTTTGCAAACTGGTTATTAGCAGTGGGGCATTCACACCTCTAACAGTCTTCCACTCACACCACAAAATCAACGTACTGACGCGGCCAGAGACCACTTGGAAGATCGAATGGCGCGCCGTACTCTTCAGCCATGAAAGCAGATTCTGTCTGTATGCAGGTGACGATCGTTTGCATGTACAACGTAGACTTGGTGAGCCCTGTCTCGTAGAGTGCATTCGTTTGAGACCGACCGGCTCCACCCCATGTATGTGTCCTGGTTTGGGGCGCGATAAGGTACAACTATTGTTCACCTTTGGTGTTTCTGAAGGGGACGTTAAGCAGCGCTGGGTATGAGTAAAATGTTGTTAGATGCGTTCCTTTTCCGTTCTTCGAACAGGAGGGAGATGCTTTCTTCCATCAGGATAATGCTCACACACTTCCTGGCGGTCAAATCCAACGTGCTCTGCAGGCCGTACAGCAACTTTCCGGGCCAGCACGATCTCCGTGTTCGTCTCCAATCAAGTATGTGTGGGATATGAGGGAAGGAGAAGTGAGTCGTGGGACTTATCAACCTAAAACTCTTACAGAACTACGTGCACATGTCGAACAGGCGTGCCATAACTTTTCCCAGGACAGTATTGACAATCTAAATGTACTACTGGCTGGATACCAGAGACAGCGCCTGCATTGCAGCCCGTGGAGGCTACACCGTTACTAATGTGAGTGTTACGGCAAGGGTCGGTTCCTGGTACCTCAAAATCGCTTGTACTATTGCTCTGTACAAGTAGTCATCTGCTGTACCCTGTATCCACTGTTGCAACAATAAATCTTGAGTGAATTGGAAATTTCTAAAAGGCTGTAGCAACTTTTTTCGGGCAGTGTACTTTTGTGCTGTCGAAACTTCCTGAAGGCTGGTCGTTGTCCAGAAGACTGGATCGCTATTTACGAAGCGCCTGGTATGGTTGTCGGTTGGTGCAACCAACGCCCTGAATACGCCACTGTGCTCCTGCATAAGTCCACAGCATTACAGTAACACCGCATTTGAAACACTTTGATTCTCCTCTTTTCCAGTTTTTAATAGCCGTGATTTACTTCTGCACAATGCTGTCTTCCAGATATATTGTCTTTTAAATATTTTCCTCAAATTTTGGTCCATCTTTGATACTAGTAGATTTATGTTTGCTACATTTGCTATGAATGCCCTCCTTCCCCACACGAGTCTTCGTCCTACAACGTCTTTGTTTTTACGCGTGTTATGTTGCTTCTGAGGTATCAGAATTCCTTCACTTTGTTTACCACTTGGACACAACTTTGATTGTAAGTTTAAGCGATACTCAGAATTACTTTATATTTTTCTTTGATTTACTATCAAACCACATACTCTGGTAATTAGACTGTTCATTCCATTCAACAGGTCTTGTGGTAATTCTTTCTTACTTTAACTGAGGACAGCAATGTCCTGAGTGGATCTTTTTGTAGCTAGCCTTCAACCTGAAAATAAAACGCACTCCTAAAGCTATTATTTCCGTCATTAATTCTTCGCTCTAAGGGTCTGATATTAGGAGAGAAAGCTGCGTCTCTGCATTACGCTCTTCTTAAGCTTAGCATTTCTCCCTTGTCCGATCGCAAGTCCTCCAGACCTATTTCAAACGGCTACTTTAATAAGGGATTCTGTATATCTTCCAAACTGACGTCCGCTGCTTCTTCCGTCGCGTCAGCAGACAGTTCCTCCGTTCCATAGATGCCCTCATTTTACTGTTTCCACCTATCCACTAACTCCCCTATGTTTGAAGAGTGTGCACCCGACAATCATTTCTATTTCGACTGCTTGGTATTTTTCCTGCAGTCATTTAGTCTTAGCTTCACCGTACATACTATTAATTTGATTCCTAAGTAAATTATATTGCTGTAATCTTTTTTTCCTGAACTTTTTCCTTTCCTTCTTTTTTAGAAGAATTTCAGTGTTTACTCTGATACAAAAGGATTTTTGGCAGCTACGTTCCTTGTATCTTAATTTGTCTGTCCAATTTGACTGTTTTCTGTAAATCGTCTTAAATGATTACTTACGTCACTTTATGCTCATAATATGCTTTTTTTCTCTCATGAATTTCTGTACTTAAAAAAAGGAGAAATGAAATTCAAATAATTTGACAGCCCTCTGAAACTCTTCATTTGAGTCTAATGCCTGTGACGTCACTGGCTAGCACGCTGCTCGTACTGTCGTAAAGCTCATGTCTTCTTTTGGAACTTACGTTTCGGTAAATGAATTACATATAGTGCGTACTACCACCTTGTACAAATATATCTATAAAAACAATTGAAAAATTGCTTTTGAGTGTTCCAAAGAGTAAAAGGCATGGAGATACAAATGACATAGTGGTCATTACGTGTGTTTATTTCCGCGAGGTTCGTTTTAACAAAAGGGAGCTTGCCATATGTGTACTTTGTCGATTGTAGCTGGAATACTACTGTTTAAGAGTAAGGCTTTTTTTTCTCTTACGCTCTTCTTCTCTTCACTTAATATTTTTATTCGTAATACAATGTAAGTGCTTTATATTTCGTTTTACATTTTCTATGCTATTATATTTTAATGTATATTCTCATTTATTAGCTTCATTTTCCACCTGATCAACTGAGATGAATCACAACGATGGCGTTGGGGGTATTTTACGTCTGATGTAAGCTGTTATTTTGAAGAATATGATAAACCATTCAACAATTTCCGACCACATTTTCCTTTTCGAACAAGCCGTTGAAGACAGTAATCTGCTGCCTCCAGTGTCTCAATTGAGCCTGTTGTAAAGCTGTATGATTTTGACAGAGACAAACTGAGCATTGTTTGGAACCTACAAGGGACTGTAATATGTCAGGGCATTGCGATCAAATAAAATATGATCTTGCTTGAGCATTTTTAAGTCGTAGGTTTCTAGCAACAGCTAAGTACGTAGCAGAAGAACATATTGTTTAAAGTTCTGCTGCCTCAACTGCATAGTTTATAGACGTAATTTCCCGATGGTTTACATTAATGACTTTGAAGAACAGAAAAACAGCAATGTGTAAAACTGTTGAAGGCAAACCCAATGGTGCTCTACAGTCCCTCACAAGCGTTATTACGCTATGTGAAAATTTGAAAATTGAGAAAAGAGTATCTGGAAAATAATAGTAGTTCAGGGAAACACCACAGCAACAGACTCTACTTCTGAATGAACAAGTTTCCACTGTATTTTACTGTGCAGGCTTTCACAAGTTGCTCCGGGTAGCCTTCCCAGCGTGATCCCAGCAAATAATCCAGTTCCAGATTCCTCAGGTTTTGAAACAATTCTGCGGCTTATTGCTGTGCCACAGTACTTCACTCCCAGTCACGGTGCAATGCAGTTTTCACGTTTCTTATTTTCGGTACGTAAACTTCTGAGTTGTTTCTGAAGAACGAAGAGACTACAAAAGCATCCCAAGTTTACACCCCTAGCCTTCACAAAATTCCTTACCATTATTTCTTAGAAGCAAATTCGTCTTTCATCACTAAGTAACTCAAACGTTTGCAGAAAAACGCGAAAAAATATTAATAATTGCGACTAACACTCCTCTGACACACGTATATCTTCCGCTTACTCTTACAATCAACCTACGATGTCCCTAAAGCGTTAGCTAACAACAGAGCGTTATCGATCGCGTGACAAAATCTTGAAATTTAATTACATAAAAATAGCACATATTTTCTGAGTGTATTGACCGAAAATGCTATTTGACTGTTATAGTCAATTAGAATAACTGAAGTCCGACCCATATTTTTAACATGGGAAAATAGCCTATGATTGTCTTTTTAAAAGGTGTCCACTGCTCTTCGACTTACGTGCGTACTGTGGAACTTCTTTCTCGATTCTTCCCCAAATACGAGTTTGTCATTCATCTCTAATAGCCTAGTTATCGACGAGTCGTTAAACTCCGATTCTCCTTACTTCTGTCCTTCCGAACTGCGTTACAAACACGTTAGCAATCGTCAAATTGGGATCACACAAATGTTTCCCTTCTTATTTGTAGACAAGTATCAGATTTGCATTATCCTACCAATGATTAGTATGCTGACATTTGCTTTACCTATAAGTAACCGTAGGTATTTGTTTCGCTTCATATATGTACACAGTGTTGTGCCAAATACCCTCATCAAAAAACGTTTTGCATTATCCCATTATTTCGAGAATGCTGTCCACAGAAAGTAACTGGCTCACAGACACGCGCTTATACTTATTTACACTGTGTTCAGATTACGAAATGAAGACAATAGAAAAAAGAAAACCTATAATTTGTGTAACGATAAAATAGTCTGTTTCCCAAGCGGGTATTTCATAGCATACCCGAGCAATGTATATACGTGGTTGAACGTCTCTTTGTTCGGATGCAGGCTCGAACCTGTGATGGTACACCACCGACGAGATCAATAAGTCACCCCTGGTCCAAACTATCCCCCTCTTCAATGGCGATTCTGCGTGAGTCGCGCAGAGTATGTAGTGATTACTGATATGCCAAAAACAGCTGGATTCAAGCGATCACCACCATGTGCAGTTGGGTTCATATCCGGGGAACAGATGATTCTGGTGTTCCTATTATGCTGAAGGAACGTCGTCACGGGAGTAGCGCGATGAGCACGGGACTTATTCTCCATAAAGATGAAATTGTGGAAAAAAAGTTGACGATACAGTCACACTATTGGTTGCAGAACCTCATCCCAGCGAGACTGAGTGAAGAGTTCAATGGATCCATGCAGTCATTCCACCATCACATTGTTGCCCATATGGGACGCGTTGTTGGAGGCTTTCGATATTACCGAGTGTCTCCAGACACTTGTCTGGGTACCAACACATCCGAGCTTTGTAGGGAAGTACCATAGTCGGACGAAGGAAACTGCGATGCTCTTGCCATTTGTAGCTACTATAAAGTTCTGGCAAGTCAGTGGGTTTAAATCCATGACCTAATTTAATGGTGATTGGCTATAGTAGTTTCTAGGAAATGGACACAAAGTATGGCATCACCCTGTACATAATTTTGTTTTCTTCTTTATAATTGTGAATTGCAGGCATGTATGTGCCCAGTGGAATCAAATAATAATGTTCCAAGCACCAGCTAGTTCACATCTAGAATGTTTATTAAACCTTAGTGTTTGTTAAGCAGCACACTGACAGACAGGGTCTCTCGTCATTACGACAGTGCTAAATGTGTCACATGAAAATATTATTCAATGCTAAAGTGCTTGCGGCTAGCTGTTGAAAAACTTTAATGGACCACTACCTCTGCTCAAACGTCGAAGTTCGCCAGCTAACTTACGTAAAATTTTTACAAGTCGAAACGTTTCTGTTCGTAGATAGAGTCAATGAAGTAAATGTGGAAACTTTTTTAATTTGTCGGGACTCCTGTGCAAAATTTTATTAGTCCACGAAACTGTCGCACGAAAAATTTCTTTTACTTTAAGTCTGCGACAAAATCTTCGGTTATGAAACCGTATGTAACGGTCCTCGTTCAGCTCGCAAAGCTGGCTTTCGTGACCCAGTACGTCCGCCGCCTTTATATAGACGCGATCTTTAGATGCAAATCCCTTCAGTTGAAGGTTGAAGTTTACTTGCTGCCACCACAAACACCGTATGTCATTTAGGAGCAGAATTTACCCTCCTTTCGCTTTATCTGGGATCCTTAGCTTTTCTTTTATTTATGTTCTAATCAGTCAAACCGTTCATTTACCATTGTTTGCTATTAATTACTATCAAATGTAATGAAATTCATGTAACTATACATACCCACCGTATTCTACTTTCTGATAAGGCCGCTACTTTAACTGATTTACAATCTGTTTTACGTTAAATACGTTTTATTAATATATATACTGACTTTACTGTTGTTATTTGACAGAGATGGTCTGATGGTCCGAAATATTTTACAGCTACATCACATTATTCCCTGTCCACATTTGAGGCCACATGATCAGTTACTGATGAAGTTGTGGTAAACCTTGTTGCACTATTGACCAATAGGGATATGCCAAATCTTTGAAGGATGTTTATGAAGTTGCTTCTGGATTCATTTATGATGTTAGTGTTGATGTTAATGTCCCCTTACAGAATTATGTTGACCTTTGTACATGAGAATTTATCTTGCACTTCTGTTAACTTATTGCAACAAGTGTCCACACTACCACTGGGAGATCTACACACACACACACACACACACACACACACACACACACACACAAAATGATTAATTTCTTCCTGATATGAAGCCCTGTTAATTCAATGGCTGATATTTCAAAGTGTTTGACTTCACTTACAGTACTGATGCCATGTCTTGATTTGAAATGTGTTCCTTTTCTGATATAAATGTCTGATCCTCCACCCCTTGAAGTAGTTCTGCAGTAAGAGTTTGCCTTTTCATAAAATGAAAATACTACATGTTGGATTTATGTGTCTATACACCAGTGCTCAGTAATACAAACTACTGTGCAGTTCAAAGATTGGAGCTCAACTTCTAATAGTTGTATTTTATTTCTTATGGATTGAATGTTTTGATGGAGGATTGTTAAGTCTGTGAAATTCCCCATGTTACTCTTTCCGATGGTTTGTTTTTCTTTGTGACACCTGGTATATTTGAGGTGTTAAAGTCTGTCTTGTGAGTGATTGTTCCAGTATTTTTTAAAGTG